>NC_142117.1:26800000-29200000 GCF_056152115.1 Neolamprologus brichardi
CATAGGCTCAGCTCAAGTTGAGTGGTTTGGCAACAAAGTTACATTTTGTCATGCTGAATAAATGTCAGGTTAACTTGTTCATAGATTAACTTTTGTTTTGGATCCACCGTCAATAAACTTTAACTTCTCTTGATGTTTCTGACAAATTACCTGCAAATGTTGAAACGGGTTAATATTCTAAACCTACATACAGGACAGACGCATACAGAGCAGTATGCACATCAGCAGGTAAACCTTTGTTGTTGTTGTTTTGTCATTTTGTTAACAGCAAGAAAGTTAAAATAATATTCCTTATTTTCCAACCCCAGTTTATAATATGGAACATTTAACACATTTTTCCATCAGTTTTCTTCACCAACACGTATTCATCATGCAAAATGGCCGTACAGATTGAATTCAATGTAATCCAACTGCTAAAAAAGTTTCACTAAATTTTTTTTTTCAATGCATAAAATATGAACTATTATCTTCAAATTGCAGTAAATATTGAGCCTAAATAATGGCTGACCAAATTGACATTTCTTTCATTCAGCATTACATATTTTTAATCAATATTCCTTCATGACTGGGGGATATAATGGGATGACCGTTTTTCAAATGGACAGCAAAACACTTATGATGACACTGCACACAGTTACAAGCATTACAGGGATCCTTTTGCGCTTCAACGATGGAGAATCTGTATGAGAAAAACACAAAAAACATCAGGACTTGCATTTTTATACTGAAAAATGTTGCATATTTAAAGGAAAAGAGGCCCATGGGGGGTTTTGTTGGCTTTTGTCAAAGCAAAACATTACAGGTACATACAGTTAGAAGAGTGAATTTTCAGAGAAAAGGCTGCGCCCGAGGTGGTAAAGAGTAACTAAGACTATGTATGCATGATTTCTAGACTTCTCTCGCCTCTTTTCTCAGTTCGTACATCTTCAGTTCCTGTAAATCCCTCTCACCATACATGCAAATTGAGGACAAGACAAGGAGAGAGTTGTCTTTCATTTTAAAATTTTAAATAATATCAAATGTGGTTGGAGTTTAACAGTGTTTCTGAGAACTTGTATGTGGAGCTTCTTTTGATCATATTCACATCAAAATGTCAGGATATCGGATATCAAACCAACTTTTCCTACACCAAATCATCTTTAAAACCTAAAAAAAAAACTTGTGCTGAGTACTTGTTAGCATGTCTTCTACTTCCTGCCATGGTTTTGTGTCTTATCTCGTTTATGCTTCGCTGTTTAAAACATAAAGGATGCACCTATACACCCTGCATTGGAGCTCTATTTCAACTGTTCTATTTTATGCAGAGGAAGAATCAAACAATATGTGGATGTGCACGGACCCTGAAGCCGAAAGCTCAGGTTAACAAAGAGACAATGCCATTGTGATGATACCTAACACTGTAGTTTTAGGTTGATCTAGTGCAAAGAAGTCCAACTAGCTTTGTAGTATATGCCTATGATTGGTTAAGGTGGAGAAGCTGATTGGCCAGCATCTGGTACATTCAGGAAGTAATGACGTATCACCGTTACAAGTTTAGCTGTGAAGCAAACTGGCTGAAGATGATTTGCAGTTAGATATTTTCTCGAATGCTCCAGATGCAGGAGGTCAGAGTCTAAAGGAGCTGATTTGGTCAGCTAAACCAATGAGCTATTACCACAAAACACATAAAAAATGTTACTGAACTAAGGTGATAATACATGTGTAAATAGAGACTGTACATACATGTAAATACAGATACACATGTATATGTACGGTGCAGATATGAACATATGCAAACACAAGTCGGCAACAAATAAAAGACACACTAATATAAAGCTTAAAAGACTTTTATACGCAGTGACAGTGATTCTTAGGTATAATTCTTTGCAAGCAATTTAACACTTTTCTTTCAAAACGTATTCCCTCCCATAGATGTGAAATTGCGTTGGTATTCAGTAACAAAGGAGATCACATGCATTTCCCATCATTTGATATGTGCACTACGAATGGAGGTATTGTCACCATTAGAGGTAACCACTCCCATCAGATGAGCTTTGTTTTATTTGAGGAAAAGGTCACGATTCAGAACAACATGGGACTGATTTACACTAAACGCTTCCATTTAAGACGCCAAGTGGACCAAACAATAGCAGCAAAGTGCCTCCGACAGAGCAGAGCAGAGCAAACAAAGCCCTCACTGTAGGGTTAAGGGTCTAATAGTATTCAAACATAACTTTTTCACATGTGAATAAACATACATGTAATATTTAACATTATAAATAAATACCTGGATTTTTGTACTATTGTAACAAAAAAATTGTACAATTTTATGACATATTAAAATAAACTTGTGCAATTGGACCTTTCCCTTTCTTTTTGGTTTCAATATACTGGACCAGAGTGATTTAGTGGTTATATTTTTTCTAAATTTGTGTTAGAAATTTCTGGTTAATTAAATGAAGTGCATCAAATTGTCCAGTCAGAGCAGTTTCCATGGAACAAGCTCATAACGGTTCAGAAAATATCTTCTGCTCTGTGCTCAGTTTGATGTTTGTAGTGATCTAAAAGTCCTCAACAATGAATTAATCCATTTCAATTGAACCAATATGACCGATTTTATGAGTTGTACAACTTTAACACAATCACACATCACGTTCAACACAGATTCTTACCATCAAAGACTGAGTCGGCTGGCAGATCTACAGAAAAATCTAAAGGAAAGAACACAAGTAACGTTAATTAACTGGTTCGTCTTAAAGATAATTTAGCTTTTAAAAGAAAAATAAACGTGGAGTGAATCCTCTTAGGACTGAGTCATCATCAGTGACTCTCTAACACTATCTAAAATCAAAAGAGCCAAAAACAAAACTGCAAAAAAAGAAAAAGAAAATTAGCCTCAAAACATGCTTGAGCCTAACGATACAGGCCACACAATCTATTATAAATGTGTTAACAATGTTTTTCTTACATTTTATAAAATTATACAACTAAAAATACATTTAAAAAATGCATTACTAAGAAAACAGAACAATTTTGGCCTGTTTTGAAACAGAGTGGCTATAAAGCTTTGAATTCTTGTTGTTATCGTGTAAATTAGTTAGAATTAGTTAGAATTAAAAGGATGCAACTCTGATAAGAAAACATACAGCAGCCTAACGGGTTTAAAAAATGACAATTTTTTAAATTTAATTCTGACTGAGTGGAATGGATTCATAATGTGAATCTTGAATGAATGAATCTGAATGCTCACCACTGAGCCTTCAGGGGGTTAATTTACCCCCAAAATATTGTAAATGCATATATAAGTACCAAACAAACAAGAAAATATAATACTGTCAATCTTCTACTTTGTTTCCCTTTTATGTTTGTGCTGTTATTTACTGCCGAGTACGAAAGCATACCTATGTCTGTGAAGGTTCTCAGTCATCCAGGTCATTGTAGTCAAAGGCGCTTGCAAAGAAAAGCGTCTGGACTTCTTTAAGTTGCTTGAAGACATTTCACCTCTCATCCGAGAAGCTTCTTCAGTTCTAAGGTCAAATGGTGGGGAGTCCCAGATTTAAACCTAGTGGAAGTATCCCCCCGCAGAGGGACAAAAGGACCCCCTGATGATCCTCTAATCGCCTGAGCCAAGGTGTGAAACTGGGTGTGGGTCCCAATTAGCCAGGGTTTCGGATGAGCTCGTTGTGAAACCTGGCCCCACCTTATCATGCGAATTCCTGAGGTCAGATGGCCCAGGGTGTGAGTGGGCGTTAAGGCGTCTGGGGAGGGAACTCAAAACTAGATTATAGATGGCAGACAGTTGGTGTCGTAAACCACCGCCTCTGTTCAAAGATGGTCGCTCACAGTGGACGTAAATGGCTTCTTTCACTCCTCTTTCAAACCATCTGTCCTCTCTGTCCAAAATGTGAACATTGGCATCCTCAAAAGAGTGACCGTTGTCCTTAAGATGCAGATGGACAGCTGTAGAGGTCTGGGCATTCCACGCTGCTCTGTACAGCATACACCACATTGTTAAGTCTGTGTTTTGGGGTTTTGTCTTTCGGGTGAACCAGTTTTTGTCTGAGCGTGTTGCTGGGTCTGAAATGCACCGGGATGTCATGCTTGGAGAAAACTCTCCTGAGTTTTCCTGATACACCGGCTACATAGGGGATGACAATATTGTTGCGTCTGTCCTTCTTATCCTCCCTCGCTGGTGTCTGATCTTCTTCTCTGTGCCTCTTTGCTGACTTTAAGAATGCCCATTTAGGATAACCGCACGTTTTGAGTGCTTCCTTTACATGTGTGTGTTCCTTCTTTTTCCCTTCAGGCTTAGAGGGAACATGTTCTGCCCGGTGGTGTAGGGTCCTAATTACTCCAAGTTTGTGTTCCAGAGGGTGATGGGAGTCGAAGAGGAGGTACTGGTCCGTGGCAAACAGTCATCCTTTGTGTCTTCCCTGGTGAACTTGATGTTTTTATCCACAGCGTTAATGTGCGCAGTGAAGGATTCCACTTCTTGTGTCTTGATTTTGACCCAGGTGTCGTCTACATATCTGTACCAGTGGCTGGGTACTCTTCCTTTGAAAGAGCCAAGAGCCTTCCTTTCCACTTCCTCCATGTAAAGGTTGGCTACAATAGGTGACACGGGGGAGCCCATGGCACAGCCATGTTTTTGTCTGTAGAAGCCTTCGTTGTATTTGAAGTATGTTGTGGTAAGGCAGAGGTCTAACAGTGTGCAAATCTGATCGGGTGTGAAATTGATCCTGTCTTCCAAGGATTCCTGTCTTCTTGTAGTCGTTTTCTGACAGTCTCCACTGCCTCCGTAGTGGGTATGCAAGTGAAGAGAGAGACTACATCAAAGGACACTATGGTTTCATCTGGATTCAGGGTAAGTTTCTGGACCTTGTCAGTGAAGTCGGTAGAGTTCTTGATGTGGTGTGGGGTGTTCCCCACGAGAGGAGCAAGGATGGTAGCAAGGTGTTTTGCAATGTTATAAGTGGCTGAGTTTATGCTACTGACTATGGGTCTGAGTGGGACAGCTTCCTTGTGGATTTTAGGAAGTTCGTAAATGCAGGGTATGGCATCCCCTGGGTAAAGGCGGTGATATGTAAGGCGGTCAATGATTTTGTCCTTTTTTTTTGTCCTTTTTCAGTAGTCCCATAACATTTAGGATTATTTGTCTGATTATTGAGGACCACCCGGGACTCGTTGTAAAAAGCATTGTACATCAGGCAAAGGTAGATGCTCATGTCTATGTGCTCAGGCCCGCAGGTCACAGATACATCTGAGTTCTCTAGGAGAGGAAAAATAAAAGATTTCAATAAAGTCGGTGGAAGATTGAGAATGTTTTTAAACTAGAGAACTCTCATTATGCTTGCTGCACAAAGCCAACAGTTACCTGATAAACAAACATTTAGCAGCTACAATGACATATACTTGTTTCTGGAGTTGACAGAAACCCAAAAAGACTGTTAAAACAAAATGAATGGTGGAGTAAGTCTCTACTTTTATTTGTATTTTATGCACAAGACTTGTATCTGCTGTTCTGGGGCATCAAAATATCTGCTGTTGCTGGTCTGTGAATATACGCCGTTTTAAATGACTCTCTCGGAAACATACTCAGTATCCTTCTTCCACACTTGAAATTGTGAATGAAGCGATTTGGGAGATAATAATAATAATAATAGTTAGGGATATAGAAAGATGTTTAGATCTATAAGGACGACAAAAAATATGCAACTTGATAAATGTCAACAAGTATTTATTATTTAACATCAACATATTAGCTCCCTCTGCTGTCTGTTTTGCAATAAGAGGCAGCAAAAAGAAGAAAAAAACAAACAATGTAGCATGAGCAGCTACTTTTTTCACCATTCTCAACTCAAAAATCATTTAAAAGTTCATTGTCATTGATTTCAAGGTGCCATCATTCCTTATCAATAAGACTCTTGACAACCTGGTTCAAATCATTTATTTGCCATATACAGTTATTTTAAATTATTCTGAGCCCTTATCTCCCCATTAACAAACTATATGATTTATACTGAAGTTGCATGCTTAGATAACCGCCGACCACCATGTAATATGTTTGTAAAATGGAAAAGCTACATAGAAATACGAAAAAGACCATGCACTGTTCCTTACTATTGTTCCCCATGACCTGTTTTATTATCTACTGTATAATGACCATGCATTATAGATGATGAAATACTGCACTAGCAGTTTGGGAGATCTGTAAAAGGACTCCACTCTGAGTCAGAAGATATTAGAACTTTCTCTTTGTGCGCCCGATGTACATCCCGCCGTGAACGGTCAGGGCAGTGCTGAAAATATGGCGAAACACATGATGACAGCCACCAGAGGTCCATTGTAGCTGCCCCCATTATTCACACCTTTGTGAACAGGAAAAGAGAAAAGCATTAAGGTATTAAAACATTGTATATCTAATGAGTCAGCATTGCTTATTACAGACAGAATAAGTAACCCGTTCAGAATAAATTTGTACACACTAACAGAGAAATGTCATACGTCAGAATTTTGATCTTCTCCTGTAAAAGTGAATCAAAAGTAATGGTCAGAAATGGATAGATTTCAAGCTTATTGTGCTGTTGAAAAAGAATTGCTTAGTTGCTTTTCTGAAAAAAGTCACACTAGAAAACTGAAAACACACTAGAAATCTCATAAACTGATGCTAGGTGCATTCAGGCTATGCAGGCAGCTTAGCATAAAGCCTGAAAACAGAGGAGAAATAACTTGGCTCAGACTCGACAGGGTAACCAAAATCTACCATCAAAGACTAAGTTTTGATAATTTTTTAAAAAATTGTGTCAGCGTTAAAATATTACTCTATTTATTGTAATTTAATGTAATCCTCTGTTTTTATCCACTAGCTGTATTGGCAGATTTGATCAGGTGAAAAATAATCTTTATTAAGCGGCATGAAAGGGTAATAACACAAGAATACATAGTTTATTGCAATTTATTCTAAACACATACCAGTTTTCTGGTTGCCCACAACTATGATGGGAGAGGTGATTGTAGCATTGGACGACACAGTCTCCACCTCTCTAATTTTCCTATTTTGGGAGGTGCCACAGTTCTATCGAAAATAAACAAAGACAAAAAAAAATCCATTTTATTTATCTTAGTAATACAAAAAAAAATGAATTCTTTCAAGATGTCTGGTAAAAACAAGTCACGTCCACTCACAGGCAGCAATGTGCTACATGTGGATGCCTCACAGAGTCTGGTGGCACAGTGCAGGTAGAAAGCGGAAACTGTCCGATTTTTGTGCTCCACAAATCTGAAGGCCTCAAAGTTGAAGTTCGCAGTATGTGACACTCCGTTTTGTTCCACCACAGTCTGTGCATCCCGTGTACACCTAGAGTGAAACAAAATACATGCACTTGAGAAGGTTTCAAGGGCTCGCTTGAAATGAGTTTCATACTATGTGAATGATTAGATGAATTGTGGTTACATTTGTATAACTCACCCCACAAACAGATCATAAGAGGTGCTTTGCGTGGGATATGGACTTGTTGTTGCAAAGCATCTGTCCAGCAGCACATTGAACCTTTGAGGACAGACAGAGATTTTTTTATGGGTCTTTTCTGTTAATGCAGCCAGTCTAATGTAAATAGTTAAAGCTTACTTCTTTGTTAGATTGGTGGCTTTCACTGAAACATAAATCTTCGTCTTCAAGTCAAGTCCTGTTTCTGGGATGGTTAAGAGCTGTTGGTACTGTTGATCCTGTTCCACAGAAAAGTAACTGAGTAACTGAGTTTGAAAAGTTTTTTGGTAATCTTCCAAAAGTTTTAAAGGGTCTTACTCTGTAGAGTTGTATACTCAGTGTGCTGATAAAGGTGCCATTATTGTCTTTTATGGCCAGAGTCACACCAGATCTGTAGTTGATAAAAAAAAGACAATCATATTATGCTTTTATTTATTTTTATTTATTTTCTTATGCTTTTAATATAACAGGTGCATTTGTGCACATATTTTTTGCATGTGGCATAACATACTCACACAGCCAAGTTTGTGTTGTTGAGCAGATATTGCATGGGGTATTTGCAGGAGAACTTATACAGGATCTGGGGCCTGTAGGTGATCGTGCCCGCAGCGGGGTCTATAGAAGTAACAGTGCCAGAGATGTTGACAAACTGGACATTTGAAAAGTCAGAAAACTGCCCAGTCCCAACTTGAGTGGTTATCTGTTGACAGAGAAGTAGTTTTTAGCTTGACAGCATACAATAAATTTATTTTAAAAATGTATTATAAATCTGCAGCAAAAAGCTATTGCATAGGTTACCTCAAAATTATTATTGCAGAAAGATAGAGAGGTTGTATTTATGGGAAAGCTGAATTTTAATCTTGGTGGGACGGCAATGAAGTCAGCTGTCCCATAACATCTAGGATTGGTGATCTGATTATTGATGACCATCAGGGACTCGTTGTAAAAAGCATTGTATATCGGGCAAAGGTAGATGCTCAAGTCCATATTCTCAGTGCCGCAGGTCACGGATATGTCAGAGTTCTCTAGGAGAGGAAAAATAAAAATATTTAGAACAAATTACTGGAAGTTTAAGAGTTTTTTAAACTGGAGAACATGCTGCAGAAAATGATGATACAAACCTGGAGCTCTGTTTGTAGGACTTAAAGCACAAGCATCTGGTATCTGAGCATCAGCCCTCAAAATTAGGCCAAGCTGGAATAGAAGAAGGAGCAGCTTCATTGTTCTCAGTGTGGACCTGTGAGAAAACACCAAAACAATGAGAATAAGGCATTCACCATTTTCTTTTAACAAAAAGTGTTTTTGGGAAGGAAAAAAAAACTCTTCAAAAATGGACAGATTTCTTTTCCGTGTCAAAAACAACGGGGTAACCTCCCTCCAGGGCAAAGCTTACAGAGGTATTAGTTTCTTAAGGCCATTGTACAACACACAGTAAGCAGCCACTTGAGAGGAAAAACAGAATAAATGCGCTATTTTCAGTCAAGTTCATTAACATCAAATTGATAGCACATTCATAGTTGAGATGATTAAAAAAGTAATTGTATTCTGCATAGACACATTCATCATGCTGTCTCAGTACAAAAATATCTCAAAATACTCACAATACACTTAATATTTCTCAGGTTTAACTTTTACATTTAATATTTTTCTCTGCTAATACATAAAAATATTTTTCCTGATGCAGACACTTTAATTTGAATAATTTTCATAAATATATTTTTCTTTTTTTTAATTGTGAGACTCACCGATAAGCCTTCATCTGGGGTCTTCTTCCTCTCAGCTTCCAGATTCCAGATCCTTTTTATACCCTTATCCCCACAGGGGCGGGTGATGGAAGACAATAGTGTAACCTGAACACTGAGCCTTGAACATGAACATCTTCTTTTTTCAAATCATTTTGGTTTCTTCTTTTAAAATACAATGTTGACATTTATGCCAAGGAATTATAGTATCACCTATGGTATCACCTTGTGTTCTTGTTATATTAATTTAGTTATTTTATTAATTTCATCTTTTTTTTTTTTATCTGAAGTGAAACATCATATTTAGTTTCATAGCCAAAAAGCAAACTGCACTATAGGATTTGGTAGGAGTGTCAACATGTTGTATAAAGACTCATTAAACTGTGCTGTTTGACATAATGTAAAATATATGATCTATTTTAAATTAATACATTTACGGATTTGAAAAACACTTAATTGCTGTCTTGGGTATGAGCTGAGTGCGTGTTGCCTAGGAAACATATACAAACAAATAACATTCTGTTTTCAAAGTTGTCTGATCAGTGATTTGATCACAAGTTCTTGGAGATCTAATGTGATAAAAACAGAAGTAACTGTCGTCAGAGTTTTGTAATGGGTCGTTTTTTGTTTTGGCCTCAGGCGCTAAACTGAAAATAGAACGTTCAGCACTGTTGTGTACAGTCTCTAACTTAAAGACACACCTATCTCAGAGGAAAACCAAGGTCTTTTGTGAAGCACCAAGACACGAAAGGGACTCCCCAAAGAACACCACCATAATACAACATGAAGGGACAACCTGAGAAAGATTACTTTACAGGGATCTAATGTCAAATGCCAGTTATAATCTCTTCTTTGTTGTGAAAAAAAAAGCATTTGTCTGCAAGCAACACCATCAGTGTTACTCAAGGCATTGCTAGGTGAAAACCTGGACCCCTTGGGAAACACTATTAACCTGGTTCAGGCCTGTGGCAGATTTGCAACAGGAAGTGTCCTCAAAAATAGGTTGTTCTAAAAGATTGCGATTGTCTGTAAGTTGTTTCTGTAAAACGGGCTCAGTTTCAGTAATAAAAGTATGATTGCTATGATACTTGATTATGAAACAAATCTTAATTTGTATCTGATTCTCTAAAAACTAAAAAAATATACAACAAAGGGACACACTGAAAATGAGCAAACAATATTTTCGGAAGCACAGCCAAGGGATCCCTGGCGATTAGTAACCTGAGGATACACGCTTTATGGGAAAAACAAACAAAGACATATATAGTGCATTTAGGTGTGACGCATAGATTCTACACCTAGCTTATCACAGATATATCAGTAGCAGTGCAAGTAGGCCAGTGTAACAACAACAACTTCCTTTCCAGGCATTTCTAACAAAAAATGTTACAAAGGTTTTTGTAACAAAATATTTCACAAAATTATGGCTTTCAAGGCCTTTTGAATTCAACTTACATTAAAAGAAACACTTCAATACTGAGGAGAAGATGCTATTTTTAAATTTATCTCATAAATAGGAGCTAAAAATGTTTATATTATAACAGTATATTAGGCTGAAACATGGACAATTATACAATTATACAAACACAAACAATTATGCAAGCTAACATCAGAACATGAAATAGACATTAAGTTGATGACAGGGCAAACTTTAGCAAAAGAGTGATTGAATAATAGGTGACTCTAAATTTCTGTAGCTAGCTAGTAGCTAACTAGTCATCAGCTTTACTTAGGAATTATGTGTGGACCTTAAATCCATATTTTGATACGCAAATGCACAGAATAATGCGATGAAAATATTTCTTTAATGCAAAGGCATAAAGGTTATAATTTTTTCATTCACTTAAAATTTAAACAAAAATAAATATGCAGATGATCAGACTTTAAGCGCAGTTTGGATGAAGATCCTTTAGGTGATCACTGATTGTATGTTAGATTAAATTCTGAACAGTATTTTAGGAGTAGTGAGTCTGGTCAGATCAGTAGGATCCATATATGACAGGGTGGTACATACATTTACTAGTATTACCTGGTCATTCAGAGCCTGGAATGTTCACTGATGGTCCGCTTGTTGGTCCACACTTTACCTTTCAGCTTAAACTATGTGTTAGCCGTTGGGAACTTGACAGATTTCTAAAAATCCAAGTCAAAGTTGATTTACTTTTATTTCATATTCTCTTCTCAAATGGGTCAGCCACAATCAGATGGTAAAACTGGGTTTACCGGTGTCACACAATTGCATTTTAAGGCAAATAATACCAATTTAAATGAGCTGGTCTTGATAAAGTTGATCCCAGTGATGAAGTTCACACAGGCTTTGGTTGTTAACAACCATCACATTTAAATTGTTGTAAAATGTGTTTACTTTATATAAGAATGCATTTACACTTCAACTTGGGCTGTAACACATTTCCATTTCCTCTAATACAAAACGTTACATGTGTCATGCTTTTCATGCTTCTTTTTGCTTTAATGGAACAAGCAAGGTATTTTTGTCCACTGGGTCCACACTAATTGTTATTTAACATTCAGATTTCTTGTAAAAAAAAATAAATTAATAAATTAAATGTAAGGCTTATAATTACTTAGAATGTCTTTTTAACACATGGATGTTGAATTAAGAATATGTCTGTGCAGATCACTAAAATATAATCATTTTTCTTTTTGTCAGTGTTATGTGTGAAGTTGTTAACCTTGTCCCAAAGAATTGTATACTGTCCCTAACTGTGCATACCTTGAATTATGTAATAGAAAATATAAGTAAAATATATATGTAACATTACCTTATTTTTGTATAGCTTCTATATCCCATGCTTGTGATACTGATGCAAGCATACGGATACACTTTGTTACAGGCATGAATTTTGTGTAGCTTGTTGCAGGCTGTGCCCTAAACAGTAAATGACATACATCCTGGAGGTTATATTGTATAAATATAGAAATAAAAAAAATAAAAAAATAAAAAAATTATGTGTCAGATTTGACATGATTTACATGATTTTCAAAATGCAAATAAATTGATTACTTCTATTTTTAATGACAGTTTCAAATAAGTATATTTTCTTTATAATTGTAACTTTATAGGGTAAAATTAATCTAAAAGCATTGAATCATTTAGTACCACACCTACTGACTGCAGTTACTCCCTGCTTTATTGCAAAGCCATGAATATATGCAACACCCGACCTGAGCAGTATCATAACATTTTTGTAACATAGGAGGTGTCCTTTTTTTGTTTAAAGGGTCATATCAGAGCACAGCACTACCTCATACTGTACTGGTAAACCAACCCCAGGATTTTTTTTACCATTATTTTTTATAAAGCTTGATTATCTGTGACCCACTTGTGCATTTTTAAGAACTACACCCTGATCTCAGTGTCTGTTCTCACATAAATTTTGGGTGTTGGTTCAGGTTATGTACTTTAGAGGAAGCCTCCAGCAATGTCCTTAATACTTATTTAGCAATGGCACATAGAGGCGTGGTTAAGCAAATGCTTTCTGGTTCAGTCTGTACTTCACAGACTGCAAAGAGTAACATTCTTTCACTTTCTGATATTTACTTACTAATCATACTTACTAATTGTACTTACTAATCGTACCACAGCATACTACAATGTTAAAAAACAAACAAAAATAAACTTCTTCCAGAAGAAAAACAAAATGTAATATTAGCATTTAGAGCACCTGGTCTTTATCATTAGTTAATTAATTAGATACAACCTCAGATTAACATTCAAAATGCCATATTATACTGTCATTATTATTTTTTTAACAGAAAATAAATCAAAATGCAGAAGCAGTGAGTGGAAAACTACAAGGACACTCTTTCTGCTTCCATTAAGAGAGTCGAATTAAGACAATAAGTAGCAGCTAGATGCCGCGAATCACATGTACTTGATTAATTGAGCATGTGCAAGTACGACCACCTCTATAAAAGCAGGTGTTTTGGCACTTCTTTGGACTAAAGCATTCAGTTGTGTGTTGACTCAATGTCAATGAGGAAAGACATCAGCAATGATCTTAGTTGATAACTGTTGCTTTCCATCAGTATAGGAAGAGTTATAAGGTAATTTTACAGTGAGAAACATTATTCATAAATGAAAAACTTTCAAAACAGTTGTCAATCTTCTCTAGAGTGGACGCTCCAAGGTCAGACCATGCAATGCTCAAGACACCTCAAGACACCTGAGAGCTACACCTCAGACTCTACAGACCTCAGTTAACATGTTGAATGTTAAAATTCATGACAGTACAAGTATGGCTGGTTTGGAATATGGCAACCTTTCTAGCCGTTCTGATTTAGGTTTGCAAAGACGAATGTGAGCAAATCTCAAGCTTTCAGGAAGAATGTTCTTTGGACACATGAGACCAAAGTGGAGATGACTCGTCATGGAGAAAACCCAACAAATCATATCAGCATAAACACCGCGTGGTAAATTTTAACACAGCGGTGAAAGGGTGAAGGGTTGGGCTTGTTTTGCAGTCACAGGAAATGAAAATTATTCTAGACTCAAAGGTGAGACCATGTGTCTGACAGCTAAAGCTTGAATGAAATTGAATCACAGACCAAATCTACAACAGAATGGCTGAAAAAGAAAACATCTTCACATTGCTATCAGCTGGGAATTTATCACAATTGTGGTCTTCCTCTCCTTTTTACCCACCACTGTGTCTGGTCAGTTGGAACACCAACAAATCAGAATGTAGTTTGGTTATTACTCTGGCTGATGGTGGTGCTATACACACTACTTATGCATTTTGGATTAGGGTTTGTTAAATAAATGAATGACATGATGTTATATGTCGTGTTTTGTTTTTACCTCATTTTCAGACATGTCACTGAACCAGAACCAGGCATGTTCAATTCAAAACCTCAGAAATTAATGAGAATGTGTGTGCTTGTTTTGTTTTGTTTGTTTGTTTGTTTTTTACCATGACTGTATATACTGTTAAGAGCTGGAATATAATGTAAAGTCACCATATGTTTTCTATGCAAACGTATAATTTGTAAACTCTAACCACCAGGTGAATATAGTTTTAAAATACTTAGTTTTATGATGATTTTTAATCAAATGATTAAATAGTACTAACTTGATGTCACCTACTTCAAAATTTGTGTGTAAAAATAAAAACCTCCCCCTTAACAAACTTAAAAACAGTTACCTTTAATGAGACACATCACCTCAGAACTTCTTCTAGTTTCTATGTTTTTTGCTGTGTTTTAAGGCCATCTGGTCTTGGGTCATAGGATTCACAGGGTATTTTCTGCTCAGCTCACAGACTCAGAATAAAAACATTTAAGCCAAAGGTGTCCTGTGTGCACTTTACTGACAGAATTTTCTCATTGTGGTTTATTAAGAAAATGCTTTTTGTGCCACGGGGGATTTAATAGTGTGAGTGTAAGTCAAGTGGAAAAACTGCCTGTGGAACTGAGTGACAGCTCTTTCGATGAATCCAACATTGCAGTAGGGTGACCAGATCTGAAGACCAGATATGAGTAGTATCAGGGGCGATTTTAGCCCAGTTTTGGAGGTGCTTCAGCACCCCCAAAATGAATCAAAGCACCCCCAAAGATGTCTTACTTTTTTTGAAAATATTTGCTGTTTGTGGGACACACTACTAAAAGTATAAAAAGCATACAGTACTTAATTGAGATGGAACATTTTAACAACAAAAGTATAGATAACCCCTTCCCCCTCCCAAAATGGTTTGTTCCAGCTCGGCTCTCTTCTACTCGCTCTAGCGCCGTTGCTGCCAGAGCGATGGTGGCTGAGACGCAGCAGAGCGGAGGTGGAGGTGCCTGGCTTAAAACAGGACATATTAGCGGCATTTAACTTTCAGTTACTCTTTATATAGTTAGGTAGGAGTCAGACAATGTTTCTTTTTAACTGAAAAACATTACACCACATAACCTGCTGTGTTGAAAATAGGGCTGCCACGATTAGTCGACTAGTCACGATTACGTCGACTATCAAAATCATCGACGACTGATTTAATAGTCGACGTGTCGTTTGAAGCTTTGTAAGATCACAGAAGACGCAGGAACAAGTAGTAGAATTTAAGAGTGTAATAACGGACTGAAACAGAAGATGGCAGCACTGCATGTACAAGGATGCCAGCTGCCGTTAAACCCCGAAGAAGGAGCTGTGTCCCAGAATTCATAGCGCAGCCCAGCTCAGTTTCCAACAATGGCGGCAGCTAGTTAGTTTTAATATTACTCTTATTATTCTTTCTGGGTCACAAAATAAACGTTTAGCATATTTTCAGGCGCGAATGTAACTGTGTAAACCTCAAATATCTGCTCAGTTTATCAAGACACCACATATTTTCAAAAGCGCTCCGACGTTTTCGGAGACGTCTGTTACCCACTAGCTTGATAGCTAGCCGGGGGCAAGGCTCACTAGAGCCGCTGAGAACACCGGACTCCCGGCAAATAGTTTTCAAACCCACTGCGGTCTTTTGCTACTCAGGTTAAACATATACAAGTCACTTAGATAACTTAAAAATGTTATTGTTTGGCTTTTTTTAGTATTTTATTTGTTCCTGAGTAAATTGGTTAGGCTGAGATTAAAGTTATAGTTTTTACACAGCTGAATAAACGTCAAGCAGACAACTGATTATCAGAAGTGTGAGATGCTCGAGAATATACTCCGGTGTCCCGTTATATTTTAGATAACAATGAGTTTATTAAACTTCACTGAAACAATCTGCAAATTTCATTCAAATTTAATAAACTATCATCTTGTCTTTATTTTTAGTTAGCACATACCTTAAACACTTAAAGCTGTAAGCTAATGATAGTTATATGAGAGCAGATGCATGCTGGTGCAATAAGCTGTACGCTGTACATCCAATGGATGCATGATCTGATTAGTCGACTAATTGCAAAAATAATCGGTGACTAGTCGACTATCAAAATAATTGTTTGTGGCAGCCCTAGTTGAAAACATGTTTTCCGACGATGTTTGCTCTGTAGTAAAATTAGCGATATTTACTGCCCTGTTGATCTCATTGAAATGTATACAGCCTATTTAAAATCTAAAACGTAACATTGTCCGTAGCCTGCTGTTGTTACCACTGTCCTGTTTGAAATGTAATGAGAGAAACTGGTTATTTTGCCATATGTGCATGTGCCGATATTGAACCCAAGGTACTAACTAGCTAACTGACTGGATGCCCATTAACCTTATAACTCCTGTTGTGTGTGTGTGTGTGTGTGTGTACAGATTGTCAGTCCAAAGAGGGAGAGAGGAAAGAGGGGAACATGAGGACAAAGTACAAGATCAGGAAGTACCAGGTAAGAAAACAGACAGGGAGTACTAACAGGCAAAACAGGAACTGTTAAACTGGCAAAGTAAAAAAAAGACAAACAGCTAATACAAACAACTCATACAATCTGGAAGTTGTGTTCTCCCTATATTAAAGCTGCTATACAGAATCTGCAAAACAAACTGGGTTGTCAGCCCTGGCACTGCATTACCATATTGGGCTTCAGTCAGAGGAAGTCATGGTTGCCAAAGACTTTATAAAGCTCAAGAGTGAGGCTGGTGCCATTCCAGATATGTTAACATTGTACAATCTTCTGGATAATCAGATCTTCCCCAAACTGAAAACTGTTATTCAGGTTGCCCTAACAAACCCAGTTAGCAGCTGTAGCTGTGAAAGGTCTTTTAGTGTCTTGAGTCAGCTCCATACCTGGCTGAGAAGGACCATGGGTCAAAGCAGACTCCAGCACCTGGATGTGATGTCAGTTGAGAAAGAGATGCGTGAGAGACTTGACCACCAAAATGTGATAGACGGATTTACCAACCTCAAGGTGAGGCGACATAGGTTAAAAGAGAAGAAAAAATCTGCAGAGCCATAGTAATATCTGCAGTAAAGATATTTTCATACATTGTATACATTGTACCATAGGCCAAGGTGTCTCAATTTTCTAATAATATTTTGTATATTTCAAGGACTCTTCTATTTTTGGAGTGTATTTTTTATGTATCTGTATTGTATTATACATACACTTTAGAAGTGAATCTCTGTCCAAAAAATGCACACAGTTTACTTTTTACTCACTATGGGCATCATTTATCATTTTTCCCCAGTAATTAAGGTTAGGATATGTATTTTTTTAAAATTCCAATCCCTTCTTCTTTGGCAGCATTTTAATAACCTTGATCAGATTTTATGGTTTTGTTACAGACTTTTCAAAAAAGTGTTTTGCTATTCTTTCAAAAATGTGGGGATTAAATTGTGTTAAAATGTACAAAACAGTGATGTCATGTTTCGTGACGAGGACCCAGGCACAGAGAGACTTGATGAATTTAAGAAACTTATGATTTAATAAAGAAATTTGCAGACTTGCACAGAGAGGGTAAAATTGTGATGACTGATAATGGAGATGAAGACAACAGACGATGAGGACAGGGAGGAACAGGGGTTTAAATGCACCAAGGAGACAGTCAGAGAGAACTCGGGACAACTGGAGGCATTTAGGGATGCAGGGACTGACAGAGACGGGGAAGAAGTCTCATTGTGATGAGTAAAGTTTACCCTGCCTGGATGGGCAGCTCTCTGTGTGCTCAGCACCCCCAAAGCTCTGATCCTAGAATCGCCCCTGAGTAGTATTATTGTAGTTTATTAGTGCTTTGTATTTTACTTTAATTCAACTTCCTAACTCCCTCTTAAATACATGCAATACTTTGAAGGGTTTGTTCTTTTGTTTTTGTTTTTAAGAGCTCATGCAAGACGTTAACTATTCTTAACTATTGCTAATTGCTCTTCTATTAGGTAATCAAGTTTCAGGTTTCTGTGACAATCTCATCCTTTAACGAGCCACATATTTTTGGCTTATATAACTGGCTTATATAAACTAGATACAGGACACTGTGTTGTTATGTGAGCAAAGTGGACACATGCCCAGGACCCTGGAGACAATAAGGCCCTCTGATAAGCTGTGCACTCCTCCTGTTCAGATAAGGACTCCAGCACTGAGACCAAACTTATTCTAGTTAAGTAAAACTAAACTAAAACAAGGAGAATGGTCCTCTTGAAATGTTCAAGATGACAGAAAAATAATTAAGGCCAACATTTTAAGGGGCACCTGTCACTTATAGACATTGAAACTGAACTATGTGGCAGCTGGACTTTAGGAACTATTATATTTTAATTATTAAACATTCTTGCTATGCACATGCACACTATTTACATAAAATAACACAACCACAGCCTAGACTCCTAAAACAAATGCTTTCAAAAGCTTGGAAAAAAAGACAGCCAAGGTTGATGTATTTCTGAGGTCACTTGGGAAATCATTCCAGAATCTTGGTGCAAGGTCAGCAAAGACGCCCCTTTTGAAATAAGCTTGGGCTGCAGGATGGTCTAGAATGATTGGGAAGCAGACTTTAATGATCTTGTGGCAGCAGGTGCAAAACCAATTAAAGCTTTAAATACAGTGCCAAAAAGACGCCAAATGATTTTTAAAATGTATTTGACTCCTTCAGGTTTATGTAATGTTCTGATTCTAAATGTATATATATAATAAACAATATGAGTTGCAAGCATAATCGTATTACTGTATTGTGTAATTGTACTCTTGTGTATAGGTTGCATTGTGTTGCATGTTCGGTGTCTGTGGTTATGAGAGGGGAAAGAAATTCAATTCAATTCAATTTTATTTATATAGCGCCAAATCACAACAAATGTCGCCTCAAGGCGCTTCATAGATACAGAGAAAAGCCCAACAATCATATGACCCCCTATGAGCAAGCACTTTGGCGACAGTGGGAAGGAAAAACTCCCTTTTAACAGGAAGAAACCTCCGGCAGAACCAGGCTCAGGGAGGGGCGGCCATCTGCTGCGACCGGTTGGGGTGAGAGAAGGAAGACAGGATAAAAGACATGCTGTGGAAGAGAGACAGAGATTAATAACAGATATGATTCAATACAGAGAGGTCTGTTAACACATAGTGAGTGAGAAAGGTGACTGGAAAGGAAAAACTCAATGCATCATGGGAATCCCCCGGCAGCCTACATCTATTGCAGCATAACTAAGGGAGGATTCAGGGTCACCTGGTCCAGCCCTAACTATATGCTTTAGCAAAAAGGAAAGTTTTAAGCCTAATCTTAAAAGTAGAGATAGTGTCTGTCTCCCGAATCCAAACTGGAAGCTGGTTCCACAGAAGAGGGGCCTGAAAACTGAAGGCTCTCCCTCCCATTCTACTTTTAAATACTCTAGGAACAACAAGTAGGCCTGCAGAGCGGGAGCGAAGTGCTCTAATAGGGTAATATGGTACTACAAGGTCATTAAGATAAGATGGGGCCTGATTATTTAAGACCTTGTATGTGAGGAGCAGGATTTTGAATTCAATTCTGGATTTAACAGGAAGCCAATGAAGGGAAGCCAAAACAGGAGAAATATGCTCTCTCTTTCTAGTCCCTGTCAGTACTCTTGCTGCAGCATTTTGGATTAACTGAAGGCTTTTCAGTGAGTTTTTTGGACATCCTGATAATAATGAATTGCAGTAGTCCAGCCTGGAAGTAATAAATGCATGAACTAGTTTTTCAGCATCACTCTGAGACAGGATATTTCTAATTTTAGAGATGTTGCGCAAATGGAAGAACGCAGTCTTACATATTTGTTTAATATGTTGAAATGTTGACCTTGTCATGTAGCATATATACACATTGTACTTTGGGGGAAAATTTGTCCCCCAAAGTTGACATTGAGTGATGATGAGCACGTATTGATGTTTCTAAACAGGAAAAGTAAGAAAAAGAGATTGATTCTGAGTTCATCAAATTCTTACAAGAATGCAGCAGCAGAGGAAATTCATCGTTTCATCCAGGAGTTGAAGCTGTATCACAGCAGATTTCATACATATATCAGTATGTCAGTGGGGTAGTTTGAACTCTTGGTGGCAGAGTGGGGACCACATCTGAGGAGGCAGAAATAACTTCAGAGGGCCTATTCATCTGGAGCAGTAGAGGTGGATGGATTGATCAAAATATTGATAGTACTGATACCAAAGCTGATATTGGTATCACATCGATACTAGCACGATAGGATTGATACTCTGTTTCTAGCCTCTAATTTCAGTATGTAGCTGACTGAATCATGGGGAAATGAAAAAATATACCTCAAAAATTTAGTATGAAAAATTTCAGAACCTTTTTGTATTGACTGTCATGTCTATATTTTAAGACAGAAGTTGACCCAAAGTTATTCAGAGGCAGGCACATTCACATTCCAAGTCTTCAAAAACCCAGTTTCAGAATATATGAAAAGCTGTGTTTGTTATGTTAAATAATTATTCTGAAATTATTATTGTTGTTATTTAGTGGTCATTAAAATGTCTATAGAATCTAAAAAAAACGGATGATGATTCATCTCATAAGTCATCACACATTGCTCTCTACATAAGCTACTTTTATAAGTTAGAAGTATACGTATTGGTATTGGCCAAGTATTCACTTAGTATCAGATCGCAGTAGCGCACCACTACAGAGCAGTGCCTAGCTGTGCGTCTGAGGTAAAATGGTAGTATTTCACAATTTGTGTATATAGTACTGGTGTGCTTTTTGAGCAACAAGTGCACTGGTTGCCTAATGTCTAATAAACTATGCTTCTTATGATGTAACTGGAAACTCCTTTTAACCCTTTGCTGTAACCTTCCACCTAACCTGAAGAGTACCTCCTCATGAGCGAATGATAGCTTTCCTTGAGAAGTCTAAATCAAGTTTAATGCAATGGTCTGGTCAGATCAGTTTTTTAGGATCTAAAAATTAAGCTTGCTTTGAAAAGTTAAATGCTGCAAAATCAACCAGTGAAATTAAGCAGTGAAATTAAGCGGTTGGTGTGAATGGCTGAATTAGGTATAGTTGAATCCAAGAAATATTTGCAACGCGGAAAGATTTTATAATGACACAAAGACTACTGATAGCAAGTTTGTGTGCTTAAATCTAGCAAATTTTCACAATGAACAAAGAGGGAAAAGGTGCCTACAAGATCACTTTTGCCCAGGACGCCATATCAGGTAACTCACTCAATCAAAAGAACTCCTTCAGGAGTACCTGAGGCGGGAACCTGTGGAATTATCCAGAAACAGTTTGGCACTGCTGGATCATTCTCCTCAGTGAGTTTGCTAGTAATTGCTAGAAACGAAACTTCAACTTTAGTTTTTTTTCACTCTCTGTATTTTCCTGATAGCAACTGCTTTGGAAATCTGCTGACGGTATTTTTAATTGGACCGCTGGTCGAGGCAGTTGAAACTGACGGGAGAGGATTGGCCAGCATCGCTCCTCCTGCGTTCTAGAGAGTTCGGAGTGGGAATAATATTGAGGAGGTCCGGCCGCTCCCACACACACACACACACACTACTGACTGATAGCGGGGATCAGGACCCGTCACACCCAGTCACTCAGGGCGAAGTCAACCTGCGCTACAGTAGGAAAACAACAGAGGTGAGTATAGAGAGGAGAAGCGTGTGGCATGCTGACGTCAAGTGGTTAGCGTCACGTTAACATCATTAACGGCTGCAGTGTTTTAAGGTAACATCTAAGCTAGTTGGTGCTTTTTTTTGCTGTTGTTTTGTAATTAGGCTCATCTTACTGTCACACATCCTTAAGTATGCATGTTTAGTGTAGCTTAACCGATAGGATGCTTGACAGTTAAAATGACAAACAACAGGTATAAACTGCTACTGCTGCTGCATGTTCCGTCTTACCCAAAACGGTCGGGATGAAGTTTCTAATATGCGTTAAAGTTACATAAAGTGGGAAGAAAGATCCAGAAAGTTCGCATCATTCTGAAATATGAAAGGGCACGCCCACTCGCACTGCTGCTGATAGACTGGCATGGACTTGCTGCTGCACAGTCACTCTTTCCCATCATCACTCCCAAAACAATGCAAGGCAGTGTCCATAAACAGTGTTAGCGAAGCACATCAGTACAAACAAGAGTCAGTGCAATTTGCAAATAAAGTTGCTTTGCATTATCCAAAGCAAACACCTGTATAAGTTGTCATATTTTGCAAATTAAGACTGCAAGCTAAAAACTACCCGTCATTATCTTTATCAATATAGGAATGTTCATGCAGACTGTAATAAAGCATAGCTAAAATCAACCCACTGTTAACCACAGTCCAAATATATATATATATATATATATATATATATATATATATATATATATATATATATATATATATATCAGCTCTACTTTCCATTTTGCTAACCCAAGCCATAAAGCACTGGCTCTTATCAAACTGCCAGTCTCCACATTTCTGCTGCACCACTACTGGCAGCATGCCCCACAGGAGGAACCCAGCCACCCACTGGCATGAAAAGTTTGTTATAATGACCTCCCATGTGGTTTAAGATTAGGGTATCATTACAGTGTGTTGGTAATCTGCTACTGTAGCAACAGTAAACATGGCTTTTCCTATTTAGCTGTTTTCCCAACATTTTCCACGTAGTTTCACTCAGAAATGTATTGATAGAGAATCCCTTTTGTAGTTTATATTTTTGAGATTATAAAACAGAATATAGAATATTAGTGTCTTGTAATAGCCACTAGAGGTGATTTTGGATGGCGCATTCTTGTTAGACCAACAGCAGTCTGCACACTAAAAACACAGAGATAAAAATTTTGATTTTGATTATAGGTGTCCAAATACCTTATTCTTGGAAGAGGCCCATGCTTTCCTGTCGTTCCTTGTTAATGTAATAAAGGCACTTAATACCAAGTTCTCAGAAAGGAGGAGGCCTAGTAACAGGTGTGGTGGACTTAACTTTCACTGAAACCATTTGTTTGAACAGCTCAGACTCTGATAATAGCCTCATTACCCCATACTACAAGAGTGCGTCATGGTATCCCCACCCCACCAGTGCTTAGAGCTTAAGTTACTCATCTGCCACATATCCACACTGTCACTTTAGTGCCAGTCTGTGATTAACAACTATGAATAATGATCTTATTCTCAGAAACCATGTCCAAGGGACCAGCAGTTGGTATTGACCTGGGCACTACCTACTCCTGTGTAGGAGTTTTTCAACATGGCAAAGTGGAAATTATTGCCAATGACCAGGGAAACAGGACTACACCCAGTTATGTTGCATTCACTGACACGGAGAGGCTGATTGGGGATGCAGCCAAGAACCAAGTGGCCTTGAACCCAAACAACACAGTATTTGGTATGCTTTTTTTCCCTAGAAAATTCAAGAATAGAAGATGAGCTTTGATGTTTCTGCGTATTAATCCTTTATTGCTTCCCAGATGCCAAACGTCTCATTGGACGCCGGTTTGATGACAGCGTTGTCCAGTCAGACATGAAACATTGGCCCTTTACAGTGATCAATGATGCTTCACGACCCAAAGTAAAGGTGGAATACAAGGGTGAGGCCAAGACGTTTTACCCAGAGGAGATCTCCTCCATGGTGCTGCTTAAAATGAAGGAGATTGCAGAAGCATACCTTGGCAAGGTACTTCTGAGCAAAAAGATTTATAATCTTTTATTTTAAGTCTCTCTTTCCCAGCAAGACACAGAAATGTCAACAGTAGGCTGCACTGCTTGTTTCATGTTTACTTTAACAGCTTAGATACCTCCTGGTTTAATTAACTAAAAAAACCCTGCTCATCACAGTTCTCATTGATAGTCTTATTAAAATTTCCAGACGATAACAAGTGCCGTAGTGACTGTGCCTGCCTACTTCAACGACTCTCAGCGCCAGGCCACCAAAGATGCAGGGACCATTTCTGGGCTTAATGTCCTTCGTATCATCAATGAGCCCACCGCTGCTGCCATTGCCTATGGCCTGGACAAAAAGGTATGCTGGAGTTTTTTGATGTTGTGTAGAAAGCCCTAAAGTTTGTCTGTCCACAATCTACAAATTACGATTAAACGCTACATTTTTAGGTTGGATCAGAGAGAAATGTTCTCATCTTCGATCTGGGCGGCGGCACATTTGACGTCTCGATCCTGACAATTGAAGACGGCATCTTTGAAGTGAAGTCCACAGCGGGTGACACTCACTTGGGCGGTGAAGACTTTGACAACCGCATGGTGAACCACTTCATCTCCGAGTTCAAACGCAAGTACAAAAAAGACATTAGCGACAACAAGAGGGCGGTGCGTCGTCTGCGCACGGCATGTGAGAGGGCCAAGCGCACCCTGTCATCCAGCACTCAGGCTAGCATTGAAATTGACTCTCTGTACGAGGGCATCGATTTCTACACCTCCATCACCAGAGCCCGGTTTGAGGAGCTGAACGCAGATCTGTTCCGAGGAACCCTGGAGCCCGTGGAAAAGGCTCTCCGTGATGCCAAGATGGATAAGGCCCAAATCCATGACATTGTGCTAGTGGGGGGTTCTACTCGTATTCCTAAGATCCAGAAGCTCTTGCAAGATTTCTTCAACGGGAAGGAACTCAATAAGAGCATTAACCCTGATGAGGCAGTGGCCTACGGTGCAGGTATGGCCCCTGTGTGCTTAGAAATAGAACAACAACTGTCTTGCACTACAGAGCTTCTAATGAGCAACATTTTAAAACTTGATTTCACTTTTCACTTTTTTTCTTTTTTTTCTGCAGCTGTGCAGGCAGCCATCTTGGCAGGTGACAAATCTGAGAATGTGCAGGATCTCCTGCTGCTGGATGTGACCCCCTTGTCTCTGGGCATCGAGACTGCTGGAGGAGTCATGACTGTGCTGATCAAGAGAAACACCACAATCCCCACAAAGCAGACCCAAACCTTTACCACCTATTCAGACAACCAGCCTGGTGTGCTCATTCAGGTAAAACTACAACCTCAGTCCCCTCTTCCATTTGTTTACTAAAATGTAAGACTGAAACATTGAAAATGCTTTTTTGATGTTTTGTCATCAGGTGTTTGAGGGTGAAAGAGCAATGACAAAAGACAACAACCTCTTGGGGAAATTTGAGCTCACCGGAATCCCACCAGCCCCACGTGGGGTTCCACAGATTGAGGTGACATTCGATATCGACGCCAACGGCATTATGAATGTGTCTGCAGTCGACAAGAGCACCGGCAAGGAGAATAAGATCACAATCACCAATGACAAAGGTAACTAGGAAGTAAACTGTATCCAGATTGTGAAAATCGAGTTCTTTGCAATTAAGCCATCTTATTGCTCTGCTACTCAGGTCGCTTGAGCAAAGAGGACATCGAGCGCATGGTCCAGGAAGCTGAGAAGTACAAAGCTGAGGACGACGTGCAAAGACAGAAGGTCTCTACCAAGAACGGTCTGGAGTCTTACGCCTTCAACATGAAGTCCACTGTGGAGGATGAGAAGCTAAAGGGCAAGATCAGCGACGAAGACAAACAGAAGATTTTGGATAAATGTAACGAGGTCATTAGCTGGCTGGATAGAAACCAGGTATGAGTTTGTGCTGAACTGTGATTAGAAACCTTGAAAACAAATGCTCAGAATAAACTTGCATTTGACTCCCTCTTGTTACTTCTCTACAGACGGCAGAAAAAGATGAGTTTGAACATCAGCAGAAAGAGCTGGAGAAGCTGTGCAACCCCATCATGACCAAGCTGTACCAAAGTGCAGGTGGGGTTCCAGGGGGGATGCCCGGCGGCTTCCCCGGGGGTGGTGCTGCTCCTGGAGGAGGAGGATCCTCCGGCCCCACCATCGAGGAGGTCGACTAAGCCGCAGCTTGAACAGATGTGCATGAGCCTGTTCCCTTTGCTCTTGAAACGTTCGTGTGAGAGTAACACCATTCATGTTATCGCAGCATTATCTAAATACTCAAAACCATTAACTTCCATTCTCTGTTGACTGTTTTGACTTTTTTCTTCTTTCTTTTTTTTTTAAACTTTGTTTTGTATGCCAGGCTTAAGGCTGTATCTGCACTGTGACTTTATTAATTAACAGTCTCTCTTGGCAATGAAGTTCCTTTGAGTTTAGTTCACATTTGCATTCCCAGTGTTTTTCTGGGTTGATATATGAAGCTGAAATTGTTGCTTATTGCACAATGATTAGCTAAATTAAACCAAATGAAATATTTTCATGATTTCCGAGTCATTTATTCATTACCTCAAAGCTTTTCTGTGAAATTGAGCAGCACTATGGAGTGTTTTCTCAGGCATGGCTTTCAGCCTGCACGTTTAAATCTGAAACTGTATCAAAGGCGATGACTAAGCAGACATGCTTGTAGTTTTTCAAGGCTTCCTTTGTGTTTTTGTGGGTAGTTTACCATCAAAATGTATTTGCTGGTCCTGATAGTGTGAACAATAATAGAGCAGAGACAAGACAGGCAACAACATTTTTCTCATTTATTTTGCTTAGTCGTGACTACTTAAGATGTTGGAAAGTTCATGGGGGTGTATTGGTTCCTCTTGGTCGCAGGTTATGGACCATTGCTGGTACACGTGTGAGAACATATGTTGAAGTGTTCGGCAGGTCAGCGCGAGTTAGAGTTTCTTGGGCATTCGTGCATCCGGTAGGCACACATGTAGAAGATACCTGAAAGAGGGTAGGGTAAATAGTTCAGTAAAAAAAAAAAAAAAACACATAACACTTAAAGCATCATGAGATCCAAACCTGAGAAGAACGTGAGCACCACTGCCACCCAGCCCATTATATAGGACCAGGAGAATCGCCAGCTGCCATAACGTTTGCCGTAGTAGTTCACCGTCACCCCTGTGTACACAGCCATCGCCAGCAACACAAAGAAGCCTGCACAAAAAGATAGCATAAGTACTGGAGGTGCTAATTCTCTGATATATCAGGAAAGCTTGTATATGACTGCATGTGAGGAGCTCACAGGAGATAAAGAAGAGGATGCCAGCTGCAAATGTCTTGTCAAACCCGTCGAAGGAGGAGTAGTGGATGAAGGCCATGACGCCAATCACAATGCCAATGAAACAAGCCAGCAGGGAAAGGATCATGAAGGCCCGGGTGGCATCCCAGTATGCTGTGAGCCAGAGCAAGACAGGCCAGACTTAATAAATGCAGACTTTAGAAGTATGTTTATTCTTTGTTACACATTCAGTTTGTGAAGTTATATGTCGCCTGTATTCGTGCTTGTCCTAATGTATGAGACAGATCTAGCTTGCCATCTAGAGCATGTCAAAAAAAATTGATGAAGTAAGAGAGAAAATGGAAAGCTGTTTTATGTTGTGTTGCTGGTGCAAATAAAAGCATATGAAGAAATCTCACACACAGGCTCCCCACCAAAAATAGATTTCCTAATAACATCTGTGCCACTAGTGTGACTCGCAACCTACTTGAGGTGGAAGCACAATTTCGCAGTCCCACTGTATGGAGGACTGAAAGTGCCAAAGCCAGAAATAAATGAATAAATAATTCAATGCAAGCCTTTCGCGTCTTTATTATATTATTTTCAATTTTGAAATAGTTCCCTTATTTTTAATGCTCTTTTTACATCACTCCCCGCATTCCTACTTTATTACCAAACATCAAAATATGTTGTGGGTTCAGGGAGTTTTTTTATTTGTCGATCAACACTAGGTTCAGAAATGTTTGCCAACAAATAAAGCAGTTTGTCTGGACTGTGCACGCTGAGAGCACATAAAGAAGTGTAGATGTGATGTTTTCTCAGAGTGGGTTTCTAAGTCAAATAATTTTATATTTATCCAAACAGAGGTAAAAAGGAAAGGGGAAATGTTTTTAAAATGAATGTATCTATAGTCATTATTAAATGTTATTAACCACTTAATTTTAGAGATAAATAATTGCTGGTCCTATTTAAAGCATAAATGTTTTGGCATTTTACAATTAGTTAATGGCTATATGTATTATTTTTTCATTTACTGTGATATTTTTTAGTCAGTGAGTCATTTATTCATTAATTTATTTTTATTTTTACATTTTGTTTTTTGTTTTTTTCAGATTGGGTTTTTAAGTTTCAGTCCTCCATACCCATGAACTCAAAGGAAGTAACCATAGTGAAAATTGGAACTAACAAAATATATTGATTAAATAACAAAGGAATTTTAATTTTTTTCAGCTTTTTTTGTAACACCAAAGTATATTATTTTATTTTATTTTGGAAGTTTTGGTCCTCCATACTCATGAAGTCCAAAGGAGAAGTATTCCAGTGTTGATCAAGGTTCTGGACTAATTGTGAACAAACTAAGACGTATTAATGAGGGTATGCCTGTCTGTAGCCATGCAGTGTAAGACAACCAGCAGGTCTTACCAATACTGTCTGTATGCGTCATGCATTTCCCAGGCACACAGTACCGCCACAGGCCCTGGTGCATGTAATTGCTGGAGTGCCGATACTGCATCCAGTAGTCAGTTGCCGTGGAGACAATGAGGAGTATGTTTCCAACTCCGGCACAGAACAACCCACCTCCCATGAAGCTGTACATCCTGCCAAAAAACACTGACTGACACGTAGACAGAAAACAGGTCAAGGCCTCACCACCACATCTGAGCCCGAGCTATACCAATTAGAGCAAGTACTTCCTGTTACAGAGAGGAGTAACAGTGGGCATGAATAAAACAATATCTAAATACATTCAGCGGCATGCCACAAATGCGATGCTGGAGCTATAGACAGATCTGATTGCATATATATGAAAAAGAAAAAAAGAACCGTCTTATAAGACATGAACAAGCAGCAAGTTCAATCTGACAAATCATTAACCTCTAACTGCTGTAGCAGGAAGTGTCTATATCTTTAAAAGCACATGCAGGGCTGATAAACATTTTTCAAACCCAGATATATTTATGTTAAATTATACCCAAGTCTGGTCCATCAACCCAAGTCTGTTCACTGTACCAAACATGGTACAGTGAACAGTGTGTAAATGATGCACACGAGCTCGGGAATTTTATTCCATCTAGATTCAGTGGTGCATCCATAACACACGGCATATTGTTTAAATATTTTATATAAAGTGGGCTTTTCCACTCTGTTTTAAATTTAATTGAAGCGAAATTTAAGAGAAGCAAGGATTCACCCACTGAACTCAATTCAAACAACACTAAAAAAGACTTTCTTATTCCATACAAAATACAGTTAATTGCACTGTGTTTCCATATTGATCACATACCTCTTGTTCCCCTAAGAAAAAGTCAGAGATTCCAATAATTCGGGTTGTCAAGGCACGGAGGAGCCCAATATTGCCCAGGATGGCAGGAAAGTTTTGTTTGTGCATAGGAAACCAAGCGAACAAACGGGCTGATGGAACAATGGAGCGCGCTGAGCCACAACCAATCACAGAGGATGAGTTTTGTGTTTTAGGGAATCTGCTGAAAATACAAAACCGTTAAAGCGCTGCGCACATCTCGGCAATACTGATGACACAGGGCTTTTAATTCAAAACGCTCCACAACCATACACAGTAAACCCGTGGCCTGCGCTGCTCAACCATAGTACTGCTGAAAGAGAGATTATTTAACATAGTGCAAAATGTAGAAACAGAATCCTCTGCAGTGTTGAATTATGTAATGTGACTTTGGTAAATCATTTTGCCCATTATTCACATGTTAAAGTTTTGTTTTTAATAAATATTGGGCTCTTTCTCTCTCTGATATAGACTTTCATAAAATTCAAATTGTACAACTCACAAAAACTTTTATAAGGCTCATAACATCATCATTGTAGTTCCATTAAAATGTTGAAAGTACAAATTATGATCATCTAAATAAATTTATATATATATATATATATATATATATATATATATATATATATATATATATATATATATATATATGTGTGTGTGTAAATATTTAGCACTAGCGAGCCCAGAGGAATTCATTTAATTATAGATGAAATAAACAAAATAAATTGCTGGACCATATGTATGCAGTTGACGTGAAAGTGTGATGAGTGTGGTTAATAAAACTGTATAATGTGGGTGAAGAAGCTGCAGCACAAGTGGTTTATCTTTGCTGTAGCACCTGGCAGAAAGAGCAGGCTGTAAAAGAGAGGGTTGCGTGTCAGAAATTAATATTTCATTTGGTTGCTTGATAGTGTCGCATATTCTATATGAAAAGGTGTTACTGTTGAAAGAGTCAGGGCAGATGAGTTTCTAATCAGGAGCACAATCAGAGGTTCAATTATGAAGAGTTTGTTTCCAAGAGTTTGGAAGAAATAAGTAAAGCAAAGCAAAGTCATTCCAAGTCTGGCATATTTCTTGTCTTAGCTCTTCCTTCCCTGTTAGGGTGTGTTTTGACGCCTCAGTATCGAATGAAGGCCAAAAAGCAAAATAGGTTTCAGGCTTTTCCAGTGGGTTCCCCAGTTAGGCGTAGCCACCCTTAATAACTTGTGATGCACACCGAGTCACTTTGTTCTGGAGGCAGGTCTGAAATATGACAGAAACCACTCAGTTCAGAAAAGACAAACAAGAGTTGCGCCTAGAAGGTGTCCAAGGTGGAAAGAGTGAAGGCAGACGTTAATGAAGCACACAACTGAACTAATTATTTATTGGTACGGTTACTTATTCACAACACAATAAAAAAAACCTTTGAGCTTTTTTTATAAGGACAGGAGGGAAACTGTCACACTGTGATATGTACATGTAGATTTAGGCTCATGAGGAGACGCCTAAATTGTTAAAAAATCAGCACAATCTCTCTAAAAATAAACAAGATAAAATACATAAGATAATAAAAAAGATCTAAACAATTTAACTTCCTTAAACTGAATCATGTTTTATATCAATCTCAGCTCTGTCCCATCTGGTGTATCCAAATCGTGTTTAAGCCCACACAACAGAGCTATAAAAACATGACAATAGTAGTTAATTAACAGTAGTTAATAGTTTGAGTCATGCTGAGCAATGATGGAATTTATTTTAGCATAATGTGTAAGAAAATAAGTGGGTGGAGTTTATGTAAAGGTGGTTATTTAATTTCTTTAGTCAGAGTCACTGGCTATTTCCATAAAGGTCATTTAGAGCACACACAGGTGTACAATGAAAATGGATTCAGCAGCTTGGTTCAGCAGCCTGGTTCAGCATTGTTCATTAGTGAGCTTGGCCTGCACAGGACCACTGGTAGCACGAGAATAGGATAAAATCCATTTATGAAACATTTTGTTTGAGGATTGTTTGCATTTCAATCATTTTATTATGATTTACACAAACCCTTTTTAACATATTTATGTTTATTCAGAGCAAATTTAGGTTTTAATGCAATCTATAAAACTCAAAGGCTGAACCCATGTTAAATGTGTTGGCACTAACATGTCTGCTGCTGTGACATCTTCAATCAAGTAGCACAGCAGCAGTTTATCTTCATATCCCCCTTGACAATGAGCTTCAAAGGGCAACAAGCCAATATGTCTGTACTTTTAGTTGCTATAAATACGAGTGGACCTGCTCTGAATTTAATCCTAATTTCACAAAAAACATTCACACATTTAAGTTCTCGAGCATTTACTGTGAACCATGTAAAGGAAAAGGTCAATAGTAATAGTAACTGAGTAATAACTGAGTCAAAGGCCAGCACATGCTTGACTCCGTTATTACCACTAGGTGGTGCATTTTATTTAATCTTGCACCAAACACTGACTCATTAGCTGCATTTTGACTTGCAGAAATATACCAATGTGCTGCACATTAACTAACCTTCCTATATTAGGTTTACATTGCAGTTTGGGTATCCAATGCTCCATACAGTAAGTAAGGTTAATGTATTAATGTCATAGTCCCGGGTCTGTGACCCAGTGTTTTGAATTTAGTGGGTTTTCTAGTTTTGTTTGCTTATGAATCCTACGGTTGTGTAATGTGTATATTGTTTCTTGTAGTTCTCCCCTTGGTATATTCAGTCTTCTTCTGTTATACATTGTGTTAGAATAATTCCTCCCTCATTGTTCCCCATCCTCTTGTGTCTTGTTTCCTGTGTTAGTCATTGATGCCTCCCCGTGAAGTCAGTCTTGTCTCGTTGCTAAGTTGTCTGTTTCCCTGTCATCTCTCAGTGTCTCTTCCCAGTCTTCTCTTGTCCTCTGCCAGATCGTTAGTTCTCCCCCAATGTGTCTCATCCATGTTCCACGTTCTCAGCTTCAGGTTTCATGTTTCACGTCCTTAGTGTTTAGTTTCTTCCCAGTTTAGTGTTAGTGAAAGTCTGCGTCTCCTTTTGCCTTTTGTTTTGTGTTTTGTTTGATTTTGAGCAGCCTTAAAATGTGGTTTGCTTTGGTTAAATTTAGTCCTACTGTCCGCTTTTGGGTCCTCACTTCAAATACATGACGTGCGCCTGCAGATCGTGACAATTAATCCCACATTGATCAAAAATAATTTGGCAGACAAAAGAAACATTTACACAAATCTTAGAGGATTTTTACTATTGCCCTTCACATATTAAAAATCCCCTATACAAAAAATAGTTTTTGCTATTGTTAACTAAAGCACTCTGTTGTGTACACATTGATGCTTGAACAGGTCTCAACACTTAAACTGTTTTTACCTTAATCTGGGAAAGCTTCTTCAAATTCATCTTCAGTCCCTATTCAAGACGGGTTACTTTTGCTCGTACATCACAGACACTTTGTGCTCCAATTTCCAGTTGTTCATATTGTAGTTATTATGCACGTGCACTTTTTTATATAGACGAGAAGAGAGAACTAAATTTCCAACAAGGAAAAGTATCTTTCTACAGGAAAAAATGACAAATCTACTGTCGACCTAATGTTGTACATTTTTAGATACATGTGAAGTGGTCTCTTTTACAAACTGAGTCTGTGTGCGTGTGGGAGGGGTCAGCAAACCACACAGACCCTAATCCACGCTACAGGGCTAAAAGCATAAATTTGTCGAACCCTTCTAAATTGCATAACCTATTCAAATTGCATCGGATTACCATTATCATCCTAGCCTGGTGGGACCCAGCGTGTATTTGCCGAAGGCAATGGAGTCCAACTCGCTTTCTACGCCATCCACTGTCTCCCTGCCAAAACACTGTAGTACTTCCACTAATAAGATCTGCACAAAAGAGGCACATGCAGCAGATGACGGTGCAGACACGAGGAAAAGCCTTTTATATCTCGCTGCTGTCACGTTTCAGGAGACATACAGAAAGATGAAGGCTTCCTCCGCTCATTAAACCGCATTCACAAACTCGCATTTTCAGAATACTGCAATCCGTAGAAGGCATCAAATCACACACAGTGTGAAGTATTAGACATTTTACAGGGAGCATGATATAACAATATCCAAGTTCATTCAAACCTCAGGGACATTTCGCCATTTTCCTTTTTCCTCACTCTGCTCTTTAAAACCTTCTCCTGATCACATTGCTTGCATTACAAAATGGTTGTGTTTAAATTATTCAGGGTGTCTTTAATCGTTATCAATCATTATTTAAACATACAAAGTCCAAGATGATTTCTTTCAGTTTGGTTCGAATTTATTTTTCTAGTTCACAAGGTCAGCCCAGCAATGTATAGACTTCCAAGGAACCTTGAGAGGACTGTTGTTATGTATTAGCTGTGTATAAACAAGGCTAAATTGAGAAGAACTGAATTCAGTCAGCAAGCACTTGGCAACAGTGGGGAGAAAGAACTGTCCTTTAACAGGAACTGACTGAATGAAGGGATAAGCCAAAGGGGATAAAAGGTAAGAGAAGCATAAAGAGACAACATATAGCAAACAGGACAATAATGCACACCACACAACATGTTAATGACATGCAGCAGCCTCATAGGGAAAACAAAGGCAGTTAAGAAATTCTCAGTGCACTGGAGTTCCTCCAGTGGCCTGAGCCTACAGCCATAATTACTGGCCTAGTCACACTAGAGAAAAAGTAGGGCAGTAACCTCCAAGAAACTAGGAAAAGTCGGCAGGTGCTGTTGGTTACTGCATTGAATCTTTCAGCATTTTGCAAATACTTGCAGCGACCAACTGTTTACCCAGAGGCTGAGGGTGTTGCATACTCATGGGAGATCATTTTTGATTGGAGGTTGCACAGGTCGCCTGGTGGGAAGCAACCTCTGCGTAAACAATTACAGTCTAACTTGGACCGACTGCAGTTGCTCTCAGGCAGATTGGTGAAAGTTTGCGCCTAATTGCCATCTTATTTATAAATGCAGACGGATTGCCAACACATTCACTCTGAGTCAGACTGTACAGATGAACACAACCTATCTGCAACGTGTCTATTGGCAATTGGGGACTTGGCTCAGCTGGTCCCTAAATGGTAATATTCATACACTACATAAAAATAAGTGGTCTGTGTTACTTTGCAGTTACATTGCTTTGCAGAATTCACATTAATGCAAATTTCTGTGCACGTAGACAGCAACAGATGTCAATTGCCATAATATCACAAACAAATTTCATGTAACTGTCAAATGGATCCCATGCAATGTTGTTGCTGTTCTATCATCATCTCGATGCTCCACAGTTATTTAAAGACATCAGCTAAGAGTAGTCGCGCAGACCTGATCCCCATTTTTCAATCGACCATTTCAAAGGCAGTGAGATCAAGTTCATTTCACACCGCTGCGATAATTTCGGTTGTACTGTGCTCCCAAACCTCTTTTTTTCCTACTGCGGCTGTACCAAGAATGGTTGAGAGTCCCACAATCCAGCTCCACCTATAAGTTTGATCAAAAAGGTAATCTTGAAGATAAACATTCACAAACATTCCCATATTAGCGGCTTTAAACTAAATGCAAGCGTATTGTTATTTACTGATTAGTGCATATATTACTGTTTACCACCTCAGTTTACTGTGTTAGTACTGCTGAGATGTACTAATTTAAGTAAAACACAACATACAGGTGAGGGTGAGGAGAAGCTTTGCAGGTGTTAATAATTTATTTTATTTGCACAAAGCCAATTCACAGCAGCAGTCTTCTCGGGATGCTATTGTATCACACAGCAAAGCTCCTGCATCCTGGAGAGAAAGAACAAAAGAAAGCACACATTTCATTCCACTTAAACATTTAGAAAATGTGCGCTGTTTAATTAATAATTTACATGCTTGATTTAGCATAGCTTTTTAACTTCATGGTAAATTTCTCATATGAACCCTTCAGACTCGCTTGGATTTAATAAGGTTTTTATTTTGATCTTTCGCTACCAAATACTCATTATGAGTTTGGCCGTTGAACACAGTTTGGTGACTCTTTAATGATGACTGTGGATATCGTTATCGAAAAGCAAAAATACGGCATTAAATAAAATGCTCACTCATGTATGCACATAAAGAGGGCCGAGTGCATGATGTGCACAGATCACCATCATTCAGTATAACTCAGAGACGGATGGAAACGTTTTTCTAACAAATGCTTTATTGGTCGGTTTAAAAATGAACACACCGGTGATCTACAGGAGTACCACAGTACACAGTCACACAAAGATTACAGAAAAAACAGCAGCACACACAAACACGACACACATGCACGCGCACGCACACCGACATGATGGGTTATTAGCACATTATCTGCCTCGTGACGTCTCCCATCATTTTGGTTTGATGGTTCAGGAGTAAACAGAAGATACATTCAATAATCAGCTGTACAACAATGTAATACTTGGATTCAACCCTACCCACCCCCACAAATTGTTAAAAATACAATATTTTCCCACAGATCCGCAGATTTTTGTAATATATTTAACCATATCTTTTAAAAAAATTGGAAAGATGTCTATATACACAGAGGAGGAGTAACGGAAATCACAAAAAATAAAGATTAAATCACTAAAATAAGATTTAAAAAAAAGAAGAATAGAAATAGTTTGTGAAAAGGCAGATGGCAAGCCTCGACACGTTCCCTTTTGTCTTCAGTTTTTCAGCAGATACCATGGCAACAGATTGATGGTTCGCAAAGACGGGAAATCAGGGAGGAAAAATGGACGGTGTCACATGGCGTAATCGGCGACTGTCTACATGAGATTCTGGAAAGAAAAGACACAACAAAGATTAATGGGACAACAGTGTATGACTGCACAGATCAGCATCATTTAAATACAGTTTACAACAAGCATGAGCCTGAATGATTGAATGATTTTTTTGAAAGCTGAGGTTATATATGATATTTTATCTGCAGTTGTTTAGTGGGTAGTGCATGAAAACTGCTCATTCTTTAAAAAACTGTTTAAAAAAGACAAATTGCTAAAATTAATATACTTTGAGGAATCCCAAAAACAATAACTCAGATGACATTATGTTTTTTTTAGATGTATTTCTTAAATTTCTTCTCAAAGACTCAGAAAAAAAATATATACACCAGATATATTGAATCATATCTCAATAACAGGCACCAAATCATGCTCTGTAAATGAGATTTGAAAAGTGATTGTGGACATACCAGGCAGGGGGATAGCTAGAAAGTAAGAGGATTATATTTGGGCGCTTCAACTTCACTACACTCCTTACAATTAAGGCCTCACTCACACAGGACTAGAGACCAGTTGGCAAACCTCTTGGTCGTTTGGGAAAAATGTGTGTCCCCTGATTCATTCCTGTTGGCCAGTGATTGCTGGCAGTCACAAAGTGAAATTAGTCGCAAACAAAAACCTTCTTGTAAGTTCTTTAGTAGCTAGCAGACAGTCACACGTCTGCACACTGAGTGGCAGTGAAACTGGAAAGAAACTTGTGTTTGAGCCAATGAGCAAGCAGTTTCACAGCCAGACTACTCCTCTTTGTCACATCGGTAAAAACGATAATCTCAAGGATGACATCACTGAAGCCACATCCATCTTTTATTCTGTCTATGCAACCAAGATGTTTTAAAAAAAAGTGCAACTGTAACTTTGAAGGCAAACAGTCTGCATTTTTAGTTTGTGTCATGCTGTTCACAGTTAGTTAGCTATGCAAACTACGGGAGCAATCACAGAGAGGTTTTTTCCCTAGTGACGTGCGGCTGTCACAGCTCAGTCACGCAGACTCTAGGGCTGTGTGACTGAGCAAACAACAAACAGGCTAAACTTTTAAGCCTAAAGATAGCGACTTTAATTAGAAAAAGACAGATTTCAGGGAATGAGTGTGTTGCATACTCATTGGTAAAACATAGAATTATTTCAACTGAATCTATTCAGCTGTCTGTAGGTCTTTTTTAGGTTAAGTTTAAAAATCACCACAAAATCTATACTTCTAGATTTTACTGAGAAACTGCAGTACGTTTTTGAGTTTTAGATAACTATTTTTATCTCTCCTCCAAAACCTGCAGTAAACTTTTGCCATTCACTGTCTCAGCCTGCCCTCAGGTTGCTGTTGAACGGACTGTGCACCACATTATAAAGGCTATGTCTGTTCAGCGGTATCAGCCCCAGTGTACCTCATTTCTCCTAAGACCAGCACTAGATGGTTGCTGAAACACTCCTCCACCAAGGGACCCGTAGTTTGACGTCTGGACGTTGGGCACGATGCTTGACTGTCCGTACGGGATTACATTCTCATCTGCAGATGACAAACAGATTACTCAAAGTCACAGCTGTATTTATATAGGTTAAACCCTGAGTGATGGAGCACAGTGAAAATAGACCCCCTGCTACTAAAAGCAAGGCTGCTTGACTATGGGATGATAAGTGTGCAAACATTCAGTGGCAGTTGTTTCTTTCTCAGCCCAAAGGGATTTGCATGGAGCATCATAATAACATTAATACATATCAGTTGAGGTCCAGCTGTTGAAGCTAGGCGGCATGCGATGCAAAGACAGATGTTGCTCTTTTATCTTTTTCCTGAATGATGCTCCAGGATGCTGCATTATGTGCTTACCCTGCGATAACCACTTTGTAGATCCTCTTCTTTCGGGTGAGAAATGTTCTCCCCTCTTCTGAAGAGTGGGTGAGTCACTCCCCTCTTTGTGTGCTCGACTGCGGCTCAACACATCAGCCAAGAGCTGCAGGGAGTCATCTGTGCGGAGAGGAGCCGGTGGAGGGGGGAGCTCTGCGCATGATTGATAATTGATGATTAAAAAAACAAATAAACAGAGAATTTTGACTTTAAAGAAATAGTTTGACATTTTGGGGAAAAGACGCTTAATTGCTTTCTTGCCAAGCGTTAGATGAGAGGATACCACTGTCTGTTTATTATATATGAAGCTAAACATAGTAGTGCACACAGTAATCTTTGCACAAAGACTGGAAACAGTAGGGAATGGTTAACTTAGTGCTGCTCTAAAGCAGCAGCAGCAGTGCCTCTGAGGCTAACTGATTATATTTTGTTTGTTAAATTAGGAAAAAAGCACCAATGGAAAACTACAAATGGCAATTTTACATGGTGCTATTAGCCAAATTCACAGAAGAGAACGCATTATTTAAAACTCTCAGGGAGTAAATAAACGATCGTATTTGCCAAAAAGTTACTACTTTATAATTAAGCTTTACTAAACATTTACAAATATCAGAAAGAACAGAAATAATCCAAAGTGAATTCTTGCACTTGATTATGAAGTCTGCTGCCATGCTAGCCACTCTGGGGTGCTTTACTGAGATAAGTGCTAACACCAGAATGCTGTTATGCTCACAATAACAATGATGACCTTCCGAGGGGTCGCCAAGTATAATGTTCGAGGTATTGAAAGTCTTAAAGCAGTATATTAGCATGATGATTAGGGATGGGTACCGGTTACAGTAGTAACCAGACCGAAAAGCAGCGCACATTTCGGTGCTTTATTTCGGTGCTTTTTTTTCCTGAGATGTCACACACTTTGAATTCTAGCCAATCATTTTACGTTTCCGAGGATAGTAGGCGGGTCCAGGTACGTACGTTCTTTTAGAGCAGAGCTACAGATTAAAAACGCCCAAGGCGAAGCGGCCAAAAGTCTGGCTGTACTTCACAGCAAAATATGCAAACTCAGCAGCCTGCAACAAGTGCTTTAAGGTGATACTGTCAAAGGAAGTAACACCTCAAAGCTGATGAAACACCTGGCGACGCATAGCATTTTTTTTTTTAAAGCCGAAAAATGCGCCGTATTTGATAGCTTGCTGCGAGACCTCACACCGTGCACATCTACTGCGGGTGTGGTGCCTGTTATTGGACCCGGAGTTAGCAACATCCCCCAAAAACCCGAAGAATAGAGTCCTGGCCCCTAGCCCTGCCAGTGTAGTAGAAATGATGACGGATGATGATGGCAGCAGCAGCTGTTCTTCTCTGCGTGAGTAGCTTAATGTTGTTCGTGTGTAATTTACATTGAGTAGGCTAACCATGTTATTACATTAATGCAGGTAAGGTGAACTAGCAAACACCGTCGTAGTTACATGCGGCTGTCTTCTTGTTTGATGGCAGGTACTCCCTTCACCCTGGCCAAAAAGGCTAAAATGACCAAAGAAAAAGTGGAAAACAGCTGAACATGAGAGGTTTTTGGACAAAGTTTGTGTTTTTTCCATTGTTTAAGCACTGCTTCCAGCCAAGAGTGATACCATATATGCCCTATAGCTGCAGAAAAGGCTAACATTGTTATCTTTTTACAAAAAAAACAGCTGAACATGAGAGGTTTTTGGACCAATTTTGTGTTCTCCATTCTTTAAGCACCGGTTTGAGCACCGTTTAAGCACCGGCACCGTTTCAAAAGTACCGGTTTGGCACTTTGCTTAGGCTGCTGCCCCCGCGACCTGGCCTCAGATAAAGCGGATGAAGATGGATGGATGGATGGATGGATGGATGGATGGACGGTTTGGCACCGGTATCGGATAAAACCTAAACGATACCCATCCCTAATGATGATATTTGTTAATTAACTGTAAGGTGTGGCTGTTAGATAACTTAGAAAACTGAATAGACTATGGTGCCTTATATACATCACCAAAGCTATTAGAATCCAGTCTCTGGGGAAAATGAAGGTCAGGAAAAAAAGCAAACAAAGTCAATTTGGCAGTCTAGCCAGCAGCTGTTGAGATATTTAAGTCAGTTAACTACAAAACATCACATATTGACTTGTGAACTTACATTTGAAAGGCTGAAGTTTAGTAGGCAAAGGCATCACGCTGCATTAAAGACTATAAACTCTTTAGAAAGATGTATACAGAGGCCATAAATTAAGTGTACCCTTTTCTTTGGACTTCTATATAGCTCGTCAACCTTCAGCAGCAAAAGAGCCAAAAGAGCCATTTTAGCCCCTCCTACCAAACAACGGGAGAAAAAAAGGTTGCACAGGCTGGGGGATCAGACGTATGGATAATGGATGTAATTGGGAGGGGATAAATTAGTTCAAATTAGGTTTTTTTCACATAATTATTTTTCAAAGCTTGTGGGAACAGCAGCTGAAGGGCTAAAGAGCCGCATGAGGCTCGTAAACCACAGGTTACCAACTTCTGTTCTCTAAAATCAGACTTCTTTTTGAAACTGTGAGACTCGCCCCCTGCTGGCCACTAGAAAGAATTCACATTTGAGCCACTTCCTCACTGGCTTCTCTTTTCAGATCTGGAGGCTACAATCATTTTTATACACAGTCTTAATTGGTGACCGAACACACTAAAAGAGCACTCCAGAGAGCCAAGCTGCCAGAGTGGTTAATATACCTCATTCGTTTTTCCAGCCTAAAACAGAAATTAGAAGCATGCGGTGGAGCACATCATACCTGCTTCACTGTGCAGATCTCTCTTGTTTGGTCCATCCTTGGGCGTTTTCTTCTTACTCCTGGATCTGTGCGCCGGGGCTGTGGGGCTCGACTCTGCAGCTGTAACAGGAAATTGTCCTGACGGGAAAGAACACTGATGTCATCCTCAGGACACGAACAGGGAAAACTAAGAAACGCTGAACGTCACTCTGAATAAATGCAACATGATTTTCTTGTACAAATTCTCTCCGTTTAGTTACATCATAAACTAAATTATACATGACACTATGTGGTTGTGTGTGGATGCTGTGAAGCATTAAGCTGAATTCAAACTGACCTTTACCAAGGCTTTCCCCCTTGAAATCATCTACCCACTGGCTAGTGCGGTATACCTCACTGCCATCCTGGGCCTTCATGTTGGTAAACAGATCGGGGTTAGACTGGGAGACCAAGTGGTGACGTGCCAAGAGGTCAAAATGCTGCAGCCGTGGACTGTCATTAGGCTTGGATGCATCTTGCTGGTGGGGAGATGTCAAAGTTGCAGTGTAGGACAGCTCATCTGGTTTAGAGGGCAGGCTGGGGAGTTCCTCCCTGGAAGTGTCCATCAGGTAGGTTCTGGCTGGCAGAGGAGGACACCAGTCATCGTCCTCCTCCTCAGAGCTAAGGGACAAGAGAAGGCAGTGAGTGTGCATCTTTGAGGGAATTACCACAAATAAAAAATTGCTTATAAACAACAGTCCAGATGTGAGTGAATGGCTGAACTAAGCACCAATCAGTGTCATCAGTTTACACTAATCATGTTTTACTGAATATTTTAAGTATCATACGGTTTTGTGCAAAAGTCTTGAGCCACCCTTTATCTCTTTATAATTTGCCAGGATGGTATTAGATGGTTGATAAAAGGCTGATGGTACTTTTCTGTGTTCATAATTCCATCAATTTTGACAATATCTCCAACACCACTGGCTGAAATGCTCCACCCATGACAGAGTGTCCACCATGTTTTAAAGATGGCTGTAGACACTCACTGTTGTGCCTCACTTCTTTGGGTTCATCAGTCCATTCAAGTTCTCGTTTGAGTTGTGGCAAGCACCAAGCAAACAAAAAACGTTGCTTTGAAAGTGGTTAGGTACAAGGAGTAGACTGAAACGAGCCACGGTAAAAAAAAAAAAAAAAACCCTTTGAAAAACCTCCAGAAAGCCAGAACTTTAGAAAGGAAGGGTGAGTCAAGACTTTTACAAAGTACCGCACAGTATTAAACAATCAGAGATGTAAAGCTACCTGCTGTGGTGACAGGAAAAACAAAAGCAATGTAATGTTTTTTTTACTCCCATGAACCTGCATTTTCTTCACACAGACAACTAAGTTCAAACATTCAGTATGTTTGAACTTCTAAGTAAAATATCAGCTCATTTAGAACTTAATGCCAGCCTTACTTTTGTTGAAGTGGGGTCGTTAGAAACTGAACAAATTATGGAAAACAACTTTTTTTTTTAAATTCACTGTTTACTTTTTTCCTCATAGCAGAGGCTTCACAGACCAGCATGTTGAGAAAAGAAGCTGAAATGAGCCAAGATTTTAGACTTTAAACAAATAATTAGTGATTTGCGCTTACAGCTACTACAGATGTGCGTGTTTACTTGTTGATTTTTCCATCTATGAGGATTTTGTGATAATCTGCAAACTAAAACACACAAATGTCAAGCTGCTAGATCACACAAGCTTGTAACATGTCGAAACAAACATCTGGTGTTGAGATACTTCCAATAACTGTGCACAAAAATACCACTAACACCACTATATATATAAAAAATATTCAAATCAATTCAGTTTTATTTATATAGCACCAAATCACAACAACAGTCACCTCAAGGCGCTTTATACTGCAACTTAAAGACCCTTCAATAATAATATATATTAAAAAAATAATAACCTAATTTCAAGTCCTTGTGGGAAAAGGGAACCAGTGTAGCATTCCCGAAGACCAGAACCACCTCCATAATTTCTGTTGTCACTTCAATGCCGTCAGGGCTAATTTAATGAACGATGTGTCATTGAAAAGGCAAAGTACTAATCCAGCCTGTCAGATGGTGGCTAATGTCATTAGGAAAGACACGGCACAGTCAGACCAGCCCTCCGATCCAACCCCGATATGTCCGCAATCTAATCTGTCAGAACTAGTTAGAGTGGACGCTCCCGTCTGCAGCCCCAAAGCACGATCTACTCACTGCCTGCAGACACAGCTGTTAATGTGAAAACTCCCCAGACTCCAAACTTCACTCAAGTTTTGCTTGGCAGTCACAGCACAGTTCTAGGGCAGTTTTGATATCCATCTGCCTTAACTGCCTCTGTCATATAGGTGAAGGCAGAGGCCTCCATGCTAAAAATAAACTGACTGATCACACAAAAATAAATGCCACTGTCCTTGGAGGGGGGTAAAGAAGTGGCCTTAACAACAACCTGACATTTAACAGTGCAGTGATTTGTCTCACCTGTGCTGCTCATCTTCTTTGTGTGTTTTTGTACGGTGTCCATCTTTATTGGCGGGAAGAGGTAGAGACAAGACATCCACCCAGGTGAGAGGACCTGCCTTGGATGATGACCCAGTAGACCTCTGCTTTACCAGTTTGTCTAAAAAAACCCAAACAATGTGTGAGCCATAATCGTTGTGTTACTCGTTTCCACACTAAAGCTCAAACTGCTTGCTAAGTAAAGGTTTTTAAATATGTCCTTTCTGTGTCCACAGCTGTTAGCACCTCAAAGAATTTTCCTTTTACTGACCATTTTATATCTTCAAAGGCACCTTAAGCGTCTGTAGAATCACTGGATATCAAAAGGAATGAAGCACTTAACCTCCGCATACCTTTCCATTCGCACAGTATGTTTCAAAGTTTCAGAGCATGGCAGGCTTATTCACAAAGCACCTTTCAATAAGCCAATTCAAAGCCCAGAATATTGGATATAAAAGGGCATTTAAGTATATCATATGTGAGTTAATGAAGCTGCCCAAGCTTTCACATGTGGGTGGAAGTATACGTGTTGTAGGTGGTTACAACACTTGCATATAAGAAAAGAGATGAAAACATTGCACTATGGCAGCCATATAAACTATCTATAAAACAAAGCACGTTTGGCCAATGTCAAGCTACAGAAAAAAAGGCAGCTCACTAATATTTCCTTTTTAAGGTCGCCGTGCTCTAATAAATGTAATTACACAAGCAACGTCTCAGTTTGTTACACGTAATCACAAGTCTACACAGTTTTATGAAGTTAGCTTATTACTATGGAACTGCAGTGCGTTCAGAAAATGAAAAAAGATGAATGCAGACCTTCCCGTGTAATCATGTCGTTCTATATCGTCCAAGAAAAGATCTCATTACTGTGCAATCTCGTAATTAAAACATCTTAAAAAGGTTAAGGTGGTGATGATGATGATCCATTTTGAATAACAGAACAGGTGTTTTCCTCCCCGCAAAATTAAATGAATGTGTGATTTTCAAATGGTTAATAACCGTCTCAACAGATTTTCAAGAAGCATAATGCTGCCATAACCACAACTACAGAAAATTATTTTTCTCATGACTGCGTATAAAGAGCCAGACAGACAACCACATTTCCAATTAAGCTGTCCAAAGATACATTTTTTCATCTTTTCCACTTCCACAAAATTCTCACCGTTGCTCTTCTTGCTGTACTGAAGCTTGGCGTATTCAGATCCAGAGTGACCAGACTTTATGGTCCAATGATCCAAGTCCTGCTCCAGACCTCCAAACCCACTGTTTGACAGTATTGGGTTGCTGCTGTACGGGTCTGGACCCTGGTTGTAGGACGTGCTCGAGTAGGTGTCGTAGTACGCCAGGAGGTCGTCTTCAGCCGTTGTGTTGATGGTGCTGTAGATGGGACTGTCGTTGGACGCCGCGCTGTGCTTCTCTGACTGGTTCGGGTAGTTTATGATCCCAACAGCTGCACAGCAAATGACTATGTTACATTAACAAGGACAATCTTTTATTCAGCACTCTAGCATTTCACATCAGAGAGCTCTTACTGTTGTAATATCTCTCTGAATCCAGTTTGCCAGAGCAGCAGTTGACCGAGTCTTTGCTGTTGTGAGTGAGGTTTGGAGTGGGCCAAGAGTCTGCCAGCCAGGGGTAGTTGCCCATATTTGATCCCAACAAGCCAGGCCTGGGAAGAAAGATTAGATTATATCAATACTGCTTCTATGAAACACACAGTGACACTAATCATCTGATGAATCAAATCATAACGTAGAGTTTACCCTCCATTAATGATTCCTGATCCCTCACTGTGAGCGAAGCCAACTGCAAGAGGAAAAAAGAGCAAAGTTATAAATTTAGAAAACAGCAAAGAAGATAAAGCTTTTGCCTTAAGCCTCTTTTTTTCCCCAAAGAGCCACTGAAAGATAAAGATGTTTTGGACTGAATTATCATGCTCCATAAACAAATAAACTGTTTATCCCACACGGAGGTTTAAGAAAGCAGATTTGAATTGATATTTTATGAGGGTGCACTGTTGACCTACATACACCAAGAGGAACACAGCAGATCTATATAGAGTATGCCTGCAATACATAAAAATGCAGATATCATTTTTCTGCTGCTGGAGTTTCTGGAGTTAGGGATGGTTAAAATCCATTTTTAATTAAATAAAGAAATCCATACCATAAAGTGAAAGACATACATGCAACACTATGAAATATTAATGCGAAAATTAAATTGCATATTTGCTTCTAAGGCCTTGAGCCATTATTGAACAAATACATCTCAAAGTCAGACAAGAACTGAGAACTGATGTGCTGTGTGCTTCTGAGCCAAAGGGCATCAAGTAAAGTGTGCGCTGAGCTTCTTACATATGCTTCAGAGTGTCTCTTGAGGGTTTTTTCTTTCTTTTTTTCCCTTTGCTCCTGCCATGAAGACTACCCATTGGGAATAAATATATTTTAATTAACTGAATATGCGATTAAAGTGCAGGCATCGCTTTGCAAAGCACAAACTAAAATTGAAAACATTCATCACTGCTCCAGATATCCCCGGAGGTCTATTAAGAACTTTGTCACCTGTCATTGGATGAAAACAAAATCTGATGGTTTGTGTCTTTTTTTCTCTTTTATGTCTCCGTTACATAATGAGTCGTCTGTGACAAGGTTCATCAAATCATCTCGAGTCCTGTGACAATAACCTCTCCTGCTTTTTCCTTTTTTTTCTCTACCTAAAGCAGGTAAGTAAGTCATAGTTAATCCCCCCTCCCCCCCTCACCTGCTGGGGTGTATGCGAAGGATGTGGTATAGTGTCCCAGCTGCTTCCTCCTTCGGTGGCGACAGTATAGCCACCCGCTGAAGCCCATCAGCACCAACCACGCAGCCACACCCAGCCCAGCGATAAAGGCTGGCTGGCGGATGACGCTTGTGATCTGCTCTGCTATGCTGAGGTCATCGCCCTTAGTCACGGTCGTTGAAGTCTTCTCAAGCGGGGGAGCTGAAAGAGAAGCGATCCAGTTAATCGAGCCACATGATACACAGCCAAAGCAGAGAGCTGTCAGTCACTTCAGGGTAGAAAAAAAAACAAGCTTTTTAAATGGTTTTGTTTCCTCACATATCATTCAGGTTGAATAAATAGTAAACTGAGTAAATTCTTCTTTTAATGGGCCAGCACAGTCGAGGGGATTAGGATCAAATTGGGGCATTAAAGCACTTGAAAACTGGTTAAACGTGAAGGAAGTTATATTGATTTTATTTGTGGACATACTTCCTGCCTGCACAGACACGCATTAGGAGATGTGCCGGAGACGCCCCAAAGGAACAACAGGTGGAAAGTTACAACTTAGAAGCAGTTTATCTTAGCCATCTATAATTAGTCTGCCATCTATAATCCAGTTTTGAGATCCCTTCCCAGATGCCTTAACGCCCACTCACATCTTGGGCCATTTGACCTCAGAAAATAGGGTGGGGCCAGGTTTCACAGTGGATTCACCTGAAACTTTGGCTGTCTGTGACCCACACCCATTTTAACACCTTGGCTTGTGTGATTAGGTAGAGAATCAATAGGAGGTCCATGACCCTCTTGTTGGAAACTCCTATAGGGCTTAAAATCTGTTGCTCTGGTGGAGAGTCCCAAGTTCACTACACATGGTTGCAATTATTTTGGGGTTGTAAATTATCTTTCCCTAGTGTGACTGTATCATAAAACTGTAACTTGTGTTGGTACAGATTAAACAAGACATAGAAGACATGCTAGTTTTTCCACCTTTGGTGTTTTTAGACTTTTTGATAAGCCAAGTTAGATCCAACAGAAGAAGTTAGAAGATCTCACCTAACTTTCATCAATAACTCAAATAGGTAAGTTTCCCATGTTTTCTGTAAAAGGGTTACAAATAAAATAAAAACATTTCAGGAAACACTGGAAGCAAAACATGTTCTTTGGAAGCAACACATCTTCTCTGACTATGTACTAAAAGCAGAGCCACAGAGACACAAAACTAAACAAAGTAAATGCCAAACTTATTATGCAATCACAGCTACTGACTCGAATTCGTGACAAACACCCTGCAAAAGTTAGTGTTGGTGATGCACCAGCTTTAATCGTATTCATGCTGCGCAGTCAACTCTCCACATACACATTTTACATGTGGTAAAGTCAGCTTGCAGAGTGCGTCTTGGCATATTTCGGCGTGTGTAGTAACTGTAACAGTTTGACTGACTCACTGAGAAGCAGGCTGACAGGCGGACTCTGAGCGCCCACACCCAGGCTGGTGACAGCAGCCACCATCACGGTGTAACGGACTTCAGGCAGCAGGCCCGTCAGCAGGATGGACAGGACTGCTCCATCCACGGTTCGGTTTATCTGGTTCTCCTGCTCAACGCCGCTGCCCAGACACCAGACCTGAGTGACACCAGAGTTTAAGGTCCTCACAATTTAGGCAACTCGCACATGAAAGTTGCTCTACAATGGTACAAGACTACTATCCATAGGATACAAGCAACAGGTACAAGGAGTGCTTAGTATGTAAAATCTTCCCTTCCAAGGCTTCGCACCACCTCTGCCATAATCCCCACACCTGTCCACATTCATCAACACTGAGTAAAGCTTTTATTTATTCTAAATCTTCTATAGAACATTTGTGATGAAGACACTGGGAGTTACAATGAAAATGTGTCAGGTAATACCGTGCAATATTTTCTTACAGCCTTTGAGGGCTTGAACAAAATATTGGGTGTATTTCTGAGAAATATTTAAGGGGATTAAATATGATCCCTGCCTTTGGCTGATGATCCATCACACATTCAGAAGAATATGGATTCTCATGATCAGACTCATAACTGTCTACGTGTAGACACAAGACAGCGAGAGGGAATCAAAACAATAGTACTCCATGTTCTATTTTGATGTTTTTTTCCACGCTCTGGATAAGCAGCCTGATGATTAGTAATCAGTGTTGCGCTCATTCTAAGAGACAGATAATGAGAACTCTGTGTTTTTTTCCACAGAGCTAACAGATGACAGGGATGGTGACTGTTCAGCCGAGAATCTGATGACACAAAACCGAGCAGCATCGCAAGTACTGGCAACGCATAAAAGGCAATGACTAATTACTAATTGTTCATTAAAATCTGTGTTTTTCACAAGCATCTAAACAACCAAACCTGGGAAACACTGAGTAATGCCTGCACACAGATGCAAATCGAAAGAACAATTTGCTCCCTTTATTCGCTTTACTGATGAGCTTAACAGCAGAAATAAGCACCAGAGAAGAAGACAAACAGTCAAATGTGGCCTCACCTTGTACTCCCTAATTATGCCGCTCTGAATATTATGAGGCGGCGGCTCCCAGGACACGCTGATACTGGTGCTGTTGGTGAGCTGCACCACTGATACAGCCTGTGGAGGGGCACACAAAACTGCAAACAGAGATAAGAAAAAATGAGATGTTACTATAGTTATTAATACATACCAGAGCTGTGATAAGACTGTGTTTACAGGTCCATAATTCCTGCACAATTTCCTGCAAATAACAGATATAATTTATAGAAACTAGAAGAACCTGAAAGAAAATAATCCTTAATTACTTATTTATAAGCACTCTCTATAAGAAATCATACAAATTAAACAGTGTCTTTATTTTTCAAAATTAAGAGGCTATTTCAGAATTTTTGCTAAATTAATTGGAACTCATTCGTTCCTTTGCTGTCGGATAATCTAACTCCACTGGAAAAATACTGTTTTTAAAGGATTTCTTTGCCTCACCTAAAGCACTTGAAACTGTTTAACTAATAAATCCCTCCACACTGATAAATGTGACTAAATATTATAAATAAAAAATAGTTCATAATAAATTAAAGAGCTTTAATCAGTTTTGGAAGGAAACATGTTATTTTACTTTCTTGGCAGCAGTCCTTCGCTTTGCTCAACAAAAGCTGGACACAAGTGGCTTAATCTAGAAATTATGGTTAAAATCACACCTCTAAAGCTCCTAAACTAACATAATACTAACCACATTTTATTAAACCTCTATCTATGAGTTTTTGAGTCTAGGCTAACTATTGTTATTTCCAGTTTCTATGCAAAGCTAAGCTGCTGGCTGTTGCTTCACATCGACTACAAAGAAACAAAAGAGGATTTAACTGGTATCTCAAATTTGTTTAAACGCATATGCTACTGTCCGGTGCATATGTGCAGGTGCAGCAACTGAGTAAAATATAAGACAAAAACAGAGTTTGTAAAACTGTATCAAGCCTGAAAGTCAACATTTGGAATGAAGACCTTTATTCTTCAACACAGCCTGAACTCTGTTAGGCAAGATTTCTTTTAATTTCATTAAGTAGTCTTCTGATTTAATTTCCACACGATTTTGATATGTAGATCAAAATCTGATGGTACTTCCATCCATGTTCATAATTCCATCAATTTTGACAAGATTCCCAACACCACTGGCTGAAATGCAGCCCCAAGTAATGACAGAGCCTCTACAGATTTCTGTCCACATTAACCTCTTTCCTGACATCCTCTGTATAAACTGATGATTTGAACAAAAAATTTGTAAATTTTGGATTCTTTGCTCCATAAGATGTCTCCGCTGGTTTTCAGTTCTTGTGTAATTTGGCACAGCTCAGCCTTTTCTCCTTTTTTCTCTTCCTTAAAAATGGCATTTTGACAGCCATCCTTCCACTGAGACCATTTGGGACGACGCTTCAGCGATCAACTGAAGGTTGAGATGCATTTTCTGGGTCCTATGTCAGGTCTGGATATTTTTTTTCGGTCTCATTAGGACATAGCTTTCAGATACTCTCCCTCTGCTGTAGATCTGTATAGGTTTTTGCAACAGGCCGCTAGTAACCAAGTGCATGAAAATACAGTAAAAAATTGGTTCTTTCCCAAGTTATGTGTCGATACATCGCTGGTTCATTCTTGGAGTTCAGTGCCTTTTTTATGCTTGAATGAGTCAATGAATAAGCGGCTTAATAAGCAAAAAAAAAAAAGAAAGTTCCTCTGAACATACTCAGGTACAAGGACTGGACTGAGTTAGAAAGCAGCTAATGTCCAAAGAAAAACTGTGAAAGACCTTAAGAAAGGATTATTAGTCAAGACCACTTAAAAAAAGTACAACAGAGTTTGGCTGCTGTGCAAACATAAAGAACTGTGGGGTGTTTTAAGACTTTTGCACAGTACTGTACTTGCTTACTACTAGTTAGCATTACTTGCTATTGATTAGGTGATTAGGTTATTAATACACATTCCTTACCCTCCTCCGAGGTACGCAGGAGAACCATGAGGCTGTCATGCCCTTGTAACTCATTGAAGTAAGGCCGGATCTTGACCTCGTACTCGGTACCACTGTGCAGATCTGCTAAGATGGTACTGTAGTCAGACGTGGCCTCCACATCCTGGACCAGCCAGGAGCTGCCAATCATTCGATAAAATATACGGTAACCCTGAACGTACCGTGACTGACGGGCAACCTAAAAAAGGTGGAAGACAAAAAGCACAAAAACATGGTCTCACATTTAAATCAGTTATCAAAAGCAGGGAAGCGTAACCAGCGGTTTCTCTACACGTTGATCTATTGGTGTCATATAATGCTGAGCAGAGTTTCTGCAGCTAATGTTTGGAGATTAGCCTGTCCTCCACACATTACAAGCTGACTTTGAAACCCATCAGTATTAATCTCACACTCCAAGAAATCTTGGCGCTCGTAGGAGACAGAACCATCGGCTTCTGCAGGTAGACAGACACCTCTCCCAGCTCTCTCTGCACCTGTCTGTGGTCCACTCCCTGTTCAGTCGGACTCCCATCTAAGACAGCAAAGAAATCTAATCAGTCCAGCCTGGCAACGTGAAAACAAAACAGCTGAATAGCAGAAATTCAGCAAAAGCAGGGAACAACTTTTTGATGAAATTCAACATTGCTCCCGGCAGAAGAGCATCACACTGAGAAAGCAATTAGTTTTGAGACTGCACATGCAAAGCAAGTTTTATTTTTCCAAAGCATGTAGCACATTATCTCTGCCTCAGCTCTACATCCAGTATCTAAAATATACTGCCTCATGGAAACTGAAACCAAGACTGAACTGTGAATAATATAATAAAAAACATTACATCAAAAAATGATTTTTTTTTCTTTTATTTTATGTAACTCACCCTGTGTCCTGACAGGCTCGGAGATCGGACTGGGGTCGCTGAGGCCATACGAGTTGACTGCTCTGACGATAAAGAGATAAACGGTGTTGGGGAAGAGTCCGACAACAGTGTGCCTCTCCTGCTTCACATGGTCCGCTACGGTCTGCCAGGTACTGCCCACTGATTGGCTGCAAGATGGATAACGTCAAAGAAAAGACTATCTTAAAATTGAATTTCTTGTGATGAAGATCTGACTGTCAGAGTGAACGACTGAGATCAAAACAAGAGTGTGTGAACATGACTTAAATGGTAGGTCAAGGTCAAGTCTTTATCGGGAGCGTGTTTGCTGCCTGAAGGAGTTTGGATAGCTGCATGTAAAGTTGGTGCGAGGACTACAATAAACAGCTTCAAGAGATGCTTCTTTTCTCTCTCGTTATCTGTTGTGTTACCATGAGATAACAAGGTAATGGGCTTGATCACAGCTCTTCTGCTCATGCCCTAATTGCACAGACAGATGAAAGTAGAGATGCCAGGAGAGATCTGAATTTTGCATATTTAGGAAATATGGCAACTGCAGTTACAATAGTCACCCTCATTAAGGGATAAATATTTTTTTTAATCTTGCGAGCATAAGAAAATGAAGTGTGATATCTCAAAGTAAGAATAGAAATAACCCAGAGAAAGAAAGCTATAAATATGAGCCATAGCTGTTTTTTTCTCTCCTTAATTAAATGGTAAATTATTTTGTCAGAAGAAAAAAAATAACAAAAGTGCAAAAAAAAAAGTTAAATCTCTTTTAAGCAGTTTCATATCTATTTTTTTTTCAAGATATACTTTAGATACACTTATTTTATTAAGTACACCTATTCTTAAAAATATCCAATTAGCCAATCACAAAGCAGTAAGTAAAAGCTGTTCTGCATGGAGATAAGGTCAAGATGATGTGCTAAGGTTCAAGCGAAACAACAGAATGAGGAAGAAAGGTGATATAAGTGACCTTAAATATCGTATGCTTGTTGGTGCCAGACGAGCTGGGATTACTATTGTTTTTCAGGGAATGGTCTGAAGAAGATAAAATATGTAGTAAGCGGCAGTTCTCTACGTGAAAATATCTTGCTGATGTCAGAGATCACAGGGTAACAGCCAGAGTGCCAACACTAACTCAAATAAACACTTGTTACAACCAAGGTATGCAGAAGTGCCTCTCTGAACATTGAAGCAGATTAGCTGCAGCAGCAGAAGACCACAGCAGGTTAAACTACTGCTAAAAAAAACCAGGAAATTAAAGTGGACAAAAATGAGTAGATAAGTGGTGTTTGGGTCTCAGTTTCTCCTGCAACATTTGGATGGTAGGGACAGAATTTTACATAAATATCATGACAGGACTGATCATCCTGCCTTGTACTGTATCAGTGGTTCAGGCTGCTGCTGGTGGCCCCAACTGAACATTGTTTAAACACCACTGCCTGAGCACTGTCACTACCCTTGTCCAACAGGAGATTTGTTCTGCAGTGACTGCGTGACGCTATCATGTCAATAAGGACCAAAATCTCAGGGGAATGTTCCCAGCACCGTGTACAATCTCTGCCATGAAGAATTAAGGCAGTTCTGAAGGCAACATGGGATCTTAAGTGCATTTCTTTACAGTGCTGCAGTGGTTAGCACTGATGGCTCACAGCAAAGTGGTTCTGTGTTTGAATCTGTGTGGTTTGCATGTGCTTACTCCAGCTTCCTCCCACAGTAAAATGACACACGTTAGGTTAATCGATGAATAAAACTGCAAGTATGACTGTGAAGGGTTGTCTGTGTCTGTATTTTAATCCTATGATAGACTGCCCAGGGAGGACCCCGACTATCACCCAATGACAACTGGGATAGGCTCCAACCCCCCTCCCCCGTGATATTTAAAATGGAAAACAGTGAAAATTTTCTTTTAATCTCCTAAAAAGAAAACTAAAATAGAAAACTGACACCACAGTCTTAATGCAAATCAGTGCTAATCTTCTTCTGGCTGCAGCCCCATATTAAATGAACAGATATCAATCTTCTCGCTTGACGCTCAGCAGGCACGTGAACAAGAAATGTTTCAGCAGCCTCTGTTGAACGAGCAAACAAATTAAAGAAATCACCAGTCGCTTCTTGGATTCATGAGTTTCTGTTCATTGGAAGAAAAAAAAAACCCTCATAGCTGCTTCTCTCAGCTTGCTAACAAAGTTTTATTCCGTCTTTAATTGCAGCAGGTTATAATGATGACTACTGAATGAGCCCGGCGAGGATACAACAGCTTTATGCTGTGCAGGTACGGGCACTATCAAGCAGCATGAGTGCAGTTTAACATTTTCCTCAACTCCATGGAGGAGGAAATGGCGAGGCAATTACATCAAGCAGGTCACAGCTTTTTCTCCTTTCTTCTGTGCCTTTTTTCTCAACAAATGTTCTCCAGAGAAACAGTTTTGCCATTTTTTTTAATGGTTTTTTTTGGTTTTGTTTTCAGTGAAAAAGGAAAATGTAACTGCTACATTTATATAGTAATATATAAAAGTAATACTCCATCTAGATTGCCTCCCTTTTAAAATCAAAAACATAACTCTTGCTATGTTTGGTATAAAAAGGCATACTGCAATCATAAAAGTGTTTCTTTCTTTGTTCCTTCTGATCCACAAAAACAAACAACTCATTGGAGTTGGAGCGTGTAGCACTGAATGGATCTTTATCAGCTCTGTGTGCAAGTGTGCCCGACTGAGCTTTCTGCCTGCACAGAAAGAAATATATGCGTGCTCGTGTGCGTGCATGTTTGTGTCTATACACTTTTTCTGTACCCCCCGTCCTGTTTCTATAATGAGTGAACTTCCAGCTCGGCTCACATCCCCTCCTGCGATTGCCCCAGGACAGGACAGAGCTGCCAAGCTGACCACTGCAGTAATTGTCTCTTCTTTCACTCTCCCTGTCTCGCTCAGGACTCTAGTTGGTTATTAGGGCTGCTATGGCTCTCCTCGGAAAAGCCGCGGCTAAACACTGATGTGGTGGGTTTCACTTTGCAACGTGTGGTAACAGAAGTGTCTCTCCCTCAGGCAGAGATGAGTCATTTCCAAAGTCTAATGAGTCTAAATGAAGAAGACTTCATTATCTGGGAAGAGTCAGTCAGACAGTGAGACCTTTATCAAGGGTGGAAGTCGAGGCTGCCTGTTTAACTTTAAGTCAGGAAGACAGTATATTAAGGTAATAAATAAATTAAGTAGATAAAATTCAAAAAACAAAATAATATGTGTTCTACTGCAGCTCCTTTCAGTTTGTCCTTGTTTGTGGGTCTCTCTGCCATTGAAGAGTTTCCCATTTCTCCATTTGAATTTGCCTGAATCTGAGCACAGAGTATAGCCCTGTGTCCATCACCTGTATCCATCCTGCTACTTTGGTCAGCAGTCACATCATGAATAAACACTAGTGACCCAGTTTCACTGTTAGCCATACACGCCCATGACATTGCCTCCACTATGTTTGACAGGTGATGTCACGCCGGATCGTGACCTGTTCTCTCTTTTGCCATTTTTTTCTTTTCCCCTCATTCTGGTTCATTTGAATTTCTTAGAAAGGTTTGTTGTCTTTTGAAATATTTAGTCTAACCTCTGGCTTGAACCTTGTTGTAAACTCTTTGTATTTCCATTCATGAAGGCGTCTTTTGGTTGTCAGCAATGATAAAGCTACCACATCGAAAGTGTTTGTAATTTGTTTTGGTTTTTTCTTAACCATGGAAAGAATTCTGTCATCACTCATTTTAGCTGTCTTTAGTGATTTGTGACAGAAGGATAGCAGCAAGTGTTAAAGGGAAGGTTAACAAGATGGTAATAAGACCGTCTATGATGTATGATTTGGAGACAGGAGGCCAAGCTGGAGGTGGCATAGTTGATTTTTCTTAGGCGTGACCGGGATGACAAGTGAGTACATCAGAGGAACAGCTCAGCTCACCTCAGCGGTTGGAAGACAAAGTTAGAGGGGCAATGCTCAGATGGTTTGGACATGTGCAGAGGGGAATAATGGATATATTTGACAAAGGATGTTGCATATGGAGCTATCATGCAGGAGGAAGAGGAAGACCACAAAGAAGATTTATGCATACAGTAAAACGGACATGCAGAGCGCTGGGTGTTGGGGACAGGGAGGGAGATTATCTGCTGTGACGACCTCGAAAGGAAGCAGCCGTAAGAAAAAGAAGTTAATTTGGACACTCCAAAAGTTTTTGCTGTCTCTAATTGTTTATTTTGGGTGGGTGGGGGTCAGGTTCCATCCAGTAATAGCCTTAACTTGCACTAAAATCTCTTCGGGCCTCATAATCCAAATTACAGACAAATGTAGAAAATACAAATATAATTACACTTTTAATCAACTTCACATGACTTCATTTGCCACGAAGTAACAAGGGAACAGGCCTCACTTTGCCATGAAACTGCTCGTCAGTGCAGTTAATCGTGTGCCTCTGAAAACTGGGGACTCTGTATATGAAAATGTGTGTAACTACTAAACAGTTTTTGTGAAACCTTTTGAATTAAAGCTGAAAGTCTGTATTTCTACCACATATTTGTTTGATTAAAAATCCATTATAGTGGAGTGCAGAGGCAAAGCTACCAGTATATGGATTTAGAGCTTTAAAACACATTTCACCAGTTACACTTGTTAAAGCGTCTGGTAGCACCAGTAGTTTTTCATGGTCTTTCTTCATCTTCTATTAATGACATTCTGACTCAACATAGACCTGACCTCAGCAAGTCAACGTGTGACCATTACTGGACAAAACATAAAAAAGCATAAAAACCTTTCAGCAGTTTTTTTTTTTCAAAGAGGACTGAGTGTGAAAAAGATTTCTGCCTTTCCTCTGATTTGAGGCTTTAGAAAATCTAACCCATGATGAGAGACTTTGGTCGGTCATGTTTCTTTTCAGACCAGATTTAGTGAAGGGTACAAATAGAGACAAGAAGAAGAAGTGGAAATGGTTAAGCAGAGGAAATTCACCATTATTAAGGGTTTAAATCTATGTACAGCAAAGCAAGAAGTTATTAATAAGCTTTACTACTGTAACACATTTTTAAAAAGCTTTGTCTTGTTTTACATTTGACCAGAGCTTTGTTTTTGCATTTAGTTTACTGTGGATGGATGGTTAGCCTGTATTTGCTGTGATCTAGAAATGTCAGATAAACTGAGACAAGTCCACAAAAGACTGAAAAACTAAAGTATGCTCCTGTTTTGAAAACTCACCTGAAGGCTTCGATAATGTAGGAGGTGACAGCGGCCCCGCCTTCATGGGGATTGGACTGCCAGGTGAGGGTGACTGTGTTTTTGGTCACCTCCGTTATAACAGGCTTCTGTGGAGGTCCTGGAAGCTGGATGAACTCAGAAGCTCTGGACACTGAAGAACCTCCATCTTTCATTACAGAAACACACAAAAAAATAATTACATCATATCAGTGGTTTAGTTTGATTAACATTTTATCTCAAACTGTACTTTGTCTTTGTGGAGGCTACAGATTGTGCTCCTATGAAGAACACTGGCAGACTAAACAGTTTCTTGGGAAAGGAGGTGTAGTTGAGGAGTGACAGAGTGTGAAGTGTAACAGACAGAGAGACTGTGGCGAGTTTCAGTCTAAGTACCTCTGACAGTCAACATCCCACTCCAGCTCGACTCTCCTGTGGTGCTGGAAACCACGCACGTGTACATACCCGAGTCCGTGTCCTGTTAAACAGCAGTCAGCATTTGAGACAGACTTTAAAAAAATAACACAATAAATGCCACACACTTGCTCATTTTCACTTTATGCTTCTACTCCACTAGACTTTTACGACATGTCAAAAAGCAGTTTTATACATAGAAGAAGTTATATAAGGCATGAGCTAGCCATAGCATCCACCACAGCAGTAGTGAAGTAAATCAAAAATAAAGAAGCTAAGCCTGCAAGCTAGTTCAAGCAGCTCGAGTTGCACAGCTTTTCATACATCACACACCAAACTCATCCTCCCTTATTGGTTTGTTTAAGCTGTAAATGTAGCGTGTCACTGCTGCTACCTCGCATCATTACCTGCTCTTTCAAACCCTTCACCACCCCTACATCCACCTGTAAGCTCCAAGGGTGATTCATACTCATCTCTGCCCTGTTGCTACATGTAAATACTGCAGGGAGCGAGGAGATTGCAGACAGCACGCTCTAACTGTTGCTACGGGCCTGCTGTGATTTTGACCTTGGCGCTGTGTCTTGTTCTTTCTTCAGTAGTAGATGCCACCCACTTTCGTGCAACTGACTCTACTCAGCTATTGAGCCAAAGTACTTAAGACCAGAGAGAAGAGAGCTCCAGTGCCAGAGAGGCTTTTTTGGTTTTGAAGCTCGTGAGCTGTTTGTGTTGTTGGTCATTAACCTTTTTATTTTGCGCTTTTGTTTAGTGACCACCTCCTGGGCTTTGCTATGTTTCTCTTCTTTTGAATTGGATAGCAGCTCGTCCATCTCTGTCTGTTTAATTATTAATCAAAAGCTTTACTTTCATATTTTACTCTTTCATCAACACTTTTTTTGTAACTTTACCTTTTTAGGGGAATGTAACACTATAATGAAGCTTATGTGTGAGTAATATCAGTAATCACTCATCTGCTTGCTTTCCTGGGTCTATTACATCACTTCCTCTTTCCCACAGTGTCAAATTCAATACCAGCATTGCTATAGTCCATTTAGTCCAATCGTTTTCTTGCATGTCTCTTAAGAGCCAATTATGTCTCTGTCAGCGTACTTTAAATCTCAGCGATCTTCTGTCACTCTGCCTTTCAGGCCCTTGCAGCCCACCTCCTCCTCCCCCATCTCTGCCTCACCCTGGTCACTCAGCGCCCCATCCACGCCTCCATCTTCATCTTCACCCTCAGCTATACTCTAGTGGAGTCCTATCATAATTCCTATCATTGTTCGGATAAACCATCCTGCTGTGATGGTTTATCAGAGTCTAATCGCCAAACAGCTTGTTAATCAAATTCTGTATCTTAATAAATCATGTTCATTTTTTCCAAGTGACCTCTCTTTATCTAACTTATTACAGCTTAAAAGGAAAGACTTAAACAGTTTTAACTTTGATGCAATTTTGAATCTAATCTACCAAATTTGAGCCAACAAAGTCAAAAATTAATCAAAAGTAACATTCAGCCACTATAAATATATTTTTTCTTTTCATGAATAAAATGAATAAATGTAATTTTGCATTTTAATCAATAAATAACAATGTGCTTTCCTATAATTATATATAAGATAATAATAATAATCTATATATAAGAAATTAGATTATTATGGTAATTATATTTTAGCAAAATGTCATTTTGTGTGTTCTGGCAGACTAACTATTACAGAAACATGAAAAGAATGATTTTGATGGCATAAACCTTACACTGAATTTGCTAAACATTTTATGTCAGTAACAATTTTTACCTTGACTATTTAATTCATCAAGAGTTGATGTGCAACTTGAGTGTTACTGAGCAGTAAATATTTAGCTATCTCTCACTTGAGAAAGCATTAGTTCTTAATAGATAAGAAATCGAGAGTTTAAACAACTTTAGTTAATGTGTTATGTGTCTCTCTTTGGGGCCGTATCAAGAAGAGCATCTGGCGGGAAAATCTGCCAAATCAAACATGCAGAACTACCCGCTGTGGCGACCCCTTACAAATGAGGGAGCAGCTGAAAGTAGCTTTAGCTTTAATTAGAACAACTTTAGCAATTAATAGTTTTGCATCACGACAAAATGATCATAAATAATGGCTACAGTGATTGTTATTGGTGTAATAGTGTTTATTTGCTTATGTGATGAAAATAGTAGTGATTAATTATATATTGCTTGTGCATTGGCTCCGTGCAGTAGTGCTTTATGCATCTGCCAACCAAGTTAAAGATCTGTGATCTGATTTTGGGTGGAGACACAAATCCTTGTGGGGAAGGGCATCTGTCATTAGAATCCGCCAAATCAAACAGGCACCTGCTGTGATGACCCCTTGTGAATAAGGGAGCAGCCAAAAGAAGCATTATATGCTGTGTTGTGTCCGACATCAACTATTAAAAGACTGTGATTAAATTCTGATGACATCAGAATAACAAGATATCTTATGTAGGATGTATTTATTTAAGATTAATAGATGTTAGCAAAAGTTTTTACTGAGCAGCGCGATCACTGTAACTCCTGCGATGTTAAATGCTGCCACGTAGTCAAAACCGCTGCAGTCTTTATTCTTCTTTGGCTTTAGTCCTGCGATACAAGCAGAGAACTTTTAACGCAAACAGTTCCTAAGTCTGATCAAGAGGTTGGTGCCTAAATCTGACCAAACAGCGAACAAAAACCAAAGTGATTGAAAGCTAAACTAAAGAATGAGCGAAAAACGCAGAAACCACGGTCTCCGGGACCTCCTAGGTGACCCCAACTGCCCACTTATATGCTCTTTCAGTTGATGCAATAATTTATTGCAAATGATAGTTGCCTGACTGAAATTTCATAATGATGTCCATTCGATGCTCTGTGAAGAGCAGTTCTATAATTATACACAGAATATTAATGTCCTTGAGAGGGCTGCTTCATTTAAACCCAGATAATTATTCTTTCATTGTTAATGCTGTATTTCTCACATAATGTGCTGTTTTTCTGCGAGGTGAGCTGACCCTCCGCTGGAAATCATTACAGCAATTGTGCCAGTGGACCAGCTGAGTCTAATTAGTACCAAAATATAAATGCAGATCTTTCTACCAGTTGTTTTGACATTTTTGTGAGCAAACTATTAAGTGTCTCACTTCAGCCTGCAAAAGCATTTAAATCAGAAGCGAGCAGTAAACAACTCATACGTGTCGTTATATTAGCGATGACATTATAAACGCATACAACACGCTTCTCTGTGATTTCTGCAACCATCGGTTATCTGGAGGTGTCTGCCATTTGGTGCATTTTCACTGACAACGAGTGCGAGATGCTGATGAGAGCAGTGAGACGCAACCAGCACAGTTAACACAGTGAAAGACACCCAAAAAAAGATTATCTTCAGAGTTGAGTGCAGCTGCAGAATAAGGTGATAATTTTAATAAATTTCAGCTCCGTCACAAGAGCCAGCCTTTCTCACAGCATGCACAGACATTTGAATTATCGTCAAGATAAAAACACGATAATGCCGCTGACAAATTTAAAATGCTAGACCTGCTTGCAACTGTTGTTCAGCTTTAAGCTCCTACGCTTCAATAAATTATTCAAAAGGCATATTTAAAAGTTTGCTACAAAAAAGCAAAAACACGTTTTAAAAAATATTTAAAAAATGTAAAAATTGGCACTTGTACCTTTAAGCTCCAGGTGAAACTGGACCCAATTAAGCAGCCATGTTTGTGCAATTAAATGCAAGCCACGCACACTCCATCCACATTAAGCAACTGTCACCGAGCGACACTACGCCCCACTCGACCTTCTTTTTATGTTATGAAGTGTACAGTATGTGCCTGCATGCTTCACTGATACGCTTGCTGTTCGCTCTGGCCGTGTCCTGGCTGAGAGCCAGTCTGCTGGAACTATCCTCAGACCGTATGAGATCATCCACCGCAGTGTTGACCTCTGGCTGACAGACCGCACAGCTTGTGGGCAGGTGAACTTCTTTAGATGACTTCAACTACAGCTAAAATATTGATGGTGGGTTGGGCAGCAGCAGGGTAAATATTTTTAGTCCCTCACTCATCATCTCCGTGTCCCCATTTTTTCCCCCTTTGTCAACCCCTTGATGCCACACTAATGCATCTCTTCTGTTCCATTGAGCACATTGGCATGGCAGATTTCCCCTGCCTCAGCGGTGCACCGGACCAAACCTTAATGCTCCAAGTTAGCTGAGCACCACTGCTGAGAAAAAGGATGAAGAAGGACGTGAATAAGCACATTCCAGCCAGGAGATTTAATTAAAAGCCAGTTAGATGATGAATCATCTATCGCCAGTCAATTAATGTAAATGATGCTGCCTTTGCTCTGTCCTGCACAGGCTCGCTGACCTCCAGGTGAGGTTATAGCACAAAGGGGTTTCTGACTGCTCTTCCATCAAAGCAGAACACATTAGCATTTACAAACAAGCACCTTCATTAACATTACAATTACACACCGCATGAGCACATAATTACACTGGAGAGATACGCACCGCCTTAGAGAGATTGGTCTTTTTAACTCAGACTCACTTTAATTTTACAAACAGAAATGGAATTGCTGATGGAAATGAGGAAGAAATGGGTTACTATGAGGGCTGCGGGGAAGGTGACAGACGGTCAGAGATCACACAGGTATTTTATTCTCCAGAGTTTTTTTTATATATATAATTTCCATCTTTCCGTGCACACTCCATCTTTCCTTCCGCTCCTGCCTTTCAGAAGTCGCTTGTTACGTGCCCTTTCCAACAAATGCCTCATCCGCACACACCCAAACACATACACACCTTTACGTCTGCGATTTGCAACGTGCCATTTTCCATCAAGGTCAGTCGAGGTGTATTTCCCTGAAGTCTCTCTCCGTCCTTCTCCCATGAAATCTCGACTGAGGTACCTCCATTTACACGGCAATACAGCTGTGCCGTTGCACCCCGAGATACGGTCTGATTGGCTGGGCCTTGGCGAATGATTGGTGGGATACGACCCGAAGGACCTGCCAGTTTGAGTGAAGAAGAGGCGGGATATTATGTTAGGGGTGATATCCTTGTTCCAATTAGATCACAGTGCAGAAAAGTCAAGAGGGACAGATAACATTAGGAAGGCATATAAAAGGTCTGCAGGAAGGACGACTTTATAAAGTCGCCAGCAGCTGGACAGCAAAGGGTAAAAATACTTAAGATGCTTAGTAAGCAGAAAACAATAGGCTGTATAAGGAGTAAAAGAAAGCTTAAATCTGGTGCTTACAAGCTGCCTGTGGGAAAACATTAAGCCTTCAATTCATTGCTCATCCAGCATGGGGTCTCTAACTGCACACCGTCTCTGTCTGTATGAGCCTCATTGTTGTGCAACCACTAAGTAATTAATATGTTTTCCCCTCATTAGCTGATGGTGCAGAACAAAGAATCAACCCCCCAGGTTTAAAAGTAACTGTACCTATTGAGGTCTTACCTCCCTCCACCTCCAGCAGTGCCTTGGTCAGAACACTTCCTGCTACACTGATGGCCTGGCAGATATAAAAGCCCGAGTCCTCGGGGTGGACATCTGTGATGGTCAGCTCTCCACTCATGGAAACAGAGTAACGACCAGACTGGGAAGGCGGCTGGCCAGGGAACAACAACATCTAAACAGAAAAATGCATGCAGCAAAAAGTAAATCAATGTTTTTATTATCAAATCATTTACCTCAGCTATTTGAGTAAGTTTATAGAAAAGGAAATAGGACTAGAACAATTTCAGTCGCAATTTCCTGCAGCTCAAATTGGCTGTTTGAAATGGCTGGTTGTGTCCAAGGAAAACTTTAATGTGGACCCAAATAAAACTGAAAAACAAAGCCAAAGTGTCATATTTAAAAGGCTATGTTCAATTCCCAGAAATCCACTCATCAAAAGCATATGTTTTATTTTTAGATCAGTGTGTGGAAGCTTCATTCTTTCTCTTTGAGTCATGCACAAAAGCATGTACCGCAATTCAGATTTTTCTTTTGCCAATGTTCTTCTCATACACTCCAGGACAACCTCACTAACGTTGCCAAATAAGTAAAAAAAAAACCACACACACACTGATATCCCACTCCTCACCCTGTGCACCACATTCAGGCTTGGACACATCAAGACTTATATCGCTCCACATTTTAGATTTTGGAGAACTCTATAAATAGCAGCACATTTGAAAGTGAACCAGAGATGCTGATGGAGGTGACCTTGAAGTGGAGCACTGGCCACATTTAAGTCACGTAAGATTTAAGAGCTTCACCAGTGGTGGTGGATGGCCTCCCTTTCCTGAGTCTGTTTTTGCCGGGCTTTCTTCCTGTTAAAGTGAGTTTTTCCTTCCCATGGTCACCAAGTGCTTCCTCATAGGGGGGGTCATCGGATTGTTGGTGTTTTCTCTGTATTATTATAAGTGTGCCTCGAAGCCACTGTTGTTGTGAATTAATGGAATCAAATTGAATTCAAAATGAATTTATGATCCCACTTTAAATGAATAACTCATGGACTCAAGTCCCTGAAAAATATTACAGATATTCATGTGCAGCTCCAGATTAGTTATTATTATTTAGTGATCCTGTAACCTCTCATGCATCACCACCATAAGATCAAAATGAAATTTGTCGCCTTGCCTAATGAATAAAAACCTGCAAAGCTAATGACATTCCCATCAGACTCAGCTCTGCTTGTACTTTTACTGCTAATTAGTACGTCTTCCATTAATTACATCCTCCCAGAGATGAGCTGTGGAGCCTTACTTTTAGTTGATGAATTGTGTAAAGAATTAATAAATCATTAAAGTAAAACTGTTGTCAAATTAGTTTTGACACATTATTTTACATGTTTCCACCCAAATCCGGGGCTCAAACTATTAACTTCTAATGATAATCTCCCATTTGAAAAAAGAAAAAACCCTGAAAGACTCTGGTTGTTGTGTTGTTTTTTTGGGGGGGGATGATGCCTGTGAAACTGACATTTTATAGCTATCCCATCTTGTTTTCCTGTAAGTGAGATGGATGGGAACCAGGGGGAGGGATGCATCAATCCATTCAGCCATCCATTTCATTCCTCTAAGAGGCTTAGACTCCAGTGGAGGGACCGAGGTTATAAGGGTACAGATAATCCCACATATACAGCAAAAAGCCCTACAAACAGCCAAGCAAGGCATCAACCTATCCTGCCGACTGAAGCTTATTCACAAAATCAGTAGCTCAACTTCCTGTTTGCTCTGTGGAACCTTTCCGAAAACACCTGAAGCTTCTCCTCCACTCCTGAGTCAGTGAACCCAGCTGCCATTAAGCAACATGGCATTTGTGGTCAGGAATAATGTGGAAGGAGGGCAGCATTCGTCTGCAATCCTGGCCTGAAGAAGCAATTTCCACACCTGGTGTGCTTACTGCAAGCCCTCCTTCAGTCTCTTCTACTTTCTCTTCCCTCTCCCGTCGACCCCCCCAAACCAGTGTGGCACGCAAACAGGAGAAAGATTTCTCGCCAACGCAATACTGCAATGTCTTCCAACACTTTGTCTCTGCGCATATCTCTGAGCCAAATGCAAATGTGCTGCATTATCTCGCTCGCCTCTCGCTTATTTCGCCTGGAAAAATGTGTCTTGATCAGTGTGGGCAACTCTAAAAAAGAGGTGTCAGAAAAAGTACGATTAAATCAGACAAAAAAACCTGCTCACATTGTGGTGAGTCGTTCTCACCTTTTAAACAAAGAAGGTGTGAAACTCTTGGCTATTGATGTGATAAAGAACACTTGAAGTAAAGTTTACAAAGAATGCGCCAAGTGCTCATGAAGAGCAATCCCGGGCTTGTTAGGGGAGCAAATGTATTTATATTCACTCATTTAGTGTCCTGGATGTCTCTGCTGCTGCAGTATTTAGCATTAGAGAGCGCCTTGTGCTTTGCTCCAGCCTCTTACCTGGCTGCCCTCTTTCTGCCAGAATATGGCAGGTGGAGGGTTTCCCGTGGTGCCGCATTGGAAGGTGATGCTCCTCCCCTGGGTGGCAATCTGGTCTCGGGGCTTTGTAGCAATCTGAGGTGGTACTGGAAGAGAAGGAGGAGTGTGACCACCCATTAAAAGTCATACTTGTGCATGAAATGGCCTGCTTTATGAACGCTCCCTTTCTGCTGGAAAGCCAACCCAATTTTCTCCTCTATAATTTATCAGTGGGAAAATGTTCATTTAATTTGAATGGGAAGGAACCATTCTGAATCCAATATGGCAAACCATTTTAAAGACGCCAACACTATAGCAACAAGATTCCTTACTTCCCCCTTTTCCTTAGGAATGCAAACACAGCAAAATGGTAGTTTCTTACTCTTTGTGCCATCCATAAGGGCCCATACTTGCTGATTCGCTGTATTCGGCACATTATTTTCACAGCAGCAAACAAACTGCTTCCAAGCAGTTGTAGCTGCTTGAACCAGTTTTAAATATATATTCGATTTGGAAGCCAGGATGAGAAACTGCCAAAGAGGAACTCTCTGAAGACCTAAGTTGCTTAATGAAGCAGGAAGGAAGCAAACAGTTGTCAAGTAAATGTAGTGAAGTAAAATAAAGTCATATAATAAAGTGGATCTATAAAACGTAATGATATTGAAATACCGAACGTCTCTCGGTTTAGTTATTTTCCAAAACCGCTGTTAACCCCGAGCTGGATCGCTAAAGCGCTCATTAGCTCTTAACGAGTGAGATTTAAGAGTCTTTTCTTTGACCTTCTGAGTTTTTTTGATCTGTTGCTACATACTCATCATCATCGCCCTCTCGTCCTTAATGAGAAAAATCACCTCCATGTCCTCTTAAAGAGAAAAAATGGGGGGCGGGGGGGATGAAAGAAAATCATGGCAGCAAAAGCCAGCGTCATTCTGATGACATTTACTGAGTTATTTTGGGAAAGGTCTGAGAAGAGCTGCCAATTTCCAGCTTGGGTCAGATCACCATGTTATCCACATCATCACATCCTCTGTAGATTTACACTGACCACTGCATTCTGCCCCCGCCTGAATAATTGGCTCTCACTTCCCACCCAATGAGAAGCTTCTCTAGCCTGGATGCATCCTCTCTACAAATCTCTGCATAGTGCATATGGTGCATATGTAGCTGCACACACAAACACACACACACACACACGTATTAGGGCGCACAAATGCATATTTGGCTCAATACACAAGAGAACTGAGTCATCTGTGTCGTGTCTTAATATCCTCACCGAGAGCATTTTCCCAGCCGCAGAACATCTTTTATCATTATAGTGTTGTGATGATCTTTCTGTGAAGTTTTTTTTTCTCTTTCTTCAGATGTTATAATGTCTTTCAGCAGATCTGATGTGTTAGTCACATATAGCACAAGATTGCTCTCATTTATTTCATATTCACTTTGGTGCTACTTGTGGCTGTTTTTTATCATGGAGTCTTAAAGTGACTCTAAACCATTTTAAAGATTTTATGTAGATTTTGAATAAGATTTGCAATGTATATCAGTTTAATTCTGTAAGTCCTGTTTTAGTTAGAAGTATAGCAGCTGGTGCAAAGTAGTCCGTCTGGGAGAAAGGATATTGGGAATATGAGCTCTTGGCTTTATGTCCCAATTAGAGATTTAACTGTGTGTTACTGTTGTCTAGCTGAAACATGATAGTTCAACTGATTTAAATCTATTTTTAAATCTCTAGCACTGTGTTGCCAGCCAGCTTGTTGGTGCAAAAATTCTATTTTATGCCTGTCAGTCTTTGCTATCTTTGCCATTTTTCCTAAATTCACATAAAGATATGAGAAGACGTAATGTGTTTTTGCAGCAGGTTGCAAGCAGCAAAGTGCCTAAAGATACTATTTAAAATCAGTTCTTCAAAATCTCTGTGCAGACATGTTGTTGGTTTCCTTGAGTTTGGTGCCTTTTTCTGCGCTTAAATGATTCATAGATCAGTGTTAAGGTGCTTCTTTCTTGGTCAGTTCCAAGGACTGTGCTGAAAATGATTGAAAAATCAACCAGTGTCTAAAGAAAACCCTTGAATGACCTTCAGAAAGCCTGGAGAACTGATGCACAAGACCACTTTCAAAATATTACAGGAAAATCTGGCTCTTTCAAAGCAAAATATAAAGACATGAAGGGTACCTTTTGCAAGTACTGTGTGTCCTTTACTGGGGTTTTATGAAGCAGAAATAAGAAGGTGAGTTTGATCTGGACCTGATTTATTGAGAAAATAAGCCTAATGATGTCGTATTGATGCCATCAGTCTTATCCTGACTAAAGGCTAAATTAGAAGCTTACACAAAAAAACAAATTCATAAAAAAGTTGGAATTTGAGGAGTATTACATCAATGTAATTATAGTTTGTGGAGTATTCCTTTATAAATGCATTATGTAGGCAACATTGTTTTTGAAGCTTGACCCAAATTAGGCGCTTGACAAAAGCACAATAAATATCAAGGTAATTTTGATCTTGATGGTCAAAAGCTTGATGCATCTCCACCAAACATATTGCTAGTACTAAGTCTAATGATAGAATATTAGTTTAAGTGCTCTGTAATAAGGGATGAGGTCAAATACGTTGTTATTTCAGCCTCAGTTTAGTAGTAATTAAAAGCCTTTCAGCTGCATTTTAAACTCCTCCAGCTGCAAAAGAGAGAAGGATTTAGAAATTATGGTGCCACACTCTTCTCAACACAGCAGATGTGTGTTTGATAGGAGTCCTTAATCTGCTGTACATTAAGTCACTGTGTCTGGGGCTTACTTAATGCCTGACTGCAGCAACAGGCATGTTGTCAACATGTCAGTACCTAATGGAGGAACTCATTTACACCATTAGGCATTTATAGTTGCTTTTAAAAACCATTAAGAACGTCATACAGAAAATATTTTTTTTCTAGACAAATGAGCAACATAAATGCCCTTCTGTGGAGAAGAATTAGATGGAAAGTGAACTCACAGAGCCGGCCGACCGGAATGATGATAGAGTTTGAAACACGACGGAGAGAGATGGAGAATTAATGAGATGGATGAAACGCTGAGCAACTAAACGGAAAGTATAGCATGTAAAAGCACAAAGAAACAAAACAGAAAAGTGTGAACAGAAAACCGCTTGGTTTGGATTTCATTTACACTGAAAAAGGCATTAGCGGATGAAGTTGTCTGAGACTATTTAAACCAAGACACCGAGTGAGTGAAAAGGACGAGGAGGGAGGAGGGAGATAAAGAGACAGGAAGAGAGGAGGTGGGGGGAGTCATGTCTTATTAATATTGAGACTGCTCTCTGGCAGTGAGTTAACCCACACATCTACCAAACATCTGTCAAATGGCGTAATCCATACGGTTTAGCATAAGCTCCTGGCAGCACCGCTGGACAGGGACTGATATAACACAGTGAGCGTTGGACATCAAGTGGGAACAGGCTTTGCATGATGCAGCTGCCATGTGACGCTACCTTATACGTGAAAATGGCCCTGAATTGAGAGATTTTTTTTATGCATGTCTAAGTGTGTGTGTGTGTGTGTGAGTTTGTATACAATATGCATGATGTGCTTCTCACCGTGCACCTGCAGCATGGCTGAAGCCTCCGTCTTGCCCACACTGTTCTCTGATGTGCAGGTATACGTCCCTTCATCCTGCTCTTTCACGCGGAACAAACGGAGGTTGTTGCCGTTGCGGATTTCAAACCTGTGAATAAAAAGCGAGTTAATGAAAGATCTGGCGGATGCATAGCAAAATAAATAAATAAGTAACCATACTAATCTCCACAAAGTGAAAAATTCTGCCAGTGGTTTGGGGTAATGGAATTTCTTGTCCTTAGAAGGATTTCTTTGCTATCAGGTGGCATTATCTTGAAACCGGTGGAACAATGTGTCTTATCTGCTTTAGATATTGTCACAGGCTCCAGGAAAATGACTGAAACTGATGAAAATCAATTAGAAAGAAATGAGATTACCTCAACACATCGAAGGATTTTTCACTTGGTTTTGTACGGGCAGTAGATTAAATATAAAGAATTATTTATATTATGTACAGTGTAACTCTCTTTGTCTACGCAAGGCGTACAATTACTGAAACACAAAGAGCAAAATCTGCTTAAATTCCAGTTATTTCATGGATCAGTGAGCAACCGAAGAAAGACATGAAATGGAAAAAGATGAAAGACAGGTAAAAGTCAAAGATAAAAGACAGAAAAGCTCTTTGCAAACATGAAACAACAATCTTCATCATCCTGTCGCCAAGTGGACAAATAAACTCTTACACCGCAGTCACTGTGACTTTGCTTTTTGTGCAGGTTTTGCCAAAATTGTTCAGGACATACATTTAAGCATTTGGTCTCCCATTAATGGATAATACTGTATATGGACACGTTTAATGAGACATATATGAGTAGCATTTTAAAATGTTTCTATAAAGACTCTTACACCAGGCTTATGTAGGGATCACCAAGTTTAAAGTAAGACTTCCCAATTCACAGAAAAATCAGCCAAAGAACTGTCATACTTAATATGAATATTTATTCATTTATGAAATATTACCGACTATCACATTTTGCTACAATCCCCAGTGTGTGCAGGTCATGTTCAATATAAGAATATAATAATTAATAAATCAAGGGCCATATGTTTGACACAGTTTTGTGAAACTGTTGGAAAATAGTCAAAGCCAGTTAGCTTTCCCCCATTTCCAGTAACACATCCCTTTAGCGGCTGCTATCACAAGCTTCAAATTAAGCTGTAATCTGTAAAAGACTCTAACAGCAGCAGCCATTGTGGAGCAGGACGGCATTAACTCACTAAATTGAAAATAAGTAAGTAAAATTATATCTACATAAAATATGAAAATTATTTATGGGAAGTTCATATCTCTGCTGTTTAAGTCATTAAGCTGTTAAGTTTCAAAATAATAGAATTATTTATCAGTTTTGGCTAAAAATGATTATTATAGCGCCATTACTATAAGAAAGCATGAAACTTCTCTCCATAAAATTCTTTCAGTCTTTTCATTTTTTATGAAATTTTGAAACAAGATGTGACTAAAGTACAGACTTTCATCACTAATTCAAGGCGTTTAACAAAAACTGATCAAGAATTAAAACTGTTTTTTTACACAAAATCCACTTTTTTCAGAGGCTCAGAATTAATGTGACAAACTAAAGTCTAGATTTCATGGTCACCGCCAAACGCTGTGTTTCCTCCCTTAAGATGCTCTGCCAGGCCTTCCCTGCAGCCGCCTACACTCGCTGCTTGTTTGTGGGTCTTTCTGCCTTTGTTTCTGTCTTCAGTAACTGAAAAGCACGCTGTGTTGGATTGGGATCAAATGGCTGACTTAGCCATTGAACATTATCCCATTTCTTTGGCTTGAGAACCTCTTGGGCTGTTTTTGCAGTATGCTTTAGACTAGTATTCATTTGTACTGTGAAGTGCGACCCAACCAGTTTTGCAGCATTTGGCTGAATCTGAGCAGAAAGTATATCTCTGTACACGTAAGAATTCATCCTACTACTTCTATCAGCCCTCACATCATCAGTAAACATTAGTGATTTCCACTGGCAGGTATACGGGCCTATGCCTTAACACTGCCTCCACCATGTTTGACAGATGATGTGGTACGCTGGATCAGACCGCCAAAGTATGCTTCTTCATACTTTTCTCGTCCGGTCAGTCTGATACAGAGTTTTTTCAGAGTCTAATCTGGCCTTGCTGCTCTTCCTGTTGAGTGTAACCAGTGGTTTATTGTTCTCTGTATTTCCATTCACAAAGGCATCTCATTGCAAACTTGACATGGACAGTCTACCTTTTGATTTAGTTGGATTTTCAGGGAAGTAATTCCTCAGCTCCATCTGTGGTCTTTCAGTCCATTTAGTATTTCTAAGGTGGCCAGTTTTTTTTTTTTTTTAAAGAATGTAGCAGAATGTTGATCTGGCCACTGCTAAAGTTTTTTGCTGTCTCTCTTATTCTGATTTATTTTGTTTTTTTAAACTTTGCCTTCCTTCACTTGGAAACACATCTCTTTGGCTCTCATGTTGATAGTTCCAGTGAAAAGATACCAAATGCAAGATCATTACTTGGAATCAATGCCAGGACTTTTAACTGCTTAATTTTTGATGGTATAACAACAGAGCCGGCCTCATGTGGCCATGGAAATGCTTGTCGGTAAATGATCCAGCCTCTGAAAATTGGTACTTAATTCAGTACTTTTGTCAATCCTGTTGAATCAAAGCTGAAAACCTGCAGTTCAATCACAGCTTGAAAGTTTGATTTAAAAGCCACTGTGGTGGTGTGCAGAGATAGTTACAAAAATTGCAATTGTCCAAATAGTCATTCATTCATGGATGGATGGATGGATGGATGGATGAATGGATGGATAGATGGATGGATAGATAGATAGATAGATAGATAGATAGATAGATAGATAGATAGATAGATAGATAGATAGATAGATAGATAGATAGATAGATAGATAGAGTGCAGTCGACAATAAACAACAAATAAACAACACAGGTGGATGCCACAGGCGCCTTATAAAGGACCTTTAATATGAGATAGTGCAGGGATTTATATATATTTCTAAAAGAGTGATTAAAAAACAAAGATTGCTAAAGAGAGTAAAAGTAGGAATGACTTGTAAGAGAGAGGTGTTCATAAATAATATGAACACTATAAATCTGAGAAAACAGCTGCATGAAGACATAATACAAAAATCTGTCTGGGCTCTTATGCCTGACAGGTGTGATCACCTGTCACAGAATGAACGGTGTTATACAGTTTTATAGAGAACGGTAGGAATGATTTCCCAATGTGTTCATTATGGCAGCGAGGTGGAATCAGTCTGAGGGAGAAGGCGCGCTGCTGCCTCAGAAGTGTGATGTGACGCGGGTGTGATATGTAACAGAAAGACACGAGTTAATAAACAGCTCCTGCACATATTTACGTTTTCTGGGGCATGTGTGTTAACACAAGAGTGCTCTCAGGCTGTCTGTGCATCAACAGTCTGTCTCTCTATTTGTCTGCGGTCATGCCCATCAGCTCACCTCCCGCGGGGAAGCTCTCCTTCTTCTCGCCGCCATCGCACAGTAGGAGCGGGATCCCCGTGGACCTCACATAGAAAGTCAACAGTCTCTTCCTCCATGACCACCTGGTTGACAGGTCTTCGCACCAACACGGGGCGCTCTGCTAGACAACAGATGCCTTTAAACATGACCACTTTATGCTCTTCGAAGGACTGACTACGTAACTGTTTGAACCTCACCATACACCACCAGCTCTGCAGGATCACTGTCCCTCTCTCCAACCATGTTACTGCCCACACAGACGTACATGCCTGCATCGCTCTTCCTGGTGTGAGAGATCATCAGTTTGCCACCACGCATCTGAAAAACACAATGGCATGTTTAGTTATGTTTGCACTGATGCAAAGATCATTAATCGCTCATATTCAAAACCATGTATGAGTCACTGTAGGTGTCCGTGTATACGTTGCTGCGATGTTTATTTTCTACTTATGCTTGAGGTTCTCAACACAGATTTACTTGAAATTAAGTTCAGTTTAAAGCTCCTGCTTGAGCTACTGACGTAAACAATATCTTTCATCCGCCTGTGACTTCTCACAGTTCCAAATCTACTTTTCAACAACCAGAGATTGTGTCCAGCTGTTGTTTTTACACATGAGAGGACAGAAGAAAAGCGACAGCAGAATCAGAGACACTTTACGCTCTGCAGCGTACGAAGGTGTCCGCATTAGATGATAGTCAACAGAAACTGTTGGCAGTCTGAATTGATATCTCTCCCACCTGTACAACAGAGTTTTCCTAGATCATTTGAGGGAATTTTTTAAGTAAAATTATGAAAGACACAGATTTTAATTAAGTGTGACTCAGTCAGAAGTGAAACTGTACCTTTGAGAACTATTTTCAGAGATGGATTCATACGCATTTGGAGCACTGCAAAGTACTCACATCACTAGAGAGTATGTGGGATTAACTCAAAATAAACTTCAGGGCTCGTGTTCATTTCAAATGTAGGTCTCTATTGTATTTTTAATAGTTTTTGGCAACAATTGAGCCTCAAAGCACAGACCAATAATATTTATCACACTTTATGTATAAAGGCTATGGCCATTATTAAGTACAGTTCGATGTTGGTTTTCATTGGATTTATATCCAGAATTATTGATCATGGATGTTAGGAATTGGAAACTACAGTAGGTCTATAATAAACTAATGAGTAAGAAAGTAACAGTAAGGAAATAAAAACATTGTAGCTATTTTTGTGCCTCGGTACCTTTCTAGAGAATTTAGTTTAGCAGGTTAGTTTAGCCACATTTGCCAACCAAGGATCAGATCACTGTGCCTCTGGCTGCCACCTGATCCACAAAGCACCAAACTCCTATGTCTCCTCCTTCAGCTGGTGGCCCACAAGACAGCCCACAGGTACGTCTTTCTTTCTCGTGGGTATACCAGTCCCTCCACCCCAATATTCAGGAGCTCTGTCATTTGGGAGAGGCTCAGGGTAGAGCTGCTACTCCTCCAAAAGGAGCCAGTTAAAGTGGTTTAGGCATCTGATTAGATGAGGTGGTTGAAGCGTGTCCTGAAGGGAGGAGACCCTGAGACAGGCTCAGGACATGCAGGAAAGATTGGATCTATTAGCTTTGAAGGCCACCTGAAATCCACCGCCTGGGGCACATGTTGAATCATCATAATTTTGAGATGTCCACGCAGCCCCTCATGATCACTGTCTGATGACAAAATCCAAAAACCAGACATCCATCTTCCTCTACCTCTTCTGCCAGGGAGGTTGGTATGATGTTTTTGGTTGTTTGTTTAGCAGGACAACTGAAAACATTCTGGAGTGAGATTTTTACCAGAGGTGAGACTGCATCCAACTTAAAACTGGTTAACCGTTTGAGGTCTGAGTCATCATTGGTGATGGGCAGAACTCTAACCCAAGGCACACAGGCTTAAACTTTTGTTTTCTTTAGTCACTCCCCAAAGTCTTTGCAATCAGAGAACAAAGAAAATCATCATTCTTACTTACACAGATCAAAAAATATTTACAAAAGAAAGTAAATTTTGTCTTTCTCCCAAATATATGGTTAGGTTTAGGGTTACCAGCTATGACTACTTTGACCTCTGAGGGTTAGATTTTGGAGATGATCCAGAGATGTAAAGATTAATGCAGTAGAGTTTATCGGGTTTACAAATCGCTGTATTTTTCGCTAAAAATGAACGTTTTTTCTAATGATTGTTGAACTTACAGTGACGCGCTCATCTTTGGTGCTGACTCGGACGTTGTTGCGTTTCCAGGACACGGTGGGCTCGGGGTGACCTCGTGGAGGTACACACTCCAACACAGCAGGCTCACCGGCAGCTACCACCACGTCACTCGGGGCCTGCCGGAAATCATCTCTCAGGACTAAAAAGAAGACACAAAGAAATCTAATTAGCTTCAGAGGGCCCTGTATGAGTAATGTCTTTAAAACAAGGACTGGAAATCAGACTCACAGATCAGCAAACCGGCACACAGCCATATAACCAGTATCAACAAATGAAGCACCAATTTGTCTTGGAAGTAATTAAGGCTGCTTTCTCCCAGGTGAACCATCTTTCTGCTGAGAGTTTTCTGAACACATTTTTTTTTATAGAGAAAGTCAATTATTGTGTTTGCCTGTGCCTGACTGCTTACATCCCCAGCATTGTCCTTGTTAGTCTGTGCTTGGTTTTAAAGCCTGCATCCTACTCTGATGTCTCTCCTGTCAGAACAGATGAATAATGCACATCTCTCATTCCAACATGGAGTAAACAAATAACAGCACATTCATAATTTAGCCCGTGTGCAGGGGAGAGAAAGAAGAAAAACTGCCTCTGAATCAACGAGAGGATTGTATCTCTGATTCAAGAGCTATCTTACAAATCTTCAGCACATCTCTGAGTCAAGAGAAATCAGCACCGACCGAGCAAAGCCTTTCCGCTCGTGTCATTTCTAAAGTTTGAGCTCCCGCCACGCTGTGGATGACGACAGAACTTTGACACGGCGACCTCTGATAACTTCTAATCTTGTGCTGTGATTGACAGATGAAAGCCTCAGTGAGAGCTGTGAACTGAACACTCTCAAGAGACCTGATGTACAATTGAACTGAATTGACAGGCTCACATTTTCAATAGACACAGTCCTACAGGATCCTTTCTGAACCAAAGTGTATTATTCCAGTATAATCAATCGGTCTGCTTTTACACGGTAATGAATATTTCATCGATCTTTCTGAGGTGCAAAGATAAAAGATCTTGGGCTTTTCTGCCAATCTTCACTCAATGACTGCCTTTGTAGCAGACCAAACACAAATCATTTAACACCTCTCTGCTGGCAAAGCAAGACATTTGGAAAAGGTTTTTTTTTAAGTCTTTACAAGGCAAAACAAGTGTAAAAAAAATGAGTTCACTTGCTCCAATCAAGTGCTAAGAACTGCAGTTCTCCGAATGTCTGCTGTGGCTGACTCATCAATAATAAGAGCCTTCTTCTGAATATCGGGCTATTTCTGGCTCTGCCCTGCACTTAGGGTTAGGGTTATTGATTTTGGCAAGTTTAGCCAACACTCCAGCAATGAAAGCCCAAATTTGCCTTAGAGTAGGGGTGGCCAATTTTCCCAAATCATTTTCTCAAGGGGCCACATGAGAAACTGGCACTGCTGTGGAGGGCTGCACTAATAAGCTGAATTCAATGCTGCTCAATATTAATTGGTTCTATTTATAAACTGCTAGTCGATGTTACAATTAGGCCCCTTGGGAAAATTAATTACTCACCTCTGCCTTACAGTCAGAATTGCTAAAAACTTGCTTATAGCTTTTTCAAAATAAGTGTCAACATCAGTGTTGGGCAAGTTACTTTGAAAAGGTAATTAATTATAGTTACTAGTTACTTCTTCAAAAAAGTAACTGAGTTAGTAACTGAGTTACAATATTCTAAAAGTAATTAATTACTTGAAAAATAACTATTGTGTTACTTTTTTTAAAAAACTGGGTCCAGGGTATAATTGGCCATTTTTCACTACTTTTGATTTTCCCCTCCACATTTTACCTTTAAAAACTATTTACTTTGTCTCGTTTGGTATCATTCTTTTCAGCACAACCTCACGTGTCTGAATTTACAGTTATGTTTTCATTTTGACACACTGTATCAACACAACTGATCTAAAATCAGACAAAAAACATAAAATCCACAACACTACACATTAACTACACACTCCAAACACGCTAAACGTCACAAATCTCTCACATCTCAAAACTCAGTTTAAAAACTGGTATATGTCACCTTGTTGCTTTGTCTTTAAGTGGTCATGTGATTGGCCGACTACTTTATTCTTCCTCAGTCAAACAGCAGCACTCATGCAACTGTTTTGCCCCCTTAGCTCCAGGTGTTGTGCTAGACAGTGATCGTGATTACCGTCCGCGGGAGCGCGCGCAGCTGCTTAAAGCTGTAGCGCCCAGATTACTTACAGCTACTTCCGTGCAACTGATATAAGATGCGGTAAACTGAACACAGCTTCAACCCTCTGTTTGTTGAAAAATAGTAACGGACCACATTTTCTTGTTAATAACTGTAACGGCGTTGTAACGATAGGAATAGTAATTGGTTAGATTACTCGTTACTGAAAAAGGTAACGCCATTACTTGTAATGCCGTTATTCCCAACACTGGTCAGCATACAGTTAAAGTTGAGTGTCGAGCACTGGTATATTCATTAGGTTTAAAGTCTCCATTCATTAGGTGGTTGACATCCACGAGTAAACCACTGGTGGTTGTCAGGGGGGTCACGCTCCTAGGCGTGTATGACTCTATGGGTTTGGTGGGCCACGGTAACAAGTTGTTATCTATTTGAGAAACAGGGCTGCTGTGCAACATCCTTAAGTCTGATGCAATGGTAGAGGAAACACTAAGTAATAAGTTTGCCTGCTGCAAGTCAAGAGGACATAATATCCCAGTGGCCATCACTTGCATATCAGAGCTAATCTCTTGCTTTTTTAGCGGTTATTTCAAAAATCTTTGGTCATTTGTAAGTATTTGCAATCCCGCTATTAGAATACTAAAATCCTCTTATCTCGGTTGAAAATATTTTGCCTCTTGGATTGTTAAATTAATATTTTTCAAGGTGTTTTTTTTTCCCATTTGTTCAGAATTATAGCATAACACTTTTGCAATCTTTTTCTACTCCTGTTATTTTTTGCATGAGTAGTTCCATAGTAGTAGTAGTAGTTTACACATTCACTTAACAAGCAAAAAGTCCCCCATTCAAGGAGAAAAGACACAAATCCCTTTGGGGTTGTGTCATGAAGGGCAGCTAGTGTAAAGATCTGCCAAAACTACTTACAGAGTTAAAAGTTGTTTTTCTTTGTGTTTGTATAGATTGCTTCTGGTTTATTAACTTGCAAAATATGTTTCAGTCTGGACCTAAAATAAGCGTACCTTGCTATTCAACAGCTTCTTAACGAAATTAGATTACAATATTAATTTATTTCATCTGAAATGACTTACAGCTTTTTTCACTTGTGTGAAAATTAAGATTGGCAGAACTTTAAATTTCCAGTAAAACTGGTTTTCACTGTAAACTGTTGAGCTGCAGAAAGTGGTATATGGAAGCTAGTGGCGTCTTTAGTCACTGAGAATTGTGACATTTCTGTAAGCCACCTTAAATCGACTTGCACTTAGTTTATTCTCAGCCAATTACTCTGAGTACCTGACTAAATCTATGCAACATTAATTATCCACCAGCATGCCTGACAGGTCCGTGTCAACATGGTAGCCCTGGCCTTTTAATACAGCATCAATATTCAGATCCACTGGGCTTGAATAAAATCTCATTTGAAATCACTTTATCGCAGCTATTTAAAGACAGAAAATCATTTCTCACTCTTGTTCAACAGGCACGATTGTCTTGGGGTAATCAGCAATAAATATTCAATACTTAGTCAAGTGCTAGACGGTCAATTCATTTACCTTCTCTGCCCATCTCTCTTTAACTCGGGCTGTATTGTAACTAAATTGCATTGAAAACAAAGAGGAAGTTTACCCTCTTTACCGACTGAAATCATTTTTCCCCCAATTTCTTTTTGTTTCATGCTACGAGATTTGAAGTGAGAAGTCTTTTGGAAATTAAGACTTCTGACCCCTTTGACATCATCAAATTTCTCATTTACCCTCAGTGATATACTAATTATTATTCACAGTCAATCAATGCGGTACAGAAGCTCTTTATGTATCCACGGACCAAAGATCTGCTACAAAGAAAAATACCCTCCACAAAATTCCCAACACAACAGTTGGGAACTTCAGCAAAACCAAACACAAAGAAAGAAACACAATATTATATATAGACCAAAACTATCATATGTGTAGATACAATATATACATGGTGTTTAATATGAGGTCTGGCCGCTTCTCGATGCATGGACTGTACAAGTTGGGTGGCTCTGTTGTCGCTCTTCATTCATTCTGTGGATCATTGGTTGTGTCTGCCTCTTATTAGTGCACCAACCCAGCATCTTGGATAGGAAGCATATAGGGACTAGATTTGCTCTTGATCCAGAAAGGTCTGCAGCACTCTGCCAGTGTGGCCTGGGCACAATATCCTGCTGCAGGGCATGGTCTGTGGCAGGTCGCAATCTAGTCATGATCATTATGTTTTTTAAATGTGCTGTTTGAATTTTGTTTTCGTGTTCCTCAACATGAATTTCCTAATTATTTTGTGTCCCCTGAACATCAGTATAGTTTCATATGTACTCATTAAAAGGCAAAATAAAAAGTCCACATTTAGTGGTTGGAGGTTTGGTAAGCTCTGTTGGCTTTCATGCCTGTTACATAAGTTCAAGTCATACTTTTTTTTTTAACAAATGTGCAGTTCGGTTTAGCTGTTAAACGATTTGGTTAGATTTAGAAAAACACAATGCATTTTCACTTCGTTTAAAACTTTTTCTCCCCTTGTTGCCATGCAATCATCTCTCGGCTGCTTCTGGAAACCTGCTTCTGACACAAAACATGTTTCCTATTGAAATGCGTTACTTATAAATTTGTGTTCAATTACATAAAAAGTTATTATTCATGTCCATGAAGCTGAAAAAAGGCACAAGTTCTGGTTGGAGCACCTCACCTTGGTACCTCCAGTATCTCTAAGAGCAATCAGATCAAAGATGGTATTCTTTTTTCCCACTCCTATGTGGTATTGACAATGGTATCAAGTATTTTCTTTGGTATCAGCAACGACTTTGAAATACTACAACCTTTGGTCTGAGTCTACTGCTTAAAAATGCAGTAAACTGAATAAATTCTGAGGCGTACGAGTGAGCTCATTTGTGTTCAATAAACAAAATACCAATCCCACCACTGACTAAAAGCAATCAGCACGACTACTCACAGAATATGTCTGGGTTTTCTAAGATATTAAAATGGATGGAGTACAACCAAAAACGATATTCCTTACAACAGTCTGTTCATCAAATAACCCTGAAGCTGCTCACTTGGCTGCCTATTTCAAATACTTTGCAGAGCTGAAGGGCTAATTGAAAGTGCTGCATTATTTTTAGACTTCAGTCTGTAAGGCCTGGTGAGATAGGAGCGCTGAGGCCTTTGTTTCACTGGCACAGTGACTGAAGTGAAAAAGTTATGGGCAAGGAACTAATCCCTGAACTGTACACATGCACACACACACACACAGACATGAGTTCACACAGAAAGCCCATGCACGTACACACCTTTAGCATTTAAGTCCTAGAGTCCCCAGGCACAGTCTCACAGAAAGTGGGACATTTGAGGGTCGAAACGAACGCCAGAGAGCAGAATTTCTGCCATCATTACCCCCAAACACTACAACACAAGCTCCGAAATGTTCTTTGAAGCTGTGTTCAAGTTAATGTGATCTTTCCTTGCTCCGACTTTAAAGGCTGCCATGCCAAACAGAGATTCCCATGGATGTTTGTATGCAATGACGGTCCCACCACGAAATCGACAAACTTCTTCAGAAACACAGATGAACCACATGTCCTGAGGGGCTGCTGTCCCTAATATAACTTCTCAGACATAATGCGACTGGGTCTAGGAAGCAATCTTCCAAACCAGGCCCCACACTCGCTCCTCTATCCATTCACACTGGGCTCAGACAAGCAGTGTGGTTACTGCAGGGCAGTTAAGAGCTGACCCTGCCTCTGCTGAGGCAAATCCTCATATTCCCCAAGGCACTTTCTGTGAGCTTAAACAATACCAAAGCAGACCTAAATGACTTTTGGTGGTATATTCTTTTATGTGCTGAGTATTCCAGGAGCGCCTGTTCATTTCAACTACTTTAATATTTCAGGGATATACAGATTAAGAGACTTAATCTCCCCGAAAATATTCATCACTTGATTTTTAAGTGATATTATAGACTTGAGCAGACGAGAGCTAAACACTGCAGAAAGGCCATCTGTTAATGTTTTTTTGGAAACATGAACAATAGCGATTAATCATATGAAAATGCCTTTGTATTGCATATTGTATATGGATGACTAGCAGTCCATGGATTCTTTATATGCAGCGGCTGAAAAAAAGCAACACATGACGCGTGAGTGTGACAGACAGGAGAGTGTGTGTGTGTGTGTGTGGGGGGGGGGGGGGGGGGGGGGGTCTGCAGAGGTTTCGTGCAAAACATGAGGTGACAGCGAGTGTGGGAAGGAGACACAGTAGACAGCATTGGCCTTGACAGATGTGTGAACGCACAACTAGCTCTGTGTTTTCATGGCTGACAGGTAGGAGGGTGGACAGAAGGGTAAAAGGTCAGCAGCAAGCGCACATTTTGGAGAGTTGCAGACGACCCGCTGCTTGACTTCGATTGTTCTTTTATTCCGGAGAGCAGAAAACCCGTTAGGGAGGTGGTCTAATCCCATTGCTGTGATACTGCCCTGTCATAGCTAATGGAGACTCTGCCTACAGCGAAGAGAGATTGCTTTAATCCACCCATTGTCTGATGGTGTTGATGGGTGATGAGAAGGCACTCCAGGGCAAACAGCCATTATGACAACGACTTGGTCATGAATCCTTCCATTTTCCAAAAATGCAATGCTGTTTCAATTACAAATCGGCCCTGAGTGAAGACATTTTTGCAATATTAGTAATCCCTGACAGGATTCAAATAAATCATGCCAGTGGTTCATATTTGCACAACTGCATATTAAAATTTAGCCTGACTGATTTCATGCACCAAAAAACAAATATTCTATAAACTGTATTCATCAGAGATAATACCTGCACATTCTTTATGCTGAAAGGAAAACAGAAAGCAGGAGAAGCCAAGAAGCAAGCTGCAAGCAGAACTTTGATTCCTTCATAATCCCTCATCAGGAGTAAGAGGAACATCTGGCTCTAAAGCCTTTTAAGCAAGTTTTATTTTTTTATTTGTCCTACTTTATTCTAATCCTGGCACACCATGTGACTTTCTCCTTGCCGAGACAGCCAGACATTCACATTCATGATTTCTAAATAGGCACAACTACTACTCCCCCCCCCCCCCCCCCCCCCCACTTGTTTTTCTTTCTTTCCCTTTTTAAGCAAAAAAAGAATAAGGGAATGGATTTCAGTCCACTCCTACCGTCTCATTATTCTGGTTTTTCAACAGGCGGTGAAAAGAGACGGAAAAAAGGCAGAATTATGACTGCTGTTGGCATTTCACAGCTGTGCACGTTCCTTACTACAAGGTACTCTGGAAGAGAGCAACAGCAGCTACACAAAAACCATAGCTTTTGGACCACAGGTGCAAAAAATGCATAGTATAATATAAAAATAATTACTTAAACAGCAAATTTGCATCAAATAGGAATAGTCCTGAAGACAGAACTCTAAATTTTCAGATAATTTTAAGGAATTATGGATAGATCTCATGGTTCAGTGAAGCCAGCAGTCATTTCTGTTACACTTTACATATTCATCTCCTTTGTGTGAATCAAGGCCACAACTTCTTCTTTTTTTTTTTTTGCCTGTCCCATCTGGTTGTTTAGCCTTCAGAATTGTTGTCTGAAGACCAACAAGGATACCCAATGGATTTACTTTGCCAAATGGATCATCACGACCTTGCCTTATTGGTCCATTTGATCAACCTTTGTTGTTATTGTTTATTTTATTTTCTGTTGTTACAGATGGGACAGACATGACTGAGGGATAGGAAAGGGAGATTGAAAGATGAAGGAAAAGAAAAACAGAAGGGAAGAGGGACAGTGAGAAATGGCACTTAAAAAGAGAAAAAGAAAAAAAAATCTCCTGGATCACCTGTTGAGAGAAGAAGAAGAGAAAACAAGCAAAAAAAAAACCCAGAGCAACATACTAAACACAACACCATCACGTTAATCTAGCTAAGTGTAAAAAGCAGTAAATACTAAATATTGAATGTTGTTGTGTAGCAAGCAGGACCGACAGCGCACAATGTGCTTGGGAATAGCAGCCAATAAAGGTGTAGTTTATGTCTATGAACAGTGAACACCCGTGTGCACACCTGTGTGGATCAGCACACTTGTATTCAAAAGGTTTCCCCATGTAATGGTCTGCTAGAGGATGTAGAGAGCCATAGCCCTGTCCCCCAGGGCATGAAGCACACTGTTCCAAAAAATAGTAATGTCAGAGTATCTTACTGTATATTTTACAGTTTTGTACTGTCTTTCTAGAATATCATTAAATTTACATAAGTAGACTGTGATTTTACATGTCAAAGGTAAAATAACATAACATCACTGTAAATATAGTAAAACACAATTTACTTGTTTTGTAAATATATTTTTTGTACATATGCATATTTAGATTGTTAAAATACATTCAGAAATGTATCATGATTTCACAAATATCTGTCCGTTATTTGAAAGATCGAACTGTTGAATTCAAATGTAATGCTATGGAAAAGTATATAACATGATTCCTATAAGCTTGTGTTACATCACATAAGTATTATTATCTTTGCTAGTTAGGGCGATCGTGGCTCAAGAGTTGGCAGTTCGCCTTGTAATCAGAAGGTTGCCGGTTCGAGCCCCGGCTCGGACACTCTCCGTATTGTGTCCGTGGTCAAGACTCTTCACCTACCGCTTACTGGTGATGGCCAATGGTGCGATATGGCAGCTTCGCCTCTGTCTCAGGGCATGCCATCCATTATTATTTAAACCAACTGTTAACTGTATATTTCTGTACATTTACGTATTATTATTCATATTGCCACATTCGTTCACCTTGTTTATAGGTAATTTCATTCTTTGATCACGTTAAAATGTTCCTAATTTAATGTCTAAAAGCACTTGGAAAAAGCAGAATCCCATGTAAAATTAGCGCAACAAACTCTATTTTCATTACTGAAAATAACTGTATTTTCATGGGAAAGTTATTTTCTGTTATTTTATGGTAGTATTTTGGCGCCCCAGCTGCCGGAATATTACTGTTTTTTAAGATGTTTTTTTTTAACAGTGCAGGCATGGAGGAGATCCAGCCTCCAGACATCCAGAGGCCCCAGAGTGTGGGAGCCCAAGGAGGACCACCAGAGGGGCATCCGTGCCACCCTCCTGGGAAGAGCCCCAGATGAGGGGTCACCCAGTAGCCACGGAGCAGAAGCCAGAGGGGGCTGCAGTGGGGTGCCCGCCGGCTCTGCCGGCAGCCAGCTGTGCCAGAGTGAACCGAGCTGCAGGCCCAGAGGCCGGAGGCCCGAGGGCCACAACTTCAAGTGTTCTACTACTATAGAAACCTCTTTCTTAGAGTTTCTGTGGAAACATGAGCTCTGCAAAGAAAACCTGTTACATCTTAAAATGGCTAGTAGCTAATGTGATCATGCCTTTTTCTTCTACTGTAAAGCACTGCAACAACAACAATGGGGTAATGACCCAGAACAGTTTTCAAAAGGTGTCAAATTGAAAAGCTAAGTCTTTAACCTGAGAAAGGTGTACAATAAACAATAAGACATTATATATCAGCAGAAATAATAGTAAAGCCTGGGATCCTGATACTTGTAATAAAATGCAGTAAGCACTTTAATCGTATATCCAAACGTCGGTTTTAGTAGTTCTAGCAGGGAAATTATTTTAACATTTTAAGAGCACACCACTTATAGCTGATTCTCCAAATCATGTTGGAGTGCATGCCTTCATTTCTGAGCCATCATTCACACCCTGCTTCTAAAATTAGAGGCTGAATAAGGACCAGAACACACGTCAGTGATGTACTAGGCTCACAATCCATTATAATTCACAAGTTACTGCAACTAAATGTTACCTTGACCTTGAGCAATATTTTGGTGAATACCTACTAAGTGATCACTATGTGCAAGTTTGATTAGATTCTGACCAATGCTACAGGAGCAGTAGCAATTCTTATTACCTGTGGATGGATGGAGCCTCGACCGGATGAGCTAAATGTGGAGAAAAATCTTTTTACTGATCAACTGATCAAAATAGGATCGAGACTAAAATCACTATTCTGTTGCATTTCCAGTTTACTCATTAGCAAAACAATGTTTAAACATTAAAACATATAACACTAGCATGCTTTAACTAAGTATTGACAGCTTAGTTATAGAAAGTTTTTTTAACAAATGAAAAACTGGAACAACGACACATTTATAAGGAGATTTCAGCCTCGGTTTCAGAACTGCTACTGTTAATTGTTCGATAGGTATTTGCTAGCATTAGTTTCTAACTGCTAGCATAGCCTGCTAAGATAGCTTCTTAGCACAGCTCACACAGAAACGTTTGTATCTCAGTGCAAATAGATTTCACTAATGTTGTTATGTTTTCCCGTCTAGTGGACATGTTTCAGTGCACTCTGTCTCTGTCCCATCAGTTGCAACCAGCTGCAGAATACTCATATAGTCACGTGGTCACATGTCTGCAAAATCTCAACATGAAAGTAAAGCCTACATCATTTTTCCGTTAAATTGCCATCCTGTAGCAACTACTCAGTATTTGTTGAGGAATTTCTGAATTTCTATTTCAAATTTGTACTCATAGTAGGTAATGTGAATAGACTATGTGCACCTTAGCATATGCTACTTCCAGTGGGGAAATTCCTGTAGAGCGCTTCATTTCCGGTGTGATATTCGCTCCTTGTTTATGGTCGGTTTTTCCAAAACAAGTCAACCAAATGGATGAATCAAGTGGCGATTTACATTTCTCAAGATGTCTTGGGCATTTACCGAATATATCTGTAAATGATGTTCGTCGATTTGTCGATATTTTCCCCCTGCCCCCCACAACAAAAGAGAAAAAGGATTAAAATTTTATATTTCTCAGCATTTGTATACAGTGGTCCCTCGTTTATCGCGGGTGTTATGTTCTAAAAATAACCAGCGATACGTGAAATCCGCAAAGTAGCTAACTTTATTTTTTACAATTATTATAGATGTTTTAAGACTGTAAAGCCCCTCACTACACACTTAATACACTTTTATCAGACAGGCATGAACATTTTCACTTTTCTCTCTTGTTTAAAACTCTAAAGTTCAAACCTTTGTAGAAAAATAAGTCCAGTATTATAGAATGAAACCAAAGATCAAACCCTGTTTTCAGTTCCAGAACACGGGAATAGAGCAGCTGCGAGAGAATTCAACGTCAGTGAATCATTAATGAATCAATGAATCAGCGATCGATGTAGCGATTCTGTACTGTACAGGAGAGACGGCACAGAGGAGATGGACAGTGGTCTGCTGCTGATTAGGACGCAGAACACAATGAGCTGTTAAAAAAAAAAATGTAAAATTGCACTAAGAAAATCCGCGAAACAGCACAACTGCGAAAGATGAACTGCGTTGTAGCAAGGGACCACTGTAATTTTGAAGGTAAGTCACAGCATACCCTTTGTAAATACTAATGTATAGAAATCCTTACCAGCAATGATTCTTTTTTTTTTGTGGCTTTTTTTCACTGTTTCTTGACATGCTGTGTAAGTGTGTTCTTGGCTAGCTGATATCGACATAACGGGGGAAACTATTGTAGTTTGAATACTGAACATTTGCCTCTTTAAATCATAAGAACTGACACTATACAGAGATGTGCTTCTGAATCTGGACGATGTGTCTTCTCATTTTGTAACGCAGTTCTGCTCATGTTGAGTGATGTAAACAACCAATCGATCTGCACGCTTCAATCGTCAAAAATTGATCATTTGATTTTTTTATGACACAGCAGTGGTGAGTGTTCCCACCTCTGCTCTTTGTACCTTAATGCAATCTTTCAGTATTAGTGTTTTGAACATGATTTTGGAGTCCATCTTTGCAGTAGTGATTGACTGCAAAGTAAAGCTACCGGAAATGTACAACCCCACATCCGGTCTTAAAACGGGAAGTTAGCATTTTTTTGTGCACAGGGTCTATTTCTGTGCATGTAGACAACAACGGATTTGCAATTTTCATTGGATTTTCACAGTTCATGCCAACTTTAACCCATTCATTTGCAGATTGATGGCACACTGACTTGATCACAAAGTTGTTCTGACGACAGCACCTGACTCCATGTAATTGCACACCTGGTCCCAAACTTCAAAGCAATCATTTTAAAAGTAACAAGATCACTACTTCATTGGCCACAACCACAGGCTCCAACCACAGTCTTCCCTAATTTGACTGCAGAACAGATGGGCAAAATATCAGTCCCTGAACCATTTCAAACCAACCTTCAAACTAAACTATCTAAAGAGTATTATGCTAAGAAATAATTCAATTCAGTTATTCAATTTGTGAGACTCTGAAAATAAATGTCGCCCACATAAAATGCAAATTGGTGAGTGACAGCAAATTATTAGCTGTCTTTTTTATTATTTTACATGTTTTTGGCAGCCTTTAGTCTTTATTTGACCATGCACAGCAGAGACTGACAGACAAGAGAGCAGGGAAATGACATGCAGTTAGAAGCCGCTAGGCCCTGAACCAGCAATTCTATTCCTAAGGGCTTTTTAGCCCATGTGATATGTACCCTGCCACTGGGTTGCGCCCATAGTCAGCTCTCTTAACACATCCATGGTTTCCCCTGGGAAGAAGCATTGCATGAATGAAACCAACCACAGCGGAAAAAATGTGGAAAAATAATAGAATGGAAATGTGCTTCACCCCAGTGTCAGCAAACAAATACTTCTGTGAAAGAATTTAAATGTATCAGTGTGAATGAACAGAAAGATGAAACAATGGGCAAAATGTTAAACATCTCTAATTTAGTTTTCTGTGATCAGCTAGAATTTAATTTGTAGCAGTGGTGCTCTGCAAAAATGTGGCTTACGTTCCAAAAATGTTTCCAAATATGATTCACGTGGGCTTCTACAAGTCTTCGAGCCCTACAGTTATCCATGACACCCTGCAGTTCAGAGGAATAAGAACAATTTGCCGAAGTAGTTCAAGCAAAAGTACGGCATGTGGCTAGTGCACTACAGATAAAAGTCTTAGTCATGCAGCCAAATGCATTATGCATCATTCACCGGCAATAAATGAGTAATTAATGTGGTGAAAACCAGGTTAGTGTCAGCACTCCTCCCTGTTCTGAGCTGCAGCATTCACACAGATGCATCAGTATTCATTTCTGCTCAGTGGGAGGTTTAAGCTCTTCCTCCTCCCACCTGTTGTCTCTCAGACTCCTGCCACCGAGCCACAACCGACACACATTTCTGCAAGGCCACCAGCTTAAAACTGGCCTCTCATTAACACTGCAGACTCCCCCCGCCCCCGATGCCAGTGCTAATTGGGTCACTATTTACCCCACAGTCAGCACAACCTCACACAGAGGGGAGGGGGAATCCAAGACCACCATCATGCTGTCCTAGCATATGCCCTGGTAGGCTGCAGGCACTGAGATTAGAGCAAAACAGGCACTTATTAATACTGTTAGTCACTCGGTGCCTGCAGGTGAATCATCCCTTCACCAGTATGACTGCACTGTAATCAGCAGCACACAAAGCTACATTTATTATCAACAACTCAAAAGAGGCAATATGACAGCCTTATATCTCCTCCCAGCTTGGATATCTGCATTACTTGCAGACACTTATGGTTGTCAATATGCAGGATATCTGAGGAGACTGTCCCTATTTTTGGACCCAAGCCACAGATGAGGTCAGCCAGCCGTGAGCGCTCACACACACACACTGCTAGAAAAGAAGCCTCAGTATGGAGGCAGATAAGGCCTTGCTCAAATTGCTGTTTTGTGTTTTTTAACGAGGACAATTCGACCTTGCTAATCTGTTAGGCTCCTTCCCCTAATCAACCCACTGACTAATCCATTTTCTCGTGCCAAAGAGAGCCGCAGTTCAGCCCAGGGCCGAGCCACGCCGGCGCAACGAGAAGAGGGGGAAGACAATGGCACGTGTCCTGGACGGGGGAGAAAAAATAACAGACACGGCTCCATGAGGGAGTCTTTTTTTCTACTTCAGTGCACACTTCCACCAACAGATGAGGAAGCTCACACTCTGTACTGCTCAGCAGCAAGCTAACAAATAACAAAGCTTTAAAGGCATGCTCTCCTGATCTTGTTTGTACACACTGACTCTGAGGTGAGGAGATGGTAATCTAACTGCCACAGAGACGTCCAGTACAGCCGACACAAACATTCATCAGTGCAGCCCCAACAGAAAAGATGAGTAATGCCTTATCTTCTATATTGGCTGTAAAAATCCTCATATTTCACCACTTCCAATTGCTCAAATATGAGGAGTTTGACGAAATGACATTTGAAGACGTGAACTTAGATTTAGGAAATTATAATGGGGAATTTTCTGGCATTTCCTTTACTAAATGTTAAATCCATTTAGACAGAAAATCACAGGGAGAGTAATTAGCAAATAATGATTATCTATTTTTTATTTTTTTGGCTCAGGCTTTCCTTAAGTAGTTTGTAGACTTGAACTATAGCAACATAATGATCTCATTTTATCAAAGCATAATTTATGTCAGCCTGGCATTATTTCCTAAAATTTGGCTCCATGGGTCATGCTGGGTGTATGCTTGCTTGCAATTACCAAAATGGCCAATCAGTGCTGCTAATTTCAGCATTACTTTCAGTCACAATTGTTTGAGAAGCTGCGGGGACCTTGCACTTTGAAAACCAACAGAAGCACAATACAAAGCCACGTTACAGGAACCATGCCAGGCTGAAATCAGCTACAAACAGCCTTTATAATAGTATTTATCAACCTAGAAATGCTTTATTAGGAGACCGACTTTAGTACATACCAATTTCTCTAATTCTATCACATACAATTATAATGTTTTGTACACATAATCATACGTATTGTAATTTTTTTTTTTTGGATTAATTCCTCTAAATGGTGAGGTCTCACAAAAAAAAAGGAGTGAGAAACGTGATGACCTCCTTGATGGTTCTGGGTGCTTCGGCTCTCAAACAAAAGTCTCATTCACAGTAATCTGTAGACACAATAGTGTCAGAGTATAAGAAACATGGCAAACATACAACCATGCATCTCCTGAACAGTTACATTCATCTCCGTAAGTGAGCGGATAATTGCACTTTTTTGTAATGTTGGCCTCCGTACACAACTACACTGTTCTAAATTAAGCAATCAAGATCTGAGTGAAGCACAAACTTTCAACTTTGATTCAAGTGATTTAACAAAAAATCTTTTGTTTTTCAGACTCAAAAGTAACTGAACAAACTTTAAAAAAAGTAAAATATAATGGTTGTTCTTAATCTCGGATGAAGGTCATTTGGCTGAATCTGAGCAGAGAGTATATCCCTGTACACTACAGAATTCATCCTGCTGCTTCTATCAGCAGTCACAGCATTCATAAACACCAGTGACTCGGTTCCACTGGGAGCCATACATACCCATGCAGTCACGTCTCCCCCATCATGTTTGACAGATGATGCGATATGCTTCGCATAATGAGCCGTTTGCCTCCTTCATGCTTTTCTCTTCCCATCATTCAGGTACAAGTTTATCTTGGCTTCAGGTGTCCAAAGATTTGTTGCAGAAATGTGCTCTGTTAAATGTTTAGATGTTTGCCTTCTAGTGTGGATCAACTGAGCATTTTTCAAAAGAATATGTCTTAAAGAGTGTTTGAGGTGTGGAGCTGGAAATTCACAGTGCTCGTTATAAATGTTTAATCTTTGGAGAAGAGAATTTTTTTGCGCAACTTGGAGATAGTCAAAAAGGAAAAATTCTAAAAATTCGCTGATTTGCGATGAAATGATACAGCTTTTAGAACAACAGATGCACTCATCAAGACAAAATCTTTTCCAGGGAAACCTTTTCAAAAACTTTTAAGGAGAATGCTGAAATGCAAATCACAACAGCGTGGCTTCGTAAAGATGAACTTACCTGCCCGCAGCCCAGGCAGAAAACATTTTACACATCATGAAATGAAAAATACAATAAAGAAAAACCGTACTACTGCTACTATCAAATATGACATTTGCTAATATTTTTTGAAGGCACATTTTTCACTGATAACAGCGCTAATAAAAACACATTTTATGCAGTTATGCAGAAACAGTGCAAGCTGCAGCCACAGAACGATCTGTCAAAGATGGGTGTTGTTCTGCAGATGAGTACGGAGTTGGGGGACTGAAGCTTCATCAGCCGCAATGGGTGACTGAGTTTGCCCTCTTTTTAGCAAATGTGTAATAAACAGTTTTGCATCTGTGGAGATTGTGGTCGACACAATAGTGCACAATGGAGCCACAGATGCGTCATTCAATAAATCCAGATGTGTGATTTTAATGATGAAATAAGTCCAAGATTATAAATCTGAAAAGTTTTAAGGGTCAAGTTTCTAGTGAAATCAAGTAGTGTCACAAACTCCACTAACTATGGCTCAGCATCCACACTCAGCTGCACCCATTACATTATATACCACAGTTTCACTTCGAAAACCTGAAATCTTTTTCATGTGTTGTGTATTGTTATATCTTAATATTTATGTATAGTAGCTAAGCTGCCTAATGTGGCACAAAATGATTGCATGCCTGCCTCTTCTAAAAGTGTAAACAACTAACACACACAGACTTAAAGACAAATTGCATCACTGTTGCCAAAGTAGCCAAAAAAAATAAGGACGAATCCACAGGCCATTACTTATCACTGATTTTACCTACACCTACACCTCAATATTTTTAGAAGTCGCTTCCTACTGTATGTGTGTTTCATGTCATTATTTTTAAGCATGTCCACTTAAAAAGCACACAAAGCTGGCAGGCAGCTGCAAAAAGATCTGGGACACAACTGTGAGGCATCTGTGTACACATAACATACATATCAAGATATAGTGCATAAGGAACCACAAACACTGTTAGCACGATGATCAATAACACAAGGCCTTACCGGCAACTTCCAGTGAAGCGTTGCGACTAATGGCCTCTCCCAGGTAGTTGCGGGCCACACAGGTGTAAATGCCCTCGTCTGGTTTGCTCCGTCGGCCGTGCACGATGCGCAAGAAGAAAAGGGAGCCGCTGGGCAGGAGCATGCGGTGAGAACGTGGGTCATCTTTGTCTGTCTCCACACGTTCACCATCTTTATACCATTCAATGCTGGGGATGGGGCGGCCCTCTGCCTTGCAGTTGAGGGTGGCAGGCTCCCCCTTGGAGACAATCAAATCCGAGGGGTCCTCCGCAATCCGCGGCGGGCTGTCTTCAAAACGCGGCCGAGACCCTGTGAAGCCGAGATGAAGGTGAGATGTTATCTATCGGGATGACCTGCTGTCATTCATGGAAACAGTTTCTTTGTGAGAGGACAGACAAAAGCGAAACCTTTTTGAAAGGAGAGAAAAATCTTCTTTCGGAGATGCTTGATAAATTTGTGTGGTGAAGGGGAAAATCATCAGTAATCTCTGTTTGAAGTTCAAAGTAAGATGCTACATTTTCCCACAACAACAACAACCTGTGCGTTTTAGATAAATAAATCAATTTGACATCTATCTGCTCTTTCTATATTCTCTAAACAGCAGGACACAGTGTACATACGCTGCAGAGAAAGCCACCAGCAAAGCCACCGGCAGCACAGAGGATTCAATCAGCCATATGATATGGTAATAGCCAATCTCTGTGTCAGGCAGGATAGTTGTAGAGATGATAGCTGGCTGAAAGCTGAGTATAAGACAAGGTCTTTGCATTTGAAGGAAAAAGACTAAAGTTAAAGGAAGAAGCTACGCAGACTGACATACGTAGATAACTCCCATATTCCCTTCTCTCTGGGGGATCCATTACTATCTTTGCTCGGTTGTGAGAGAAAGTCACACTTCTTCAGGACCCAAGGTAAGCTTTTAGACCACGACCAAATGTCTCTAACAATGTGCTTCGTTTTAAAAAATGAATAATTCAAAAGACTGCCGCTTTTAGTTTGGTTCTGAGGAGCAGATGGTCTGCTGCTCAAGTTCCCCCAACCAAAAAAAAAAGACAGAAAGAAAGAGAGAAAATGAAATGGTCACTGTGCCGCTGATTATTGTGCTGTTCTTTCTGAGGCATTATTCTTAGCACATAATCTAGACTGCATGGAAATCCTACATTATCATTGGAGAGGAACAGACAGGGCCTAACCTAATGACACACATGCTGCTGCTACATTACACTTAAATCAGGAGGCTTCAGGATAAATCCTCACTTTTTAGCTATAAGCAGATTTGTGGTTGTTATGTTTTTTTCATAGGCTGAAGTCGCTGCTATGGCACAAACCTGAAGTAAACATCTAAAGTGCGATCCGAGCACTCACAGCGCCAGGGTCACAAACCAGGACAGCTCAAAACACTAATGCAAGCTTGTGGATGAATGCTAGCAGAGCCATTAAAATAAGGTATGGCACCTTTACTGAGTACTGATGCGAAAACACACTTTGTTTACATATATTATATTGTTATATTATACACAGGATAATATATATTATATTGAAACTGAGACATTGGAACAATATTTGATAAAGGCAGGATCTGCAGCCCAGAGATGTCCTGGTGTTGAACCTTGTTTGCAAGCACATAAAGGATTTCTAATCCCAGATCATGTAATACAGTTACATCACTCTGTGCTCACTTCCTCTTGAGTGATAACTGCATTTTATTTTATTTTTTAAAAAGCACTATGTATACATGTACTCGAGAGAGACCAGACTTCTTAAAAGAGGTCCCAGGAGCTCAGTGCTGCATTTCAACTGAGGTGGAAATATAAATCATAAAGTAAAGGTCAAAGCAGTAAAAGGCCAAGCTCTACTGCTGAGGCACTTTTAATGAGTAACTCTTGTTTTAAAAATAAAAAAAAAAAAGCAAAACAAAACGCTTAAACCGGCACCGCGTAGTGCAGGCATATTTGAATAGATTCCACCTTTCCAAATCCACATCCACGGGTTCAGGTGCATGTTGCATTGATGACAAGATGGTGCCTCAGTTATTTGAACACGAGTTGCTCAGTGGTGCATATATCAAAAAAGAAATTCCAAGCTTCCTCCGTGTTCCTCACGCTTCCGTAATTTTGGGCCCATAGAGCACAGCGTCTCTCCAAGTCAAGCTGGTAGAGTGTACGTGCGACTGAAACGACAGGCCAGATTTCCATCATTATGGAAACAATGGATAGCATTCTGATTAGATTAAGAGTCATTTCAAAGGATTTGAGCCACAATACACACACACATATATACATACATATACATATATATATATATATATGGCCACAAATCATAGTATAGCCTCTTGTTTGTGTTTCCTGGAAGCCTGGTTTCATATTCAATATCTCCATGACTTCACCATGACATCATTAGGACATCAGCATGATTTTTTTTAAGACTTGACAACCTCATACGTGCTGCAACTGAGTCATCAAGCTCATCATCCATAAATTTAGTTAAACGAACTATTAAATTCTACTGTTTACTAATCAATTATTGTTGAAGGCAAATCTTTAATAAAAGAAAGACCTTCAATTTCAATCACAGATGAAACGTGGACGGATGAACTCTGTGCACTTTCAAAGCAAACTCAAACTGTATTGGAAAATTAGAGAGAGCAAAGAAAATGACATCTAATGTTGGTATATTCAACTTTAACATGTGACAAGTAACTCTTAATAAATCCTGAAGTTATAGAACAAAAGTCACTTGATGGACACAAGTCAAAACATCCTTTATGCTCCGTTTTTGTTCACCACCTCTGGAGTGAAATCGCGCACTGGCTCGTCAGCTACAAGATGCCCCGTTTTGTTCTGCAGCTAGTTGCTAGCAGCATCAATCACTCCGTACGGTACTTGGCAGGTTTATGAAAAAGAGCATTTTTGGTAAAAACTGTTGGCTGATATGAACTGTACAACACTGTGGACTGGAGAGCTAAACAATGAGCTGAACATGTTGAGAGGAAGTGTGCTGTTGGCTGGTGATTCTCAGTGGGTTTCTCACTAAGATTGACCCTTTTGCACATCCACTCTTCACATCAATAATATATCGGTGCAGCTTTAATGCTTTCTTTAATGCAGTTTGAGTGGAGCACATTTTTTCCTCTGTGGGACACGCTTATGTGTATAATATTTGTCATTTTGAGGGATCGTGGCATGGGAACAGATGCACACGGGACCTCTCTTGCAGAGGACATTTTGATGTTGAATGAGTGCCATATGTATTTCTAATTTTGTGTTCAAGACAAAGTTCCTTCAGGGTGATGAAGTCTCATCTAATATTATCTTAACTAAATAAAGCTTTGCTCATAACAAAAACTCTTGGAGCCGTTTATTTCTGTGAATATCTACAATTATGTCTCCAAGAAGAACAGATAAGAAGTCAGATTAATACAGACAAATGACATTATGTATATTTACAGTAATACCAGCTAATCTCAGCGATTACCTCATCATTTCGCCTACTGCATAAAGCCATCCGTCTGCCATTAATAATGCTATCAACTGTTAACAGGGGTCATTTTAATCCCTTTATTGTGAGTGTATAATACCGTAGTTAAAGCTCTCTATTCTGCAATGTTGAGCTGTCCTTGTACTCACTGTGCCCTCACCCTATTCAGTTGATTTGAATAGCACAAATGTCACTGTGACAAATCTTTGTGTCTTCGTTTTCTCATATTTGAATAGGATACTTTTCAAAATCCTGAAATCAAATTCAGTGCTTTCATTTTGGGAAACTCAGCCCAGCTGTGTCTTAAAGTGCATTAGAGGCAACGTTTTCCAACCGAAGCCAGCTTTGGTATTATTAATAAGAGTCAACGGGCACTTACTACAGATAACAGAATCAGCGTGGCACCATGTTGATGCGCTACAGACAAAATAGTCTCGTCAAAGCAGAAAAATAACAGCAAAACAGCTTCAGGTGGCCAAAGTGACAAGCAGCAACTTGCTCCTGCGACAAGTGTGCAATCAGTGAAAAGTCTACGCCGCTATGAGCATGACAGCAGCACATTTTCTTTGTGAGAAACAATACTTTCACAGCAACGTTTGCCTCGTGACAAGAAGATTGCGGTGCGGCGGTTGAAAGCACCTTTCGGCAAAAAAGAAACTCTGTCAACCTGTTTGTGTCGTGGAAAAATAAATGTCACCGCTGATAATGGGGACCTCAGAGAAGGTATGTTTTTAGTCGGATCATAAACACGGCACATTAGAGCCCGCAGGTCCTCGGAGATCTCCGAGTGCATAGGGGAATTTAGAGTGTGACTTGATTTGTGTGAAAAATTTTAATTTGGCGCATCCTGGTGTGAAATGACTTAATTTACAAGAGATGAACAAGTTAGGAAGCGCACTGGCTAAGCACGCTGTACGGCAGAGTTTCAAAATAAGCACAGAAAATGCAAAGCTTTGACATGAGTCTGTTGCAGCATTTAGTGCACAGACTCACATTTATGAGGGCAGTTATTTTAAAGAACCGAGGGTTAAAGCTCTCAGCAGAAAGTACAGCTAAAATCAACAGGACATCGGCAGATATCAGCTCCACACTGGTGAAATATCCAATTTAACGTGCGTGTTGATCCAGCAACCCTCAATTGTAGGTTAAAGCAGAAAACAAAACCTTGTTAGGCCCCCTGTAGCCACTAAGCGCGTTTCATCGCTGCGCTGCGGCGTCAGAGCGGACGAATCAATGAGAAGCTTTTAAACATGTTAACTTCTGCAAGCGTGAGGGGCAATGCGGAGGCAAGTTGAGCCATAAGCGTGAATGGCAGTCAACCTTGAGCTGACGTCCAATATGACGGGAGCTTTATTTAAGCAAGAGTGTGCCGCCCCCCTGCAAGGTTATCACACTCTGGAATACTCTCAAGGCTAACCGGTAAACACACGAATGTATCAGAGCAAGAGGTGCTTTACAGAGAGAAATGCAGTAAATCCATACATGATACATGTTTACACTTCAACATGAAAAAAGATATTTTCGCTCTTAAATGAAACGCTTCAATAAATATCGGCCGTATCAATATCCTTATGGTCATTTATTTTTAATCAGCTCTTAAAAATATTGAAAAGTGTGCGCACACTTTTCAATATAGATAGCAAGGAGACATTGAACAGATGTTGATTTTCCATCTGAACCATCAGAATCGTCAGGCTTGAAATGTCAACACAAAACCAATGTTGAAACAACATTGAAATACTGATGAAACCTGACACTGACATTGAAATAACATTGATTCACTGTTGTTCTGTCACCGTTGATTGTTGATCTATTTATAGTTGACAAGGTGACAACAATCACGTTGAAAAACCATTGATTTATGGTTGAGCGGGAAATTAAAGCTGCTACCACTTGGACTATTCCATAGCCCCCCCTCTTACAGTGGTACATCCCTTCAGGTAACCATTGTCTTGTACAGTAGAGCGGGACATTAGATTTACTCTCAGCAGAATTGACCGGAGAAGGCATCAGTTCATGCACTGCACTGGCCTGCACCACGATTAATATAAGGTAAGAATGAATTACTTTTGTTCTATTCGTTATTTCCACGGTTGCATTTGAATAACAGTAAAAAACAAACAAACTTGTTAATGTAAAGTTTCGGACAAAATGTGGGTGCCCGAAATTGTGTCTACTTTCATCTTACAATCCGGCAACAAATAAATTGCACTGCGAACAAAGTCAACAAAGAAAACATTTTCGTTTCATACTTTTCCGTTATATTCCCTTACAAAGCTTAACGCTTCGAAGGTTCCTTTGTTCTTGCCGTCGCCTCGGCTCTTGACCCAGACTTTCGCTCTGTAGTTGCTTTTTAGCATAGTACTACAAAAAATTGTAAATCTGTGATATATGATTGATAAACGTAAAGGTAACTGTATAAATGTGTTCAATGACTTTGTTACTTTTAATGATTGGAGAGCACCCGCTTCGATTCGCACTCAATTCAAACTTTACGTTGCACGCTCACCTAACTTTACGTTGCACGTCCACACGTAAACTGCGTTTTATTATTTATTTATTAGTTTTTCGCCTCTCACTGCTTAGGCCATTAATCTTTCTGGAATTGTTTTTTTTAAACAGATGCGACTCACAAAATATATTAGCTATGCTGTCAGACCTGACGACAGCTGTTAACGAACTCCGTGAGGAGGTCAGAGCCATCCGCCATCCCTGCTGCAATGAATCGGTAGATGCTGGGGTATTGCCTCTGGATTTGCAAGGGCAAATCCAGAGGCAATACTTATGCCATTATAAACGAGCTGGCCTCGGTACTCAAGTGGGCAGGGAAAAAAACCAAGGACCAGACAAAGCAAAAAATGGCATTTAAAGATACAGCACTCTGCAAATGCATATATGGTGGTAAGTTTTACAGTTTTTTTGCTATATTACTTTGTCTTTCTTAATAACAAGACTTTCATGTCCGGTTAATCTGGAGATGGAGTCTTTGGTCTTTGGCTTGTTTAGTCCTCGGGTTGTAGTTGTACAGCCCGAGGACCCCATGTTTATTTTGTTTTAAAGGATACACGGCACACCATGCTAAGACTTATCACTTTTTCCGCTCATAGCTCTTTGGGAATCAAATGCGGCAGTTTGCAGATTTACGCCTGGTGACTTTCATGTTTATCAGCCTAGGAGTTTACATACTTTCTCCCCGCTGAAGACAGTTAACAAGAGCTTATTCATGTGCTCTAATTCACTTTTTTTGTTTGTGTGTGTGTATTTTTTTCCTAGATGGCCTGACGCAGCAGTTAGGGGCAAACTCTATGTCCGAGTTTGTCTTTGCACAAGCAGTGCAGAAATGGCTCCGATACGCCCCAGATCGTATGGGTATGGGTGGTGCAGGACGCACATCATGCATCCCCATCCCAGAGTAAAAAATTACAAACTTCTGTGAAACATATAAATGTAAATAGGAAACTGTCTTTTAATAAAGTATTTAGCAAACGAAACATGCCTATTGACCTTTTTTTGTTTATTTTTTTTCTCTGTTACATCACATGCAATGCTTTCTTATTTTAGGATATTAATATTGACATGATACATTGTGAGACATTTGTTGTTGTTGTTTTTATAAAGGGTGTCCAATTTGAGGAATAAGTACAATTATGTGTTTAGGTGGTTTAAGTATTGATGGAAACATGCAGTAGTTTAGTATTGGTTAAAATACCTATAAAGAAAGGTAGATTTCCAGTCATGATTTAACTGTTGTTTTAATAAAAAGCAACTGTGCGAAAGAGCTGGAAAATCAACACCATAGCTCAACAGTGTTTCAATATCAGAATCTGACATTGTTTCAATGTCAGATTCAATGTCAGGTTTCAACATTGATTCAACATCAAAACCTGACGTTGTTTCAACATTAAAAAAGGATGCAAGAGTGACGTTAGGTCAACGTCACACTTCAACGTTGATTCAATGACGTCGCCTGATATTGACTCAACGTTGTTTCAATGTTTCCTTGCTATCTGGTTTTGCTTTTTTTAAATAACAAAACTGAGACTGAATATTGGACCCTAAGTGTAAATAGGCGCCTATTTACACTTAGGGTCCAATATTCAGTCTCAGTTTTGTTATTTAAAAAAATAACATTGCGGTTTTGCATAAAAGTTATTTACTGCCTGTAGAGAGTAATTTGTTTCACTACTTGTGACATTATCTTGGCATTATGAATGCACTGCCACGGAAGTGTCAGACACTTTGATGTTATATATGGCCACGGATCAGCATAAATCCATTCAAAATTGATCCTTCTTTAAAGTCACCACAAACCAACAGCAAAGTCAGCAAAAACAAGCCCACAAACCTACCACCACTCATGTTAAACCAGGTGTGGTGCTGTAAGCCGGTTCATCGTAGCTTTTGTTACCCTTTCAAAAACCAAGCTTCGGGTTATGGCACTGGCACGCTCAAATGTGGAGCATCACTTTGCATCGGGGGTTTTCTGTCAGTAGCTTGGTGTTTGGGAAGCTTTGATGCAGTTTTTGCAGAAGTGGATGGTGGATTACAGCCTGGCTTTTTTGTCCACACATGAACAGCAGCTTTTGAAAAAGCTCCGTAAGATGAAGTTTTCTGTGTTTGCATGCGGATGACGGCAAAAAAGATTTTGTCTCGCAATGTCAGAGGTGCGCACATTTATCTCACTGTGCGTGGTGCTATTGCTTGGATGAGAAGATTCTCTTTAGTGATGGAGAAAATCTTGAAACATTGCAGACTGGACTTTTGTTCACCTTATGACTTCCCCCACCCAGGCTTCTGGCCTATAAAAACAACCAACAGCAAAGTACAGTTTGTAATGTTTGTACCTTTGCACAGAAAATTAAAGGCTATGTGCATGTGTGTGTACACATAAAGGCACATTAGGTTTTTATCATGCTGGAGAGATTATGTCCCTCTGGTGCGGGGTCTGAGCATCTCTGCTGAAACTGCTTTTCTGGTAACCAGGCAAAAAATGGATGGAGTAACTGTAATATGATTACTTAATTCAGGAGCAGTGTTGCCTGACATTAGTGCATTAAACAGAAATGTAATGCCATCACTGATGTATTACAAAGTAACACTGCTGACAGTGGATCTTAAAGCTTTGTTTTCCTGAAAAAGACAGCCCAGTGCAGCTGCAAAACATTTACGAGACATGTATGCACTGACCTGAAAGCTGAACCCTTCGGTGTGTCAAAGTGTCATTTCTCAGAATATTAATTAAGTTCTACCATAAGTAAATATGATAAAACAGGCTAATTTTAGCAATAAGCACGATAGCACCATACATTCAAGTAACCTGGTTTTACTTGAGCAGTGGGAAATTCTTGGGGTTAGCAATATAGCCCACATGCTTCAAGGGTTGTCATGTTGTGCGTTCGGAGATGCTCCTCGTCTGCCTTGGTTGTAACGAGTGGTTATTTGACTTGCTGTTGTCTTCCCAGCAGCTCAAAGCAGTCTGGCCATTCTCTTCCGACCTCTAACATCAATAAGGCATTTTCACCCAGAGAACTGCCGCTCGCTGGATATTTTCTCTTTTTCTAACCATCCTCTGTAAACCCTCGAGAAGGTTGTTTCTGAAATACTCAGACCAAGCATGCCACCTTCAAAGTCACTTAAATCACATTTCATCCCCATTGTGATCATTTGATAGTTGGGATTTTCTCTTTACCTTACAATATAAAGTGCCTTGAGGTGACTGTTGTCATTACTTGATGCCATATAAACAGAACTATACTGCAGGACATCTTAAGCTGTGCCTCAATGTACAGTTTCTACCATGCGATTGGCTGATTGGATATTTATATTACTGAGCAGTTAAACAGGCATACCTAAAAAAGGTGGTTTGTGAGTGTTATCATGTCCAGTATCTGCAACACACAACATAAATTCATGCAGGATTTTTTGTTTTCTTTTCAGTGGTATTAAAAAAATCTAAGCAGATTTAGAGCTGATACAGATTTAACTCGTTATGAACTGATGATCCGTGATGAATCATCCGTGATGATTAGATGGAATAATTGTAATAACTGCAACTGATGTGTGGGAATTTTCCCTTTTATACACAAAGAAAAGGAAAAAACAAAAAACCGAGAAAGAAATCCAGAGAAAGCGTGCAACCACAGTTTAATGAAAGCTCATTAATGCCACAGGCAGATCTGATAGACAGGTTATTGCATTGGTCCTAATTCTCTCTCTCTGACACACGCCCACATGTTTGCTCAAGGCGTCTCCTACATCTCTGCCTCATCTAACACGCAAAGTAAGCCGGGTAGGAGCTGAGAGGGAGATCACGATTGCATTTTACAAGCTGGTTATTCGGGCTATATCTGGCGTTTCTTGGCTCCTAGCTGTGGTGTTTCATAAGGCTGGGGGCTGCTTTCATTAATTAGTATTTACAAATATTAACCCCGCATCCTCCCCAGGAGCAGAAGTGTACTGCAGTCATGCTAATGTGTGAAAACAACAGAGACACCGAGGGGACGTCCTGTTTTGCTTCATATCTCAGAGCCTTTTATCAACACCCAGGCTCGGAGTTAAACACACACACACACACACACACACACAAAAACACCTGGACCTGTCTCAGCTCACAGCTTTATATCTGGTGGAAAAAACAAAAACAGAAACACAACCAACAACAACCTGCAGAAAGCTCAGAGGCGAACTTTACACGAAAGTTAAAGTGAGACAGAAGCAGAAGGCTGGCAGCTTGTAGTTGGGGCTCGTGGCTGTCTGCTGAAATTCACTCATGTTTTTTTCTTTCCTTTTTTTTCTCATTTCAATTCATTTACATACTTAAAAGGGCCAAAACATTCAAGGAGTTCTTGTGACATTGCCAAGTAATCTCTGCGGGAGGGTGATAACATGTCACAGCAGACTACATTTCAAAGCCGAGGAGTCGGGTTTGATTTTCTTCTGGCATCAGACTGAGAACTGAAGCCTTTGTTTAGCAACTGTCCTCCTCTTCCATCATCTAAACTCTAAATGATGTCATCAGCCACTCTACCAGAAGTGGGACATCATCAGCATCCGGCAACATGACTCGAGGCTGTGGCACATTAGACGACTACCTCCCCTCTGCAGTGGTTTCATCATCTGTGTTCTTTTTATCAAGAAGTACTGTAGGAAGCTTTAGTCAGCCCTGAGCCACATTTGTCGCTAAGTAATGACCGCAGGGATCGGAGCGGACACAAATCACCAGCTAAGGATTGTTTAGCATCGATTAGTTCTGCAGCAAGCACCACAACAGCTGAGTCTGAATACAGCTCGAGATAACAGAAATTTCAATGAGACGTATTGAAGTCTATTAATTGAGGTTCAGTTTGCATGTCTGCGCGAGAGGCGAGCTGCTGGGCTGAATTACATGCACATTGTGAGGCAGGCCATTGTTGTTCGCAATCACACGGAGGCTTTGTGAAAAACTGCTAGGCTGTGTGTACCGGTGGTGTTTTTGTCTGAGCGCGGTTCAAGCAGGAGTCATGAAGCCTGTTCGAATCCTCTTCACGAATGCTTTTATGAAAATACATATGGGAACACGCTGTATCGTAGAGGCGGGACAAGAGGAAATACCCACTCCACTCCAGACTTTAACATTTACCAGCAATGCGAGTAAAACCCCTGGGTGCTATAACTTGCCAGCATAAACAAGCGTGCAAGCACAGTTTAGCAGCAGAAGTCAAATCCTTTACCCCCAAAGTTGGTCAGAACTAAACAAAACAACAGGTGATTAGTTAAAAATGTATAGACAGGTGAGTGGTTGCTATAAATGGCGAGGTGAAATTGGTTGCAAAGAGGAATTTCGTGCTTGCAGGGAAGATAACGACTTGTTTGCAAACAGTCACCAACCAAGAAACGGAAAACATTTGCCTTCAAAGCAAGTCTTTGCAAATAAGTTAGCTTCTTCCATGCTAACTAATGAATGTGGCAGTTTGCTAGTGACCAAAGCAATTGTTTGGAGGATTTTGATGCAGCACAGTCAGTAACCTTCAGCAACCAATCACCAACCAGTAAGGGAACACGTATTTTTTCTTCTGTTTTTTTGTAACTGGAGGTTGCCAACCAGTCTCTAGGCCTGTGATGTCATAATGATTCAAACAGATGTTGTAAACCAAACTGAATGTGTTACTTTAAAGGCTTAATAATCATTTTTGTCAAAAAAGCAACAAAAAGTTTCCTGTGAAGCATTTTCTCTGCACGTAATTTTGGGGATATGTGTAGACATTGTTGCAACTGTAAACAAGGGTTTTAAAGGTTTCCATCACTAACTCTAAAAGTTTTCTGAGGACTCTTTTCAGGATTAAAAATCTTTGAGTCCAGTTATTAAATCTAATATAATCCTGAATAACATCAGTGTCACAAGCTGTCAGTCAAGCCATCCAAGTAAACTATGCAACAAAAAGTTCTACAGCAGTACCACTGGATCCTTTTGGAGGTATAGTTGAAATAATTCCAGAACTGTCTGTGTATTTTTTTCAATCTTTCAAAAACTCTAAAATTTCAGTGTTTCCACTGGCTGTGCAAATCCAGTATTAATGAGGCTTTGGTCTAAAATGTAAATACATCATTTAATCAAGAGAGATTTATTTCCTTTCATGTCCACTGAGTCGAAATTTAATTTCCTTAACATTAAATTTTTTTAGCCCCATTGACAATGAAAAAACAAAACAAAACATCTGCACTCTCATGAATTGTTTTTTTTTTTCTGAGCCCTGCTTTTATTCATGCTTTGGATTAAGGCTTGGAAATTTAAGCTGTTACTAGAGCAACGATTAAAATATAATCCTTTTGTCAAAGGTAATCAAAAATGATCTTTTAAAAGCATCTTTGATAATGTGTGTGCGCCTCTATAAGCACGCCTGGAGGGTGGTGGCTTGTCAGGCTATTGCACTACCCCTCACAATTTCTGCGCTCACAGCTGGATTAAAAGTGAGAGTTTAATGGTTTCGCTTTTGCTTGAGTGGAGCTTCTTTTGACCTCTGCTGTGGTCTAATGGTTTCGCTGTGTGGCCACTTCAGGGACCAAGGGGACACTGAGAACATGAGAGTCTTGCTGGCATTCATCGGTGGCATTAAAATAATTAAATAAAAATGAATGCACATGTGACATTTCCAGTTTAAAATCCATCTGTTGTTGGGGAGGATGTGTTCAGTTCCCACAGCTGTAGGGGTGTTTGAAATGAAGCTAAACACAACATCTACATCCATCTGGAGGGACAGAAAACACGATAAGAAAAGCCAAGCACAACTAGGAGGCAGTCACGCCATATGGGCTGTTAGTGCGCGTGCACGTGTGCGTGTGAGAAAGAGCCAGTTATACGAGACTTTTGTAGAATTAACATCGTTTTACCTGAAGAAACGCTGACGAAGGAGACAGTCACAAGTAGTAAATTGGCAACGTTCATCTCCTCACTCTCCCGGTGCCAAATCCGCCGGAGTCTGCAGCTCTCTTGAGGGACTCAGCGTCAAAATGATCAGTTAAACCAAAACTCCAGTCATGGAAAAAAAAGAAAAGAAAAGAAAAGAAAAAACGGATTTTACTAAAGAAAACTAGCCGAGCTGATGGCTTTGAAAACGAAGTCTCAGCTGGAATATTCAAACGTTTGAGATCAGCCCGAAAAAAAACTTTGATGTCACTCCCAGAAACCCATGACAGCAGCAGGATCAGCATCAGCACCGCCCGGGAGGAGAAACCTAATAACAAAACTCAACAGCATCACTTCTTAGTGTCCGCATGGTCGCTCACACGCACAGTGACTTCTTCCTAAGATGCCCCCTCTGCTGCTGCCGAAAACAAAACAAAAAAATAAAATAAAATAAAAAAGATGGGGTGGGGGGGCTTAGCTATATTTAGCCCGGTCATAAATAAAACAATTCCTCTCCTCTTCCTCTGCTCAGAGTCGGGCACTTGCGGGTTGCAACGTCAGTTTGAGCGAATATGAAGCGCTGAACATGCCGAGCCGAGCTGCGCACTCCCAGATCCGCAACAATCCTCGCCAACCTCCAGGAGTCTGTGTTTTAAAGAGACAGACACGACATCTGCGCTCTCAAAGTGCCCTCACAGGACGGGAGCGTGAAATAAAACTTGCAGAAGGGGCGCAGCTGCTGGTCTTATTATGAACTGTGGTAGTATAAGCGTCAGTGTGGAAGTCACTTTTATTAGAAATGATACTTGTGTTTCAGGTAAAGGGTGTGTTTTTAATGTCTATATTGGCTAATGACGAAAAATACTGAAAACTAATTATGGCTAATAATGTGAAGATCTTAAAGGTGGTTTTATGTCTAATATTAATGTAAGCCAATAGAAATGCTCTTGGGTTGTAATGTAGGGCAGCATTACAATTTCAGAGTCACACAAAAAGGTTGAGAACCAGAACCAGTGGGTTAGAGGGTAAATCCTAGACTTAAGGTTCAGATTCCAAGATCTAAACTCTCAGTAGAATAAGTTACATGGCAAATATGGGGATTTTTAATGCCTTGGCATCAGCATAGCTTGGCCAGAACTGCATTGCATTTTTGACTTGGGAGTCCATCCATCTCTTTAATGCCTGAATAAAAATGTCCTCAAATTTGTAACAAACAAATACTTGGACCTGGAAGATATAACTTCCTTTAATTTTGGTGATTCAGGTCAAAAGTTCCTTTAACAATAAAAATTAATTTTGGCTGCAGCTCAATAATCTATGAAAAACTACAGACATTTTTAGATCAATATCCCAGGATAAAGTGCTGAAGTGTTGACGCTTTTCTGGTCATTTAATCCGTGCGGTAAATTGGTAACAGCAGAACAAGTTAAATTCAGTTTTATTTATTTAGTTTTAGTTCACAGCCACAGTCATCGAGCAGCACTTTATATTGAAAGATAAAGACATATATAGACCAATGTTACAGAGGAAACACCGCCAATCAGACCATCTCTACTGAGCTAGCACTTGAGGACAGTGGGAAGGAAGAAGTCCTTTTTCACAGAAAGAAATCTCCAAGAAAATCAAGCCCAAACTGTACAGTGGGTGCAGGAGCAGTCTGAGATTAAGAGGAAAGATTTTGCTGATGACAGAGAGATGATAAATAGAAAAAGGACAGACTACAGCAGTTACTAACATGAAGTTGTGAAAATAATAAGAGGAAAGTGGAGGAAAATACTCAGAGCGTCATGGGTCCTCAGCAGAAGCAGAGACTACAGCAGAATAACCAAGGGATGTTTCATGGCCACCTGATCTGGCCATCCGGACATCATTTTAGTAGTAGACAGGGTGTCTGTCTCCTGAACCCAAACTGGGAGCTGGAGAGAGGAGCCTGGTAGTTTGTTCTACTTTTAGAAACTAGGAACCGCAAGAAGCCTGCTCTCTGAGAAGGAAGCGCTCTGTTGGGACCATATGATACTCTGAGGTCTGTAAGATATGATACTGTCTGATCATCTAAGATTTTGTATGCGGGGAAGTTAAATCTGGGCTTAACTGGGAGCCAATGAAGAGACAATAATAAGAGAGAAATATGATCTCTCTTTCTAGCTTCCATTAGTACTCTGTGTGCTTCAGTGTGTTGAATCAACTTAAGGCTTTTCAGGGAGCTTTTAGGACAATAGCCCTAAATACAGTAGAATAGTTTTTCATAAATCTGATTCAGGATGTTTCTAATTTTGGCACTTTTGTTTTCCATCAACTTCCATCCAGGGATACAACCTGGACCAGATGGTAGTCTATTACAGGGCTAACACAGAGAGACAGACAACCATTTACACCTACAGACGATTTAGAATCAGCCTTTAACCTAACATGGATATTTTTGGACTGTGGGAGGAAGCGTGGGAGAACAAGGTACCGGCAGAACATGGAAAATCCACACAGAAGAGGCTCAGCACCAGGTGGATTCAAGCCCAGACCGTGCTCTAACCACACCACTGCACCATGCCGCCTAACATTAACTTAATTATTTATCAGTCATCACTACAGATGTTATAAGAGTCTGGGCAGACATGGACATAAAAGCATTTTGGGATTCAGAGTCTTGCTCAGGAACACTGATTTGTGACTCCATGCTCTGCACAATGCTATTTTAAGTTTCCTCAACCTCAATAAAAGCTACATTTATTCAAGTAAAAGACTGTGTTTTCCTTTAAAGTGACACCAAAACAGTGTCAGTGAGGTAAAGTTTTTAATGATTAAAACTTAAATTGAGTTTTTTCATTTCTATTATCACCTATTAAATTGATATTTGAGTCATTTTTAGCCACTAGTTGTTGTATTCACTTTATTAGTTCCTTTTTCTTGACACTTCACATACATGAGTCTCAGTTTCTGGACGCTCACAAAGATGAAACTTGTTCCTCATGCTTGCTTGTGCATTTTTCCCTTTTCCTTTTGCTAAAAAGCCCCTCGTGAGAGGTGCTTCGAAGTAACAATCTGAATTCGCGACAACTGCCATTGTTTATCCGTAATCACTCCAACACCTCAGCACAGCCATAATTGCTCTCTCACTTTCATCATCACTGTCGCTGCTGCTGAGGCTGATAATGATGACAGAGAGCGTCAACCGTGTGTGCTAACATGTCCTGCGTCCTCTCCACTTCACATCATCTCAGTCCTGCTGTTTGTCATCCTCATTCTGTCGAGATTTGTTCAGCAGCTGCTGTTTCACACCCACTCTTCCACAATCTGGCCCTGCTGTAGCCTCTAGAGTTTGGCCGGGGTCTTTCTCTCAGGGAGCTCTGGACACAAACAGTTCCCTTGGGGCAGGGCCCAGACCCATTCCTCGGTGCCGTTGCTTCATCTCCCTCCACCTCATTGTGCTCATGTCAGGTTGTGAAAGTCCAGCATGATTGAGAGTGACTTTTGGATGCTTGATGCCTGCTTTCCTTTGTCCCTTTGAATAGGACTGGAAATTGCGCAACAGAAGAGGGGGTCCAGATGTCTGTTGCAAGGCAGGAGACAAAGAGGGGCCCCACAATAGATTCGATCTCTGCTTCTGTGGAAGTGTGGACCTTATTAAGGGCCACAATGGCAAAGTAGGTATAACACAGAGGCATTTCAACAAGAAAGTGGCCAGAGTCCTGGAGGTATCAGGTGGAAATAAAGGTCTTATTTTCCGTGGAAAACCTCAGAGAAGTCATCAGTAAATAATGCTGACCCGATTAACAAAATTCTGCTTGGATGTAGTTAGAGCTGTGTCTTTGATGTTTTCCTTTCTCCTTTGTGAACATGCAAAGATAATACAGGAGTACTTCCAAAACTCCCCTGTTTTACTTGTTTTTGCATCTTTCATTAAATCGGAGTTCTTATGAATCAGATTGTTTTTCAGTGCATAAGCGAATAATCAGCGGTAGTCATTAGACATTCAGCCAAGGCTGTAGTTATTTGTACATGCCTGCTGATCAGCTCAGCTTTGAAACATTTCAATTAAAGGAGCAGATGCTGTGGGAGAGAGTGTTGCACCTATTGTGTTCAGAAGGTCGTGGAGCTCATTCAACAATAAGGTTCGACACTGGCCGGGTTTCTGTTTGAATGTGTTGTAATTACAACCAAATTTTGGGGAAAATGTGAAAAAGAAAATTTGAATGAATTATGTGTGACCACTGATATTAAAGCAGTTTTATCCTTAAAATGTCGAGATAAAATGTCAGTGGTGCTAATTCTGCTATTAAAACAAAAAAGGAGTCACGCAGAGAGCGTCAAAAACTAGAAAAGTATGGGGAGAACTTGATGGGAACTTTTACAATGGTGCCAGGTGTTAGTTATGAGTTTTTAAAGTCAAATTTAATGTAAGATTATTTTATTAGCTTAAGTTTTGAAAAACGTGTTGTTCTAACACACTCATATACAGTTAGACAGACAGACAGACAGACAGACAAACACATAGATAGATAGATAGATAGATAGATAGATAGATAGATAGATAGATAGATAGATAGATAGATAGATAGATAGATAGATAGATAGATAGATTTCCCAAGATTGTGTGTGTATATATGTGTGTGTTACATCCTTGTAACCCTCAACAAGGTGGTCTTTTCTTTTCTTTCTACTCAGTATCTTTTTCCCCTTTTAGGATTAAGCAGGATTTAAGGTGACACTTGGTCTTTTTTTCCCCTTTGCTGTAGGTGTGTGTGTATATGTGTGTATATGTGTGTGCTGACAGTACAGGGAGGTACAGATGGTGGGATGTGGCAGTCTGTCTGACTGCGGTGAAGAATGTGAGATTCAGCTGTCGGCCTCTCACCACCCCCCCGGCTCTGACCTTATGTGGCTCTGATCACCGTCTGGCTCCATCTCATTATGACAAACTCCATACTGTTTCACTTTCACAGCAGCCACAGCACTTACCAAAAAAAAAAGAAAAATCTCGAATCTTGCTGATAAAAGCTGACATCCCTCTCAGGATGTTTGGATCCCGTTCGCTGCCACTAATTAAGCTCCTCTTATCTCTTTTTACATGATCGAGGGTCCTCTAGCTGCTGACCTGCTAAGATATCTTGTCAGCAGATTTCATTAGTCACAGGAGCAGGGGTTTTGTTTCCCCGGTGTGTGTATGTGTGTGTACTGTATGTGTGTGTGAGAAAATAGCCGGGGGGACTGTAGAGTTTATTTATAGGCTGAGTGTCACAGCAGCACGGGGCCAACAGCAGAAAGTCATTTACATTCAATGCACCAGAGTGCAAAGGTAAGCAGCTACTACTGCACCAACATTTGACTCAAGAGCTTTTTTTGTCTTCTTAAATCTGCTGGGACCCTGACCAGCAGAGGGAGCAATACATGGCAACGTGGCTCCCCCTTTGTCACGCTCTTAAATGGTGCTGTCACATTATATTGTTTTAGAGTGGTTTGAACTGAGCACGTGGCTGGAAGAGCCCTGGAGGAGCCCTGCTGCATCTGATAAGCTTATATAAAAGGAGCCTGCATGAGGCGGCTTACAGTACAGTGCACTGTGTGATGAATGTTACAGCTTCTATCTGCTCATTTAACATGTATTTTTAATCCCAAGCCATCATTCATGCACTACAGACAGAATGACAGACGGGCGCTGCAGAGATCAATAATTTGCAGCGTGCTGCCTTCATTTTAAATAATTGTCTTTCCCAGTAGTCACATCTTCTCCATCAGAACTCTTATAATGCCTAAATAGATTAAAAGTTAGTCTTTATGAAAACAAATAAAGTCGAATTACCAGCTCATAAGTCTTACTTATTAATTCATTACTGCTTCTTTAATGACTTTCATATTAGGAGGAGATTCAGTTACCAGCTCATAATTTTGATTTACTGGGGATCCACATTAGAATCTGTTGGACGTTAGTTTTACTAAAAGATGTAACTTATCAGCTAAGCATAAAAAACATGAGCAAAAAAGCTGTGTGAAAATTTGATGTTGTGCCATTCTTCTGGCTTAATTAAACGAAGCACTGACAGTGTAGTTTTGTTGGTTTAGTGACGCTCTTCAGCTTCATTAAGATGGTTTGTTTGCTCAAATCTCAGTCGTATTTAATTTCCAGTTTATTTGATTTATCGGATTATTTGATTCATCCATTTACTGAATTTTGTTAGTTGTTTGAACTTACAAAACTTGATTTCAACACAGCTTGTGTCACGTGATGGGGCGGATTTAACAACCACAGTCCTGTTTAAAAAAGAAAGCTTTCCCAGGACTCTGTGGGGAAAAATCTAAGTGCAGATTTACTGCTTCCATAGGAATTAAGAGTGTCAGAGGCAGCCAAAATCTGCCAGCTAATCACTTGACTTGAAGTGTGAGCACCTGTATAAACGCAGAAGTTTTGGGAGTTTGCTGATCTCTAGCATTCAGGTGTAAGTGAATGCTACTTTTCCAAGAGTGGATGTCCCAGAAAATTCACCTGTGTGACGCTCAGACAAACTGCAGAAATCCCAAGAGATAAATCTTAAAACAACAGCACGAAAAGAAAAAGACTGCAGAAGTATGACTTGTTCACATGGGTTGGCAGGAGAAACCGTTAGATTAGATTTGCAAAGTCACTGAACAAACCACAAGACGTCTGGAACAAGGTCCTTTGGAGGGTTTGTTTTGCAGACACAGGATCTGGGCACCTAGCAGTCACTGAGTCAACCATGAGCTCCTCAAGAGTCAAATGTGAGCCTGTCCAACAGCAACAACGATCACATGCACGGGCAGTAAATCTACAACAGAATGGATGAAAATCACGTTCCTGCAATGACCCATGATCAAAGACCTGAGCCTGATTGAAATGTTGTAGTGAGAGAGCTGTGCATAAACGAATACCAACAATCTTCAATGAACTGAAGCAACTTTATAAAGAAGAGTGGGCGAAAATTCCTCTGCAACGATGTGAGAGACTGATGAAATCACACAGAACACAATTGCTTCAGATTATTGGTGCTAAACGTGGTTCTACAAGCAACTGAATCAGAGAGAACTTTTCTAAGAACCACGTAGAGTCCTGTGAAAGCTTCTTTTGTATATGACTGCATAACATCACATTGATTAAAGGCTGTAAATATACATCAGGAAGAACTTGTAGCTGCTCCTCTTGGAGCTTTGAATCACTCTAAGCACATCTATCTCTCAGTTTTTACAGGGGGCTCAATCAAATTAACTTTCATCATGGTTAGTACTGTGTTTATTATTATGCAAAGATGCAACAAAGATGTACCGAAAATAAACTTGCTTTCATTGTGAATGTTTTCTTCTGACTACAAAAAAAGATTCAACCTTTAAATTTAACCTTTACCCAAGAATGTACGGTGGGGAGTAAATCAGCGTCTTTTACCAGAATGAGTCAAGTGAATTCTCAGTAGTTTATTCATTCGGTTGATCGTTTCAAGGTAAAGGTGAGAACAGTTCATGTTTATCACTCCAGAAGTATCTCTTAAACACAAATTATGATGTGTTGAAGTTATTTTTTGTAAGTAACACAAAAAACCAACCTTGGGATGTCTCCAAGTCAAGATTAACAGCAGAAACTTGCTGGAGAAAAAGGTTTGTTTTTGGCATGTTTCAATTCATTGATTGGATCTGCTTACAGATCAAAGGGACGCTGGGAGAGAAGCTATAGTAGTTGGAATATACAGGCAAATAAACTGAATGTATACAGACCAAAATAATGTAAGTAGTAGTCAAAAATTGGTCTATTTTTGTCAAGTGAAAATAAAAATGTCTGCATTTATATCTTTATTTTCCAGGCAGAAAATTGGCTCCATCTCCTTGTCTTATCTCTGTTGCTACACAAGCTGTAATCCAGGCATCCATGCATGCATATTTACAGCTTAAAATTCGCATCATCAGCGCTTCATTTCTGTCACAAACGTCCCGCCATAACATACGTGGTTCTGAGCTTTTTGTTATATATATATATTCAGAGGCTCAGACAGCAGTTTGCAGTGTAAGTTTTTTCCTGTTGTTTTAGGGGAAATCATGTTTTATGGAAAAGCAATTAAAATGTAACTTGTTTTACGGGATTGTGAAACGCAGACTAGATTCGATGAGCTCCACTTAACAGTATCTACTGAATCTGATATTTGCAGAAATGAAGGGGAAAAAAGTGTTCTCAGTTTCCAGATCTTCAGCCACTGATTGCTTGGTACAAATAGAACTCTCATGTAATTGCCACTTATGCTTGAGAGCCCATTTATCTCTTCTGCCAGATTGCATCACGGGCCTCAAGTCTTGCTTCTCCACCATGTTTCACGGTGATAATACTGTCAGTGTATCACATATGTAATATATAATACATTTGCCAGATATAAAACACACACCATGTGCTGTGCGTGGACATGGGTTTCTCTGTTTTTCTTTTTCGTGTGTTTTCTGCAGCAGTTGTGTGAAGCCAGTTAACAATGACCTTGTGCAACAACGCTCACGAAGGAGTGAAAGAATAAACAACAAAAGGGAGGAAAGGGTCTTTTCAGAGTGCACACTAAGCAGCAGCTGATTCCAGCAGAGGCTCAGGGGAGTCCTCTGCTGGCCTCAATTCATAAGTGCACCTGTTTTCTTTGACACGGAGACTGCATAATCTCACCGAGGTACCAGCACTGCTACAGCTCTGTTTGGTTTCCATGCTTGGACTAGTTGTCAAATGTCCCTTCTAAGAATATCTCATTATTGGGAAATTAATAATCTGTTCACAAAACCTGGAGGCATCAATAATTTTATTGCTTTAAGCTTGCATTTGGCATTTTTGTATCACATTAATTTGCATGATTTATTTCAGGATATTTCTTACAGTTCAATAATCACATAAGCTTGGCCATCAGGTTAATCTACTTTTGATGAGTGAAAAAGAACTACATAGAAACCCTGTGGCAAGCATACATTTAAAAAAAAAACAGCTTTTAATTGATTCATTAGCAATTAAAAGCAGGTAGTAAAGCAGGTCATGAATTATCATTAAGAAGGAGCAGATTTTCAAAGCTTGTGGTAACAGTCGATAACCATGTCTGTTTGCCTTTCCTGGACTGCGCTGTGCACATTGAAGAGAATGGCAACCTCAACATCGAAGTTTACCGGAAGCCCACACACACGGACCAGTACCTCCTGTTTGACTCCCATCACCCTCTGGAACACAAACTTGGAGTAATTAGGACCCTACACCACCGGGCAGAACATGTTCCCTCTAAGCCTGAAGGGAAAAAGAAGGAACACACGCATGTAAAGGAAGCACTCAAAACGTGCGGCTAGCCTAAATGGGCGTTTTTAAAGTCAGCAAAGAGGCACAGAAAAGAAGATCAGACACCAGCGAGGGAGGATAAGAAGGACAGACGCAACAACATTGTCATCCCCTATGTAGCCGGTGTATCAGAGAAACTCAGGAGGGTTTTCTCCAAGCATGACATCCCGGTGTACTTCAGACCCAGCAACACACTCAGACAAAAACTGGTTCACCCGAAAGACAAAACGCCAAAACACAGACTTAACAATGTGGTGTATGCCGTACAGAGCAGCGAGGAATGCCCAGACCTCTACATTGGAGAGACCAAACAGCCACTTCACAAGCGCATGGCACAACACAGAAGAGCGACCTCCACAGGACAAGACTCAGCAGTTCATCTGCATCTTAAGGATAAAGGACACTCTTTCGAGGATGCCAATGTTCACATTTTGGACAGAGAGGACAGATGGTTTGAAAGAGGAGTGAAAGAAGCCATTTACGTCCACTGTGAGCGACCATCTTTGAACAGAGGCGGTGGTTTACGACACCAACTGTCTGCCATCTATAATCTAGTTTTGAGATCCCTTCCCAGACGCCTTAACGCCCACTCACACCCTGGGCCATCTGACCTCAGGAATTCGCATGATAAGGTGGGGCCAGGTTTCACAATGAACTCACCCGAAACTCTGGCTGATTGGGACCCACACCCAGTTCCACACCTTGGCTCAGGCGATTAGAGGATCATCAAGGGGTCCTTTTGTCCCTCTGTGGGGGGACACTCCCACCAGGTTTATATCTGGGACTCCCCACCATTTGACCTTAGAACTGAAGAAGCCTCTCGGATGAGAGGTGAAACGTCTTCAAGCAACTTAAAGAAGTCCAGACGCTTTTCTTTGCAAGCTCCTTTGAAGTCGATAACCATGTGCTAACTGACCAAGGATCTGAAAAACCGAGCCCTATAATTCAGGGAGAGGATATTAAAAGTCACCGCAGTGCTTTCAACATGAAATTTCCAACGTTTGAAATGTCACAGATAAAGCAAAAACAATGTGAGCTGTGGATGCCAACATCTGCAAGATCATGGAAACAGCTATAAAGGAACTGCGGGATGGCTTAGCTAATACACTGTGGGGCGCTTTTCTACTGTACAGTTATGATACACAAACATCACCTACAAGGAAGAACCACCAAACAAAACTTTTTTTACAACAGCACATGCGCAACGTAACATCCGAGTGGATAGAAACAATCACCATGTTTGGGGATAACTATTTTGTTGGATGTGCAAAAATTGCTTGAAAAACTGCTGGAAAAGCAAAGTGTTGACATATTGAATTTTGATTTATTTTATTATAGGGCAACGAATGTTCTGCTCAGCAGTTCCTAATATAAAGAATCAGACATGCATTGCAGCATACTGGAAACAAATAATTCATTGAAATTTAGTTGGTCTTACATCTACTAGCCACTTCATTAGTTACACCAATTCATCTGTTTGTTAACTAATATAGAATCAACCAATCACACGGCAGCATGTCAGAGCATTTAGACAACAACATTTTGAAGTTCAAACTGAGCATCAGAATTGGGAGGAAATGGGATTTAATAGGCTGGATTGAGAGATATTGGAATTTTCCCACCCAATCATCTCTAGGGATTAAAGACATCGCTCTCAAAAGGAGAAAATACCCATGAGGAGCTGTTCTCTGGCTGAATAATGTTATAGAAGTATTAGCGTCAGGGATGTTTTCTGGCCTCTTAGTACTAACTGAGTATCTACAACCTACCTGAGTATTGCTGCTGTTGCCATCTTCTGATGGCTGCTTCCAGTGGGATAACACACCAAGTCACAAAGGTCAGACAATCTCAGACTGATTTCTTGAACATGACAGTGAGTTCAGTGTACTCAAATGACCTACACACTCACCAGGTTTCAATCTAATAAAGCACCTTTAGGATAAGGTCCACAGGAGAGATCATGAATGTGCAGCAAACAAACAAACAGCAAAAACAACAAAGACAATTTTTAGTTGTAAATACAGGAAACAAAACGGCTTCCAGAGCATCTATAGCTGTTCTTTGTTTGTGCAACAGTAAACTGTACACTGTAAAAAAAAAAAAAATCCTAAAAAAACAGTAATATTCCAGCAGCTGGGTGTTATTTTAATACCAGAAAATAACAGAAAATAACTTTCTCATAAAAATACGGTTATTTTCAGTAATGACAATACAGTTTGTTGCCCTAATTTTACATGGGATTTTGCCTTTTTCAAGTGCTTTTAAACATTAAATTAGGAACATTTTAATGTGATTAAACAATGAAATTACCTATAAACAAGGTCAATGAATGTGGCAATATGAATAATAATACTTAAATGAACAGAAATATACAGTTAACAGTTGGTTTAAATAATGGATTGCATTTATATAGCACTTTTCGAGACCCTCAAAGCGCTTTACAATTCCACTATTCATTCACTTTCACATTCACATACTGGTGGAGGCAAGCACAGTGGTAGCCACAGTTGCCCTGGGACAGACTGACAGAGTCGAGGCTGCCATATCGCACCATCGGCCCCTCTGGCCATCACCAGTAGGCGGTAGGTGAAGTGTTTTGCCCAAGGACACAGCCCAAGGAGACTGTCCGAGCCAGGGCTCGAACCGGCAACCTTCTGATTACAAGGCGAACTGCCAACTCTTGAGCCATGATCGCCCTAAATAACAATGATAATAATAATTATTTGATGTAAAAAAAAGTTCATAAGAATCATTTTATATATTTTTCCATAGCATTACATTTGAATTTAACAGTTCAATCTTTCGAATAACGGACAAATATTTGTGAAATTATGATACATTTGTGAATGTATTTTAATAATCTAAATATGCATATGTACAGACAGATACATTTAAAAAAAACAAGAAAATTATGTTTTATTACATTTACAGTAATTTTACGTTAATTTACACTTGAAATGTAATATCACAGTCTATTTAAGTAAATTTAATGATATTCTACAAAAAACAGTACAAAACTGTAAAATACACAGTAAAAATACTTTTATATTACAAATTTTTTTTACAGTGTAGTTATTTGGGTTTTGGTCAAACAAAACAAAACATTTAAACATGTAGTTTTTTATCTCGTGATAATCAGAAGCTGCACAGATTCCTTTAACCATTTTATGACACGATGTTATAGACCAAATGATTAGGTATGTAATAGTCTAATTGAGAAAATAATGACACATAATAAGCCCAGGTTTTTGATACCGTGACAGCGTGTCTCCTTCTCTCCTCAAACAATCACTCTTTTATGTTTTCACAAAAGAAAAAAAAAAGAAAACTGGGCTCTTTCAGAGACTTCTCCTCCCATTCCACAAGCAGCATCTGTAACGTGTCATTTTGCCCAGTATTGTATCGACATGTACAGCGAGTGCACTTTTTTCTGTCTATCTCAGCTCACTGCCAGCAGCTTTCGGATAGAATTTATTAAGAAGGGGCTGCTGTAAAGGACAGACATTTTAATTGACTCAGAGTACAATTGGCAAAGCTCAGAGGGCAGTTCTCATATTTGGAATGTCTTTTTGTGCTGTTTTTGTTACCCCTGGAGTTTAATCTAGTCTGAAGGAAATACTTTGAAGGAACAGATTTGGGTTCAGTGTTAGGAAGGCGAGTCTCAGATAGGAGCAATTGTTTTATTTCAGGCTCTCTGACACGTGCGGCATCACAGGGAGAGCTCAAACAGATGCACTGCTAGCATGAAGCAAATTGCCTATTAAGATTAAATCAGAATGTTTTCAGCCTTTGGAGAGAAACTGAACAAGGATGGTGCACTTTCACAGCATGACTTTCCTGACTCACATTACAGTAGACTTACTTCTGACTACAATTAATGTAAATTGCACATTCAAACTTACAGAGAGGGGTTGGAAATGTGAGACACTTTGCTGCACAAGTAGAACTGTATTATCTCCCTTTGGAGGGGAAAAAAACCACAAAAACAAAACTTAGATGCATGTTCCGGCTCAGACAAGGTCATTTTGTATATTCTGTATGCTCGTCAAAATCTAATCTTCTCTGTAGTGACGGTAAAGAGTGATAAATGATAGAGGGCCTATTATACTCAGGGTTCATATCAGAAAACCTGTGGCAGACATCCAGCTTCACACACACAAACACACACACACAGCTTCTGTTAGAGTGCTGTGTCCAGGCTGCACAATATGAGCTTGTCACTGTGACTCATACATTTTTAATGGAAATGTAGAAGGGAAGCAGTCAATGTCCACAGTAAACTAATAGCTCTGAATTCACAGTGAGAATTCCTCAAACTCCTGTCATCTCTACACTCTGATGTTTCCAGCATGTTATCAGGAACAAAGGAGGAAAAATGGGAAATAAGTGGAGCAGTTTATTTTAAAAAAAAGTGTAAAAACGCACAGAAATACAGTATTTAAGGAAAAAACTGAGCTTTCACAATCCTAACAAGCTTGAAATATTTGGTATGACCACCTTTATTCTTCAGCACAACCTGAACACTCTCAGGCAAGCTTTCTTGTAATTTCTAGGGGGGTCAATCCATGACTGATCCATAAAATATTTGGCATACATCAGTGTTTTCGTCCTGTTTTCCTTCTTTATAAGTGGCTTCTTGACAGCCAGCCTTCCACTGACAATGTATCTGATGAGGTCAGATGCATCTCTCAGGTCCTTTGTCAGGTGTTATTTTCCTGTTCCTGAATTAACATAGTTTTCAGATGCTGTTCATCTACTATGGACACCTATTCGTTTGTCCTCCACTTGTCCTGTTGTCTAAAAATATAGCAGGTTTTCAGATAATAGCTTTTTGGGAATCAGAGAACAAATGATGTAGTTTTTGCCACAGGCTGCTGGTAACAACCTGCCTAAAGATATATTGGTTCTGTGCTCAGATGCCTGTTATGTTTACCACAATACCAGTTTATCCCTCGAGTTAGGCCTTTTTTTTTTCTTGAATGAATCATAGGTCAATCTTAAGTGGCTCAACAAACAGAAAAAGGCAGGTACATACATGGTCAGGACAGAAAGAGGATGAAAAAACAGCAGCTAGCTAAAGAAAGTGTGGACTATTGCTGAAGAGCATAACAATTAGGCTGACTGGAGGCACAATGCAAAGTAATGTTTCTTAAAGGTCTCTGCTTTTAGTGTGGGGAGATGTCAAAAGTTACCTATCCAGCACAAATTAAAGTGTTGCTTTCATTTTATGAAGGCCTGGCTGTTGAAGAGGTCATTGAAGTAACCATGGTCTGTGTATACAAAGATCTAGTGTAGGTGGATTTAACGCCATTCTTCGAAATATCACATCCCTCAAAAAGCTATTATCATTATCTTTATTTATTCATTTTCAAATAAAATTGCAGCATGGGCAGAGGGTTGTCAGAAAAGCAGTTATCAATGAAAAGCCGCTTCTCTATCAGGACATATAAGGAGGCCAAAGCTGCTCCACGGGAATGTTCAAAGATCTGTAAGATCCCGTTTTAGTCGGGGAAATAGAAATTAGGCCACGACATGCAGTGAATGTGACACAGTATAACACAATAAGTCAACAGCATCGCAGCGGGGTAAAGAACAAATGTATTATCAGCGATACTAAACTGTAAATTTGATTATGTGTGGATCTAGAAAGCATTTGCATATTTGTTCTCTCTCTGATTTGAGGCCGGTGTTAATGTGGAGCATGAAATGCTATAGAAACATTAGACTCTTTCACAGGGCTTGAATTATTTCAGATGCTATTAGAGGAACTTAAAATACACATTTCCTGCTCCCCAAATGTCAATTGTCCAAATGCTATATATGCTCATTTTAAATAAAAATATTCAAAGGCAAGAGAGCCTTTTATTTACACTGTGGATGCACTGTTTTATCAGATGGAAACACTGGTGTCTTCTGTCCTATTTTATACAGTTAGCTCATTAAACAGCCTTAACTGGGTGTTTTAGTCCTGAAATATGTAAATGCCTCTTTGCGTGCTTTAATATTTGAGTTAGCGTTAGCAACAGCACTGTGCATGTTGTCATGATAATGTTAGCATTTAGCTCTAATGCTAACTTTATTTAGTACATGCACACTTACAGAAATTGGCAGGTTTTTTCTGAAACCAGTGTTGGTTTCAGACTCTTATTCTTCACATCTGCCACCAATGAAATGCTTGCTTTCATCAGCCAGTCATAACTATTTCTACAAATCACATCAAGGCCACAAAGTGTTGAGGTGAGATAAACAACTTTTCAGTTTTGCACTTTAGAAAAAAGAGCGATGCCAGAGAGCGTTCTACTTTTAGCTGATGGAGATCAGATTCCGTTTTTAATATAAAAATTTGAAGTCTGTGATAAATAATGCTAACAAGCTAACATTATTTTAGATTTTTCATAATGTGGAAGGTTCAGGCTCCCTCAGCAAAAACTTACTTTGCATTTTACAATAATTTATATTAAATGCACTCATTGGTCACCTCATTAAGTATGCCTGTTCAACTGTGTCTCAATAGAAATATGCAATCATCTAGTCATGTGGCAGCAACTCAAAACATTTAGACGTGTTTAAAGTTCAAATCGAACAACAGAATGTGGAAGAAGTTGATTTAAGTGAATTTGAACATGGTCGTTGGTGCCAGGCTGCTCTAAATATTTCTAAAACTGCTAATCTAGTGGGATTTTCTCACACAACCATCTCTAGACTTTACAGAGAATGGTCCAGAAAAGAGAAAATATCCAGTGAGTGGCAGTTCTTCGTGCAAAAATGTTTTGTGGATGCCAGAGATCAGTGGAAAATGGAAAGACTGCTTCAAGCTGATAGAAAGGCAATATTAGCCCAAACTTGTTACAACAAACGTGGATGCAGAAGAGAATCTCTGATTGAAAAAATCTAATGAACCTTTAAAGCATCAGGGAACCACACTGGGTGCCACATGTATTAGCCAAGTACAGGAAACTGAGGCTACAGTTATCAATGAGTCACAATAGATTGAAACAATAGAAACATGAAAATGATGAGTCTCAGTTTCCGCTGCAACATTTAAATGATAAGGTCAAAAAGTGGGAGGCAGGATATTTATGCTTCTGCTCTACCACATTTTATAGCATTGTTATTATTACTATATTACATTTTTAATTTAAAAGCTAATGTGCACAAAACATTTTACTGATCACTAATAGTAATAATACTCCAGTAATATATACAGCACTTCTACATGTTTGCATTAGGTAGCTGAATTATATTTGATGCTTATACTTTTGTGGTTAGGTGAAGTTTTATATGCAAGACTTCTGTCTGCTTTAATGACAGTGACAGACTATGTATTAGCCTGGGAATGAGATCTATATTAAAGCTGAGATTTGATTTGCTCTGGTTGAAATAAAATAAAACCACCCACTCTTACTGACACAGCACTGTAATCTTAATAGACACCAAACCCTGTTAGAATGAAATATGATTAAACCAAAGATCAAAATAAAATCAAGAACAGCACCTTCAGCCCACTGATTTCTGTTAAAAATACTTCATGGCATTAAAGTCTTCTTCTGTGAGTAGGATATAAAGTGAAGTTTCAGTGGTCAAAGACTGTGAATTAACAATAAAGTCAATAGGCGGAATCCCCGCTGTGGCCTTTTCTAAGAGGACATGTTCTCAGCGTGCTCTCACGTGGATTTCCTCTGGGTGTTTGTCCACAGACATTCAGGTCAGGAGCTGAGACTAAAAACTGCCAACAGGTACAAACATGAGCCTGAAAGATTGTCTGTCAATCTGTAGCCCTGTGAGGGACTGCTGACCTGTCCATGCTTTTATTTTTTCCTCCAGCCAAAAAAGGTAGAGGCGATGAGTAAACACACAGAGGCGCTGCTCCTGTGTTCCGGGTGCTCTCCACTGGGTGGCACAAAAGACTCAGCTGCCCTGAACACTTTGTAGAAATCCAAGCAATCCATCATATAGTGTTTTACAGTCTCTGAGGAGAGCAAAGTGCAAAGATGTCCAGTCATGCTATCTAAAAGTGTACAGTCAAGGCTAAGTCCGTTTTCTCAACCTGGCAGCGAGATAGCAGCACCTCTGACAGTCTTAACAATGGGCACATTGAGAGAAACTGTCGGGAGGAAATTTCCTCATATAGATAGCCACAGAAAGAGACACAAATCAACCATAGAAATATTTCTCGGACTAAACGCCAGCCAAGATTAGATTCTGTCATTTCAGGGTCTTTTGTGCAGCCATTTATCACGTGCACACACTGCATGGAAGCACAGGTGTGGGAGTCGTCCAACATTTTTGCTGAATTAAGGTCTAAAATGTATCTGACCCACTGGAAATGTTGCTCATTGAAGGGGAACTGTATGCTTTAACATGCAAGCTGTGCAGTTTCGTACCAGTGCTTCTTCCACACCAGAATCAATTACTCACACATGACAGCTACATCGATTTTTTCTGACGCATCTATGATTTCTACATCTTTCCCGCTCACTGACACAAAACGTGAACATAAAAGTCTGCAGTTAATACTCAACTCAGGCTGGTGTAAAACCAGTTTGTAACTATCTTAATATCGTAACTACTACATCAACAAAAATAATAACTTTAGTTGAATTAATCTCAGTTCAATTCAGTTTTATTTATAATGCTGCCAAATCACAACAGCTGCCTCAAGGTGCAGTCAAAAACCCCAACAATCGTAGAGACCCCTTATGAGCAACTCCTTTGGCGATAGCTGGAAGGAAAAACTCCCCTTAAACAGAAAGAACCTGCCAGCAGAACTAGTTACAGGTAGTAGCAATAGAAGTAGGAGATTAATAATAACTACTGATTAAATGCAGAGTGGTATGTAAATATAAACAGTAAGTGGAATAAAGGTGAAAGAAGAAGAAACGCTCAGTGAATCATGGGATGAGACTACCAACACATTTTAAATAGACTTCTGTGTCAGGCTGAATAGCACTGAATCATACTGTACGTGTGTATTCTGTATGGATAAGATCACTCACAAAGGGGTTTCAGTAGATCCAACAGTAGAAGAAGAGGGAGGACAACAGACTCTGCAATATGAGAAGCACATAAATAAATCAGTTGTCTAACTTCCTGTATGATAGCTGAAAATAAATTAAAAACCAAAACAACACAAACATGTTTCAGCCTTTATGTGTTTGAATGAGCTGTGCCGCCCATCAAGCGTGTTTACTGGTGAACCTTGGTGCACGCTAAGATGATGGAGTGATATCACAGAGCTTAATATCATGTAATAAATCCATTATATTCCATTAAAAATGCAACACATTGACCCACCTGCATGAATATTTCACCTGGTAATGCATTTATTGTGAGAACAGCTTGGGTCTGTGACCACATTACATTACTCCTGTAGAAGTGGCTGGGCAGACTTTGTGCAACACTCACCTGTGACACGCGATTCTGCTCTGAATTAGACCTTGTAATGCATCAAATAATGCATGATGAATGAGTGGGAATTACATTTAAATGGATCTGGGTAAAAGTTCCTGTGAGGACATTATTATTTTTTTCAGTGTTACAAGACCAGGCGTGCCACCAGAACTTGTTAGAATTTACTTGCAACTGCTGTAATCAACATGTTTATATCAAATCAGTCTATGGCTAACGGGAAAAATGTTGCTCGTAGTGAACTCACTCTTCTTCTCTGATGTTGCTTTACTGTTTAGGTTCACGCTCACTGCTGTATTAATCTGTTTTTAATGAAAAAGTTTTAAACCCCCACTATGCACCTGCAGGCACAGTGAACGGCTGTCAGATTAATATAGAGTAACTCCAAGTCAATTCACATCTGCTACATGTCTAAATAGGAAATAAATTTGTAGCAACCTAACCAGAGATAACGCTGATTTACGCAGGCATTTTGTTGTAATTTTACGAATTACCCCTTCATACCATTGTGAAACATTGTAGTTGTTGGACTTCTGACCTCGCTGCAGAGATTTACCAGCATGTGTCAGTGTGTGTGAGGCCACGCTTCTGCAGTTTCGAGTGTGGCAAAGCACACGTCCGACCGCACCTGTCAAATACAGACTTTCACTCAGATGGGGGGGGGCCATGAAGGCCATGCGGCTTGTGCAGTTTGTTTCCTAATGTTTCTGCTTTTGCGACAGCGTGTCGGTTTTCTGCATCTTTATCCTGTGCAGGGCAGAGAAGGTTTTCAGTCCATTTACGGGGGAAACTGGATGAAACACATGCAAACAATCCCTCTTTCATTAAAGTTTGACATTTCTCGTTGCTTTTGCAAACCCCGCTTTTAAATCTTTTAACACACTGTTAAGGAAGAAAACATTATAGTGTATATGACCTTATTTTTTTAGGCTGGTTTGATTCTTTTCAGTCCAACATATTCCTTGAGTGTCATTGTGGCTTTTGGTGATATGAAAGAATAATACGCTGTATAGTTCATAAAATATGACTTGAGGCTTGATGTGGTGGTTTTCAGCTGTCACTGCACTCAAGATAAGATCCCTCAGTGGTGAGAGTGTGATCAGTTTCGTCAGTCATCGTCACACCAAGAACTTCTGAGGCTAGTAGTTAATTTAGTCTGGCTTGATATTCAGTGGGGTGAATTGTATGTTTGCACAGACACCAATCGGCCGTTTTTGATAGGTACACGTGTTCAATGGCTCATTAATCCAAATATTTAATCAGCTAAATACATGGCAGCAACTCAGTGGAGTTAGGCATGTTCAGGAGGACCTGAAGTTCAAAGCGAGCATCAGAATGGGAGGTAAATATGTGATTTAAGCAACTTTGAACATGACATAACCAGTGAGAATATCTTGTTTGGCATCAGAGAATGACCAGACTGCTTCGAGTTGATAGGAAGGCAACAGTTATTCAAATAACTACTTGTTACAGCCAAGGTATAGACAAAAGCATGCCAGAATGCACAACATGCCAAACCTTGAAGCAGATGGGCTACAGCAACCCATCTTAGAACAGGAAGCCTGAGGCTACAGTTCACTTGGGCTCAGCAAAATTAAACAACAAGACTGGAAAAATGTTTCCTTATATGATGAGTCTCAGTTCTAGCTATAATATTCAGAGGACAGGCTCAGCATCATTTAAATACCTGAGTATTGTTGCTGACCATTTATAACTACAGTGTAGCCATCCTCTGATAGATGCTTTCAGGAACACACCATTGTCATTTAGCCCGGATCATCTCAAACTGTTTTCTTGAACATTAAAATGAGTTCACTGTACTCAAATGGCCTCCACAGTCACCAGATCTCAGTCCAACAGAGCACCTCTGGGAAGTGGTGGAACGGGAAACTCGCATCGTGGATGTGGAGCTGAAAAATCTGCAGCATCTATGTCAAAATGGACTAAAATCTCTGTCTCCTCGTTGAATCTGTGCTGTGAAGAATTAAGGCAGTTCTGGGTCCAACCTGGTACCAGCGAGGTGCTGAAAGAAGGCCTGTGCTTACCCATAAGCCACAGAATAATACAGTACCATAAAAATAAAGCAGTAAATACACACAGCATTTTTGGCATGTGGAGAATTTCTGAGAATTACTTCCAGTTACAACAGTTACAACAGCGGTTATTATTTAACGTATGAGACTATGAGTGGAGTCTCTGGGCGTAGAAAACTGTAAGGTGCAGCACTGATTGGTGTGCGTCCTAAGACGAGCTGCTTAAAGTTTGGAAACAGTGCGTAACCGTTGCTGACAGGGGGCGGCACCGAGCAGCTCCGGCAGGTGAAAAAAGCGCCTACAGTTTACTGTGGGATCAGGACAAAAAGGAGCGACACACTTCAGCACAGACGTGCGGCAGAAGTAATCCCTCCATAAAGCGGACTCAGCACAGCAGCAGAGAAACAGACGGAAGTGGAACAGTTTGAATGTTTTCTTCTCTCCTGACATCCGTGGAGCGCAGGAGCGGGGGAGACGCCGGTGCGCTCCGCGATGTCAGCCGCTGTTAATGATAGGGATGGGAAGAGGAGAGGGTGCTTCGTTTGCAGACGTCGCCTCGCATGTTTGTGTAACGGACAATTAATTGTTACCTGAAGATAACTGGGCAGCACTTGTGGAAAGGGAAGTGCGAAGAGTGTTTTGGTGCCAGCTTTAGAAAAGCTGCTGGGAGCAGCCGGTGGATGTGGCACCATGGGGATAAAGACAAGACTCCAAGCCATGCTGATGTTATTATGGATCATTCAAGGTAGGGTAATTAATCCACTCACGCTCCCTAAACCTCACAGCATGTCAGTGGTGACAAAACTATGTTTTTCTTTACTTTTATAAACATCGGAGAGCAAATAACCAACTTATCACTGATGGAAGAATTTGCTTTAATATTGAATTGTCAATTAATTAAGCAAAGAGTCAAACTCCATTGAATAAAATACTTTTTTTTAACTGAACATGCACGACCTCTATACACTTCTGCCTCGAAGCCGAGTGGGATTTAAAGGCGTTTATTCATTGCTCAGATTCAGACTTATTGGCAGTAACAAACAGCGAATAACCTGCTTCAGTCCTAATTACGCGTCTTGGAAAGCTGAAACCTCTTTCCCCCTCCTACCTTAAGTTAAATTTTGAATTTAGAAGCAGGGACTTTTCATTAAATATGTAATTTATATCGCTGTGGCTGCAACTGCTTATGTGTGTGTGTGTGTGTGTGAGTGAGTGTGTGTGTGTGTGTGTGTGTGTGTGTGTGTGTGTGTGTGTGTGTGTGAGTGAGTGTGTGTGTGTGTGTTTTTATACCAGAGGTTCCCTTTTAAGCACACAGCAGAGTACTCCTCATTTTAAGAGGGCATAATGTTGTTGCACGGTTGAATGCTCAGAAATGAATTTCAAGGAACTCAAACGTTGCTGCCTTTTTTCTCTCCCCCCATCGTTATTGTCCCCTGTGAGGTTAAAAATAACATAAAAGCTTGAGTCTACCTGAAGGAGCAGGATGTCATTTTTGAAAATTCTAGTCAGAGAAATCCCAGCTGTCAAATTAAGAAGGCTTACCTAAGAATACCGGTCATACAGGTTTAATGTCCTGCACAGTTTGGCCCCTGTTACTGCTTTGTGTGCATTTAAATAAATCATAGATAGTGACTGACGGACTGAAGCATTGCAAATGTAAATGTTAATGCTGTTTGTACAGCAATTTGATGCAGACAAGTTTAAGTCATATTTAGCTTTTATCAGTTTGGACTGCAGTAATTTCATTTAGCTCTAAACCCTAGAGCCAAAACAAGCACAAACACACACACACACACACTGATGTGCTAAAATATTATTAATTTCCTTCTGTGAATACACACTCCAATACACCATCCAGGCTCTACTCCAAAACACCCTTTAGGTTTTTCTGACTTGGCCGATCTTATTCCTGTCAACCGTGCCGCTGCATCATTTCCTACCAGATGTTGGCTTTCTCCCAGTGTGGAAATCAGAGATTGTTACAGCTTGTCTCCTTTATGTCAGGATTTGTTTGGTTCAAACTGGGGGTTTTGACTTGAAAGCAGCATCAGGAAAGACAATACTGGAACTTTATATCAATCTTAACTTACATTCAATGCTGTAATCGCTTAATAAAAACATCAGTGTTGTTCTCAAGCAGTTAGAGGACACCTGAGTTCAAATCTGTGTGGGCTTCTGCATTGGAGCCGCTGTAGCGTGACATTACGTCTGCTGCGCTTTGATTTGTGCAACTGCTTTTAATGGGATGAAATGAATGAATTCAGTTTGTGCCTCGCTGATGAGAGACTTCAACCGCTTCCTGTTCTGATGATCAAATAGCTTTTTGGATTTGATCGATGGATTCCTTTTTACGTCTTGGACAGCAGCTAAGCAGCCTGTCAAACCCGTCCTGCCTGTCAGGAAAACGTCTGCCCGTCCTGACTTTAGAAGAGCAGAGAAGACTCTGTTTGTATTGATGAAATGCAGCAGCTTTATTGGCCTTGCATGAGAAGACCCGTAGCTAATTGGTCACTAAACGCTTAAATAAATCTGTTAATATGCTTCCTTTGGGCACCCATTTTATTTTTGATGATTTGAGGCAGATACTGAACAATCGTTTGTACCCATTAGCAGCAGTAAATCACATCTTGGTTGTACCATTCGGTGTATTCATGCAGAAATGCACTACTCTTGCCCATTAGATATTTCAGATTGGCCTGAGGACCGTGACAAGGTGACTTGACGTGGCACCATCGCTCCCTTCTAATTTGAATGTCCTTCTCTTTGGTTTTGCTATTAAAAGAAAGTCATGTCCTCAGCCGATTGTCTTCACTGACGTCTGGTTTATGTTGTTGGTGTAAGCTGATGATTGCGAGCCAGTTATATCCCTTTTCAGAGACTAACTCCCACAGCTTAGCGTAATTCTGATTATGTATTGCATGATTAACTAAACAAGAAATTAGCCAGTTGTGGTCCAGCTTGGAACAAACAGCATTCCTGGCAAGGCTGCTGCATGAGTATTAACTGTCAGTGCAAAGATTTGGAAGCCCTCAGAGACCACCGCAGAATGGCAAAGAAGTGTCTCAGTCTTCTTGATGTCAAAGTCAAAGCACTTGTAGATACCAGGGTGTTTGTGTCACTCCCAGCAGGAAACTCATATGAAAGTGAAGACTTCAAGAACCGTTGAGCTTATTCATTTAACATGTCAATTATCTTTTGAACTAAACGCAGTCATGTTTGGTTCTTTTTAAGCAGTTCAGAAAGCCAAAGCATCACATACACATAAAATTGTTGTTGTCGGTTCATCATTGCAGGAAAAACTTAAGCCCAATATCCCCTCATAGTTTACCACACTGTAGAAGCAGGAAATAAACAATATGCAAGAATGCGACTACATCAGGCATTAGTAGTCAGTACCACAATACCAGTCGAGTTACACAATTGTCGATGCCTAATTTGATACCATGCGGACTGATACACAGATTGCCGAATGCGTGCGAATAATCTCAGACTAAGTTATAAACACAGACAGACTGCCAACTCTTTGGAGTCTGTGCCGATAGCACAACTCGCCTGCAGCGCTACTCTTTATAGTAAGACACTCAACTCAGCTGGTTGCATTTGGTTTTCCTAAATAAAGGCACGGTTGCTGAGTGTCTATGTCCTTTAGCAACATCACTATTGTGGAGGTTCCATTTAGATTCAGAATGGTAAGTAGTTTCTGTGAATTTCTGTGTAAACAGCAGCAAATATGTGATTTCCCCCCCAATTTTTTACAGTTAGTTGCTGTATTATTATAAACAGATTGCATGAAATTGCCAGCTTGACCCCATTCAGTCAGACTGTTGGTAGACATGATATGATAGCAGTCACTCTAAACACAACAACTGTGAGTTGCAGTCATCAAAGAAACCATTTCAAAAGATTAAAAGTTCATACCACATGGTCACAATGATTTTGGTCGTGCTGCAGATCAAAATCATATTATTCAAGTAGAATCATTTTTATTGCCAGTACTACTGAAATGTTTGCAAGGAAGGTTTGTCGTTCACAGCCTATGGCCACCATGTTGAAGGCCCACACTATCAAACAGGAAACGGGGGATTCCAAATTTTTTATAAGGGGGGATTTTGGAGTGTGCCAAAAACAGAAAGGAGATTAGCACTGTGTGCAGTAGTTTTCAAATCTCTTTTAAACATCGTGAGTAAACTTTATTTTGTCTTTCTGCTTAGAAACCCTATCAATGGAAAGCAATGGATACAACGTGTTTCAAAAGGCTTTTACTTTGAAGATGAACAGTCTTCAGTTTGTGTTGCACTTTCCACAGTTTCGCTACAGCTGTGAGAGTGGCTGGACTGGACAGTGTTTGTAGACTTGCAGTCAAACTATGTCATCAAGGTTTTTGCCATCTGGTTGGGAAAGATGTTTTTCCCTAGTGACGGGTGGTTGCCAGCAGGTCACTGACCAGCCTGTAGGCCTGTGTGATTGGATTTTTAGCAATTATTTTTCCTTGCAACTGCCATCGAACTCCTGCAACCACTTGCAATCAGTCTGGCAGTACTAATTTTACCCTTAGAGCTGATAGTTTTCACATGGTCAGATGGTCATAGATCAGTGTCCAGACATGTGCGACGGGCGCCTTATTCACTTTACTCTACATTGTCTTTACGATTGTCACACATTCAAAATGGCAGACAAGTTAATGCCATGTGGATAGTAGTCACGTGTCTGCAAAATCTCACTGCACCACAAAAGATCATTCCTGCCTCCGAGTGTGCTTCTTCCATCACAGACTCGTAGAAATACACTGTGTTCCAAAGAGATATGCTGAGCAATGGCATTTACTCCTTACCTCATTCATACTGTTGTTAAGCATTTAAAAAGCAATGCCATGTTAGGAGAATTAAAAACTTCATTTTCATTTGAAGGGGTCTTTAAATTTTGTTTCCTTTTTTAATAGGAAATTCCTTTTTTTCCATGCTTTTTGCTGGAAACATTACATTTGAATGCTTTTGCAATCATGCCTCGTCGTCAGCTCCTCAGAAAACATCCTGATGCCGTGCATCTTCGGAGCCGCTTCATTGAACCAAATTGATCTTTTCTGGCTCAAACTGGTAAATTGGCACCAGCTTCATGCGCAGTTACATTTGTTAGGCTGACACATACCTTAGTGTGGGCGTTGGATGAGGAAGCCTAATTGACCAGAGTCCACTCTGTATAGCACAAACTCACAGAAAGACCCCTGCAGAGGGGAGAGACACTGATTGGAGGCAGAAGGAACCAAAGCTACCTAAAGAATTCTCTCATGTAAAACTAGGTCAAATTAATTGGCTCACGCTTGCCAAACAATAAAGAGGACAGTGGTGAGCAGTGTTTTATGTTGCTGCACGCAACAGCTGCTGCATGTTGGACTTCATACCGACATGGATCTATCAAAACATCCAAGTTCCCTCTGTCGACAGTTGCAGTAGTGGAGGTTGACAGGTGTTGATTGGAGCTTTGCGTGCTGGATCACTGAGCTAATGTGACTTTGAGGCAGGTCATCAAAGCAGTCTGAATTTGCTTTGAGTTAACCATGATGGATGTGGAACTTTGAAAACACTGATGCGGTACAGATTTTTGCACCCGGTAACAGACCAGAAAGCCTCATCCTGGTGCAAAAATAGTTGTTTATATAATGCTTGCAGTGGTTTCTTACAGTTTGCTGGTTGTGTTTGCGCTGCTGTAATGAAACTAATGTCACATTTTGGCCATGCACATTTTAGCTGATGCACATGAAATAAGTAGCCCACATTTCCCCCACATCAGAAAGAAAAATATGGCACACAACGTTAACCATTATGCTCACAAACTAATCAGCATTTTGCTTGCTGAATGACTTGCTTTGATGTTTGGTACACTGACTGCATTAGTGATTTGCTATCCACAGCACACTCTTACAGTCCAGTAACGCTCAGCATTGTGCTGCTACATTTTAGAACCTTTAAGGCAGTAACTTCAACATTGAAGAGTGGAATAATACCTACATTCAGGAGCTCAGTTTTCCATCTTTGACTTTAACAGATATTTATGAGCATTTTTTGTTTTTCAAATTAAGGCAACAAAGCAATAAAAAAAAATCTATGTATAGATCCCTTGAAAGTGAAAAGACTCAAACTAGGCCTGTGTAGAGGACAAAAATCTCATCTGGGTAATGATATAAGACATGAGCTTGGCTGATATTGGGGTTTTTAATTCCAATACCAATACCGATATTTGGTGATCAAAAAATCAGATATTAAAATATAGCGCCCAATATAGTTTTTATTATATATAATATTGTTTTATTTTACGCTATTGTTTGTTTCATTATGTCGCAAAATAAACTGTTTTTTCATATATTTTTAATATTGGGTTTATCATAATATTTTTTCATCGCCACGCCCAGCTGAAAACACTTTGTGCAAGTCGAGTTGCCTGAGATTCACAGAATTTACAGAAAATGTAAAATTTTTGATATATATTGTTGTCGGGACGATAAATGTCTTATATTGGGATATGAGATTTTGGTCATACCGCACAGCCCTATAGTTATAACTACAGGCCATCATGGAAACTGAGGACAAAAGTCCTCACGCCTTATTACTATGGGGAACAGAGCTTTCAGTCGCTCTGCTCCTCAGCTCTGGAACTCTCTTCCTCCAGCCATAAGAAATATTGACTCCCTTTCCGTATTTAAGACACAGCTCAAAACACATCTGTTTAAACTGGCTTATTCGCTTTAGTGCTGATTTTATTTGTTGTCAAGCTCTGTTTTGCAATTTTAACTTATTTTATGTATTTTATGACTATTGTTCCTTTTATTAATTTTGTTCTTTGTAAGGTGACCTTGGGTTTCTGAAAGGCGCCCTCAAATAAAATGCATTATTATTATTAAAAGTAGCTGGGTGCCAGGTGGGTAACCCAAGTGGGCCCCAACCATCAGACCTGCTTCTGCCCATCTGGGCCCCACACTCATTTGTTGACTGGGCCTGATTTGGGGCCCATCCGGGTCCCATCATTAATCCATCTGGGCAAACACATTTGGGGCCACCATGGAAACTGAGGACAAAATTAGCTGGGTCCCAGGTGGGTAACCCGAGTGGGCCCCAAATGTCAGACCTGCTTCTACCCATCTGGGCCCCACATATTGTTTTGACTGGGCCTGATTTGGGGCTTATCCGGGACCCAGCATAAACCCATCTGAGGAAACACACTTTGGGCCACCATGGAAACTGAGGACAAAATTAGCTGGACCCCAGTTGGGTTACCCAAGTAAGCCCCAAATATTAGCCCTGCTACTCCCTATTTGGGCCCCACACTCATTTGTTGACTGGGCCTGATTTGGGGCCCATCCGGGTCCCATCATTAATCTATCTGGGCAAACACATTTGGGGCCACCATGGAAACTGAGGACAAAATTAGCTGGGTCCCAGGTGGGTAACCCGAGTGGGCCCCAAATGTCAGACCTGCTTCTACCCATCTGGGCCCCACATATTGTTTTGACTGGGCCTGATTTGGGGCTTATCCGGGACCCAGCATAAACCCATCTGAGGAAACACACTTTGGGCCACCATGGAAACTGAGGACAAAATTAGCTGGACCCCAGTTGGGTTTCCCAAGTAAGCCCCAAATATTAGCCCTGCTACTCCCTATTTGGGCCCCACATGTCACGAACGGGCGGACTACGCACGGTAATTCGGCGTGCCCGTGTGGCGTGCTGGTTAGACCCAAACGCGGGGAAGGCTAGCGATGGGTAGGAACAGACACGCAGTTAATCTAGTAACGGTCAGTGCACGAAGCGTGGCTTCGGACTGGCGTTACAGAAAAAGAATCGAGAGGGAAAACACTCACGGTTGCTGAATCAGAAGGACACTGACGTCGGCAAAGAGTTGGAGCTTCTGACATGAGGAGAACGATGTCTGAGCGGCGAACAGGTGGGTGGCGTCTCCCTTTTAAACCCGGCCCCGTGATCAGCTGGCGATCAGCTGATCACCGGCTGACAGGACCCCCCCCCCCCCCGACGACCGGCACCCGACGGTCCAGGATGGCGGCGACGGAAATCAGAGATGAGGGAGGGATCCAAGATGAAGCGGGACGGCACCCAGGAGCGCTCCTCAGGACCGTAGCCAGCCCAGTCCACCAGATACTGGACCCCCCGACCCCGGGGACGGGAATCCAAGATCCGCCGGACAGCGTAGACAGGACCCCCATCGACGAACCGGGGCGGGGGGCGCCAGCGAGGAAGTAACGCGCCGCTTAAGCTGCGAGACGTGGAACACCGGATGGACCTTCATGGCGGGCGGAAGCCGGAGACGGTAAGTCACGGGGTTGAGCCGGGCAGTGATCTCGTATGGACCAACGAACCCGGGAGTGAGCTTCTTGGACTCGGTGTGGAGCCTCAGGTGCCTCGTGGAGAGCCAGACGCGATCCCCAGGCTGAAAAGGATGACCCGGGCGATGGCGGCGACGATGCTGCCTGGCGTACAGAGCGTTGGCTCGGGTAATGGCCGCCCGCGCCTTGATCCAGGCCTGACGACAGCGGCGGACCATCTGTTCAGCAGCAGGAACGTCGACCTCCACCTCCTGATGGCCGAAGATAGGAGGATGGAAACCATAACAGGTTTCAAAGGGCGAGAGACCGGTGGCAGAAGAGACGTGAAGGTTATGTGACAGCTCAGCCCACAGCAGGTAACGAGGCCAAAGCGACGGTTGGGCAGAGACGAAGCACCTCAAGAAGCGCCCCAGCTGTTGGTTGGTCCGTTCAACCTGCCCATTGGTCTGCGGGTGATAGCCGGACGAGAGGCTGGGAGAGGCTCCAATCAGGCGGCAAAAGGCTTTCCAGAACCTGGCGGTGAACTGGGACCCCCGGTCGGAGACGATGTCCTTGGGGAACCCGTGAAGCCGGACGACATGGTCCAGGAAGAGCTCGGCCGTCCGTTTGGCAGAAGGGAGGCCAGCCAGGGCGACCAGGTGCACTGCCTTCGAAAACCGGTCTACAAAGGTGAGGATGGTGTCAAGACCGCCCACGGATGGGAGGCCGGTGACAAAGTCAAGGCCGACATGGGACCAGGGACGTCTCGGCACAGGGAGAGGGTGAAGGTCGCCAGTGGGAGGCTGAGTGGAGGACTTGGCCCGAGCACAGGTGTCACAGGCGGAAACGAATTCACGGATGTCCCGGGCCATGGAGGACCACCAGAAGGCACGACGGAGGAGTTGCAGGGTCCTGTCCGGCCCCGGGTGGCCAGAGAGCGGGGAGGAGTGAGCCCAGAGCAAGGCCTCCTGACGGCACCGGGAAGGTACGTAGAGCCTCCCAGCAGGGGTGTCAGGCGGAGGTGGTTCGGCGGCCAGGGCATCCCGGATAGAGTCCTCCAGGGGCCACCGAAGGGGGGCAGCGAAGCACTGAGAAGGTAGGATAGGTCCAGGGTCTGACGTGAGGCCGTCCTGGGCGAACTGTCTGGAGAGAGCGTCTGCCTTAGCGTTCTTGGAACCAGGGCGGTAGGCGAGGTGGAAATTGTAAGGCTCAAAGAACAGGGCCCAACGGGCCTGCCTTGGGTTGAGCTGCTTGGCAGACCGAATATGGATTAGGTTCTGGTGATCAGTCCAGATCAGAAAAGGGTCTTTCGTCCCCAGGAGCCAATGCCGCCACTCTTCTAAGGCCCACTTGACGGCCAGGAGTTCTCGGTCCCCGACTCCGTACCGTTGCTGCGTGGGCGAAAACTTCCTCGAGAAATAGCAGCATGGGTGGAGTTTTCCATCCGGACCATGTTGAGAGAGGACGGCGCCAGCGCCGACATCGGAGGCGTCCACCTCCACCACAAAGTCTCTGGCAGGATCAGGGTGGAGCAGGACGGGGGCCGTGGTGAACCGGTGGATGAGGTCGCGGAATGCCCGTTTTGCGCCTGGGGGGAGGCAGAAGGGCTTAGGCAGGTTAGCTGGTTTGGTGAGGGATGTCAGTGGGGCGACAACGGTGCTGAAATTCCGAATAAAACGCCGATAGAAATTGGCAAAGCCCAGGAAGCTCTGTAGCTGCTTAAGGCTGGAGGGCTGAGGCCACTGGGTCATGGCTTGGAGTTTTTGCGGGTCCATGGTCAGGCCATCAGAGGAGATGGTGAAGCCTAGGAAGGAGGTGGACCGCTGATGAAAAGCACACTTCTCCAGTTTGCAGAACAGCTGGTACTCGAGCAGCCTGCTCAGCACGGCCCTCACATGGCGAACATGGTCCACTTCGGTGCGGGAGTAGATCAAGATGTCATCCAGATAAGCAAACACCCACCGGCCTAGCATATCCCGCAAGACGTCGTTGATTAGATGTTGGAAGACAGCAGGGCTATTGCAGAGGCCGAAGGGCATCACCAGGTACTCCCAGTGCCCGTGAGGGGTGATGAAGGCCGTCTTCCATTCATCCCCTTCCCTGATGCGCACCAAATTGTAGGCGCTGCGTAGGTCCAGTTTGGTGAAGACGCAGGCCTGGGAGAGGGAATCGAGGGCGGTGGATAGCAGAGGAAGGGGATGGCGGTTCTTGACGGTAACTTTATTCAAGCCCCGATAGTCTATACAGGGGCGGAGCCCGCCATCTTTCTTTTTGACGAAGAAGAATCCAGCAGCAGCAGGAGAAGTAGAAGGGCGAATAAACCCCTGTTGGAGAGCCTCAGCAACGTACTCCTCCATGGCCTTATTCTCTGCGGGAGACAGAGAGAACAGGCGACCACGAGGAGGGACCGCTCCCGGGAGGAGCTCAATGGTCATGTCGTAGGAGCGATGAGGCGGTAGAGTAGAGGCTCGCCTCTTACTGAAGACCTCAGACAGGTCATGGTAAGCCGGAGGGACCTTATCCAGATCAGTGGGCTCCGGGGGTGAGGCCTCTTCTGACTCCGGGTCCTTATTGGTCCGAGAGAGAAGGCAGCGGCGCGGACACTGGGGACCCCAATCCAGGACCTGGCAGGAAGACCAGGAGATGTGGGGGTCGTGTTGACGGAACCAGGGGTATCCAAGGATGAGAGGAGAGGTAGTGGCTGAGACTACAAGGAACCGGATCTCCTCCTGATGATCCCCAACAGACATGTGAACCGGCTGGGTCTGGAACTGGATCGGGTAGGGTTGGAGGGGTCGCCCATCGACTGAGGTCACCGGGAGAAATCGATCGACAGGAGTTAACGGAATGCGTAGTCGGGAGGCTAGTGTTTGGTCGATGAAGTTCTCAGCGGCTCCGGTGTCCAGGAGGGCTTCAGAGGAGAACTGGCGGTGTTTCAGGTGGAATGTTACTGGTAACAGAAAACGAGAGGGGCCAGAGGAGTGTGAAGGGCCAGGTGGGGCTCCCCTGCAGCCTACCTGGCGTCGTCGTTTCCCGGACGTAGCGGGCACTGGGGACGGCGGTGTCGAGCTGATCCACAGTAGGCGCAGAGGCCCTCTCGCCAGCGTCTCTCTCTCTCTCCCTTAGGGAGTCCACCCAGCTGCATGGGCTCCTCGCTGGATGCGCTGCGTGAGCTAGCAGCAGCTCCTTCAGAGGGGGGAGGAGACTGCGAAGACGTGGCCCTCTGAGGCTGGAAGGGGTTGAAGGCCCGGGGGGGTGTGGCGAGGCCGCGACATCACTCGTTGGTCGATCTTCAGAGCGAGAGTTTTGGGGGCCTCACGGCCGGTCATCTCGTCTCGGATGTAACCAGCCAGTCCCTCCAGAAAAATGGAGCGTAGAGAGGCGTCACCCCACTTCAGCTTAGAGGCCAGGGTACGGAATTGGGAAGCAAAGTGACAGACAGGTCGACTGCCTTGGCGTAAATGAAGCAGCTGTGACTCCACTTCCACTTCACTGCTAGGGGGGACAAATGTCTTTTTTAATTCCTCCACGAACAGGGCATAATCATTGCAAGCTGCAGATTTGTTGTTGTAGAGGGCCGCGGCCCATTCCTGAGCCTGACCAGACAAGAGAGAAGTCAGCATTGCCACTTTTGCACGGGCGGTGGCATATTTAGTGGGCTGACATTCAAACAGCATGTCTAAAGTGGCAAGCAACCCATCAGGCCGGCCATCGACTCCATTCCACTTATCTGGTAGTCCGATCCGGGGCTCCGCGCTCACCCGCGCTGGCTGGCGTTGCAGCTTGGTGACGGAAGTGGACAGCTGGAGGAGATTCTCGGTGAGGGACTCCATTTTCGTGCTCATCCGATCTATCACACCGCGAAGATATATCACTTCGGCTTTCAGCCGTTCGAATTCCGCTGGGTCTATTCGGGGCTCAGACATCCTGTCACGAACGGGCGGACTACGCACGGTAATTCGGCGTGCCCGTGTGGCGTGCTGGTTAGACCCAAACGCGGGGAAGGCTAGCGATGGGTAGGAACAGACACGCAGTTAATCTAGTAACGGTCAGTGCACGAAGCGTGGCTTCGGACTGGCGTTACAGAAAAAGAATCGAGAGGGAAAACACTCACGGTTGCTGAATCAGAAGGACACTGACGTCGGCAAAGAGTTGGAGCTTCTGACATGAGGAGAACGATGTCTGAGCGGCGAACAGGTGGGTGGCGTCTCCCTTTTAAACCCGGCCCCGTGATCAGCTGGCGATCAGCTGATCACCGGCTGACACCACATATGTGTGTTGACTGGGTATTTATTTACTCGCTTGTCCTCTGTGTGACTGTTCGCATTAGCTGGTAGTTTGTGGGATTTTAAACATGTTTCTGTCCATCTCGTGGGCAGACGATGGAACATCAGCACTCGTAACATAGCTGAAGGGTGTTTCTCCCATCTCTTTTCGGGACTGGCGTTTACAGTGCAGTTTTATAGTCCACATTAGACTTTATGTAACATCCATACTACAGAGGTAACCCCTCATTTAGGAACAAGCACTTTGATTTGTCTTTACTGATCCTTCTGTTATTCAGAGCTTCCTAGTTTTGTCTCACCTCTACTCACTGAGTTGATATTCACATGTGTGCCTGCATCCATGTGTTGCTGCATAAGATTGCGCACCGTCACGAAACGATGAAAAAATACTGCAGTAAACAGTGTATTTTGCAACACCATGAAATAAAGGATAGAGCATGAACGACAGAGATGAAAAGGTTTTCATTTCATCATCTTTTATATATTGTCATATTGCACAGCTCTAATTCACACAGAATATGTAAAGCACATTAAGATACCGGTTCTACAGCAATAGTAAATCTTTGCTTTGTAATAAGAGCGCATACACAGCAAGACCTTTTGTTTCTTTTGTGTCATTACTCGCATCCGTGCCTGGAGAGGTCAGAGCTGTCTTTGCAGCATAAGGGAGTCCTAAAAAATATTAAGGAAGGGATGTTAATATTGTGTGTTTGTGTAATTGTGTAGACAGTGAGGCAAAAAAGAAGCACAGAGAGATCTAGTGGTAAAGCTTTACAGGTGTGCTTGCCGTCCATGCTCCATTTTTAAGAGACTAATGATGTTTCCACTGGTGACCAGTCTGGTTCATCCACCAGGGGAGATGAAACTTGCAGGACTCATTTCAGTCTCACCCCTTTGCCAATTATATCGTCACTTTGCTCTTTGGTCTCACCTCAGGTGCGTCACAGCTTCTGAATCACAGTTCTGCAGAGTAAAAAATATCCAAATGAGGTGCATTGCGTTTGTACTAGCCGTTGGTCTCCCTGCAGATCGTTGGCCATAAATGATGTATCTTGGAGGAGTGTGTCATTTACACCCCAGGCGTAGGCGAAGGTCGTGATGATTCAGACCAGGTGCACCCTGGGTAAACAACACACACTAATGAGGTATATTTTCTCTTTAAATAAGACTTTTGCTCCGAGTGTGAACACATGCACAATACAAAGCTATTATGCATTGTGTGCTGTGACATTTGATTTGAAAAGGGCCGTTTATGTTGAGGTCTGAGACAAAGCAGGCCATTAATGCTACTGTTCATAGCTTGAGAAAGCTGCCTTAAGCTACTGGAATTAATTTCCTGGCAGTTTCTGCAATTCAACACAAACACTGAAAGGATTTTAAAATGTTATTGTCTTTATCTTCTTTTAACCATTTGAACATTGAACAAAACTTGTTAACTTCTTCAGCATTTTAAAATCTTTGCTTTTATTAAAATATTGATTTTTTTTTTTAATCTTTAAAACTGCTCGTTTGTTAAGAAATTATACCTTTTTTTCTGTTGACTTGGTAGTGGAGGTAGGAAATAGCCTGTCTGATGGCAGGAGATAAGTTTTGCACTAAGATGCTTGAAGATTATAGTCCGGTTTGGCTATTATAGTAAAGCAAAATTAAACTGGATGTTTTTGGTGTCGGTAATACGCTAATTTTAAAATTGTGGTGACAGCCCTGTAAAGCTGCTGTGTGGTCCGTGTGAAAGCAGCAGGGTTTTTGTCTGAGGAGAGCATCCTTTGTGCCTTTTCTGTTGTCGCTCGATCGTCTCGGCAGATGGAGGGGAAGTTCGTTGTGGCCAGATTAACGCTGTCATCTGGTTTGAGGTGTAACCTGGCATTGCACCCTACGGGCGTGGCTATGTGAGGCTAAAGAAGGTTCCAGAGGTCAATCCCACCAGAGCGAGGCGACTCCCAGGCTGCTGTTATTCCGCCTTACAAATTAAACCTGCATTACGCTGCGCCTCTGTAATGTTACGCTTGCTCATGTAGTGCGCTCTTGAAGGAAAGCTTTCCTCTTTTTCACTGAAAAGTGTGATGTTTAGTGTGTGTGGGATTTTGTAGCATCACCGTAAGGTTAAACATATGTGGTTTAGTGTGAAAATGGAGTGCACTGTATAACAGAAACGTGTGTAACCATGAGCGGGCTCCCTTCTAGCAGCACAGGGCTGGCAGATTGGAGCCTTAATCCCAGTGATCGTGAGGGTAGTCATCATTTTAGTAACACAACAAAATTTAACAGACCTTTATACAACAGAAGTCAGATAGGTGCAGTAAGTGTGTTTTTAACTCTTGGAGGTTTTTAAAATTACACAACAGCTGACGGTGTGCTGCTCCTGTGACAATCATGCATGCAGGATATGCCCATGGTACTCCAATATTCTCTTATTACTTATTTGCAAAGTTCAGGATTATCAAAGTTAAAGCAGAAATTACGTATAAAAAGGAGACGTGTCAGTCAGAGAGTCACGAGTAAAAACCTATAGAAGTCTGTCTGTGTGCAGATTTTGGGCAGCAAGCTCCGTGCTGTGGCTCCGAGTTTGTATTTTCTAAAAAATATGTCACACACTCTGACCTGAACAGCCTGCTGGTTTGTTTGCCGAACCATCTGAGCAGTCTGTCACCTTCCAACATTGAAAATCACTGACAAGATAAATCGCTGCCCGGCGATGTGCCTGCATGTGTCAATCACAGATGTTCCCTGCACTGCGAACAGCTGTGAGCATGATAGAGTGCCGTTACATACTACAGATAACAGACAGTCTCACACACACACAGCAGAAGTCAAAGTGATGTTAACAGAGAACATATCATATGCAGAAAGCGCTCTAGAGTTTTGTTTACACCGCAGAGGAAGACAGTTAACCTATTCAACCACCTGCAAACGCACCACTAACTGGAGTATCATAATCATCAAGCAGTGGTTGGTCATGGGAAATATCAAACGTTAGCTCTAACATCTACAAAGTGAGGCTGTGCAGCATGTCTGCAAATCTGTCTGGCTCACAAAGACACTAGAATCACCAATGAAGGTGCATCACATCTGGCATTGCATTACAAGTGTCCAATAAACAGTAAAAGTAATAAAGACTTATGGAAACTTGTCAATTTATTGGACAAACATGTGTTATCCCCTTACAATGGTGTCTATTCTTGTGCTGTGTGCATACACTGGAGAGGAAATAGAGAGAGATCCCACAGCTGCCGAGTTTTATTCATATTCGTCATGCAGGTACAATTAATGTAATAAAAGGACTTTTAGAGGATGCATTTATCTGCAAAAAATGCTAAAATATACAGGAATGAAGAAGAGTGTAAAAATAAAAGCAATATCGTGTGTATTTTATTTTTCGAAAAGTTTTGGTCAAATATTTTATTTATATTTTTCAGAAGAATCCTCAGAAATTAATGTTAACTCAGTATTTATTAAAGTGATTATGATCATCCTTTTAGCCATAATCACGCACCGATAGAGCAGCTTCCTGTTCATATTATATGGTGATTGGCCTGTGGTTCCAGAATCCTGTTTTTACTTTAAATATTAAGTGCTGGGCAGCTGATTTGAATCTTAAATCATCCTGTTAGTTTCCACTTTGCACTGAGGCTCCTTGCCTCACTTCCAAAGCGCAAATGTTCACCAACTATTGGATTGTTAACCCTCTAACAAGGAACGTGAGCAGGGTTAATCCGTTGTGAGACAGGTTAGTTTTACCCTGTTGTTGCAATAGTATTCCTACTTAGTACAGCAGGAAGTGTGGGGTCTTTATGATTTTTACCAGAAACTCGTCAGCCTTATATTGCTGCAAAGAAAACAAAAACAAATTAACACAAAATAAACTAACAACCTAAAAATACTCATTTGAAAAATATCAGCCTAAACAAAATGTTTTAGTTTTAAGATCATGGTCCTTCACCTGCTCTCTGTGTATGTTAGAGTAAATCCTCGTAAAACAGGCGTTGTTGTTTCCATAAATCCTCTCTTTGCTTTCTAGCCCTCAAGTGTTTAGTGCAGCTCTAACATCAATTTAGGTTGTGGATAAAATTTTCACTGTGTTTTGTGCTTCCGGGGATGGTGAAGCAATTGCCATTAGAATTAGTGCCTCAGGCTGGTTATGCTCAAAATAGGAACAACCTAGCAAGCAGGATATGAAGCCAAACAGTAGATTATAATCTCAGTGATCTGTCAAACCCTAGAATAATTGGCTCTTTGGGATGACTGAGAATTGAAGTCAGAGGCAGCGTAATGACTTGAAGTAACACTCCTGTCTATAAGCCTCGCTAGGTTTCATTGGTGTGATCAGGAAGGTTTGATAAGAGGGATTTCTCCTCGGCACCATCAGGAGGGCCTGTAAGACTGACCAGAAGAGGTTTCTTATTACAGCATCACATAAGTAATCTTTATTCTGCTCCAGGGGAAAAACACTGCTTGTTAATTTTCACCGTTAGTGAGGAGCAGACCTGCAGTGCACTTATTTCTGTTGTCGACATTTAGCTCAAATGAAAAAGGATTTGCATTCAGCGTCAAACTGCTGCAGTTAATAGAAGTTCAGTGAAATGAAACGTTACTTTGCTTGGACTTCCCTCCCAGTTAAGGCTGTTGTTAGTGAGTGTAGGTCAAGATTCAAGGGAATAGATTCTCCTCAGCAGGAAAAGTATTTTAATTGAACCTCCCCCCCCCCCTTTTTTTTTTTTTGTAAATGTCAGCCATGCTCACAGCAGCCATATCAGTATTAATTTCTGAGTCAATTATCTGCTGTTGTTCAGTGGATGGTGCTTGGTGCGTTCTGTGCGACTATCTGCAGACACACAGTGTTTCAGCTCTTTTACTAATGATTTGTGCCACAGCTCTGCTGCTTATTCATTGATAAAGAATGCAGAGTAAGAAGCTTTTGACAGTTGATATGTCAGTACGGTATGTAACCCAGTCAATAAACTACTCATATACAATTATGTAAGGTCAAATAATGTCATATGGGTGTTTCAGGACAACATACGTAACAAGAAGAATGTACTATACTACTACTGGTGGTGCATCATTGCACACAACTGAATCATTCCCTTTTTTGCGAGCCTTCAATGCACAAATAACCTATCCTAATTTGATATGTGCAAGATATGCACTTTTTTCCAGAAACCTTCTTTCAGTAGTGTTTATTAGCTTATAAAGAGAACAGGAGGTTTCTTTCAACGTGTCTGACGGTTGCCTCAAAGCTCTGAAGCACTGCCAGCTGTCCTTAGAGGCTAAGCCATCACACAATGGCTTTTGTGTCCCCAGGTTGTTCTGTTTGAACTGTAGTCTCACACTGAACATCTTTTACAGAAAACTTCAGGACAGCACCTCACATGTACCCCTGATGTATTCCAATATGCGTCTCTTTAAGATCATATTGAGTCACATTTACCCTGAAGTGGCTCCTGAAAGCCCACTGAAGTTAAATCGGCTGCTTTGAGGCTTAACTTTATGCCGACACAGTTTTAATGATTAAGATTTTGCGTTTATTGCCTAATGAGAATTTTTCAGTTAAAAGAAGTTTGAAACTATAACATTATAAATTACTAATAAAAACATTTCAGTTCAGTATCAGCTTTGTAGCTGTTCTGAAATAGTCATGAACTGTGAAACGTAGGATAATATCAAGCGGGCCTAAAATTACAATAGCCTAAAAACATGACCTGCTTTGTTTAGCTCTCTCCTGTGACTCTGTCAGCAAAGTGGCAGCAGGGAGTCATGCATTAAATTACATATATTAGAATCTATAGAGTCTAACCTGTATAGATTTTTTTCAGAGGGGGAATTTACTCATTTCTATTTCAAGCCCAGGGGTTGGTTGGTCTTCTAAATTGATCTGGCGAACACAGCTGCTTCTAAGAAGCCTGCTCCAACCTGATAAGCCCAGTAACCGTGGCACCTTTACCGGCATAGCTTAGACATCAAATATGCTTCATTTCAGATGGGAAGGTGAAGTCATGAACTTCCTGAGGTATCAAGTCTGCCCCCAGAAAGGTAGAAATGATTCTGACACCTGTGAGACACAGGAGAAATTTTTCAGCCCAGAGAACTGCCCTCCAGTGTGTTCAGTAGCTGCAGCTGCAGAACAGAAACAACCACATTCGCTGTCCATTCGTAGTCTTTTTGACTGGTTTTGAATCTCCATTAAGAGAAGTATAAGATAAATATAATCTATCCTTTGGAGCCTTTGATGATTTAAAAAAAATCTCTTTAAAAGAGCACGTTGTGTTACAAAGCTCTTACAGTGACTAGTGACATTTTCAAACCAACCAGATCCATTCACACCAAAACAGCCCAGGAGCTGAACTGAGTAATTTTGAATGAGTACGCTGGTAGCCTTCAGCAGTCCAGAAGAAAATCTCCATCAAATAAAATGAAATAATAGCAGTGGTTAGAGCCTGACCTTAATAACCCAATAAACTATCAAGTGTGTGCACGGTGTAAATAGACATAGGTGGGATTTCGTCATAGGCAAACAGTAAGTGACAATATTTGTTTCATAGACATTTCAGGCACTGTTTAATTATTCATTGGTGAACATACACACAAGCAGGCTCATTGAATCCAAAAACTCTTATAGAGGTGTGAGGGTTCAGTTTGATGTGCATTTACAACTTCCTGCCTTCATCTGTGTGTTGACCCGCTCTGCTGGAAGAATTAATCGATTCAGCCGTAGTAAAGAGAAAATCATCTCTAACTACAGTCGCCCCATGTACTGAGGGATCGATTCCACTCCAGCCCATGTGCTACACATCTTTTCCCTGCGCTCTCTTTGACTGCCTTGAATGTTCATCAGTCACTTCATTTTTCAAGCAGACATGTTTCGTGACTTGCTTTATGTAAGCGCTGCTTAAATGTTTGGACAAAGACATCTGATCATAGACATGATCTGAAGTTATTCTGAAATAACAAGATACTTGGTAGATTGATAAAAGGTGAAACCAATCCTTAGTACAAAATATCAATAAATTAACCTACAGTGATACCACCGCCTCTGTGGTTTAAGCAAGTTGAAAGAAATATTAAAAACTAAAGGACTCAAAGGCAAGTTCGGACTCCTCTGTAGTCCTGTCCCCTTAGTCTGTTGCACAGTATCAAATAATTTATAATAATGAAACATATTAAAATTTCAGTTTTATTTGTGGTTGTATGTCCACATTTTGGAAAATTAAGCTTGCTTAATTGCCTATGAAAAGCTAATTTTTACTTTTCTTAGGCGTCACATGTGCTCTTTGTTATGAGGTTGCGTTTGTGTTTGTCTTAGAGTTTTTAAGATTTCTGCAGCATTAGAGTAATCCAGTGATTATACTCAGTACTTCTGCTGCTACACTGCAAAAAGTGACAGCGAACAGTTGGGTCGGAAAACTTCATTTTCTAAATTGTAAACAAATACACCATAAAACAGCATTTATGCTGCTCCTAAAGTGCATCACAGAGGGTGTAGCGTCACCGTTTTTCGAAAGTGACCAATCAGACTGGGCCCTTTGTTTCTTTGGGCTCTGCCCCCCAAACTTTTAAAAGCCGATTGATTCGAGCGAGCAGAATTCATCAGAGAGCAGAGCTGCGTGGCTGTTTTGTGCACTTTGCTGCTGAGTTCTGCGTGCGGAGGTTGTTGAACTTAAATTTAATTGCATGAGTGGCAATGAATACCAACAACTGTGAAATTGAATTATTTCCTCATGATTATGTTTTATCTTGTGCACTGTTTTTGGCATGAACATAATAATGCTATAGTTGAGATTTCCTTGCCTTATAAGCACTTACTTATAAAAACTGCTTATTGCTGACATACCATTAGACCTGAACACATTTTTACTATGATAACCCCAAAACTCTCTTGTAAACTGTTTTGTAAATATAGCTGTCGTGGCTTTTATTGTACTTACAGCTTGTTGAAAATAAGCCTTCAAACTAAAGAAGATAAAAGGTTATTTTCCGCATCTGTTTTTAGCTTTTTGGCTTTGTGCTATTAGAGCGGCGTCACCTTGAAACGCACACCCTCTTTTTGTATCATTTAAAGATGACTGAAAACAAAGCAGGGATTAACAGCTCCTTTTAAGAGCTTGTGAGAATAATTGTGAGCCGCTACAAATAATTTTCTCACAGAGATGCATTTATATTCTATATTCAGGCAAAAAAAGGCAATTTATTAGCTCTAAAATAACACTGCTCTGTTTTCACACAGCTTTGACTCATATGCAATTTGTGATAAATCACTGGTGCCAGCCAAAACATTTCCTGGTTTTGTGGCATTTACGGCTTTATTTCATTATTCATCTATTCCTCCCCGCACTGAAAAGTGACTAATTACCCAAAAGACGAACAAAATACGGACAGAGGTCCTGCTGGAGTTTTCTTTGAAATCTTCTAGTGGAGATGACCGCCGTGCATTTTGATCTTCTAATCAGCGCACTTGTACATCTTCACTGCCTCCAAATGAGAACATTAGTGTGACGGCTGCAGTCACAGAAGTAGAGCTGCAGCATTAAAGGACATTCAGCTTTCAAAGCGTTTCTATATTGAAGACATGGAACTTAAATAGAAAGTTGTGGAGCGTAACATTTTGTAGTTAAACTTTATTATCATTTTGTTCACTTATTGTCATATAAACTGCGACAGATCAACATGGAAACCCACTGGATGACTTCTGCTATGGGGGAAGACAGTCAATATATCTGCTGGGTCAAGAGTTCATCATTATTTACTGACTCAGATATATATATATTTATTTAAAAATGTAATAAAAGGCTAAATAATTTGTTACATTCTCAGCCTAGGGATAACCTAGACATATAATGCTCTAAGCAAGGAAGGGTCAGCAACACAAGACTAACAAAAAAAAAGGTCCTAGTGTTCCCTGCTGTTCCCTAACCAAAAACAAAAGGTAAACAAAAGACAGTACACGAACCTATGCTCCTATCCAACAAAGAAGAGGAAAAAGGTTACATCAGAACAGGCTTCTAACTCTTTATTACCTGCTGCAGCTCTCAATACATACAGTGGATAATTATTCACAATTTCTAATTACTAAACTATTTACAATGATACAAGGAGTACAAATGAAATCACACTATTCATTAAGGATTTCAGTTCAAGATTCTCTCAGTCACACGTTTATTCAAAATCATCATGCATTCCCTTCTTTTGCTTTCCATCCGTCCGTTTTCTTAACCCCTTACCCAAATAAGGATCGTGATGGAAATCAGAAACAAACAGGCCCCCAAAGTGTCTTTTTATATTATTTAGTCAAGACAGAATAAGGTCTGTGAGTGTCTGATGATCTGATGACAAAGAAATGGAAACTCTTAACCTTTAAAACATGGTTATCACAGCATGTCTGCAGTTCATCAGTGATAAAAGTAGGTCTAGTAAAGGATACCACAGAAGCTATAAATCAGATTCTTCTCCCTAAAAGCTCACACAGAACAAAGGAGACTGCTACATATAAGCAAATTACATGTGTAGACCATTCTACAATGATGATGCAGGAGAGGCACTAGAATAGAATAGAATAGAATAGAATAGAATAGAATAGAATTCAACTTTATTGTCATTGCACATGTCACAGGTACAAGGAAACAAAATGCAGTTTGCATCCATCCAGAAAGTGCTTTAGCCATAATATAGATATATTACAGAAATGGGTCTGTTATAGGTATGAGGGTACAAAATATGGGTCTATTATGGGTATGTTGCAATGTGCACAGTATGAAGGTATGCTATGAATATGCTATAACTATAAGTACGCACAGGCTGTAGTGAGTGTACAAGCTATGTACAGGATATAAATATGAAAACTATACAGAAATATGAACTATGCAAGTTGTAAACAGTTGTAGAATTATGATTATCATATTGTACAGAATGATTGTTTATACAGAATTATACAGTAGTGCAGTTAAGATAAGTGAAATATGTGAATAATTTCTGAGTAACTTTCTACTTTCTTCGGAGATAATATGCATGTACCTTTCCATACCATAGTCAGTAACTGAAACCCAAGTTAGCAGTGGCGACCCCTTGGGAAAAAAAGAAGCAGTCGAAAGTACCTTAGTTATCTCTTAGAGAAGCTAATGCGAAGAATGCAGCTACATAGTTAGCTAATGTATTTATTGAAGTTTGTTAAACCTCTGTTTTTGTTGTTGTTGTTTTTATTTTCAGCAGAACAAAATTACGTTGTAAAAAACGTTAGAAGTGAAGTTGTGTGACAGCATCATTTTCTCAGAAAAACGTTGTTGATGAGTTTATGGTCTCAGTCTCTAGTTTTAAGTCATATTAAATATGTTTTTTGTAAATTTTGGACCAGTCGAAAAAATAGCAGCAAAGACGATATGCATTAGGGGGGCTTAGTTTGTGATTGACAAGCACATTTTCTATTAACCAATGGGCTACATCCAGCTTATGGGCTTCCATCGTTTATATACAGTCTATGCACGATAACTTTATATTTTTATGAAATATGCACATTTCCACTATACTTAGAATTTCACACTGTAAAAATGTTTTTGGTCACATTCTCAGAAATACAGAAATTTCCGCTCATGCTTTTTGTCACACACTATTGAATTTTTTGTCATGGAAGGTGCAGGTTTTCAGTTCAGCGTCTTGTGAAAACGAATTTTTGAGTTCCATAATCTGTTGATGATGCATCCCATAACACTACAGCTTTTGTTGTCGTTGTTGGTTTTTGTAGCAGACGGAATCAACATGGAGGAAAATTCACATAAGACAAGGCCAGTGGAGAGCCACGAGTCACGTCCCCTCAGGTGTGGGTGGGAATTAATTGCAGTCTCTTTCTGGACAATTTCGTACAGGCAACCTTTGATAAAAGAGATTGAAATGTGCTAATACCTGGTATAAAAGCAATTATGCTGTGTTATACAGAAAAATAGAGCGATATTGTGCCATGCAATATTGATTTCCCTCCATCTTTTGCAGAAAAAGATTATCGATCTGTGCATTATCTTACTGGAGTCACTGCCTCTCCTTTTCTCCTTTTTCTACTATAATTGACTCTCAATTCAAAGAAGAGTGTTCATGCATGCTACAATGTGTCTTTTGTGTACAACTTTTGTCAATCCCATCTCCCTCCCTGCTAAAGCCAGCTTGGCTTGATAATAAGATTAGAGTGTGGAGAGGCAGCTTAGTGACCTGGCCTAAGAAACAGTGATTGATTATCTGTAAAGCTGCTGCAGAAAGGCAAGGCTGGGAAAGGGGTCTCAGAGCAGAGGGTGGATGTGAGGCTGCGGAGGTGAAAGGGCAACAAGTGCTATTCATATAGCACTGCACAAATGCGTCCATAAAACCAGTATCAGAGGTTTTGCATAAAAAAAGAACGGTAACTTAACATATTTTAAGGTCAAAGGTATTTTAAGGTCATTTTAAGGCAAAGTGGCAGGAACACAACTCTAGAAACAGTGGGTCAGACTTTTTGTAAAAGAAATGATGTAATACAGGACTTCTTCCACCATTCATCTTCTCCTCTGTGATTATTCACCTGCATGAATGCAAGACAGCAACAAAGTAAAGGCTTCAGTGTCTTATAGTAGTTTTGGGTTTGTGACAGTTGTGCATTTTGTTAAAATAATACAGGAATATAGTGGTTAGCACTGTCACCAACCAGCAAGCAGGTCCTGGTTTCAAATCCACTGATCTGTGTGGAGTTTGCATGTTCGCTCTGGGTACTCTGGTTCCCTCCCACAGGGGTTAGGTCAGTGGGCAATTCTAAATTGATCCTGAGTGTGAACGTTTCTTTCTCCTGATGTGTTGACCCTCTAATAGGTTGCCAACCTGTCTGGGTTGTACCCTGCTTGTCTCCCTATGATACCTGGGACAGTCTTCACCTCCATGTGACACTGAGTTGATAAGGAGAAGAAAATGAATGATATATATAATATACTCACAATGTTTGGGTTGAGGAAATGCATGCCATGAATGCTACTGAATCTCATTTTAAAACCAAACACAGATAAAAGTACATGCAGGAGATCATGGTCTCTGTATTCACACTTAAATCTAGACAAAATGCCTAAAAAGTCTAACTTTTGACATTGAAACACAATGAAAGGAGGCAGGATGCTCCATGGACACTTACTGGGTGAGGCATAGTAGACACATCCAGCTGAGAGGAGGCGTCTGGGGCCAGAAGCCAGAAATGTATCCTGCTCTCTTTCTGCATTTCTGCATCACACTTGTTGAGGTATGATAGAGGAACTGAATCCTGTTTCACTATACATTACAATTTAGGTGCACTTTACAATAATTTCACCAGTTTTGATTTCATCCTCACATTTGAATGAATGCCAGCTGGCATGCACTGAGGCACCAGCTTTTTATTTATCAACTTTGTTTCAGCGAAAAGCAAAGAAGCTCAGGAGGATTACACAAACACCACAATAAATCTCTTTCATGTCTTTGACCATAACACAGAGACACCACACCGAGAATCTCAAGGGAGCAACTGTTCTCCATCTAATCCCAAAAAAGGAGGGAGCACACGTACAAAAGCACAGTTTATAATGCATTCACAGCCAGACCCCTGAGAGGCTTTAAAAGCTTCTCTCGCTTAATCTATCATGTCAGGGTGTGGGGGCCATCGAATCCTTTTACACTTTGATATAATCCAAGCTGATTACAGTCCTCTCACCTCCCTTAAATTACTGCTGTTCTTAATTGTGTTGAGTGCAAGTCGACGTCGACTTTGCCTCCGTGTTGTGTACTGTCTTTTTTCTACGTGTGTGCAAAAAATCATTTAATTCTCCTGGAAATAGAAAGGCTGAGGTTATGGCTGAATTATAATGTCTACCATGCTGCAGCAATTTCTGTGTGTGTGTGTGCTTATGGATCTATTTGTGATTTTCTGTGGATCTGTTGGTGGTTGAAATAAAAGCCTTTTTCAGGTCTTTGAATTTAATCACTCAGTATGTCCTGCTGTTACACGCTGGTAATCTTTCCGTGTCGGTAATCTGCACTTCAGATTGCTGTCAAAATAAAGGACATGTGAAGACTTGACAATCTTGGACTATTCACCCCTAGCAGTCTGCTGAACGCTTGGTAACCAATCGACTGACTTTAAGGAAATAGTGAAAAAACAGTTCTCCAAAAGTTGATTCTGTTTCATCTGGACGTAGCGTTTTGTGGGAGAAACGTTTCGTCACTCATCCAACTTCTTCAGTCTCAGCTGACTGCAGGTTTCCCCAATCTTATAAACAGGACATTTGCATAATGACTGAAATCAGCTCACTGAAGGAACAATGGGCTGGGGGGTCAGTTCCTTAATCGTCGTAATAATGCAAATTCTCATGACCATTGATCAACAACCACTGACCAAAACCCACTGATCAAAGACCACTGATCAATGGCCGTGAGTACCATTCACAGAGAGTTGGGGAATGGCTGCAATCACAGCATTGTAAGATGGTGAAAGATCTACCCTTAGGCCCCCTCCTCGATTCAGAGATGGTCTTTCCCTTTTCACGTAAATGGCCTCCTCAAACCAGCGTTCCTTCCTGTCCAGGATGTGTACATCCTCATCATGAAAGAGTGTCCACTGGCCTGAGGTGTAAATAGACTGCAGAGTCCTGGCCTGACGAGGTAGCACTTCTGTGTTGTGCCATCTGCTTTGCCAGAGGTTGTTTGGTTTCCCCGATGTATAAATCCTGGCAATCCTCCTGGCACTTAACAGCGTACACTATGTTACTCTGTTTGTATCGGGGGACCCGATCCTTGGGGTGGACCAATTTTTGGCGCAGCGTGTTTCGGGGTTTAAAAGCCACAGAGACCCGGTGTTTAGAAAAAATGCGTCTCAACTGCTTCGATAGTCCTGACACATATGGGATCACTAAAGGTTTTCGCTTGGTCAGCGGTTGTCCTGCAGTCAGCTGAGACTGAAGAAGTCACTTGGATGAGTGACGAAACGTTTCTTCCACAAAAAGCTAAGTCCAGATGAACAGAATCAACTTTTGGAGATTTACTTTCCTGGATGATTGAGAAACCATCAAGATGAAAAAACAGTTGTCTTAAGCCATAGCTGATATCATGACACAGCTATTTTGTCTTATTGTTTATTTGGCTTCAAAAACCAATATTTAAAAAAACGACAAAACCAGTGTTTAGCTTTGTGCATTTATTGGCTTAAAAAAGGCTGCTAGCAGTACAAAAAAAAAGATTATCAGTGTCATGGTCCCAGGTCTTTGACCCAGCATTTTGAGTTTGGGGATGTTTTCCATTTTGTTGTGGTCTCATGAGTCTTTGTTCTGAAACAAGAGATGATTCAACTTCAAACATTGTATTGTTTAGTCTTGAGTTATTTTTTTCCAAGTGCCTCTTAGGCCTCTATCTATGTTTGTGGTTCATGGTTTCTTGTGTGATATTGTTAGTTCCCTTTGTGTCCTAGTTTCGTCTCTGTCTTGTTCTTGGCATCTCCTGTGGAAGTCAGTCCTGTCTTATTTTTTCTAAATCTCTTAGCCCATGTCTTAGTCCTGGTCTCATTGTTTGTTACTTCCTGTTTTATTTTGATAGGCCCTTGTCTTTATGTGTTTTTAGTTTTGCTTTCCCTTAGTTAGTCAGATTTCATTCAGCTTTGTTCACTGGAGTTTCTCATCTCCTTACTTTACTGGTGTATAAATATTATCTGAGTCTTCCTTTGTTCTTTGTTGCATTCTCCTGTGTTTTCTAGGAAGAATTTTGAGTTTGGATTGACCTGACCTGCTTATCTTTGTATTTTTGTTAGTCTGCAAAAAAGCTATTTAGAGTTTTACTTGGTGCTTTTGGAGTCTAACTCTGCCAGCCACATAGCCAATGTGACAGCCGGTTAATTGAAGGATTAATAATTAATCAAAGACACCTTTTGGGCTCTTTGTATGGTAATTGCCTGAGTTAATGTGGCCTGGAGCAGGCAGCTAGTGAAAAAAAGCAACATAAATCTACAATAGCGTGCAAAAAAGTCAAAAGCCACCCCTCATTTCTTTATATTTTGTTAGGAAAATGGGAAATAGGTGTTGTAGAATTTTGTTCTGTTCTCAAATATTTAAGAACACACTGGACATCATGCTGAGCTCTGAAAAATTCTTAGCTAATAGCTCTTTGGGAATCACTTTGTTGGTGCAAAAATACAATTATGTCTGTCAAACTATGTTATCTTTGACATTTTTCATAGATTCAACTAGGGAAATGGGAATTAGTGATTTATGCAACATGCTGCTGGTGCTTAAAGATATTTAAAATTGGTTCTTTATTAAGTTATGTATCCACCTGAGACAACACTAGTTCATCCCTAGAGTTATGAGTTTTGCATGCTTGAATGAGTCATAGGTCAGCCTTAAGTGGCTAAACAAACAAACCAAAAAATTGCCCTAAATAAGGTCAAGCATAAGGACTGGAGTGTGTTAACTCTCATTCAACCACAGGCTCCGGGTTTAACATGACAGCATCTTTACCAGCAGCAGGGCTGCTCTCCCATTACTGACCCTGCACTTAGGCCATTCCTTGAAGAGAAAATGTCTCTACGGCGATCAATACTGTGTCACATTAGTACAGTAATGCACAGCAGGGAAGTAAAGCAAGATTTGAATTAGCTGTACAAATTACAGGGGCCAAGGTAATTGTGCCTGTGATTGATGAGGATGTCACACAGATGATAATGAGTCACGTCACACGGCAGTACTGCCTGCAATACCCTGTGAACTCAAGCAACTCACTATAATATTTTATTTTTATGTTATGAAAGCACTGTTTCTGAGAAGTATCGTTCCTACTCAAGTAAAGACTGTTCTTAATTACATTTCAAGGAAACCACATTTTCCTCTCCTGTGAAATACTTAAGGAGGCAGATGGGGTGGAGAATACTGGGGGGTAGAGAATTCACTTAAAACAATTGTTGTACACTATAATTGATGAATAACAAGATATTTTGCTGTAAATTCGACACTGATGGACATTCCCATTGGTATGACTGGCTAATGTACTTCCATGTTCTATCCAAGTTCTTGCTGAGGAAGCTGAGGCGGTAGACCAGGTCATCTACTAATTAGCAGGTTGGTGGTTCCATCCCTGGCTGCTCCAGTCTGCATGCCAAAGTATCCTTGGGCAAAATACTGAACCTATTGTTGCTCTTTCATGTGTTCATCAGAGCGCGAATGTTAGATAGAAAAGCACTTAGGCATAGAAAACAAAGCTTGTCTGAATGTGTGTGAATGGGGAAATGAGGCATGTTGTATAAAGCGCTTTGAGTGCTCCAGTAGAATAGAACAGCACTATATAAGGACCAATCCATTTATCAAATTGCTGCATCTCTTTGTAGGCAGACTGTGCCACACTGCACAGCCATTCATAGTATACTGGTAATGCTGCTTTGTTGGGCTATTTTAAACATAGCTCTAGAAGGGATATTATTCACAGCATTTTCACTCAGAAATCAAGAGTTTTATATTCTTAAGCTTCATTTTTCATTTGGTCAGGTCCAGGTACAGAACAAATTGCTTTGTTTTAGGAACAGATCAGGTTTTAGGTTAATATAGGTCTTTTCACAACATTTACCCCTTTTTTAGCTTTCTGTTACCAGGTAATGAGTCTAATATGATTGCTTGCTCAAAATTATGAGAGAACAGAATGAAAGACAAAGAACTTTGCTCGTCTTAGTAAGATTAGAGTCTTTTCCTGTTGCTACTCTCACCTTTGGCCAGACCCTTCAGCGATTCTGTAGGTGAACATGTGGGTAGGTGGGCGAAAGTGTCAGCTGTATTCATCTGCATAATTCAGACAGTTGGATGGAAAGGGATGATGCCCAACAGGGTCATCACTACCGACCATCTGATCCTGTCTCTTCTTGATGCCTGTCTCTTTGAAGCTTTATATAATGATTATATTATACATTCAAGTCCAGTTCGTTGTTAAAAGCTACAGACTTTATACACACTTTTGTTGTGAAATAATAAACTACTTCAAACTTTGACTCATGTGTGCTCTACGGGAATGCATGAAGTGATTTATATTACCTATCTCCTAGATACATGTTAAAATAGCATGCTATAATTAGGATTTTTTAAAATATATATTCAGCCTATGTAATGGCATGTCCATCAGGTGTTAATTATTGATCACTAGGTAAAGATAGACATTGAGATATAGGGCGTATTAGCATATTTCAAATGGGACTTTTATCCTCAAAAGGATAGTTGTGTGGTGTGATAGTTTAGAGATTTTACAGAGGTTGGATTATTTTTATTATATCAAAGGATTAAAGTTTTCGTATGATATGAAATTACTTTCATTTTTTTTCCACCAAATGTACAGGTCAAAACTGAACTAAATAATATTTGCATAGTATTGATGGATCAAAGAAGAAATTTTTTCCCAGCTTCCCAATTTTAGTGAGCTAAATTGGCTTTAGCTCATTTTATGTGGCACAACTGTTTTGGTCACTACAGTACACTACATGGTACCTACAAAGAACTAAGATTAGTATTTAGAAAATAATGATCTATAATGATCTAAAGAGCCAGAGTTAAAATAAGCGAGAATACTGGACTTTGGTTTGTCAGATTTTCAGACATGATGTCAACTGTGTGTGGAGCAGCAGGATTGGACCGAAAAGCAGACTCGCCAGGCAGGATTTAACACAAGAACTCAGATTTATGGCTGGACTGTCAAAGAAATGCAAAACTAATCTAAACTGTGAATCTTGAAACCTGAACTAACACACAGAAATACACAGCTAGGAATGAGGGAGAACACGACACTGGACTGAGGGAATCCCTGAACATGGAACAAAGACCTTCACAATAAAACAGGAAATGAAGGAATGCAAGAGTGACACATGAGTTTGACAGAGGAGTGGAGGAAAGGCAGACGAGAGGGAGCGAAGGAACAGAAGGGAGAAAAACCGACAGGCTAAACCCTAAAAGACGTAAGGGCTCATACAAACACATAAACACAGACCCACAGAGAGAGACACAGAGGGCAAAGACACACAGGGGGACCTAATAATCCAAGAACTAAACAGGGAATATAAGAAACTCAAAATAGAATAACTAAGACTATAAATGAACCCTTATGAAAACATAATACAAAATATCACTAGAGTACAAGAAACTCAAAATGCTGGGTCAAAAGGACCCAGAACCGTGACACATAAGGCTCTAAATTAATGAAACTATCTGCGTTTCCTTGGTTTGTATATAGACAGCTGTTTGGTAGCACATTCCCTGTATTCATTTCACAGGGTAGTTATATGTCAAATGACGGGGATTCAAACCTTTTTATGGTACAAAAGCTACTGTTTTGCTAAAGGAAATTGAAAGGTGTAGTTATTTTTGTGTGCTTGATCTTATTGCATATTTATTTGTAGGTGTTTCTCTTCCAGGTGCAAAATATGGTAATTAGAGATTTTTCATGAGTCACATATTGAGATGTGCTGAAGTATTTCTAGGGTTACTGTCACGACTGGGGCAGCAGCCGTGTGATGTGTGGAAAGGAGGACTCAAATGCAGCACTTACTAAGATGTGAGGGTGGTTTATTAAGAATGCAGAACATAAAGTGGGGATTGCAAAACAGAACTAAGGATAAACTAAACTGGGAGAAACTAAACCATAGAATAGCGAACCCGAACACGAAGGGAGGACAGCAGGGAGAGCACGCAGAGGATTCACGGAGTAATGCAGAGAAACACAGAAGATGAATACAGACGAGGAACACAGGCAGGCACACACTATAAATACACAGAGGGACACTGGCAAATCACACACAGGTGGGAGACACAGCTGGACCTGATTAACCTGATGAGACAGGGGAACACTAACACCAGGGGCCAACAGAGGGAGCACAAACTCAGAAACCCATCCAAAACCCCAAAACACAAACCATCCCAAAACAGCCCACAAATAATAATAATAATAATAATAATAATATTAATAATAATAACAACATCAATAAATACACTAAACACAAAATCACTGAGTCACGGACTCAGGACCATGACAGTTACTCATTCAAACTAGTCCAGAAAACTACAAGGTTCATTGACATCTGCAGATACGTGGTCATACATTGATTGAGGGAGCGCTTGGTTTGCTTTTGCTTTGTCTTCTTTTGGTGGCGTGCACATTTTCAGTGTCACTCGATCATCTTCACTTGTGGGAAGCTGAAATTGTTATTGAGATTAATATGAATTGTGCGACCCTTGTCTGCAAAGACTTGGCAGTTACTCACTGAGTGGCAGTAAGCATGAAAAAGTGCATTGCAAACAGGAAACAAAGACTGTTTGCCTTCAAAGTAAGAGTTGCACCTTTTGAAACCGTATGGTGGAAGTGGTAAGGCATTTAAAAAAAACTTTGTGTTGAACTTTTTCAAATTTCACTAGCGTTTGGTTGTAGTTAACCACTTTTTGGAGATAAGTTGACATCTTTCATGCAAACAACAGTGACTTCAGCAATCTACTATCAACAAAAGCAATCAGAAGGAGGATTCTGGTGCAGTACCTTCTTTGTGGCTGATTTCACCTAGCAACAGAAAACAACCACTTGCCAGCCAGCTTTTTTCCTTAGCAACCACAACAGTTGTTAAATGCGTGCTTTACACGTCTGTTAAAGGCACATATTCTGAAGGCAGAAGATGTGAAGGCAGATGTGGTATGTGCGTCAATTAAAATGCTCCTCCGTGAAAGAACATGCTGATCACATTGAACTTCAAAGTCACATATATCGATTGGATTGCACTTCAAAAAAACCCTGCGGTTAAGATTTGACACTTGCCCTAAGTCTGTCTGGTAAAAGTTGAATTCAGGACATCTTTTTTTTCTGTTTATACCATGGCCTTCTGAGTCTTAAATCTTGCTTTCAGGTTGACATCTTAAAATCTGGGAGAATTTTAAACACAGTCCTTTGGTGTCTGGGGTCTCTGAGGAACCACTGTAGCATAGGCTTATTATGCTTGGTCAAGAAATTATGTGATCATTATTAGCTGTAAACCTGTAATAACCTGTAAATACATCAGCTACATCTATAAGTGACCATATTGACACATCTGTACTTAAGCTGATACAAAGAGATTCATCTAAATAGTGTTAGTGCTAAAAAAGTCAAACTGTTCCTTAATAAACAGACACGAGAAAGACGACTGTTCCAGTCTCCAGAAAGTGAAAGCAGCATCTAATTTACTTCTCACCCTGCACGTCCTCCTGTGATGAACTTGTGAGGCATCTGATGTTGTATACAGATTATGAGCCTCATCCTGTAATTCCTCTCAGCCGAGTGCTCAGTGGAAATCTGAAATCAGATCACTCAGCTCCTTAATTACAGTCTGACTGCATTAAGCCCTCCCCGTGTCCCACAGGCAGTAAAGTGGCAAGAGGGGGCCTCAGCCGTCATGTTCGACCCTGGACTTGTTCAGCAGAGGCCCTTTCAGCCCTCACCCTGTCACTCTTGTCAGCACAGCTCGCCTTGTGCATGGTAACACATGACAGATCTGGGAGATAGAACAGCCAAGCCTCACCCTTCTGCCACACTAATGGTTTATAAATATCTTCTTCAAAGAGCCGAGATGGTGTGAGGGGTAGCATGGTGGTTATGGGCTCTGTTGTGGTGTAACATTGCAGACCCATTTAAGCTCTCAGCTTGCCTTTCATTCCCTGCCACGAGGACCCAAGAGCTGGCTGGAAGAGGGGTTAGGAAGTGCACTGCGGGACTCGAGATGGACAGCTGGGATGAAAAGGCTTCTGGCTGGCATCCGCTAATTCAAATCAGACAAACCAAGTCACCACAACAGCTACTGTGGTCATATTCAGCTAATTTTTTCACCAGTTTGGAACATTTATACAAGTGATACATTAATGCCAACATGTACAGATGTTACCCTTTTTTTTCAGTTCAACTTGCATAAGTCACAGAAGTTGTCCTACAATAGAAGTCTTTGTTTTCCCACATAAACACCTATATCCCCTGTGTGAGCGGTATTTGCATGTGATCAAAGCCTCAGCCCACTGCACCCTCCTTCTTTCTCTGACTATAGAAAACTGTTCCTCTGCTTCCCAGTTTCTTGTATTGCGCTGTGTTCACAAAAAAGAGCATTGCAGTTAAATGTTCTGTATGTCAGGGCTGTAAGAAGACATGTAGGGCTTTCAGGATAAGAGTCAAAGGACAAAAAGCCAAGCGTGTGCAACAGTTCTCTGACTGACCTGTTGTTACACATCTTAAGAGAGGAGGGGAAAGAAGAGAAGTACTACGGTGAAAATTTACTCATCTCTATTTAGTTTTCACTGATGCGAGCTTTGTGAATAATGATGATTATCAAAGGTTGTAATGGTAGTAATCTCATTTTAGATGATTAAGCGTACAATATATCACGCAGCGTTTGCCTCAGTGCTTTAGAGGCAACTGATCCTCATATTTACCTTTGTGTTGGCAGAATGCAGTGTCAGAGAGGACATGAAGGGTCATGGCTCTCCGGTTTTTATTGCTTCTCATGTTTAAGGAGTCTTTTTTCAACTGATACTGACACCAACTGGCTATGTTAATATGTACAGCTTGCTACACTAAATGGATCAAATTCCTTGGCCAACTACACATTACACCTACAGGAGCTTTTTAAAGTTTTTGTGCTGATGTTAATGCCAGAGCAGGTTTGGAACTCGGCAGTTAGTGAGTCAAAAGTTAAAATAGAAATAGTCATTAATAGAAATCATAACACCAAAGATGTCTTTTACCCCGTCAAGTCAATTACCAGCCAAACTGGGAAACATACAAGTATGACAGTGTGGTGGCAAGAATATAGTTACGTAGGTTTTAATTCTCACTTTTCTTGATAACCATAATAAGAAATGATCCACAGCCACATTCTTTGAATTAAGAACATATTTAAAAATGGTATGTGAAAATCTGTGACTTGTATTACTTGAACTCGGGTCTGCCATAAGTTGTAGAATGACTGATGGTGGCTCCACCACCTGTCACTCTAATGTCATAACGCAGACTTTTCGTCCCTTTTAAAAGTGGAAAATAGCGCTCAATAATTTGGATTAAAATAAACGTAACTGTGGTTTTTCTGACTGATTTGATTTACAATTTAATCTTTTAACGTCAAACCCAGTTTAATCCTCAGTTCAACAGCTTTACATGAGATGGAGCATACCACGAGATAACATAAAAAGATGGTGATAATCACTTAAACTTTAACTTAACATTAGGTTGGGTTAAAGTTAACCAGAAAACTTCAATACCATTTTAACTCTTTGGTCAGCCTGGCCGTTAGCTTAGCTTAGCCTAGCCTAGCTTAGCTTAGCTTCCGCCTGCTTTAAATATATGGTTAATGCTTTAATCACAGTTCATACTTTAATCATAGTGGACAGTATTATATCTGTGTACATAGACCACAATCAGTATGTAGAGGTTTCTCATGTGATATCATGTGGAATTTGTTCGAGAACTAGTTAGGAAAAACCAGAAACCTCGCTAAGTGAAAGTGATAGCAAAGCGCACACTGCATCAAAATCCTTCTTTTCATTGTTTTGGTCACTATCAGATTGTTGTGGTTGCCTGATTATCAGAAACAGAAAACATAGACCTTAAGTAAAAGCCCTGCAGCGCTGCAGCCAACACAAAGTGCAGCATTTCCTTTTAAGGTACCTAGTCTCTGTTTCTGGTTTTCATCATACTTTTTAAAGTTCACTTTACTTCACTCACAGAGTAGAGGATGCAGTTATTGTTGGCTACCAAAGCAATTGCAAAAAGGTTTTCCTGATCCAGTGGGGGCAGTTTGACCAGTTTGGTTGCCAGATTGTGACAGACTGGTTTCTAGGCCTGTATTAATGTTTACTTTCACCCGAATATTTCCACATTCACTCAAACTAAATTTAGTCCAGTGGGAAACAATGCTGCATGTTCTCAGCTGCCACCTTTCTAATGTGAGTGGGCCGCTGCATCTGCTACGACCTCAAGGTGATACTGTAAAAACAGTCTTCAGTTTTGTATGTGTGTGTGTATATTTGTGTGTGTGCATGACTACACGTGTCTGTTTTTGCATGTGAGAGTAAAATCATGCGACTTTGCTGTGAGAACCAGAGGGAGGTTGTGGGAGTTGGGAGCCATGTGTGCGAGGAGAATCAATTTAAACACAATCAAAAGTTAAGAGGGATTAAAGCTACTGTGATGAGATAGCACACTCAAAATGGTTTAAAATAGCTGCAGAGATTACACTAATGTAATCCAATTTAAAGGAGCCTTCCCCAAATATTTATTATTGAAGCACCATCTGCTTGAAGCCTGTAGGGTCAGTCCAGTATGCAGTTTTACACCAACAAGGCTATTTTGTTGTCCTACATTCCTGCTGGTCCTGTCTGTCAAAAAACAAAATCAGAGAATAACCCATTTTTTTTCTGACTCCGCTTTAATCTTTGTTCATGTTTGTCCTTGTTTGACTTAAAAAAAAAAATCTGGAAAATCACTTTGCAATGGCTTTCTCACTTGCTGAACTCCTCGATAAAAGTAAAGCTCAAGGTCATTGAGATCTGTTAATCAGGCAGTGTGATGAAAGATTGTAATGAGCAAAATGAGTCTGGTGTTTTTAATTTTCAGCTGAGTGTATAGAGAACTCCTACTGACTAAGATCTTGTTGAGTCTTCACTGTGGGTATAAATAAAATAGGAATATGACTCTTGAAGACTTTCCAAACGCCGTTGGACCTTCTGGATTAAATTCTGAAAATCACTGAAAGTCACTTCACAGATTTCAAACTAACCATATTACAGCCGCTCCTTTTCAGATAATCATTTGTGGGAGAATGATGGCAATATGTATCACATAATATAATGAGAAATTATAATGAAATTTGGACACCTCCCTTAGATTACTGTATACACTTACTAGACACTTATTAGGTATGCCTTACTAGTATCAGGTTGGGTCCCTTTTGCCTTATAATTCTCCATAGAGCTGTGTGGTGTGAATAAGGCACGGCGGGACCACAGGTTGTTGCTTTGAGCCATTTTTATTTGCGCCGGCTGCAGCTCACAGGCTGGCAGCCGCACATCACACCACAACCCAATCCTCCACCAACCCATGAGTCCCCATGTTTTAACAGGCGGGTGTGATTGCGGATGCCATGCAGGTGCGTCCGCACGGCACCACCGACCACGCCTCACCACACACCCCCATCGCCTGATTGAGGCCGGGGAGCTATCCGGCCGAACCTACTCCCCCAACCAGCTTCCAACCCACTGACAGGGCTGTGTCTCTTCTGGAGGCCGCCCACACCTCCAGTGGTGGCAGCGACGCTGGTCCGGAGGCCGGCCACGCTTTCAACAGCGGCGGCGATGCTGGTCCAGAGGCCGGCCACCTGGCAAGCCGGCACGACCCTGCAGACACAGTCGTGAGCCCCTGCTCTCAGGCGGCTGGGCCAGCATCCGTTGCTCCGGAGCAGTTTGTGCCTCAACCTCGCACCCGGATCGAGCAGGCTCCACTGGCGCGGGGACCTCCGTCTCCCCACACGGTTCTTCCACCGCTCCCAGCTGGAGCGGACCCTCGTACACCTCCATCTCCGGCTGGAGCGGCTCCTCCTCCTCCAGCGGGCACGGACCCTCTCCCGACCCGCTTCCGTCCCCGTGTTTCAACAGGCGGGCGTGATTGCGGATGCCGTGCAGGTGCGTCCGCACGGCACCACCGACCACGCCGTTTGAGTACAGTGAACTCATTATCATGTTCAGTACACCACTTGGAGATGATTTGAGCTTTGTGACATACTATATTATCTTGCTGGAAGCAGCCATCAGAAGATGAATAGGTATGCTGTGGTGTTTAAAAAATGCCCAGTTGATATGATGGGGCCATAACTGTACCAATAAAGCATCCCTAGCATCCTCTTTTGCCACACTAGTCATCTGTATGCCTTCTATTGGATTCAATCCAGTCAATCTTTGGATGGACCGAAGTGGCCTTCGTCTTTTCCTCCTGCCTGGCAGCTCCGTCTTCAACATCCTTTGTCTCATAAATTCATTATTTCTCCTCTGCACATGTCCAAACTTTCTCACCCTTGCCTCTGTAACTTGTCTCCCAACTGCTCAACTTGAGCTGTCCTTCTGATGTACTCATTTTTAGTCCTGTCCATGCCGATCATTCCCAGTGGAAATCTTAACATCTTCAACTCTTCCATCTCCAGCTCAGCCTCCTGTTTTTTCCATTTTTTTTATCACCACCGTATCTAAACCATACATCATAGCAGGTCTCACTACTATCTTGTAAACCTTCCCTTTCATTCCTGGTTCTCTCAGTCTGTCACAAATCACTCCTGACATTCATCTCCACCCACACCTCTCTGCCTGCACTCTCTTCTTCACCTCTCTTATACGCTTGTCTCTCACTTAGGATGCTTGACCCCAGGTCTTTAAAATCATCCATCTTCTTTGCCTTCTACTTCTCACAATTTCATTTATTCACCTGCCTCTTCTTCATTTACATACATAAGTGCTCGCGGATTCAGCACCATATGACCTTCCATTTTCTGTTTTGTGTTGCTTCAGGGCATTTTCAGTGGTTTTATGGTTTTAATGAATGTAAATGAAAGAAACAACAGATTAAACTAAATATGTAAGAAGGTCAGTGGTTCTGACTGGCTCCTCCAGTTTTCTATAGATAAGAGTTGTACACATTAAATAGGTGGTTTAAAAATGTGCTTGTGTGAGTTGGTGAATGTAACCTACAGCATAAAAGCTCGCTGAATGGTTAATAACATTGGAATAGTGATTAAAAAATCCATTTACCATCTAATTAAAATTCAAATATATTGTTTGTTTGGTCATTTTACAGCAAAAGCCCACCTCTGCTGTTTTGATTATGAAAAAAGGGGGGGAAGAGGTGGAAATCAAGAGTTAATATCAGCCTCAGCTAAACCTTTAGCTCCAGAGAGAGACTCACACGAGGGAAAGACATGGGTGGAAGCAGAGATTACTCGGAGAGATAGAGTAAGGCTGGTTAAAGAGGATCAGTTTATCTTCACACAGGCCTACATGGCTACCTGAGGGCTTGGGGGCGGAAGGCGGGGGAGCGACTTTTAATCCTTCACTTGATCATAACACAGCAAAACTAGGTTTGGATGCCCTGTAAGACAAATGCTAATTACACGTATCTGAGTAAGTGAGGCACTAGTTTGTGTATTTTTAGACACTTGCCGAGGCTGCTTTTTCAACATTTCATTTTTATATAAGTCTGTGATTACTTACTTACTGCGTTGCATCTGTTTACAGTTATTTATTCATCTGCTGGGACTTAAATTTAGCTGCTCTGGCGAAATGATGGTTTCCACTGGGGTTTTATCTACCATCAGAGGATCTCTGGTTTCATATGAAAGTGCTTCCCCCTATGGACGACTGTCGGTACTACAGAAAAACACATTTGGTCTCCTAATTGTGCTCCAGCTCCAGCATGCGTGATACGATTGACTGGGTTTGTTGTTCTATTCTGTTTTGTTAGTACAGTTTCGTTGCCATCTTAAATGCTTTTGCAGCTGAGAATCCACCAAGATGCCCCTCGGGAAAAATATTAATATTATATATATTTTTTTAATGTTGTTTATTCAAAAAGGAAAGAATCCTATTAGCAGAATCAAAGCGTGGCTAGGCTGAACAATAGCCTTTAGGAAAATATAATTAGGACAAGGTTAGCTGAGGCTACCTAGTCTCATTTTCTCCAGTATCCTCTTTTATTAGTAGCTTTTCCAGATTTTTTACCTCTGGTGAGGGATTTAAGTTGATTTATATCCATATCCACATGTTGAACAGCCTTTGTATCTGAGTCTACTGACATACACACAGAGACAGACACACACACACACATACGCACATACACACACACAGACTCATCCCAGATGGAGACAGGCACGGATTAGTGAAGATTTTACTTCATTTAATAAACAATTGAATGACACAGTTCTGAGGATAAACCTGCTCAAAGAAGCACAAGAATAGTCTGGACTTAGAAGACTACAGGTTATTATTGTGCTTCATCACACAATCTCTGTGTATCATTCAGAAATGCTGTTTGCATGCACTGCTTCTGCAAGATCTCTGCAGCGATTCACAGCAAAAAGCGACCTGCAGAAAAAAGCTGGTCCTCTCTAATTGGGCCTTTTGTACACGCTGTATTTTGATCAGCATACACTGAGCATGTGACCATTTAGAGAAGTCGGAGATACGCCACACAGCTGCATCACAAACAAGACCATTTATGCAATAATATTACACAATTGTCGCAGCACGTACATATTGCTTTATTGATGGGCATGACAGTAAAGACGATAGCTGGTGGAAATGAAATCGGAGAGCTAACAGGATTTGCGAGGGAAAAATCTATGTTTCAGATCTGAAAATAGATGATTTCGCTGTACCCTGGGCTGCTGTACATTACCAATCAAAAACAGGCTGATCTGACGGCTGATGTGGGCATGGTGGTGGTGATGATGATGGCGATAAAGATATTAATCTCATGCATACATGCCCAATAGATGGCTTTACTCCTCAACACGGCTGGCACGAGCAAATGAGGAACAAAGAGGAAGAATGTTTTCCTTTCGTTTACATGTCACAGTATAAATCACAGCTTTTGACATCTTTACATGTGTTGATGAAAAATAAAAGCAGGGTAGATCTCCCCTCACTTGGTGACGTCCCTTTTATCTACAACCAACACTGTGTCCGCATTTTAGCATCCAGTATTTATGCGATTAGATGCCAACAGATGATGAGCCTCAGTTTGAGTATGAATGAGCAGCTCTGCTACATCTACTAATTGTAAGCGTGCCTCTGTAGGATTGATAGGTTTAAGGGTCTTATTAGTTTCAGTACAGCCTACTTAAAGGTCAAGGTTCACCTGTGTATTTGCACATTCACCCAAAGGGAGATCAAACTGCACTGCCCCTCATGTGCACCACGTGATCGCAATCCAAAAAATCCACCCGACATAAGAGGTTGGATGCAGGAGTCAAGTTGCTTTCTGCCTTGAAAAATATTTTCTAGATAATTTTCTTCTATCAAATATTTCTGATTGCATCATCTGCAAACAGGTTCAGCTGAGGTCACCCTAACCCCGTAACCACCCCACAGTTTTGTAATTGAAAAGCCTACATGTTGCTGTGATGATCGTGACCCTGGTATTGGAGGGAGAAATGACCGTGTGTTACATCATATCTGTGTACAGCTGAGCTCTTTTGCTCACATGAGGTGAGAGGATTGAGTCTGAGATTGTTGAGGGATTAGTCAGAAGGACTTACCAGATTCAGAGATTGAGAAATTAAGGGATAGGAGCACCACACTTGCGGGGTCACATTGTCCCAGGAGGAATAAGAAAGCACTGAGTCACTGCAGGAAAAAGTGCATGTGAAAAAAAACAAAACAAGTTCTGTTTCATTTTTTTTTTGGTGCTTTATACATGCACACACACTTTCCTCCTTTTCATCTGTGCCCACACCACCACCCTCTGACTAATTCTCCTGCCCCTGCATGGCTTCACTGTGGGAGAGAAGGAAGGCGTGTCTGCATGAACAGATGTGGGGATCTCAGCTGGACGTCTATGGATCATAACGCTGCCTCCCACTCCTGTCTGCTACGCCCTGCCATCCATTTGAGCGCAGGAGGGACACTTTTCACTGTTTCACTTGCAGCATTTAAAGGATATAGCAGCAGTGGGTCTTTTTCACGTCCTTGGCTTTAGTTTTTAAAGCAAGCTCCAAACTGGAGACTCAGACGGAGACCAGCTGCTGGGATCAGTTGATCCAGCTTCAGGTGTCTGGTTCAGGTGACTGGGCACCCTGTGAGTTCGAAAAGATCTCTTTTGTGTTATCATTTCCCACAACCTGTCTTCATATCACCATGACCGCTTCATTATCATCATTCCACCTCCTTCGTTTCATCGTCTCTGGTTTCTTTTCTATGTGCAAATGTATTTAAGCATTTTCCAACCACATCAGCTTCATCCGAATGTTAACAGTAGCGAGATAGTGGACACTTGTAAATATGACTTTTGGTTGATGATTTTAAGAAAGTACCTGAAATTAGTTTGAGATAAGCCAAAATTCTACTTTCTTTACCTCTTAAACCTTTATCAGATGAAGAACCAAATATAGCGTTTTAATTTGGATCTTAACAATGAAACATTGCTGGTGTGGGGTGGGGGCTGGGGTGGGGGGAGTCAAACGAGTGAAAAGAAAAGCGTTAATATCCTCCAATAAAAATAAAGGTTTGCAATTTTCATGTATTGATACGAAGGGTTAAGATTTTTTTTTCTCGTCCATCATTTGCTCGTTTTCCCATGCAGAACAGTAGAGACTTAATCTACTGTAGTGTAAATCTTTTATGAAGACTAAATTTCGGAATTTAGAGGCTGGGTGTGTGGTGATTTAGATCTTTGTTGATTTGGCAGCACTAATGTCCGCTTGTTTTGCCATAGATAATAACGTAAGAGATACTGATTTAAATTAAAATTGTCAAGAATGCTCAGATCAGACAAACTACAGTAGCAATATCCACCTTCTGCAATGTTATCATTGAGTTTTTACTACATATGAAGATGTTACAATGAAGCCGTTAAGTCTTTGGACGATTTTAGTTATTGTTTTTGTGCTATTCAAAAGTTTTTATGCCGCTAATTTTGGTTCATCCAGTTTAAAGAACGATGAGCGTACGCCACTTATGCCACCGTTTACTAGTCCTCCTGTTCTAGTCGTGGCCAGATTTTAGTGAAACTTACTTAAAAATACACAACTTGTGTTCAAGGTCAACTCACATTTGTCATATGACGGGCAATAACCTGGGAATTGTGAAGGATCATGAGATGGATGAGCTGCTACGTCTCTGATGTTCTGGTTTCCTGAGTAGTTCTTTTCATATTGAAGATCAAACCAATTGCTGCGAAAAAAGATGGTTAAAATCACTCAACTAATATCTCTTACATGGCCATGATGATGGCAGACATTTACAGAACAAAAACAAAAGAAAACGGATTATTGATATTCAGACAACTTAAAATAGAATCAGGGTGATTTTTATACCAAAGTATTATTAAAAATGATTGCTTCAGCTTCTTATATCAGTGAAAGTCAGTGCTGCTTCTCTCTTCTTAATATTATTATGTGAATATCTTTGATATCTTCCATGACTGCAAAATAATGATCTCTTGTTGGAGCCCTGCAAAAAATGGATTCAATCTAATCCCCAGAAATAAGTTGAATAAAACAAACGCAAAAGTTAAACTGACTTATTGTGTTGCCATAGCAACCTGGCTTTCTGCAAAAAGCAGTCAAGACTGCTGTTCAGCTGCTCCGTCGAGATCATGATAAGAAGTGCTTTTTAAACCCTTGTTATCGCTGTTTTGGTTCCAGGTGACACAAAGAAGGTGGAGTTTCCCAGAAAAGAGATGGAGGTGGTACAAGGCCAGATGGTGGTGTTACAAGCATGGTACAGCCCCAGCGCAGACATTTCCAAAAACTCTGTCATTTGGTACTTCTCTGGGAACGAGTCCAAGCAGGTGAGAAGGGAACAGCCGAAGCAGTGTAACGTTGTGCTGAATAGCTGCTCTGACCTCTGGTGCAAAGACAATCGAGAGCCTCTTTAAAGGGATTAGAGTAAAGTACAGTTTGCTGGTTGGTTCTCTGGCTAGCGCTACAGAAGCTTTACATCTAATGCAAAAACTATTAGAGCTCAAACCACGAACTGAACTACTTTGCGTAGATTATTTTCTATCATACAATATCAGTTCAAAGACTGTATTTAAAGCTGTGTTTAGATCTTCTTATCGTTTAATTTAAGCAAGAGGAAAAGAGTAATGTTGCATTGCATTGCATGACAATGTTACATTCTCATAGAGATTTGTAAAACATGTTGATATGTAGAGATTAGGATTTTTTCTAAAACCACTGATGGTGTCTAATTCATAGTGGAAGGAAGAAAGGGTGGGCGTTAGGAAGGACAATATGCCTCTAATGACACTTGAGCCCTACATTGTGCTGTACCTCTCTTACGTAGCACACGCTGCTAGTGAACTTATCCCTGCACATGCTTATATGATTAATATTATCTAAACAGTTTCCGATGCCTGTGAGATTATCTCAAACAGAAAATCAGGCTAAAATTCAACATCCACCATCTGTACATGCCAGGATTATCTTTATGAAGGACATGGTAATCTGCACATCTTAATATCAGGCGGAATTCAAAAGAATTTTCATTTGAATGAAATAATCCATATCGATGTAGTGATGTCTGTGTTTCTGTGGACGTGTTCTCTCCGTGCAGGTGATAAACTTTAGCTCAGGTGAGGTCGGACACGGTCAGAACGAGTTCACAAAAAGAGTGGGCTTCAGTGTGGCCATGCCCTCGGCCAACCTCTCCATCTACATCAATAACACCCAGGAATCCGACTCTGGTCGCTACATGTGTATTGTCATCATCCCCGGAGCTCCTGGCATTTCTGGGGAGATGAGCCTTAATGTCAAAGGTAATGGTCCGCAGCGTCAGAGGAATTTCAAAGGTTAGATGTAATCAGAAAGTCTGCAGTGCAGCTCACACATTTCTTCGGATTTGGAAGTTCAGGCGAAGGAAATGCTAAGCATATTTTAAAGGATTTAGGATTAGACTAGTCTGTCAAAATCATATATTTATATGAGAAAGCACTGTCCACATAAAACTCATCTGCTGTTTAGGGATTCGCTGGGCTCTCAGGTTGTTATGTCATCCTCCAGCAGCAGATTGAAACTTACTTTTTTTTGCGGCGTGGCTACTGCCCTGAGACATTTCCACATCGCTGGCGCTGCATTACAACTACCATAGAAGTTCACTAAATGGGGCTGCTGGTGTAGCTTCTTATTGCACATGTTTTAAATCACTAACATTATCTGTCCCTCTGCCCAGTCCCTCCTTCTCCCCCAGTGTGCACCATGACAGGGAACCCAGTGGTGAAGGGCAATGTGACTCTGAGCTGTAAGTCCAGTCATGGAAAGCCTGTCCCTCAGTACAAATGGACCAAGGCTGCACCCATGTCTGAGGTCTTCTTCTCTCCAATGCAGAGTAAGTATTTTCCCAGCACGCAATGCCTAAACTTAAATGACTCGTGCGCCCCCCCCCCCCCCCCCCCCCACCGCCTGCAAAAACAACTCTCCACCCACTCCATATTTTCTCACTCGATGTCATGTTCATCCTTTCAGGTTATGTTTGCCCAGGTTTTGCATCAGCACTGAAAAAAAAAAAGTCCCCATCGAGCAGTGTGCTCTGGTGATTATACAAAGACTGTAAGGACCTGTTTTACAGGCATCATACTGTGGCAGGAAAAAGCACACTGATCATTTCAGGCTCCTGCTGTTGTTGCTAGTTTGCTGTGGTGTTTCACTGATGCAACTGATGGAACAGAGCCATCCTTAAAGAAGCTGGTTTCACTTTGGCTTTACCTCAGCGACATGGGTTCAGAATGTCTCCCATTAAAGATGAATCTCTCAGAGGTAAACATGGTAATACCTGAGCAAAAGTGTTTTTATTTCAAGAGTTATTCAAACTAATTTCCAGAAAGAGTTATCATACTGAGAATACAACAGGATAGCGGAAACTCTTCCAGTATGTTGGACCAGGTCACTTTTCCATATTCCGCTTAATTTTCTGACTGTGAATCTCCATACGCTGTTTTCATGCTGTGCAGGTGTCAAAAATGAAAGACCAGAGGAATTCATAGCCTTATAGAAACTGTGCAGCAGTCAAAGACAAGAAGGGAAGAGCAAGTGCTTTGATGCCCTTTTCCCCAGTATTTTGCCTCTCAGGCATCACACCAAGGTGTTTGGGTTGTTTGAAGCCTGAGAACAGGAGGACAGGAACTAAACAAGACCAAAGAAAAATAACCTCTGCTTGGGTTTAATGTTATCTTGAGACTTTCTAAATAATATCATTATTAATCATAATCAATAACAGCATCCAAATAGGTCCATAATTGGCTGTGTAGTGGCTGTTTTTTTAAAAAAAAAATTTTTGAAACTGCACGCCACCACCCTGGATTTTTAAGTGAGACATTCAAGATGTGATTGAATTGCAAATTCAGCTTTAAATCAGCTATTTAACAAAAACTTTGAATTAACTGTTGAGGAATTACAGATATTTTTTATAGTCTCCCATTTTCAGAGGATCCGATGCTGTTTCCTCCCTTAAGATGCTCTGCTAAGCCGTTACTGCTGCCACCTTCAGTTGTTGCTTGTTTGCGCCTCTCAGCCTCACATTTATTTTCTATGTCCAATTGCGTTGCCTTGAGATACTCTTGGGATGCTTTTGCAGTTTGCTTTTGGTCATCATCCATTTGCACTTTACTGCCTGATCAGTTTTGCAGCATTTGGCTGAATTTGAGCAGAGAGTGTAGCAGCAGTCACATCATACATCATGCCCATAATATAACATTGTGTTCACCATGTTTGACAGATCATGTGGCATGCTTTGGATCATGAACTGTTTCTCGCCTTTTCCATATTTTTATTTTCCTGTCATTCTGGTACAAGTTAATCTTGGTTTGATCTGATCAAAGAGGGTTTTTTTTCTGTTTTCAACCATGGAAATAATTCTGTCATCATCCACTTTAGTTGTTTTCTGTAGTCTACGGGCCTTTTGGTGTTGGCGAGCTGATCAATTTGTTTCTTCTTTCTTTCTTAAGATTGTACCAGATTGTTATTTAGTCACTCCTGAAGCTTTTGCTGTCTGATGGGTTCGTTCTGTTTTTTCAGCCTCTCCCACTTTTTCTGAAATCTCTTTGGGCCTCATGTTTAAAATCACCATGAAAAGCTATAAGATATAAATTCAAGACCTTGAAACTTCACATATTACATCTGCTTCATTTCATGAAATAACAGGAAATCAGCCATAAAACTGCTTGTCAGTTAATTGATGGAACTATTTTAAGCCTCTGAAAATAGTAGACTATGTATAAAAATGGCTGTAATTCCTGAAGAGTTCATGCTAAATTTGTTGTGCAACTCTTAAATTAAAGCTGAAAGTCTGCACTTCCGTCACATCTTAACCGTTTGATTTTAAATCCTCTGAAGAAGTAAAAGTAAAAAAATGTTGTCTTTAATTATGGAACTAACTGTATCTTTTAAAAAAGGACCACCAGTTGTTATTATGGTCACATACTTAGTTAATCAAGTTTAGCAAAATCACACATTTAAAAATAACAACTAGGAAAAAAATAACCCGCTAACAGAAATAACAGAAACCTTGCTCGTCTCAGTTTATCCACAAAAAACACATAGATGACAACTTGAATATGCAAGAACCAAATCACATAATCCTGCTGAGTTCAGAGAATTGTTTTATTGAAGTGATGAAAGTGAATTGGAACCATGAGGACAATTGGATCAGCAGTATGTCATGGGTCACATGGTCAAAGCCTGCCAAAAAGACCATAAGACGTGGAGATTTGATACTCTGTTACAGAGCAAAGCATCTTAGATCGTTGGAAGAAAGCTGTACTTTCTTAATGATGAGTTTTTCTGGGAAGGCGGTGACCCCAGCACTTCTAAATGTTAAAACACTGGTTCAGGAAATATGTCCCCAGATTTAAATCCCTTTTAAAATCATCAGTGAGATTTAAGCAAAACAGCTGCAGCACAAAAGGAAAGGAATATTACTGAATTCAATATTAGTGAATATGAGAATATTAGGAGCAGAACACAAAAGACAGAAACATTTGTCAGAAACTATTAGAAATGTATATTAATCATTGTAGCGAAATGCACTGCTTGATCGTCACAGTATCGCACACAGTCCGTTAAACCTCAGGCATATCAGTCTGTCCAGTTAGGACTGACAGATCATTGTGAATACATTTAGTGCAAATGAAAGAGGGTTTTACTTGTAGTGGCCACAGATTGTTGCTCTCTCCTCATCCCTCCTGATTGATTTTGCTCTAGTTTTGTTTTGTGTTGGTGCCCTCTTCACTACTGGCCAACAGAGTTATTTGCATCTCCCATGACAGTCTATCAGTCATTACATGAGGACGTAGACAGAGCCATAGAAGTGCATCAACCAGGAGGACTGGTATATGCTCCTTTGTGCCAGGAGGAACAGAAGGACCGCTGACAGAGCCCTACACAATGACCTCCAATGGGCCGCGTATGTGCATGTTTCTGACCAAACTGTCAGAATCAGACTGCATGAGGGCAGCATTAGTCCCAAATGTTCTTTAGAAGAACCTGTCCTCTGTGCATCTGCCAAAGAACAGCAGAACTGGTAGGACTTTTCTCTCAAAAGATGACAATAGGTTCACACTGAGCAGATATGGGTGGTGTGAAAGAGTCGGAAGACGCTGTGGCGAATATTATAATGCTTCCAACATCATCTGTGAAATGAATGGGGCACCAGTGATCGACCTGCCAGTTCTAGTGTTCGGCTGCGTGATGTCAGTCTGTGAACACATGCTGCACTAAAGGATGTCAATTCCTATCATCTATCACCTCCTGCTACTCCTCATACAAAGGAGAAGATACCAGTAATGCAGCTCTCCTCCTTGTATCCATTTCCTAGTATCTCCTCCACACTCTTGAGGCTGTTCTGGGAGACACAGCAAAGCTTCTTGCAATGGTACACATGAATGGGGATGTGCTTTCCTGGACAAGCTGGACTACCTGTGCAATCTGAATGGACTGCAGGTACTGTCTCATGCAAAAGTAGCAGCAAGATTACTAAGAAAAAGCAAAATTGCAGAAAAATCATTCAGAGTGTATAAAGAGAGAGTAATGGTCTGTGGCTACCACATGCGAAACCATTCCACTTTTGTGATCCTCTCCAGCACACCTGTTGTCACTTTCATCTGAACCACAGCAGGTGAAATGGATTCACAGTGATTCATGATTCCCAACTGAACAGATTGAGCCTGTCGAAGTTTAATTATTTGAAGCTGTTTTGTCTTTGTTCACTACAGTATAGCGAATAAATAAATGTTTTCCTTGAGTTTTATTGTTTACACCAGCAGGATAAAGGGGTTGAATAATTTTGACGGCAGCTGTAAATGTTTCAAATGGACTTCAGAGGAAGATCCTCGATCGTGGCATGTGTGAAATCCCCTTTACTGAATGAGACACGTAGCATTCTCCTTCCAACGTGCTGCACAAGCGCAAGAGAGAAAACGGGAATTTCTGCATTATTTTTCACGTCTGTCGCCAGAAAAAAAAACGAAAGAAAGAAAAAAAAAGATACCATCTGTTTCTGAGCAGTAGGACTTTGGCTGATTGATTGAGTATTGACTTAACTGTTGTGATCTCTGGCCTTCATCTCTTTAAGTCCTAAACTCATAACATGAAAACTACTCCCTCTGATTGTGCATCCCCTCACATGCTTTCAACACTCGAGCTCCAACCCTGCGCGCATCTTTTTATGCACACTGATATATGCCAACTCTGTGACACTTGAACTTTACTCTGCCCATCACTGCTTATCCCTTTCAGCAGTCTCTCTCTCTCTCCCTCTCTGTTTTTTCCTCTCTCTCTGCTGATCCTCTCGCCGCACTTCTCATTTCCTGTTGGCCTAGGTACCTAATCTAACAAGCCCCATGTCATTACTTGATCAGCCCTTCTAAGAAGCATAAGTTGGATTTGGGACAGAGAGTGCAGCACATCTTGCTACCCCTCCCTTCAATTTGTACCATTCCTTCTCTACCTTTCATTTAAGCTCACTCTCTTTTTCATCTTTTTGTAAAAAAATAATTGAAAGAGTGGAGAACCTGCCCTCAGACCATGCTTGTCCTTGGGTTCATGGGTAAGGGCTTTCAGTCATACATTTTTCAGTTATTCCCCATACTCTTTCTCACCTCTACCTGCAAGAATAATTATGTTTGTAGACTCAACATGGAACTCCTTAAGCTCTAAGAAAGCTTTAAAGGAAAAGACAAATCAACCCCATTTGTAATAATGCTTATAATAGTATTTTCTAAAATTTCAAATAAAAAGACTAGATTCAAACTCTATAAATATTAATTATAAAACCACTCAGTTGTCTGTATTTTAACCATTTGGAATTGTGAACCAGTGTTTTATGTAATCTTTCCTGACTATTTCCATGACAAGCAGGGGTTAAAGTGGGCTGGAACAATCTGGAACAAACGAGTAATTAAATCTGACAGACAGGTTATTGTACAGTGGTGAACAAATCTTTTCCCCTTTCCAGATTTCCTGTTTTTTTTTGGTGTGTTTGTCAAACTTAAATGTTTCAGATCATCAAACAAATGTAAATATTATACAAATATAACGCAAATAAACAAAAAATGCAGTTTCTAAATTAAGCTGTTTGTTATTTAGGCAAAAAATCTAAACCTACATGGCCCTGTGTGAGAGCCATTATCTACAAATGGTGAAAACGTGGAACAGTACCCTAAGAGCACAAGGACGACTCATCCAAGACTTTAAAAAGACCCCAGAACAACATCCAAAGAACTGCAGGCCTCACTTGGCTGAGTTATGGTCAGGTGTTCGTGACTCTTCAATAAGAAAGAGACTGGGCAAAAATGACCTACAAGGCCAAGTTCCAAGACGAAAACCACTGCTGAGCAAAAGGAACATAATGGCTCAACTCAGTTTTGGGAGAAAACATCTTGATGATCCCCAAGACTTTTGGGAAGATGCTCTGTGGACTGACAAGACAAAATTTGAACATTTTGGGACATGTGTGTCCCATTACATCTAGTGTAAAAGTAACACCACATTTCAGAAAAAGCAGAAAAGGAGACTGTCGGGCCATCTGCTTCTGACCTCAAGCACACTTTGGTTCTGCAGCAGGACAACGATCCAAAAAACACCACCAGAAATGACCTTCGGAGGGGCCTAGAATTCGATTGATATGCTGTGGCATGACCTTAAAAAGGTGGTTCATGCTCGAAAACTCTCCAATGTGGCTGAATTACAACAATTCTGCAAAGATGATTCTGCCAGAATTCCTCCATAGTGCTGTAAACTCAGTTATTGCAAACGCTTGATTGCAGTTGTTGCTGCTAAGGGTGGGCCAACCAGTTATTAGGTTTAGGGGCCATTTACTTTTTCACACAGGGTCATTTTTTCCCTTAATAATAAAGGCTTTCATTTAAAAACAAGATTTTGTGTTAACTTGTGTTATCTTTGTCTAATATTTACATTTGTTTGATGATCTGAAACACTTAAGTGTGACAAACAGAAAAAAAGAGGAAAATCGGGAATGGGGCACCACTGTATATCACTATTGAATGAGTTCATTCTTCATGTGCTGCAGGCTGCGGTGGCTGCCAGGGGCAGCTTGGTGGTACTTACTCAGTAACAAGAAAAAAACTGACATCCCAAGGCCCACTTACACTGTCAACACATCCCTTTTTTTTATTGTTGCTGTGATGCGTTCATGGTGCAGAAGTAAATTTGAAGTTGTGGTACTTAGCAACTGGGTAGCTGCTGAAGTAAGCATAACAGAGTAACATTTTGCAGGTAGTTTTTAGGCAGGTAGTTTTAAATGCAACATTTTAATAAACTTAACAATGTCACCAAACACACACAACTGTTTCTGTGCAGTTTTTCAAAAAGTGGACATTTTCTGTATTTCCCAGGGGAAAAAAATGTTAATGTGTGACACTGACAGAGAACGAAAGGGAAGAAAGGAAAGGAAGATCAAAGGTTATTTTCAAAAGTAATCATTGCTCAGGGTGTGACATTTTTTTCGGACTAGTAAGTTAAAATTTATGTGTAATTTTCTGATTCATTTTAGAGTGCTTTAATAAAATTTTGGATCTATAGGTGATGTGTTGCTAAATTATGTTTTTGTGAAATGTCTTGCAAAAACAAATTTAAGTCATTTAAATTTTAAGAATATACTGTTCAGGCTAGTGCAGGGTACACTAGTTAGTTTACAGTAATGCGGTGCGCTTGACTGGTTACAGCTAGTTGTGTTACCTACTAGTTGTGTGCTAGCAATGTTACCAGATTACATCAAAGGTAGCAGACATCAAGGTATAAACCTTTTATACTAGCTTTATTGTATCTAGTTAGGGGGTTGGAAATCGGCCATATAGCCTGTGTAACATCTGCTTAGATATTGTTGAATTCAGTTGGTTACATCATCAGACAGAGCAATGAATATTAGAGTAGAAACCCAGGTCAGCAGATCACAGGTTGTACACAAGGAAAAACCTACTGGAGCTTACAAAACAATGTCTTATGTGCCCTTTTTCTAAGTGATTCTTAAGACTAAGACCTGATCTTGGTGTTCCCCACCGGCCAAATCCCACTTTAACCCCTCATGACAAGGACTTTTAAACTTCCTAGCCTCATTAATATTAAGCGGAAGGGTTGACTTTGTCCTTTAAATCTTTGCAGTATGTTGTGTTAGATTTAGCTGTCATCCCACTGCAGTTTTTAACTGTGTACTATAAGATTATGTTAATTTATTATTGTGTAGTTAAGCTATGATGTGGGTTAATAAATAAATATGAATATAGTCAATAATAACCCTAAATTGTATAAATTTAATATGCTTTCACATTTTATTACTTATATATGAATATTTCACATGTGAAAAACGTGAATTTTCTTGCAGATATGGATAAAACTATCTGTATCCCTTTCAGTCACTTTTTAGCTTTCATGGTTAGCGAGTTAGCACACAGAATAACTGACTTAATCCAAGAGGACCTAAATATCACACATTAAAGTTTAAACTTAAAAAAAAAAAACCAGCAAGCAATGTTTAAACCATATATTGAAAAAAATCTTATACAGTCATTGATTTAAAAATAGTTAATATTTGCTAGCTAGTAGCTAATTAGCTTTAGCTTGATGTGCTGGAAATTTGTTCAGCAGCTAGTTTGAAACAGAGTAACTGTACAACTCAAAGGAACTGTTTAAACTCATTAACTTGATATGTAAACTTTGTAACCATGCTATACAATTTGCAGTTTAGTGTGCTATAAATAAATGTTTATTAATAGCAAAATATAAAATTAGCAGGCTACAATACGAGTAATTAACAGTTTCTGCTGTTAATAGTTTTACTTATTTAGCTAAGTAAAACTATTATTATTATTACTAATATTACTGTTATTATTATTATTATCATTATTATTATTATTACATATTGTCTGTTCAATGTAGCTTTTTCCAGCATATATGCTGTGTAAAAGTCTCAAGCCAACACTCATTTAAAAAAGAAAAAAAGAAAAGAAAATTGCCTCCAAGGAGTCAGATGTTCTAAGTTCTCCAGGCTTTATAAAGGGTTTAATAAAATATATATATATATATTTTTATAATTTTATAAAAAATAATTTTGACCACCTTTTTAGGTATTTAACACTAACCTATGATTTATTCAAGCATAAAAGAGGCACCTAAAGTCTAGGAGATTTATGGTGCAGAGTGCAAAGATGTCAGAATAAATTATGTTATTGTAAAAACCTATTTTTTTTGCCCTATATACTGTATCTGTTTTAATATTGTTACTGCAGCCCAAAAACTCTTGAGGCACTCCTCATATTAAGGATATCATTTAAACATAGGCATGAAATTAATATAGATATATGAGTGAATAAACAGGGAAAGGTGTCTTTTATGCTTCTGTTTTAGTTGTGCTTCTTACTTACTCAAAATGTTATCAGCTTATCGCTGTTTAGCCCTTTAGGGCAGAATTAATGTTAATACCCTTTACTGACATCCAAACTAAATGGGTTTGTTTACATTGCTGTGCAAACTAATCCTGCATTGGATGGGCACATATGCCATGTGAGGTAGCTGACTATACTATTAGCTGCAAAGTCTGCCAGTTTCCATGAGTCACATGTCATGTGTCAAGGCTTTGACAAATGCTGCTCATTGACCTTGCAGTGATGGCAGCATAACATGAGTAATGGTCCCATCTTGACATGAAGTCGCACTTACTGTAACATCAGATCCCTGCAGCTCTATTGCCACGGGGATCTGTGATCACTGTGCAGGCTTGAAATCGCTCCAAACGAGTCAGCTGATACGTGGCTAATCTGTCACAATTAGGTTGGGGCCTTCACAGCTGGTTTTTAGGCCCAGGGATTAAATAATCACAGCAGGACAGGTGCATATCACCCTTATCCACAACTGTTTTTCTTGGGTTTATTTTGATTTCTCACGCATAATGTTAACATGCTGGTCTTAAGCTTAATAAGCATAGGCATAATTTATTTCTACTTTTGATTTCAATGTTTTTTAAGACCTAGAGGGGCAGGATATATGTCAGCAGCTTCTTCTTCTGTATTTATTGAAAACACAACAGATTTAGAAATTATTACATCTGCCTACCTTAGCCCTCCTTGTAGTAGTGAAACAGGAGAGACAAAACAAAGCTCAGTCCAGCCTTTGCCCAACCAAAACTCTGGGATTAGAGCAGTTTGGGAATAATTATTATTAAAGATTTTGCTCACACCTTTCCACTAAATCTACTTCTTTTGCCCTTTGTGACTGACTCAATGCTTTACACTCACTTTTTCAGGGGAGGGTTTCCAGTAAAAAACAAACACACCTACTGTCAGTTGCCGCCATGAATCAAAATCAGATCAGATGAAGGCGTGCTGTGATATGACGTCTCAGATTGGATTTCAGAGGATTTGCTGTGATAAGTCCAGCATGAAGCTTGTTTATTTTTCGACAGCCTATGTCTGCAACATAGTATTTTAAGATCAGATGTGCTAAGAGGAACAGATTGTGAGACTGATGCACATGCTCTCACCGCATGTGTGAGAAAATATGAAAACAAAAACTCATGTCCAGCATCAACAGACTAGCTAAGATGTAACATTTCTTTTCCTCCACTAAGTAATGGAAACCAGCCAATAATTATATTCTGTATTAACACTGCAATGATATGTTGAATACATTAGCCTTAGCATGATATAAAAAACAACAAAAATAAATGAAGTGATACTAACATAATACTTGTGATACTGTTAGAAAGAATCCCATGTTTAAGTTTAAAAGAGAAAACTAAGTTGCAAACGAACAAACTTTTTATTTTTAATAAATATAAATCCAGTTATAGTCTATTGTAATTGTGTATATATAGTAAGTCTGTTACTTCGTACTGTAGTAAGTTCATGTGTGTAGTTCCCTTGACGTTTTTTTTTTCCTGGCTCAGATCACATAAATATGTGATTGTGAAGAGTGTGTAACTACAGGTGTTTTTTTCAGATGAGAGACACGGTACCCTCAGGCTGAGCAACCTCACTAAAAGCATGTCAGGGAAGTACATCTGTCGAGCCAGCAACACCGCCGGCTCCGACAGCTGCTCCATTAACCTGGAGGTTTTCACCTGTATGTACACAGCATGAACTCTGCTTTTATTGTCCTTCACCCCAGAGTATTTAAAAGTTTGTTTGGGAAATCACCACTGCATCTTTGTTACGTTTCTCAGCTTCCAACGCAGGTGTGATTGCAGCAGCTACTCTGGGGTCAGTGGTGGGACTGGTGGCCATGGTGCTGTTTCTCATATTCATACTGAGGAGGAGAGGAGACACAGAGGAGGAGATAGCCAATGAAATCAAGTGAGTTTCACTGTCTGTAGAGTGGGCACTTTGTCACATTAAATCCTCTTTTATGCCTCTACAACATCATAGTGACGCCATAGATGGCTTATTATATTCTAATAAAAACATCATTAAACAAATTCCTGATGAGTTTAATATGTTATTCCCTTGTTTTAGGACATGTTGAATAGTAAAATTATGTCAGTTTTGTAAATTTTGGTCATTCCATGTAATCCAAAAGGAGGATTATCCTGGATTTTCTCATTGGTTAATCACTTGTGATCAACAAGTCATTGGCCAATAAGCATCCAGTTTCCCTTCTCCAGTTTAAAAACACCAAATAAAGGTTAAAATGCTCATCTCAAGTCATCTCTTCAAACAGAAGTTTACCATTAAAAGGCTTATATCACCGGAGCTAAGGCTTTATACAGTCTATGTGTACATCATTTCTTGACAGCTGTCAGAAATGTGGAGTAGTGAGGTGTAATTCCTGTGTCCAAAAAATGATGATGATACAAATGGAAAGTGGAGTGTGTCGTCTCTGAGCACGACGTGACAGTAAAGTCATCCTATTCATCCTAAAGAGGCCATTTGGAGTTGAAGAGGGTAGATCCTGTTTTTTCTCATTATTTTGAGTCCAGTTGTTTGGAGCAGGGCTTTAAACTGACTTTTGCTCAGTGTGAAATGTGCAGTGTTGCACATCATCCAACCAGAACCCCTGCACTAAGATATGGTAAGCGCCATAATGTGTGCCCTCCACCTCACGGTGTAATGTACCCACAAATTTTCCAAAAAAACTAACAAGCCTTCTGCTTCTAAGAGTCCGTTCACAGTCATGCAAAGTAGTGATTCAGCAAGTATGTGTTATCTGTGTTTTCATGCTATCCTAGTTTTTGTGCATTTTTTAACATTTAACCTTTGTAACTGATACTGCGTAAGTAGAGCATCGTTTACACGAAACACTTTTAAAATCAGTAGTTTACAAGCACTTCATTGTTAGGAGATCATGTGAGTATAAAACACTCAATGTGTTTTGTTGACAGTATTGCAGCTGCAGTGTCCGTTATCGTTTTACTTGAAGCAGTTCACTTATGTTTTGTTTACTGTCTCCTTTTTAATGATTTTTCTTTCACCCTCTTTCCTTGCTTTTTACCGCAGGGAGGACGCTCAGGCACCAAAGCGAGTGTCATGGGCAAAGAGCAACACAGGCTCAGATGGTATGTCCAAGAATGGCACCTTGTCCTCCATAGCCACCAGCCCTCAACCACGAGACCCCCATCAGCCCAACTTCCACTATCCGTACTCCCCGATATCAGCTTCAGACGCGAGCTCAGTGATCAACGCCTACCAGCTGCGCCCTGGAGAAGCCAATACCTTACAAGGGCTTCCTGGCTACAACATCGGAGGCACACCGTCGCGTAAACACAGGCGGCCTCCGAGTACAAACGGGGCTCCTTCGCAGGTTCTCAGGAGCCCTGCGGTCACCAACCCCAAAAGAACTGAGGGGGCGCAGCCTCAGATGGCACCTCCACTCACTGTGTCCCCACAAGTTAGTTCCTCCACTCTGACACGCATGGGAGCTGTTGCTGTTATGGTGCCTGCTCAAAGCCAGGCTGGATCACTGGTGTAACGGCGTGGGAAGCAAAGGACAGAGAATCCCTCGCAGTGAAGCGCCCTTTCTCGGTGAAGGCCTGATAGGTTGAGAGAGAAGGAAAAACACGTGCTTCACTGGAACAAACTCTTCCTTCGGTTTGTTGACGAACCAGTGCAGCGTTCTTCATTTCAATTTTCTTTTAAATGCTGCGATCAGGCTCATTAAAGAGAAATATATTTTTATTTCCATGCTTAGAAAGAAAAGACGTGTTGATTTTACGTAGCAGCATACAGTGATATTGTAAACCGTAGCAAGCAGGATGGTTTACTCGCGATTGTCGTGCAATGTTTTGGCTACATTTCTATGATTTCTACAACTTCATTGTAAAGAGATTTTTCTAATTTCATTTTTATGTTATTTTACCTGGATGTGTACAGTTCACTTTTCTCAGGCTAACTGCACTTGTTCAGAGCAAAAACACACAATTCAGACACTGAAAATAGTTTCTAGAGTTTCACATTTCTGGCCCACATTCATGTTCACATCAGGAAACAGTTTCAGTGTGGGTTGAAGACTGATAAGGACTGAAAACTTGATGAGTTTGCTTGTTATGGTAGCTGGAATGTAACCAAAGTAGTGAGTATAAGTGTTAAAGGCGATGGTTTCTGACTATTTTGCTTAAAATTGCTGAGTATAACAAGATTACTGCAAAAATATGGCAGAGCCAGTAGCGGAGACCGCTCAAGAAAGCGTCCATCCTCGATATCTGACCAATGTTTTCTGCTTGTTTGTTTTCATGATTTCAATTACACTGAACTCTGGAGATAACGTTGCAATGATGGTCTAATGTTGAAATGCTACATGTAGCACTTTTAATGCAGTTCTGACTGTTGATGGAATTTTGTTTTTCAATAAAATGTTCTGCAATATTTGACTAAATATTGATCAGTTCCATATTTAATGCAAACAATAACCTAAAGGTGCTAAATTGCAAATGAAGTCAATTTAAGAAAGCTTTATTTGGAGTGTAACATTTCATTATATAACCTTCACAGCACCTGTGACATATTTCTGTAATTCTGCAAAAAGCAAAGAAAAGGATGAAATACAGTAAAATTGCAATAACTATGAATATACATAAGGATTGAAAGACCACTTTAGGGACAGTGATGCTGGGATTTTATGAACTGTTACTTTGTCTTATTACTTTTTCCTCTGTCATCTCTCCGTCGCTGGTGGATGAGTTTAATTACCTGGGGTAAACCCTTCAAAGCAACAGACGGAGTGCCAGCAGGGTGGAGCAGTTGGAGACGAGTGTCAAGGGTGATTTGTGACAGAAGGATTGAAAAAACTACACTGAAGTTGGTTGTGCTAACTTACATTACATCTGATGTGGTGTCCACATTCAAACATGGGGTCTAAAGGGTTTATTTATGACAATGATGATGATTTGCGAGGGTTATTAGATGGAGGGTGGGTGGATGAACATACATTCAAGTGAGGGCAGCACCAGTCATACTGTAACAAACCAGATATGAAGACCATAACAACATGGTCAGTTTAAATCCAGAGGACGAGCTTTATCACGACTCCGACAGCAGATTTCGGGAAATGATCATCCTCATCACTTCATTGGTTCCTTTAAGGGAAACAAAAGCAGGAAACAGCTGGTGAAAAACAGCATCACAGTCGCCTTACATGAAACCAAAGGAGCCACACTAAAATATGACAAAAGACAAACAAAAAGGCTAAAGAGAGAGAGAAAAAAAAACCTCACCTTCTAGGATCTGGTGGACTCTGATGTCCCGGACAAACTGCTGCACTGCGTAGTCTTTAAGGTAACCGTACCCACCGTGCATCTGAAGAGCCTGGTTGCAGATCTGTTGAATACAAGCAGGAAAAAACATAAAAGATCATTTAATATAGTTAATTTCATGCTTTTTAGCCAAATACTGTTAATCTTCCTTAGCACTGCTCACATTAAAGCACTCGTCTGTGGCAAAGAGCTTGGCCATGGAGCAGATGGCAACAGCATCGGGGCGGTCCTCCTGCAACGCCTGCGCTGCTTCACGTATCAAAAGGCGAGACGCAACCAACTTGGTGGCCATTTCTGCCAGTTTGAACTGAAGAAACTACCATATGAAAAGAGGGGAGGGGGGGGTGAATAACAGTGGCAGGACAAGTATTCTGTTTCACTGAGTTTTCACTAAATAAACTGAAAACAGGGGGAACCTGCTTACCTGGTTGTTTGAGAGTGTTTCTCCAAACTGCTTGCGCACTAACAGGTGATCCCTCGCCAGCTGCACAGAAGCATGCGCCGCCCCAAGAGAACAGGAAGCTGGCGGCAGAGTGTTTAGACGAAAACCGGTGAGTAAGTTGTTTAGGTTTGTTTTAAACGCCTTCATGTCAATGCCACATACTGTGTGACCACAAATACTGACGGTTTGAGCTGAGTTATTACTGAGCAAACCACTGCTACTGGTCATAACCAAGGGCATGCTCATTTATAAAAGTGTGTTAATCCAAATTTACTGAAACCAATCGTCATGCCTTAACCAACTCAAGGTTTCTTTAAAAGCACGCTGCACGCAATTTATGCACAAATCTGTTTCCCCCGAAGCTCGTTGAAGCCCAATTATGATGCTGATTACATACTGTTACTTCTAGCTTTAAAAAAATATAGATTTACATTGGATTGTAAGTATAAAAGACACACAGTTTTTGGATGCTTGGCTACTTGGGTGGTGTTTTCCTCCTTACCAATGTTAATCCTGCCTCCATTCAGGCCTTTCATTGCGATGTTGAAGCCCTGTCCTTCCTCACCGAGCCGGTTCGCCACTGGAACCGCACAGTCCTCAAATATCACGGCCCTGGTCGGCTGACAGTTCCAGCCCACCTGGAGGACAGATTGGTTTTAACAGCTGATTGGCTCAATTCTGCCATCTAGTGGTTGAACACCAATGTGGCGCAACTGTGAAGTCGTACCTTTTTTTCTTTTTTGCCAAAACTGAGGCCGGGGGTTCCCTTCTCCACCACCAGACATGAGATACCTTTAGGTCCTTTACCTCCAGTTCTGCACATCACGACGTAGACATCTGTGTCTCCTCCTCCACTGATGAAGGCCTAAAAAGTGCCGAAGAAATTAGAGGAGCTTGCATTTCTACAGACCTTAAATGACATGAACGTACAGACAGGTCTGAGTTACCTTTGAGCCATTCAAGACGTAATGGTCGCCTTTCCGCTGAGCAGAGGTCAGAAGAGAAGCAGCATCGCTGCCGCTGCCTAAAACAAAGATCGCAGGTTGAACTTTAAAGTACTCACATGTGTGGAAGAACAACATACATGTGAAACGAATTTCTCACATAGACAGCTGTGAATAATTTTACACAAAGAACTCTGCTGTCTTTTCGCATGCAGACTCACCTGGTTCAGTGAGACAATAGGAGGCAAACTTCTCCATAGAACAGAGATCAGGACAAAACTTTTCCCTTTGCTCATTATTGCCATAGCTGTCTATCATCCAGGCACACATGCTGCAAAGATAAGGAGGACAGAGGAGATTAACATGCAAATAAATAAATAACATACACTCACTGGCCACTTTGTTAGGCACACCACTTCAACTGTTTGTTAACACAAATATCTGATCAGCCAATCACATGACAGCAACTCAGTGCATTTAGACATGAAGACACAGTCGAGTCGACCCAGTGATGTTCATACTGAGCATCAGAATGGAAGAAATGTGATTTAATGATGATGTTGGTACAATACGTGCTGGTCTGAGTACACAGAGTACCACTCCTGTCAGCTAAGTACAGCAAACTGAGGCTAAGATTCGCACGAGTTCACCAAAATTGGATAATAGAGATATGTTGCCTGGTCTGTTGAGTCTCGATTTCAGCTTCAACATTTGACATGAACAACATGAAAGCATGGATCCATCCTGCCTTGTATTAACAGTTCAGCCTGCTGAAGTACCAATTATTTAAATGCTAAAGTGAACCTGAGTATTGTTACCGACCATGTTCATCCCTTCATGGCCACAGTGTACCCATCTTCCTGTATGTATAATCCAGACAAACTGACACCTGCTGTAAATATGGTGCCTTTTAAAAATGCTCCCAACCAAAATAATCGTATTATTCATACTTGTGGATGCTGATGTAGGCTGTGGTGCTCACACATCCCGTGGACAAAGCCTCAAAGATGATCGACGTGTCCAGCCGAGAAAGGCCAGATCCTCCGACATCTGGCTGAACGTAAATCCCACCGAAACCCAGCTGGGCCGCTTTACGCATCGTCTCCACTGGAAAGATTTCCTGAGTGGAGAAGAAACATCTAACCATTAGCACACCCTGCCTAATGCTGTTACTAGTTACTTACTGCCTAATACTTATTTTTATTTTGTTTTTTTCTCCTGATCAGGACTTTGGATTGATACAAAAGATTGCCTTTATATGAGCAAACATGGTTTTGACCCCCTCACATCTGTTGCTTTCACGTTTGATTAATAACAGTGTTTTACCTTTTGGTCCCACTCCGCCATGTGTGGGGCCATTTCATTGGCTGCAAAGTCAAAGGCCACTTTTTGAAACTCCTTCTGTTCATCTGTGAGTCCGTGGGAAGCTGCAGACAAAGAGCGGAGGACATTAAATACAGAGACTGCTCTGTGTGCTTTTAACCATTACATACTGTTCATATTTCATGTCTTCACAGTCTGGCTCAGGTCACGTTTAACCCAGGCTAAGAATTCCCTCATAGGTGTCTACAGCATATTGTTAAACAGAGATTAATTTAGAGTATATAATAGTCACCTTTTTCACTCAATATGTATTTATAAACCTATATTAATCTCTAGCTGTCTTCCACAGTCTTTGTCCTGCCTTTGTCCCTCAACCCCAGCCAGCTGTGGCAGATGGACGCCCCTCCCTGAGTCTGGTTCTGCTGGAGGTTTCGTCCTCCTTCCAGTTTTTCCTTCCTAGTGCTGCCCAAGCGCTTGCTCACAGGAGGCCATATGAGTGCTGGGTTTTTTCTGTTTTCTTTGTATTATTGTAGGATCTTTACCTTACAATACAAAGTGCCTTAAGGCAAATGTTGTTGTGATATGGTCCTATATAAATAAAATAGAATTGAACTGAACTGAAAAACATCTAATATCATATAGTATTATGTCCTGTTATACCTAACACATTACAACATAACAGCCACGATGATTTAAATCAGCGGTCCCCAACCTTTTTTGCGCCACGACCGGTTTATGCCCGACAATATTTTCATGGACCGGCCTTTAAGGTGTCGCGGATAAATACAACAAAATAAAACTAGTACCGGTACCGGAAAAAAAAAATGTATTCATAACACACGTGAAAAGACCAAGGAAAACAGAGTAAACGATAAAAATGATAACAAAATAACGCTGAAAACCGATAAAAACCCTGAAAACTATACATTTCACACCTGAGCCTCAACTCTCGCGGCCCAGTACAAAACGACTCACGGACCGGTACCGGTCCGAGGCCCGGGGGTTGGGGACCGCTGATTTAAATAACATCTAGGTGTTGAATAATCCGAAAGAGAGGGGCGGTGCTAAGGAGAGGCGTGCAGCTTTCTCTGCCTTCCGACTGGAGCTGAGATCTAACAAACCAACCAATGACAGTCGGCTGCGATAAATAAGTAAATAAAAGCGCTGAATATGTGTAGCATAAGCTTTTTTTCTTTTTTCTTTTATCTTAATCAGCAGTCGTGTTTGTGTGCTACAAAGCTGTGTGACTACTTAACATGTCAGCTAACAAAGTTATCTGTGCAGGTCACATGTTGTCGCTTGTTCATTTCATTGCTTCAGGTCCAATGAGGTAAATGAAAGAAACACAGAGTTTTTAGAGCTACTTGTATTACTTAAAGCTAGTAGATCTCGTTTTCTGGTACTTACGGTCGATGCATGCGGCTATTCCTCTTCTCTGTGAGTTTCCGCTTAATGTTACACGATTTTTACATATTCTGGAGCCCAGCCGGGCTATTCTCGATAGAGCTCCTACAGCAGCCATGTTTACCTCTACAGTGGCGCGTCACTCGGCAGCGGGACTGCTGGTTATTGTAGTTTGTAGTCGCACTTCCGGCTTGTATTACGCATTTAAAGGTGCCATATTGAAACGGGGTTCGTTTAAATTAAACGAAATGTTGAAAGTAAATGTTTAAACATTTATACATGTTTAGAAATTTTACTTTGATTTGTTTAATCACATGAAGTAATTAATTTATGCTAGATAACACAAGTGAGTATTGATATTATGCTTATGAAATTTTTTTTTAACTAACACGGCATTTATTTGCTGTTATTTATTCAGATGTATGACATGACCAGTTTGATTATTACACTACAGTGTAGCGTCCATAACATTATTTTTTAATTGTATATCTTTTTAAATAATGATATTTAAAATGTCAAATGTAAATGATGGAAGCTTGTGTCTACCACTGATTTATTTGTTATTTTTTTCTTTTGTTAACGTATTCACTTATTTTGCCATCTGTAAGTGGATATTTCAGGTTCACATCTCGGAATTAAACTTGAGAAGTTAATAATTAATTTTATTTATATTTATATTTATAATTAATTTTGTCTTAATAACTCAATAACATCTCAAGTTAATCAAATTTTTTTACAATTTACACTCTGCATGGCAAAACATATTTTGGAAACAAGCTTCAATAAAATTGTGAAGCTTGCATAAATGAATAAACAAATACCTTACTTGAGGACTTATTACTGCTTTTGTTTACAGTAGAAGACTATATTGCTGCTATCTACATGTTATGTCTTGTAATAATGTGCCCTCACTTATACTACAGTGTATGTAGACTTAGTAGAAATTCACTTAGATATATATTGTTATGTAAAGAACTCCACAAATGTATATAGCTTTGAGAATCCTTTTAACCTTTATACATCATTTCCAACAATTCTGTAGGCTTTAACACATAACATAACACTTTGTAACCTCATATTTACTTTCTTTATCACATATTCTCAGACTATTTATTTTATTTTGGATTCACTTTAGTCACTTCCACGTGTATCCTGTACACATTGAAAACTTACAATAAAGTTGACTAATTAATAATAATTAATAATAACAATAATAAAGGGGTGTTATTGTCATAAAAACTGAATTAAACAGGCAAACGAAAAATAAATAGACAATAAAATCCGATTCATTTAATCCCTAATAAACCAAAAGGCCTGAAAATAGTCACGTGTTCCCCGTACCAATATGGCGGCAGTGCTTCTACAGCGGACACACGGCAGTGGCTGGAGAATAAATCGAGTGCGCCTATACGGTTTTTAGGTCACGTGTTGCAGGTTTTTCCGCGGGATTGATGGCTGGAGCTGTGCGGAGCTGAAGGTACGACTCCATGACTGATTATTACCGAGTTTATCTCCGGACAGTGCGTTTCGTGTAGTTTGCACGCATTCCTGATGCTTCTGTGTTTCTGCTGCTTGTTAGTGTCTAAGCAGTTTACACATTTAAATAACAGCACTTATTCAGAAAACATTTAATAATACCAGCATTAATATCGTTAACTAGTGTAGTGTATGTTTTTCTTTAGTTACAAGCACTTGAGTCACACCAAATACAATTTGTGGTTGTGTTATTTAAGTTGAGGTGTTCCTAACCTTCAGTCTGCCACTACTGATGTAAACTGTGGTTATTAAAAATATATGTTAGTAACACTTCTCAAATTAAAGCTTCCTACATGAAGAAGATAATCACGGCTCATTGGAAGACTACTGTGCTTACCAACATTAGTTGCGGCTGGACGCAACTACCGGTAAATAAAGCCAAATTTATGTGATCTTGGACTCATTTTGAATGATTTTTAGAGTAGTCCGTTTGGGATTACATAAAGAGACAAGACACTGACCCAACCTGTTCTCCAGTTAACAACACTTTGTATGAACTTCAGAAAAGTATAAATGGATATAAATATAAGGGAGAGAAATCATTAGTGGATAAAATGCTGATTGTCTGAGATCTTGGTGGGAGAGCTACCAGAGTACAAGTTATACCTAAAACTTCTTGTGTTTTTTGCCCTCACAAGCTTTACAGAAACAAACCATCCAAACCTTTTGTGTATCTTTACAGAGTCAAAGAGATGCCACCAAAGAAAAAGGCCAGAGTCAGTAAAAGGAATGCAGGTTCAGGTAGGTAAATCAAATCACAGAAGAAAATCACCTGTCTGATATTAGAAGGTTAGTACACTCATCCTGGGCTTTCTAATGATTTTCCAGGGCAGAATATTTTATAGCTACATCTTTAATTAATTAACCAAACTATTGGGTGCACAAGTGTGAATTTATTTTGAGTTTAGTCTAAATTTTATATAATGACTCAAGTGCATTCAAACACCCCCACTAATATTTGGTTGACTGTCCTTTAGCAAGCTGCACCTCAACCACACACTTTGGGTAGGCATCAACAAACTTCATGCATACTTCTGGCTGCATGTTTGACCACTCTTTTCTGCAGAATTGGTAGGGTTTGTTCAAATAGTCCAAAAATGTTCAATAGGGTTTAGGTTGGGGGTTTGGGAAGGCCATCCCAGAAGCTTAATGTTAACCTGCTTTATCCATTACAAAACCAGCTTTCACATGTGTTTGGCATCATTGTCTGATTGAAACACTCAATTGTGTCCACGTTGATTTGAGGTGAAGTTGAACAATTTGGACATAGTTCTCCTCCTTCATTATTCCATCTACTTTGTGCCCATGATGCTACCACCACCATGCCTGACAGTTAGTCCATGGCACTGTAAAACTAACTTCACTGTAGACAGTTTTCCTGTTGTTCCATTAGTTTCCGGTTCATGTTAGGCTTGAACCTTTTTGGTCCTTTAGTTGTTCCTGAACATCTGAACCAATTTCTGCTCATGTGAGGGTGACAGTGTGGGTCTTCTTCTAGAACCCAGGAAAGTTGCGTTTGCACTGATTATTTTGGAATCTGCACTTCTAAGAGACATTCCCAACGTGTGTTAATCTGCAATTCTATTTATTAGATGTTTACTGAGTTCCTTGGATTTTTCCATTGTTCTGAGTATTGGTCAATCCAATGGGTGCTGCCAAAGAAATTCACTAACAACATTGTAGAACCTCCAGTGCCGCTTATTATTATAACTTAAGCGCTTGTTCTTGTTTTTTAAAGTCATTACAGATTTATGCTGTACAATCACTCCACCCTGGAAAAAGAACGGTTCAAAGAAATCATTAAAAACACCAAATTATTGTGACATTCAACCCCTCAAAGAGTGCGTGTAAACACAGTTTTACCTAAAGAGTGCTTCCAAACCACAGGCAAAGATGATGACAGGGAGCCAGTGTCCCCAGCTTTGAAGAAGAGGAAAGCTGCAACTACTGGTGGAAAAACTGACGAGAGCTCGGCGTCTTCTGGTTCTCCACAGTACAGTCGCTGGCTGATGAAGTCTGAGCCCGAGAGCCGCTTTGAGAATGGCATCGACGTAAAGGTATGGAGCAGCACCAGCTTTGTCAGCACATTTTAAAGTGTGAGCTGGTCTCACTTGTCTGATGCTTCCTGTTCACTCTGCAGTTTGGCATCGAGGACCTGAAGGCTCTGCCTGATCAGACCAGCTGCTGGGATGGTGTTCGTAATTATCAGGTAGAGTTGCAGCGCCGAGTCCTTCAAAAAGAAGATGTTTATCTGAAATAAGGGAGCAATGCACTGCTACTCCTGAAAAGGCTTTTCTGTCTCTGTTCACTGCACCACTGCATAGCAAATTCTTGAATTTGCTATGCTTATCTTCTGCAGGCACGCAATTTCATGAGGCAGATGAAAGAGGGGCAGCTGGCTTTCTTTTACCACAGCAACTGCAAGGAGCCGGGGATAGCAGGAATCATGAAAGTGAGTCGCTCTTCTATATTTAGGTAAAGCTCGAGACGGGCCCGATGTTCAGCTTCATTTTCTCTTTCTAGGTTGTGAAGGAAGCTTATGTGGACCACACTCAGTTTGACAGGAAAGATGTGCATTATGATGCAACCAGCAAACCAGACGACCCCAAGTGGAGCATGGTAAGCTGAACGCATTAAGCGCAGTTAATGATAAGACTCGAGCGTGAAGGCTGAGCTCGTTCCCTTCTCCCGCAGGTAGACGTCCAGTATCAAAGGATGATGAAGCGTTTTCTTCCTCTGTCGGAGCTTAAAAAGCACCACCTGCAGCATCGCGCTAAGGGGGGGCCCCTCAAGGACATGGCGCTTTTTACAAGGGCTAGGCTCTCTGTGCAGCCTCTCAACACCGGTATGACAGAAGCGGAAAGAAAAAAAAGTAAATAAATAAACAAATAAAAAGAGAAATAGCTGTGAACACTGTTTCTTTCTCCGCAGAGGAGTTTGACTTCATCTTGAGTCTGGAGGACAAAGAGCCACTGTAAGGATTTACTTCACAACGCAGCAAAATCATCACAAGTACCATTGCTTCACTGTAACTGTTAAAATTTATTAAAGATATTAAATATTTTTATTAGACATCATGATCCAGATTCAATCTGTGAAAACACAAACATGTGGTTATGACTTGAGTTTCTTGGAACTGGATGGAAAGCAGTGCCTCTTTTATAAAGTATAAACAGAAGCAGCATTAATTATGGCTGGCCTTTGCTCTCAGAGTAGCGTCAAGCATCATTTTATTGACATTATTTAACTCGTAATTTATAAACGGCAGCATATTTTACGACTCCTGATACCCTTTCAACGCTCGTTTAATCACATGGGAATAACTCGACATTGTGTGCTCGACTGCTGTCCGGTGATGACAGAGTGAGTGGGAAAATAAAACCTGCAAACAGCCTATGTGCTGTGGCCTTCTAGGTATTTGCTTAATTGCAAAAAAAAACCCAAAACAACAACATGCAAAGGGCTCTTGGGAAATTTTCCTTTTTGTAGACTGTGGGGGACCCACATTAAATGAATTTAATGTGCTGAATGCTGAAAAGTACCTTATATAACCTCTGATGAGATGCTGGTTTGGAAGTATTAATGCTGTTGCTGCAGTGACTTAGGTAAGGTCCAGCTTCACAGGTTCTTATTAGAAGTGTCAAGTATTGATTAGAATGTGCTGACGTTGTTTTTAACAGCACAAGCAGTGTTTTAAGTGTGAATGATCCTCATCAATAAACTGAGATCAGTTTACGCAGATTATTGCTGTAAATGAGAGCTAGGTGTCCACCTGTGACTGAGCAGTTTGCAGTTAGAGTCGACAGTTTCCAAGCCCAAAGGCAGTTCCTCAGGTTAGGAGTGAGAACCCCTTTCACTGTAAATTTGCTCACATCAGCAAAGCTGTCAATTTAGTTCTGATATGACTTCTTGAGAGGAACACTCTCCCTCTTGTGGGTCCCCAGAGCTCATAAAAACTACACCTTCCAGACAAGACGATGACCTTGAGTGTGAGATCAGCCAAATTTAAATCAGACAAGGTTTTTGATTTTCAGGCCCAGCTGCTGCCCGATGCCACAACAACAACTCCTGTATTATATCTGTATGTCAGAATCAGTCAGATGGTGTAGCACCATTTATCTCCTAACTGACATCACTGTTATTTAAATAGTTTTTATTAACTATTTTCAATTGATTTACTTGAATAATTGTGTATGCTGATGCAAAATAGCTACTTTGAACAGCAGTGGCTGAAAAAGCCCAGCCTGCTTTGGAACCCGAGCCCTGGGGCACACTGTGTGTTTCCACTGATGAAGTGTGTCCCAGGGCTTGGGTCACAAAGCTTCAGAGCGCTAATGACTGAATCAGTGTGTTGATATCTTCTGTGGTCTTTTCCACAGTCATAGTTTTATGAAACATTTTCTCCTTCGCTCTGGTTGTCACATTAGGATAACATCACCTTTAAGTTTTAAGCCTCGTCTTTAGTTGAGACCTTTTCCTTTACGTGTTTAAATTACACCTCAAAGCACATGCTTGCATGTCCTCTTTCACCTGATGTTACTGTTGTTAAGATAAAACCTATAATTTTGACACGGATCTCCTAAGAACCCACCAGAACGTAGAAACCTGTTATAAAACAGATATACAGACAGTGTCTTTTGTGGAAATGTCCTTATAATGAATATGTGGTCCAGCAGAAGTTGCTGTGGCTTGCTAGCACCATTGCCTCAGAAGGTCCTGAGTTCGCCTCCAACATCTAGCCAGGGCTTCTGTGTGTGGTTTGTATGTTCTCCCCATGCTTGCATAAGGTCTCTGGTTTAACCTAACCCTACCCTACCCCATGTTTTAAAGACATTCAGTTGGTAGGGTTAGATTAATTGGTCATTCTAAATTGCCCTGAGTCAGACTGGTGACTCTTGCCCTATGATAGTTGGGATAGATCCAGCCCTGATGAGGAAAAGTGGAAGAGAATGGATGGAAGGACATTTTCCTATGATAAATTCAAAATAAAAATCCACTAATTTTGCAACTCATGAGAACTTAAAAAAATATCAAACTGTACAGTCATGATGTGTATGTGAAAAACCTAAGTATATCGTATCATTCAGTAGCTTGTAAAACCACCTTCAGCAGCAATAAACTGATCATTGTCTGTATCCCTGTATCAGTCTCTCACATTGTGGAGGGATTTTGGCTCACTCTTCTTTACAGCATTGCTTCAGTTTATTTAGGTTTGCAGACAGTCATTTATGCACAGCTCTTAGAGAGGTTAAGGTCTGGAGTTTGATGGGGCCACTGCAGCACCTTGATCCCCCCCCTCCCTCCCCTCAGTCACTCTGTTGCAGATCTGCTGACCTGCTCACTACTCTATAGAAGTTGAATGTTAAATAAAGAAATAAATAAAACTACATTAGCTGTAAGTACATTTTAATGAATGCTCAGGTTCATTAAGTCAACACATTCATTCATTTCCACAACAAAACCACAGAGAATTTAATTCATTTGGCATCAATTTATTAGACTTTTGGGAACAAGGAGTAATCGAGTAGCATTTTGCAAAAGATAGTTCTACTGTAACTTTCTCTGGTTAAAAGACTAAAATTATGTTAGAGGCAGGAGGATTCAATTAGCTTGATACACGTAGGCACAACTTTTAAGTCTCTAATAAAGAGGATACAGAAGACTTCATACTATCAGACCTCAAGACAAACACTTTGACATCCTTTCCTAACACCACTGGAATGCTGAGGTAAAGCTTATGGACATGAAACGTCATTTTGTAGCACTGTGTACTAGATAGTCTGTGTACACGAGCTGGAAACAGGATAACAGGTTTAACTGGCCTTATTTACAGGTTTAAAAACAAACGTGTGGATTAATACTTTAGATCTCTCACTCAAACAGCAGCGAGAGATTAGAGTTTCCACTTCCATCCTTTTTTTTGTGCAAACACACAAACACAGAAATGTGTTCAGCAAGGTAAAGCAGTGCAAAGTTATCTTGGATTTCTTGACCTTAGAACAATGTTAGGAATGCATTCATTAAACGTGGAATGTCGGAGATGCACTTGATGAGCATTTGTTTGAAATAATTATGAGATTAGAAATCAATTGATCCCAAAAGTGTTAGAACGAAACAAACAGAAGGCTTAAAAATTCAATTTCACATGGTTTTACCCAGCGATCAATGAGACATGGGTTTACTTTGATTCCCAAAAAGAACCCCCTCCTCCAAAAAAATATGCATTAATGAGGAAGGATAGGACCAGCAGCCTGAAGCCCATTTGAATGCCTCATGCAAACTGTTTCATAGTTCACACAGTTTTACCCTATGTCGGTCTCCCTTCTTTCTTTACCAGCAGCAGCAGCTACAAGTAAAGCAGCTGCCTCTCCAGATGTTGTACAGTTCACATGTACCCCCCACCACCCCAGTGCAGACCCTTTGTGAGTCCCGTGAGTGGAGAGCTGCGGCTCTACCCGCTCTCCTCTTTTGCAGCCTGTTCCAGTGCGCTCTCTGAAGCGGCTGATCCTTCGAACCTCTGAGAGGCGATGGCAGCCTGGTGAGACATGCTTTTCCTCACCACGTCCCCTTTTCTCCACAGTGTGATTTCCTGGAGGGGAGAGAAATCAAAGACAAATGTAAGGTGATGACATGAAGAACACCTCAGCCCATGACCTGTAAATGAAAGAAAAGGTACCAAACCGAGCAGAGTTTTCCTAGCTCTCAAATGTAACTGATAAATGATTTTAGCCTTTTAGAACCAGTCAGTGGGACATCAACCAATAAAAGCACCACTACTTCTTATTCGCTGTCAGACTTGTTTTCTAGTGCAACATTTCCACTATCTAACACAGAAAAAAGCAGAGCTCCACAATAGCACATAAGGTACTGTGTTTAAGAATTGCTATTGATAAGATTTTACTGATGGTGTTCAGTTTCGAGGTTTCAAGCAGATTCTTTATTGATTACTGATCGATTTTCACCTACACAGGGTTTGGTTTTTTTTTTAGTGCCAGTGCAGCAGGTCTATTATCTCTTCAGCTCCACTGCCATGAAAAAATAAATAAATAAAAAGACATAAATAAATAAAACATGCCAGCACTAATAAAAGGCACTGATAAGCTGGGGGGCATAAGCTTTGGATGGAGTACAATTCAGAACAGAACCAGTTGGAACCTGCTCTCAGTTCCCACCTCTGATTATTCAGTAGCACTAGCTGTAACTACAGTCAGAATCGCTACACACTCACAGCTCTATCATAGCCTGTACCCCCACATTTAGAAAGCAAACAACAGGAGGATGTTCGCCAGCTTTCTTAGTGAAACAGGGTTCAGCTGCCATTACATCCTGGCTGTAGGCACGCTTCAGTTATTACAGTTGCGGCTGTGACACAACAGGATGTAGCACTGATTGACTACATGCAGGCGGCTTTGTGTGCCTACAGTAGTAGTTGGAGGCTGAGCCTCCTCTTGAAGCCACACTGTCCTTTCACTCTGACACAATTGAACTACAGAGGCAGTCAAAATCAGAACCACATCCAGCCACAGCTGCACTAATGTCAGCCAGGCAGAGCAGCTGCAGCTGTGCCCACATCCACCAGCTGGATACTGTTTGAGAGCTGCCCTTCACAATGACTAATAAGCACTAAAAATCACATTCACATGGATAGTTTTAAACTAGTGAAGTAGAAGATTCAGAAAAATGTAAAAACGCTGTCTGATGTTTTTGCTTCCAGTCGTACCTGCTGTTTGAAGTAACGTCTCTCCTCCTCGTCAATCAAAACCAGGTTCAGGTAGTAGCGCACCGAGAACTTCTTGTTGATGTCTCGCATGGTGGGGGTCAGATCATATCCAGCCAGAAATAATCGGATGGGGATGGACTCTCCTGCAATGTTAAACACACTCTCAGAGGCTGAGCAGTGTTTGCATTGTGTGACTTGTTGAAACTGTGAATAACTTTTGTTTACCTCTGACCGGCGCTCCATCCATGATCTCGTACTTGGCAATAGTGTCATTTTCGTGGTAAACGCTTGGGCCTGTGCCTGTTGTCTCACGTTTGATGATGTCAATCTCCATGTGTTTAATCTTAATTCTCACCAGCAGGAAATAGATTTTTCCCACAATTACATCTTTCAGATGGTACCTGGAAAAAAAGAAAAGAAAAGCACAGGCAACAACTGCGAATGAGATCTACAGTTTAGTCACTAACAAGTACAATGTTCAGTACATGCTTTTCATTTAAACTGATAATAAATCAATCATTGTTTCAGCCACTGGTTCAGTTTCTAAATAAATAAATGCACCTTTCACTTAAAAAGAGATGGTTTTGCTGATACTGTATAAAACTATTTCACTCTTACACACAGCATAACAAGGGGAAAAAAGTGAATGATAGTGGTTTGCTGCAGCCCTGCAAGCCTTACTTGGATTTGTTATACTCAAACTCGATGTGGAGGCAGTCCTCAATTCCAACTTCCATTTTAATGGAGGAGTTGAGCTCAGGATAGGTGCTCAGTGTGTGGACCACAATGTCCATCTCTTTAGTAATGTCATTTAGTCTTCTTATCACCGTGGCACGAAGAAAATATCTGAAAATAAAGCATACAGGCAATGAAAAAAAGTGCCATTTCCTCCTTAGTAGAAAGTCACAACTACACACTAATTGACCATAATGTCAAATCCACCTGCCTATCCTATCGTTTACTGCTCCACCTCATGACAAAGACTCAACCAGATGTCTGGTTGCAACACTGAAATGCATATTAATAATGCTGCCACCTCTTACACTGGTAAAAGCCTACCTTCTCCCAGTGCCCTTCCAGCTATGACGCTGTCGCATTCATCTGTAGGAACCTTTGGTGGTGGACAGGGCTCACCATGGTCAATCTGACTAGTCTGACACCTTCAAGTCAAGTTTAAAGCGTTTTCTGTTCATTCAATTAACAGAGTCCAACCCTATTACCCATTCACCTTGGACACGTTTTGATAGGTACTTATCACTGCATACAAAGAATACCCCGAAAGATCTGCAGCTGTCTTCAAGCATTCACAGTCTAGCCCTCGTCAAACATTTGCAACACATATTAAGTCGTCACAGTTCACTTTTCAGCCCTCGATTGTTTACACTGTAATGATTTAACTCACTTCCACCGTCATTGGTCTGAGCAGCGTGCGTGTGCTGCAAGTCAAATGTGGGCAACATCAAGCTTGAAAACTGCTCAGTTTAAGTGCAACCACATGAGGCAGGTTAACAAGTAACGCGCTCACTGTACTGCTGACAAAACGACAGTGAATGATCAAACTTACCTTAGCTTGACATTCTGGCCTGTGTAGGACTCGTAAGGTTTCTCAACATGAGTGAACTCAAAGTCAAAGGTCTGGGACTGAGTTATTTCACCAGGTCTTGCGAGATCTTTCACCAGGGAAACAAATTCATGATGGTTTCCTCTGTCATAATACAACTCTAGAACAAGAGGAAAGACAGTATTAAAAAAAAAAAACTATACTGTGCACGATTTTGGATACAACTGAGCTCTTGGACTTGTAATTGATTTTAGTGGCCAGAAAGCCATACCATGTGAATTTCGCTTCTTAAAATCTATTTATGTGTCCAAGTTTTCACACAGCTCTTTCACAAATGTAACACTCAAACAGAGATTGTCTGTGTTGCTTACAGTTTCACTGCTGGAACTTTTAAAAGTCCAGCTGCAGCAGATTAAGGACACTAGAGTGCAGCTTACAGGTGATCTGAAACAGGTCTACACAGGTGTAATATGTGGCCCCCTGTGTTTCCTTTCATGTCTAATATAAAGTTGAAAACTGAAGCATCTGTTTGTTTCACTGTTGAGGGATGCCTCCATGTTTCTTCAGCCCACAGTGCATCACTCGCTGCTATTTTTACATACCTATTTGTCCCACAAATTCAATTTTGATGCCGTGGTGCTCCAGCCTCTTCCCGGGGTTCTTCAGCGTCACATTCACCTTTCCACTGACAGTCTCGCCGTCGTAGAAAAGAAAATATTTGTCTTTCTTCCCATCTTCAGTTTTGTGTTCAACCTTCTTCCTCGTTTCGGCGTCATTCAGGACAACATCGATTTCTGCGCTTTGACCAAAACTAAAGAAACTCATTATAATGCTGCGTCCGCGCTAACTCTTTATCTTATCTAAGTGCGAGTTAACTGACTTGTTAGCACGCTGCACCGAACCTGCTAACGTTTCAAAGTAGAAAACAAGCGCACGCTAAGGCCTGCGGAGTGCGCGAGCTTGGCTGCTTCTCGTAGCACGAATTACACCGACTGACATTAAAAAGTCTCAAGATATGTCACAGAAACCTCCACACGAGCTACATGTCAAGCAAATTAGCGCTTCGATGCTAAAACACACAGTATCGTGATTAGCCGTTTTCTTTTTTTTCTGCACTCCGTTGCTGAGCCTGGATCTCACCGAAAAAGCAGCGACAGATGGGTCTGCTGTTCACACAGAGCTCGCCGCGTAAATGTATCTTACATGTTTGTTTTCTGTGGATAAAACGACGAACGCTGTCAAACGACCAGGATGTAACACCAGCTTTCTTTACCTGCGTTAGCTGAACTACTTCCGGGTGGCGTTTTTCACAGTAAAAGCGGAAAGAAAGGTGCGGAAGTCGCTAGGCACTACAAGCGATTATGCTTGAACTACAGCGTGTTTAAGACCTGCAAGTGTTAAAAGGAAAAGAAATATAAATAAATTGCATTACAATACTACACTCATGCAAACAATAGAAACATTTATAAGCACTTTCAAACCATTAGCAAAAATTATGAAAATACTTAAATTATCAGAAGTAAATAATAATAATAATAATAATAATTATTATTATTATTATTATTATTATTATTATTATTATTATTATTATTATTATTATTATGTAAAGCGTATGTAGTATGTATGAATACTATTATATTTACACTGGCACTGGAAGCAAAATGTGAACACAACTCCAACAGAGCTGTCATCTTTCGCACGCAGCAACTTTTTTTTTTTTTTTTTTTAAAGTATACAGAACATGTATACAATCAGAACAAAATTAACATATGCCAGGGGGTGTAATACAAAGAATTACAAACATTCAAATAATTTGTAATTACTACAAATAGTAATAGTTTTCATAGCCTTTTTGTTAAGTGATCCACTAATCAGTTTTATGTAACATAAAACATCATTATAGTAATGTTTAAAATTAGGTTTTTTGTTACTGTATTTGCATTTATGAAAATAAAATTTAGCTAAGATAACTAACAAGTTTATTATAAAGTAAACATCTTCTTTTTTTTGCCTTCGAAAGAAACAAAATACAACATTTTCCCATTTCACAGTAAAGTCTTTATAGAGATGTCCAGCAATGAATCTACTGAAGTCTTTCCAAAATGTTCTAGCGTATGAACAGATCCAGAAGAGGTGTTGCACAGTCTCAGGATGGCTTCCACAAAATCCACATTAATGTCCCTTTTGAACTTTGTCATGTAATGATTAGCAGGATAAAATTTATGCAGTATTTTAAATGAGACTTCCTTCACTTTATTCGTTACCAGATACTTGTTAGGAATTGCCCATACTCTTTTCCAGTTAATGTCACTGACAAAGGAATTCCAATAAGAGACCACATGTGGAATAGTTAGAGATTCTGTCTGGAACAAAGCACGAATATTCTTATTACTTTTACTATGGTTTGTTAGACAGATCCTTCCTATGTGTGAATCTAAAGGGTTGGGGAGAGAAACCGATGATATGCAAGGTTGAATACCCTTAAAAAGCATTATAATACCCGTAGGTATTGCATCAAATAATATTGCATATTCTTTGGGTCGCACGCAGCAACTCAAAATTGACTTTTGAGCGAAACTACGCAAGAGTTCTACGTCATCAGTATGTGCGACCTACACACACTTTCAGCAGCGACGCTTAGAATTCTATGCCCACAGACTTACTATTATGCTATATTGTAATGTACATAAATGGAATGTGTATACTGTAAATACACTATTTCATCTTTCTGTATAACTTATAGTACACTACTATAGAGGATTTGAATTGGATTTCATGAAAAGGACCAATGAATATATTTTCATAGATGAAGCAGGGTTCAATCTGGCAAAAAGGAGGCGGAGAGGCAGGAACATAATTGGTCAACATGCCATTGTGGAAGTCCCTGGCCAGCATGGTGGCAAAGTAACTGTGGGGCTCTCCAGTGTCGTGCAAACCTGGGGCCATATAACACTGCACATCTCCTTACATTTCTGGGTTGTCTACAGGATATTATGGTTGCACGTGAACAGCTGGATCAGCAAGCAGTGCAACCTGTATATGTCATTGTTTGGGACAATGTGAACTTTCACTGTGCTGTCCTGATACATGAATGGTTCACAAACAACCAGCGCTTTTTAAACGTTTCCCTTTCACCTTACAGCCCCATCCTGAATCCAACAGAAGAGTTTTTCTCTGCGTGGAGGTGGAAGGTCTATGACCGGCAGCCCTACACCGGGGAAACTTTACTGCAGGCAATAGAACACACCTGTGATGGGACAACTTTGGAGTCTAGTCAATGCTGGCTTATGCACTCAAGAAGGTTTTTCTTATGTTGCCTGGCATGGGAGAATATTGCCTGTGATGTAGATGATGTGGATAAAGTCCTCTGGACTGGCCCCACACAAAGACATGATGATGTGGAATGAATCTGTGAATTACAGAAATGTGCTTTTAATTTAGTTTTATTTTTAATTAATTAATTTTTGTTATCTACATTCAGCACTTCATATCATTCTAATTATGGTCATTTGTTAAATACACTTAAATATTTTCTGTTAACTACATGCCCTGAATGCCGTATCTTACATTATCTGATGTAGTGTCCAACGAACATTCTGTGGTGAATATATTTTTACTTGCTGTGTGTATGATATAAAAACATCATTTGGTTTTGAACACAGCATAACTGATTTTGAAGTGATAGCTTGATTCTGACAGAAGAATCTGAGGTTTTGTGAATGTAGTTCTGTTTAACGTTTTGAGAAAATGGGTGGAGGTTTCAGGAAATGTGTTTTAGCAATTCAGAAAAACTGGAATAATGATAATAATTACAACTTGCCTAATGAAGCGTTGATTGGCGCTTCAATGAAACTCTGGATGTCTACAAAACTATGAGCCAACTGATTTCAAAAAGCTATTTAATTTTACTGTAACACCTGCACTAATTTTCCTCCACTCTGGATTTTTTGACTTGCATATATAATTTGTGTGTTGTGTTGGTAGTGAGACCTGCAATGATGTATGGTTTTGAGACGGCGGCCGTAAAAACAACACAGGAGGCTGAGCCGGAGATGGTGAAGATTTTCGCTGATTTACCAGGAGGCACAGGATTAGAAATGAGTATCAGAGGGATTGAGTTCAGGTTGAGAGGTTTGGAAACAAAGTTAAAGAGGCATGGGTGAGATTGTGCTGCCAGGCAGGAGAGTCTCTTGCAGAGAGAGAGAGCTGCAATAGGAAGACCTCAAAAACATTTCTGGATGTTGTCAACATGGACAAGCTATGTTTGTGTTTGTGCGTGATTTCCCCCTCACTACACAGAAACCTTGTTTGTCTGTGTATCTCTATATTTCACTTTAATCATCTGGACAAAATCCATCAAAACATTTGAGACTCCAAAAATTCAGCTGAAATATATTTAATAGTAACAAAATAACATTAACGTATAACATTAATATCAAATGAACAGTGGACATTGTACAACAGTTCCTGAGTTGTTACACACATCGTTGACACTAATGTCTAAAATGACACACTGTTGTTACTGACAGGCTCAACACTGCAGATACACACTGAACAGTGAATACTGTAAATGTATTTCCAATAAACAGTTTATTGCAATATTTACAATAAGGTATGGAGTGCTACGCATTCAAATTAAAAGCTCCAAAAAGTATATGCATGTATGTACATTTATAATACTGAGTCAAACCTGGACAATATGTCCAATACTCACAAAATAATTAGTAAAGCACAAAAGGTCACTTATACACAGAAACAGCACTCCAAGAAATCATCAACACCACCTTTATAGTACATATTGAGTTTGCAGCATATTGGAATATATGGTGTTAAAATTCACACTTTATTCTGTACTTGTACATGTTTGTTTTCATTTGTAAATATAGTCATAGGCTATTAAATTGTGCCTTCTAGTCAGCTCATGAGCCTTTTGCAGCCTGCTACTTATTGCCTGTTTAACTACAGTATGTACAAAAACATGTTTCGTCCTCTGCATGTGAAACAAACTAAGAACAAGGATGAAGTAAACAATTTACGTCCACTGTAAAAAATTGACGAGCTATAAAAGAGGATTTGTCCAAAAACAGTGAGGGAATGTAGTTTACAGTAACCTTTGTGATGACACTGTGATATAAACGTCGACCTCCACAGCGTTGAAATCGTTTTATTGTACAGTAGCTTTATGTTGAGTATAAAATGAGAAAAATATGTAAAAACCAAATATTTTCATGGAATTTAATATTAATAAACAACAACAAAACAATCCGTGGCATTGCAAAACTCAACCAAGTGCCACAAAATGATATTAAAATTACTTTGGCAAGTCGGCTGATTTGATTTTGATGTGCATCAGAGAATAATGTGCCATGTTAGACTCCAAACTTTACCAAGTGGAGCATCATTGTTGCGAGTTTACTTCGTCATGGTTACATCGCGTCCTCCGTGTCGGCTGTCAAATAACGAAGGAAGATTTGTGGCGGAAATGACCCTGTGAAAAACAGGAAGTAGGAAGTTACCTTAGATTTTCTTTTTTGGATTTGACTTCCAATGAACGCGGTGTGCTCTGTAAGTTTACCTCATCCGCGTCTCCATACTCAACACCGCTATTCTGTGCAGGCCAGTTGTAGCTGAAATAAAGTGAAACAGAATGCATTTTAAAAAAAAGTCAGGATTTTGTATCCTTTCATCAGAGCTGCAGATTGTACTCACTTATTTTCATTGTGGCCTTTTTTGTGGAAGCATCCACGTCTGAAGGAATGACAAATGGAAACTGCCAAGCATAAGAACGCAACCACAGCACCAAACACCTTGAGGAAAATCCCCAGGATGTCAATGTCATCTGCAACAGGGCACAGAGAAGTGCTCATGAGAGAGTTACGTGGCCTATAACCATGACTTATATCATTGCTGCATTTTCATTTTTATGTATATCTTGTGGAATTGCCACACTCCTAAAATCCTCCCTTAATTGTTATTGGCTTCGATGAAAATAAGAAGAATTTCATGTTCATTAAATACACCAACTCAAGATACCAAACAATGAAACAAATAAAAACAAACTTTGCCTGCTTATCACATTAAATAGGAAGAATTCAGATGTTGTACAGTAACAAATTTTGACATTTAATAATAAATGTGATAAAAATAATGAATTAGATTTTTTACATGAATTATGGTGAATGTCTTTTGTTTTTTTTTTTATTATTTTTTCTATAAAAATGTTCAAAAGTGAACAACTCCTACAACAAAATGAATGCCTATAGTGTGCAAAAACACTTTAACTGTGTGGACAGCTGCTTTATCCTTTCTGCTTCATGTTCTGGCTGCAGAATACGCTGTCATGGGCATGTTAGCATATCAGGGGCGTGGGTGTCTGAAACTGTTGCTTCCCAGCGAGGTGCTGAGATCAGACTGACCTGGACAGCTGGAGCTTTCCTGCATCCAGTTCGTTGCAAAGGGATGATGCTCAGCAGAGTGAATTAGTTTCCCTTAGCTGCCTTCAAATGGCAGTTATAAGCACAAAGTATGCTTGGCCTATAAATAGTTTATATAATATTTAGTGGGAACAGTGGTGCTTGGAGTAAAATTAATGAAAAATATTGTTATGTTTGCTTTGAGATAAAGTTTATTTCATTCCTACATGTGAAGCCGCGCCTGTCTGTCCTGTCTGTGTTCATATGTTTTAGCTTCCTTCTGTTATTTCACACTTTTTCTCTTTGCCGTGTTAACCTGAAACTTGAGAGTGAACGTGTCTGATATTGCTTTTGGCTTAAAGTGCTGTCAAAAGATCTGCTTGGCTGGTGTGAATGTCACTCACAGACTTCCATTATTTGCGTGGGACACTGTGCATGCCCCGCATCATTCTTTGCCTGGCAGTAGTACTCCCCCGCGTCCTCCTTCCTGACCCTTCGAAATTTCTGTGGAGACATTTTTAGAAAACTGTCAGTGCACTGACACGCAGACGAACTGTCAACAATAGGATGTCTGGCTGTGGTTGAATATAGCGACATTTTTGCCTTCACATGGATTTACGGGCTGCTTTTAATACTGCTGTAAGATTTTAGATTAGAGGGCATCGCCCTATGTTTTATAACATGGTTCAATTTCTGCCAGATGTTAAACTTTTACCTGGAAACACATCAGTTTGGCTTTAAATGCAACATTATCCTTGTTCCATATGCCAGGTTTTGGATAAGTGTTCTTACTGGCTCTTTTTCCACACGAGGGTTAATCCTGCTCTTAGTCATATAATGCTTAAGGTTTTATTTAGATTAAGCGGGTAACATTTAAATTAGATAAGCTCTGACAGAGAATACTTGGCACTAATGAGTCCTGTCTACAAACAGAACAGACAGGCAGGGAGAAGAAGTTTACATCTGTTCATTTAACAATAATAATAGTAAATACTGAGTGCTGCCGTGCCTCAAGAGATATTTTGCACAGACAATAGGAACTGAAATGATAAAGTCATAAATGTAGCAACAACAGGATGGTTGTCATTTTTGTACCAGGCCTCCGGTGTCGGGGTTGATGCTGTAGGAAGAGTTGGCAAACTTTGCGCTGTTTTTGGGATCCTGTGGAAGCTCTTCATTGTTGTGAAACCAACGGTACTGAGGAGCGGGAAAGCCCTCATTTTCCAGACATCGCAGCTCTGTTGATGTTCCCACTGTGACGGCCTCTGGCACGCTGCACCGTGGTACAACAGGTTTCACTACACACAAAAAGCGCAGATTCACATCAGGCTGCCGAATGTTGTGTAGCATTTACACACTGCTGAAAGCGATACTTTTACTTACTAAATGGCTAAAGGATAACATTTCATCAGGAAGTGTGTTGAGTTTCCCCACAACCTTTAGGCTGTTCTAAAGTATTTACTGTCTTTATGCCTTGAATTCAATATCTTGTGTTTTGAAACCAGAGGTCATGAGTGAGTGATCTAACTGAGAAACAGTTAGATCTGCCTTATTGACAATTTTTATCTTAATGAAATCATATTTTATAGAATTAACAACATACTTTGCTGGCCAGGATTTATAAGTAGCAAATACGTCCATAAAATGAATCAGGAAACTGTTGACTGAGCTCAAAGATCAAGTGGGTGATTTCCTCATTGACTCCCACACAATCTGTTTGCAACCAGAGGTGTTGCCACCTGCTGGTCACTATAAAGAATGCAGGTTTAAAGAGCATCCACACAGGCTTCACTTTTCAGACACACAGGGTTATTGTCCATAGAGTCCATAGTGGTGCACAATTTATATACAGGCAGTGGTTATGCCACATACAGCAAACACTGCTGGCACTTGTTTTTTGTGTTTCTCTGTGTGCAGGCCAGGGTCTGCTACAGGCTCCGTGTCTAAAGACTGCGACTCCCTGAGGTGAAGTGTGTTCTCAGCCACTGTATGGTGACAAAGAGAACTGTCATCAAGTGATACGTAAGGTTAAAGTTGGAATTGTTATAACGTCGCCACAAGCCCCAGATATCCCGAGTGATTTATGTAAGTGGGTGTTAAATGGTTGTGATTGCTGTCCCAGCAGGCCACTAGCTTAATCTACCAGCACCTCAAAGGCAACGGTTAGATGCATGGCAACCTCACAGTGACAGCAATCATGATGTAGCTTTATATTTCAGAAGTAAATTGAGTGTAAAATGTATAAACTGCCACATAATCTTAATATCTATTCGATCATAAGAACAACGTGTGATTAGAACTTTAGAGGGTTGATGATACAGACATGCAGTGACTTTTAGCTCTGCTCTCCATACCTCTTACTGCAAGACTAATAAGTATTTCATCAAAGTCCCTTTGATCATCGATGGCGGCCACCTCGCAGCGGTACTCTGCTGTGTCTGATCGAGTGGCGTTGAAGATCAGAATGTTGGCCGGCTCTCTGAGCTGAGCTCTGTTCTCCAAGTCCCCTTTTGGAGAACGACAGAAAGAGAGAGAGAGAGAGATGAGGGGTTGAAAAACACTTTACAATTGCTCATTCAAATACACAGCGTGACTTCACGGCTTAAAAACAGAATTCTGAGCCAAGGTCTTTCAAGGTAGCATTCACTCAGCTAAGCTTTGAGTGCTGCGACTTTGCTTTGAAACACTGTGCTCTACTGGTTTCTCTAAAAGACAGTTTCCAAGAGGTTTACCTGCTATCTTGTTTTGAAAGTACACATAACTGGGAACACCATTTTTAATCTTTTTCCACTCGATCCTTGGGTTGTTTGTCGAGATGGACTCTATTAAGCAGGTCAGTTCGATGGCTGGGAAGAAAACAGAACGCATGACAGCATGAGAGAGAGAGGCAGGCTAAATCTGGAAAAAAGAAACGCTACTTTGGTTAAATAGGTTAGTGTGATTTTTGAGCAACTCACGCTCAAACTCATTTGCCCAAACAATCTTGTCCGTGGTCCGGAGGATTACCCCAAGTGATGATGGAATGTGACCTGTGGAGAGAAAAAAAAACACAGGCAGTAAACGCTGAGTAACCCCGATTGGACACGCGAGCATTTTCATTAGCAGACATTATAAACCGGGCATGTTGCCTAATAAACACTGGATTAGACCGACAAATATAGCTGACACAAGCGTGCCACATATTTTTAATGAACTCCTTGTAGAAATATACTGTCATTAACATTTAACTTGAATTATTTGTGGCGTTTAATTGGATAATAACGTGACTTATGATGAGTCGATGGAAGAGACCAGAGCTAGTTGGAAATGATAATGAAAGAAAACAGAGATTTGACACGAAGGACTCTGTAAATATTTGGATAGTGACCCATTTTTTGTTGTTGCTGTTGTTGTCAGCTTTAATCCTGCGCAAGATGAAATCCAGACCGAGAATGCAGCAGACAATGTAAGTAAGCGAGCAGACAAGAGCCAAAGTCACTTTAGCTCAGTTACTAAGGATCAGCAATGCTCTTGTAATAAGTTGCAGCACAGAATAAAAGGATTTGTGTTTAGTACTGCAGCACAGCCGGCTCCGACCAAGTAAATGACACACAGGCTTTAGCCATTAGCAAACATGACAGCTGCTATATTGACTTTATTTCACACTGGTTGTTTTATAACAGAAAGGCTCCAAACATTAACTGTATATAGAAGATGGATGTTGCCACTGTAACCTCACTGAATTCCTATGTTGTAGTCTCAAGCTACACACTCACATACAGTAGTAACTAAGGATGCTCCTGGAAACTAGTTATTTAAAAGAGTCAACCCTCAGAGAACATTCAGAACTGAAGTGAATCTAATGGATGAGGTTAAATATCAGCCATACAATAACTGCACATGTATTTGAGAGCTATTTGAAGCCGCTAATCACATGTCTTGATAATCAAGTTGAGTTTTAAATGTAAATCTGTTGGACACTGTGCCATATATAACAGTCACAGTACTTAATGTCACAGTACCAACAAACCACAGCCCTGGTTTGTGGCTGGTGGCGTCACAACATTTCTCACCGGGATGGAGCTGCCACTGCTTATTGATAAAAACCAAATAAGTAACTTAGCTGACTAGTATCTTTGGTACCAACTAGCAAGAGGCAGAACATTTTAATGTGTAATCAAGTAGTCGCATGCATCCCTAGTAGCAACTTGGTAACTGCAAAAGCAAGCCTAACTTGTTCTTTTGTTTTCAAAAGGATGTGAAACCAACACAGAACATTCAGGAAAGTGTTTACTGAGGTCATAGGTCATGTCAGCAGTCCAGTAATTTTACTTTCTTTTTGCAACCAGGAGAAAATCCCGGAGAAAGAATGGAAGCAGATTTGAAGCAGATTCCCCTCTGGCCTCACTTTTCCAGCCTGAAGCTTGTGTTCAAATTTTATGCACAGCCTGTTGTTCCCGTCTTCTGTGTGTGCTTCTCTTGCACAGTACCCTCACCTGCATGTCAGGTTACCAGGTTAACCAGCGATTTTTAACTGGCTGCAAGTTTGAGTGTGCTTGGCCCTCCAAATGTTTACCCCTCCAGCTCATCACCAGCAACAGGGATGTCCTTTAGCCATTACAAGTGAGTGTAGTTAATGCACATATGGTTATATTAGTTGATCATAATAAGACATACATAACAGAGTTTTCTTCCTGTTCTCTCTTTCCACAGTCACATGCTCGATCAAAGAGTGTCGTTTAATTGTTGGGGTTTCCTCTGTATTATTGAGTCTTTACCTTACAACAGGTGACTGCTGTTGTGATTTGGTGCTATATAAATACAATTTAATTGAACTGAATGTAAGTTTTAATTTCTTTTTTTAAGCGACCGTTACACTGGAAACCATTCTGGGGACATTAACTATTAAAAAAAGGGGAGTTAGAGATGATATCTTTATATTGATTTCTGACAAAAACACAGCTGCAGAGATAGTTTGCATCACTAGTTATGTTAGATATTATGGATGACGATGCGCCCCTGAGGAATAGCTGGAAATGGTCAATGATGTGTCACCCAGTAGACCAGAAAGCCCCCAAGTCATTTCAGTATTTGGTGCAGTGTACTATTAAAGCGTTTACTCACTGAAGAAAAAAAATACTGGTTTAGAGAAGAGGTGCGCAGTTCATCCACTTAGCTGTAATAACACTCGTTTAAAAACCATACACACTAAAATATTACTAGATGTACATTATATTATTATAATGTACATCTAGTATATAGTATATTATATTACTAGACGTACATGTACATTTTTTTTGTATTTTTTCAGGGCTAGCTCCTTTGCTAAATCATAATACTAATTTATACTGAGGTTGCGAAATAAATCATTTATCAAGATCCCCAAACAAATCAAATCAGAAGCACAAGAATAACTTCACAGCGGGAATGAGCTCACACTTGAACCATACTTAATCAACCATCTTCGTTTCCCTCTGGCACAAACACAACACATGAGACGCGCTTATTTTAAGTTCAGTGCATGAGCGAAATGCTGAAAGCAATCAGTGTTATTTTGCAAATGTCAGATTATAACGGCGAGAGGCGTAATTCACAAGTTTTGTTCAATTTGGGTCCGCCGAATGCCAATTTAAGTGGAAAATACGTGAATCTGGGGACGAGACGGGTGTGCAGCGTGACATCGAATTAAGGAAATGTGAAAATTACTGCTCGGCAAACACAAATAATTCAACAGCCTTTGCTAAGGCTAAATAAGTAGGTTTCTACCTTCCCTTGGTACCCTATAGTCAACATTTTTTGTTCCAAATGTAGTAATTACTGAGTACACGCACAGCGAACAGCACCCATGCTGAGTAATGAAGGCAATCACGCTCCCAGTGGGGGCAGTAGTTAGGGTTTCAAATAGAGGCTGAAATTAGACAATAATAATCTGAGCCGCCCCTGAATACGACAAGACATCCCTCCTGTTTTCCCGAGGCAGCGTGCACTCTGACTAACTCCGAGGGATTTGAGCAGCCTTGTTAGGACACGGGCGTCCCTGAGTTGTACATTGTGACTGGGAGCCAAAGGGAGAGCGAGCATATAGCCTTCAAGTGATGGAAAACATGGGTCCAACCAAAGCATCCGGTCTTATAAGCACAGCTGCGGACAGTGATGAGATCTGACTCGCAGGTCTCAGCTTCCGTCTCTGCTGCTGACTTTCCCACCCTGTACATCAAGGGCTATTTTTACCACAGCAGTGACTGGACATCCCGAGAGACGCGACGAAGGCCCGTCCAACTGAAGCTCCCTCGACATACGCACGTACTGACCCTTCAAAATGCCCTTTGAACTGCTTCTTCCAGATCTGCGAGGTACTCATTTTGAGGAACGATATTTTTGAAAAAAAAGAAAGAAAGAAAAACAAAAGCTCTTTCGAATACTGGAACATTTAATTAAATCTGCAGCTGCAATCACACTGCAGACTCAAAGTATCACGTAAGAGAAAACAACTGCTTTCGCAGTCTTATGGGTTGCAACACGGCCGTGTGTGATGTGCTTTTCAAAGTTTACAGGAAACAGATCTGCTTGAGCTCATCTGTTTTCATAAGTATGTTGTAACACTGACAAAATCTCCTTAGAGGATACATCTCCCGTGTTCATCTGAACAAAAAGCATGGTGAAAAACAAGTTTTTAGCCTTTATTATCTGGGGCGAACAAAATCTAGAATCAGTGCGCACCGGTTCTACAAGCAGGAACGGCGTTAACAGGATGTTATTAAAGGTTTTTCTCATCTCTCTTCCAAATAATGCAAAATGTAGGACGTGGGAAAGAGTAACCACAGTTAATTACCATGACAATGTATAACTAATTACTAATGCGAGCTTAAAATAAAAGCACGCAGACAACAATGTTTGGTATCCTCCCTTCCCCCGTGACACGGTGCAGGCTGAAGAGAAGACAATGTTTCTGAATTATGAAAATAATCTCAGCGCTTGCTGGAAAGCAAACAGGGGCTCATTTTTAATCCCTCTGTCATTCTAATGCAAAGACAAAGTAGGTCTATAGTCAGTTCTGAGAGAAACTGGCTTTTAAATAGCCACATTCAGCAATCCTCTTACGCTCTAAATATGAAAACAACCACCCATCCCTGTCCCTGCAACAAAAAGTTGTTGATCCAGTGAATCTATAAAAAGCTTTTTCCCAGACATTCCAGTGCAGTCGCAGCAAATATGCCAGAGACAGTGGATGGAGCGAGGAGGCCCACTGGGATTCACGGCATACTGGAGTGACTGCGTAACAGAACAACTCAACGCTCAAGCAGATTTGATTAAGCTGGTTATGTTGTTATAAGAACTGGGAGGAAATAAACTGTTCATTCAAGCTACGCACGTGACACAATGACTGCAGCACCTCAGACAGATGAAATATAAATGAAGTCCCAATAAAGCACAAGGCAGATAAAATATAACTCATTTATCGCAACCTATAACAATGCAGCTTAAATGACATAAAATAGCAACGCCAACAATGTTCATATTTGATAAAACGTGTGTTAAACACTAAAATACCAGATATCCTCTGGTTCCTGCCTCTCATATGTGAATATATGATTGTAAACTTTATGAACTTGGAAAAAGCAATTTGAATACATTTTTGTGCTGTGTGGGAAATGGGACTCTAGCAGTTTTTTATCATGTATTGACAGAAAAATGTATCAATTGCTCCTGAACAATCATTCAAGACAATTAGCATTTAATGAAATCCTAACACAAAAACTCAACGGCCAATTCATTAGGTACGCTTTGCTCATACCAGGTTGGACCTTTTTTACTTTTAGGAATGCTTTAATTCTTCAAGGCATATGTTCAATAAGGTGGGGGGGAATCCGATATTTTGGACCATGCTGACATGATAGCATCATGCAGTTGCCGTGATCTGTACCTCCCGTTCCGCCACATGCCAAAGGCATTCACTGAGACAAGCTCTTGAGATCTGGTGAGTGCAGAGGCCATTTAAGTATGGTGAAGTCATTGTCATGTTCAAGAAGCCGGTTTGAGATGATTTGAGTTTTGTGACATGGTGCATTGCCCTAATGGAAGGAGCCTTCAGAAGATGAGTACACTGTGGTCATAAAGGGTGGACATTGTTAAAACTGCACAGGCAGGCTGAGGCGTTTTAAATCACGCAAACTTGGTATTAAGCAGCCAAAACTGAGCCCAGAAAACATCTCCAACACCATTACACCAACAGCAGCAGCCTGAATAGTGATATAAGGATGGATCCATGCTTCCTGGTTGCTTACACAAAATTCAGACTCTACCATCATCAGATCAAATCAGTAAACATTTTTCCAAGCTTCTGCTGTACAGTTTTGGTGAACTTATCTATTTTCTGTTCTTAGCTGACAGGGGTGGCACATGATGTGATCTTCTGCTGCTGTAGTCCATCTGCTTTGAAGTTCAACATGTTTTGCATTCAGAATGCTCTTCTGCGTGTCCTCATTACTTACTTATATTTATCTTCTTATCAACTCAAAGCAGTTTGGCCATTCTCCTCTGACCTCTGGCATCAACAAAGCATTTCAACCAGAGAACTGCTGCTTACTGGATATCTTATCTTTTATAGTAAACCCCAGAGGTGGTTTCATGGGAGATTTCCAGTAGATCAACATTTTCTGAAATACTCAGACAAACCCGTCAGCCATCAACAATCATGTCGCAGTTCAGTTTAAACTTCAGCATGTTGTCTTGACCATTTCTACATGCATAAATAGACTGTGCCATGTGACTGGCTAAATAGCTATTTGAGTTACCTGTTGTACCTAACAAAGTGGCTGATGAGCAAATGATTACAGATTTTTATTTTTAATGCAAAGTCTTCTCAAGCATAAAAAACATTTTTTGTTCATTAAATGGGCAGTGATATCAGGAATATGCACCGACTTCTATTAAGTAAGGTAAGAGATTGATACGCTGCCCAATCATTATAATGTCCAAAGGCCAATTCTGAGTCTGGAAAATCTCAGAAATAGCATTTCTTTTTTAACTTTTCAATTTTCATGCAGCATAAAGGGAAAAAAATAACAATGTAATAATTACATCCAATTTTCTGCACATCAGAATCACAAGAAGGCATCTATTTTTACCTTAACTTAAAATAATTCAGTTTTACACATCAGTGCGTTCCAGTTATATGCAGCATGAATCACAATATGCTAAATACAAAACGTTTGAATAACGATTCATTTTCATTATTCAAACATGACAGCACCCTAAAGCTCAAGGTCAGAACATAAACCAAACCGTGAGCTACATTCACACACAGCTCGGAGTTTTTACAACCAAAACTTGAGAGCATAACAAATGAACCTCTGCCTGTCATCTCCGCTTAGTCATTTGATTTACGGCTTGCAGAGCACCTGGGTGAAAAGTTCAACACTTAGTGGTGCACCCACCCGCAGCCAATTAGCCGACGCAACCACCCAGCATCAGCTGATCGCCACAAATCTCTAGCTGTTGCTGCTGCACATCATCTTGTCACCGCTGCCCTCGACCTGCCTCACTCATGGCACCCCACTCACCATCACTATCGATCAATCACCACGTGATCAGGAGAGGTCAAACTACAATAAAATGAAATTCAAGCAGCCTCATATGTAAATGATGCATATACATATATGCAACAACCAAAAAGACAAAGCATTATATATTATTCACAGGCCCGTGTTTCTGTGAACCACAGGTCTCCACCATGTGGCTGCCGTCTTTTTATACTAAAGTAACGTTTGCATTGTTTGTATTCTGGAAATTTCTTTAGAAATTAGTCGACAAGTGAGCGCGCAATATGTATGATTTCTAGGCTAGGTTACACGTTTTTAAAATCACGTAAAAAAAAAAATTCAAAACGTCAAGGGTGCTCTGACAACTACGTCATTTTCCAGCTCGGATGTGAGGTTTGCTCAAGCGTAAAACAATCAAATACAATCGTCAATCGATAATGAGCAGACTGTTAAAACGCCACAAAACACAACAAAAACGTTTTCCTGACATTTCCCAGCCCGTTTACACGTCAAGCTAACGTTAAAAAACGTCCTTGTCGGCTCGTAGCGCTGACAGAACCGTTACAGCTCGGATTTAACTTGACTGTAGTCGCACCTCGCCGACTCCGATATGATAATAGCTTTGTGAATAAGCGTGGGGAAACTCACCTAGGCTGCTGTAAAGCACAAAACAGGCTACGAGTCGCGCAATCGCCATCTTGCAGCGTATCATTTATCGGTTACAGCTGCACACACTCAGCACCTCTGAGAGGTAAGAGGAGGATGAGGGCACAAAAGACTGGTGGATGTTGCCATCGACGAGTTTCCATAGCTACAAGGGCTCCGCTGTGGGGTTGCGCCCTGAACGCAGTCTGACAGGCGGTAGGCGGTGCCAAACATGCCCTCCGCCTCCTCCTCCACACACAGACGCACAATTCTGACCGTATGTTCTCGTGGGAAAGTGGCGACCTACACCCTCTAGTGGTTGTTTTTCTTTTTGGGACCTTAAAAGACCATAACAGGGAAGATTTTTTTCCCCTTTATTAAAAGAAACATATAACAGCTGAAAACCAAGCAGCATTTTGAGATCTCTTGCTCAAGCTGACAGACAGAAGCATTATATACATGATCAGAAATTACAAGAAAAGGATGTCGATGCAGATTAGCAGACTGGATATAATCTTTTACGGATGATGCTTTGTTTTGTTCTCCCCAGTTCAGTGTGAATAAGAAGTACAACTAATGCTAAAGTCTCCGGTGAGCTGACACTGTAATTGGTGTTTGAACTGAATCAGAGAGGAGAGGGAACAAGGCAATCATTGCCTCAGAGTCTTGTAAATAAACATGTAACGCTGCTCTCTTCTGTATGCTCGTGAGGACTGTCCCTCTTTTTCATATAAGATAAAATGGTGAGAAATGCATCATCAGGATGATTTAAGATGGATGTAGGTCAGTGTTTTGATCATCAAAAGTGGATGATTTATTGATTGATTGATTTATTTCTATGAAAAAATTTTTAATTTCTCTATTTCATTTCCTTGATACAGTAGGTGTGAGTATATTTATGACAATCAGTTTCAATGTTAAGAGTATTAAAGATGTTGAGTATGTCGTCTGGATATTTGAATACAGTGAACTGATTCTTCTGTTTTATGCATGGAATAGACATCGAAACTGGAATGAGACATTTTTTAAAAACAAAGTCATTTAAAGGTCCATCCACTATAGCGTCAACTATCCGTTTGACTTCTCACACTTTCATTTAGCTTCAATGACACATTTTTTACATTTTTAAAGAACCGTTATAATGAAAAGAGGTTTTTACAGGCCTAAAGGGACTTGTGGAGTAATTTTGGCACACTCTTCATTACAACATTGCTTCAGTTCTTTGAGTTTTATGGGCATTTGTTTATGCACAGCTCTCTTAAGGTCCAACCACAGCATTTGATTGCAGCACCTTGGTTCTTTTTGTTTTTGGGCCATTCTGTTTTAGATCTGCTTCTGTGCTTGGGATCATTGTCCTGTTGCATGACCCAAATTGTGCCCAAGCTTTAGCTGCCAGACAGAAGGCCTTATGTTGGACTCTAGAATAGTTTGGTATATAGAGGACTGAATATACAGAGTTCATGACTAGATGGTCTGGTTCTGTGGCAGCAAAACAAGCCCAAATCATGATCCCTCCACCACCATGCTTGACAGTTAGAATGAGATATTTGTGCTGATAAGCTTTGTTTGGTTTTTGCCTAACATAGCGAAATATCTCCATTTCTGTCTCATCTGTCTGAAAGTCTTTGTCCCAGAGGTTTTGTGGTTTGTTCAAAACAATTTAGCAAGCCCAAGCTCTGCTGCTAACTGTCACAGGACAACCAATGGGGTATACTCTTGACACACATGCATTTCTATGCATGCAGTAGTGATCTGCTTAGATTTTCAAAGGACTGCAAACAGTCTGAGAAAACTTTCTATCTATCTATCTATCTATCTATCTATCTATCTATCTATCTATCTATCTATCTATCTAAAAACAGTTGCCTGTAAGACCACGCTGAGGTCTTCGGCAACAATTAATCAACACTACAAGGGATCCTCACCAAAACAAATATAACAAAAAATCACTGATGATGCAATATTTATTAAGAAAGAACCTTGTGCTTTTTTATCTTTATTTCAATTTCAAAAGATTGCAGCGTCCTCTATAAACTGTTTTATATTCCCGACATCAAAGTGTTCTATAAAGATTCTATTAATATGATTTTTATAGAGTTGTGTTTCCTATAATTGTTTTGACAAATATTAGCTTCTTGGATTCCTGGAAAAAGCAGTAGATGGCAGTGTGAAACCAGAAATAATAATCTGCCAATACATCACACTCATCCAAAGACCAACAGCATGTATGTATAGACATAAGGACTATAATTAGGTATGCATATATTATATTTTGCATTTCCACAATTTCACAGTCACATGATGTGAAACTCTTCTGATGCAGTTAAGGTTTAGCCCACTGAATACAACCGTGTAGTCCACCCACTACAAGAAAAAGAAAGAAAGAAAAAAAGACATAAAAAGGCAACATATTACAGATGAACTTGTTGCCCTCTTTGAATACTCACGCTCCATCAGACCATGCTGCCCTGCTTTCACTGTTGGTAGTGTTGCTAGGCAATGATTCCTCTGTTGAGAAGCTCTTCGTGGCTGCCCTTTTGTTACGGCTCAGACAAAACTGTACATTTTGATTGTTTTACAAAGAAATATCCAGGTTTGTCATGTTCCTTTTTGAGAAAAAAATGTGAAGACTTCATTTCTGAAATGCAAAAAATATGTGCCATGCTTCAACTAATTAAAGAGCCAAATTAGCGAGAGCATCGCAGTGTGACAGTGAGTCATATTACAGGTGTTGCTTATTGGCACCTGCATCTGTGCTATGTAGCTGTTGTACAAGGCGGTGGCTGTTTGCTTGAGCCATCATGCATCATTTGCACAGTGATTATATATCTTCCAAGCTATGAATAATGCACTGCAGTTGGATTTAATATCCACCCAGTCTTTCCAGTCTCAAACCCGCAAGCCCTCTTCGTGCAAGCTTGATAGACAGGTCTAACACCAACTAAGCTATTTAAGGGGTTGAAATAAGCACAGGATATTAAAGCAGGTAAAACCTACAGTGAATTAAAAGAGCAAATTTCTTTCTCTAGTTGGTGCTTTGCGCTCCTTCCTGTGAGTTTTGACATTTTGCAGTATATCATGAAAAACAGAAACTGCTGCTGAATGGATAAACGCCTGATACACACATTCTGGATTTTAAACATTTTGATTATACTCTGAAGCCTCAGGGTTTTTATATTTTATTTGTAGTACAACGAAAATTCTGTAAAGACTCTTCATCTGTGAGGCCAAATTGACCAACCTTGGCCTTTGTGAATAAGAGACAAAATTCTTTTTGTTATTGACTGTTGTCTGCATCTCTCAGCTACAACTCCACTACATTCAATGCAACAGAAATAAAGCACAAGAAACACCACATCTTTTTAGTTAGTCCCCTTAGTCAATGTGCCGTGCACTATAACCTTTAAAAATGGTTGATCCGCATTAATCTGCATGCAGTACATTTATAATGTATTTTACTGTTTACTACTTTGTCCATGATTTCTATTTTTTCTTACAAGACTTAAATGGTTAGTCAAATGGAGGCACTTTAGTCCCTTGAGTGTAAATACTGTATATAATAACAGCTTCCTTATAGCGGCTTCTAAAACCAGTGTTACAATGTGCCTTAATATTAGAAAACAATAAAAACAGAGATACAGGAAACATGGTAAAATAGCTGTAATTGTACTTTTCTTGCTAGAGGTTTAAACTTGAACACAGCTTAAAATATAGTCTTGATTCTGGCTTGGAAAAGTGATAAAACTATTCAGTAACAATCTTAAAATCAATCTCTTACAAAATTAAAAGCCCACATGGCAATTCTCAGCGTGGTGTGATCTCTTTTCCTGGTTTTAGTTAGCAATTTAAAACGTTCCCTTCAGAGTCATGTGATTTATTTCTGAAATCTTAGCAGTCGTGAGACGAAGGTAAGTAGGGCATCCTCTGACTCTTTCGACTGGACCAACCATGGAGAGATTATTCAGGTGTTTTAAAAGATTTGCTCATGGCCGAAACATTTGCCCTTACTTACTTACTGCAAAATACACAGCCAGCTGTGTTCTGCAGCGAGAGAGTTCTGCAGGTTACTCACAGCAGATACTTTCTGTTTATTTCATTTTAAAAAATCAGGGCAGAAGTGAAAGAACATACCAGGTCGCTGTCTTGCACAACGGCAGTAACGCGCTGTTATGCTGTGCAGAGACGCATCATTATAAACCTGCTCAAGATAATGGACATCCATATCCAAACTTTAGACCATATACACTTATTGTATTGTGTATATAAATGCCTTATATGCAGTTCAGGGCCCAGTATTTTTACATACTGCTGTTTCTCATGCTTTTCACACTGAAAACAAATGATACATATGTTGGATAGATGAAGGCACTCCACATCTTAAGGGATTTAAAGAAATGCTAATGTAGACTATCTCTGGCTTTATATTGGTCATAACTGTCACACTTTCTTTGATGGATATTCTAATCTCTAAGTAACCTTCTGTGAGAGTCAGAAACCTGCTCTTTAAAGATTCCCATAAAGCCTGCCAGCCCCCTCCATGCAGCCATCATTAGTGTGTGTGTGTGTCTTTTTCTCTTCCAAATATTTCTGCTGCATATTGTTCCTGTTCTAACTGTATAATGTAAGTACATTTAAGCTGCATTGTGCTTTTTAAAACTGCGACATTCCCGAGGCTGTGTAGCTTGTGCTGCTTTTGATCTTTCATTTTAAATGTAACATTTTTCTGATTGCAGCTGACACACATTCGGATGGAGCTTTCATTAAAAAGCGGCAGCCAGAAGAGTCTGTGGGACTTTAAGGTGCAGCTCAAAGTCCCAGACACAATGATCAGATAGAAAAGGCAGGAAAAGGAACAAATGCTGGGGAGGTTAAAGTTTCACATCATGTCAGATTGAAGGAGGCAAATGGGTTCGTTAAGGAGGGATTCAGCGTCCTTCTGCGGCATTATGTAACTATTCACTTAAATTAAATTATCTCTATATAATCTTAATGCTTCAGCTCATTGTGACCTTTATGGATATCCTGATAACTGTTTATTTGTGCCCTTTATAGCATGATTAGTTACCACACAGCAAGAAGCCTGGGGCATTTCTGGCTTCTCCAGTTTTTTTCCCCACAATCCAGAGACATGCAGCTTAGATCAACTGGTGATTCAAAATATACCGTAGATGTAAACTGGTTGTTGGTCTCTCTGCATTAGATCAGTGACCTGCCCAGGGCGTACCCTGCCGCTCTATCCATGACAGCCAGGAAAGGCTCCAACACAACTGCAACCCTGAACTGGATAAGTGGAGGAAAATGGAGGGATGCATTATTTATCTGCACTTTCTCTAAAGCTGCAGTTTTCTAATGTCATTCATTAGAAATTACAAATGATCTCTGTATAAAATTTCAATATCTCAGCCAATAGAAGAGCTGAATTATAGATCAGGTTATGACCAAACTGAAATTACAAACTTAAAATAAAATAGCTTCTTATTTTACATGTGCTTCCCCTGTAAAAGCAAAACAAAACAAAAAACATAATCTGTAAAAGTACAGTACAATTTACTGAAGGGATTTTCCATGTTAATTTTTATGGATTTGTTTAACCACACATTGAAATGTACCATTCATGATATAAGAAGTACAGAATAACAGGTTACCTTTTGTGATATCGATTTCACATAGGAATCATGTGATCAGGATAAGGAAAATACAAGATAGCCCCAGTGTTGTTAAAGGTTTGCAGATGTAAAATCTTGAAAATTAATCAAAACAGCTGTGCCTTCATTGCATTTGTATGATCGTTGTCATTAGAAAAAGGCAGAAGTTGGCTAAAGCTTTAAAATCACCTGTGAGGATATAAAGCTTATTTTAACTGTTGTGCAGAACAGTAACAGATTCTTGAACCAATTCTCTGAAGCCACTGACCCCTTACATCCAGTAATTTTACTGAGTGTGTCAAAGTGAACGTACATGATCTGCTTTACACTCCGGGCCACATTTGTCAAGATGATGCTGAATGTGATGTGAATGATGTCTTGTAGCCTGACCCTCAAGGAACAAAAGATTTAGCCGAGTTTTTGTTTTCTCACTGAGGTTTTTCAAGAAAATTAAATGAAAAGTTGTGTGGTAGAGAGATGTCTTCAGAATAAATGCTGAATAACTCCATATTTTGCATATACTTGAATACTTCTACACATCTGTGCTTAATGTACTTTTTTAAAAACAAAAAGTTCACTGAATTGTTTCAGCTAGTGATGGGTAACAGTTTAAATTCTACTGTAAAAAAAAGGAATAAACCATAGCAGTATTAAACACTGGGAACAGACTGCACTGTTCAGCTTGTAGCACTGTAAAGTTTGTCTGCTGGTTGCAAATGGGATTAACTTTACAAAAGTTATGGGAAAAGTCAAAAGCAGTAGGCGAGTTCTTTGTGTTCATTGCGTTTTGCTCACGTGCAGAGATTCCCGCCGTTGGCCACAACAGCTCGAACTCCTTCATCAACTGAGCCTCGCCCACAGTGAAGCTGATCACATTCAGAGAGGCTAAATGGCACCGTGATGCTGCACAGATCAAGAGTGAAGAATTAGACAGCGCTGCATCTACAGCTCTTTTTGCACTGTGGTATTTATAGACTTCACAAATGAGCCGGAAAATAGTGCGATGCACAGGAGGAAAAAAACAGATGTTTATAGGCTTATTGATTTTAGGTTGAACTTCAAATTTCTGCTTTTCTTCCACACCCTGGTCTTTTGCTTTATAATGATAATAGCTGGGTGGGTTTTCATTAAGAGGAGCTATTTCTGGAAGCACTGTACACCTTTACAAACATGCAAAACCATGGCAACTACACTTAGCTAGATGTGTTTTAATATAGCTGTCATCAAAAAGCTGAGTGCAGGGCTTTTGATGGGTGTGGAGATGCTGCGTGCGGGTAGTTATATAGACTCACTCCAAATCAAGACTGAAAAAAGCGTTAAAATTCAATTATTTAACCTTCTGAGCTAAGCTGAACGACACATGTGAAGGATAGGGCTGTGATTCGGTGCGCTGAGAAAAGCAAAGCGTGGCGCTTCGCTACGGCCGTATTTTCCCTACAGATACACAATTTGGGCGGGCTGTTCACAGACTCTACTGATGACCACTGAACATGACAACTGATTCTCATCTGAGGAGCACTGCAGAGAATCAAAGTGACTTTGAGGCCCTAAGCCCTCCTGCCAACACAATGGATTTGTCAGTCACATCTGCTGCTTCATAGACAAACAGAGACAAAGGACACAAAGATAACAAATTGTTTTTGGATCCTGGTTTTAAAGGTTACATTTAGCATTTACGCCTACTTTTAATTGTTCTTATCGATACAATAATTTCTGTGAAATGCTGCAGTGTGTCTGCATCGGGCAAAAATGAAAAAAAAATGTTCTAAACTAATTCACTTTATTTTTTCTCTGGGTTATATAAGTTACATAAGATTTTTCCGAGACACTACAAAGCTTACTTAAGGTTTATTTCTTTGCCTCACACTAAATCCAAATGGCCCACATATTAGTTCACACAGTCCACAAAGTCAAGCTCAGCACAGTAGATCAGCTGATCTCAATGCCAGCCCACATGAGCTGAGAGCTCAGCTGATGCCCTTAGTTAATTTCAGGTATGGCACACTAATTAAGCTAATTATCCTTATACATGCTTATACAGTTGTCTGCAGGCCACTTCGCAGCCCACCTCCACCTTTTATTCTTTCTCTTAATTAGTGTCATGGCAACTTGATGCATTTTGAAGGTGCAGATATGGTCAACACTGAAGTTCAAGTTAGTCTGAAGGTGAAACAGTTGCAGACAGGCAGGTAGGAGTATGTCAGAAACTGTTGAACTACTGGGATTTTACCATATAACCATCTTTAGAGTTTACAGAGAATGGTCTGGAAAAGAGAAAATATCCAGCTGTCTGGGTGAAAATGTCTGGTTGATTAGTCTGGACTGGTTTAAGTCTAGGGAACAGTGACTCAAAAAACCCACTTGTTACAGCCAAGCAGAAGAGCATCTCTGACTGTACAACAGATTAAACCAATATACTAATTGGACTAGAGCAACAGAAATCCACACTGGGTGTCATTCCTGTCAGCTAGAACAGGAAATGAGGCTACAATTCACACAGGCTCACCAAAATGGGACATTCTCTGAGTCTTGAGTCATGAGTCATGATTTCAGGGTGAGAATTTGGCGTAAACATGAAAGCATTGATCTGTGCTCAACAGTTCAGGATGGTGCTGTTGTAATGGACTGGTGGATATTTTCTTTGCACACTCTGGGCCTCTTACTACCAGCTGAGCATTGTCCGAACACCACAGCCCGACTGAATATTCTTGCTGACCATGTCCATCCCTTTGTGACCACAGTGTTCTCTTCTTTTGATGGATGCTTCCAGCAGGATATAGTACCGTGCCACAAAGCTCAAATGATCTCAAACTAGATTCTTCAACATGAAAATTAGTTCACTGTACTGAAAGAGCCTCCACAATCACCAGATGTCAATCCATATATGACATCTGATATAATTCCTTGCTCTAGAACAAATATCAAAGTATAGTGTACTATTATTTCCCAGATTCCCTGTTTTATCCCATCAAAAAAAGTCCCACAGACTGAATATTTGACATTTGACAGGCTAATTTGAGGCATTTGTGCTTGAAATGTAAGTGAAACAGTAAGAAGACACTGAGCTAAAAGCAGTTTTTTCAGACTGACTCACACATGTCAAAAAGTCATTTTGTCTATCATATGACAGAAATTTGCATATGTATACATGTTTTCTGTTTCTGTCCCAGATGGATCATCATTATTATTAAAACTACAGGGTGGGCCATTTATATGGATACACCGTAATAAAATGGGAATGATTGGTGATATTAAAGTCCTGTTTGTGGCACATTAGTATATGTGAGGGGGCAAACTCCTCAAGACGGGTGGTGACCATGGTGGCCATTTAGAAGTCGGCCATCTTGGATGCAACTTTTGTTTTTTCAATAGGAAGAGGGCCATGTGACACATCAAACGTATTGGTAATGTCACAAGAAAAACAATGGTGTGCTTGGTTTCAACGTAACTTTATTCTTTCATGAGTTATTTACAAGTTTCTCTTTGTTCACAGCCATTGACATGTCGAAGAGGTTAACACGTGAGGAGCGGATCGAAATTGTGTTGATATCTGGTGAACGCAGTAACCGGGTCATTGCAGCAGATTTCAATGCAAGACACCCTACGAGACCACCCGTCTCCCATGCTACAGTTAGCAAACTGCTTGCTAAGTTTCGTGAAACTGGTTCAGTGTTGGATTTGCCAAAATGTGGACGCAAGAAAACTGTCACTAATGAAGAAACATCAGTGGCTGTCCTAGCTTCATTCAGCAAGAGCCCACAGCGTAGCACTCGCCGCATGTCACTGGAGAGCGTCATTAGTCGAACATCCCTTCGGTGGATATTAGCTACTCACAAATGGCACCCTTACAAACTCCAGCTACTGCAGCATCTCAACAGGGATGACCCAGATCGGCGCCCAGAATTTGCAGAATGGGCAAAACAAAAATTGGAACAGGACCCTCAGTTCACGCAGAAGATTTTGTTCAGTGATGAGGCAAACTTTTATGTGAATGGTGAAGTTAACAAACAAAACCACCGCTATTGGTCTGACACTAACCCACATTGGATGGATCCCTCGAAGACTGTTGGACCAACAAAAGTGATGGTTTGGTGTGGTATATGGGGTACAACGATAGTGGGTCCATTCTTCATCAATGGAAACCTCAAGGGTACTGGATATTTGAAATTGCTACATGATAATGTGTTTCCCTCTTTATGCACTGAAGCTGGCACGTTTCCTGAGTTTTTCCAGCAAGATGGTGCACCACCACATTATGGGTGCCAGGTCCGAGCATTTCCAGATGAACAGTTTCCTGGAAAGTGGATTGGTCGTCGTGGGCCAGTTGAATGAAAGGTCTCCCGATCTGACCCCCTTAGACTTTTATCTTTGGGGTCATCCGAAGGCAATTGTCTATGGTGTAAAGATACGAGATGTGCAGCACCTGAAACTATGGATACTGGATGCCTGTGCGGCATTTCTCCTGCCGTGTTGCTATCACTGTGTACAGAGTGGAAGAAGAGGGTTGCATTGACAATCCAACACAATGGGCAGCACATTGAACATATTTTATAAGTGGTCAGAAACTTGTAAATAACTCATGAAAGAATAAATTTATGTTGAAACCAAGCACACCATTGTTTTTCTTGTGACATTACCAATAAGTTTGATGTGTCACATGGCCCTCTTCCTATTGAAAAAACAAAAGTTGTATCCAAGATGGCCGACTTCTAAATGGCCACCATGGTCACCACCCGTCTTGAGGAGTTTGCCCCCTCACATATACTAATGTGCCACAAACAGGACTTTAATATTACCAACCATTCCCATTTTATTACGGTGTATCCATATAAATGGCCCACCCTGTAGTAGCAGCGCTATGAGTTAATGCAGCACACCATCTATTGATAATGACTGTTTCATCAGACATGTGAAAGGGAAAGTGAACTACAAGCTAATCAATACTCTGAACTTGTAAAAGTCATAGTGAGAGCTGATTCATATTTTTGAAAAATTAATCCCACTTTTTTTTTTTTGCTCCAACACAAAAATAAACCAGCAAATAAAAATAAAAGTTGAAAAGCAGGGCTATTCTGTTGTGTAAAACACTGCTGACCACTAATGGCCAAAAGTGTGAATTATTCTTAGAAACCGTCTGAGATGATCATAACCTACGGAGCTTTTAAAAACACCATAAACAGACATGCAGCAGAACATCTGCTCAGCAGTCGACGTCCTTGACATCTTGCTTGGTGCAAGCAGGTTAGCGAGCTGCAGCCTGACTGACTGATGCTGGACGGGGCCCTCAGTGTACACACCCATATGTCTCTGTCACTAAAGCATCCGAGTCTGTGGGAGCATTTGAGCCTATGCATATTGCACTGGATTTTAAATACACTACAATAAAGGAACAGAGCCAGGATTTGCTGTGGGTTTTGTTTGGAAATTGTGGATTAAGGACACTATAACTGTATTCTTTTCCAGTTTTTAGAGTAATCTTGTGGAGGACATGGAAAAAAAACTTGTCTGCTCACAGTGGCGACAGATTGAGATGATCCCACCGGATGATGACCCTAAAAATAAGTAAGTGTACAGGACTTGGTGGTAGTGGAGTGATATAATCTTTTATTCAAGCACAAAAAAAAAACATGTAATAAGCCTCCTTTACGTGTAGAAATTCAGCAGATGCAACATGCAGCAACGTGACCTTGAATTATCAAAATCAGAAATGCTGCACCAAAATTTTACTGATACACTTTAAAGCATTCTTCAGCAAGGATGTGGTGAAACCGAAATCTGATTAATGATACATTTATTAAAAGAAATTACTGTTTTCCACAAAAAAAATCCCTGAAATTATTTTCCAGACAGCACGACTGGTTCACACTATATTTAAAAATATAGACTTTTTTATGTTCCCTTGCTCCATTTGGTAATAACTGTCCTCAGCCTCCTCGATTGGAGCTGTAAAACTAATAGAAGTGGTGTTACATAAGAGATTATCCTAACTCTTATCTTTTCTTTGCCATTCGTTATAGAAAATCAAGTTCTCCATAGAAATTACAACAACAACAAAAAAGGCTCTTCTGTGGTCTTTTGAAGCAAATGTCATGTTTGTCCCTGTGGAAACAGGCTCATCAAAGGCTCGGGCTATTCAAGGTATAGGCCTATAATGTGTCCTGGTGTTGTGTCAGCACTTCTGTAACTTTAGGTGAGGGTTGGAGAGGGAAGGGGGGTCTGGCGGTAATATGACCTTGTTTTGCCATGTAGCAGCCACAGCACAACGCTGCACAACTCCACCGGCAGCAATTGTGAGAATCTGACGGATGCTCCACCTTCCAAATGGCTCGAGCTGCATTGCTAACACTTCTTCCGTGCAGCTCTCTCTGCGGAGTTTAAATGTAGGGGCATGACTAAACAAGAGCTTCCTGCCACACTGCTATTGATAATTAGGACTCATAATTTATGACTCACAACTTGCATTGTATATGCCATTGAGCCTGCTGCTGAGTAAAGCCTTCCTTCCAGCAGCAGCAGCAGCATTCAGGCTGTTCTCTTACTGGCACAACATGAGCTCAGGGAGGCTTTCTTTAGCATCCTGCACTGCTTCTCACACCTATAAGAGCTGCACCGAAACATGTATGCAGCATGCTACAGCTTGCTGTGAGGGAGGAGCAGATGCTACCTCTACCTCATATCTGCACGAAGTTTGATTCATTGGAACACTTTTTAGAGGCTTGGTACTGCAAAGCTCTGTGGAATTTCACAATAAAGGTACATTCAATATAAATTATTATTTTACTTACTTCCTGTCTTATAAATCCTTAACCCCTCATCTTGTGTGAGCCCATGCGAAGGCTGGAAGCAAGTAACATAGAGAGGGTGAAAGAAAAAGAATCTGAATGGGGTAAATGCTTGCTTACAGCATAATGATAAGTGGAAGGTCTCATAAGATTATCTGAATCATGCCAGGCGGCATGGTGGAGCAGTGGTTAGCACAGTTGCCTCACAGCAAGAAGGTCCTGCATGGGTTCAAATCCACCATCTGGCTGGGGCCTTTCTATTTGGAGTTTGCATATTGCACAGGTTCTCTCCTTCAGTCCAAAGAGATGAAGGTAGTGGGGTTAGGTTAACTAGTGATTTGAAGTTGCCAATAGATGTGATGTGAGTGCAAATGGTTTTCTGTCTCCATGTGTTAGCCCTGCAACAGACGGGTGACCTGTCCAAGGCGTACCCTGCCTCTCGCCCTGTTGCAGCTGCGATGGGCTCCAGCCACACTACCACCCTGAAGAGGATGCATGGATCACAGCTTTGGTCTTGTAAGTAACCACACCTGAACCTGACGCCTTTATTTGAATTTAAGGTGACATTAGTGCATCACCACCATCACCAAAATAAAGAATGGGGAATTATCTTTTGTTTGAATATTACATCAAAATGTCCCACATCTGAGATAAAGTGCAACTCATCTCGAAGATGAGTTAGAGACTGTATTCTGTATGATACTTCAGTATGTCTGTCCCTTTTAAATGCTACTGCATTTAACACATATGCCCGAGCTTATGTGGAGGAGGCTTAATGCTTGAGGTTTAATCCCAGTAAAAACTGAGCCCTATAGTGGATTTCAAATGTGTGCTAAAATATTCAAATGCCTTATGACAATATCACTTCACTGCATGGTTTCCAGACAAAAAAAAAAAAGGGGGGGGGGGGTGTCTTTGATTTTTTTTTTGGTCACATTTGTAGATTTTTCTTTGATTTCACGCAGGAGCAAAAAAAGGGAAAAAAAAGGAGGGAGGGGTGAGACAGACAGACAAGACAGACAGAAATGTCGAGGCAAAAATGAGACAAATTCAGCTGCAAGACTTTGCTAAAATGATAGATCACCCACATGTTTATCTTCAGTAACAAGGCAGCAGCGGCGGCGGCGGCGGCGGCAGGAGCGTGTAAGGAGTGTAGTTTGTGCGCGATCTGAGCTGATGTGGAGCAGCCAGAGACGCACAGGCGTTCTGAATCTGAATCCTCTGTGGTCATGCATGTAGAAAAACAGAGGGGGTGAATCTGAGGCACCCTTATCAGTGGCAACCATGTGTACGCAGTGGGCAGCAGGATGGAGCTGCATCCTCACGCTCGCGGCCATCGAGGAAAAAATAGTGGAAAACGCTCTCGCATGTGTCGCCACACCCAGCAAATAAAGCCAGACACGGCACAGTAGCGAAACCCCCCAAACCCCTAAAAAAAACGAGTGTTTTAAACCGGCAACAGCGACATGACAGCTACCGACGGCTGTGGAGGAGCCACAGATGAGTCACACAGCTCCACCAGCGTCCCCCATTTTCATTACACACACAGTCAACCTGCAACCTATGTGGCGGGATTGGGGGGGTTGCCAGTATTGATATCAGGAATAATGCAAAAGGCAAGTGGGTGGATGAATGGATGGCGTGCGGTGATGGTGCACGTGGGGACACTTTAGGAGAGGTGTTCAAAGATGTGGACACGGGCTCTCTTGTCAATGCGCATGATACTGCGGTTCCACTACTACGGCACGCTCCAACTCACCTTGAATCGGCGCACGGCCGATTCTCCTGTCATTCGGGTGCGGGGCGTAAGGAGAACCAATACACGCCCCAAAGACTCAATCAGCAGCCAATCCAGTGACAGGAGAGGCGGACCTGTGGCTGCATTCTCACACTTGGTTTCACTATGCGCTCGTAAAACGGCTCCGTCTACTACAAACGCGGCGGTGCAGGTGCTCTGTCTCTTCGGGAGAGGATGCGGATGGAAGGACGGGGGAGGGAAGGGATGAAGGGAAACGCCACGAGGAAAGAAAATAGGATATGAAAAGGGGCTTGTGCTAAGAGACCGCGAGGTGCAAGGTCGAATATGAGAGATTGGTTGAACGGGGCACTTTGCGTGGTAATAGCTGGTCGGCAATAGTACTATGATTTGGTATGTGGCCACTCTGATAGCAAGTGTATTCAGCACCAGAGGAACGGCCGCTCAAGGTGAGTTGAAGTGCAATATATCTTGTGCCGCACATAGCTTTTGATTTCTGCTGTCTTCGCGTGTGCTTGGTGCTGCTTGTTCTGATCGCAAGATTTTTTTTTGCCTCCCCCCCTCCTTCCTTCTTCTTCTGTATGTTAGGTCATATGAACTGTGGGGCAATTTGATTCTAACAAATGGCTGCATATCTTATATGTCACGTGAAAGTTTAGCCCTGGTTAAAGGCTGTCAGGGAAACAAAAATTGCCTTGAAAACGGCCTGGCTCATTTACATGGTTACCTGAAATGAGATAGCCTAATTCTGATAACACATCCATGTGTCCACGATGACTGATCACGGCAAAGATAGCTCTATTAATGTGGCTGGTGGGTTTGGCCCGTGTATGTGAAATATGTGAGGCTCATTTGGGTGATAAAGCAGCGAGCAGATTGGAAGATAACGTCCCTGCTGCTGCTGCTGCTGAGGGGAAATGTGTGCATTGTAGGCTATCATAGCAAGCAGTCCCATTTGAGTTCTCCAGAGAGGGGTGTGACCGTCTCAGCCCTCAAAATGGAAAAGTAACTAAATAATGCATCACGTGTCAGATAAAATGCACTCTTGGATTTGATAGAGCCCGCTGCAGCATGCATGGGATTTGTATGCTGAATTTCACATTGCACATGGATGGATGGAGGGAGGGGGGTCACGGTGCTGTATGTGATGCACTAAGCACCCAGGCTGCAAGACTCGCCTTGTGCTGATCTAAGAGCTTTGTAAACTAGTCATTCCTGCAGTTACAACCTGCACAATCTCCCTTTTGTTCATATTTATTTATTTATTTTTACCGAGCACTCTGTATTGACCCATGTACTTACTTAACCTTGCTTTTCCACTTGTGTCCAGAGGAGGGAGACATGTGCCAAGTTGTCCCCTAGTACTTATCCCAATGACCCCCACATACCCAGTCAAAACTGGTCTGCTCACAGGTCTGACTCCTCCTGTGATGTCAGCCAAGGCCAAGATAAGCCCAATATGAAATCTTGAGGCAATGTAGTGAAACGAGTTTGATTTAGGAACAGAAACCGCTCAGAGGGTTTTTTTTAAACACTCATCATCTGCCTTACATAGATGGGGATCTTAATCATATCGATTCAAAGGTGTTGTCTGATATAGTCACTGCACAGAAGGTGATTTAAGCCTCACAAATCACGACATAGGCTATTAGTGACTACAAATGAGAGGCGGTCTACTTCAAATATTACAGGGACCCTAAATATACCGTCTGATTGTAGCCTGCTACCACACAAAATCACTGACAAAGCATGAAAACACCAACTGTGCCTTTTTTGACTGTTCGTGAACTACAGCGCACACTGACCTGTGCTCAGAGTTTAAGGATTTCTGACAATAAATAAAGTGTTTTGATGTAATTTTTGGTTAATAGCGAACAAGAAACGACGTGTTAAGTATCAGTATAGGTACAGTTGAAAATAGTTGAAAATGTAGCATAGTGCTGAAACATTAACATCAGTATTTACTATGGCAGCTAATTATTTGGAAGAACATTACTACTTTCATGTGTGTCCATTAATTGAGAATCTACACCCTGCCACTATTTAGCCTAGCTTAGCATATGCACTGTAGGCAAGGTGAAACAACTACCCTGTTATTGAAATGCTATATTTTTCATAAAGTTTGATGGATTTGCCACTGCAGATTATGTAATTTACTCTTCCCTGCATGGAGGCTTCAGGTCCAATTTTTATATTCCAATGGACAAAACAAATGGCCAGAAACGTACTTGCTCCAAAGAAAGAGAATCAAAGTTGGATCTCAGATGAGCTGAGACTTGGCTCATTTTTCATGGCTGGGTTTTTGTTGTATGTGCACTTTGCTCAGTGCTAGGTATTAATAAATGACCGTGAGCCTGCAGCAAAATGATGACATGTTTCAAACTTAAATTCATGATGTCTGGTGTCTGGTCTCAGAAATAGTTGCACATAGATATTTTATTGCATAAATGGAGAATGTTTTGTGTAATGAGATATAATTATTATTATTTCAGATACTATCACATTTATATAATTCATTTTTTTAAGCTACATTCAGTTGTTTTTCAGGTTATTTAATGGGGAAAAAGTATTCTTTTTTTTACTTATTAATATACATTGACTGTGTGATTGTGTCTTCCAAAAATAAATTAAATTCTCATAAACCTAGACTTAATCAATTAAAAATGCATAGGAGCAGACATTGGTTTGATGTAATGGCTGTGATCCCCCGCCTTCTTGAATATACTGGTTGAGATAGTTTGATTACATTCTCACATTGTATGAGAATTCATTCACTAAGTGTCCAAGTCCAACGATGTTAAATCCCCTTTAATGAATGTTGTAACAGAGGCTAACAGAGGCTAACAGCAGCAAACAGAGGCTAACAGCAGCTAATACCACAAAAGCAGCAGCACTAACTGACAGAAAAGTTCTCAGCCTCAGCACCTCAGTATGGCTGTCATTTGAGAGAAGTGAGCTTCACTGACTCATCAACTCGTATTGGACTCCTTTTAAGTTTTACAGCCTCCTCCACCAGAAATGGATGTAGACACATATTGACAGCTAGGGTAAACAGCAGACTGACAGTCTACACTCACTATAGATGAATGGTGACCAGAGTTTTTTGTCCTACAGTGGCTACTGTAGCTAGGATTGTGCACCTAAATTGGGAGGGATAAAAACATCTAGAGGTAAGATTTTACACAATGTAACTTTCAGATGAGATTGCATGTTAATATTTGATAATGTATTAAAATAAATCACATTTAGATATTTGGATCAACGCTACAAGATAAAAAGAATTTTAGGAAAGAAAGTTCTAATTGAACACATACAGGATAGACATACAAGATAGCCTCAGAAAGCAAATCAAAATATAATATACTGATACACCTGCAGTGACAATAAAACTGATTTTTGGACTAGAATAGTCTTAAAACACTAAGTTGTGTTAATGGTACAACAGGGTTTTGCACAGGCTTTACGCGTCCTTTATAGGTACTTAAAGTGCATTTTGAGATGTAGACGAGGCATCATCTGCAAATGTGTTTGCTGTAATACACTGTGAGGCATGCACAGAGCTTATAAAATTACAATGAGTAGTTTAGGTTCTGATCCTTCATTGGTTGATAAGTCTTAAACAGTTCTTGGCAAAAATTTGGATTTCCATCTGAAAGAGACATGATTCCTGGAGTGTGACCAGGACTCTCGAGTAAAGCAGCACTGAGTTATACGAAAGTAGTCCCATAATTTGTTAATTGAGTCCACTGCTGTCATTCAGGTAAGGATTACTTTGTATTGTCATTTTCAAGAGTTGTAAAACCACTCCTCAAAGTATTCTGCAGGAGGTCTCTCCCTGTTAAAGGGAACTTTTTCCTTCCCACTGTTACCAAGTATATATTAATAGGTGGTTGTTTGATTGTTGGGCTTTTCTCTGTATTATTGTAGGGTCTTTACCTTACAATATAAAGCACCTTGAGGCAACTCTTGTGATTTTTGCACTATGTGAATAAAACAGAAAAAAATTGAATCATTGAATGGAATTATTGTAAAGTGTAGGAAAGTTTCTGATAAGACTTCAAACTCATAAAATTATGATGCAAACTAATATTTTATGATCTATCTTATTTGATCATCTAACGGCTATCTCAAAAAGTAGCATATTAGTGAACCACTAGGTAATCATTAGTTTGTAGTCATTCTTGTTTTTTAATTAGTAGCTACCCTCAAGTCCTCATTAACCTGCACCATTAACTGAGCCACACACAACGGTAACTACTCATTTGTTACTGATTATTTCCAACATTTGTTACTCTTTTTCTTTTGCCCCAAGTAGCAAGGCACCACAGAAAGAAGGTGTTTAGTAGGATTTAAGGACTGTTACTTGTTGTTTCTGTGTCTCCAAAAGCAAACGGAGACATTATTTATAGTTAAGCTTCAGCATCCTCTTTATAACCTCTTCACCAAATGTAATCAACAGTTTCACCATATTTTTCTGATTCGGTGAACAATCAGTCACAGGAACTAGACATTTCTTATTTTTTATTTTTGCCAAGTGCCCATTGGGGAGACGGCATATGGTGAGGGACAGCTGAGGTTAGCTCAGCAAAGTCAACAGTGACTTGGCAACCAATGAAGGTGAAGCGTGAGGGACACTGACGGCAATACAGAAGTAATTAATTGTCATTGGCCATTGTTGGGAAGTGGTACACTTGAAGGACTATTTTCAGAGTCACTGATGGCTTACTGATCTCCTCCCTGGTCCTCTGCTGGGACTCTCTGTTTTTTAAGAGTTTGTCGAGCTGGCTTTTGGCCAGATGGTATTCATCTGTATTTCTCTTCTTGTGAGCCACCTCCTTGATGTTTCACTGGATCCGGAACTCCCTTATGAGCCATGGCTTGGCACGCTTGTTCTTAAATGAGCTGGATATACAGATGCAGATGGGATTTATGAAGGTGTCAGAAATGTCACTCACATATCTGAGGGCTCCCCGAAGCACCGAGGCACCGTCTGAAAGCCCTCCTACTGCGTCTGTGGGTCCTGATTCAGATTGTCGTTCAGATAAATGGGTCTGCCTTCGGTTTTTGTCTGGATGCTAGAACTGTCTGGGACATTAAGTGAGGCTGCAGTTCGTTATATGGTTGAAATACTGTTTTGACAGCAGAGTTTTAATTTGTCTGGCATCCACTGTGGCTTCTTTCTTTAAACTTCCACTACAGTTGGGTTTAATGATGTTTTATGTGGTGACTGAATAGGAACTGTGATTTTTCTATAAGATCTAATCTTTGTGAACAGCAGTCAAAAATTAGGTTTAGGAAAGCAAGACTATTCTGGTGATAGTTTCACAATTTATTTAAAATGACTAAAAACACAACAAATAAAGAGTTAAATTTGGTTTAGATTGAATTTATGGTTTAATGTGATTAGAGATTTAATATGATCCATGTTTGATTTCTTTTCTTCACTTTTAATCGAGAATTAAAACTGTTTTTACTTAATGAATGTGACAAACACCTGCACACACACATGCAAAATCAGATAATGACTGTTGAATTGTTTTTTTTCTGGTTTTGATTTGTTAAAACCTGATTTTGATATTTTATGCATCCAATTTCCATGATTGTCTGACTTCTGTGTCAGACAATCTGCACTTAATGAGCACACAGTTCACTGGGGGAAAACAAGCTGGAATAACCAAAATTACTTTAGGGACTGGGTGCCAGTGCATCTGCATTAGAGCTCTTTGGCGTTGACACCATGGCCTCACTGGACCCAAAAGCCAATTTAATTAAAGATTTCAGATTTTCTGTGTTGTCAGTAGTTTGGATTCAATAGTCTTTACTATCCTCCAGGGAAAATATAGTTTGGAAACTGCACTTAGCCAAGAGGCCAATAATTCACATCATAAAATGAGTTAAGAACATAAATAAATACATATGTATACAGTCTGGACTCACAGCACTTCATAATATAGTCATGACCTTTTATCTGTTGATTCGTGCTGGAGGACATGAATTTTCCATATTTTCTTTGTGCCCCTGAACATGACTTTTGAAATGTACTGATTAAAAGAGAGCAAAAAATTCCAGCTATTTTAGGTGGAACAGGGTGGAAGAGAAATAAGTCATCTTGTCTTTCATACCAGAGGCTCAAATACAACTCATACATGTCACAGTTTCATTTTTATGTTTTTTAAATGCATTATAAATTGCAATTATGCTACTTTATTAGAAATTACTGAGTTAGATTTACAAAATTATCATGATGTAAGTTAAAATACTGGCTGCCATGTCTTTTTTTCCTGGTTGCCACAGTGACAACTTCCTGCTTTCTCTAAAAAAAAAACCCGCCATGTTTTTGACATTAAATACATATCCTATTTAAATGCTTTGCTTACAAATTCATGTTCATAACAGCTGGTGTGCATGAACACAAAAAATTGGATTCATTTTTTGTGACTGTTTCACAAACTGTCACGTGACCCGGCTGATATATCACATGTACATCATAATAAAAACATGCAGCAAACTTCTTTCAGACACACAAAACATAAGCAGATTTCGCTAACATTTGTTGTGTGTAGTTATTTATTTAATAGTTTACACTCTCTCAGTGACTCTGATCAGATCAGCTCCTGTGTTTGTGGCCCTCCAAACACATATGTGGCCAACGGGGAAGTTGTAGTGGGCAAACTATGAAACATCAACACTCATAATGTGGTTAAAGGTTTTTTCTCCCATCACTTCTTTTTAGGTTTTCATTATATTTGTTGATACTATGGGCCCAACAGTTTAGTTTCTCAGAATAAGAAGCTTTCCATTATTTAATCGCCCGACTGAATTAAGTTGATTGGTAATAGAGACAGTAGCTTCTGGCCCACACAAACTGGGCAGTTCAAGTCATGTGAAGTCCTTGATTTTTCTTTCCTCTTGTCAAGTTGAGCATAAAGTTATAAGTACATAAACCTTTTTTCAGTTTTGGGTTCTCAGTTAAGAATTAAGAAGCATTGATTAATCACTTATTATTCATTTCATATCAGTTTAAACTTGAAATATTTGTCCAGTGTGACTTTGCTTTATATGCCTGCCAAACAGTTCTGCAATGATCCTCTCTTGATTCTGTCCAACCAATCGTTTTTCTGCAGACATACTGTACAAACTCTTTCTCTCACTCTCTCAGTTTTTCTCTGCGCCTTACGTTGTCACTCGCTGTCGTGAGAGTAAAGCTTAGTAAGCTTAGGAGAGGGGCCGTGCTCAAGCTGTGGATGGCAGACTTTCAGTACTGGGCATGTGCCAGCTCTTTCTGCTGATGCCCCCTCCCTTCTCTACTCACTCCTCCTTCAGCCAGTCCAGTCCCAGCGGAGTCTCCAAACAAAGCCTGCAGCATTCTGGGAAAGCCAGTTTTTCAGAATATGTGGTTCTCGTTGGATGGACTGACACCTGCAGCCTTTTGATCCTCATCTCTCTCGAAGCATGTAGCAGTTCACTGCTTGCAGTGATAAGAGTAATATAATGTGCCTCAGTATGTCAGGTTTAGTGATATGTACAAGTTGTCAAGTCGGCATTTCTTCACATGTGGCTAAAAAGTAAATAAAAAGTGAATTTGATTAAAAAGGCAGTGGATCAAAAAAATGTACTTAAAGATTAATCAGGGATTTAAACTGAGAGGAAATGAACAATAAGTGGGTCACTAATTCAGTTAGGTGTGGGTGATACAGCTTCAAAATTCTATCATGATATTTCAAGCAAACTTGTGATAGCGCTATTTCTGACAATATAGAAAAAAATACTGAACAGTGTTTCACTGATGTGTGCACCTTACAGACAGAAGCATTTATTAGTGTAAGGAAATGCATTTTCCATTAGTCAAATGGAAGCAAATGGTAATATAACGTGTTTCAGAAGTGTTTTTCCTTAACAGTACCTTAGTTACTTTGGTTTAACGGTAACTAAAGTAACAACATTGTAAGTCTTCAGGAGCTGGGGATGGGAATTGATAAGAATGTAAACCGGCACAAAAAAGCGAGTGTTTCTGCTTTAGAAACGTGAACAGGTAGAGAGGGAGGCTGCAGCTCGACGGCTCATCTGCTTGTTACCTGTTGAAGTTAAGGGTCTGGTTGTTTGGGTCGGCATTCACTCAGCTTTCACTCTGGGTTCTTGGCTAGCTTAGCGTTAGCATTTTGCTTTTTCACCAGATATCCTCTCAAGTTTTTGCTTTCACCTTTAGTGGGCATATTTTATTTTTTGCTTATTTTGCAAGGTTTTGTGCTTTTTTGGAGGTTGTTGACAAAGCTTTGTTTTTAGGTACTAAATCATGATCCTAGGCTGACATGCTGCTCTCGCTCTTAGACATGCCTTGGCTTGTCTTGTTGCATTACTGAACGGAAAAACATGGTGTTGCTATAGCAACTATGTCGCTATATGACATTTTTATATCATGTATTTTATTAACATGTATTATCATGTATATATATATATTAGGGGTGCAACGATACACAAAATTCACGGTTCGGTTCGGTTCGGTTCGATACTTTGGTGTCATGGTTCGATATTTTTTCGATACAAAAAAATGTTCATGCCTTTTTAATTTGTCATTTATTAAAATTATAAATATATATAAATATATATTTTAAGTTTTGCTTTTTAGAAATGAACATTTTTTTGGAAAACCTATGTTATATTTGAAAATATAAAATTAAAATGTTTTGCACTGTTTTATGATGTTTGATGAGGTAAGTAATTGGTTGATTAACAGTTTAAATGTTAATGTTAATTGTTGTTTGTTGAAGCCTTTAATGGTGAAACAACCAGTGAGAGAACTTGAGGTCTGTTGCTTTTCCACAAAGATCTCTGATGATGTCTTTATTTTAGAATCAAAGGAAAAAACATTGGGGTTTTTTGTTGAGCAATACAAATAATGAGGAAACTGGATACACTGTGATGTTCGTATATTGATATGAAAAGTCTCAGGGATGGATGCTTTTCCTGTTTCAGAAAGTGCAGGCAAATACTATGTTAAAACATATGTTAACCTTGGATTAGGCATGACTTAGAAGGTTGTTGTCATTTATTCATGAGGACTTTTTGGACTGAGTTCAGTGACTGATAAAAAAAAAAGAACCATATTCTGATCAGAGTCAGCCGTATATGTTCAAGTAGCAAGCGGTGAATGCAAAGACAAGTCCCTGACCATGTTAGCTTTCGGTGTTGGGAGTTGGAGATAAAGATCCAGACAGACTGGGCTGGACTGAGCAGATAACACCAAGGCGCTTCATTAAAGGAGGCAGAGCGGAGTCCTCTTCATGAACATGGTCAGTTACTTGATTATACACAGTGAACTACATATAACAGAAATCAGTTTTCATTGTTTCCTTTAGTTGAGGTCAAATTAGGTTTAATTTATTTGATTAGGTCTTACAATACTGAACCCTTAAAGTCCCCACTGAAGAAGCATTCCAGCTGCAGGCTGACCTGTTTGTTTCTTTGACAGACTTTGTTCAACAGTCTCTATAGTCATTCTTCAGTAGTTCAGGCATCATTTTACAGATAATCTATATGCCATATACAGTCAGTGAGAATCCTATTAGCAGCATTTGTCCGATCAATTCTGAACCAACGCAGCGGCTCTCCCATAAATTCTGCATCTACAAAAGCTTCTTCATTTTCAGGTTTTGTTGACATTATCAGAAAGGTGATAACTCTACTTTATGCTGAGGGTGTTAGTAGAGCCGTGGTGGTGGACAGCACTGCGTTATATCAACATATCTTGTCCATCTGACGTAACATAAATAGGATTGCACAGATACGGTTAAAGGAGTATGAGACAGAACAGAACGCCGCTTGTAAAGCGCTTCATTATTTAGGGTGGATTGCAAAAAAAGGGGCATTTTGGGCAGTCAGTGTTTTCTTACTGAGCAGGACATACCTGATATAGTAGAAGCATCTCTTAACTCTTGCTGGATACTCAAACATGCTGTCATAATCTAAAGTGCTGTCACTGAAAGTCTCTGTTTTTACTGCCTGTGTTTTATTGATTGCATTCTTGTGTTTTGTGTGTTTATGGTTATGGTTTCCTTTTATCATTCATGTATCTGTCTCTTAGTGTCTAAGCTTACATGCTTTTGCAACTTAACTTGGTACTACAGCTAAAAATGAGCTTGTATGGTTGAATCTGGCATATTTGCACGATGAACTTCATGTTAATGAATGTGCAGGTTCCTTTATAAATAACTTACCATATTTGTTTTTTGAATGTTTATTATATAGATCAGTGCATAATATTGAGCAGATCCCAGTGGTAGCACCACCATGGACTTGTGGGAGTGGGGCGTCTTGGCACTGGGATGTTGGCAGTGGATCCTTTGGGTTCTGTGGGTTGCACAGTGGGGTCTCTATGGATCCTGCAGATGTTCAGTCAGATTGTGTTTTTGTGCTAATCAAGCCCTGTAGCTACATCCACTGCCCTGTTTGGGGAGGCTGTTGCCATCAGGGAGTGCTTTAACAATGAGGGTTGTGCTGGTCTGCTAGGTTAGATCAGCAGTAAAGTAATCCCCATATAAATAGCAAACTAAAGTCTCACAGTAGAACATTGCATTGTGAAGAGGTGATCAGTGGCATTCACTTTGACTGTCGATAGTTTGAAATTTGTGGCTAACTGGTGTGCATTTTAACAAAACAAATACTGTTATCTTATTGTTATCAAATGAGATTTGACAAATTGTATGTGTTAATATGTATGAAAAGGACTGAAACACAGTTTAACTGTAGTTTACGGAACAAAGTAAGGCAGGAACACAACTGCAGATACTGAATGATGATAATGCAACGGTTCCTATCCTTCTAGGTCATTTACAAGACATACTCCTCCTAAGAGTTAGTCACATGTCTTACATCTTAAATGTGTGTATTCAGGAGAAACATTCACATGCATATGCATATGTCCAGCGATAGACGTGGATTCCACACATACATCGTGTTGAACTGCAGCTTGAGTGTGACAGTCAGTGAAAGAGGAAGCAAGCGTGTGAGAGAGGGAACGAGTGAATGAGAGGATAGGAAGATACGTGCAGTTGATGTACGAGCAGCTCATATGGAATATAGAAGCTGTGTGTCGTGGTTACATATGGTTTACTGATGCAGTCTTGTGCGCAGCTTTAATTAGGCAAGCCGTGTGAACTCTCTAATATGTGTTATTAGCTGCAGTGTGTTTTTTTTAAAAACATTTATAAATCATCTAAAATTGCTGTGAGAGACTTTAAAAATGACTGAATGGTTTCTCTGGCTTACAGCTACTGCCAGAGATCCCCTATAATGTGCAGCTCTGCCAGAGCAGCGCCCAGTGATGTTGGTTTGCCCTTTGTGCCTTTGGCAAGCCAAGCTCATTTCACACATCCATCTTCTTTCTCCTCTTGCTGCACGTTCAGGTGTCAGCACATCCACCGCATCCCTGACTGAGCATTGCTTGTCAGTGGAAGGGAACCTAGACATTAAAGAGGACTAAATAATGAAGAGATCTATATCAGATTGTTCCTGTACCGAAGAACACAGAGTAGACACAAGGTGCAGCTTTAATTTATGTGCCTTTTTTAGACTGTACAAAAAGAAAAAAAACAAGCAGGAACTTAAAAAGCTCGCAGATATTTAACTGCGAGAGACGTTTTTATTCCCATCTGAGGTGGAAAAGTTGGTAGAAGAAAGGAAGAAATTCAAAATTCTGTTTTAGATGTTTTCTGCAGTGGAGTTTATTAGCAGGATGGTATACAGTAAACAGAGTATGAATCTTTGAAATTAAATGATCAAAAGCTTAAGAGAGTACAGCACGTAGGAAAGCATGGAGACATGATGTGGTAAAAATGGCATCCAAACAGGAGGGGTGGGAGGGGGTGTCTGCAAAGATGGATGCTGAACTTTTAAAATACAGCTATGTCATAACATGTATATAAACTAAATTAATTGAGAAGCTATGTTGGTTAAAATATTATTCATTCTATAAGTAAAGTGTGACAAAGTGTTAGTACAAAAGGTAAATTGAAAATAAAGTCACTGGTCATTAATGATGTTATAATTATGTAACGTAAATGGCAGCTATAGCTAACAATCCACCAGAATTGATCCTTCCAATACCGTACAAGTATGTTTTTAAGTGCAGTAGGCAGCGTATGGACAGCAGTTACTAGTGCTCTGGTCTTTCCTTTAATGCTGAGGAAGAAGGACAAGGATCCTCACAAGCACATGAAAAACTACACATGGAAGATGGCGGCTAGTGTAGCTGCTGCGACTCAGTAATTAAAAAAGGCAATCATGTTCACACATGGAAGTACTTTGCAAGTAAATGGAGATGCCTGATTCACAAAGGTACCATATATATGAGTGATGCTTTTGTGCTTTTTAGACCAAGTGAGGAAATACTTCCGATTTAGCAAAGCGCCTAAAAGACTGGCATCCAGATCTGTTAACAAAAATTCAAATGGAATGAGCTCCACTTTAAGATCCAGTGTAATATCCCTTTAAGTTGTCCTAAAACACACGTTACTATTGCTGTCGTGCGTTCATCTGTGGTCCATAGGCTAAAATGTTTAAGCTATTTTTATGCAAGTATTGATGCTGTTAAACTACTTTGCAACCATCTTAACATTTTAATCTGTGCACTTTCAACAAAATATAATGTTAAATTTTGTAATAAGCAGTCCACCACTACCATGTCTGTTATTTAAACGATAATCTTTATGTTTTAATTATGGTATCAAATTGTGTATTGAGTGGCATTACTTCTACTACAATTCTGGCATCGGGACATCCCTACACTTCACTGAAGAACCAAAGTGCGTAGAACAATGTGGAGACTACAGGTTCGTCTAAATCCAGGATTTTCTGTGTGCAGTTCTTAGGGTTCCACAATCACTTGAAATGTAATCACAATGAGTCGCAATAGCTTGCCACAATTAAATGAAACTGATTGAGAGATACTGAAAATGCGTGCTCTGCCGACAGAACGCAAAGCAAGCGTTCCATAAATCACTGCCTGACAACATGTCTGTATGTGCCAATCAAAGCTGTTCCCTGCACCCCTCAGCTTGAAGTCGAGTCTGGAGAGATACCAACATGTTAAAAGACAACTACACCAAACAATTCAAATTTCTGGCACCGTAGAAGGTTAAGAGCTTGTCCTTTGAAGCGGATTATCATTCGTTATTAGGGATGGGTATCGTTTAGGTTTTATCCGATACCAGTACCAAACCGGTACTTTTGAAACGGTGCCGGTGCTTAAACAGTGCTCGAACCGGTGCTCGAACCGGTGCTTAAAGAATGGAGAACACAAAATTGGTCCAAAAACCTCTTATGTTCAGCTGTTTTTTTGTAAAAAGATAACAATGTTAGCCTTTTCTGCAGGTATATGGGATTTATGGCATCACTCTTGGCTGGAAGCAGTGCTTAAACAATGGAAAAAACACAAACTTTGTCCAAAAATCTCTCATGTTTAGCTGTTTTACACTTTTTCTTTGGTCATTTTAGCCTTTTTGACCAGGGTGAAGGGAGTATCTGCCATCAAACAAGAAGACAGCTGGATGTAACTACGACGGTGTTTGCTAGTTCACCTTACATGCATTAATTTAATAACGTGGTTAGCCTACTCAACGTAAATTACACACGAACAACATTAAGCTACTCACGCAGAGAAGAACAGCTGCTGCTGCCATCATCATCCGTCATCATTTCTGCTACACTGGCAGGGCTAGGGGCCAGGACTCTACTCTTCGGGTTTTTGGGGGATGTTGCTAACTCCGGGTCCGATAACAGGCACCACACCCGCAATAGATGCGCACGGTGTGAGGTCTCGCAGCAAGCTATCAAATACGGCGCATTTCTCGGCTTTTAACAAAATGCTGTACATCGCCAGGTGTTTCATCAGATTCGAGGAGTTACCTCCTTTGCACAGTATCACCTTAAAGCACTTGTTGCAGGGTGCTGACTTTGCATCTTTTGCTGTGAAGTACAGCCAGACTTTGACCGCTTCACCTTGGGCGTTTTTAATCTGTAGCTCTGCTCTAAAAGAACGTACGCACCTGGGCCCACCTACTACGCTCGCAAAGGTAAAATGATTGGCTAGAATCCAAAGTGTATGACATTTCAGGAAAAAAAAGCACCAAAATGTGTGCTGCTTTACGGTCTGGTTACTACCGTTTATGTCAGAATCGGTGCCATAATGGCACCGGATACCGGTACCCATCCCTATTCGTTATTAGGAACTGCTTCGGATTTAGTGAAAGTGATATTAAGCACGAACAAATCATATCCAAGCAACACAGCTGACTTATTCAGCCGCTTACAGAGAGACTATAAACTAATCTGTACTCAATGTTTGAAGGCCAAAAAAGTGCAGTGGTTGCTAGCATGAATCATCCAACATCCACTCAGATTTCAATGAAAATGAACCTGTACATTGTGTCAGTGTCCCCATCCAACCCATAAAGACAGACTAAAATTACCAACAGAATCGCCAGGAGATACAAAAAAGACTTCAGGAAAGTAGTCAACAACAAAAGATATGTTATTGCTTAGCACAGTTATTTTTTCAGAGTGGTCAAAACTATATAAAACTATATAACACCAAGATGGTAATTACCAACACAAATCACCATATTTTGAACACATAATACACAGAAACTTGGATTTTGAAACATAAAACAGCAAACCTTGGCACACAATAGAAATAAGTTTTTTTTGCTAAATTTGCACCACTTTTTAGACGATTGTTCAACTCTGAACCCAAACCACATCTTTCTGCCCTGGTTTGATGCATAAATTCTTTTCTACATTTACTCAATATGAAACTTTGAGTATTCATGGTTTAAGTGGTACAATAACTGAAGCAAAAACTAGCAAGAAAAACTGCCAATAATTCACAAGTTCGTTTCATGACACACATCTTTATTTGAAATGTTTGTACCATATAGGACTTAAAGGTCTTGCACACACAACCTTTAGTTTATTCCACAGTAACTTGGAAGTTTTAGATATTACTGGCAAAAATTAACTCAGTCCAACACAACTTTTTACCTTCACAGACATCACACAATGACATTTTTTGATTTTAGAGCATTTCCATCTCATCTCATGACTCACACGGTCATCTACACGTTGTAAAGCCATTGTCCTTTCCTGTTTTGTTTTTCGTTTTTACTACACTTCCTTCCATCCCTGTTTTAACCCTTGATCTGTGTTCTGCTAAAGCTAACTTTCAAATCACTGATTACCCCGAATCCCCCACCGAATCTTCCATTTTTCCTTTTGCTTTCACTTTTGAAACCAAAACATGTGTCAGTACCCATGAAATTATGACTGTCGAGCTAATACTGCATGTGTGTTCTTTATAAAGATATAGTCATGAGCTCGGGTCGTATCAGTCTATTACATAAAGAGTTTTGGATCCTTAATTCAGTGCATTGCTACCAGTCATAAAATGTTAGTGACTCACCGGTGCTCTTCCTTACTTTTTAAATTAGACTTTGGGACAATGAAAGCTGCTAATATAATTATACTCTTATATGCACTGCTATAGTTATAATTGTAGTGTAGACAGCTATATAGATAAATATAGCATGCTAACTACAAATAAACGCCTTGCTTTTTCTTTGCTAATACGGTATAATCTTTTTGGACCAAAGTTTCCTGTTTCTTTATAATTATTTCCAAAAGATTTGTTCCCATGTTGCACATTCCTCTGTAATCCATTCTTTGTTTCCATCAATGTCATTATTTTATTATATTTTTACATTATTATTTACAATATATAGTAGTGTTTCATTTTCAGCAAAGTTATTTCCTATTCTGACTTGTGTTATTCTTCTGAGATAAAGGCCTTAATCCATATACTATATCTGACCTTTGATACTCAATTAACAAAGTCTGATTAAATCCTCTTTTACACATCAGATTATAGGCTTTTCTATACACAACCCATACACCTACACTCTGTTTATCCGTGCATTTTTGAAATTCCTCTCAAATAAGAAGGTTTTAAATAAGCAACTTAAAGTAGTAGTAGTTTATGTTACTCATTATTATACTGACACCAATTATAATCCATTGAAGTTTTAAAGTATTTTTGTTAATTCTTTTAAAAAAAAAGTTTTTGGTTTTTTTTACTTTCTGCTGCATCTTTCCTTGAGTGGAATAGTTTGTATTCTGTTGTAGTTTAGGTGCTGCATGTTTTAATTGTGCAGGCCCAGATTAGCGCAGCAACACAGATATGTATAGGCACACACAGACTCAGGCTATTTGCTGATGTGACCTTCAGCACATGCAGGCTGGCATTCAATTACCGCCCTGTCAGTGGCCCCTCCAGCCCAGTGGCTGCATGTCCTTGAGATTCTCTCTCCAGCCTCTGTCCAGTCTATATTCCATTACATCCTCCACATCAGGAGCTCTGTCCAGCATAAAGCGCCATTCAGCTCCCCATCACTGAGAAGCACGCACACATGCACCCACCCACCCACACAGCATTTTAACGTTTGATGTATCCCTTACAAAATCTCTAACTGCAGTAAGCAATGGTTATCCTCGCTCATGTGCTGAATCAAATCCAAGCACGAGGTAAGTATTAGATTTTAGTTTTACTGCCTGAAATATTGCTCCAGTTTCAAAAACAAGGTTTAGGCAGCCTAGATTAGAAATCTGAGCAGAGTTAATCAAAGATTGTCTCTCACTGAACTCCCTTTATTTTCATATTTTGTGTTATTGGGCCTTATTACTATCAAAACATTTTCGCAGCTCCTCTCTGCCTGATTGTTGCCCAAAATTGCCTTGAGAGGCTATTTACGTTACAAATCTGGGACCATTACTGAAAGTACACTGTAGTGTTCTTTTTGTGTGAAGAGCCATTTTAACCCACTGCCATTTGAAAAACGCTTTGAGTGTAAATCTGTGGCAGATTTGACCCTGTGCGCCACTGCTGTTCTGTCGCAATGATTCACGTGCTGGTCTGGTTGACCAACAGCTGCTATTTTATTGATTTATGGTGTTTATTACATTGCTGAATCATGTGAAAGCTTCCTGAACTACTGCCCGTATAAAGGATGTATCTTGACAGGTAACTGAATTGTTACCCTTCAGAAATTCATGATCTTAGCAGTAAATCCACTTCAGGCTGAGGACAGAAACGTAAAACATAATAGTCTGCAGGATTTATTAGGTGTCTGATTTATGCAGATCTTACTCAACAGATTTCTACCTCTGTGTCTTTGAATAGTTTCACTGTACAGCTTGGGTTCAGCTGACATTTACAATGCCAAAGCAATAACTAGTTGCAACCATCCTAACTGCATTGATTCCTTTATATCTACAGCACTCTTTATTTGAAAGATCTTAAGCATGGACCCTTGTATCACATTTATGAGTTGTTGAGCGCATAAATATTTCCCCCTGAATAAGCCCCTATAAACCCTATCGGGTCGCTGTGTCTCCATTAAGGAAATGAAAGTGGTGACCAAGCCTGTGCTGATTGTTCCCTTATGAGGATCTCATAAAAGAACTTGAGAATTATTGGCCCTGCCATATATTATCTCAAGCCCTGAAAACCTATTCTGTGTCCAAGGCATGCTGTCTCTGCCACATAGATCCAAAAATAATGTGAGCTAGAAATCTGAGCTGCTAAACTCCTGCAACCTCAACTGTCTGCAGAGAAAACAATGGATTTCAGCAGCATGCACTGCTGTTCCACCGGGTTTGAGTGTGTGCTTTATGTCAAGTGACTCTACTTACTCAAACCAAACAATGTATCCACTGTGCTTCATTATGGATAGGAACTTGTGTTTTTTATTCCTCTGAAAGCCTCGAAGTACAAATGCTGGACACTGTTTTACATCCGAAACACTCACTGCGTTCACCCCCCCCCCCCCCCCCCCCCCCCCAAAAAAAAAAAAAAAGATAGCAAAATATTCTTTTATGATCACCCAAAGTTAAGTCTTTGGCTAGGTTTGTTACACTTTTATCGTTCGTCATCTAAGAAAATTTACTATTAGCCAAAGATAACCCGAGTAAATACAAAATGCAGTTTTTAGACAACAATTACATTGATTAAGGGAAAAAAGTTATCCAAACCTGCCTAGCCTTTTATGAAAAAGTAATTTCCCACTAATAACTGGTTGTGCCACTCTTGGCAGTAAGAATCGCAGTCAAGCATTTCTCATAACTGGCATGAGTCTTTAACATCACTAGAGGAATTTTGGCCCATTCCTCTCTGCAAAATTCAGTTATATTAAGGGGTTTTCAAGTATGGACGGCCTGTTTAAGGGCATGCCAAAGCACCAAAGTCTGCGCTGTGTTTAGGCCGCTCTGAAAGCTTCATTTAGTTTTGAACTTGCTGATGTGTTTCAGTTCTTCTGCGTAACAACGGTCCACCTAAAATTTAGGGCACAAAAATATGGTCAGATCTTCTCCTTCACAATCTTCTGTTTAAGAGTAGAATTCACGATTCCTTCAAAACTATATCAAGTCATACAGGTCCTAAAACACCAAAGCCATCACCAACACACTACCACCATCATGTTTGACTGTTGGTATTGTATTAGTTTTATGTAAGGAGGCTCAAACCTTCCAAAAAGTTAAACTTTTGTCTAATCAGTTCACAGAATATTTTACCCAGAGTCTTGAGAAAATCAAATCAAATCAAGATGTTTTCTGGTAAATGTTAAATAAGCCTTTGTGGGCGGTTTTGATCCGTAGTGGTTGCAGAGTAACTTGCAGAGCCTCTTTCTTATTATTGAGTCATGAACACAGACCTTGGCTAAGGCAAGTGAGGACTGAAGTTCTTCAGATGTTGTTCTGCGCTTTTTTTGACTTCATGGATAAGTTAGTCCAGCCACTATTGTCACTAACCCGTTTAGATTGGGAACACAAGGAAACTACTAGCCTGTCTTTGTTTGGAGGTAACGCAATCCATCTACTAACATGGATTATAGGGACTTTACTGTTCCAATGGTGTGTGCAGGATTAAACATTTATCAAGTCAGTGTATGTGCAACTAATCCCAAAAGGTCAACCTGTGGACACGCACAATTTAATTCTACTCTCGAGTTCGTATGATGCCATAGAGAGGCCACTTGTTTTGTACGGCTGTTTAAGGCACACAGCTCTGGCTGTGAGTATAGAAAGCCCCGCCAACCTATTGTTAAAGTCTTCTGCTCGTGAGGCGCAGCCAATCAGGTAGCTAAAGCAGCTTCTTTCAGACAATGTTTTGTGTGTTAAATCTAAACTGTGAATCACGCCAAGCTGCTCTAGTAGAGTCCAAGGGGGAAAAAAATGGATCTGAAAATAATGACCATAATTTGCCCTCCAATAATTATAGCAGTACAAGAAATATGTTTAAAAAAAGTGTATTTGGCTGCATTTTCTGGACCAGTCCAGCTCTTAGTGTTTTGGTGACAAACAGTTTTCCAGAATGCCAGTATGTCTATTTTCTACATTTTTTGAACCGAGACCTTTAAGGCACTCTGGGATTCACTGATCTAGAATTACTCTTCCATCCTTTTTTAAATAGAATTTAACAGCTGAATGTTGTGTGATATGCCCCAGCACAATCACCTGATGGGCGTTGAGGGGGTTATTATAATCGTTGTGAAAGTGTTATAAATGAGCCTGCAATGGAGCGTGTTCAGGTGTGAATTCCAGACTTTTGGCGAGCCTGAAAGGATTAGTATAGCAGATTTCTGATTTTGTTGCGCTGATATGGACTGGACAGGTTTCTACGGAAGCTCACTAAAAGGCTTGTATCACTTGCAGGGTGGTTTTATTGCCACAGAAGCACTTTTCAACCATTAGCTCCCTTCAGTGTTCAGTCTTAGCAATCTTTGTCCATTTTGACATGCTACAGTTTACTTATTTTAATGAATAATGTTTTATTACTGACATGATCTAGATGGTACAAAGTGGTGTGTTTATGCTATTTCTTTCCTATATAACTTCTTTTATAGGTTTGTAAAAATTGCATCACCCCAGTTTTAGGTTATAGGCCATGTTTGAATGGCTATAGGGAGTCATGCACGCTTGTTTCAGTTGGTTTATGCTGCTCATTAGAGCTTAGTGTTGCACAGTATGCCTGCTTTTCCTTGTGACTAAAGAGGCACAGTAGCAAAGCAGATTCCAGCACTGAAGGCTGTAACTGGCAGACCATATCTCCACTTTAAAAAGTGTAATTTGATTAAATCTGCTCTGTTTCAGTCTAGAATCTGTGCCGGCTGAAACGAATAAAGTGGATTAACTCTGTCAAAGGATAATGCAGATTAAGCTGGTAAACACAATCACTAAGTGGTGCATATGGCCTGTAGGGGTGGAGTCAAAGCTCCATTTTTAAAAAAATTATTTTTGATAGAGGAACTGGGCGAAAAGATTTGCCTTTTTTTTTTAAAATGCACAGGTGAAAGGCATGTGTTCATATTTTCAATTGTGACAAGGTGGTCCAACATAACATACACGCATGGCCACCCACTCCCGCCCGGCGTGTAACAGCAGCTCTGCTCGAGCCCAAAATACCTCCAAGTCGTCACATATTTGTTCTTCAGTAAAAATGATCGCTGATGATGCGAACGTTACTGCTAATGAAAGTGTTAAGTTATTCAGCTGGTGTTTCTCTGGAGTGAAACGTCAGCATGTCTCTTGATCCCTGAAGCGATTTTCCCCCTGGGTGAGGGCGGGTGGTCATGCTTGCTCTGACGGTGGAGATACAGCCAGCTCAATGAAAGGCGGGGGTGGCAGCTGGAGAAAATCCATTCCCAGAGTGAGCGTTCTGCTGAGGCAGGTATGCCGACCTTTGAGTCATCTGATAGGTCAACGCTCGGCAGCGTGCCTGGACATTCATGGCTAAACGCCAAGCCTGGTGGTGCTCATAGTAAAGCTCATCTGAGCAACAGCCAGCTATGATCAATGGAACCCCTTGGCAGCTCATTTATTGTACAGTATGGCACAGCCGCAAAACACTCAACCAACAGATGCAGGTGACAGATGACGATAGGCCGATAGGATGAGGGGTTTTCACATGTGCGCCGTCACCGGTGCAATACCACCTCACTGTACAGTACAGCGCTCTTTGAATAAAATGTACTTTTAATCCATTAGTTTAGTCGATCGCGTTAAATCGCCACCCCAATTATTGTTTGTAAATTAGTCTTGAATGAAATGGGATTTTCCTGCTTAGTCTGCAGGATTTCAGCGCATGAAGATTTTCCTGCACCTCGTTCTCCTGCATGTCACGCACCAGCTGTGCTGCGATGAACATGAAAACGACGTGTTTGCCCACAAAACGTCTTCCCTCTCCTTCCAGGTGCCCACGGAGTGAGAGAGGAGCCCCGGTTTGTGACGGCGCGCGCTGGAGAGAGCGTGATCCTGGGGTGTGACGTGTCCCCTCCCCTGGACGGCCAGCAGCCCCCCTATGTGGTGGAGTGGTTCAGGTTTGGAGTGTCTATTCCCTTCTTCATCAACTTCCGCTTCTACCCTCCTCATGTGGATCCAGAATACACTGGTAAGACAACTGTAGGTCTGGCTAAAGTAAAGTAATGCAGCTACAGAGAACAGACAAATACAGAAACATTGTGAGTAATAAGTTTTATCCATGATGGATTTATTCTAAAACCTCTGAATTAATGTGGACTTGGATGCCTCCTGGGATAAGTGAGGATCAAAATCTTATCAACTGCCAAGCACGCTGAATCTGAGACTTTTTATTGTTGACACTTCAGCAGAAACAACGTCGACAACATAATTTCACACTACATACAGCGGCCAAATTGAAGAACACCCCGCGGGACGAGCACACATGTTTATCTGTATGTAATATGAACCGAATTCGAGTGCATACCAAACCGTGAATGGTGGCAAAAGCTGCATATAGGTTAAGATATATTTACCTACTAGCACCTCTAAGACTCTTTTCATTGACATCTAGATATAATCCACACTTGACTGTGATGTATCTATCTTGAACTTCAGTTTTTTGCTCATATAAACCCAACTGTCCCCTCTCAGATGGTCATTAATGAACTTTAGAGTTGTTGATAGGTGGATTCTGCTTATTTCTTCTCCTTTAATTCTGCATTGAAATAAATCTTTCCCCACACGCCACACTAATTCTATAAAGACAAAAAAAGATAACAAAAACATCTCATTTTTTCCTCGTTTTAGTTGTTTCACCTTGTTTCGGTAAAGACGTCTTCGATCAACCTGTCAAGTCAGCCCACGATCTTGTGGCTCATGGCTATAGTAATAATATATTAGTACAGAAACATTGCAATGTTTAGCTCCAAGGGTCCTGCATAACTATAATCATTCGGTAAACATTTCTATGATTGCGCAGGATATAGATTTTCTTGCACTGCTGCAGACCTTATTATGAGCTTTTGGCTGAGAGCGGGACCATTTCTGACAGCCGGTTTCAAACAGATTGTAGTGCAAATGTGCTGTGTACATGTGTACCTCTCAGTCGTATTTCATTGAGAAGATTGACCTGCAATTTTAGCTTGATCCCCTCAGAATCGTACTTCTGCTGTTTGAGCATCAGGCGAGTGGCTCATCGCGCACCGAGGCTTTTATGCGGCTCGAGAACGACTGGGTGTTCAGAGCTGTGCAGGAAAAGCAGAAAAAAAACATTCACAATAATTGAATAGTGCATTGAACGTGTAGGCCTTCCCACACACTCATAAAATATACAGAGCACATAAAGTACGGAGTCAGTAAAGTATATTAAAAAAGCCCCCACATGTACATGTAGAAAAAGAAAAGTAATCTCATGTTAGTAAACCCTAACAATCTTTGCTTTTATAGAGATGTAACTGGAGTTTAGAATGATTTAGATGAATGTGCCTAATGTGTGAAGCTGCATCCTTTTAATGGGGGATTTATTGCAAGTCTGTTTTTATTTACGCAGATGTGCAGACGGGGAGCAACATGAGCATCATTCTGTTTTTACTTTGCTTGTTTTTTGGTCTACCAGCTCCTGAAAGAATAACCTGGCTGTTAAATGCATTTCTATGATCGCTACCTGTGTCTTAACCGTGTCTGCGTGCTGTCTGGTGCCGGCACAGTACTTAACACTGGGATTTTTCTAAACTCAGCTGACGGTCGAGGCCAAAGTGATGTCCTAAAGCAGTGAGAGTGAACGAAAACAATAAAGTCGTGCGCTGTAAAATTAAAACTACGATGCCGCAGAGCTCCGCAGAGTCGAAATTGAACCGCAGAGTCGGGCGACCCCTTTTACATTTGATCCGCTGTTAATATAAAATTATTGATTATAGCTGCTTTAAGGTTAGGGTACAAAATGTGTTTACCTCACATTCATCACAGCGTAACACAAGTCAAGACAGTATGTCTGCAGCAGGCTCTGTGCTGAGTCCTTACAGCAGGAAATTGGTTCTTCTGATGTTGCCTCAGCGGCTGTGATAAGATGGTGAGTTGTCAGAACGAGGTCAGATTTAGCCCTTCCCTTTTCTCACCTCTTTAGAAGTACAAAGCTTCTGGCTGACCTGGTAATAGGCTGTGAAATAAATGAAGACGTGACTTCCCGAAGAAGCCGAGGATTTACCTCCTCAGCTTGAGTGTCCTAAATGTGGACGTGAAAGAGTTTTCTGCTTTTATTTATATGAATCATGCAAAGCGTGTGAATAATACAGCAATCACTGGAATTCTTCCCGGTGGGCTTTTAATGCAGGATCTTCACGGCAAAGAAGCCTAATGGCAGTGACTCACTGTCTTGGGAGCGCCCCTTTTTATTATACAGTGGCTACAGTAGACGTTGCAGCTGCTGAAGCGTTTCGCTGTTTAGGCTCGTGACTAACAGCTTTTTGTGCGAACAAACAGCACTTTTCTACACTTCACTGTGCTCACTTGGACTCTGCTAGTGGGCCTTCTCCATGTGGCATTAGGTCCACTGTTGAGGAATTACCAGTGAACAGATGCAACTTGAATATAGCCAGTCTCATTACATAGATTAAAGTGTTTCTGGGGATTGCATGTGCATGGTGACAGCGTAATAATGACACTGGACTGCAGTTTATGAGATGCTCCTTTGGGCGCTTAATGGGCCCGTGCGGTCTCAGAGCTCATCTGGGCTATTCCCATGAATCGTTATCACTCAGTATGAATAAAGTTGATGAATAGAGGAAATGTGTGATTATTCCATCACACAGCTGCTACCAAAACAGAGAAGATTATCCATGAATACTGTACTTGCACGCATATTTTCACTCTGATGATTGCACTTTTGATTCCAGGGATCCATTCGGGTTCAATGCATCGGTTTGTCTAGGCCTATCAGTCTTGTTAATTATCCGGTCTTAAACACTGTTAAGAGACCTATAGCACAATCAATTCAATGTGTCATTCAAAACTAAGACGAGATGTTTTCATTGCAGCTGTGTGTGTGTGTGTGTTTTTGCCTCTTTAACTCGATGCAAAATGCAAAATTATACAGATCTCTCTGCTATCCTGGATCATTTTGTTTGCCAGTTTGACCTGCAGCTATATGGAAATTATAACATTAAAAAACATCTATTTTTGTGCCTGCTGTAGCAAAGACACAATCAATAATTCAGATGTGCAGCTTGTGAATTTTTAGTGTCAGATCCTGCCGCTTTGGGACAAGCTGTTGGAAAACTGAATCATATCTCTTTTGCCACCATGTTTAGCCCCAGTTTGCATGTGGATAATACGGATATGTAATAATCAGTTATCTGCAGATGGATGCAGAGATGATGCAATGTGTTGCATTTTTCTTAATATTAAAAATAAGAGGAGTTGTTTAGAGAGTTTGGTTTGTTCAGGGCTGAGTTACGAGCAGCCTGTTAGTAGTATTGCATCAATAATGGACATTTTAGCATGACATAATTCAAAAAAATGTAGCAAAATCGAAATTTCTGACAGCCATGCAATACGCTGGTTTTAATGTGATAAAGCAATAAAAGTAAAATAACCACACATTCACGTTAAAAAGCAGCAAGGTGTGCTTGATCTGAAGAGAAACCCTGCGTCCACACTGCAAGCGATGCGGCGACCTGAGATCACAGAAAATGAATGACATTTGGTGACTTCAAGCAGCCGCGAGCAAAATAACCGCTGGTGATTTGACGGGCGTGACCCAAGATCCATTTATCTCAGCTTCCTGGTGAGCGACTGAAGCAACATCCAATAAAAGCACGACAGCACTGTTAAGTGACGTTTGAACTTGTAGTAAATATTTTAGTGGGTTACCGAGGCAACCAGAGCATAGAACGTTCTCCAGCTTCAAGGCGATGTACCTTCAAGTCAGGACTGTGTGGTAGCTTTAGCATGAAACTAAACCAGGCGGCCTCCCTTGCTTCCAAGCCCAGCACTGTTCACAAAATGAAAACTTTCAATGGAAGAGAAATAGTCATAAGGTACAACATGGACTCTGGCTCGACCCTCAACAATCTGACTGTTGGTATTGGGTTTGTTTTGGGAAGAAGCAAATGCAACAATCTACAAAAAAAAAGGTTTCTAATTACGCTGATTCAGGGAATTAAAAACTATACTAGCTAAAACACTTTGTTTTCCAAAGTTTTGCAAAAGTGCAATAAAAAGCCAGGTTTAAAGCAGGTAAAACATGAAGATCAGAAGGTCCCAATATGTTTTTTGATTAAGTTGGTGCTTTGGTGCTCTGGATTTATGTGTGCCATTGTTTGCAATGCAAATGGGAAAAAAGATGTTGTGTGAAAAATTAATGCAATATACAATAAAATAACCACTGGTGACAGAAAGTGTGCATAACCTTGAGATCATCTTTTCTCAACCGGTGACTGAAATATTCTCAAGTAACAAACTATCAGCTTCAAAGGAATGCACGGCGAGCGCCCAGCAGTGAGAGCTCATGTAAAGTCAATGATATTCAGTGACTTCAAGCAATGATGGATGAAATAACTGCAGGCAATGTGAAATAGGGAGCCCTGAATTACACTTTTTAAACTGACCACCAATAAGAGTGCAGGACTGACAAATGACTGGGTAGTAAATACATAAGAGCGCTACCTAGACAACCAGTCTACTAGCAAACCACGGGGATGTTTGCTGGTGACCAACCATCGGCGACAAACCCAAAAGCAATGTGCACCAGGCTTTAGATTACTGAATTAACCACGATGTGCCGTTTCACTCTATAACGGGGAAAGACTGAATTCAAAATTTTTTGTACTCTTACTACAACAACGTTTTCCTTTAGCCATATTCTTTTTACTCACATGTGAAACTCCGCTGACTTAAAATGTGTCTTTTCTCAATGTGTTTGCCAACTTTGTCACTTTGGATCTTCAGTATTTACTTTTCAAAGCTTTCCTATTTGACATAGCCTGTGATGTGATCTGAACAAGGTGTTGGCCCCTCTGTTTTCACAGCAGACAGAACCCTGTACTGTGTAAGTGGTGTATACCCAGGAGGCCCATCCTGACGTGGATACAGTGCTGTTAACTCTGTTTACAGCAGCACCCTCTCACTCCTTGACAAATAGAGGCTGAGACTGATCCCTACCCTTCATGCCACCACCCACCCCACTCAGCACTTCAATGCCCAGGCAAAAATAGCCCTGACTTTTTAGAGACGATCTACCTTTTTACTGCAAGACTGCAGTCCGCGCTTCTCTCGCTTCCTCTGTGCTGTATTGATTTTCCACTAACAAAAAAACCCGTCAGTTTTCTACCCCAGCCACGGCAGCAATCGCAGGGTTGGGTATCTATCTATTGCATTTTTGTACTGGTAGAGCAATTCAGCCCGCCCTCAGCGTCGATAGATTTGCCTGACACTTAGTCTGAAGTAAGAGGAAACAGTGCTTACAGAACATCTACACATCAAAGTTGGGAAAAATGCTCCATTTCCAAACACTCGTCAGACAGAGGAGATCCGAATGTTTTAGTCTGTCGGGCTGTCAGATGCAGCCATGTGAGCAGCGGGCTGGAGGCTTGAAGACAGACAGCTTAGCAGCTGAAGATTTCACCATGCCTGGCTTCCTGAATGTCTCTCATCCCTTGTGATTTCCTCCTTTTAGAATTCCAATTTATCCTCAGCCTTGAAGTAAAAAGAGTTGGGGATGGAGAAGTTTCGTAAGAAAGATCATTTATGTGAAGTGGAAAGCTGGTCTTTTCCCACAGCGACACCAAACGCTGTATTAAAATTCAGCTAAAGGTGTGACTGGCAGTTTTAAGGATAAATCATAATACTTCGGCCCATGTGGATGCTCGTAAAAGTTGTGACATTTAATAAGTTAAAGAACTAGTTTTAAATTTTGGGAATATCTATATATATATCTATATATATCTATATATATATATATATATACATATATATATATATATATATATATATAGCCAGACAGCAGTTTGGCTTTTTAAATAAACTTAGAGGAAAGACTTCTACAAACACCTATTAGCAACAAATAAAACTTCCTGTCCTCTTAGTAGTTTGTCTGATTGCTATACAGTGACATTTGGCATAAAAAATCATTTGTGTCATTATTTAGAAAGAAAGGGTATTGACAAGATTGCATGCAAGCTGTGGGATCTTTTGTGAGTGACGTTAGCGCACAAACTGATTTACCAGTATCATTCTTAGTAAATCTGGCCCATAGGCATCTTTTGAGGTCTTTTTTGTGTCTCTGCCACTTTAAGCACATACACTCAGCTGTTTGCACTCACTGCAGTGCCTACGAACCAGTATCGGTCCCATAATATGGGAAAAGCCTACTGGTCAGAATTTTTCTTTTGATTATAATTACGGCTGTATTCTTTTAATTGTGTATTAAGAGGACTGAAGAAATCTTCAGCTGAATCTAGGTCAGCTGTTTACAGCTGTTTGCGCTCATACATTAAACTAAAATAACCATCTCCTCTTTAAAGCAGGCTATGGGCTTGACATTCTGTCAAGACGAAAAATGTCCATATTCCCTCATAATATCAAAACCATTCTGCTCTCAAATCGACTCTGCGTGCTGTTTATATCTGTGTGTGTTTCCTTAGAGTTCAGAGACTTAGAAGTCAGGTTGATTGAAGGCTCTAAATTGCCCTTAAGTATGACTGTACAGTAAGTGTTTGGGACTGTCTGTCTGTGTTAGCTCTACAAGAGACTGGCAGCCAGTGTTTTCCTTCCTTCCATCTAGTGCTTGGAAAGGCTCCAGTCTGATGTAGTGCCTGAATACGAGTAAGCAGTTTGAAAAAGACCTCAAAAATGAATCAGTTTGTCATACCTGACTTTGCGGATCAAAAGGCTTGAGTTTATGGAGCCCTTGCAAGGAAAAGGAAAATATATGAATCTTTAGTTTATCTTTATATATTATTTTTTAAACATCTGGAACATGCTTAGAAGCGTTATACGACTGTGAGCTGTGGACTACTGTCAGAGCAGAAATAAAACTCACACTCTTACAGCCACTGCCCTAAAATAAAGCACTTAACCCCCAGCTGCTATGATGGATCTTTGTGGTGACCAGCAAAGCTCTTGGGTGTGTGTATGGTGGTATCTCTAAAGATAAATTTTATAGTACTGAAGTGGTTAATTCTGCTTTTTTCCCTCCCTGCTGTCTGCAGGTAGAGCCTCTCTGCATGGGAAGGCCTCCCTGCAGATTGACCCAGTGCGCTCCGAAGACCAGGGCTGGTATGAGTGCAGGGTCCTGATGCTGGAGCAGCAGTACGATACCTTCCACAACGGCAGCTGGGTGCACCTCACAGTCAATGGTGAGTCATCTGGCCAAACAGCCTACCTTCTGACCTGGAAGTGTGAGTCTGTGAAGACAAAAAAAAGAAAAAGAAAAGAGGATCGGCTTAAGCTCCGTGTGTTTTTATGATAATGATAATCACGTAGATTTATCATTGGCATTTCAATTAAAGATGTGGGAATGGTACATTGTTATTAGAAAAAATCTATTTATTTATTTTTGCTTTAAATATTAAATTTCAATCATTTTTTTTATGCTAACTGGAGCTTTTTTTTAGTTGCTCACAGGCCTCCTTCTTTTACTCATTTTTCATTTACAGAAAAATTCAAGTTTATCAGTGTATTTGAGTCAGGCACTGTTTTAGGTCACTCCTGTAGCTCCTTTATAAAAGGCCTCAAGGAAAAAAAAGGGATGAGCGTCTGGTTAGAGGAGGATTGATTGTGTCTAGTTTAAGGCGGTTCCGGCAGGGATTGTCTGTGATAGTCTGAGAGCTATCAAACTGATGACCAGGCGGAAAAAAAATCTGCACCTTTGCATTTCTCAGGAATGCCCCAGCGGCGCAGAGACTCCTGTGCAAAGTGTGTCTTCACATTGTTGCGGTGCAGCGATGCCTTTGTACTCTGTGCGTTTCAGCCTTTTTCGGAAAGATATTCACAGTAAGCTCCTGTTTTACAGTTGATGCTTGCTGCAGATGCACGGCGCAGCAAAGATGCAATAAAGGAACCGCGGCACACTCGTGCAAGAGACAAGATTGTGGAGTACTATCAGTCGCAATTCTTTTGTTAGCTTTTTGGTTACTGATTTTATGTGTCAGGGAATGTTTCCTAAGCAGACTTTTGGAAGAGAAACCGAAAGCGGTGAATTTCTTGCGTTAAAGCGCCACAGGACTCCAAGTTCAGAAAGCTGTAATCCTCTGTGCTGTTAGAGAGAGACTTTAGAAACAAAGTGCTGTCAGGCTCATTCACATGTATATTTTTGGTCTGTGAACTTCGAGCTTGAGAGCTGTGTGAAAGTCATGCATATTTGAGTTGATCATGCATACGTTTTACAAGATGCTTTTCTCATATTTGAATAGTGATTACACTGCACTGCGTGCAAAATACTCTGTGAAAAAAAAATCATTTATACTGTCCAGTGCACAGCATAATCACTTTGTAAAAGTGGTGATTATCGGTGCTTTGCTTTGAATTTGTGTTTTGCCATATGTTAGTACATCGGGCATTGCAAATGATTTTCTAAAGCGTGCTCCGTGTAACGGACGTTCACTCAAAGCTGACACGAGAGCATCCCATTTCGCGTGCTTGTGTGCGGCTGAAAGAAATCTCTGTTTGCCGGGTAAAGTCAGATAGGGTGAATCGGTCATAGTGAGCGTCACCTGCGCACTCTTGTGATGTTTGGAGTTTGTGAACATCTGTAGGCGTGTGCGTATGAATGTCTTGTTGTGTAGGCATACTGCATCTCTGTAGCTGCTTCATCAATATTCACTTTCAACTGCACCCCTCCCCTCCCTCGTGTGCTGGTCTCCACCCCTGTCAGGCCTTCCAACAGAAACAGAGCTCCCCTGGCTTCAACACAACTAATAATATTTCAGAATCTCATGCATATTTGGCATTTTATATGTCTGCATTTTGTATGACCTCATGTATGTATGCAATGCCGCTCTCTATAGAGTGCACGCACAGCTCTACTCACAGATGGACATGTTTTGCTGGTATAAATATTTAGTTGGAGTTTTGTTATGTAAACAACAGACAGACATTCATGAAAAAATCAAAAGCTGTTTCAGCGTCTAGACATCTAACAGGGGAGTTCATATGAAGCCTTTTTGCTACTGTTGTCCCCTAAATGGGGGTCTGTGAAGGAAGCAGGTGCCATTTTCGTCTGGCCTAGGCACAGACACTAAGGGCACTCATTTCCTTTGGCCGTTAGTATTTGCATATACTGCTTCTTTGAGTTCCTGTGACTGGCCTTAACTTCCTGCCAAGCGGAGAGGGAATTCATGCCCACTCAGTGGCAGGTGTCAGATGGCAAGGCCTTGTGCCCAAAAAAGACACTAAGGCTACTCTCTCTCTGTTTTCTCCCTCCCTCGTCTTCTTCTTGCCTTTGTAAGAAGCATAGTCCTCAAGCATCAGTAAGGTTTTTAAGAAAGCAAAAAGAAACTGCCCCATCATTGTCATGTGATTTTAATTTTATCCATGCATATTCAAACGTGACAAAAAAGAGACATAATCAGACCTTGCCACCATGTTACTGGGTAAGTGATGGCTTGGCATTTAGGTCCCATTTGGTCGATGCAACTGGGTCCCAAATGTCAGCTCCATTTATTACCCGTGTGTATCTGTCTTTGTCAGTCACTGTGCTGTCCACTATGGTGAGTCTGGGGTGAACAATCACCCTCCAGACTTTACGGGAGCCCAGCTTGCAAATTTAAATTAGAGGTGGGTGTACAACATGTATTAAATACTGTGTGTGTGGTAAATAAGATGCCCTGATAAAAATGATAAGCTAAAATTAACAAATGTTTTTCTCTATTATGACTCTTGTATAACTGTGTGCTTGTATTAACCAGAATGTTAGTGATGCAGCAGCTTATCTGGCTCACAATCCATCACAATTTGCAGGTTAGTATATATAAAATGACAGATTTGATTTTGACCTTGAACACAATTTGGGTGAAGACCTTGTCTGCAAGGTTCGATTGGACGAATATATCGAGCTGATTGGACGAATATATCGACTATCGACGATATATTCGTCTTTTTGCAAGGGCGATTTATTTATTTATTTGCCCATGAGTAAGTTTGCTATAGTGAAGGAGCTAATAGAAGCAGTCAACATGAGAAAAAAAAATAGTGCTGTTTTAACAGCACCCTCTTTCATCTGCGAGCAAATGCACCCTCCTCAGAGTGCGCCCAAATGCTTGTTGATGGAGCTGGTGATAGCCTAGCAAACTTAGCCGGATGGTGGACACGTACATGCGCTTGCAAGTTAGCCGTGTTTCAGTACTTTGCTCGCACGTCTGCACAAGTGGCACACCGCTTTGGTTACATCCTTAGGTTTACCTTTTTCATCTGGTTTAAAGCCAAAGAAACCCCAAATTGGCGACTTTATATTTTTTTAGTGCTGTCAGCGCCGTCGTCATGACTTACGCGACTAACAATTAACCCATGTGGAGCGCAAAATCCCTAAAATGTCTCTGTCAACGCATTTCGGCAGTTTGTCCAAATTTTGTTCATTCTGCGCTCCAGATGGGTTGAGAGCGTTAAAAATTTTAATTGTGATGACCTGACAGCGTTTTTGTTTTGCTTTTTTAAACTACTTCGTCCATGTTTGGACTTCCTCCATGTTGTAAACACGCAAATCAGTCCGTGGATGATTACATTGCCCCGCCCATCAAAAAGTCTGCGCATGCGCGAATATATCACCCATTGGCGATTCTTGGGCTACGTCCACACGTACACGGGTATTTTTGAAAATGGAGATTTTCCGTTTTCGTTTTAAAAAATAATCCAGAAATGAGGCAGAAATGAAGGAAATCGCTGCTAGGAACATGCCAAAGCAACAGGTGGCGATATATTCCTAACCGTGCAGAAATGTTGGCCAATGTAAACAAAGCTGGGGCATAGAAGCTGAACCGAGTCGTATGTGCGGAGGGACAGTAACTGTGTGTGTATATGTAAGCATTTAAACACTGCAGAGAGTACAATTAACAGTAACAGTGTTGTAGAAATTCATTTCACCGAAACAATAACGTGGCGCACAGTGTGACGTCAAAAAATGCGCACACCTTTGACGCTGCGTTTTCTGCGTTTTCTCCGTTTTTCTCGTCCACACGTAAATGCAAAAGCAGAATTTTCAAAAATATCCACCCTGGCCAGAGTTTTAAAAAATCTCAGTTTTCAGTGACCAAAAACGTCGTTTACGTGTGGACGAAAGGTGCAAACGCATAGAAAAATCTGCGTTTTCAAAAATACCCGGGTACGTGTGGACGTAGCCTTGGACTGACGATTGCCGATTGGAAAATTTTTACATATCGCCCAATCCTAACAGGTTGTAATGCTGATGCTGATATGAATTTTTGTCAATACTGATTTCTTTTTAAAAAGTCTAACTGGCAGCATAGACAATCAAAAATTCACTTTTCTTCAATTTAAAATATTCACATTTCCATCATTAAGAAAATTATTCTCAGGTTCTCATAAACTGCATTAATTGCATTAAGTACTGCAGGGTCTTCTCTTACAGACTGAAAATAAAGTGCTCTGGTACTGGAATAAATCAGAATGAGCTGAAGCTTTACTTGACATATTTTGCCTTAGCAAACACAAGCAGGTGTAACAGATTGTTATAACAAACAAATGTCAGGTATTCACATCACTTTCCAGCGTATTTGTAAATTCACCTGACAACAGGGCTTTTCTCTTTTTCGCTCGTCTCCATAGTTTTCATCATAACCGCTCTGATCCTTTGCTCATACCTGCCATATTGTCTTTTCCCATATTTATCCTTAGGCTCACTGTATTTGTTAGTTGTTTCAAAATGTCTGTATTCAACTGGTTGATGATTTGAATGATTATGTTTTTTGTCACAAAGGTCTCACTGTGATGGAAATGCACAAACGTTTTAGTATTAATTTAAATGAACAGAAACTAGTCTTACAGCCATTTATTACTCAGAATTACAGTTAATGATTCAGACATTCAAATAAAATTCAGACTGTATAGTAAGTAGGGATAACTTCCAGCACAGCCTGTTCCAGAGTTAATATCAAATTTCCTAAAAGCTATGATGTATTCCAAAAATATGCCTAGAAAAGACAAATGTGGATGACTCACATCAGTTTTTCACTGTAATTAAAAACAAATCTGACAGACATAAAAGCACCTTTGTGCTCACGCAGCTCTTTCTGTAAGTTTGAGGAGGAAAGCAACAAACTGAGATAAAGGCACATTTGTTTTTGAAGTTAAGAGTTTATGTTAGTATGATCATCTAATCTACAAAATAACCTAAGTCCACCTAAAGAAAAGAGATGGATGGGATTGTGGCAGTGAAGAAGTGAGAGGAAGTAAGTCCCATTGTTTCTCCTCTTAATTACACATGAGACGCTGTGGAGTAACTTACGTATGCTGACATTAGAAGAGGGAAGAAAGTGTCACAGAGTGCCTCTTTCTTCTCTCTGCACCAGTTTACACTTAAACCTTTGAGACTCGTGATGTGAAATCAATGAAAATATGTACTCCAATTCTCCATATTCTCTTAGGAACAGATACAAGAAAAGGAAAACAAAAAAACCCCCAAAACAAGCAAGGAAATAAAATGACGCAAACACAGTCTTGAGTAAATAAGCCTTCAAAAGAACAGCCTTTACCCTGCTTCTTAGCATCCAGGCCATCTGCTGATGTGCTGCGTGGTCTACAGAGAAGAACGGGGAGTTTGGGAACTCCAAACATCTTTTAATGTATATAATTGATGAAGAGATGCTGTAAGTAGGGCGCAGATTTAATGCTCAGCTTACTTTTTTTGTAGAGCAACTCCCAGGTTTCCCAAGCATTGTGACACTTCCTCTGTGATGAGCTGTACCTGACGGTGTGAAACAAATCCCAAGTTGACCAAAGTGCCTGCTGCTGTCACCAGCACCACCATGTGTGCCACCTATTTCCTGTCAGCTGCTGCTTATTCCCTTGAGAAAAGCTTTGGGATTAGAATTAATAACAGCGCTTACAGTGGAGGAACAAGTACTCAGGTGATTCACTTAAGTGAAAGTACCAGTGCTGTAAAATTTCCACGTTACAATCAAATGTCTCATGAGTAAAAGTGCAGAAATATTACCTGCTAAATATATCCACCCATACTCTATATGTAAAAATCTTGAGCCATCCCTCATTTCCTTATATATTTGCTAGGAAAATAGATAATGCAGTTTATGAAGCAAAAACAGTACAGTTCTAATTTCCTTTTCTTCAAGTAGTCCTCAGGAATAGTTCTCCAGGCATCTTGAAAGACATTCAAAGCTCTTCTTTGGATGTTGGCTGCGTTTTGTTCCATTCTCTGTCAAGATGATCTCGCACTGCTTCAATAATGTTGAAGACCCGGCTCTGGGGAGGCCAATCCATGGCACAGTCTTCCACTGTGTCTTTTTCTATCCCGGCATGCTTTTACTGCATTGGCATTGTGTTTGGGATCATTCTCATGGTGACAAATAAAGCCAAGGCAATCAGATGTTTTTCAGATGATATTGCATGGTGGATCAAACCCTGAAAGTACTGGATGAAATGCAATCCAAAACCATGAGAGAGTCTCCACCATGTTTTACAGATGACTGCAAAAGCTCTGTATATATTTATGCAAGTTGAACCATAAATTTCAAATTTGGATTCATCATCATGTTTTCCCACTGATTTTTTAGCACAGTTCTCATGTAACTTGACGTAGCTCAGAAATATCTTCTGTTTTTCCCATCCTTAAGAATGGCTTATTGATGGCTACCCTTCCAACGAGACCATATGTGATCAGATTTCAGTGAACAGTGGATTGATTAAGTCAAGAGTCAGATTCTTCTCTCAAATCTGGTGCCAGGTCTTTGCTGGATGTTCTCTTGTTTCTTAAGGACACAACATTCAGATAATGTTCACCAGGTTTGTAATGCAGCAGCATTGTGCTATTAATGCTGCTGCATTAGAGTGCAATCAGCATTTTTCTACTATTTACCAATATCTGGTTTTCTTGAGTGGTTTCCAACGAAGTCAGTCAGGTCAAGAAGATCACAGCACAAATTGGACTTGTTGTGAGATGACTGATGAAGTAGGAAGGAGGAAACACCAGCTGTATTATTATAAATATTTCTATATTTCTCTCTGAAATACTTTAATATAAATTAAAGGAGATATCTCCTCTTCAGAAACACAAAATGTCCTGGAGCCGAAGCATGTCGCTGTTTATGAGCTTCAAGTTGCTTTTCTTGAGTAAATGTACTTGGCTGCATACATATTGCAGCCACCAGTGACAATCAGTGACATACTATACATGCAGAAACTCATAGTGAAGCAGTGGCACAGGGTTGCCTCTTAACTAAAATAATGCATCATGAGCCGTTTAATGTAACCGCCGACCCATCAACTGCATGATACGTAAATCAGTCATGCATTTTATTAGAATCTCCATTAATCTGCTGTATCATATAATGTAATGAGTGTTAGGGAGCGAGAGGGCAGAATGGACGGGCAGATGTCTAAATGTGCTAATTGGCCAATTTGTTTACTCCATGCCAGGTGCTTGTGTGCAGTCTAAGCATGGCAGCACTCCCAGCGGCAAGCGGTGACCCACTTGTATAGCAGTGCCTTTTTCCCCCTATTTAACTAAACACAGTGCCGCTACTTATAATCAAAATATTATGTTGAACCACTGAAAGCAGCTGGCTGAGGAAGCCACAGTTTATTGGCCTGCAGGAGCTGGTGAACAGCTCCCGTGTGACTCTTAGCGAAGCTCGGATACATCAGGTGGAAATGCAGCAGTGTTACAAAGTGGTTTTGAATTTAAAAAACAAAAAAAACAAAAAGAAGGAAGCCTGCAGGGGAGCTTGTTATCAACCCTGGTACATGTCCCACTGTGCAGGTGTTGCATCATGTCCTATCTGAGGAATGCCTGTTTGACTTAGACCCTATTTACTTCAGATTTCTGAAATGTGTCTTGGACAATTAGATCATGAGTGGACAGCGCTAAATACAAGTGTAAATGACCGCAGAGACTCATTATTCTCACTCAAACAACTTGCCGAGGTGGCATGGGACACATTTGGCCTTGTATCTTTTGTACTGTAAACACTAATTTGTCCTGATGCCCAGCGAAAACACAACGGGAAAATATGTCACCAATGTGTCGGTTTTTTGGCTTGTGTCTCAAAGTCACAAATGACTTTGGCCTGACAGCTTCAACAGTTGAATCATGCATACACATGTTCTTCTTTGCTTGACGCATTTTGGATGCGTTTTCTTAGCTAGTTCTTCCTCAGTCAAAATAACTGTGGACATAAATCTTGGGGTCAAGTGGGGTCAGCTGGAGATTGAAAACACACGATAGACACTTCAATACGCTCTCCCTAACCCTAATCCTATCCCGCACTTTGGGAGAGCAGCGCCAACCACTGCTAGCAAATGCTGCTTTGCAATATCAAACTAAAACCTTTAACTGAATTTTATATTTTATTATTTTTTATGTATTGTTTTACATAGTTTAACATTATCTGTATCACATCGTAAAATATCTAAAAAGCCTCTACGATGTCTCCACAACATTAGCATGGTTATTTTGTTGCCTTCAGATCTGTTTTTCTGGTGTAGGACTTCCAAGCTCTCAATAAGATCCACATTTACACAACAAAACCACACTTTTGACAGAAGTTGAAATGAGCCGGCGCATTTGTTGACTCCGGAGAGTTAACTTTTGTCTAGTCCAGCCTGTGCTTTGTAGTTTCGTCTGTTTGTTGTTTGAATCCTCTCTATTCTTCTCATTCCCTTTACTTTAGAATTGCTCACAGCAGATTGCTGCACCTGCTTCTGCTGGAAGTCTCTTCTTGTTGATAGGGAGTTCTTTGTCCCCACTGTCACCAAGTGCTCGCCCATTGCTGGGGTTTTCTTTGTAATTTTAAAGGTTCTTAAGGATGTAAAGTGATTTCAAATGACTACAATTGCGTATTCAATGGAAATGTCCACTGGCTGCCCACTTGTGATCCTACTGCCCAACCAGCTGTAAACAGATACCCCCTAAAATGGACAGCTGTACTACATGTGCCTGCAATACAACGGCCGTGCAGAAGAGCCCAGTGGCAGAATGCCTGAAGCCATCTTGGAGTTAATTCAATGACTCTGTGTCATCTTGGAGCCTGTAGTTTGCTGTGTTATTAGGGAAATCCCTGAGTGTAACACAAATTCAACAGCACTGCAAACTACAGTACAGTTTTCCAAGCTTCTCCAAAACTAAAAGGAAAAAAAAAGGACTGCAATCCAATCAATCAACTGCACCAGTCAATCTAGGACAATGTAAGGAAAACCTATGATTGTGCTTAAGAAGCATTGAGGGAAAAGGGCCTATGCCAGTCCATAGAATAGCTTTTGAGATTTTTCTGTCTGGATACTGGGATGGTACCAAGAATTCCTTGTCCTATGTTCTCCTCAGCTCCACCTTCATTCACGGAGACGCCGGCGCAATACGTGGAGGCGAAGGAAGGGGGAAGCACTGCGCTAAGCTGCTCTGCCCAGGGAAATCCAAAACCAATGATCAGCTGGCTGAGGGAGGGGGAGGAGCTTGCAACCAACGCAAAATACTCGGTAAGAAAATATCATGGACATAACTCAGATTTATGATTGTGTGCAAAAATAGAAGTGGGGTTTGTGCACAGATGGCATCATCCGCTGAGCCCATCTGTACTGACAGTATGTTATGGACTATGTCTCACTCGGGCTAATGTCAGTTTGTTCTATTGTCGAGCTGCTTCATGAGCTGTGGTTTAGTCTCTAAACCTGATGTGTTGTCTGAAGTCTGAAAAAACAGCAAAACCATCCCATCGTTTTTGTACATTTAAAACATTGCACCACAGACTTGGTGTACAAGTAGTGGAAAGCTGCAGATATTTGGCTATTTAGGAAACAATTATGTCATCGGTGCAGGATGACTGACAGTCAGGCTGTTCTGTCTTCCCTGTGATGTCGTTAGGAAAAATAAAAATAAACCCTGCATAATCTGAACAATTTTAAGCACAGCTTAGTGGCACACCTCACATTTCTGAGCCCTCTTTGTTGTCTGGTGATGCCTGACTGTTTTTTTAAACTCCCAAATGCAGACAGCCTGATGTCATGGCAAGGATATTTCTGGCACTGCCTCAGTGCTTGCAAACATTTAAATCAGGTTTGTGGTGTTAGTTGCAACAAATCAAAGACAGTCAACCCACAGCTCCATGACAGATGATTCAAAAGCGGCAAAAGCTTCGACGAGCGAAGATGCATTAGAGCCATAGGATGTCGAATCTTGAGTGAGCGGTGCAAGTGTCACTTTCTCTGGAGTGGAGGATCGCTTGCTCTCACTATACTATGAGAAGCACTACCCGCACCTACACGTCTGAATGCAGCAAATTCATCTCTGGAGTTAGTCTTGCACAAGTTAAGTTAGATACGGGAGGCTGACTCAAACATCAGCTTATTGCTAAAACAAAACGCACACACACCAGACGCACAAACACCTGTAACAGATGCAAGCAGATTTCTGATCGTGTCTAATAAATGTAGCAACGATGGTAATTTTTCATACTGCTTGTAATTGTTTTTACGGTTTTTCAAAGGTGCTTGCATGCCTTCACATTCTCATATGTGTCTGATATTGCAGTCTGACGCAGGCGCTATCACCTTTTCGCAGCTGCCTGTGTAACATACAGCAAAGGAAGTGACAGCAGCACAGAAGCGTGTCTGTTAAAGGCCTCGTTTCCTTTCATTTTCTCCTTTTTTGCCCCACCATCAGTCGCCTCTCTTTAACACCATTCCCTCAGTAAACGATTACACAACATTCTGATGCATTATTAATCTCCCCTTTTCGGCATCAATATTACATTAGCCCTAATATGAATGTTGCACTAAAAAGGAAAATCTTTAGTGAGAGCCAAATGCCAAATTCTAATAACCTCACTTTGCATTTATCGTCTCCCCTCGTACATTCGCCTGTTTCTCGCTGCATCTCCCCTAAAATACGGGAGAGCTCCTTTCTGTGCTGAGAGGAGAGCTGTGTGTGTGTGTGATAGGGAGCATTAGGATATGTTTGCTCACCCACATGCTCAGATCCATGGAGACGTCATGGAGAAAGGGAGGAATGTGACAGACGGGGTTAGAGAGGAGCAGAAACACTCATCCTCCACATTCTCCTCCTTCTTCTCCTCTCTTTGCTTTCCTCATTTTTTTAAAGCCCGGAAAAAAAGATGTATTAAGTAACCAGGAAACTGAAAAAGAAGACTTTTAAAAAGCTCAGGAAGGCAGCGGCAGCCAACCAAATATCATTCTCACTGGAGTGAAGTGCATAGGACAGAAGTTGAAATTCTGCTTACTTTCCTCACACTCACCTTGGATTGAGTTCAGCTATGGCACAGAAAGTATTGGATCAGAATGACGACCAGTACATGTCTTTAGATTCTGTTAAGATTACTGTGTGTTAACATCACTGCTGCATTTGTGGTGTGTATGAGTTTAATGATTTGATCTAACAGTGGTTTAGACTCTTTGGCTTTTTTAGATTCAGTGCAACAACAAATGCCAGGATTTAAAAATATGCTAGACCACGCTGTCCCCGAAACATGCTTGATAGCTAGCAATGACAAGCTAGCTAAAAATAACCTTTTGTGCATGAGTGTCTTTGTTTGTGTTACACTCAGCGTCTGACTGAACGTTTCCAGCAAACATTTCAACACTGAATATCTGTCAGATGGCGGTCTTTTGTCGATGTCTAGTAATGGTTGAAAAATAGTTTCAAAATAAAAGTTGTGGGACCTCAATGTTGGCTAAACATACCTCTTAAATGTCACATGGATGTGGTTTGTTAGACCAATGACCAAAACATTCTGGTTTAAAAGAACAAGAAGTCAATGGAAAAAAACAGACACCACAAGGTTGCTCATGCTTCACTTCTACTGTGCTAACTTATTGCACAGTAAGGGTCATGGGCCAATCACAGTGGCTTTTGGTCAAGACCTTATAACCAATTGGTCACAGCTTGGAAAGCGCTGGTCACTAAGAAAAAGTGTGTATTCCCCATTCAGTAGTTGAGTGGTTACTGGCGCTTGTTGGCAGATTGCCGTAGTTGCTCATCGTCTGCATAGAACATGCTGAATTGTGTACCACTGTGTGGCCATTTTCATCAAGCAATAGCTAGCAACCTCCCACAGCTGCCAACTGGTTGGAGAATACACATTTTTTCTTACAACCACTGGCTGACAGACAGTTGTCAAACAGTCTCTAGGCCTGTGTGCCTGAGGCTTTAGCAAAACACAAGCTAAGTTTACTTCACTGTTCGGTCCAAATATAGACTGTATGTAAAAGATGGATGTAGCCACCGTTGATATTAAGCTTCATGCTTCATAACAAGACAAAGAGCAAAGAAACCAAAGGCTGTTTTTCCAAAGAACTCTATGTAAAGACAGGTTTTATTTACAACCCTCCTATTGGTCATTTAAAATAATGCAGGTTAAAGCACTTAGGAATTGGCTACATTTAAAATTTTTATGTCTGCATTGAATCTATGTAGAGCCTACATAGATTTTGCTGCCAATGCACTAGTTAGCATTAGAATTACGAGGAAACGAGGGTAGTGAGTGGGCCAGTCGCAGTTGTTGTGAGCTGCTTGGGCTGCATATTCACATTTCTAGGGAGCTATACATCATGTTATGGCACTAGTTACAGTTTAGGTTTTCAGAAGGGCTTACTGGTTACAATACCCCATGGCATAGATAGTTTAGAAACATAAATTCAGACCAGATCTCCAATTCTCACCTGGTATCCCAAAATACCTGATGATTGGATGATGGGTGATGATTGGATGATTGGACTGCAATCATTCTTTTATGGCATGCTCAGTTTGGCTCACCGAACAATTTTGCACTAATCACACAAAGAAAATTTTAATTTCAGTTTTAGAGAGTGAATGCCGCTAACGATTAATGTAATTCATTTTAGCCTTTATATAAGCCTTGAATAAGAGAAGGTCATTTAAAGTAAATTGCATGTGAAGGAAGTGAACTGGAATTGGAAAGAGAGCATTTTTTTTCTATTAAAATAAAGACAGTTTCATTCCTTCAGTCATTTTTGAACCAACAAAGCAATAAATTCACCTTAAATCAGTGGTTAGTTTACACTCCTAGAACCAAGTGTGCCACACACAAGGGTGTTATCTCGCCATTAATTGTTATGATGGCGATGCAGCTCCCCAACAACCTTGCAAAAGTTAAGCTCTGCTTTGTTTGCTCTGCTTGTACCATAAAACATCTGAGAGACAGATGAATAGCAATAATTCTGCAGGCGTAGCAGATTCTCCGCTCAGCTGTGTGAATGGACAGACTACAGCTGTGTGTGACATGAATGGACAGAGCCTCTCGCCACCTGTTGCATAATTTATGAGGTTTGGTTAATGTGTTTTTCCTCGCCGCTTATTGGTTCTCATCAGTGCCTGCACACAGGGATGTGCGGTAACACTGAGTTAGACGTTACCAAGGTGACCATATGCAGGAATCACACCTGGAGCTAATAAATCACGACACACTTGTGACTTTTAAGTCTTTTTTTTTGCGTGAAACTTTGACCTGTAGTAAAATTTAACAAACTACATGATCTGAACATGTAGTTTGAGAACTACAGAACACATTTGAGGTACTATACAATTGTACTTCTATTCATCTATATGATATCGTTCTAATTATAACATAACAAGGGCTTTTAAGTTTTAAATTTGCCGTTTAAAGGCTGGATGTTTATTTCTTTCTCCTGCCCATTCATTTGCAGGTACACGATGGCAGACTAACCATCCTTGGCATCACCAGAGATGACAGAGGGGCGTACACATGCCGAGCCTACAGTGACCAGGGAGAAGTGCTCCACACTACCCGTCTGTTGGTTCAAGGTGATGTCTCCTCAGGATGAGTAAAACAGATATGCAAGTTACAAATATAAAAGTCGAATCCGAATGTGTTTTGATATTTTGCCAGATTTTTCATTGAAAAGAAAAATCTTTCCCCGTCTCTACCGGAGGCATACCACTTTGATTGCATCGATATAGTAGTTTGGTTCCATTATTTATACTTAAAGGCAAAGCTCTGCACTCCTCTGGGGTACTGATGTATGTAACATACCTTCTGAGTCTGTATCGGGCAGTCAATAGCTCAGTCTGGGGCCTCTGTATGTGAATGTGTGCACAGCCATGTGTATACAACAGGATCTGTCTAAGAGCGCGTCACTGTCTGTCTCCGGTCCATTAACCAGGCTCTCTGCTAGACACAGATCAGATAGATGGTTGTGATAGCAGCCTCACTCGGTCTCTTGATACAGCGGGGCTTGGGGGAGTTAACAGTGTGTATTTAACAAGCAACTGAGCATCTTGCTTTTAAGGTGTGTTTTAACGCTTGACTTCTGTAGGTGCAAACATAGCAGAGAAATAACTCCACTCCTTCGCAGTACAGTAAATGGAGGCACGCACAAACACACACACACACACACACACACACAAACACACACACACTGCAAACATGGTGATTGTTTTGTAACTTACTGAAGACTCTAACTGGTGGTGCATGAGATACAACTGCATTAAGGCTTCAGGCCTCTGGTGGAAGTACCAATTCGATACCTGTTCTCTCTTATCTTCATGCAAGAGGTCTCAGTCATGATATGCGTATATGATAAATGCAGAGAAATCTTTCATTGTAGTTTTGTAGACATTTTGTAGTGTTTTTGCAATATAACAAGACCAAAACCACAAAAACTAAAAAGGTTGATGCTGCAGTTTGTTTGAATATTACCACGAATAACACCATGAAATAAGAGACACGATTACTTCGCACACGCGGAGCAATAACCAGGAGACATCTGAGGAGTCATGGTTCTCAGTCTGGTGATCTGTTTTTAATTGTTATGTGAGACGTCTGCACATGTGATGTAAAAGGCTGTGCATGCTCAGAGGTGAACAAACAGGAGGTTTGTATCTGGGCCTTCTCATAAAAGACAGCTTACCTTTCATGGCTTCTGCTGTTTTATTGAGCGCTAAGAGCAAATCTAGAGCACTTCAGGAGATGAAAAAGGTTACAGTGTGAAGCATGCGAAACCAGAACGCTGACTAGTATTAAGTTTACAACAGCTGGCTGCTTACTGTATTTTAAATCAGACTGTGATGATATATGCTGTAAATATTACTTAGTGTGTGCCTTTTCTCACCCTGATTTGCACCCGAAAGAACAAAGTTGGTGTGAAAGCCTCTAAATAAGATTTTTTTTAATGAAATTTCATCAATTTTGAAAAAAAAAAATAATAGGTTTAGGTTTTAAAGAATTAAATTATTATGTTGTGGTCTCATGTGAAGGTGATGATATATGCCTAACATTCAATAATATATATTTTTTAAAGTAAAAATAAAACGAGAGCTTTGGGCACCACATATGTTAACAAATTTCCCACGCGTGGGACTAATAAAGGTTATCTTATCTTATGTGGTGCAAAGAACAAATCCACAGGAAGTTATGCTTTTTAGCATCTTTGTGCTCGCTGTTTCATCCACTGTCAGCTTTACTGTATTAGTTCAAGCTTATGAAGCGACATGAAACATCTGCTACAAACCTTTCTAGACAGTGACTGTTCATCCACAAACAAAAGATGTCAGAAACCAGCTGAAACTATTAGAAAGTATTCACTGGACACTTTATTAGATACACCTTGGCTGTCTTGTGCTCCTCCACATCCCAAAGTTGCTATAAATATTTGCATCGACAAGCAGTTGAACACCTATAAAAACGGCTGATTAGTGTATACTGCAAGCACTGCACTAAATATTATGGCTGATTTTATTTTAAAATGCCTTTTTTGGCGTTGGCAAAGCCTACACAATATATATACCTAGATAAAGACAGTGCCATCTTTCCATTTCTTTTTCTGGAAATGGGCCTGAGTCAATTTAGCAGCTAGAAAAGCTGAAATGGAGATGAAAACCAAAGCTGTAAAAAGATGGAAATTTTGAATTAACATTCATAAGGTGGATTGAAAAAAAGACTGCCTGCTTCAACGCTTTTAACACTTTTTTTCTGTTTCTTTCAGGGCCTCCATACATCGTTTCACCACCAGAAAATGTCACTGTAAACATATCCCAGAATGCACTCTTTACCTGCCAAGCAGAGGCATATCCAGGCAACCTCACCTACACCTGGTTTTGGGAAGAGGACAACGTCTACTTCAAGAAGTAAAGTTATGATCAAGTTCACTTCTGTACTGTAGCTGTTCTCGCTCTCAGTGTAGGGAAACTTGTTAGTTAAGCACTTGTGTGAGGTTAAGACTTAGTGATTTAAATCAGCACCATGCAAGCTGCATAAGGCCTTTATCCCTGAGCTTTTGTGATGTGATTGACATTGCGGGTCTCTGAGCCCTTTGCTGTGCTGCGTTTTGAGCGACTGTCCAAGGGTATTTAGTTTGTGTGTGCCATGCCCTGCTGTGACCCCAGAGGCAGTAAGAGTGGGCCTGCCGGGGGTCCGTCTGGAACGTGCCAGGCGAGTTAGTGCGCTCTGGTGACAACATCACATGACTCAGGCCTTGTGTCATCATATGCCTCTCATGCGGTGATGATATGAAGCGTAGCCAGGACCTCTGCAGGCTCCCCAGAGCTGGTGTTTAGAGTCTGAGAGGCTTTTGCAGTGAGGAAGTGACAGACAGAACAAGTGGGAAGGAAGAACTAGTGAATAGGGTTTTGACTGGCGGTGAAAACAAGTGTCTGAAGGACTTTCACAGAGGAAGTTTCCATACTAATTTTAAACAGCTTTTGTAACGTCAATCTTGATTTTTTTTTTTTCGTTCTTTTTTTTTTACAGGATGGGAAAGATTTAGTTGAGGGACTTTATGATGAGACAGTCAGAATTTATGCACTGATCAAACTTTTAGTGGTTGCACAACAAGAGCCTATTGCCAAGTGTTAGAAGTAAGACACGTTTAATTTAAGCAGCTTACAGCAAAGCATAGCCTTTAAGAACAGCTAGCAAATGATCACATGATTAATCACATGTGCATATATATATAAACACTCTGGCTATATGTGCCGTATGGTACTGAAATTTGGCTTAGTGATCTTTTCCCTTTCAAAACCAGCAAGTTGTAAAGGACTTGATCTATTTAAAAGTGTTTATAGACTTAGCTATCCCTGCCTCAGGTGTGTGCTCCTCTGCAGACAAATCCTCTGTTTGTTTGCCTGTGAACTAGTCCTACATGATCAGGACTTGAGCAGCCAAAACTGGCACACAGTTACACTTGTGATGTCACGTTTTAGCCGATTGCTACAACCACTTAGCTGTTGGCTAAAATGAACAGTTTTTAGCGTTTATGCACCTACAACAGCTTGAAAAGCATCTCATCATTTTTATTTTACACCTGTAACATTTCCACAAAAGTCTGATTATACATAAAATATGATTACATATGATGAATTTTAATAGTTAATTGTTGATCCCCTCATGCGTGTAACAGAACAGATCCGGTCATGTGTTCTGAGCCAAATGTTCAGCCTGTGTTACTGTAGAGAGGGCCAGTATGATTTTTACATCTTTTAGCTCATCCAGCCGAAAGGTCGATGAGTTTATACCGGGGTGAGACTTCCGTCGTCCATCCTGTCGTCCACAGTTCACAAGGAATCGCTACTCCTTCTGGATTAAACTTAAATGAAACCTGCACACAGTGATCGCCTAATGGGTCTTCACCCTAACCGGTGAACTGTGACGGATCGTGAGCCAAATGAGCCGCTATGGCAGTGACCTTCTGGCGTTCTCTTGGTTTGATTGTCATTTTCACTTTTGCGGCTTGTTTGGTGTTGGAGAAAAAATGAGAAATGAGTGAAAATACCCTTTGACTGCTCTTTTAGTTACTAATAAATAATATATAGTCAGCATTAATGTTAATGATCCTGAATTAGTTGCAACAAATAATTAAATCATTCAAACCAAAGTTATGTAACTGTTATATATGGGGTTTCTCTTTTTTTTTTGTTGCTATTTAATTTAAAAATTGAAATTTACCGATTTACTGATGCTGATATTTACTGATACTGATGATCGTTTGTTTTGTCAAGAACTTTTTTGTAGATGCTCAAAACTCTCATTAAGTACAAATAAGCTGAAGGCTGGAGGAAGCAGATACCAAGTCTCAACAACAATTTGTGAAGCTCAGTGTGACAAATATGTTACATACCAATTAAGTGTTTGACAAAATAATCTTTAACAGCTCTTTTCTAGAAGTATTAATATCATCCCGTTAAATAAATGTGATAACTCATCTGTATAACAAATGATCAACCATTAACAAAGCCCTGAAGGTCTTTTTTTACATTTACTTTTTATTTAAAGGCTTTTTTAGTTTAAAGTAATGAAATATTAAAGTACTGAGTGAGTCCTGAGTATCTGTTTAAAACAAACAAACAAAAATAAATTAATATTGTCTGCTCTGTCTTTTTTTTTTTAATTTAAAGGGAAACCACAAGGGCCGTACCATTTGGCAGCTATGACAATTAGCAGATTTATTTGAGTCTCTTGCTTTGTACAGAGTGTTCTTTGGACCCCTCTCAGCTGGCTTCTGTTTGACTCTCTGCTGCTCTCTTATGGCACCTTGATGTAATTTAGCTCCGTAGATGTGTGCCCTGTCCTGTCGGTGTGCTTCAGTAACACGCTGTGATAAAACGTCTGTGTCTTCTTGCAGCGATCTGAAGCTCCGAGTGCGCATTCTCATCGACGGCACCCTTATCATCTTCCGGGTCAAGCCGGAGGATGCTGGGAAGTACACCTGCAGTCCGAGCAACAGCCTCGGTATCTCGCCCTCAGCATCAGCCTACCTGACTGTTCAGTGTGAGTGTTGCCATGACGACAAAGTGGGAGGGGGAGGGGCGGGGAGCTAGTACGGCGAGCCATGTGAGCAGCAGCAGCAGCAGCAGTATGGAGTCTGCTCGTGCTGGAGGCTGCTGTAGTATTCAGCTGCGCTGCTCCTGTAATGCAAAGTATCCTTCTTGAATTTCAAGGTCAGGTGTTGCAGAAAGGCAGCAGAGTTTTGATTTGACCATTTTCTCACTCTCATTGGAATTTAGGAATTGTATTATAATCTATTCCGGCTCCAGCCTCATTCCCGTGCACCAACATGGAGACAAACTCGTCCCCAGACTCAATTTTTCCAGCTCTCCTTTGATTGTGGCTGTGAGTGATGAGAGAAGAACCCCACTCCCAGACACATGACGTTTCATCATAAGTCCACTGTGCAGAGCTAATTTGCTCCCAAGTTGCTGCTGGTCATTGATTATTGTGCTACACTATGAGAGGGAGCTGGGGGATTCACAGCACTGCAGGCACTGACTTCATCACTAGCCTCACATACAGCAGGCGATAAACCAATGTCCTGATGGTCCATGTAAAACAAACTCCGGCTTTATGTATGAAGCAGCTGAGAATCACTCAAAGTAAACAACTTCTTGGACTAGCAAAGCAGAAATTAAAGGCTTGTGCGATAGTTTTCTGGATGTTTTCTGGATTTTATATGCGAATCCAAGTATCTTCTGTATATGTGCAGAAATATGATGTCAAAATTTCACTCACTCGGCTTAAAAAAAGAAACGATAGTACTCGAGAAAATTTGCATTGAACACTAAAAAACCTTTTGGAGGCTGTAATGCTTCGCCACATCCTGTGCACGCTGCTCACACACATGCATGTGCAGTGATTATGTTGAGAACTCTCTTGCTGGCTGCTGCCTAATCTTCTCTTCCACTAATTCCCCTTTCAGCACCTCTTTTATGTTCCTTACATGTCAGGAGATTTTTTTCTACTTCTCTGATTTTTTCCCAGTCCTTGAAAATCCTCCGGAGATGTTTTAATTCATCTCTTAAACATGAACAGAAACAGCTATAGGTGAAGAATTTATGAAACAGCATCTTAATACTATTTGTTGTAGTTGATGTAGATTCATGGTTTGGGAGGAGACCTTAGCAGGTCTTAAAATGATTTAAGTGCAACCTCAGGTGAACAATTATAGATGACATATAAAGCAGTATCATGATTTGTTTAGAAGAAACCAAACCAAATCATAGGTTTCCAGAATTGCATCTGAACTAACCACTTCTGGAGGAATGTCCTTTGCAAACCATTCGCAACAATTCAGCACAAATATTCGTCCTGACTGTCGGTGCAGCGGGGGAGGGTTGGTTTATTTTGCAGCCACGGGACCTGAGCACCTTTGCACTGATTGCATCCACCACAAACTCCTCTTTACACCAAAGTATTCAAAGAGTCAAATGTGAGGCCATCTGTCTGACAGCTAAAGCTGAAAAGGCTGAAATTGGGTCATGCTACAGGACAATGATCCCGAGCACAGCAGCAACCGAATGACTGAAAAAGAGAAGAATTGAGATGCTGCAACGGTCCAGTCAGAGTCCAAACCTCGACCTGATTAAAATGCTGTTGTGAGAACTTAAAGAGAGCCGAGCAAAAGCAAATACCCGCAAACCTCAATGACCTGAAGCAACGTTGCAAAGACGAGTGGACGGAAATTCCTCCACAGCGATGTGAGAGACCGATAAAGTCCTACAGAAAAGTTATTACTTCTACAAGCTGCTGAATCATGGGGCGCACTTGGTTTTTCACGCCTTGCGTCACCATCCCGGCTTAGTTTGTATAAAATAATGAATGGAATATGTGATGTGCTGTTGTTTATCTGCATGTAAATTATTTGAAATTTAAATGTTTTTGTCCTGATATATAAAACGAGTTGTGAAGATATTAGTTTTGACAGAAATGCCACATGCTGGACTTTTAAAAATATGTTAATGCTGATTATACCTGCCTCTGTTTATGTGTTCCTAAATTTGGCAGTGATAGGCATTAAGAAAATTGATAAGACGCTAACACTTCTAGCTGTGAATCTTCCTAATCTGGGAAGCTTTATAAACATGTTTGATTTTTTGTTAATCAAAACATGTTGAATCAAACATTTTCAGAAATTAACAGTTATTTACAGTTCATCGATTTATCACCCGACCCTTATTTGTCGTCCAGACCCTGCCCGAGTGATCAACATGCCCCCGGTCATCTACGTCCCACGGAAACTGCCAGGCATCATCCGCTGCCCGGTGGATGCAAACCCACCTGTGACATCAGTGAAGTGGGAGAAAGATGGATATCCACTCCGAGTGGAGAAGGTGAGTCTGATCTGCTTTTTTGTCGAGATTCGCGGCAAAATAAGTCCTAATTATCTTATCGGTTTAGCACAAGGGAGTCTTTGATTATGCTGAAAATTATATTTCTCAAATATTGTCCAGTAAAGATGACTTTTTTCCCCATTTTTATTGTAAAACCCATAAAAACAGATTTTACAGAAACTCAGAGAAGTATCATCTAGTCTAATATCTTATTGGATTATTACATTGTTGGACTGCTGGGCTGCTTTGAAGGTTGTGTTGAAGTGTTAAATTTAAAAGCCCTTTGTGGATTTTTTAAATTACGAATCGGTTTTCTTTTGGGAAACAAGCATTCAAAAAGACACAACTATTGCTTTTGTTTCTTGCCAATAGTTAAGTGACTGTGAGCATTTAGTCACATTCTGTACTTGTATACACATTTGGGGTCCATTAAACTACTGCTTTATACTTCTGCTTCCTCATATCTGATATATGAACTGTTACTTAAGAACTGCTCACTTTTCAGAACTGGAACATTCATTAAAACGTTGAAAGTGGATTCTGTTCGTCGGGTTTGCCGTGTTTTCAGTGGGAGCAATGTTTCATCGCTCATCAAAGTGACTTTTTCTAGTCTCTTTGATGAGCGATGAAACATTTCTCCCACTGAAAAGCGGCTGAAAAAGTCACTTGGACGAGTGATGAAACACGTCTCCCAGTGAAAACGCTGCATCCAACAAATTCAACTGTGCGAGATTTCCATACGTGGATTATTGAGCGTGCATCGAGACGTTCACAAAAGCAAAGAATAATATGAGACGTTATTGAAAAAGCAGATGTTGTTTGTATTTTGGGTCTAATTTAGGATCTCGCCGTGTTTCCGACGTCTCTCATTTCCCTTTTTAAGGTTCACAGATAATTTCATTTGAGTTGTTGGAAGCCCAATGAGGCGAAAAGTACAAATATTTGAAGCAGATGTGTTCTTCTGTCTTGTGTTTCTCAACATTTTCTCAGTACACGCTGACAAATCTAACAATAATAATAATAAAATTAGCAGCAGTATTAACAATCTACTAATGTCACTCACCGGGGCATTTTTGATTTTAACATTTTTGTACATTTGCTGATAATATTTCTGTAGTTTAGCTTAAATGGGATTTTTAGTTGCTAGTTTTTACTTACTTGCAGTGTCCCTTCACTGGCTACTTTATTGGTTACATCTTGGTATTACTGGTTTGAACCCCCTTCTGCCTTTTTAATCAAAGATTTTGGTCCATTTTGACCTGATAGCATCACACAGTGCACATACACACTGGACAAAGATCCCGTGACTGGTGAAGCCGTTTGATTAGAGCAAACTCCGTGTCATGTGAAAGAAACTAGCTTGTTATTTTTTGAGCTTTGTTAGGTGGTGCATTATCCTGCTGGTCATCATAGTACAGGTCATAAAGGGATGGACAAGGTCAGCAGCAGTATTCAGCTAAGCCGTGGTATTTAAATGGTGCTCAGTTGCTATTAGGGGGCCAAAAATGTGCCAAGAAAACACCAAATAGATCCACAGCATCTAAAATACTCAGTCCAGACTGTCTCAGACCAGCAACCATGCCACTTTCTAAGTCTCTTAGATCGTCATTCTTCTCCATTTTCTGGAGCAGGTCATCACGACTATGACTACATGCCTAAACTGACCGGGTTGCTCCCATGTCATTGCCATATTAGTAGAACCCGACTGATATAAGATTGTTAAGACTGATAGTGATGCCGATATTTAACATTCCCATGTATCGGACAATATTTTTCTGTTTTTCAGACACATGAAACATAACATTTGTTGTGTAACGTGAGTCCTTAATAACATAATATTACAGTTCAATTCAAAAATATTTCATGTTTTATAGTCAAAGTCCAAAGACATGCAGCTTGTGGGGATAGGTTAATTGGATAATCCAAATTGTCACTAGGTGTGAATGTGCAAATGAATGTGAGTGTGAATGGTTGTCTGTCCCTGTGTGTTGGCCCTGCGACAGACTGGCGACCTGTCCAGGGTGTACCCCGCCTCTCGCCCTATGACAGCTGGGATAGGCTCCAGCGCCCCCCGCGACCCTGAAAAAGGATAAGCGGAAGCGAATGGATGGATGGATAGTCAAAAGTCATAATGTCTATCCCTTGTTTACGCTCTGCCTGACTCTGCTTGGATCAGCCAGTCGTTGTGTTTGCAGCATTCTTAACACGTTACCAACAGGAGAGTTGCAGAGTACCCTCAGGTGGACAAACGTTGCAACAAAAACACTCATAACACGGTCGAAGCTTGTTTTTCCCACCTTTTTACTTTTTAAATTTTCATATATCGGCCATTATAAATGCAGATACGAATTTATCGGCATATAGCTAGTATCGACCGATATATTCTCCACGCCAATATATCGGTCGGGCTTTGCTGAACGAGCTAGCTCTACTTGCTCAAACAAGCAGCTGAACAAGTGTAACTAATGAAGTGGCCAGTTGGTGCATAAATTAACAAGTAAAGATTTTTTTTTTAAGCATACACAGTACAGCAGCTGCATACATAAATGATTTTTTTATCATTTCAAAGTGTCACCTGGATATAGCATCTTTGTGCACAGAGCTCTCTATCTTTGCTCTGTTTTTCTTTTATCTAAAATGCTGCCAGTGTTGAGGGCAGGTCTGTATTAAATAAACATTAACTTCCATTCATCTGATTTAAAGGATCTTTGGGGATCTTTGTTTTCTCGTGCAGTTCAAAAACATTAAATGGGACCCTGAGAGTTCAGGAAAACCCCTGAAATCAAGCATTTCAGATGCCCCCTTGTCTTATAGTACCCCGGTTGGAGCCTGATGCCAGACGGAAGTATCCGGGTGGCGGAGGCCACAGAAGACTCCCTGGGCACCTACACCTGTGTGCCTTACAACGCCCTGGGTACCATGGGCATGTCCCCCCCTGCCACTTTGGTGCTAAAGGTAGATCTCTGTTTAAGTTCTATATAGTCTCTCTTTTCTAACTTGTGCACACTTACTTGTAAGTGTTTATGATTTGTGTTTCTTAAGGATCCCCCTTACTTTAATGTGAGGCCTGGGGGGGAGTACCGTCAAGAGGCTGGGAGAGAGCTAGTAATCCCCTGTGCTGCTTCTGGAGACCCTGATATACCATCTATCACCTGGAGAAAGGTGCCAAACAGCTAAACACACGCCATCGAAATTCTCTTGAAAATATGTGCTTGTTTTCGCCTTTAATTTCTTGACATTTTTGCTGTGTTTAATTGTACCACCGTAATTTTCATGTCAATTGAAGGTGGGGAAGCCAAGCAGGAGTAAGCACAACATCCTACCCAGTGGCAGCTTACAGTTTGTGTCCCTCAGCAAAGAAGACCATGGAGAATGGGAGTGTGTAGCCACAAATGTGGTCACAAGCATCACTGCCAGCACGCGTATCCTAGTCATCGGTACAAACAGTCTGCACAGCGCTCTCAGCTTTCTCAGTTTCCTCAGCCACTGACCTTTCTTACTTATGTTGAGTTCACTTTGCTGTGGGATTTGCATGGAGAAGATGTCACCCTCATCCCTCAAACTCTTTGCCTTTACCCAAATTCCCTTTGGCCATCATTAAAATTTAATCTAATCTTATCTGCAGTGGCTTTATACAGTTAATTTAAAGCCTGAATGTGTAACTACAGTGTGCTGAAACATTGTCACTGCAGCCTTTGTCTGTTGAGTCATTGAACCAAGGGCATCTTTTTTACTCTTTGAATTGACTGACTGAAGTGTTGACAAAGGCAAACAGGGTTATTAAGTTTGAAACAGGCTGCTGAAAGCCTTCGTGTGCATTGGTAGAGCCAGTCTTACATTGTGGATCTTCTTATTTTATTTGTATTCTGCGATCAAGTTGCAGCATTCAAACTGATCTCAACGATTTTACCTTTAAGTACCTTTTGTTGTATTCTTTGATCCAAATTGATTTCACAACACTGACGATGCCTTTTACTTACTTAAAGTGTCACAATTTCCTTATGTCTGGAATACCAGCCATTTAAGTGGGCTGCATACTGTAGCTTCATCGATATATAACTAATATGGCAAATGAAGTTTGCAATTAAATTTCAGATTCTTGTCTAGACTGTTGGTTAGAAGTTCAATTTATCATAAATCAAATTCAAAAAGGTGAACTTACAGTTTCTTAGTTACAACTTTTTCTTTTTGGTTTCATTTGTGTTGATTACACCTTAATCTCAAATCTAGTATCATTTAATTTAAAATTTCATGCTAGTTCGTGCACACAATCACAGTCACGAGAAAGACTGCTGACTATACAGATGATGATCATTCACAAGATCCTGTGTGTAATGAATAATATAATATATAAAAGTTTATATAGAAAATATCAAAACATAAAAGTTTACATTTTTAAATAAAATTATGAAATGAAATAATGATTGTTAAAAATTATTTTCTGCAGAGATAGATAGGAGGCACTGGGACAAAGATGGCCGCTCAGCTTTTCTAATGCTATCACCCCCGTATAAAAAAAAAAAATGCTGTAAAAAATGTAAACAAAAACAATGCAATGATTCGTAAATCTGATAGAGCCATATTTTATTCACAATATTACATTAAAAACACATTTAAAATGTACCATTTGAATAAAAAATGTATATTGACTTTGATGGCCGCGACATATCTTAAAACAGTTTAGCTGTTTTCCGCTGTGTAGCATCAGCCCTTCATTTAACAATGCTCCATAAACTTCCCAGCATTAAGGAGAGCAGCTGTTGAACGTTTTTGGGGAGGAATGTTGTCCCATTCTTGTCTGATATCGGATTCTAGCTGCTGAACAGTCCTGGGTCTTTTTTATCATATTAAAAATGTATTGATTTACTCATGAATATATGAAGTCATGCTGTTCTAATAGATGCAGTAATTGGTTTAACTTTCTTTTACTGAAATATGCAAGACCTTCACTGGAAAAAGCAGATGTCCTTAAACCTTTGTGTGCAAGCTGATGGTTCATCTCCTCTTTAGTCTGAAAGATGCAATTCCCATGTTTTCTGACAAGAATTTCAAATTTTAAGTCATCTGAACAGTTTTCCACTTTGCCTCAGTTCATTTTAAATCAGCTTTGTCCCAAAGAAGACAGCGACATTTCTGCATCACGTTCACATGTGGAGTCCTCTCTGAATGATAGAGCTCTTATCTGCATACACGGATGGTAATGTGCTCACAAACAGTGATTTCTGAGCCCACACGGTGATTTCCATGACAGAATCATGCCTGTTTGTAATATACTGCTGTCTGATTGGGCATCCAATATAGATTTTTGGCCTTGCACACAGAGATTTCTCCAGATTCTCTGAGTTTATTGATGATATTATACTCTCTAAGATGCTCTTTTATACCCGACCATTAACAACCTGCAAAACATGTCTCAGCTGTTTCCTAGCTTTGTGTTGCCCCCATCTCAGCTCATCTCTTTTTTTAGATGTGTTGCTGCCATCAAATTCAAAACTAGCTAAAATGTTTAATAAAAAAGTTTAAAAAATTAAAATATTAATGTAGTTTATCAAAGAAATGTTTAATATTTTTTAAAAAAGATGTGAGAGCTGTACAGGTAAATCATAAATTCTGTGAACTCTCCTCTGGTAAAAGTGAGCAGATCAGTACGACTGACACCGTGGTCCATTGGCCTATTTTCCAAGGATTCATCACAGTGTTGCACAGCTGGCAACGTTCAGCTCGCCTCCATGTGACCAGCACTAAGCTGGCAGGTGTGGCAGGGTGGTGCAGACAGCTGTGCCTCTCCGACCACCCACAGGTCTCCCTTTTATCCCAGTGAGAACTAACTGGCTTCAGGCCACACTGCACAGCTGCTAGGCCTGTTTGGTGGGATGAGATGAGCTGCAGATAGCACTGCTGCACTTGAATTGCCTGACCTTACGCTGGTCACCACCTCAGCCAGCATCACATGATTTGCATAGAGCTGGCAGATGCATGACACAGCAACATTTGGAGGGTGAAAATAGCATAAATAGCATAAATAATTTGTGTCATTTGCTTTATTTGACTAAAACACAAATCATAGTAATTCAGAAACAGACAGTTATATGTATAAAATGTCAAAACAGTATTGGTATTTACAGAATTTCTATAGCTTAATCACTGCAAGTGATATTAAATGATGTGTGGGTGTAAGATGTTATATTATAAGTAAATTAGCATGTGTGCATTATGAATTTATTCCCACTCTGTCTCTGTCTCTGTAAATCACTCAGGCACCAGCCCACACGCTCCTGGCAATATCCATGTACTGCCCTTAACAACCTCTGCTAATGTGTCCTGGGAACCAGGTTATGATGGCGGCTTCGAACAGACATTCTCTGTGTGGTATGGTCCAGTGTGAGTACTCTCACTTTACTTTAAATCAATGCCAGCAGTCTGCATAGATGCAGAAACAGATGGTAGCTGGAGGTAGACGCGTACGTCCGGATTAGTCGGAGCTCTTCTTCGCAAATTCAGTCAGACGCTCACAGCGGGATTTTTTTTGACTCAAGGTATTTAGTGTATATAGATATAGATGTGCATAATTCATGGTGTGCACTGAAAACTTAATGGAGTGTCACTGCAGGAACACCCCAGATGGCATCACAAAAATTCAGAATATTTTTCCCTGTGTGCAAATCATTTATCCTGGTGTATCCAGAAAGACATTTGTTGACTGTAAACACGAAGACAAGGACATCACAGACATGAATATGTGAGTCACAGTCTGCAGTTGTGCCTCTGTAAGCGATACTGTAATTACATACTGAGCACATTTTTTAATGTCGAGCAAAACACATTATGGCTGAGTGGAGTGCAGGATTGTGGACACAATGAATACAATAAAACACAATAAAATAGCTGTGACTTACACAAGACTTACATTATAGAGAAATACACAAAGTATGTATTAATGTATCTTTAATTAACATAATATTTATCTTTTTATGTACAAAGAGGACATTTATAGTTTTTTTTTAGCCTAACAGGAAAAATATTTTTACTTTTTTGGAAAAGAGTCTAAGAAAAAAGGCAAATTTATGTTTATCTGACGTTCTTTACATTTTTATTTTAAATTTTTCCCCAGGTTACCAAGACTCTGGAAAACAACTTTCAAATCCAAATATTATGTATTTCACAATATTATAAAAGCAAAGGAAAAAATTCAGGTTTCCAGTTTATATTTAGGTTTTCCTTAAAACGATACATATCAGGAACTGTTCTGTGCATTATTAGATTAAATTCTCATTTTTTCACTGAACTAGACCAGGCATATATATTTATGGAATAGAAAAAGTTGCTTACACCTCATGGGGCTGATGATGTGAACTGTTTCAGCTGCTCTCCATTTCTCTGGCAGGCTGTTCTAACAGCTCAGAGCTTGAAATTAAAGGCTACCTCCCCAAAGTTTTTCTCCTACGCGTTACAGTGTTTCAAAGAGTCGAGCCTGAAGGGTTCATAAATTGTAAGCATGTTAGATTGATCCGAGTCTCTAAAACGTTATAAAAGTTACTCTCTTTGGTGCGTCGCCTTTAAATTAGATGCAGCTTGTCATGTGACTGTTTATAGTTAATTAATCATTATAGATTTTCTCCTTCATAAGTTTCTCTTTGTCTGCTTTATTTCTCTGTCCGTAGGTCAAAGAAAATAGACTTCGGTCCACATGACTGGCATTCGATGCCAGTTTCTGGTGCTCAGACCTGGTTGGTGGTGCCAGGGCTGGAGGCTGGGACAGAGTACCAGTTCAGTGTGTTGGCTCAAAACAAACTGGGCACGGGCCCATTCAGTGAAGTTGTGACAGTCACCACTGCAGGTGGGTACTGCTAATCAAAGGATGTTCCAGCCATGTTTGCTGCTTTTTGACTTCAGAATCAACCCGCTGAGTTGCACTGAGACACTATTTCTAATTTTAGACTATAACCAGACACAGTGTGGAATATACTGCCCTCTAGTGATGGTTAAACTCATCCTGTCCTATGCTTAGATTTATTGTTTAAATATGAATGCTGTACTCAGATTTCCAGATGAGATACAGTCCAATGTGATTTTTTTATGTTTGTATGTGCTCATCTCCATCACCTTCAAAAGCTCAGAGCAACAAATTAAACGAACAAATGCAGCCACAGTGGCTGTATAGGTTTATTTAAGCCCTACTTTACAGTTCTTAAGCTTACTTTATTATGTAATGCAGGCTACCTTGTTGGTAGAGGTTGTTGGACATGACTGCCCACTAATCTGCATTTTAGTTACTTTTAATGTTATATTAGAAACACTCTGCAGTAGAAAATGCAATAGTTACTTAGTGAGACTCTTTGTATGTTTTATTGTAGAAATGAAATGTATATTGAACCCGTACGTTTATCCATATCATCTAATTCAGAAATAATGGAAGTTACAAGAAAGATAGAGACACACTTGTGTTGTTTACATTTAAACTGTTAACAAATTGGTGTCATTTCCTAACAACTACTTAAAACTCTGGTTGAGATCTTTAGGTTTATAAGAAAATAAGGTTGAATTGGATTCACAAAGTTTTTTAGGAAGATTTCCAGACTGGAAACAGCTAATATGGATGTTAATTAATAATGTTAAACATGAGATCCTTCAGACACTTTGAAGGACCAGACAGAAAATGGAAGAAAAGCCGCAGGTGGTAAAGCCTTTGATAGATGTCAGCCAGAGGCATTTTTGATCTTGTGTAATAAATGTTTGCCTAAGGAGCAGCCTGCTTGTGAATTTACCTACATGGGGCTAGTTTGAAGAGGATCTTGACTTGAAATATAGTGTTTTTGCTTTGTTTTGTTGTGTTTTTCAATATTACCTTATTAGGTGATCAGTTTCTAAGCAGTAAAGAGTTAAATTATAACAAGTCTACAGTATTACTCTTAGGGAATTGTTTCTATTTATTCGTTTAAGCCAGGGATCAGCAACCTTTAACACCCAAAGAGCCATTGGGACCCAGTTTCCACGCAAAAGAAAACACTGGGAGCCGCAAATACTTTTTGAAATCTAAAATGAAGATAACACTGTATATATTGTTTTTTACCTTTATGCTTTGTGTGAACAACTAAGGTGTGTTGCTTATGAAATCCATGAAGTGCTACAGAGAAAATTACATTTTATTTATGTTATTAACACATTTTGAACTCTTAAAGAAATATAACCAAAGGAAAGACACCCAGCTGAACTAAAATGATCCATGTAGCAAACAAAAACTGTTGTGAGCCGCCACCCTTATATCGCCTTTGGGCTTTTGGAGCCTTGACCTGACTTTTAAAAAATATTTGGAAAAAAAGCACTATGCTGCTAAAAGATGGAAAATAGATATTTGCAAAATTCTGCCTAAATATGTATTTTACCTGGTTAATGTGTGTGGCGGGGCGTGGTCTGCAGCGCCGCTGCAGGGGAGGCGCCTTAACGTCTGTGCTATCTATGCTGTTGTGTTGATGTGTGTCGGGCTGTGAGCTGCAAAGCTACAGCCGGCTGTATGCGTACAGCAACCGTGTGTGAAAAGTGGTCAATAAAGAAGTGCTAAAAAGCGTGTTCATGGAAACATCGTCAGGTCTGCCGTGATATGTTTACAATGGGACTTCTGCTCCTGTGCAAATCGGGGCTGTACGAAGTCACTTTCATCTTTACGCAGGACTGTAAGCTGTCATCTGTGAGGCGTGAGCGGTGTTTGTTTTAACATAGTTCATGGTGGAGCTGCTGACATAATGTGGATCCGAAGATCCATAATTAGCCTACCTGGGGTTGAAAGTCTTGATAAATGCACGACGTTTCGGCGGGTATCCCGGCTTCAGCGAGTGTGACGCTTATTTTGAGTGATGGAAAATAATAGAATATAATTTTATTTTTACATTTCAATATCACAATAATCTTCCAATTTAGAACTACAAGTTAAAAAGAAGCTATCATAAATAAAATACACTTCAGCTAAATACTTCTAATTTATTTTCCCAAACCACGCGGAGCCGCACTATAAGGACTAAAGAGCCGCATGCGGCTCCGGAGCCGCAGGTTGCCGACCCCTGGTTTAAGCAAAGAAACCTGAGAACCAACATGACAATTGATTCATTCTAAGGACCTAAATGCAATAAGATCCTTATAATGCTGGGCGCAGACCCCTGACAACTGACACTCGGTACAGTCAAGTGAACACAATCATCCGAAATCAAATGCACTTACAAATCCTTACAAAAGAAACATCAAAAGAAGTAACATTGACCAAAAGAATGAGTTTCTTGCTCGGTTAAAATGGACTCAAATGGACTCAAAACCCGCATCATAACCATAACCTACTTCACTCCCTCTATCTGTTGTACTTGTACACACGCCCCAGTGTTGTCACAATATATGAGTGTTGAAGCAATAATTAATGTGCAAGTAGAGCTCTGAGAGCTTTTCTCATGAAAAGCACACTTTTGGGATGGGTCCACTTAGAAAAGAAATAAACACATTTTTATCTTTATCTAATAAAAATGCTAGCACAGCATAAATATCCCCCGGAGAATCACTTCTTTGGTTGTGAAGGGCAGCAGGCCTTCCACTGATGAGAGTTGCTTGGCTTCATCATTTAGCACAGACCAGAGCTTACTTAGTGGCTCTGGCTCCAAGCAAAGTTTCAGGTCAGAAAGTCTGTTGTGACTGTCCGCTGCTGCTACACTCACGTTTTCATGAAAGCTGCACAAAGCTGTTTGTTTTCCAATTTTTACCAAAATAAAATTCTGTTCTTTTTTTTTTTTTTTTTCATTTGGCTTTTGGATGCCCCCCCCAACTGGTGGGGTCCCCTGGGTATGTGCACATAATGCCCATTGGATAATCCAGCCCAGATGGTGGGGGTACTTTTTGCCTCGTGAGCCCTGATTCGGCCTCACATTGCCAACTGTTTTCCTTCATTTAGCAAATGTTAAATGAGGTCTGCAAAGTTCTGACCTAATTCACACTCTCAGATGGAAACCAGTGGGCTTCTGCTGTTTAATACATTTCTCCATGACCTATAACGAAATATTTTGAGTTAACCAATCAGTTTTGATTAACCTAAGAAATGTAAGAAAAGTCAATGCTCTTTGTGTTGCTGTTTCTGATTTCTTGGTAATCGTTACATCCAAAGTGTACTCCATTGATGGAGGCCCCTGAATGGAGCCCATCCAGAGTTTTTATCTGGACCCTATCTAACTCTTTAAAAAAAAATGTGATCACACGAGCAACACCCTGTAACTTTTTTTGTTTGTTTGATTTTTTTCCCCCATTGAATACATTTTCATAATGCATGGTTGGTCCACAGGCTCTCCTCTGGGTACCCCAGAACCACTGGTGCTTCTTACTCCACCACGGTGCCTCACAGCCAATCGCACGCAGCACGGTGTCCTCCTCACGTGGCTCCCTCCAGCCAACCACTCCTCGCCCATCGACCGTTATATCATGGAGTTTCGCCTTGGGGAGAGGTGGGAGGTTCTGGATGACTTAATCCCTTCAACTGAGACTGAGCTCATAGCCAGAGACCTTGTTCAGGTCAGTATATGGAAATTTAGCTGTGTGTAACTTTGAATCCTAAGCAGTGGAAAAGTAGGGGAACAACTACTTTTTTGTCAATCCAATTAAGGAAAAGTAGCTCCTCTTTGGTATGCAAACAGTTATAAATAAGAAGCTCCTTTCAATATATCATGTGCAGCAAAACAATGCCTTATAGCCTGAGCACAATACCCTGCATTGCAGCGCATCTCTGCATCTCTCTGACAGGAGTCCTGGTATGAATTTCGAGTAATGGCCGTTATGGATGACCTGATCAGCGAGAGCAGCAATGTTGTGGGAGTTTCTAGCACAGGTGAGTGTCTTTGTGCTCGGCCCTTATGAATAATCTATTTTTAAGTTGTTACTCCATATCTCCTTTTATGCTCTCAGATCCCTTCCCTGCTCCAGAGTTGCCCGATGAGGGTTTGGCGCGGCCTGTGGTGGCAGGGGTCGTGGCAACTATCTGTTTTCTGGCAGCGGCGGTACTGTTCAGCACTCTAGCAGCTTGCTTTGTCAACAAGCAACACCGTCGCAAACTCAAGCGCAAACCAGGTTAGTCTCCCCTTTCACTTAAATTGACATAGATTAGGTAAAAGTTCATGTTTGACCGTGGATGGGTTTATCAATGGGCTCAGAGGCACAAAGAAAAACACAAAGCAAGCACAAAGAGACAAAAAATGACAACAAAGAGTAACTAAGAGGTAAATTGTTTGCAGTTGTTTTTGGTCTTTTTCAGTCTGTCTTGCTTTTTGTGTTGCTGGGCGGGGGTCCTTTATCGTCTGCGCCCAGAAGCTCATTGTCTCATAATTCATCCCTGTGACTGACTTTTACCTGTGGTGTTCATTAGAGAAAATCCTAAACTTAAATGTGTTTGTCCTCTCAGATCCTCCCTTGTCGGTGACACACTTCAGGAAAAGCATTGAGTCGCCGTAAGTAAAGCTACCCCAGAGCCTCTCCTGTCTGCTAGAGGTCGCCACTACTGTTCATCCTCTCTTACACCTGTTATAACTACCTGTGTCCTTGCATGCTGTGACAAGTCATACACGTTAACATTAAATAACACTCAGTTCTGACCTGTCACCTGAAAATACCTTTTGGAGCCTACTAGGAAGAATTGGTTTTTACCCTCAGCATGTTTTCTCCAGTGCTTTTAAACAACAAGTCAGTATCTAACATGGTATATCTGAGGACAGTCTTGAAAATGAACCAAAAAAACCCCATTGATGACATGATTGGGCTTCTTGGTAGGTGTAAAAGAACATGAACAGTAGCAACCTCTAGCGGATCACGGGAAAATTAAGGAGAGTTCAAAGCAGCAAAGTCTGCATTTCAAGCACATTACCCAGAGTGCTCAAGCTGCAGTATGTGTATTGATTTTTGATCCATCTGTATTCTTTAACACTGTCTGCTTTCTGCATGATTCTCAGTGTTTAATGATGCTGTTTCTTTGTACAGTATCAGCTACACGTGTGTACCTGTCTGTCTGTATATCTTGTGTACATGTATGACTGCATTTCAATCTCAAAAGAAGCTCCTTTCTGACTCTAATCTGTGTAAATCCCATTGCAGAGTAAATGTATGTTTGCTTGTGACTTTAAAACCTAAAACATCAGTATCAGATTACTTCTGTCTATTTTTTCATGAAATGGTCCCGGCTGCTCAGGGAGTTTACACTTAGTCCTTCCAGCAAGTAGCATAGTTAAAGATGAACCAGGCCCGTGTCGTTTGTTTCCCATCGCAGGCCTCCTCTCACCCCCTTGCCAGGGGTAGAGCCCTGCTGGGACGAGCCTGCCAGGAGCAGTTTCTTGCCCCCGCCGGCCAGCCCCCTGTGAGTGCCTGCCTGCACCAAAATACAGAGTGTGCTGCACTGCACTGGCTTGGCTGCATGGTTAATGCATTGCATAGAAATGATTAGCTCACAGTGATTATTTGTAGTTGTAGGGGTGCCTACTATTTGCATGCACAGACTTCCATGCACCATACAGGGATTAAATTGCACTAGCTCAGCTGCATGTACAGTACAGTACTGTGTATATGCACTCACATTCTAATTGATGTCTACCCGATGCATTCAGTGACCCAGTACAGTAAGTGTCGAGTATGCTGCTCCTGGTGTGGGCAAATGAGGCCTGGTTAGATGTCATCTGCTTTCCACACATCACCATTTGGTGCAGCATATGGAAATTGGTCTCACGTCTGCTCAAGAAGATGTAGACTCAGTAGATCTGTGATACGGTTGTCATGGTTGCGTTGTTGGCTTTTCTCTCATCCCGTCACTCTTTGGTTCATTAGCTGCAGCCCCTATCAGGAGTCTGCTGCCGCCATAAGCTGGCCATTATATCGTAATGAAGTTCATTATGGCTGCCTTGATCGAGCGCTTTGGCTTTCTACTGTGTCATCTGTTTACAAACCGCAATCATATCAGTTTATTTAAAGTATCAGAGATTTTTGGGGATTTGTTTTAAAATACTCCTACCACTATCCGCTTCATCTGTTATGTGTTAAATTAAGCCAGTGTTCTGTGTCTGCATTTTTATTTTTTTTTATCAGGTTATCATCGGGGAAGATAAGTCCAGAGAGCTCCCCTCCATCTCGGCCCCGCTCTCTTTCGTCGGAGGGTTCCCACGGTCCGGGTCTGTATGTCAGGAAGCTCCCGAGTCCTCAGAGAGAAAAAGAAAAAGAGCTCTCCTTCTACAAGAAAACCAAGCGTGCCATAGCCAGCAAGAAATACAGTGTGTCCAAACATGAGGCAGAGGTCACCACGCCTATTGAGCTGATAAGCCGTGGCCCCGATGGCCGCTTCGTCATGGAGACCAGCCCGCCTCCCCGCCGCATCCAGGGCTTCCCCTTCGCAGAGGAGTCTGACATGTACCCTGAGTTCCGGCAGTCCGATGAGGAGAATGATTTTGACCCAGGGCCTCTGCCGCCCATCATGCCCACGCTGCGGCCCCAGCTCTCCCCAACGTCCTCGAGCCTGGAGTCAACGCAGCCCCCCACCTACAGCCCCCGCCTACACAGGCCCATGGAAGGTATGAGCTTTGCAGAGGGCAGTGCACTTCACGCCTCAGGGCAGGCCCCGTCCTCCCGCTACAGGGGCTTTCCCCAGGGCCCATTCTATGGGTATCTAGGCAGCCGCGTTGAATCAGGGATTCCACCACCATTCTACATGCCTGACATCAGCCCACGTAGCTCCGCTCTATCCTCACCCCCAGGCACCGCCGAGGGGCCCTTTGGTTACCCCTCCATCCCCGAGGAGAGTGGAGAGATGGAGCACCATCAGTACACTGCCTCTGGCCATTCTCTGTCTCACACACACAGCCCTCCTCCTCGCTCACCCGAAAGCTGGCAGCCTCATGAGTTACCCTTCCTGGGTCTAGAAGGTCCACGGTTCATATATCCACCTCACCATCCGTTACATCACCCCCAGGACCTCCCTGACCCACCCCCATATCCTCCTCACTCTCTCCCTCCCAGTCGCCTGCACCTCCCACACCTAAAGGATCCAACAAGCCCTGGACTCCTGCAGCTGGAGGTTCCTGTGGCTCCCCCAGGCAGAGACAGGCCCCCAGGGCCTCCGGTTAGGCGTTTAGCTATGCAACAGGCCCAGAGTCTCGGCCAGCTCAGACACACGGCCCACGGTGTGGGTGTACCAGTGTTGCCTTACCCTGACCCGGCAGTCCGTGCAGGGAGCCCAAGCACAGCCCCCAGTAGTAGCCCTCAGTCCTGGCTCAGCCCGAGGGCGGGGCGCCGGGCAGACCCCAGCCTACCCCCGCTAGTACTCCAACCCTCCCGCCTCTCTCCACTCTCCCAGAGCCCACTTAGCACCCAGCCGGGTTCCCCAGATATTCTTGTAAGGCCTCCTCCGCGCCCCAGCATCCTCCGCACCTCTCGGTCTCTGGAGATGCCTGAGATCACCCTGCAGCCCTCGGCTACTGTCAGTTTCTCTCGGAGGTCCTCCCTGACCGCCTCTCCTACTCAGAGCCAGGGCGCCAAGCAACCCAGCCCCAGTTACCACGCCCACATGTCCTATGCCTCCACTGCAGCCAGTTACCCCTCCCAATCCCCCTCTCCCCCTCCGGAGGGCAGGGATGTTTTCGGGCAGAGGCCATCCCAGAGAAGGACAGAGGAGGAGATGCTACCCTCAGAGCCCTCCCAGCTCCAGATATCAGCCTCAGGGTAGGTGATCCATTGCAGTAGAGAATAGTCACACATTTTTTTAAGGAGGAGACTTTTCGTCTGCTCGCTAAATATCCTCAGTATCACTTTGATGTTTCCATTAAGAAGTAATTAAGATGCATATTGTACTTTAATATGCAGAAGGCATGTAATTGCATTTAGCACACATTGTGTCAATTCATTAAAAATGATCTAAACATTAACATTGAATAGCATGTGAAAGCTCAGTGTGATTTTAAGATCATGTATTTTTGTATATAGTACTGATGGCTCATAATCAATAGAATCGATGAAATATTGATCATAATTCAAACTTAAATCAACTTTAAAAGCCATTTTTTTCTGTTTCCCTTGTTGAATCTAAAATGTTTGAGTTAAAGTATTTTAAAAACTGAGTATAAATTCTATTAAATCGGGTCGGTTTATGAAACTAGTGTTTATAGGTTTAACCTCAACAATTTATTGTACATTTAATGAACAATTACATTTATTATTTATACCATTATTCTGATGTGTCGCCTTCCAGACTATTTATTCATGGATAATAAATTGCTTACTTATTCATAGCTCAACCAATATTAGAGCTAGTAGCTTATAGCCGCTTGTAGCAGAACACTTTTCTTCTTCGTTGAAGAAGTTGGTAGTTTGTACGCATTTAGTAGTTGACACATACTCATTGTGTTATGTTATTCATTAACTTTCGCTTCTTGCTCATAAACTAATAAGATTGTTTTAAAAAGAATTAGTAAACAATTTATGAACAAATAATGAAGCCATAATCTCAACTTATCAATACTTTATAAGGATGGATAACAAACCATCTGGTCTATAGTTATACAGTTGGATGAGTTGTATTTATAATAGTAAAGTCATAAATAGAAAGCTCTGTGCCTGTCACTTGATCATAAAAAGTAAGATGTTAAATATATCGTGGGACTCCCACTTTTCTAGAAGGTCCAAAGCTGGAGCGTTAAAGAGGCAAATGAAGTGTTTTGAGGAAGATGACTTGGCAAAATAGTTCACTTTAATCAGATGTATTGCAGAGTGATTTATTAACCATTAAAGGAATATATTCAAAAATAATTAGTGTCAAGTTATAAGGCATATAACATATAATGGCTGCATTATTAGAAAGTGTCATCCGTAAGGATAAAAACCGACTAACCCGCTTAAATAGAACAATAGATTTTTTTTCTCGTAGTATTCGTAGATCAGTGGCCGTGCACATTTACTACATAAAGGAGGAAATGTTATGCTTTACACCCACATTTAAACATATCTGAGACTCATACACATCTATACCCCGTAGAGTTTCTTTACTGCACACACTCCTGTGGCCCCTCACACCCACCTCACTACCCTAGAAGCTACAATCACATGGTAGCTAAAGCCATGCAGCAGAGACTCGCTCCTGCACTATCACTGGCCTTTAAGGGAAAGTAGCTTATAGGGCTGCTGCTTTTTAGAGGGTAAGGGTCTTACCTGATTTGTTTTTGATTGATCTCAGCTATCTGGGCAGCGTTGTTGTGACCCGGTCCCCTACGCCGCAATAGGTAAGGGTCGGACCCATGTCTGAGAGGGGAGGGGTCAGCAGGGGGAGGGCTCTAATCACTCTCTCCTTTAAAGGGGAATCGCTTTGGGTTGTGCCTCTGTGCTGGATTCAAGTGAAGTGCAACTAATGGTAATAATGACTGCAGGACACATTTGTCAATACAGTTTCAAGGCACAGTAAGCCTGCTGTGGTGTAGGCTACAGTAATTAGGCTTGTGAGCAAGCAGGAGGAGTGGTTTTGGATTGTGGAGAAGCATTTGACTTTGTCCTTTTCATTGTTTGAACGCAGACATGTTTCCCTGCACTAAAAAAAAAAGAAAAAGCCTTGAATCAATAGAGGACGCACATGAATGATAGACTGGAGTATTCCCCTTTAAAGTTTTGTTCCATGTGCAAAATGCCATGCATGCATTCTCTAAACTTCTCTCTACAACCAAACAAATAACAACAATTCTCAAACTAAATTCTTTGTCACATTTGTTGTCCTAAGTGCTTTCGTTTTTTCTGTCATGTGACTGTTTTTAATGGCCATTTCCTCTTCCTGTCATGTGACTTGTTCTTTAACGGCCATTTCCTCTACCTGCCATCTCCTCCCGTCAGCATGGTGAAGCCTCTGTACGCAGTGTTCATGTTTCTGAAAGTGTGCTGTATAGTGTTTATGTCTATGGAAATGAGCAATATTTTAACACTGTTGCCTCGACACACAGTTTATGTGATGACAATGGAAATGTTCTCTAACTGTCCAGGACTGTTGCAATTCTCCGATTTGTCTCCCCCTCTCTGCTAATGGCTCTCAATCTTTCTCTCCACAGTGACAAATGATGGACAGCATCTCTAAAGCTTTGTGTTCCCATGCCTTTTGAAACAATACATGTTTGGCGCGACAACCTGACTTAATGAAAGCATTAAGTCAGGTTCGACGCTGTTTGCATTCAGTTCTTTGAAAGGCAAAGAGCCAACAGTGAGCCTCGTGAACACAAGCTTAACTTTTTGTGAGGTTATTGGAATTTTTTTTTTTATTATTTAACTTTATTGCATCTTTCTATGAGAGAGATGGACAACAAAAGTACAACAAGCGTATTCCAGTACGAGGTAAAACTGCTTCTAAGCAGACCACTGGAAGTGAGGATACCTTAACGTGATGTGATTACTTTGTGCTGATTAATTAATTATTTTCATTCAACTTCGCATGCATCACTCATGAAATGAAAATAGTTCTCGAGGTTTCAGGAACACCTTCCTGTGTGTTTTCTGTTTTTTTGTTTTTTGTGCAGAACTTTCATGTTAGGACGCAGAGCAATCAGAGAAATGCAGAGTACATAAATGGACTGCAGGGGTTGGCAACCTTTTTTTATGATGATAAGTTTGACCTCATCTACAATTTTATAATATTATATGCACAGTTTGGGTTGCAAAATTATAGCCATAGCTGCGATGCAGCTGACTAATAAGTAAAATACAGAAATTTACACAGTAATTAAGTAAGTAACCGTTAGTGTGGACAGAGGCAAGTGTTAAAGGGATCAATTAAAGCCTCTTTTATGTAATCATCTTCTCTGACTCTGAGTTGAAAACAGGGGTGTCAAACATAAGGACTGGGGGCCAGAATCGGCCCGTTAAAGACTCCAATTCGGCCCTCTTGAGAATGTAAAGGAGTGTATAGATTTTGAACTTCTAACTGGCTTTTCCAATTGACAAAGATCTTCCCATGTCCATTCATACTGTACTAAAGTAACTAAGGAATAAATAAACATTTAAATAACAGAGTATAACTCATTTCACTTATATAAATAAACCCCCAAATTGCAACATCAGGGAAAACTCCCCTTCAACAGGAAGAAGCATCCAGTAGAGGCAGGCTCAGGGAAAGACGGCCATCTGACGGGGTGAGGGGAGGAAGACAGGACAAAGACATGCTGTGGAATAATATTAAAAATAGATTAATAATAACTAATGCAGAGTGGTGTATAAACATATAGTGAGTGAAAAAAAGGGTGAGTGAGAAGTAACAGTCAGTGCATCATGGGAAGCCCCCAGCAACCTAGACCTATTGCAGCATAACTGAAGAAGGATTTGGGGTCGTGTGATCGAACCGTAACTATAAGTTTTATCAAAAAGAAATGTTTTAAGTCGAGCTGGTTCCACAGAAGAGGGCCTTGAAGCGGAAAGCTCTGCTCCCCATTCTGTGTTTAAATACTCACAAATAATCCAGCAGTGGGAGAACTTAAGATAAGATAGGGCCTGATTATTCAAGACGTTGTATGTGATGAAAATTATTTTAAATTCGATTCTGGATTTAACAGGGAGCCAATGAAGTGAAGCCAGTATGGGAGAAATAACCTGTCTCTTTCTAGTCCCTGTCAGTACTCTTGCTACAGGATAGAAATTTCTGTTTTAAAAAGGGTCCCCAGTGGAAAGAAAAAACAAGGACATTTTCTGTGAATTAACAGAAAAAACCTTATTACATTACATTTTATAATTCCAGGAAAATGAGCTACCAGACCTTTTTCTGTAATTTTACCCATTAATTTCTTTTAATTTAAGCCCAATTTGCCATTTACTAAATAAGCATTTCTGTGTCATGCACATGAAGATATCTGAGGGACAGGGGAGGATTGTATGGCAGCCTAAAGACCTCTCAGTATGAACTGTATGGTGCTTGTAAAGTCACGTTACCATGTCAGCAAGTCTTTTGCTGATTCACCAAAACAAGATAACAAGAAGCCCTTTTATTAGTAATGTTTAGCCACAGGGCAACTGCCACTTACACATCATATTTAAGGCACACGTCTTCAGCCCACATGTTTGAAAAAAGTGACCCCAAATTTTGATTGGTAGTTTGTATTTTATGAACCATTGTCCGTCTCACGGGCCACTATTTGAAAACGAGATTGTGTGCTGACGCAGGTGACGGTCAGAGGTTGCCGACCCCTGAACCTACGGTCTAGTAAAAATAGCGCTAATAGAGAATTTTGTACAATTTTTTTAGACGACTTCCATTGGTACAGGAACTGTCAAGTTCCAGAAATTATTTTCATTTTATGAGTTTTATACAGCAAAGAGGCCAATATTGCTCGCATTTCTGAAGCAGTCACTATTTAAAGACCCAAATGTTAAAGCGAAAGCTCGCTGTAAGCTAAGCACGTTTTTTTAATAGTTTTGTCTCTAAGACTCGATGAAATCCCAGATTTTAAAGAGTTGTTATTCCACCAAAATCAGAAGAAAATGAACTGATTGAATGAATTGAATTTGAGAACAAATACACTTTAATTATAAATCCCAGAGTGGGTCTTTAACATAATGATTGTTTAAGAAAAACAAATGTATAGCCAATAATTCACCAACTCCACTGCCACCTTAAGTCAACTATTCTTTCTTTCTCTTTTTCGTTCTCTTTCTTTCTTTGTATCTAACTTTTCTCATCCATCACCGCAGATAGAAAGTGGAAATTCATCATCTTAGTGAAAGGGCTCTCAGTAGAAGTTCAAGAGCTCATCAAATCATATGATAGCACCTTCTGGAAATAGAAATGAAAGTGCCATTTCGTCTGTTCTCTCTGAGACGTGACCGAACACGACTGTTGGAATAATGCAGAACAATGTGTGCTGTGTCTTTCATCTTCTCAGGGAACCTCTAGGTGCGTCTAGCGATACTGCCGGGTCTGAGAGCTTACCAGCACTGCTACAACACTGTATTACTAAAGCCAAGGGAGTGGCTGCCAACAACAATAACAACACAACCTCCGGAAGGAGAACAGGTTTGTCTGACGATCAGAGAGCAGCCACAAAAGATTACCGATCAAACGGCCGTCCTGTGTATGAGTCCTTTGCCTCTCTTTCAGGTGCGTCTCTCTCTCAGACCCAGCAGCAATCTCAGACACCCCAAGAGGGAGAGGATCTTAACCTCCCGAGAAAGAGGAAAAAGCAAAACAAGAAGAACCCCTATCTCTATTTGACCTCCTTCCTGCGCCGCAGGCAGTTCGAGGAGGACCAGACAGGCATTCTGGCCAGTGCAGACTCAGAGGGCCCAAATTATGGGACTCTACGCTGACCCGTGTGCCCAACAAGCCATTGGACTCAACTAAACCGACCACCCCTGAGAAATCCCACCTCAGCACGTCCTGCTCTACCCAAATATCAAACGAATACCTTTCTTATAATCCTTAAAAAGTTAATCTGCGTTTCGGGGAGTGGGAAACATTGAGCTGAATACTCCGGGGTTGGAAATCTTATCTGAAGACAAGAACAATGGCTTTTCCGGGTTGTCACTGCAACTTGTCTTTGAGGAATTTCACTTGAAAATGCTCTGAAAATATATAATGTATATAAATAGTAAAACAAGGGAATTAAGCTTCCTCCTACAGTAATAAAAAAATGTGTTGGTTGAGTATGTCACAACACGTTCAAGATTTTTCACTCACTGGTCATTGAGGGGTCCATATCTTTAGGTTTTTCAGTGATACAGCGTACTGTTAAGCCTGGTGCGTCCTCGGACAGGGACATGAGTCTACCTTTCCTACAATACAAATAGATTCAGTATTTAAACACAGGGTTCTTACCACAAATATACCTCAGAGTAAACGCAGATTTGCTGTAATTCTTGTGGTATACTGTACGTACTTGACCTTTTTACATATGGATAAAAAGGTTTATATCACACGCCACTCTCATTCTCTCAAACGGATAATATGGCCTAACTTTATCTACTTTAGAAGCTTTTTATTACCAGTAAAAGCTAGCATATTGTGTTTGTTTTGATTTGTGACCCGATGCCAACAATTAGAGGACGGCGTCTTCATTTTACTGCGCGATGGTTCAAGTGTGTTTACAGCACTGCGGCGCTGCGTTAAGACAAAGATCATAGCCTTCACGAGATCGCTCAAACTAACTTGGGACTCAGATGCTCAGCGGAGGTTGGACTTGAAGGGTCAGAGGGACGGGGGTGACAAATTGTGAACTGTACTGTATGTATTTCATTATCAAGGAAATCATTTGTGAAACGCGGCACAGCTCGAGGTGCCTTTTTGTTTTTGCCTTGTTTTTATCTGTTGTGTTTGCTTACTTTTTCGAACATAAACTGCCTTTTTCTTCGCCTTCTCACGCTTCTCTCACTGTAGGAGTGAGGGAGTCCGATAGCGTGTGTGTGTGTGGTTTTACTTTCTCTGCCAAGGACTCACGAGAGAAATCGCTACGGAAGATGCATAAACACTCGTTTTGTTTTCTTTTAACATGGGCTTGTGCTTCAACTGTGTATATCCAAATAATAGGATAGAACCAGATTAAAACCTATGAAAAACAATTTTAAAAAAATGCGCACAGTCAGATTAGGAGGGAAAAAGGCAAATAAATTGACACATTTTTGCACTGTACATGCAAAAGATTTGATGCAAAAATAACCAAGCAGTACAGCGAGGATCTTAATGTTTAGCAGCAGCTCTTAGATGAGAATGTGATTATTTCTAAAGCTGTTAACAAGAAATGGGAAATATTCAAACGACGGCCACCTTGACTGTTTATCTTTAACAACTGTAGATTACTTGCTAGCTACTTCTCTGTGTGTTTGTTGATTTTTCGACACTAACCGATACTGAATGTATGTTTTGCTGTACAGGAAATGAATGTCCCAATGTCACAGAACATTGAATGACCCGTTATTATTGCTTCTAGTGTAGCTGAGATTGGTGAGGTGACCAGTTGGCGCATCAAGTCCAAATTCCTGTATGCAGTCCCACACAGTTTCTGAGCCAAGTCCCCGCTTTGATCTGCAGAAGAGGAAAAGCAGTTATCATCATATTGTCACTGAGACATATCAAACAGTTTTTCTCCCCCACCTCCTAATAACGACTCAAAGGTTTCCAGCTAAAAAAAAAAAAAACATCCGCGCGAATGACTCGACTCGACGTCTGCTCGCCGAAATCTTTTGACGAGCGAGAAATCGGCGCTTGCCCGAAAGCGAGCGTCAGAAATTGGTTTCGTGTAAGATACGAGGAAAAAAATATCTATATTTGTTATGTACTGTACATGGTGTGTATTGTATTTGTAAAGATGACGCAAACCATGTTTTACAGGAACACGTTCTTGTGTGAGGATGTATGAAAAGGATCCCACGGAAAAAGAAATTAGATTATATATAAAAGTATTTGCTTACAGTACGGCTTTAAGTGGATAATGTTTTTAAAACATTTTAAGGTGCCTAATTTGTCATACTTTAGCAGACGTTATTTTATCTGAGAAGAAAAGAAAGGTTCATGTTAGTACCGTACAGTGTGTTATTGCCATAGCCCGCTGGCTGCACAAGTTGAGTAGTATTCTCTCTGATGTATAGTACGTGAATGCCCATTGGAAAAAGCTTTAGGAGCAGAAGTGTGTTGCCCTCTACTATAATATTTCTGGAACAAAGTAATCCTGTATTTCGCCCGTTCACGAGCACACATGTAGATTCACTCCAGATCTCTTCGCCTTCACGTGTCCAAAGCAAATAAACTTTTTTTCTAAGAGTCGAGGACATGCTAGAGTCCTGTAAAACACGTACTGTGGAGGAAATTGTGTTTACATTAGTTCGATGATGAAACGTGTGTTAGGGCATAGTTGCTTTGAACATTACGACTTGGTGCTATGTTTAACTTTGTGGTGCTGTAGAATAGAGGTCTGAAGATTTTTTCCGTTCCCTGTTTCCACAAGCGACTCCGTCGGCCCCTGGTGTTTTTGAGCAACTAGACACTCTAGGCCCTTTTCGTTAACGGTATCATGGTGTGAAGACAGTGATAGACAATACTGGAAACTAGTAGTGTAACCTCAAATAATAGAGACTTGTGACATTCAGATGAACTCAAGACGACTTGTTTTCTATAGCGTGTTTGCAATGTCTGTCTGTGCTTCCAAGGTACCCTCTCTAAACTATGTTTGTGCTGATATTGAGACTATTAACCCAGCCTAAAAGGAGAAACATAACCTAATTTAGATTAGTACACGCCACAGGACACATGAGAAGGAATCTGAGAGCATCAGATCACGAGGTGATCTTTTCTACACACTTCCTGTAGGTCTTTGGTTAACAGCACTGTTTTTCAAGCACACTACTGCAGGGGCGCTACCGTCTCATGTCACACCGCCACCTTTTTACAAGGTAGAATTGCTACTAGTACTGTACAGTATAGCCATGGGTAGTCACCAGTCCACATTTGTAATTATCCTCCTCGTAGAAAGGAATCGGGAAAGCTCATACATCCTCTTCCTCGTGGGTTTTTAAGAATGGATGTTGTCTTCCGGGCTTTTTTTCCCCCTCTCTTTTGTTTTCCTTGCATCTTCAACAGAAACATGTACAGTGTTTAAGAGGGCTGCTTTGGATGTACTGTTAGCTCATTTCTGTTTGTTTTTTGATTCGTTTGTTTTCTCTCAATTTTTCTGCTTACAGCTTTTAGTGCATCACTAGGTGCTGGTAGGATGATACTTAGAAGAGATTTGTTTTTTTTTTCCTTTCGTTTTTTTAAATTGTATTAATCTTGCATGTAGAGACAATACAAAAACGCCTATTTAGCAATCATTCATGGACATCCGAGCTGGTTGTTATTGGACGGAAAATAGAAATATGTAGTATTTTCTATATTCTCTGTTTTTGTGTACCAGCACTGAGAACTAGAATGTATTATTATCGTAGGCTACAATAAGCACTACATCGTTGACTGTTTTAGCTAATGCTCATACTCAAGCAAACCAAGTAGTGCTTAATTAAAGGAAGAAAATTTACTACATTTCATTTCACTTCCATCCACTGAACTCTGTGCTGTACATCACATGTTTACATGCTGTATTATATGTTTTTATTTTGTTTTTTTTATGTGCATAATCTGTCTCCATAATGTTCATATGTAAATAATTCAAAGCAAAAACATTTGTCTGGTTTTTTTTTTGTAACTTTTTCTCTTTTTTTAAAAAAAAAACAACAACAATAACCTGATGTTTCTGTTTTGTTTTTGGTCAGTTTTTTAGACTTGTCTTTCTTTTTTGTCACCGCATCAGGTATTTATGCTTCACTTAACTTTTTGTGAGCAATTAACTCATACTGTATGGTGCTGTACCAAAGCCTTATGTATAATATTTGTATTACTTTTTTTTCTCATTTGCCACTGCTCTCCAGTGAATTCGTCTCAGATCATGTCTTACTCACTCTTCATGTTCAACTGCCATGGATCTTGTTTCTTTATTGAGTAAAACTGAAACCTGAATGAACTATGATGTAAAAAACCACCCTGGGCCGTTACCAACTGGCCTTGGATGTACAGCGGCAGTCGTTGCCATCTCAAGCCTTTATAGGGAAAACGCACAGGCTCACTTCCGGTGGCTCGTCATGACGTAGGCATGGGCTTAGCACATGCTCTATGCTCTATCTATGGCATGTCTGTGAGAATATGAAAGCAGTGTTGTGTTCATGTCACCATATCATTTCAAACGTTTAGTCCCATATGAAATTTTCCTCTCAAATTTTTGTATTTTGATATAATAAAAAAATCAAAAGAGGTCCTGTTTTTTCTGTGGTTTTGTGTGACCGGTGGAGAAGATGCTGTAGTTCATACGCTAGACACAGGGTGTAAGTGTTGGGCAGAGAGTGAGGATGGGATATGAGCAGCTTAATCAGGTCAGGGTTTTTTTTTCCTTTTTGTTGTTGTTGTTTTGTTTTGTTTTAATTCTAGGACACATGAGCAGGATAATTACAGGAGTGCCAGGTTTCAAATGACCTTTTTTCTTGAATTAAAAAAAAGAATAAAAGTTATCCTGTGAATGTACTCTTAGATCCAACGGACACAACCAAGGAAGATCAAAGACTCGGTTCAAATGCATGCTTGTTGTTCAATAATTAATATCCCCACCCAGACTTTGAGGAATGAATTGTCCCGCGGCTGAGCCAGAACAAGGAAGACAAATAACCTGAAAGAGGATGAGGTCTGTCACACTGACCTTTGTGCTTTTGTTCAAATTCCCTCTGGCATGCTTGGAAGCAAACAAATGCAAAGCCATCTGCATACACCTTAGGAAAATAAAAGTTCACCTAATCCACTGGTCAAACCGATGACGTCACCTGCATTTCACAAAGAGTGCTGAATAGACAGGGTTAATTGCTGTATGTTATTCCTGCTGTTTAAACTATGGCATTTGTGTAAGTCAATAAAGCAAATGTGAGGGTGTTTTTATTTAAAGAAATGAACAAACATTATTTAACATTGAGTATTTGCCTAACAGTGGTAAGTACCACAGTTTACCCGAGGCCTGGGAGCATCAGATATTCATTACAATGATACTATGATATGATGAATGATATAGTCCAAAATAAAATACAAAAAAACCCATTTTAAATAAAATGTTTACATATCGGCAGTTTTCTGCCTCAGAGTTAGATGATAAGACCCAAATACATTTTGGATTTGTCTGGTAAATCCTTTAATGTGGCATAAGTACAGGATATGTGAGGGACAGGGGTGGTAAGTATAGCAGCTTTAATCTGTGAAAGGTGGCAAAATCACCTTAATTAATTAGCACAAATTCATAAGCGGTGTAACTGTGCAAACAAGGTTCCACCAGGAAACCAGCTAATAAACCAAACATCAGTTTGTTTGTTTTTTGTTCAAATCACATTCAGAGCGACTGGACAACAGCAGAGTATCTGAAAGTTACTCCATGTTTTTGACCTTTAGAACAAAATAGTTACTTGAATGTGAGTGAAACATGAACAAGATGAACTGAAAACACACAGCAAGTGGGTGCAAAGACAAAAACACAGACAACTCCCAAAAACATGTTAAAGCTGTGGATGCATGACTAACGGCTGCATCCTGATTAACAGGTCTAGAGAACATAAATTCATTAGGAAAGGGTTTACTGAGGAAAAACAGAGTTGGATTTTGTGCGGGTGTTTTTGCATATTCACTTTGCTCTGAAACTTTGCATCTCTTAGAAAATAAAACCCTGGGAAAAGTTACAACTTTACTAAGTTAACATTATGAGGGGTGACCGTGGCTCAGGGGGTTGGGAAGCGTATCTGTAACCAGAAGGTCGCCGGTTCGATCCCTGGGCCCTCTGTCCTGGTCGTTGTGTCCTTGGGCAAGACACTTTACCCTACTGCCTACTGGTGTTGGCCAGAGGGGCCGATGGCGCGATATGGCAGCCTCGCTTCTTTCAGGGCAGCTGTGGCTACAACCGTAGCTTGAGAGTGAATGAATAGTGGCATTGTAAAGCACTTTGGGTGCCTTGAAAAGCGCTATATAAATCCAATCCATTATTATTATTATTATGAGGTACATTAACAAGGCTAACCGCTGGGCCTAATGACTAAAACCCAGGTTTTCACAAAACTTTAACAGGAGTTGAAGTTTTATTGGCTTCTTACAGCAGCTTGAGCCTTTCCTGTGAGTTCACCACGCTGCATACCAGCAGCATCAGACAGCAGTAACACACATCTGTCAGGTTCTCCAAAGGGACAGACTTCAGCGGGTTTTCCCAGGTGGCCTAACAGTACTATCTTCATTTATTATTCACAACTATGAAATGTATAGCACAGGTTCAAACAGCAACTGGTTTGTCACACTTTCTATAACATCTGTCCTTTTCATCTTCTACTCAACTTTAAGTCAAATGTTTTTTTCTCCATTATTTTTATTTCACAGGTGATGTTATTACATATTCCAGTCTCCAGTGGATTATTTGCAGCAGTGACATTATTGTGGCTGTGGACGCAGCACTCTATGTAAATTAAGCCGAGCTGATGTTTGTGCAAGTTAGATGAGGCATTCATTCAAGCTGTCGGAGAGGCAGGACTTGAGTAATTTGTATGGTATCCTAACTAGTTACCAGGCAGTAGATTTATAATCAAAATTAATTTCCACATTTTGTCCATCTCCATCATATGCTAGCTACTTTTAAATAAAGAGAGAGCACAAACTGTTCACAGTATATTACGATGTTATTTAATGGTGCCAAAAATGGCTGTGCATGAAAACAGAAGCTTCTGTTAAAAAGATGGATTCGATCCTATCAATTATGCTAGCTGTATAATCGATTTTTAAAATTACAGTAGGCCAGAAATTTTAGTACACGTTTGCAAGGACCATAAAAGGTCATCAAAAGGTCCCGGTGCTCCCACAGCCTAAAACAGAAGAGCTGAATTTCACATTAACTCCTTCAGTGGACAAGCACAATAGATGCTGTATTAGGATGAGTGACTTGCACACCAGGTTTCACTCCTCTCTGTTGCCACCCACCTATTTTACAGGGTTATGTAATTCCTTACTGAGCATTACCTAATGCAGCACAACTTGCCAGACGGGGCTCTTCGGACTCGTGAATATTTCTCCAACAAGCGCTTGCACTACCCTCATGCCTGCCTCATATGTGGGTCCTTGACTTTGAAAGGTCTGGGAAGCCCTGAGGCTAAAAAATCCTAGGCGCGGGCACGAGGTCAGTTCAGCAGCGCGCGCTCCCGGCAGCGAGTGTGCAGATTTCCCAGCCTTTCAGTCAGTCCGGTCGCGGCTCCCGGAAAGACTCCCACACTGCCTCAGCGATGCCGCACCCGGTCAACGGTTTTCTCCGCAAAACGTCTACCTCAAATGATCAGCCGTAGCCCGAGTGTGAGTCCGAGCCGCGCATTTCTGCAGTGCGATGCTGACAACATGTTTCCTCGTCGAGGAGCCCTGCGCTGTGCAGCATAGAGGAGGCAGCAGAGTGGAGCAGCGGGTACAGTTACAGGTAGGCTGCTGTTTGAGCAGGGATCGTAACTGGCTGTGCAGACATAACGACACCGGGTTTAATGTGCTGTCAACCGCCGAAGGTGTGACCATCGACCATCGCGCGTATTTTAGACCCCCACCACCACCAAGCTGATGAGCTTCTTTACATTAGAGTTGACTAATGATCGTGTGTTTATGTGTGCGCGTGTGTTGCGCACGCAGCTGACCGCTGATCTGTCAGGCCCAACAGGTCAGAGTACACAGGCTGTAAAGTTTTCCCAGTGGATCCCAGGAGTCGGTTTACGGGACTGCAATATGCGCATGATTGCATCACAGGGAATTAAAACTGACTTTGTCTGTCAAGAGGATTTCGTTGCTGGTGTGTGTCTGTGAATCACTGTTGTGCAGTGCGTGGACACAGTGTAACCAAGACCCGTGTTATTTACTGCAACAGTGCAACACTTGCCCTGCAATAAGTGTTGTGACACCTGCACTTCCTGTATTCGAATTCCTGCCATGTGTTTATTTATTAGTTAGAAAGATCATTAGTGTGTGAAGGCTAAGAATTGTATTGTAATTTGTGAGGCTGTGTTCATTATGTAAGATACGGCATGTGCGGTGGAGGCTTGAGTATAAAATAGCTGTAGAGTAGAAACAAACATAAAGCAACAGTTTTGAGTGAGATGCTACTGAAATATATTAAATAAACTGTTAATGTGTTAAATGTAATGTATACCAATCAAGTGAATTTCATTTGCCTAGATTCAATTAAATGTAAAATTTTAAATTATACTTATGTAACAAAATCACATGTAATTACATTAGTCAAACTCAGAAACAGGCAGATTTTTGAGTGAATGGTTAGTCAACCACTCCCTCAGTTAACTGAAATATGTTAACAACATTTGAGTAATCCTATATATACATTTTAAATGGCTTTGTTTTTAAGACTGCAGATGCACCAGTAAAGACTTTGAGCTATTTGACATTCTGTACTAATGAACTATATTTTTATCCAGTTGATGACATTTTACACAACTCCCAGAATCCACTGGGTCCAGTTTGTCACTCAGGAACAATTACGTTTGTAATGTCTGTAGGACAAAACGTGCTATTTACAGACACTGTTTTTGGCGTGAGGAGATAAATGCATTGGAGATGTCGTAAAACAAATGATTCATGGTAGAAAATATTATTTAGAAATGTGTGTTGGAGTGTGTGGGCTCGCTGTAATAACTGCATTGGTCGTATTCTATGGTAATGTGTATTCTATGTAATGTGGTCCAGTCGACTGTACAGTACAGTCTTATAAATGCATTTCCACAGAACTGAGTCAAAACCTCCCTGACAGCTGAACATGAGCTTTACAAAGTTTGTAGCTGTTGCAGGGATTGCTGTATTAGATTGCACTAGATTGTAAAGGGAGCTGGGGTCTTGTCCTCTGGCATTCCTGCATTTTTTCTTTTTTTGTCTTACACAGTAAAATGTCTTTTTTTAGACAAAGTAAACACTCGTGCTTATACTGGAAAGACCTTCATCTTACTGTAAGGGTTAGACTGTCATCCAGAGTGACAGATCAGCTTGTTGATTAAATATTTGGCTCTGTTGCATACAACTTAATCGCCCTGCTGGTCACCCCGCTCTCTGCCTGGCATCGGGGATCACTGTAACTCTGGACGTTGCGGGGCAAAGGCCGAGCTAAATTTAATCTCACTGTGGTTTGATTTCAAGGAGATTATGAGATCAAATGACCGCTCGCCACCACCATCTCCTCCTCCTCCCTCTATGAAGTGATTTGAGCCCAAGCTTCAGTAACTACAGTTGATTTTTTTATTTTTTTTTTTTTTTTAAACGGCATTGTCAGAGAGCAGTGCCTCACCTGCTGTCTCAGTTCTGCCGTCCAGAGAAGCGACAGATAGACTGTCTAGTGATGTGTCAGAGCTTCTGGCCAAAGGTTCCTCTGAGGCATCATTTGCCTCCTTGTGCTTACCTCATCCTCAGTCTGGAGGAGCATCAAGTCACGATGGACGGGAGAGAGGTTACCATGGTAACCACAGGGCTTTCTCCTCTGCGTCTCTTGCTTGTGTTGACTGCAATCCAGAGCTCAGAATGAGAGCATGAAACCAAGTTTCCTCCATGGGCCAGTCACTTGCTTTTTGGTGGGTTCTGCAGAAAAAAATAAAAGAATTTTATTAAAAGTGCAGTTTAAGCTGATACAGTCGGTATTTACTAAACTTCACAGATACCATGGCCATGTGTATGTGAAAGGGTCACTCGTAGTCTCGAACCCAGAGACAGTTATTACTATAGACCGTATATAAGAAATGGGCATCGTATTTGGGTCTGAAAAGTAGAACCAGTGCTCAAGGGTCTTAAACCTGCTTTCTTTCTAATAGCAACTATTGGCAACTATGATATAGTCATCTTGTTTTTCCATTCATGACCTCAGTAAACACTTTGCGAATATATTTATTGTCCCAGTCACCAGTTTCAAGTCTTATTGAATCCAACACGAAGTTCATTTTGGTAATCATTGTTCCATGTAAAGTAAATAAAGCAGAGTATCTGATTGGCTGTCATGTGATTTAAAGTCACAAGTTTATGAGTGTGCCGTGCCCTCTCTCCTTATTCGGATGCACCCCTCACATGTGAAATGTAGTTTTAAAAGACCCTGATGGTGACGGGCAATATGCTCCGCTCACAGATGAGTGGGTGGCGTCATGGTGACTCCTCCTCCCCATCTATGATTATCACCACACTTTGGTGTGTACCTCGGCTTCTCGGATACTTTCAGCTTTTTTCTAGCTCATTTTGGGTTTCTGACCTGCCAACTTTACTACTTTGGCTCATTCTAACCACAACAGGCCTGCAAACCTGCTTCACACAGCCCAGCTAACAGTGAAATACAGACACCCAAATGTGGTGAAAACAGCAGGACAGAGTGTAGCAGATTTACACTTATCATGTAGCCAGAAGTATTTGTTTAGGCGACTTCCAACAATGTGTGTTTTATCATCTGGCCAGTAAGGGATCAAATTTAAAAAGTAAAAATCAAATAATTAATAATTCCAATGTAGCCTTATTGTTACTCTTTTTGCTCTTTCGTTAGACTTCTGCTAATTCCATAATGAAGGTGTGATTAGGCCATGTTACACTGTTTACTGTAGGTCCACAGAATGGGAGCTATTTTTGCATTCAATTTTTACAGAGAAAGGTAAAAAGACATTTTCATATTCCCTCTCCTTCTTCTTAGCTTCCTTCCTTCCTTGGCTTGCCTTCCTACCTCCTCTCATATGTGATAAAGTATCTGTGACTCACTGAGACACATCTGCTGTGTGTTTGTAGCTACAAATATACAGGCAGTCATTCTTCTTGTCAGCATATATGCTGATAGCAGTTTCATAAACAGTGTGCACGACTGTGTAGGCTGCCCTGTTTTTCCTTAAAATGCCATCTAGGCCATCAGATACTAGGGTGACATCCTTTTAAACTCTCTGTTGCAGTCTCCTGACATCAGAGCAGCACTACTTTTTTTCTTTTTTTTAAGTGACAGGTAGAGGGTTTCTTTATTTGTACATCTGGATTAGGTTTGCTTAACACACTGAAAATGACTGATGGAGATGTGGTGGAAAGATGATTTCTGCTTGATGTACAGCAGCTCTGCAGTTTTAGTTACATGGTTTTGATGCCTGGTTTGGCGGGATGGTGTTTTTCTCACCTGTACGGCTGCATCAATATGTGCTATCTGTTTCATTGCCAAGATCAACTAGAGTAATGACTTTTTTTTACAGATGTGACAGCTTTATCTTTTTATAGCTCAAGCTATTTGGGGCAATTCCAAAATAGTCCTCCTGTTTTTTCTCCATGTGTTGTGATTTTCATGATGCTGAGAGGTGTTTGGTATAGCCCTCAATCATATGTTGCTGTCGGCTATCTTCAGCTCATCCCCCACAAGTTGCCAGGCTTCTGTTTCTGTCAGGCAGCTTTAAAGCACACAGCTAGCCCGCCTCCTCTGCAGTGTGCAGTACAGCATGTTCCTATGCTTGATTCACTGTCTTATGCGGTGCCATCAGCAAGGTCAGGTATTGTACCATGTGGCACTTTTTTTTTTTTTTAAATCATGGAATGCACGATAAAGGAAATATTGTAAACAATGAAGAGATAATGCTTGGATCTTTTTATGTTAACCTAGATTTTTAAGCTGTAAATAGAGGCACTAATTTTATTACATGTGCCTCTAGAGCCACATTAATTGGCAGCATACTGTCTTCACTTCTAAATGACTTTCCAAAAAACATTCCCCCCGGTGACCCTTATGAAGCAGTGCTTGATGCAACACTTCTAAACAATAAATTAGTTTGCTGCTTGCTTGTATAGTATGTTGGCTCTCCTTTGGCAAGGTTACAGTGTCTATTAGAGAGGAGATGCAGTATGAGATGTGGATGAATTGGAGTTTGATCTGGCCCATATTCCTGTCTGCCTGCTCACATTCTGCTGAGTCAGGAGGCTTTGTAGAAGGCCGTCAACAGCAACTCGGTGAGGCTCTGGGCCAGAGGGGCTGGTGGGAAACTGTTACTACAGCAGCAGTCAGTTGGGGCTGATGAATCTACTTGTTACTCCAAACATTTCTGTGCTGATTAGCAGAGCTGCTTAGGGAAGGTAAAACTGCCTTAGAGTTAAATGGAGGGATTTTTAGTGCTGGAGATGGACCTCAGAGGTGTGAAAAGAGGCTTGTTTTTTCCACCCACACGCCCTTTTAACATGCACTGTTTCACAATGCACACCCACATTGGTTAGAAGCTAGTTATGGGAAGATTGTGGTGCCGAGTTTGCTTAATCAGGGCATTTCTTCTGCTTGTTTACAGTACATAAGGAGGTCAGTAGTGATACTGGATTCCATTAGACGGTAAGATAGATCAGGGCCATATTGGTATGAGCCTTTCCAAATATGATGATTCTTACCATCCTTACACTTACAACTTTTTAAATATGAGTTTTGGAGTGTGAAGTTGGCATGTTCTCCTCATGCCTGTGTGGGTTCTCTCCTGGTACTCCAGCTTCCTCCCACAGTCCAAAGACATACAGTTGGTGGGATTAGGTTAATTGGTTATTCTAAGTTGCCTATATGATTGAATGTGAATGGTCGTCTGTTTCCTGTGTTGGTCCTCCGACAGCCTGGCGACCTGTCCAGGGTGTATCCCCCTTCTTGCCCTGTGGTAACTGGGATAGGCTACAGACCGTGACTTGGAGCCAAGCCGAGCACATAAGAAATAACCCCAGACCAAAATTGCACCTGGACAGCACCAGTATGAACCTTATTTAGTTGTCTGTGACTTGCAACAGACTGAAGGTCAGTACAGGGTATACTCTATGACCTCGCAATGTGAGGTGGTGCTTTGATAGGGATAAGAAAGAAGAAAGTGTACTTTATTGATCCCCGTGGGGAAATTCCTCTCTGCATTTAACCCATTCACTCAGTGAAGCAGTGGGCAGCCATTGGGTGCCCGGAGAGCAGTGTGTAGGGATGGTACCTTGCTCAGGGGTACCTCAGGGTAGCTGTTCTGATCATGGGGTCACCACTCTACCTACTGAGCTATCCCTGTGATTCGAATCATCTCTATTAACAATTTGGATGCTCAGTTTAAACTTAAGCAGGTTGTTCTGAACATTTCTACATGCCAAAATTTATTGAGTTGTTGCCATGTGTGTTAGCTGATAAGATATTTGCATTTACTAGCAGCTTAACAGTTGCACCAAACAAAATGGCCAGTGAGTGGATATCTATGAGCAAAGATAATGATGCTAAGTGAACTAATTTTATCCCAGGGCTCATACTGAAACTGCCATGACAGCCTTGACGTTTTCTTGAAGGTAGATGTTTTCTCCAGCTAACTCCTGTCAGTGCAAAAATTATAAAAAAGAAAGAAAGAAAGAAAAGAAGCTGATATTCTCATGAAATCATCTTATGAATGTGCCATCTGACATTCTTTATATCCCTGAAGCAGCTCCTGGCACTGTAGCATGATGTCATCGCAGATTACAGTCTGGGCTATGTGAATTGTAGCCTTGAGAGTCGCGCACGCTGCAGCCTCAAGCGTGTTAACGTCTGGCGGCTTCATAGGATCGGACTCCTTCTCCCATGCTCTACTCTTACGCTCACCCACCCACTCTGGCTTTGTCTCCCTCCCTCTCCTCCCACTCACGTTTCTCTACAGCGGACAGTTGCAGTAAAGCAGCATCATGGAGGCTGGATGCGTGGTTGCCGCGGTGATTGAGAATGCTGCCTCAGGACCCGAGGGAGAACCAGGAAGTAGTGACGTCCTTGAGAGGTGAGTTGCTCTGTTTTTTTTTTTTTCTCACATCATGTCAGCTGATGTGAATCATGTAAAAACATAAAAATGCGTGGAGACAGACGTGTGCGTGCGTAGCTCTAACTATCATGTGCTTGTGTGCTCATTTACATGCGCGTTTGCATTTGAGATGCTGCATGAAGGAAGGTAAGAGCAGAACAGTGTTAAGGCTAAAAGATGACCCTGTCCCCAGAGAGAGAGACAGACAGACTGTCTCTGTTCCAAGCTTCATCATGTCCAGACTTTACCATATCTCTTCTTCTCTTATGCAATTCACTGTATCCCTGTGGATCACATAAATTACACTGTGTGTCTGTGTTCCTGGCCTGGAGTCCTGGTCTCATCATGCTGAATTACACTGACAAAACCGTGCTCTGTCTCTCTCCTGGCTTTGTTGCTCATAAAAGTTGAGCTGAATGGAACCTCACCCTGCCCTCTTGAATACACTGAGTCACATTTCAAGTGACGGTTTTGTGAAGCAGTCCCTTGTGGGTGAATTGTCTTTATGGCTCACTGAATAGTCAACCTTGGCTTTCCTAAGGGCATACAACAGACCCCAAATGTGCTACAGTTTGTTTTGCTTTCTGATTAATCTGGATCATGGACATTTGTGCAACATATGTTTCCACCTTGACCTGATTGGATTAAACTAGTATTTTCACATATTTCCCAGTTATCATATGTGATGCAATTTAAACCTTGCAGTGCTTGTACAACATGTTTTCTGGGCCATGCTGTTGCAATGTCAGGATTTGAGACCAAGCCACACTTTATGAATTCCTCCTCACTTGCTCCCTCTGGTGTATTTTTTAAAAAAAAGTGACAAGCCTTATTTTAAAGTCTCCGTGGCACAGCAGTTGATACTGTGACATGTTATCTCTCTTTTATTTAAATTCCTGGCCTGTGTCTTCCTGTAGTGACGTGTTACCGTCTACCGAGCTGGACAAAGACGATGCCTTACCTCAAGCCACTAACAGTAATCCTCTAGAGGAGAAACAACCACAGGAGACATCCACTGCCATGGTACACGCCTACACACACACACACACACACACACACACACGCCTCTGACTCATCACTTACACAAGAAAACACATAAACACCAGCAGAGATGGATGTCTCCCTTCTTCCATGAGGCTGCACTGGTTCTGGAGGTTATTCACAGCATCTTGGCACTGAGGTCATATGGCGGACATGTGAAAGTCAGCTGTTATGTAAATTTAAGGATATCTCACCAGAGACTGAGGTGACATGCTTGATAGCAGCTGAGGTAAAGGTGTGATGATGGTGTCATGCCACAGACACATGATGTCATCTTTTCTCTCTGTTTGTCTTCTTATATTTATCTATCTAAAGGGGGATTTTAAGATGTAAAATTGGTGAATTTTGTTTGTTAATTACCATCTGTCTGTTTCTATCTCTCTCTATCCATATTAATCTCCCTTAACTCTGATATCTGCACATGAATATGCAGAATCTGTTAGCAAGGGACTTGCTAGATTCTTGTTCCTGGAAGCGTTCTGGTTTCTGCTTAAAGCAGTATTCACCATTTACATCTGGTCAATGTTAGACTGCAAGCAGGGAAACAGTTCTGTGAAGAGCAAAGGTGGGTGGCTGTGGGGTAGTGTCATTACCGTGGGACAGCATGTATCTTGTGCCACTACTTCCTGTTTGATTAACCGAACATAGATGCAGTTTTTAAAAAACCCCAAAAAAACTACTGGCTGTATGATTATTATTTTTTAGTTGCTTTTTAAAAATGTATCTACATTCTTAAACAATAACGACTACAAAAAACAGGAAGTCCTGGCACCAGATACCCGTTGTCCCGTGGTTACCTCCTGAGGGATTATTAGGCAAAGTGGTCACATGACGTGTGCATTTTTCTTTAAATGTATACTGTATTTTTACAAATAAAATTCCACGTTTGCATTTTGATTTTCAAGCTATGTACACGTGGAGTGGGTGGAGACAAGTGTGACGGAAGGATAGTGGCAAGAGTGTTAGGGGAAGTTTGCTCAGTGGTAGAGAAACCTGCTATAATACACGTTTGGAGACGGTGGCACTTACCAAAAGTCAGGAGGCCAAGGTGGAGGTTGCAGAGTTGGCAGGATTAGAAATGAGTACATCGCAGGGACAGCTCAAAGTTAAAGAGGCAAGGCTGAAATATTTTGGACATGTGCAGAGGAGAGATGGTGGATATATTAGACAAAGAAAGTGGATTATAGAGCTGCCAGACAGGAGGAAAAGAGGAATACTGCAGAGAAGATTCATGGATGTAGTGAAGGAGGGCATGCAGAGGGTTGGTGTGACAGAAGAGGATGCTAGGGATGATCTGCTGTGTCGACCCCTAAAGGGAACAGCTTAAAGAAGAACAAGATTACAGCTTATACTGCATTCATGCGTTCACTATTGAAAACTTGATTTCTAACTGGAACAATTCCAATGAACTCTGCCTCAAAATGAACAAGTTTGCTGCACGAGTTTTCTGAGTTGTTGACATCATGGTGGTATGAAATATGCTGAACAAAGTACATTTTTTGGTTCAAAGTAATGAACTTGATAACATCTGACTTGATAACAAGTCAGATAAAGCAGTATTTGTTCATTATGTACTAGAATATATATCTGTTCATTCATGTGCATGGCTTTCCAGCTCTATGGAGCACAATAGCAACGTAGTACAGTAACAGAATCCATGGAAAGGAAATGCCTCATGCTTACAGGAATTGCTAATATTAGTGTAAATGACATTTCAACAAAACATGAACACACATATGATAACACAGTTATAGGATAGCAAAGAATGCAATACACCACAGCATATAGTAATATAACATATTAGCCTTGCATACTATGCTGTAGCATAAAACTTATTGTACTGCTTAGAGTCACTCCTTTAGTGTGTAGCACTTCAGTTGTAGCACCTTCACTCTTTCATGTGATCGACATCATTACTGTGGTCACTGCAAATGGTTCTCCATCCGCTGTCCCGTGACTGACTGACATTTATCGAAGTGTGCTGTCTCCGTTTGGCAGGCAAGGAGCGATGACATCACAGAGCACCCGGCTGAGCCCATCCTGCGTTCCTGCGTCAGCACAGCCAGCATGAAGGTCAAGAACATGAAGAAGTAGGTGTTCCTGGAGACAGTGTTGCTGCTATTATAGGCTGTAAACCAGGCCTCTTATTCAGGCCACTGAAATGAGGACCTATAAAATGACGGGTGTGACACAGACAGATAAGTGAGTCTGTTATCATGTGCAGACCTAATCTCTCTCTACTTCTTCTTCTTTTATGCCAATAGACTTTGCTCTTCTCTTTTTCAGTGTTTTGAATACTGATAAGTTGCTGCGTTTGCTATATATATTTTTTTGTTTTTGTTTTTCAGGCTGACTTTTCCCAGAGGTCACTTTCCCAGATTGGCAGAGTGTGCCCATTTCCACTATGAGACAGTTGATTTTGGCAATGTTCAGGTGAGACCTGAAAATACTTACACCGTGACTTCAGCAGCAGAGTTTCTATGTTTAGTAATTGTGTCTTTGGCTCGAGTTCAGTGGCCGTTTTAGTGAATTGCTCCAGAAAGGAATCATTCTTTAAACGCAGTGTGGCAGCTGAATCGATAACCTTGTTTGCCTTTCCTGGACAGTTACTGCTCTATCCTTCTTTCTCCTTAAATGTCACAATAGAGCAAATAGTCTTTTCTATCCAGGAATTGTAGGATTTTGTATGAGACAAATTTAAAATCTCAGTCTGATAAATCACATGTTACGTGTGTGAGTGTGGCTGCAGTTATAGTTGATGCAGGGGAAGAGTTAACCTAAAAGCACAGACTAAACCTTAAATCCACCTTCATAATACAGGCCTCTGAAGTCAGATTGGGATTCCTCTCCTTTAACCACATAATAAATTATTTGGACATATAGATAATTTTCTAGGTTTAAGAAAGACTTTGTTCAAAGCAGTGATAATAAGAAGCAGTGAAGCCTTAGTGGCTGCTCATCCATGTGTGGAAGTGATTGTTAGTCGCCTGGTTAACCTCGGTGTAGTGCGGGTTGCTTGCCAGCAGAGTGCATCAGTCACCTCTGATACAGGCTGCTCCAACTACAGGCTGCCAGTGTCAGCTTTAGGCTGGCAGAGCAGTGTATGCATGTATGCACACATACTTTAAGGCTGAATCCCTACATCTAGTATTAGTCAGCTACAGTGTAACAGGCTGGACGGGGCTTCAATTCTTGGATGCTCTGACTCTGTTGAGCATCCTCTTGTGGTTGCCATGATTGTGATGGCTGCATCAGCAGCGTGGAGGGAAGTGGAAGCAGGACAGTTCCAGTGACCTTGGAAAGCACCACAAGGAGACAAAAGGCAGAGTCAAGCTGAAATAGAAATTTGGGTGTGCGGAGACGTCGCTGTGGGGTGTATTGCACGCCACAATGCAACGTGATGAATCCTCGACTTAATCTGAGAGATTAGTCTTTGTCCCGTGATGCATTTCTCATGTCTCTTCATCCACACAGTGCAGCAGCCAGGCGCTGATCAAGTCTCATATATCATGATTGCAGAATAGCACAAGGACAGCAGACTGCCTCTGTCTGCAGCCTGCCTGATTGATCCCTCTCCAGATTAGCTGCAGTCTCGCCTTGAGAGCGCAATGAAGGAGAATTGTTTTGAGATGACAAAGGGTCGTCTTTCTGTCTTGTGCCTTTGTATGATGGATGAGCTTGTGTATCTGTGTGTGCCGGCTGAGCCCATTTTACTGGCAAACCCCCTTTTGTTGCCGGAGAAAGGAAAGAGGGTTAAGAGAGAGAGAGAGACAGAGGGAGAGCGAGAGGAGGAGGGTGATGGAGACCGAGCGCAGGAGAGGGAGGAGGGGGAAGAGATCGAAAAAGGGATGCAGGAAGGGGGGTTACGCACACACACACACACATACATATACGCACATACACACACACACAGTTGGGAGCATCCTCTTTTTATATATTCTGCTTTTAGAACAGAGCATGAGCGCGCAATGATCCAAAGCACTGGAAATGAGCTTTTTGGGTAAAACGGCAGGGGACGGCAAATAGGCGAGCTGCGTTTGAGCCGCTGCTCTGAGCTAAGATTTGGCTTGTTGGAGGAGCTTGCTGAGGTCCAGGACTGCGGCTGCACACAAAGAGAGAGCCACCTCCTCCAGCTGCGGGGAATATGTGAGATGCCTTAGTGGCAGGTAACATAAACATGCGTTGACTATATATTCATCTGAGCTTCTGGTGGTTGATATTTGTGAGGAAATAATGTCACGCTTGTGCATTAGCATGCTCTAGTTTGAAGAGAGGAGGAGAAGGTGTGAGCGTCATGGAAGAAGTGATGCTCAAGCACGCCTTCGGTGAAAACTTTGAGATTTTTGCTGTTTTATTTTTATTCAAATCTTTTAAATCGAAACCTTCTTTTTTTATCTGTGATTCAGTCCGTAATCCTTCTCATCATAATCTCTTTGGCTCGTTGACCCGTCGGTACCTAATTTAGCTGTTTGGTCGGGACTAGTATTTCAGATTCTCGCAGTGTACAAGAGCTCTTCCATCATGAATTATTTAGATACAAATTTCTCCGACTGTTCGTTCGTTGTCACTGTGGTTTGCCGTGTTACTGCTGAGCAGTAACTGGGTCGCTGCGTGTTGTATAACAGTGTATCTGGATGAGTTGCTAACAGATATAAATAACCAGAACTTCCCTTGGCTTCGAGGCCTTTGAAGTCGTTGCTACAGTAATGTCTATCAACAAATTCCCAAACTACAGTGAAGCTTTGATCTTTTCAGTTTTGGGGCATATTAAAAATTAGTGAGGAGGAAGAGAAAAAGAAATATTCTTTAAATCTGCACCACCTCCAAGTTCTGAAATGCTAACAGCTGATCTATTATACATTTCATACTGCAGGATTTATAGTGAAGTGCTGCTGGCAGATGATATATATCCTCCTTACCTGCCAAATAACTTAACCACGAAGGCTGTCAGTCACATTTAAAGATCATTTGTCGGAATTCCTTTTTTTTTACAAAATCTTCACATCCTCCTTTATTAATGCATTATTTCCCTACAGTGCCTTGGTGCTTGATTTTCATCACACTTTTTCACTCCACTGTTCAGCGTAAAAGTGGTTTTACTATTTCATGCAGAAATGGGTCCTTACATGAAGTTCTCCTTGTATACCAGGTCATATACAGAGAGGTTGTTGTATTAAACTCATCAATTATTTAGCACCACAGCCTTCTCAGCGTTAGCTTCTCTGTCTCTCCGTAGCTGGCCTTTGCAGAGGGGCAGAGTGAAGGACCAAAGGCTGGGCTGGACTCCAAGGAGCTGGTCTTTCTGGTCCAGATCACTTGCCAGGTAACATTACTTGCTACTTTTGTGAACGAGATTAGATCGCACGACGTCGTATATTTCTTTCCATTTCCGTTTATCATTTGTTCGTCCTCTCAGGGTCGAAACTGGCTGGTGAAGAGGTCTTATGAAGACTTCCGGGTGCTGGACAAGCATCTGCACTTGTGTATATACGACCGCCGTTACTCCCAGCTCACTGAGCTGCCGCGATACGACACGCTGAAGGACACCGATGAGGTATCTATATCCATAACGTATAAGATCACAGATTTGCCTGAAGTTATCTGTTTAATGTTACAGACAGTTTGTCTTATACAAATCTTGATCATGTGCTTCCTTTCAGTCAGTAGCCACAATGTTGGCAACCTACCTGTCCCGCTTCTCTAACATCGCTGACAATAAGATCAACTGTGGTCCGGTATTAACATGGATGGAGGTATCTGTTTATCTTTTTGGTGATTTTTTTTTTCTGACATTTTGCTTTTGTTGCAGAAAAACGTAAGTTTTTGATTTTAATCAGGAATTAGCACAACAGCACAACAGAATTTAGAGTGTCCTGGGCAAGACTGGTAGCATTAACCCTCCACATTTCTGATGGTGAGAGAAACCAGAGCTCCAAGATCATATCATCACAAGCATGAAAGGACTTGGGCGGTTGTCAGTGTATTTTGCCAGTGAAGTAGTGCGTCTCCTGTAGCTCATTCGCCTATAAAGATTACATCTGATGCCCTCCCCTGTACCCTTAATGACGATTTTGGACATTGAGTGGTTATAAACATGCTTTGAAGGCCATTAATAATAGTTTAATAGTAGCTGCATAGGCAGAGATGTCCCTCACTAACGTCTGATGCCACTCAGTTAAAAAGAATTAGCTTCAAGCGTTACCCCTAGAAGGCTTGGTAAAGAAACAAGCAGTAAGACACAATTCAGCTGTCTGCTAATGAGAACTGTCAGTTCAAGTCGAACCATAATATGCTGGCTCTTGTTGCACTGAATTCTTTTTCATAAAACAAGGCAGTCACTTAATGTCAAGCCCTTTAAACCATTTTAAGTATTTACTGTCCGATCAACTGCTGCTAAAAAACAATCAGTTTAATCGTTTATGCTACATGCAGTGCATTGTTCAGGCTCTGCTTTAACAGGGAACAACTGATATTAAGTCAAGTTGGAGGTAAAAAGAAAATATTTTTGTTCCCTCTCTTCTGCTTCCTGTCTCTGTTACTTTTACTGCAGTGACAGAGCTCCCGTTCCCTGCTTCCTGTGCTTAAGAAAAACTGGGCTAACACGTCTCTGTTGTAACACTTTTTATTTTTAGATCGACAACAAGGGGAACCATCTGCTGGTGTCTGAAGAAGCTTCAATCAATGTCCCCGCCATCGCCGCTGCCCACGTCACCAAGCGGTACACAGCCCAGGCCACAGACGAGCTAACCTTTGAGGTAGCGGCTATTATGAAACATCTATGAGAAACACACTCCCATTTGTTTAACTTGTTTTTTCTTCTTTAGCTAGATTTTATTTGACCGAGTGTTTAGCATATGCAGATTTCCGATTCCATCATGATTCCTTTTTAATGGACTCACCTGTGATCAGACTCATCATCACACGCTTTGTGATCCAGGTGGGGGACATTGTTTCAGTCATCGACATGCCGCCTAAAGAAGACACAGGCTGGTGGCGAGGGAAACATGGATTTCAGGTATAATAAATGCACAAATGTCCTCTTTCTACTGTATAATAATACAGGTAAAAACAGGTAATACCTTGAATTTAATTAAAGAGAACCAGAGGTGTCGCACTTTGCATCCTTGTTCTGTTTTACCTTTTAATGTTTTTGAGTCATTCTATCATCATGGGTCTTCTGCTCAACTATTTCTGGTTTCAAAAACATTTTGTGTCTGATCCAAAAGGGTCTGAATAGTTTCTAAATGGTACTCTAGTTATAACTAAGCAAATAATGTTTTTAAAATATATTTTGTGTATTTTAATTTTCGAGTCCCACTGCCCCGGAGCAGTCCGATAATCCAGATTAAGTTTAAAATACAGTCAGAGAGACATTAAAAATGCAACAATGTAGCATTTTCATATATATTCTGGCAGTTAGCGTGTGTCCTTGCTTGCCTGCAGCAGTTGTGGCTTTAGACTTACTGTTGGGATGGGGAGTTTTGATTGATTGATTGATTGAATCTTTATTTTGAACATGTTAAAAAAGTACAACAACATAGAAATAAAAGAGACAAATAAACAAAGCAAAACAAAAAGAAAACGAGCAACCACAACTACAAATATCTTTTATGTTCAAAAAGGAGCAGGAAGAAGCATGAGCTTATTTAATCCCACCCCTTTTCCACTATCTAGTCATTTATAGACTACCGAAATACCTCCTTGCAATCACATTATATGTCATGTGTATATATATATTTTTTTAAATTATTATTCTTTTTTTTTTTTTTTAATTAATTTATTTTATTTTATTTTTTTTATTTTTATTTTTTTTAATATATATACATATATGTTTCTATCTATCCATACATACGTATTTACACATACGCACATATACACATTTTCAATAACCCCATTAACACCTCAAAGGATACACAACCTACAAATATATATATACCCATACCAACATACCCGTGCACCCGCACACACATGAAAATATTAGACAAGAACACCCTATCAAATCTCTACCTCTTCCCTGTACCCTGTAAAAACCATCTCCTTAAACCGCTTTTTAAACTGTGCCATGCTCGGACATTGCTTTATATCTTTACTTAGTCTGTACTTTAGTTAAGTTAAGGTTAAGGTCTTGTATTGGAGATACCGATCTCAGCATGTGGAAACGGCAATTTGGCCTTGCGACACTTATGACGGGAAAGTTAATTATTAATCCCTTTCTTATAACTGTTAATTATTTTGCTGTATTTGATGTATAAAAACATTTCAGGCATTTTATTGTGGATACTTTATGAGATATTCATATTCAAATATAGTTTCAGATTTCAAAGTGTGAAAGAAAAACACGCTGGGAGTGGCTCAACAAACCAGAAATACAATGTATACAAAGTAATTCGCATATGAAGCCTAAATTTCACAGCAATCGTTATATCCTCAGACTTTGGATGCACAACATTTTTATGCAAATTGGAGATGGGAGAGCAGAAAATGTTTTTAAAAATTTGATGCTTTGAAATAAATGAACCATTTACAATGTTCATACAAAGTCTGTGGATATGTTTAATAATAGCTTTGGCCTGCAACTCCAGGATGTTGTCCAAATCTTTTGACAGACCTTAGCAAAGTAATCAAATGTGTTGTTGTCCCTGCTAGAGCAGAAGTAGTTGCTGCCAGCAGGAGCACGTTTTGCAATGAGGATCTAGACGCAACGAGACAGACTCACAGGTTTTGTGTCTGTTTGTCACAAACAATGCCAGCCACACTATCGCAGCTGATAGCTGACGATTTAGCGTCTGAGGCAGCGTCTCATGCTTCCTGACCTATTTCTGCACCCTCGCCGTATAACAGTCTGCTCCAGCATAAAACACCCCCTCTGGTCCTTTTAACATTCAAGCGTATCACAGTTTCTGTCTCTCCCCTTTAGTCCTCTCAGTCTCTCTTCTCTCTTCTTCCAGGTTGGTTTCTTCCCCTGTGACTGTGTTGAGCTGATAAATGACAAGATTCCCCCCAGTGTTCAAAGCTCAGTGCCAAAACCAGGTACTTTTCAGTGTGTGTTTGTGTGTGTGCGTGTGTGTCGGTGCGTGATGATTTATTTAAGACTTGTGTTTCATCTTAATCAGTGTGTAAGAAGCATGGAAAGCTGGTAACGTTCCTGAGGTCTTTTATGAAGTCTCGACCGCCGCCGCAGAAGCTCAGGCAGCGCGGCATCCTCCGAGAGCGCGTGTTTGGCTGTGACCTGGGGGAACATCTCCACAACTCAGGACATGAGGGTAAAATGGATTTTTATTTCTCATTTTACAGTGAATCATTTTTACCTGCTGGCTGTTCACATTTCAGTGTAAACTGCTGGAAGGTAAGAACTAATCCCAAAGCAGGGATTACTTCGTGAATCCTTGGCTCTTTGTAGATTTTTGTAGATTTGCCAAAACTGCTTTGTGTATTTTGGGTTTTTAGGCCTTTGGGTCAATAGGTAGACAATACTCATGTGACTTTCACCTTTCATCTTGTGTATTATTGTGATTTCATACATTTCTTGCTAAATATTGTAGTAAAATCTGTTCTTCACACTGGACAATGTAATTTCACCTGTGTTGTGACTCCTTACAATGAAGCGATGCCTACTTGTAACCTTTCCTCGTGGGAACACTTCAGCCAGTGAGTAATGATTCATAGAAAACAGCTGAAATAGGAAAAAATCCAGTTGAATTACAGTGTTTTTACCTGTTGAAGGTGGGCGATGTTTGTTTAAATGCTGCGTAAACACTTCACTCAAGAGTCTTAACAGCCTCAGGACTGTGTGTTTTGGATTCGCTCAAGATAAACCACAGTACCTTGTATTTACAGTGATGAATGAGCCTGTTATCCACTGCAACACATTGACTCAGTGAAATGTTTTTCATTGTTGCATAGCACAACAAGCCACGCTGTGGTACGGAGAAATACGATCCAGGTTTTCGGGCTTTGGCTGCACATGCAGTACTTCGTGGTATGATTGATTTTTGTCAGGGCGTCCCATTCAAAAATCGCTTTTGAAAGAACCGATCGAGGTATCAAAAATGCGTGTAAAATGTAACATAAGCAACGTGATATAGAAAACCTTCAACTTATAAAACACCTGAAGAAAGCATATTTTTAACGATGACTTTGAATTTGACACTAGCTATAAGCGTGTTTGAGTCTTTACTGCAAAGTGATCCATGTCTAAGGTGCGAAAATAGCAGATTATCACAAAAACACACTAAAAAGCAGCTATTTAAATGTGACTATTGGAGTTGAAACAGAGAATGATGCAGAGATAAGCTGGACGTTTACCACTGTTACCTGCCAGTGGTCAGTGATGGCCAACCCAGTAAACAGACTGCAGTGGTTAGTAAAAGTCTTGGCTTGTAATAACATGTAGAGATGCACAGTACACTGAATCAAGACAAAACTGATGTTTTATTGTTACAACCGCCATTTTCTGTCACTTATCTGAGTCATTGGTCACAGGGCCAGCTGTCTAAGCAAATATGTTCAGGCCTCCCCTCCCTAACTCATCCAATGGACCCTCTCCCAGTAAAACAAGTCAGGATCTCACCAAGGAGGCGTCCAGGAGACCACCTCAACTAGCTTTTGATGTGGAGGAGCAGTAGCTTTACTCTGAGCCTCTTTCAAAGACTGAGCTTTTCATCCGATCTCAAAGAGAGAGCTTCCCTTTGGGGGAAGCTCATTTTTACCAGCAGGCTGTATGGAGCGCAGCTGTGCAGTAGCTGAAGCAAAAACTTTGATGTGGGAGGAGTTTATTGAGACTATGGTGTAAAACTTTTGGTAGACTTTGGGGGAATTGTGGCAAACCATCACGTTTTCCAGGAGGGGAGAGCAGGGCTCTACTCACATTGTCTACAGTAAGTGTAGTGCACTGGAATAGTTAGATCCCAGTAGCACGGCTTCCATAGAAGAATCAGAGACTGGGGACCAGGGGGAAGAGTTGCCCATCACTGATGGCCAGGTTCCTGGGGTGGATGAGATTCTTCTCGAATTTCTTAAGTAACCGGATGTTTCAGAGCTGTGTTAGTGGGCATGCTTTTGCAGCAAAGCACTGAACTTGAGGACAATGTCTCTGGATTGGCAGACTGTGGTAGTGGTTTCTCTTTTTAAGAAGGTGGACCGGAGAATGTGTTCCAGCTTCATGGGGATCACACTCTTCAGCCTCCTCTGTAAGATCTACTGCAGGCTGCTTGAGAGGAGAGTCCATTTGTTAATCAGAGGAACAATGACTTTTGGGGGGTTTTGTTCTTATGTGGTAATGCATAGACAACTTAAGGAATGAAGCATGTCACTGACCATCTTTTCTCTATTGCAGTGCCCCAGGTTGTTAAGAGTTGTGCAGACTTCATAGAGAAACATGGAGTCGTGGATGGAATCTACAGGCTCTCAGGGATCTCTTCCAACATTCAGAAACTGAGGTTTGTGCCTGTTTCGCACATGCTGCAAAATCAAAATATAACACTAAACAATTCCTGAGGATTCTCAGGAAGGACCAAATTCCAAAACTGGCTTCTAGCTTCTAAAATATCCCCTCTAGTCTGAGTTCCCTCTGGGGTTTCAGTGTCTTTTTTTTTCTTTTTGCTTATTTTCTTTTTTCTTTCAAAAGCTTTTTTGGTGAATGAATTATGATAAGTAATTGGAATTATACTGAGATTCATTAAATATTGTTTTCTTTTTGAGCTGCTTCTTTTGGAATCCATCAAACACAATTTGTTTCAAGCTGCGCAGCTCCGAACGGCTGTAATGGTCTTCTCATCTATTTTATGCTTGCCAGGAGGAATTTGTGAAACAATCCCCCATCAGTACATAAATTAGGCACAGAACCTGATGGTGTTTGACAGCCAATCAAAACGTCTTTTCTCACTTAAAATAACTGACTGTCACCACACGAAATAGTCTTTCAACATTTATGAAAACACAGGAGATAAAAACGCAGTCGACGATTTTCTGATAATAATCAGCAAGCTTATTAATAGATTTCCTGCATTAGATGCAAGAATAAAGTTTTTTTTTAAACAAAGACACTGAAATAGTAATAAAAGGCATACATTATCATGTGGTAAATTAATGATTTCTGCCTCAAAAGGAGCTTATAGTCCTGTTTTTGTTGTTTGTTTTTCTCATATATTGACAGATGGGCAGTAGGATGACTCCCACACTGTTCTGTTTTTCTCTTTATTTTGGTCTCCATGTAGGCATGAGTTTGACTCTGAACAGATCCCAGACCTGAGCAGAGACGTCTACACACAGGATATCCACTCAGTGGGCTCTCTCTGCAAACTGTACTTCAGGGAGCTGCCCAACCCTCTTCTCACCTACCAGCTCTACGACAGATTCTCAGTAAGGACCACAGCACGGGTTTACACTGGGAATAGATATCAGAAAGGAAGCTGGTATTGCAACAGTGTCAAGTATTACAAGTAGGGCAAAAAAAAGCTGCGAGGAACATATTTCTAGTTATTCAGTGGTGACAAAAGAACAGAAGAAATCATTTCAAAATTTCTGCTCATTTTGAAGTGCTGCTCAAAATGGGGTCAGTGCATCACGCTGAGCTTTCTAGGAACAGCGGGGGTTGTGCATGTTAAAACCCGAATAGCAGATTAAGCGAGACAAAACAGTGGCTGCTTTGAATATTTAACAAAAAAGGGGGAAAACGAGAGCGGGGATGTTGAGGAAACTCCCTCGGCTGTGATTAACGGTCTCGAAGTCATGCGCGCTTTATCCTCTGTCTTTTTACAGGAGGCTGTGTCTGCACCCACAGATGAGGAGAGGCTGGTCAAAATCCACAATGTCATCCAGCAGCTGCCTCCTCCACATTACAGGTCAGCTTTCAAGCTCGCTGCTGCTGCACCCTGGTGGTCTGAAGTAGAAATGGGATTTTGTAAACAGCATGTCGGACCCTGCTGAGAGTCTGACTTGGTTTGTGGGAGCCGTGAGATCCCGTTTTCCTACACAAGCCTATATCTCAGTTACAAAAATGTCTCTCATATTCACCAAATACAGCAATTTAAAGTTATTTTATTTAGCTTGAGATGTGAAAAACTGATCCTGCCAGTTTCAAATCTTTGTATTGGTAATAGGAAGGATAACTGTGTTGGGTTTGAGCAGATACAATAAGCTAAAGTTGTCAATTTTAAAGTCTAAAAAGAAAAATTTACTTTTTTTTTTGCAGGACACTGGAGTTCCTCATGAGGCACCTCTCCCAACTCGCCACCTTCAGCTCCATCACTAACATGCACACAAAAAACTTAGCTATCGTCTGGGCACCTAACCTCCTCAGGTGACTATCATAGCGTCGCAGCATTAGCTTTGCTGTTTCATTCTAGCCTTTCTGTGACGGTGAACTGGGGCATGTCTCAGTGGTACAGAGCTGCTGTGAAATGGGTTGCGCTGTGCTTTGCTGTGTTTCAGGTCCAGACAGATCGAGTCGGCCTGCTTTAGCGGCACGGCCGCGTTCATGGAGGTACGTATCCAGTCGGTGGTGGTGGAATTCATCCTCAATAATACTGAGGCTCTCTTCAGCCCCAAACTTAATTCGATCATAAGGGAAAGTACTGGTAAGTGTTTTTTTAAAACTGTTTCCCAGTCAAGGATTATAAAAGTTCTTGTATACATATATACCCTGTATGCATCTCTAACACACTGAACATTTCAACTTTAGGTAACAACACCTTATCCAGACCAAAGTCCCTGATGGTCTGCTCCCCATCCACTAAGTTACTGTCTATAGAGGAAGCTCAGGCTCGCACACAGGTACATCTGGGCTCCCCGGCCACCACCCCCTGCCTCACCCACAGTGACTACATCGAGGTCGGAGAGGGACCAGGAGCTCTCCTCGGCAAGTTCCACACAGTCATCGAGCTTCCGATAGAGAGGTTGGTATATGGCCGCCTTCTGTGATATATGTGAAGGAATCTTTCTGCTTCTCGAACTGCGACTCACGCGCTGTCACACCCGATCTGATCTGTTTATTGATAACAATTAATGGATTCAATTCAATTCAATTCAATTTTATTTATATAGCGCCAAATCACAACAAAAGTCGCCTCAAGGCGCTTCATAGATACAGAGAAAAACCCAACAATCATATGACCCCCTATGAGCAAGCACTTTGGCGACAGTGGGAAGGAAAAACTCCCTTTTAACAGGAAGAAACCTCCGGCAGAACCAGGCTCAGGGAGGGGCAGCCATCTGCTGCGACCGGTTGGGGTGAGAGAAGGAAGACAGGATAAAAGACATGCTGTGGAAGAGAGACAGAGGTTAATAACAGATATGATTCAATGCAGAGAGGTCTATTAATACATAGTGAGTGAGAAAGGTGACTGGAAAGGAAAAACTCAATGCATCATGGGAATCCCCCGGCAGCCTACATCTATTGCAGCATAACTAAGGGAGGATTCAGGGTCACCTGGTCCAGCCCTAACTATATGCTTTAGCAAAAAGGAAAGTTTTAAGCCTAATCTTAAAAGTAGAGATAGTGTCTGTCTCCCGAATCCAAACTGGAAGCTGGTTCCACAGAAGAGGGGCCTGAAAACTGAAGGCTCTCCCTCCCATTCTACTTTTAAATACTCTAGGAACAACAAGTAGGCCTGCAGAGCGGGAGCGAAGTGCTCTAATAGGGTGATATGGTACTACAAGGTCATTAAGATAAGATGGGGCCTGATTATTTAAGACCTTGTATGTGAGGAGCAGGATTTTGAATTCAATTCTGGATGAGCAGCATATTTGGCACTTAATTAAAAGTCATTTACAAAGCAAAGCTGCAAACTTTATAACTAAATTATTCTTTAATTAGATGCCATGAGATGAATAATCGGCCAAAACAAGTATCTGAAAATGTCAAGTTCACTTTTGGGAATTTTGCATTTTTTTCTTTTTTTTTTTTTTAGTCCAATCAGATGACTGATGAGCCATGATGAGGCATCCGTCATCTGTCAGTCCGTTTACAGTATTGGTCACAGTTTAATTGCACTTAACGATGATCACGTAATGGGTCTTCACTCAAGTTTTACAACAATTTGGCTGAATACAAATTGTAACACATAAAAAAAAAGAAATGTGTGGATAAGGTCACTTACAAGGTTTTCCCATTTTCACAGTGTGACCTTCATGCACACCACTTACAAATTCTTGCTCCTGACGTGCTGAAGAATCAGTTCAAACAATTTAGTCATTCAAGTCATTAACATGAGATCCTCCATGATAATAAACATGCTTGAACAACATGAAAAAAGCTGAAAAAACAAATGACAGGAGAGTTCGAACTTTCACTTTGCCACGTGTATCCTGTTAGATGATGATGAACATGCTCCTATTGGTCATAATCGCTGAGTCAGTGCTCGTATTACTGGTTTACCAGGGGTTTCCTATCATCATTGTGCTAATCCGGTCCACTCTATGACATGACGATCATGCCGTTTATGGCTGTGGCAGGATCCTCTTTGAGTTTTGAATGGGTTTGAATTCTAATAAGTTTGTGTAATACAGCCAATGACAAGAAAACTTTTCACTCTCTTGTCATACTTCACAATATCATGCGATTTGTGATTGATCGTGAGTCATCGCTAACACTCTGGTTGTAGACTAGATAATTAATCGCATCATATAATGAAAAAATAGTAACTACTTATGTCTTGTTTTTGGTCTCAGTTAGAAGTTATTTTCTTCTTCTTGTACTTTTAGAAACAAGCGCCGGTATTGAAAATGATGCGTTTCTGTGTTGCAGCAGCAAGCGGCCTCCTGCTAAGGCTAAGAAGTCTCCAGTGGGGAACTGGCTCTCTTTTTTCCACCTGGGAAAATCCCATTCTGTGTCCAAACGTAAACTGAAGCGACACCCCAGTGAGCCTAACGAGATAAAGAGCATTGCACTGCCAGGTCAGCCCAGAAAACATGCAGCTTCTGTACCCCAAATCTTCATTGCTTCTTTTTTGCATTTTAATTTATTGCTTTCTGATTGATGTATTTATTAGAGATGCTGATTCATTTATTAGGAATATTAATTTGATCAAATGTTTGCAGGGGGAAGAGGAGATAGTGGCACTTTGCGCTCTACCAAAAGTGAAGAATCTCTCACCTCTTTGCAAAATTTACAAGGTAATTAATGGTTAATATTGTCTATTTTCCACACTTCAAACATGCTGCCAGTGGTTTATAATATTTTCGTACAACGTACTACTAAATAATCAGTATAATATGAGTATGATTTTATTCCATCCCAGGGGAGCCTCCAAGTTACCGTCCTCTCAGACCTCGTTCAACTAGCGAGGCCATGTCTCCCGACAGTAAAGACGACCTCCACAACGGCGGCAGTAAACGCGACCGCAAAACAAAACCGCCACACGAGAGTCACGCTGGTGCAGATCGTGTCAGTACTGCAGCAGGCATTTCACCTCCACACCAGGAGGATGACCTCGACCTTTCTCCACCGGCTGCAGGCATCTCTACGTTAGACTTTGACCCCATGTCTTTTCAGTGCAGCCCACCTCCAGCAACCCCTGGACCACAACACGGTAAAGATGCAAACAAGTGGAGGAAGAATGTTGGTTGTTCTAGTGAATCAGAGCTCATCTCTTCTCCTAACAACAACAACCTGGCCTGCCTACAGTCTCCAGACATTAGTCCAGTGCTCAGTAAAGGTGTGAGGAAGGTTAGCTACAAGCAGCTCTCCCCTAAACTCAGGAAGAAATCATTTAAGACGCAAGCAGATGTTCAGTCTGCATCCATGTCTCTGCCACCTCAGAGGGTTTCTTCTGCCCCAGCGGATAACAGTGACGCTCCACTGGCAGATGGAAAAGGGCCCAAAGCGTCCTATCAACACTGCAGCCCACTCAGCACAGCGAGCCAGGCATCAGCTGTGACAGACCTCACTCCGTCTGCACAGAACATGTCCGATCCAGGTTAGTGCCATTGCTCTTTCACATTGCATACTTGATTTATACTGTAAAGTTAGTGGTTATTTAAATAAGAATGCCTTTCTTAGTTTCTTATGAAAGCTTTTGTGTCTTGTCCCATCACGTCTTACCATAGCTTTGTTTGTCCTGTCATACTGTAGCGTTGTTTGTCTTATCCCTCCCCAGGAACAGATAGACTTATGAGTTCAGTCTCTGTTCTCCCTCCTCACCCTCCCTTGACGAGTGCCGCACGCAAGTTGGCTCTGGCTCTGGCTGAAACTGCCCAAAAGGCCAGCAGCGGCTCCCAAAGAAGAAGCAATGTCCCTGTGCATCCGCTTCACAGACCGGAAGCATCTCACGTCCAGGACAGACCACCACGGCCCTCAGTCCTTGATCTCAAAGCGTATCCCCAGGAGTACAGCGGCTCTAACGTCTCCCCTGCTTCCCAGTGGCAAACATCGGTGCACAGCCCTGCGGAGACCCACTGCTACTCTCATCCTCTTCATTTCCTGCCTCCGCACCTCTGCTCAGAGTCGCTGCAGGTCACCGACGGACAGGAAAGCATGTGCAATTTCACTCCCAATGTCAGTCCGCTCGGGTCAGGGAGCTTGGATGAAGGCAGCGCTGAGAGGAGGGACTGCAGAGAGAAAAAAGAGCTTAGCGATGTCACGCAAACAGAGCACACCTATCAGAGTGTTGGAGTTTCAACACCCACTCAGCCCGTCTACTCGCCTCAGAGCCCATCGCCATCTCCTGGATACGTCAACCCGGACTCGATAAACGTTTTTAATTTCCGCTCCGTTCTGGCAGAGACCTCCATGCCCGCATCCGTCGAGGAGGTGTTTCCGCGTCCATTACAGCCCTCCTTAACGCATCATTACAGCCCAGAAGAGGAGACGCCGCTCGGCATGCTTGAGGATGTCTACGGTAATCAACATTATCATCATCATCATCATCATCACCGACCAGTTCAGGCAGCACGAATGCCTGCACCTCACTGCCCTCGGCCTGATGCTCTGCCGCTTCACCTTTCTGGGCCAAAAGGCTTGTACAGGCAGTCCTCCGAAGGCCGCTACAGCAGTTTAGGTTTAAGGCACCCTTTGTCACCTCAGTACAGACGATACCATAGAGATGAGCACCTTATCAGTGGCTGCCACAGGCAACAAGGCCAGTGGCAGAGGTCAGATGATAGAGTAGTCGGCCACCCGGCCATCCGCAGGGCTCGCTCCTTCCATGCCCCTCAGATTAGTCACTACGAGTTGGCAGAGACAGAAGTCCTGCCCCCTGACACCATGTTTTATGTCGAGCAGACAGCAGGCCAGGAAGCACCTTATCAGAGGCTGATTCAGACCGGTCTTCACCCTGTGCGGCCGCAGTTTGAGAACACACACGCTGACTACCACTACAGCCCCTATTCAAATGTGAACCCTGCAGATGGCTCTCGCTATTACGCAGAGCCCTGCCGGCAAAGCGGCATCCGACACAGTAAGTCTTACACCGTGCGTTCCACAAGAGAAAGCGGACAATCAGATTACTACAACTACTCTCCTCAGCGCGTCCCCCCTGTGAACAGAGAGCTTTTCATAGAAAGCAGGGACACTGTTGTTTATGAGGCGAGAGACGCAGAAGTTTTCGAAAGAGTCTTATATCAACCAGTCGTGCAGGAGAGTAAATCCAGACACAAAAACACATATCCAGCTGCGTCTCCTTGTGAGAGTCCCATCTCGCTTGCTGACACAAGAAGTAGAGACATCGCACACACGAGAAGCAAGTCAGACCCTGGAAATGCCTGCCTCCTTTCCGCTGACAAGATGGAAAGACAAAATGTTATCCTTACATCCCCGACTTCCCAGAGGTCCCAAGCGGTAGACCCCGAGGTCACCAGGCGGCAGCGCGTTCACCGCTCAAGCGCGGACTCGGGGCCTTCCAGGCGGATTCACATCAAAGAGCGTTCCTCTCAGCAGCCATCGCTTCGCAAAGTCCCCTCGCTCCCGGAAAGAGGCTGTCCTAACTTTAAGACCGTCGAGCACAACGACAGAAGCCATACGCGAGGTCATGACCAGGATCGATTAATGACGACCAACGCTGTCAACAGCTACTCTGGTATGGTGAAACCCAGCATCCTCAGGAGACCCGGGAGGTCGCAGAGCACCAGAGAAAACCGTCACTACTACCACTACCACGCCAAATCCCAAATGGATCCCGAACATCTGGGATCCTTTTCCAACAGAAGGACTCAGAGCACTAAAGTCAGGCCCACACAATATGACCACATGGAGGGGTATTACGCAGCACCCAGGCCTAAACCCACAAGATCCGTTAAAGCCGTGGCAGGATATCTGCCTGGCCAGGGCTGCATGTCGCCCCGCGGGCACAGACTGTTGTCCCAGGCTCTGGGTCATGAGGCTTTTTATCACGCTGCTCTGAGATCAGAAGCCGGGGTCTACGAGTGATTCTGACCACTGTTTTGTTTTTTGTTTTTTTTATCTGATTCCACATTGGGGCCAAAGGAGAACAGCACTTTATCCTCAGCCAGACCAACAGACTGTTGCTTTGAAAGTGTGTTTATTTTAACCTTCAGGAGCTGCTACAAAAAGTGTGAAGTGAGGCTGCTGCTGGGGATCGTACTGCCAGCGTTAGTGGTAGTTTCATATTTTTCCAGTGGCTTCCAGGGAAGCTAGAAGGCAACAAATGAATCGTATGCAGGCGTTGTATTGAATGAAAAGAGTGTAAACACTAAGACGCATGACGAGAAGAAAATGTGTTTAAAAAAGAAGAGATTTTATTTAATGTCTAAGCAACACAACAAGGGATGACAAGGTAAATTAACTGGTTTTATGAATATGATTTTAAAGTTTAGAATGTGTATAAAATAACAGTCATTTTAAACGTATATTTCTATAAATAACACACATCTAACATGTGGCCAATGTACTGTACATTTGTTTTTTATTCTGGTCTGCTCAGACTTCAACAAGCACTTTTAAGGATAACTGTGTACGAAACACATTGTCTTAACGTGGTATACATGAAGCCTCTTGATATACAGCGTATCTATTTTTTCCTGTAAGAAACGGCTTGCTCAGAATCTTTGTTTGAATTCCAAATTAGCACTTTTTGGGAGGGTCGGTGAAACGGAAGATAACCTCATGCTTTCTAACTTTGCGCTTCTTTTTCTTTATCACGCATTGTGTATTGCAAAATGACAATGAGTGCTATGATTTTTGATTTCGTATTCTCTTTTTCTTTCGTTAAGGTCGAACGCACCGCGGCAAAATATGCTTGAGATGTACATGCGAGTCAGCTCATGCGGTTCGGTGAAAGTGTATTTTGTGCGGCATCGTGCTTTGGTCGCGTAATGAAAGTTTCTTCGCTCTTCATGGGGAACTTTTAACAGTGTGGTGTTTTACATGTTTTATTCATTTAAAGATGCTCTTTTAAATTCTTAATGTAGACGAGGATATTCTGTTAAGACATGTTAATTGACTTATTTTAGTGAAAGTAAAGAAAAAAAATAAAGATATATTATCAATGATTACAGTGCGTCAAACTCTTATTTCATGGATATATTTAGAGGACATGACTTAAGACACTGTATATGCATCTTTTTGCTTTACTTTACCTTCAACCCTTACTCATTAGTGTTAACTTCTAAAAATGGATGCTTAGTAACCAGAGATATTACTTTCTTCGTGCGATTTATCGATACATGGCACCTACATTACCCACAATGCAACAATAGGCCGCAGTGCTGTCGAAGAACACACTTTAATGGCTTTCATCTAAACTAATTAATTTCTAGGGGTCTCTACAGTCTTGGAAAAACAATTCTGCTTGATACGAGATATGCCTTTTTGTAAATTATTACCACTAATTGTAACCTTAAAAATTGCTTTTGAGGTCTAAATTGGCCTACGGTTCATACTTGGCACTTATGTTTTTGTTTCTAAGAGACAGGCAAACACTAAAAAAAAAACCAGTCTAAAACAAAGTGTGTAGATGTGCACCAGTGTAACAGGTGTTTCTCTACAATGCATCCATTAGGAGGGTGAGGCTACAGAGGTCTGGTAAGCTCACGTCTTTCTAGCTAAACACTTCCTGACATTTTTGTTTTTCTTGTTTTCATACTTTTAATTTTTCACTAAAAGCTAAGTCTGATTTTGGTGCCATTTACAAGATTTTGCTGAGTCACAAAAGGTTTACGACATATAAGTGACTTGCAAATTGACATTTTATGTGTAAAGTCAGTTTCCCAGGAATTTAGTTTATAACGTGTGATTCCGTTATGAATCAGCAGGCTGGGGTTTGGAGAAAGAAACTACTGGAGCACTAAAAAAAAGCATTCCAGGATTTGAGCTAATAGACTATGAAACATGCAACTTCATCCCACCAGGTTTAATAGTCAAAACAACATTTTGTGTCAATAGTGTTCTTAAGCAAACTGGGGAATTTCAAAGCTTTTCTGTCCAGTTAAGCAGGCATTATGGAAATACATTATGAAGCGTCGTTAGTCAAAGAGTCTACTAACTATCTACTTTTTTAAAAGATCTGAGATGTGAAAAAATCAAGAAATGTGATGTTTTAAATCGATTTCTAAAATGCTGTGAATAAATAATGCAGTTATTTAAATAAATATGTATTTATTCCATCTTTCTTATTCTGACCCTCAGGCAGAAAGTCCCAGAGCTTGGAGCAGTTTTAACAGTGGCGTGTGCTCACCACCAGGTGGCACTGCAGCACTGCAGAAACAACATAAGCTCCTACTGCATTCAGGGGAGATCACAGACTTTGATTTGCTTCTCAGACATCTCATATCTGCTCAGAAACACTGCAGAGGATCCTGACTATTTTATTGCTTGTATTGCTTTTGAATTTCTGTGGTTATTAAAGAAAAATACCTGGATGTGATGTAGAAATGTGTAAAGAGCTCATTTATTGACAAAGATATGCTCTTCCAGTTAGCTGTAGTAGCGAAATTAGCTGTAGAAGACGAGCTTTAAAAGCGAGTGTGATGCTGTACTTATATACCTTAAGCTTGTAGCCACAGAAAGCCCATTTAAGCCATGGTTTAAAGAGAGTTGAGGGCAGTAGAATAATCAGAGGGAATCAGCCAAGGTTGTCCAAAGTGTCTGGGGAATTGTTGCATTGTTAGAAATTATTAAAGTGTTCCCCACCAGATCAAAACAGCCTCCCATTCACAGCTGACTGAAAGGCTCGGTCTTTGGCAAAAACCATTAAGAGAGCCTGCGGACTCTAGGCAATGTCTCCTGGCAGCTCTGCATTGCTCCTGGAGCAGCGAGCCATTGTTTATTCATCGCCACATTGGCATTCAAAGTGCATCCTCACTGTTCTCTTTCATAACCAACAAGTTGCAATTTTTATGCATGTGAAGGTTGAAGTCAAATTATTTATGGGAGACTGGACCTGAGGAAGGCACACGGCCTCTAGCAAAATGGTTTACGTTGAGAGCAATCCTTTTCTATAGGCTATTGAATTCGCTGGATCACAGCAAGATGTGCATGTATTATTCAGCTTTTGAGAGAAAGAATTGTTGCCCTGCTAGACTGCCATCTGCTTTTTGGACATTGTGATGCATCTGAGGCATGCTACCCTTCAGGATTAGGTTAAAGTCTTATTTTTCAGCATGGGGACAAATGAAATGAGTGGGAAAAAAAGGATGGGCTTTTCTAGCGTCCCTCCCTCAAACTTTTCACCGCCCCTCATTGCAGGAGGCTTTCAAGTGCAAAATACATATATATATATATATATATATATATATATATATATCAGAGGGGAAATTGCATGAGCAGGTCTCGCTGTACCCGAATTGGAAGAAAGAGGCAGAAGAAGCTGAGGTTCAGCTGCGAAAGGAAGGAACTTTCACCTGTATGAGAAATTATTCAAGAACATCTGGTGGAGTCCAGATGCAGAGATGGAATGTGTGAGGCGTGTGGTGCCAAACGCCAGCAGGTGCAAGGTGAAAGGACTCTCACCTCTCCAGGGGCAGGTGATCTGCAGGATAATAGTTACCCACTACTCTTAGGAAGACGCCTCTTCAGAGTTGAACAAAATTGTGCATTACAGACTCTTTACATTCTGAGCGAACAATTTAAAATCCTTAATGGTTCTGACTGTGACTGCAGTCAGCAGATCTATTAGTAATATAGCACATGGCAGGAGCTGCGTTTCTCTGGTTCACAGCACTTTAGTGGCTCCATAAAGAACCATTTTTGGTTGTTCATTACAGTGTAATGTTCCATTACAAAACATTATTGGAACTTTATGAATGTACACTTCCTCATTGTTTCTTTGATGGATCTTGACGGTGAAGTGCAGAGCATATTTAAATAGCAAAACACTGCAGTAGGAGCATCCAGTTCAAAACAAACCAAAAAAACAACGACCCTCCTTTAGAAAGATATGCATCCAGCTGGAGCTTATTTATGAATACATATAATCAGCCTAAATAACGGAGAAGTTTTTTTTTCCCTTTTTGTGAATATGTATAAAGACGCATTGTCTTTTAACCCTCTCAGGTTCATATTAAACTTTTTATTGCTAATGCACAACCAAGTCCTGCAGTGGTACTTCTGAGTAAGAAAAACTCATAAAATACGTATGTGGGGTAATCAGGTTGTTAGTTTTTAACTGTTGCAAATCGGCAACGCCTGCCTCGAGAGGGTTAAAAACCTGCTCTCTGTATATAGATAGCAGTGTGTGTGATGGCCTTAAAATAGATGTTTTAGTGAGCACATGAAGCAGCACCTGATCTTACTCTAAGCTAAAACATCAGTTTCGGGTGCTTTCCCTTGTTCGTGCAACAGAGGAACATCTGATCCGCGTTCTGCCATTCTGGCTCGGTGCCACCTTGTCCTTCTTGGCGACAGTTTGGAGATGAGCGGCGCAGATCCGACTTTGGGTTTCTGTTGTGTTTTCAGCATCTCGCTGATTGGGAGACGCTGCCATAATCACCAGTGTACTGAACATTTTGTATACTTGTTAGCAAAACCCAGAGTATCTCCTCTGATAAGAGAAAGTTCTAAGAGATCATCTTCGTCTCACTTAATTAACTAGTTAACATGACAATGGATTCGCGTTTAATTAAAGCAGCCAAGAGAACCTTGTTAGTACTTCAGATAACCAATTAGGCCCTGGCTTTGGGCAGAAATATATATTTTATTCAAGTGTATCCATGGTTTTAGAAAATGAAAATCAGACGCTTTTTAGAGGGAGTAGTGGTGGCAGGGTGGAGGGGAACAGGGACAATGCTTAGTGATTGAATAAGTGATTAGACCTCAGGTTTACACAAAGGCTCCTCACTTGCAGTAATGGCTGCCTGTTAGGGCTTAGTTCTCTAATTTGACATTCACATGCATATCAAAAGCGACTAAGCAACTGGAAGACTGTGTGCTGGCCCATACAATGCAAGGCGCAGTTTGTGTTGCAAACAATGCTCTTGACCTTTAACTGATGAATAATAGCCTGAGAAACAGAACGTAATTATCCAAGGCAGTAGGGCTGGTTCAAAAGGTAACCACTAGTTGAGTAAGCTTTAGCCATGTGAATCCACTTGGGGCGTTTATCTGTAAGCGATATATCTGTTATTATGGAGCATATCTGCGTACCGGTGATTACAGTTCGATGATTTTGAATTTAACAGATTTTAAACTCATAAGGCGTCACTAATGAGGAAATGGGGACAAAAGACAAATAAGTCAACAGGTTCTGCGCTACTGAGGAAAAGGTTTTGTTCATCAGAGACGAAGAAGAAAAAATAAAGGCCACCATCTGGATCAAGGAGCATTCAGTGTAACCATCAGATAAAAATCCAGCAAAGGATGCTCACGCTCAGTTGTCTGGTTACTGTTATTGTTCCACTGCCACAGGTGGACATACCTCACTTCTGGTAAGTTATGGTTGGTCGGTGACTGTAAGTCAGATATATATCATGACATGCATGATGAAGACCTCGTGGAAAAAAATCTATAGCTCTGCACAAGAGTTATTCCATCCATGCAGTCATTTAGCAAAGCAGAAACAGGAGCCCGTAGTGCTCCGGGCTCCACCTCATGCTATTTCACAACCATTTAATTTATACATTTAAAAGCTGAATTTAATTTTTTACATTAAGAAACAAAGCATGCTTGGGTATAATTTATCTTTCTGACATGCCCTTTCTTAAAGCGGACCAAATCAAATAGGCTTGAGGCGGGGCAGGCAAAGGGTTTTGTTTGTCAGGTTCCAGCAACCAGCAAAATTCTTACGTAACATGTAATATGGTTAAAAGTAAACTAACTACATTATGCCTCCCTCTGCTGTTTATTTTTCCCACATAACTTACATGATATCAAATTCAATATGTGGAGACCTTGTTTTCAAAACCTAATTCCTACATTAAAGGTCGGCACACAGTTCACAAAGCCTTAATATAAAATATTTTTTGCAATTAATTAAAGGTAAATAATTGAGACATAGAACGCCTTAACTCGGAAATGTAGAAAATTACCCCAAACAACAAAATGCTGTCATTATATGTGGTGCAGGAAGTGGCAAACTACCCTGACTGGAGATATAAAAGACTTAATGATGTGTTTACAGGTAATTATCTATGTAACTGGAGTGTGTTCACGTTTGCTATAATTACTCAAGGTTTAAAATAAAACTCTCGAAAAAAAAAACGCATTGTTCGTTGTGCTGCTACTATTCCTCAAAACACTAATTAAGTGAAGAAAAAAAAGTGTTCCATCTTGTTTCCATTAACTTGTCTCTTTTGTTCTTTCCTGTACACATTTTTCTTGTTTCACTAGCTCCATTTTCTTTGTTCACATCACAATGACTTGGTAAGAGTGCACTAACGCTGGTTGCCGATACATCTCAAGCTCAGGCTTTCATGTCTTAAAATGAATACCCAGTGATAGCACAAGCATTATGCCTTAGATGATGGCTTCCCTCGTCTTGTGGTAGTTTGTCACACAGTATGTGTACGATCTCAACTGTTGTGTCAACATAGTTCTCAGCGTAGACGTGTAGCGATGACCGCACAGACCAACTATATAAACAGCTCTTCTCAGCAATGTTTCACCAACCGAAAGCTAAATCCTTTGCACAGCTGAACAAAGGAAACGAATTCCAAACATTTCTCTGTATTTGTCTGTGAACCTTTTTATCCACTCACTTTTAATCTGCGCTGCCAAGCCAGAATAACTACTGTTGCTGACATCTTACCTCCCTAAAGTAGAAAATATACCACAGAAGCATGTGACTTTTGGGTGGAGTGGGGGGAAAATCCACATAACAGTTTGTTAGACCACAAAAATAAGACAGCAGCTTATCTTAAATCATCATGGAGTACTCTTTAAGCCAACCACCTAAAAACAGTTGGTCTCTAGTGGAATTCTTTTGATTTCAATGGGAGTAAACTACCCTTAAACTGTATATTTTGGATTATTTAATAAATATCTCATTTAATGGGAGGTTCTTTATACAAATGGGGCTGGAGAAAAAAATACAATTAGTTTGCAGATCCATGAAAATTTTAGATGCACATCTAAATGATTTGTTGTTGTTTGTTTTGTGATGATTAGCTGCAGTGAGCCTAAAGATGATTAAAAGGAAGGTTTTGCAGCTCAGACACCAGTTGTGCAGTATCACTAAGCACCTCAAACTTCAAACCCTTTATGTAGAGCTGTCCGCCTTTGTGTTTCTTTACTTTTCACTTCTGATAATGAATTATTTTAGTTAGCGAGTTTGCTGTACTAAACAATTAAGGCAGTGGCTAAATCTTCAACCATAACTCAGCTTGTTTATAAACTTGCCATGTTAAATGACAATTATTAACCCTTTAAGACCTACCATAGAACCAAGTCCGCCAGAGCTTACTTTATATTTTTACATGTTGTAGTGCCATTTTTGGGAGCATTTCAAGTTGCTATTGTCAGGGTTCCTGGGTCGGTGAACAAGTGTTTTCAGTTTTGCCACATCAATGTTTTCACTTCCTGTTTTTTTTCCCCGTGTCAGCTTGTCTCTCGTGTCATTAGTCAGATTATGTTCAGCTCTGTACTCACCTGTTTCCAATCACTGTCATCATTCAACCTGTGTATTTAAGTTCCTCGGTTTCACCAGTTCTTTGTCGTGTCATTGATGTTATGTTGTTGTTTCAGCCTGTGTTCAGTCAGTCAGCCAGCCAGCCAGCCAGCCAGTCAGTCCTTCATTCATTCAGTCGTCCAGCCAGCCATATCCTACCTCTGTTCTATTTGTTCACTCCATCGACAATAAACACCAACCTTCACCTACCTACCTGTGAGTCCAGCGTTTGGGTCCTCCTTCTCTCATCCACTCAGCAACCCCTGACAGCTATACATCAATACAACCATTATAGCCCAAATTTTAATAATATGTATGCATTAAGTCCATAGTAACTACATAAATTGCAATAAACTACAAAAAATTTGAAAATCATTTTTGCTTTTTTTACATATATTTCTACATAGAGAAATTTAAGAGGTTTATCCCTCAAAACTTTAAATACAAAAAAGTTGCAAAAAATTGTTTACAACAACAGGAAATTTATTTTGAGTGTCTTCATAGTTTTATTTTTGAGATACACCAATTTTTATATACTGCAGAAAAAACGAAAAACAATCCTATAATGCAAATTTGCAGAGAAAACAGCACATGCATAAAAATAAACTATTTAAAGGAGTGCAATTTGAATTCTAAACATCCTAGAAACTATTCAGAAAAGCATAAAGTCAAACATGACTTTTAAAAACACCAGTAAAGGCTTATAAGGTCTACAAGTAAAAAACTACATTTTCTGCGAAAATGACGTCACTTCCGGTTTCGAGGAGGTAATGGCGGACATGCGATAGTTCGCACTGACGTCTATTTCCATGTAGGAAGTGTTCCGAACAGCTGATCGGATCGGCAAAGCCCGTTTCTGGAATATTATGTTTTTGTTCCTGCAAGCACTTTTTATGCAATTTTTGCAAAGCTTTATGTGGAAGGAAACCGTGACCTAGGATAAGCTGATGGCATAACCCTCGTCATCATTCGTGAGGACCCAACACTAACTCTATCTCTAATTCTAGGGAATATATATATATATATATATATATATAAAACATTTTAGCTATTTGGTCTTCGCGATCATGGAGCAAAGAAAATATTAATCCTTCTAACTGACACACATAAAAAAAAAATCACTTTTTTATTTAAATGTCAATTTTGCCTTTCTATAAAATACAATGTTAGAGTTGGGGTTATCGGGCAGCACGGTGGCAGCACTGTTGCCGCACAGCAAGAAGGTCCTGAGTTCAATTCCACCATCAGGCCGGGGTCTTTCTGTGCGGAGTTTGCATGTTCTCCCAATGTTTGCATGGGTTCCCTCCGGGTACTTCAGCTTCCTCCCACCATCCAAAGACATGCAGTTTGTGGGGATTAATCAATCCAAATTGCCCGTTGTGAATGTTTGTCTGTCTCTGTGTGTTAGCCCTGCGACAGACTGGCGACCTGTCCAGGGTGTACCCCGCCTCTTGCCCTATGACAGCTGGGATAGGCTGCAGTGACCCCCGCGACCCTGAAAAGGATAAGCGGAAGCGAATGGGTTGATGGATGGATGGATGAATGGAGTTGCTCTATGTGTTTTATCTCTGTGCTTTTTTTTTTTCTCTTTTTTTTTTACTATTTATGTAATAAATATATACATTACCACCATGACATGAACTACTGGTCTTGGATTTACATTTTGAAACATAACTATTAGATTTTTGGCTACTGACATGTTGGCTTTTTTTGGAGCCATGTGACATTGTTTTTATTTTAGACATGGCTAACTATATCAAGGTTGGTTACATATCCATAAAGTAGAGTGCATCACACAGACACACACACACTTGTTGGCTAATTAGTGCTACAAAAAGAATGCTAAAATCCCATAGGTTTACTCACTAAAACTTGAGCACAAACTTCTGGAATGATCATACAGCACAGAGTAGTATTATTGTAGTATTAGTCAAATATCCCATTAAAAATTCTCACTAAGGAACCAACAACACACACACAGTTAAGAGATCAATATAAAGTTACAATGTGTAAAATCTTACCAATTCAAGTGCACAACTGTAGCTATGGCGACTGCTGTAGGACAAACAACTCTGCTGCTGTTCATCTGTAGTGAGTGTCAGCAGTCAGTCTGCTGTTTACCTCAGCTAACAAGTCTATTTACTCTAAATCTTTATGACAGGAGGCAGTGAGTCAGTGAAGTTCACTTCTTTCCAATGACAGCAATACTGAGGTGAGTTGACATATCTTGAACTTTTCTGTTGGCAAGTGTGGCTGTTTCTTTAGCGGCTGTTAGCTTGTGTTAGCTACGGTTGGCATTAGTCAATTACTTACATTGTTGGACTTGGACACTTAGTGAATAAACTCTCATATGGTTTGAAGATTTAATCAAGCTGTTTATTAGAGATAATTGTTTAGGGACTTTTAGGACACTCAAGCTTATAACCCACTGCTTTTTAGCCAGCTTTTTGTCAGCTGTCAGGCCATGGGAAGGTCGCATGGCTAATCTATTGACAATAAGTAATTGGGCCAATAAGCATGTTCATGCACACTTTTGTATGTTGGACCCCTGACTTCAGTTTAGGAGATGAGGCTGAGGAGATGTTTTATCTAGATGTTGGTCATAGTGTCTCTTTCCATCATATTTTTGTTTCTTTGGTGAAGGGGAAACTTACTCAGATGAGAAAACACAGCAAGGATCCTTTATATCTTGAGTGTGAAGGTGCACAGAAACAACTAGGAGTTCTCTTCTCTGCCTTTGGTGTACGTGGACGGTCTCTAGCCACATGCATACAATAGGCTTATGTCCATCTCTACACTATTCCAGATGGTGGGGCAACGTGGTAGCTTCCAAAACTGGACCCTGCTCCTAATTAATTGATTAATTCTAAGTAGATTAAAAAAAAACAAAACATCACCCCAATTAGAGTTATTATAAAGGGACATCTATTAACAGAAGCCAAAACCAGGCTATAAACTATCCGGTCGTTAAGTCTGACGTCACTAGCCGTGTCTGGGCCTAAACTCAAACGATCACTATGGCATTACTGAGAGTTGAAAAACTGTCTAAAGTCTTTCATCTTTAATAAAATGATCAGTGTTCTGCTCTACCAGGTGTAACAATTGAGTTTAACATCCAGGCATCCATGAAAACGGAATTTATGACATTTAACGGAGATAGAAGTTAGCAGGAAGTTAGCTCGCTAGCTTCTATCGAAATACAATATAGCATGTCCTGACTGCGGGGTTTTGGAAACAAATTAAAACGTACAGCTCTGTTATCACTTCCAACTTAAATGAAGACAGAAAACTAAACAGCAGTGATGTTTGTAGGGTTACTGAAGTTTGGCTAGCTGGCATATAATGATGTGCTACGTGACCGCTAGCGACACAGCTATGTTAGCATAATATAAACAAGCTAACTTTTTTTCCACTCGATAAAAGTTAACGTGAGTGTTCTCGGTGGTCAGGAACAAATGTAATTGCATGGCAGGATGCTGTAAAAGGACCAAACTTCAGCCAGGAGAACAACTGAGATAATCCATCCACAATACGAGGTTAGTCACTCATATACTGCTGCATGGGCTGGGCTGTAGTTACATCCTAAGGTTTTAAAAACTGAGCTTAAATAAATGATTAGCGGTAATGAAAGCTGAGGGAGGTCAACAGTGATCACTGACTGTTTTAGGAGCTTTTTGAGATTAAATAGAAGAAAATACATAACATTAAACATGTTAACAACACAAAAGCCATATTAAACGCAGACTACTTTAGGCCCGGAAGTAGGATTCGTCACGTCATCACTTAACAACCGGATAGAGATTAACTGCTTTTAGAGCCAGCGTCAAACGGCTATTAGAGGAACTGCAGGTTTTGGCATTCATTTTTCAGCCCTTGAGCTTGCCCCTAGGTAAGGGGTACCCTCTAGCTCCTGTTAAAAGTGATATCTTTTGAATAAGCTGCCTTTAACACATGTATTTATGTATGTAACAGTTGAAATAACGGATGCTGTTCTCTCTCCTTTAAAGTCCACAACCAGAACATCTATGGCATGAAGTTTTCTGCGAAATCTTTCAAACTTTAAACCCTTTTTTCTTCAGCTTCACTCATTGCTCTTAGCATTTGTAAGACAATGCACTGTGCTACTATCTCCAAATGCTGTTCACAAAGACAGTGACTGAAATGGTTACAGAGCATGAAACAGATAATTTTTTTTATTTTAACTTATCCACATCTTCCCAAATGGGAATGAATTTAAGCTCAAGCTCATTCAAGCTGATGAACTCCATCCCACGATGCCTTTCTTTCCAGGTAGGGGCCCTGTGTTAGAATTCAATGCCAATTTAATTAAAACATGTAACTTTTAATTACCTAACTAATTAATTTAATAAGTGAAAAAATAGACTCAGTGATAAATAATTGAGGTGACAATGTTCCTGCAGCAACTCACCAGCTCCATGTGACTGACTTCAAGGCTTTGTGCAGACATTTTTTTTAGGCTGTAGCAGGCTGTCCCACAAAAATAGAACGCTTTCATAAGCTGACAACAAACGCACACACAAAAACGTAAGCATAAAAAAAAAAAAAAAACATCCATAGAGGCATTGCAGTGTATATGAAAGGAGCTGGAAGACTAAATAAATTTTGTAGGGCAACAATGGTATTTTTTTTACCTGACTATCTCTAAAAGATAATCAGAAATTAAGAATTTGCTTTAAATGAAAATTAATTATGCATCAACAATACTAAATATGATAGAAAGATTACATGCAGACATAGCAGAATAAAAGATAAGAGCAGTAGATTGGGAAATGTTCGCCTTGCTTATTGTATCAGGGTGGTGGCTATGAAGCGGAACATCAATGTAAATTTAGCAAAAGAAAACTTGGTGCTTCTGCAGAGAGGAGTCACCTTGAGATTTGGTTGAGGGAACTTCACAGGATGCTGCTTGAAGCTTAGGCTCAGCAGATAATTACAGATTTCCTGTCTGAAACACTTAACCTTTTTGGGGGAGGGGGAGCGAAGGGTAAGAAAGGCCCTTTTTTTTCATGGCTTTTTCTCATTAATAACACCTAAAACTTCGACATCAACATCCAGCACATTTCCTCCCTCTGGTAAACATCAATCTCTGATTAAGTATCAGGGCATTAAACATCAAGCAGCAACATCGCTGACATTAGAGCCTATAGTGCTGTTCGCAGCATCTTTCCGGTTCGGAGTTAATCACCTCACAAACACAAGTCTCTTCTCTCTGACACTTTCATACGGGATTAACAGGCTGGTTGTGTGTGCTTTAATTAATGCAGATTTCTCTGGGTCATACTGTAGCAGTCGGAGATAATTGTGTTGTGGTTATCACAGGCTTCAGGTGCTTGTCCTTCACCATTGTTTCAAACAGCCAGCTCATCTGTTTCATGGAGTATGACTTGGCATTTCCCCCAAAACATAAAAAAGTTATATACATTAGAGATTTTTAGTAGAAGTCAGCCGATTTATTTATTTATTTTTGCTCTACCAACCTATTTGGCATACAGTGGACTAACTTTGTGCATTTTGGCTCCTGCACACTGCTTTCTCCTGCAACTTTTACAATGTTACTTATCTTAAAAAGCAAAACGTTGCTCTTCTATACAAAGCAGAAAACACTAAATCGCATATTGATGTCTTAAGAATACAGTCGCCTCTTGTTTGGCGTAATTCCAGTGCTTATTATGATCACTGAAAAACAGCAACATTAAGAAATGTGTAAGCAAGTAGAAATGTGGAGGGTTTGCAGTAGCTGTGAAGGAACATTTCTCTAGCCTGAACATTGAACTGATGGCTGCTGGAAAGCATCCATACATCTCAAAGAGAGGAATTCGTCATCGCTGTTGCTGTTTGAATCCGGTTTGAATAGACGCACTGTTTGTATTCCTCCATCAGCTGACGTAGAGGTCGTCAACGTGACTGTGGCTGTGGTGAATGGATGTGGATATTTAATGGATTCTGATGACCCTCTGAAGCACGCAGTTGACATGCTGCTGAATACTGTCTCTGTTTGAGCTCTGCTTCCACAAGAACAGATACAGAAGATCTTTACTTATACTGCAATATCTGCATGAATTTTAAATTAAAGCTCCTTATTATATGCCATTTAGAATCTGAGCTCATTGAGCTCGTCGTTTTTTTTCTGTTTTCTTTTAACTGAGCTCCTCCCGCGTTGTTTGTTCTGAGCTACCTTGCTTTTATGTTCTGTCTGCTGTAACATAGTAATCACCTGACATTTGGAATAAATAAAATATTCCTCAGTCTTTTTCTTCTTATTATTATAGCAACACTACCCATAGTGACAGTCACTCCAACAACAGTGCATAAATCTGAAATATATGCTGCAACTGAAAGTATAAAACGTTAGAATAAATACAGGCTCTTATATTGCAATGTGAGTTATTATTTACTTTAATGTTACAATGTTAAAATGTGACTTTAGGGTACTTTTATATGATTAAAATCAACAAATTTAAAAGGGTCTTGGATAAAAAGTCACTTGCGGTTTGTGGAGAACAGGAAAAATAAACCAGCGGGCAAAATTACAAGTGTAAGGATTACCAGGCTGCTTTCTTTGACAGAGCGTCAAATACCAAGGTGCCCTTTGGCATCTGTGCTGTGACACACAAGGTATATGGCTATAATTAAACAGGCCCTCCCTCCCAGCTTCTTATATGCAGTTTGTAAAAGACCCCCTGGGCATCACATTTAAACACAATGGGTAAGTATAAATTTAGAACATGTTTTGGATGGGGTGTGTTTTAAAACGCTAATCAAATGATTGTGTTTTCGTTTTGCTTTGTGTTATGTATTAAATCTTACCAACAAATGAAAAGGAAGTGAACAGGAAAGGAATCAGCAGGTGGAAGAGAAGCAAAGCATAGTATAAAAACCTTGAATTGCACTCTTCTGTCTTGACCCTATAATGTAGACTTTGTTGCTTCTTACAAGAGGACAATTACCTCTCATCACCCAATATTGGTGTCACTGGTGTACAAAGGCACAGGTGCCAAAGAACACCATGAATGTCTGTCTGCAACATGACAATGGCAGGATTTGCCTCAGTGGGAGGAGTGGGGTGTATAATACCTATCCAGTATATGGTTAAGACAAGGTGGTGAAGTCAGTCACGTTCTTTAAGTCACACCTCAAACATGTTTTTCCCCAATTATTTATTATTCCTGCATTTCTCACTTTATTACTTTTTAATGTTTTATTTTGTGTTTCCATTTACATTATAACCAGATACTCTAGCACCAGCATCTGCAGCTATATTCACCAAATCACCTGCAGTTCTGCAGCTAATTTGAGTTAAAAGAAAAAAGAAAAGGAAAAAAAAAGTTAATTCTGATCGAAAGACTATAAAATATTCACATATTGAGTCGCTGCTTGTTGTGTTTAATAATGAGGGAAAACAAATGAGTCACAGTAGACCAAACACTGCATTAAATGCTATGTTGATAGTTGTTAATACAGTAAATGGCTGAAAAAGATAAGAAATAATGCACTGTCAATTAGCTAAAATATTAGCTGAAATATTTAGCATGATGAATAAATGGTTTATCCATTGACCAAAATGAAAAGGAAAAAACAAATAGTATAACAATATCCACTAAAACTGTTTAAATCAGAACATGTCTCCTTCTAAAGGGCTTAAAATTACTCCTGCTCTACATAATTGCACATACGGACTCTTGCATCAATTCCACATTTTCCTTCTATGCTGTTTGCATAACCTTTAAGGAAATTAGTACAAAGGGCCTTGACTCATGGGAATTCGCCACTGTTTGACAGCATTATTTAATAGTGATGATTTTATCTTAACATGATGAAAAATTGTGATGTTCTAACACATTTCCTGCAGAATGTAAAGGGTTGATACAGCCCACAGTATATATATATATAGATATAGATATATATGGCCTGAGTCACCTGAAGAAATGGTACAGCAGTATAAAACAGATATTGAGCTCTTTATAAGGAATTAAATAAATGCAATTGAAAAGTTTCCGTTTTGATTAGATTTGTCCTCCTGCTAATAATCTGACAAAAAAAAGGCAAAGTATTTGTGCTAAACAGGAGTGATTTACTGGGAGACAAGTGTGCAGCCTGTTGCATTTGCCTTTGTTCACCCACTATTTAATCCCACATCATTTAATTATACCTCATCCAAGCCAAGTGCTACATGCCATCAATCTCAATCAATCAATTACCCAACTAAACAAGCCATGCTTAGACATTCGTTCACTCTCAATTTCCCCATTGTGCTAATTACACTTAAACATGTCATTCCAAATTAAAATTGAACATTTAAATGGGATTAGTAGCATCTAACTGAAACATCACCAAGACAACCAGCAAGTCGCCCTACCTGCCTTTAATTTAGACGGCTTAACCTCGAGAATAAATATGGAGAAAATCCCATAATCTGCTATATTTCACACAGAAAAAAATCAATACACGGCTAATGTTCTTTGAGAGAAGCATTATATTGCAGTGATTGTATGAGTAAGGGAGAAAAGTGGCTGGTTTGTAAGGTTAAACTATTCCCATTAAAATTTGAATAATGCTATTGACCTTTACCTGGGATGGATCACTTAAAGTAATGGGAAATGGTGGCACTGACAGAATTATGATGACAGAAATAGCTTATGGTTATGAATAAGGTCTTGTTCCTCAAAATGCCTATCAATTTGTCAAAATCACTAACATCCACATGCTCAGCTGGAACCCTTAACAGGGGCCCCCAAGCCTGTCGATGTCAGTCATTGTGTCATTTAAAACACTTCTCGCCTCTATCTGTGCCATGCCACGTGTGTCAATCACTGATGGGAGATCAGATTGCTGCCACTGCTGCTGCTCACCCACGATGAATCTACATCTGTACAGTATTTTTGCCTCGACGCGAGACCTTTCTTCCTTTGTGAGTTTGACGAGTATCAGCAGCGCAGGATGAGGCAGGCAGGTTCAATCCAGCTAATGTATTCAGCACGGTAAACAGGCGGAGTGAATTTGACAACAGATACGAGTTAATAAATTCAGCGCCGTCTCGGAGCAGGACAAGACTACAAAGTGAAACCATGTTTTTTGATCAAGTCACAGCGGCACACCACTTTAAACATTGATATCTTTTTATTAAGACAAGTACTCTTCTGATTTTTTTTTTTCCTTTTGTAAAAATGTTGGCGTGAACCAATACAAAATATGCATGGCCATATGAGAAACATCCTCTTCACTACACAAAAGAAAATATGCCACCTGGGAATAGAGAGAAATTTAAGATTCAACAACATAAACAACCATTGTGGGGTTATAAAACAAGCGACCCGCCCACCCTGCTCCCGACCCTTCCCCACGCCGCCGCCCCAGGCTTTAAACATAAAGTTCATCCAAATATCCAAGACGTTACAGATCGTTGATAAAACTTCATGTCACAGTAAATACACCATCTTCATCTATGAATGCAAACAGATGCTTGATTGACTGTCTGTGGTCACATCCTATAATTACTAAATAACCGATACTGCATGAGCAAAATGTTACAGTGGAGGAGGAGGAAGAAGAAGAGGTTTCATGAACATCATCGTGATTTTGTTGACACTGACTGTACATCATTTTTGTCTGCTTAACAAATCTAGTTTTTCTTTCTTTGTGAACTAGGTCTATGCAAAATAATTAACGTTTACTGTAACAGTGCACCATATTAAGAACACATAAACTTGTACAACTGAGAAAAACATGTACATCCTGTGGTTTCTTTACTTTTTCAAATAGCTGTGGTACTACAGTATATACTTGGGGCCATAAATTTGCATTCTACCTGAGATGCAAAAAAACACAACTATTAACACTCATGAACCTGAGAGAGTGAAAACAAACATACTCAATATCAAGTATTTCAAAATAACAAAATCAAAAACGGAATTAGAACGATGCTTCCGGCGATCTTTTAACGTTGCCCCATTAAAAGCAGCAATCACCATTTAAGATAAATATCAAATCCCAGAAAACAAAAAGGTCATGCACATAACTGTTCCCATGACACTGTAACTACAATCCAGAAAAGTTACTTTTATTGTAGCTTATTATAGCTTTAAGTACAGTATTCCTCTCTGATAATACAGTACTACAGAGCCTTGTCCTTGAAAATATCCAAATAAATAATAAATGAAGTGAAGCTGAGATAATAACACTTTTTTTGTGGTCATTAATTAAGACAAGTACTATATCCTGGAATACAACATTCTAGTCAGTGGAAGCTGCCAATACTTTTTTTCTTTTCCAGCTTTAAACTCATTCCAGCTTTTTTATGCTGCAGGTTGTAATTGTGATGCCGCTCTATGGTGCGCGGACAGACGACTGGGATGAGTATTGGCCCTGTAAGTTAGAAAGGACGGATATATACAAGATATACTGTAAGAGTGTACATGAGGATACTGTATGATACTAACCAGATGCCTCAAAATCAAAGGAGAAGGCACTAAATTAAGTCCTTCAGTCTTTTCCTTTATAATGATAAGTATCAAGAGGTGGGTTTAAGGCAGTGGTTATCCTTTTTCATAATACATTTACAGATTTTTTTTTCCTCCATTATTTTAGGCAATACACTGAAATCACTCGCTAATTACCAAACGGATTTTCCTCTTCTAGTCAGAGGCATGAAGCGCGCGCCATGTGCACACTGCCGATTTGTGTTGTCGAACAAAAAGAGAGAAATTTCTAACAGCAGACACTTCGTCTGTGAAGGTTTGTGGCTGCAGGAGGACAGTAAGAAAATTATCTTTCCCCCAAGTCTAAAGCTATCTGCAAATCTTTGATAACTTGTAAGGCCAAGAGCCCTCGCAAGTTATCAAAGGTGAAAAGTCTAAACACACAGCAAGAAAATATAACTCATTCATATTTGCAGCAATACTTGTGTATGGGTAAGGGCAAAAAAAGAATAAAAAATAAGCGGTGAATTTTTTGTTCACGTGCTGTATTGACAGAGACGTGCCTTGATATTTTACATGGGCAGGAAACACTGAAGGCCTAACATTCTTTCTTCCCTTAGATACGGCAAATAAAAGGGTAAAACCTTGGAAAATTAATAACTCAAGGCCTTTTAACATCTCCCAGTTAACTGGCCAATATAGTGTGCCATCAAATAAAGTCAGTTATTTAGCGAGAAGCTCACTGCAAAGCTCTATGCTTTACACAAGCTATACTTGCTGTATACTGTATATGCGCACTATAATTATTAGATTTGGTCCAAGGTAGACTACGTGGGTGGTATGAAAAGGTGACAAATGTCATATTTAAAACAAAAGCGCACAGACACATGGCAGGGCATGCCAACAGCTAATGAATACCTTTAAATAAAATGTTACGATCAGTGTAGCAGGACCTATTTTGTGTAAGGCGTGTATGTGTGAATGTAAAGTTTGACCCATAATAACACCTGCAAACAGAGTCTTTTGGGTCAATAACTACTGAAGAGGGTTAGAATCAGCTACACTTACAAGCTGCAGTGAAGCTCAAGGTAGCCAAGTCTCAAGCTAGCTGGCTGTTGGCTGTAGTTTTCTATTTATCATAGAGACATCAAGCTTATCTGAAGCTTAGCAAAAGGCATTGTGTAGAGTTATTCTCTCTCTATTACAGATTCCTTATTTATGTATTCCAATCAGAAATGACAGAAAGGGCTATATAGAACTTAGAACTGTATATCATGGCACATTACAGCTGCCAAGATATCGTAGGTGGAGTTGGGCAAAAGCCTCTTAGCGACTAATCGTCAGAAACCACAAAAGATTGGTTGTACTGTGTGGTTTGGTGCGAAATGGTACGTACCGCCACTTTTACATCACCTTCATGTACAAATACATTCTATGATGAGCAAAATTACTCACGACTGTTATATAAGTAATCGACACAGTGAACCTGACCTCAAAGGGGCTGAGGGAAATCTGCGCTGTAATACTTGAAACCCAATCAGACCTGCATGTACGAGGGAATGTGGGTAGGAGGGGGGGCCTCTGATGAACTTGCAGGCACTGTTGGACTTTGACCCAGCGGGGAGAAATGTGTTGACACCGTATTCCAGTTAATGAACTCTGTAGATTGCTCCAAAAAAAGAAAAAAAAAGAAAAAAGCACTGAGGAGCAGGCTCATCACACTGTATCTGGGTACATGAGCTCAAAGCTAGCTGCGGCACACATAGACGAAGCCAAATACAACAAAAGATCAAGTGGAGTACATGATAAAAGACAAAAAAACGAATCCAATTCAACCGGCGTGTGAGGGGAAAACAACGAAACAAACAAAAGAAAGAGAACAAGGCACAAAATTGTCTGTAAAATAACTGAACTGTACAGAATAGGCCCCAGCTGTCCAGGAAGGGTCGAATAGGACACTCAGCAACACCTCTTCTTCTTACCACTTGGCCACCACGTCAGTCCAACTTTTCCCGCCTTTTTCTTTCTTCTCCTTCTCTTTAAATATTGCCCTCCCTGCCTTTAAGTCATCTTCAACCAATCAGAGTTAGACACAATGCTCCTACAGCACCACCACAACCACCATCACAACCACCAGCATCCCCACCCGTCTCTCCTGGCCTGTCCAGTTTAAATATAATACTCCTTCTTCTCGTCTGTGTTGTTGTGTCCCCCCTCCGCGTTGATGATGGCCGTATCCGCATCGGCTGCGTCGTCCGCCCCTTTGGCTTCATGCGTGAAGTAAGTTCCTGCAAAAGAGCGCACGCAAATTAGCTGCATGCCGCCTCGTCATTCTCTTGTTCACTTCAATCCCATTGTACTCCATCGGCAACAAAGAAAAAGCAACACAAAAAACCCACTTGAACGCTTAAGATGTGTTCATGATCAAGTATGATTGCCCTGCCGGTGCTTTACCTTTGTGTCTGGCAAAGTATCGACCAAGAACAATGAGCGCGCAGAGGATGGCAAACATCACCACAGCAACCACTCCACCGATGACAGCGTGGTCAATTTTCTGTGGTGCCCCCTCCCCGGCTCTGGAGTCTAAAAAGAGGACAATAACCGTAAATAATTTCATGATCAGCAAACCCTCTCAGGCAGCAACAAAACTAATACCTTCACAGAGACGTGGACAGCACTGGAAGCTGTGGCTATTATATCATTAGGCTGCCAAAATAAACGAAATTGGTTTGTTTTGTCTCAGAGCATTTTAGCATGACCTAACCACAGAGTGGAAACTCTTGAAAAAGCTGCTGAGGAAAAAAAAAAGCAAGCTTATGTTATTTGCCAATGAAAAATAGATGATAAAACAGCACAAGCTGTTCCAGAGAGGAAGGTAAACTGTTCACAATATGTTGCTAAACATCCTTAAAATAAGCTATAAATCATTTCAGTTTAGTTTGATTCAGCCTGCTAATAACCAAACTGATGCTTTTTACTCAGAGCAATGTTTCATTTTTCCTCACCGATATCCTTCCAGGCTGTATCTGCGGCATTATAATGCAGTTGTCCGCAAAACCGTTTAAAATTAAGCACCTGTTAATTCAAATTCAAACCCAAACCCATTCACATATTACATTTAACACTGACGTTTAGCATTTTGGGGAAATAGGCAGACGGGCTTTCTCGCCAACAGTTAGATGAGAAAATCAATATCACTGTTGTGACTGCATGGTAAATAACAAGCTACAGGCTGCAGCCTGTTAGTTTAACTTAGCATAAAGCCTGTAAATGAGGGGCTGGGGGTGGGCTACTGTGGCCTACGTTAACAAAATTCCACTAATTAACCAAATTCAAGTACTGTGAATTTACAGGGATTGTGTGCCAGACTGCTTCTCTGAGTTCTGCGGCAACTTGTTCTTTGTGCTAAGCAAAGTTAACTCGCTCCTGAATGTAACATGTACAGACATGAGGGCAGCATAGATAAAGAATGAGTGAATAAGAACCTCGCAAAAGTCTCAGCCCACCCTTTATTTCTTTATGTTTTGCTAGGAGAGCATGAAATAGGTGCAGCAGTTACTGAAACATGCAAACAAAAATCCAAATACCGTCCATAAGACAGAAATATAGTTTCTGCACTGTTACTACAAGCATAAAAGTCAATATTTGGTATCAACAGCTTTATTCTTAACTTTGTTTTAATTTCTCTAAGTAGTCTCAGGAATAGATCTCCAGGTTCTTAAACGACATTCAAAGCTCTTCTTTGGATGTTGGCTGCCTTTTTGTTCTAGTCTCTATCAAAATGATCCCACACTGCTTCAATGATGTTGAGGTCCAGACTCCGGGGAGGCTAATCTGTGATTGATAGTGTGCCACTGTGTGTTTCTATTCCAATATGCTTTTACTACATTGGTAGTGTGAAAAATGAAGCTGTTGTCAATCAGATACTTTCCAGGTGGATTAAAATCTGACTATATTTTTCTGCATTCATAATTCCATCAGTTTTAGGAATATCTCAATACCTCTGGCTGAAATGCTCCAAACCATGACAGGGCTTCCACCGTGTTTTACAGATGGCTGCAGACTCACTGTTGCACCTCTCACTTGACTTCCTCCATAAATATTGACCATGATTTCAACCAAAAATGTCAAATGTTGAATTCATCACTCCATAAGACCTGTAGGAGCCATTGGATTTGGATTGATACCTTATGTATGCCGCTAGAGGTCACTTTTTGAGTGACCGTAATTAGTGGCAGATGTGTTTTTGATCGGAAGCAGGCAAATAGTTTGTAACCCCTGCGCTGCTATGTTAATCGTGGAAACAAAGAATCTAAAGGACAAGATGAGTAAGGCTGAAATTATTGGACTGTATCAAGTTTAATAAGTTAATTCATACCAGAGACATTGCGTCACCCTCGCCAACGAACACCTCAGTGGCTTCAAGAGTAGGCTTAGCCTCTATAATACATTAGCCTTTCTCCCTGTGTCCAAAAGGGCCAGATGCACGTATCTGGCCCTGTGTGAGGTTTTTGCTGGATTTTTTTCTATTTCTTAAGGACACGACTTAATATTTATCTGCTGTAGGAAGTTTAGGCCCGCTACTCCTTCTGTTGCCCTCTGTTTGTCCAGTTTTTTAAGGACACAGCGCACACCACGTTGAGATATGCCAAGTCTCATTAGGAATCACTGGTGCACAAACACTGTCATATACTGTTGATCCTGTCATACTATGTTATCTTTGCATTTTTCATAGATTTAACTAAGAAATGGTAACAAATTATGCATTTTTGTGACAGGCTGCTAGAAACAAAGTTGTCTGTTGTATGTAGACACAACAGTGGTTCAAGTTTGGTGAGTGAGACCATCAGAAAGTCTGGAGGACTATCGCTCAAGACTTTGAAAATTACTAGAAAATCTGGCTCATTGAAAATAAAATATGAAGAAACTAGGGCTGGCTCGAGACTTTAAAACGGTCATTTAATTAATAAAAATATCTAATCTATTTTCTGAGCAGGTTTCGAAAAGTCACACTTCTGTCTAAGCATACATTTGTGGTGTTACACTGTTGAACCCAGCTCGTTACGTGGATATTTCTAGCGCTTCGATAGCTGATGTAGCTGCCCCTTGAGTGAGCGATGTTGAAAAATGTTTTAAGACAGTTATTTCACCATGAAACAGTAGACACTGTCTGCAATTTCAGCGAGGGTTCACACACTGTAAAATACAGTCTGATTTAAGAGGCCATTTCTGGAAGTTATAGAGCTCAATCATCAGAAATAGACACAAGTCTGGAGATAAATTGGCGCCCGGTGTCCCCATGCAGAGAAATACGTGGCTGCCTCAGGTGTCAGAGAGTATCACTGTCTAGCACTTAGCCAGATTTATCCGTGCACCACAGAAGAACATGGCAAAATTTGAAGCCTTTAAATTTCTAGTCTCAGAATAGTTCAGAGGCATTTATCAATAGTCTATATCTGTGCACATTTGGACTGATGGAGGAGTGGCGGGTGAGGGAATGGCTCCACTGTTCTTTGCTGCATGAGGGAGCAGCTCAATTTTCCATCAATCTCACTAGTCATGCTCTGAACTTGAATGATTTTGATAAAAGACGAACGGAGAGTTCAGAATTTCTTAAAGCTGCGAGGGCGTAATAAGTCGAGTTGAAGGGTCTAAGACGAGCGACGCGGGCAGATCTCGGCCTAAAAAACAACACCTTATTTAAGCTGCGTTCACTTAGCACCGGGACATCTTAGCAGCGGAGCTACAATGAAACTAATTAATGAGAAAAGTTGTGTTTCAGTTGAGCGCTCTCTTAAAATGGACTTGTCTTCACAGAGCAAGCCGTTGCTGTGCGTTGGGGTGTGCGAAGCAGGGATGTGCAAGGCGCAGTTTGTTTACTGTATCGAAGATGTCAGATAGCGCGGCTCATTCCCCGAGGAGAGGGAACAGCCCATGCTCCATGCTAATGAACATGCACCCACTAAATGGCCTGCGAACCGTCCTGTCTCCTCTCCCCTCCCTCGCTCACTCCCCACCCCACACCTTGCTGCCCTCACCTTGCTCCCCGCTGTCTTCCGTTTGACACATCCACCAGGAAACATGCAGGGTCTCAGCCGCCTCTGCACACCGAGGGAGAGTTTTATTTAACAGGTAGAAAAATTCGCCCAGAGTAAGCACCGAGACCTATCACAAAAATGTCAGAGAGAAACCAAAAATCCTATAATACCTACAGTATCAGCTGTTATGGTTGGTTGCATTTCATGTTGCCTGCATTAAGTACACTACTCAACACTAGTTTTTATTTTTATCTCTCTGTGCTTACTGCAGAGGATGTTCTGCAAAAAACATGGCCTTAAATTTAGTATACATACAATAGATAATGAAGCCTGCAGCTTTTTGCAAGGAGATAATCAAACAGTAGCAAAATAATGCAGTGCAACACAAATGTCTGAAGTGCATTTTAAGGTAATTCCTAACAGAAAGGTCAGTATCTGTGAGAAGCACTACTCTGTCTTCAGAATTCTTCTCTATTATCAGGCAGGGTAGGTCTGCTGGTAAGATGCTACTCTTTGCTTTTTTTGCAGTGTTTTCGGAAGTTTTTTAAGGAATCAAATCAGAGGCTAAAAGTCAGAATAAACCACACAGTTTTCAAATATTTCCCTTTTGTCAAAGAGATACTAGGTATCTTTTGGTGTCGACTCATGAGCGCCCGACCCCTTGCCATGAAGCATATTTTGCAGTGTTATTTCTTGTTGTGCTGGGCTAACATTGTGGACGATATTTACTTCAAACCACAGGTTAGCTGTGGTGCCTGAACATCATCAAAATAAGGGTTAAAACTGAAGCTAATCGCTGACTGAAAACAAAGCACAGACCTCCCTAAATGCAGTGAGTGACTTTGAAAAATCTCCTGGCTGAGACAATTGTGACTAAAGCCACCAACACACCTCCAGCCTTCCTATAAGAACCAATGCCAAAGGACACCTTGTGCTTATCTCTGTGATGCCAGCAGCTTCTGACAATAAACAGCCTTTGCTACTTTGCTACATACATTTGGTGGCCATATCTAAGTCAGATGAAAGGAACCAAAAGGCTTCTTTTGGGTTCACAAAAGGTGAATTCAAGATTTTTTGAGACTTTAACAGCAATTTAACAAATGCCACCTGTGGATAGATAAGTGCCAGACAGTGAATTGCTGGATTAACCCATTTAAAAATGACACACTTATACAAAAGTTTAATTTTTTGGCTCATCATCACTTGATGAGGAGCTTCCCGACTAAAGATCCCTGTAAAAAGATTAAAAAAACCACCTTCTCACACAATACTCTAATGCAAGTGTAATAACATTACTACCTTTTACAAAAGGGTCTTTTGTGAATTAAATTCGTGGCTTAACACCTGCAGAGCAAATCTCCAAATGAAATAAACGGGAAAAAAATGATTCCAGCAAGCTGCTTAATGCTTCAGAATAATTCAACCTCGATTAAAAGAAACCAAAAAGTTCATACACATTTTATTAACTAATCCAAACGCACACGTACCAAATATCAGGAGCCAATCAAGTTTAGGGTTTACTTAAAGATGTTTTTACATGCAGGCAGGTGGAATGCGCTACCTTGAGATTACTAGGAAACCATCTTTTCCTACTTGCAGCTAGCACTTAACTTGCCAACAACGAATCCTGTATGCATGTCACAAATTACGGACACACCTCATTTGTGATCCTGTAAGGTTGTATGTCACTCACATGAAAGACTGAGTAAGCAGAACATTGTAGAATAGCAACGTTAAATAAACAGTAAAAAGGTTTCCTCTCCAGAAATGCTGATCTGTGTCGGACACTGATCTCTGACAGGAGCAGGAGCAGATTTACCTCATAAAGTGTTACAGTAACATTACTATCATTCGTCCACATTCCTGTGATAATGCCTTTGTCACTCACTGCTCCAGCACATCCAGGATCAAGATTGTGATTCCTTCCGGCATACATGTTCAGTATATATATAATACTAGACTGTGCTAGGAGCAGGAAAAAAACTCCAAATGACAGGCAGTATTATTAAAGCAGCCTTTGTGGCCTCGCTTGAATTAAGTAGAATTTGATTATGTCTGTAATGTGGCTGGTGTCCATACCGCCAGCACAGCTCTGCTCACGGCTCGGTCGGGGAGTGCTGACATGCCCACACAGGCGTCCTGACAGGATGTGCACAGCCGTGGGGATTTATGGGGGAATAAAGAGGATTTGCAACTGATGCCTGTGTCTGCACGGTGGTGAAATCTGCTCCGCTGAACTCCCAGTACCACATGCTTTACAGTCGCACCTTTCCAGCTCTGTACTGGAATGACTAATTGCCTCTCTGGTCAGTAACAGAGCGTCCTATCTGACTGCTACTGTCACTGTTAGAGATCACAGCTGCAGGCCTGTCACCGGGCTGATTACATGGACACATGATTTCAGCCTTCCCATCTTTTTCTTTTAATAGTTTTCCACTCACATAATGAGGAATTTCAGCACACATGCTTCAACCCAACACACACGCGCATTATAATTTATAGATGTAATTACATGGATATAATTGAAACAATGACTCTCGTGCATTGATACAGACAAAAAAAAAAAACCCTTCACTTGCACTGAATAGAGCCTCAGAGTAACTATTTCCAGGACAAGGGCAGGACAATGAAGCATTGCTGCAGAGTAAACTTAAGGACTGTCAATAGCCATTTTTACAGCATTGAACTGCTAACATCCGCAGCTCTTGTATTTGTTGCCATTCGAAAAGGAAATGAACGTAATGAAATGAGCATACGTGGGCAATCTCCACCAAATCATTTTTTTGTATTGCTGTTGTAGCAGACCGTCAATAGAGCACAACATTGTCCTCAGCTGAATTCCAATGTCAATGCTCGCCCGCTAAATAGATTCCCCGTGTCTTTTGTAATAACCCAAACAATGATTCGAAGATGTACCAATACAACAGTGACATTTAACAGAGGTGCTCAGATGCAAGTGAAGGCCTGACTGCAACTAATAAAAACTGAAGCTGAATGGAAGCTATGCCATTGAACTTAACCTCCCTGTTTATTGTATCTTTTGAGACTGGCAAATTTCTTGCACACAATAGGGAGAAGTACCCATGGACACTTCATCCTTTCTGTTTTGTGTGCTTTCACCCCAGTTAAGATCAAGGCAATGGAAAAGGTTGACAAAATAATCAAATCCTTTCTCTTTTGCTAGAGTTTGCTAGAGTTGACCAAGGGCGAGGTGCCACAAAAGACACAGTGTGAGAAACATAACATTCAGCCTTGAAACCCTAATGTGCCAAGAACAGTCTTATCTATCTATCTATCTATCTATCTATCTATCACGGCATGAGGTAGCCTTTTAACAGGGTGGGTTGGCATACTAACCATTTCCCCGGAGACCAATTAAAATGGACCATTAAAATATATTATTTTTTACTTTTAAATAAATAAAAAAAGGCGAATTGCGAATGGGAGTCAGAGTAAACAAACATGAGAAAAAACCTAATTAGCATTTCTAAATGATTCTTTAATTTTTCCAATGAAATACTTCAAAGAAAAAAAATGATACATGCGAGAGTTAAAACAACGCTGGTAAATGTTTAATGACTAATTATGCTGAATACTAAATGCACTCCTAACAGTCTTTGTTGAAGTCAATAGCGTACAGGAGTTAAGACTTGACTCCCAAGACTAAACAGAAGTGGAAAATCTGTCAATGACTAAACTGCTGGAAAACATGCTTGAAAACCTGCCAGAGATGAATTCCTAAAATACTGTCTGGCATTACGTTGCGTGACTTATTCACTAAAAAAACAGACAAACCCATGTTCAGGTTGGGCCCTGAAGTCATGTTTGTATTCAGTGTAGCTGCATGTTAAAGTCATAAAGATCTATAAATCCCTGACAGCTTCGCCAAGCACGTAATAAACCTACATTATTGTTAGTAGTATTATTAAGTCCAAAGGGTGCTGTATAGAAGCCAGTGTGGTGTTTACTTGAAAAGCTTATTGGCAGCTAATTTACAGCTTTGCACCTTCTATAAACCAGAAGGATGAAGACTTAAGAAATCCACCTTTAACTCATAACAACCCAAAGCCATGTTTAGTTAGCGAAATAAATATTGTGTTTAATTCTGTTGTAATCCTACATAAATTATTTATTATTTAGTGAATAATTCTAGTCATGTTTGCAACCTAAAGATTTTTTTCCTCTCCAAACAGTGTCTGCAAGTCATTTCAGGTTAAACAACACCCAGCAAAAAGCTATTATAGCATGAACTCAAATCAACTCAAATCTTAAGAACAATTTTCAGCGAGAATATCGAGCTGAAACTGTAAAATTATGGGTAACGAAAAAGAAAAAATTAACCCCAACCTCCTTCCCGCCTTTCCTTTGGTCCTACAGATTAATCAGCAGAGGTTCTGCTGCAGCATGATAAACAACAATTTACCCTGGACTGCAGATACGCTGAAACATAGGGTGTGTTCAATCAAGTCTACAAGATAATTCCCTGTTCCATGTCTTTCCTCTGGCTCCTCTCAGCAAGCTGGGGGAAAGGGAGGGGGTGGGTTACTGGAGGCTTAGCCAGGATATGATGTCCCTGCCTTGGATCATCTCTGAGCATCTGACGAGCTGGAGCATTATCGCCACAGACTCCCTTTATTCCTCCAGAGCTGGAGATTCTGGATAAATTCTGACCCTCTGCCCACAAAAAATACACCCACTGACAGCATGCTAGAGGCATACTATTTTTTTTGTTTCTGTGATGCTGTGAATGTCGGTTGTCCATCCTGAAGACAACATTCTCCTTCTTTCAAACTGAAATGAATTTCTCCCAAACAGCCACATACTAAGTGCATTTACCGCAATATGTCTGGCGTAAGTTCAAGCAGTGACTTATCTCTCCCTGGTGGTCGACACAGACACACAAACACACACTCTCTGCATCTTTTCAGACACTGGAAGACCTGACAAAATGAACTCCTGTGAAACTTTCTGAACATGAAACAGCACAGAAGGCAAACAACTGTGACTTTCTGTGCTTTAGGTCTGGGGGTGACGCTTCTGAGGCGTCACCAAGGGGAAAAAACATCACCAAAAAAATATTTTAAAAATAAATAAAAAGGTCTACCAAGCAAAATAACATTTTTTCAAATTTTTTTTGATCCACAAAAAGGAGCAGGAGTTGGTTGACTGCTTTCAGAAATCCTCCTACATACCTGGTCTCATTCCCAACTCATGTACTGATGCTTAGTCCCTTTGGCATCACATTTTAATGCATCAGGTACCACCTTAGAGTAATTTTTCAAGGTTCTGGGCAGTTTGTGAGGCCATAGCCAAAGACGGTAATGGCAGAGAAGCCTGCCTTCTCATGTGGACTTATGCTGGTTGTTACACTTCATCATCCCACAAAATGGTAATCTGAACCCCTGCTAGTCATAAAATGTGTATGTGGTGCGTTGAAATTAAAAAAAGTGTATGCCTCACAGACTTTCTTAAACAGAACATATTTATGTATTTATTTATTTTATTGAATACATCTGTCCAATTGACTCTTCTCAGTCTCTACATATTTATTAACCCTCTGGTGTCCAGGGTATAATTATACCCTATATAATAAAATGTTTTTCTTGCCTTGTTTGGTACCCTTATTTTCAGCACAACCTCAAATATCTGAAATTTGAGTTATTTTTTCATTTTAGTATACTATATTACCACAGTTGATCTAAATTAAGACAAAAACATCAAAATCCGAGTAGAAAAAAGTTATATTTCTTACTGTAAAACCCACAAACATGTTTCATTTTGAAATCATTTTCATAACTTGAAATGCAAATAGAAATTGTTTATTTCTAAAAACTTATGCACAGGTTTTGCAAACAACAAAGTTATATGGTACTATTTACCTAAAAATGCAGCCAAAGCCCCAGGCGTTTTTTATATAACCATTTAAATCTATTTACAGAACAATCAGGTGTTCTGCATCAAATAAGAAGGCACACAAATTATTTGTGCCAGTCCAAAAAATGTAGTTTGTGTTCAGTATAAGACTGAGGAGAACACTAAAGACCTAAACCCTGCAGGTCTGACAGCAGGAGGTGCATCAGTCCAGTTTTCCATGTGGGAACAGCGTTTACACTGGAATCTGCCTTCGACGGCTTTTTTAGGAGAAAATGTGAAATTCAGCAGTATAACTGACACACAATACAAGACAATAACTACACAACAAACTAACTACAGCCTCCAAACACGCTAAACGTCACTAATGTCTCACATATGAAAACTCGCTCTCTCTCTGTCTTTCGCTCGCCCGCTTTCCGTCGCGGGTGTCACTCCTAAAAACTTCCCCTTCTCCCTAAACAACCAAATGTCACATTTTGCCATATCATTTTTTTGATTGGCTGACATGGCAAACTATAACACCAATAGGGAAGGGGTGTTTTTTCTTTTTCTTTTTTCACTCACAAAGGGAGAGTGTTTGCTAGCGCTGTCTGTAGAAAACGCCGTTTTTACCGTTCTTCCCGCTGTAAACACCACTGTTTTGTTCAGAAAAAAACATTGTGTGTATTTTTTATCATAACTCTGGTTTTATGTGCACCATCGACACAATTCAAAAACTGGTATGTAGTTTGAAGTCCGCACTTTCGACCCAAGTTGAAATGGAGACTCTAAATCTCTGCATCTTGTAGCTGTGTCATCTTAAATTGGTCATGTGATTTTGACGCGCCGGCGCGTCCGGCGACCCCAGAGGGTTGAAAACTCCATGCAAAGGCCGACTGTAACCTCACAGAGAGAATAAAATAATGGACATAGTTACCGTGACAGCACCCATGGGAAATCCTTTTTTGAAGCAGGACATGACCATCGGCGTAACTTTGTGCTGAACATTGGGGGGGGGGTCAAGATCTCTGTCTAAATAAATAAATAATTAAATCTGGCTAAATTCGCAGATGATTAGCAACTGTTTTGCTGGTAATACCTGAAATGAGTAAAGAAAATCAACAGCCTATTTATGCAAGATACTTGATAATTTTATTGGGGGGGTTATATTTGTTGGGTCTGATTATTGGGGGGGTCATAACCCCCCTAACCCCCCTGGAAATTACGCCCCTGGACATGACCACAAAAGAGTAGCTCAGGCTGTTAAACTCCAACTCCACCAATGAGCATACTCTGGATAACCCTTCTTTCTGAAAAGTACGATGCGAATTTACAAAATGGGCCAAATTAGAGGTCAAATTAGAAAGTTGTTCGCTCACAGCCATTGATAGTACCGAAGGCAACCCCGAAGACAAAGTTTTGCAACCCAAAATATCGCCCTCTGGTGGCCACTAAAACAAATGCAGGTTTAAGGCACTTCCAAAGCTTGACTGATGTTAAATTTTTAAGACTGATGCCAATAACAGTAGTCGGTTGTTTAAAAATCCAATAGACACATGAAACATAAACATATTTCTCTAAAGGTTGTGATGTTCCGTTATTCATTAGCCTTTACTAAAATAATATGACATCAGACAAATATGGCAGTTTAGAAATAATCTTCTTTCAATGTCACAACAAGTTGTCAATTGCTCATTGACAGCTTGCTTCGATCTGCTTCGATCAAACACATGTTGCTAACAGGAAAGTTGCAGAGTGCCTTCTGGCAGAGAAACTATGCAACTATGCAAAGTTATTTATAATTTACAATTATGTGAAGTTTTTAATCAGTTTGTAAGCTACATAATTATGTTTGGTTTTGTAAGGAATACTACAAGGATATGTGAGCAACTAAAGTAGCTAAAATAAATGCTACCAAACTAAAACAAAATAGAGGCTACCAAAGATTTACTGTACTGTACCTTTAAAATCACTAAGGATCACATACAGTAGCTAAAGAAGTTCAGTTGCCTCTGATTACAAAAAAGAACCCTACCGCTGGTGGTGGCCATGCCAAGTCATACCAGTCTAAATGAATGAATAAGAAATTGTTCTGTATACTTTATTGGAGAGAGGAAAATGCTTTACTTTGCTGTTATGCTGATTAAGGTAGCGCAAACCAATCTACCGCAAGCCAGCTTAGCATTGCCCCTGTGACAGGGTATTTAGAAGAGTAGTGAACTGCAAGAAAGCTCAATTACATCCTCCCAGCATGTACTGAATAAATCACGTTAAATCCTCTTTTCAAGCCTGTCTTTCGGAAATTACTGGAATGTTACAGCAGAAAACACAGAGGCGACTGCAGCAGAGTAACTCCGAGGAGAAGAGCTTAGAGAAAACTGCAGAGTAATGCACAGCTTTGCAAAGCAACTTCCTGTTGTGACTCTGCCACGCCCAGAAAGAGTCAGAAAGCTGAAATGAGGCTGTAACCATGCAGTGTGATCACTGACATGCAGTACTGCAGATAGTGAGGACACATAAGGAAATATTTCTTAACTTGCTCTGGGGAAGAGCTGTGTCATAGCGGTTTATGGAGGAGATCTCGCACATATAGCCATGTTTTTAGTAAATGAATGCATAATGCACACAAATACTGCTTAAAGGCCGGTGATCCAATGACTGTATAAATGAATGCTGTCTGGAAGCATCCCCCTCTTTAGACTCCCGTAGCTTTTTGTTGCACTCTTTCCAACTTATTGGTTGCATTTTGTTGATCCAGAGTTGCTTTTTGCTTTTTTATGACTTTATGATGCAGAGTGGTCAGAACAAAAGAGGAAAATTGACATAACTCTAAAGTAGCTATTGATAAACTGATCTATTCTTTAAGGATAGTTTTTGTATTGAAATGTCACATTCTGGCATATCCAAATGTCAGCTCCCAAGGTTGCCTCACCATCTGTCTAGCCTTAACGGTGCTTTTGAAATAATAGCAAAACTTTAAAAAAAAGGTGTTTATTGAAATAAATGGTTTTTTTTAAATTTTTTCAGCCGGGGTAAATCAAAGCGTAGAATCCAGCACACAGATGATGCCAAAAGGGTGCTCTGCTAAAAACACTGCAAATGAACTGCCTTTCATTGAGTTCATATGTGTTTGAGAAAATAGTTATTGATGTTTTTTGGCCTCGCAAAGACGAAATGTGACTGGCATTTGTAGAGGAGATGTAAAGGGCATTATAATATGATGGATGGGCCGGTTGAGATATAGCTGCAGATGCTGATAAGATAGCAGAGCAGCACACGCGGAGTCTCTAAATTTTCTCAGCTCAAGATCATGTGACTGGAAAAGCCTGTGACAGGTGTCTCTGGCAGCCCTGCAATGCCTGTTGTCATTGTCACCTATCAGAGGCACTATCTGATTAAAACTGGCCATCCACAGTCTCTTAGCTGTAGGTACAAACCAGCGTTCACTCTCTCGCTCTCTCCAAACATCTTATCGCACTTGCATGCAGGCTCTCTCTCTCTGTCTCTCTGTGTCTCTCTCTCTCACACACTCACACGCACACACACACAACTATTAGGAGGGACAGCAGTGGGGGCATACAGTACCTTGCGTGTTGACTGGGTTGGTGGTGGGTGTGGGGATAGTAGTGGGAGCATCTAGATGAAAAAGAGTAAAAAATAAAGAACATGTATAAGAAATAAAGAAAGACAAGAGTAAAGAAAGAGACAAAAGTCATTGAAGATGAAAAGCTATACTATAAAAATTATGACATGCACACATTTTAGCTACTGTGTGAGTTACTGTAAGGTCATGCCCGTAGCTTTGAGACTGGTTCAAGGACAGAGCAACGCTTTTTAAGTTTATCTGAAAACAGAAGTCAGGTACAAAGTCAGGCACCCGTGTGAACATTTAAACATTGTTTGCACTGTTAATTCATCCTCTTCTTACTGGTCCTAACGCAGCAGTTCTCCAATCAATTTAAGTGATTTCGTACTTTTTTTTTTTTTTTGCAAAACACAAGAAAAAGCAAAAAGAAAAAGAAAGAAATTCAAAACTTTTACAGGGCCTTGCCAATGTCAGTTAAATCAAAATCAATCAAGCACCTTTCAAAGTCACATTTTTTAAGTTATGAAATCTTTTTGTCTAACTAATCATCTGCTGCAGCTCTACAGAGAAACACTTCCCAGGAAACAAAAGGAGGAAATTGGGTTCTAAAAGAATTTGACTTTAGAGGATAGCCTCTTATTCAAGACGGGGCAAAGAAGATAAACTTTGTTTTGCAAAAATCGGGACTGCTTTTGTTCTCGATATATTTTACTGGAAACGCCTAAGTAGCACGGACCAGTATGAGTCAGAAGATTGGAGCAAACAAACATGTGTTCATGTTCGTATGGACACCTGACTGGTGTTCTAATACAGACATGGAAAATGTGAACCTGCCCTTCAAGCAAAAGCTGTGATGTAAAAGCTAACATCAGCATGCTGATGCTTCAGAGGTAACATTTTTACCATGTTTGTCATATTAGTTTGTCCACACGTGGTGTGGGGGGGGGGGGGGGGGGGGGTGCAGGGTGGTGGTGAGGTGCAGTGTCTGAACTAAATTTAAATGGCAAACCGTAAAGTAATTGTTGAGATAAAAAAGTCCGAGAATCAAGTCATCCAGAGTCATCCTCTGGTGAATCGACATTGCTTTTTCTTGCTGGGGATGACCATCGTAATACACAATCATACACTTGGCTTTTAAAAATAAGCCTTCAAATGCCACGTGGAAAAACTGCTTGTAAAATGTGCACAGGCGTCGTCACGCCAGAACCCAGAAAACTAAGCCTTGTAACAGTTTTATGAAATCATGTATTTTAACCTTTATCTTTTCCTAAACAAGTGCTAAAGTTTTTGTGCCTAAACTTAACTGACCAGAACCAATGAAACAAGCAAAAGAGAAAGTAAAAATGAAACTTAAATTTCAAACTTCAAACCAGACAAACTTAACCCTTAAGGACCCACAGTGACACTGGTGTCACTGCCCCTTTACACTCAGAGAATTGGTTATATATGATTCATTTGATATAAGACCCCCGTAATTTTCATGAAAGTAGAAATAGGTCTGGGCTCTTAAGGGTTAAAGTGGTCCAAGCCAATCACATGGCAGTACCTCAATGTATTTAGGCATGCGTATATGGCGAAGGTGACCTGCTCAAGTTCAATCTGAACATCAAAAAGGGGAAGAAAGGTGACTTAAGTGACTTTGGTTGCTGGTGCCAGACGTGCCAGTCTGAGTATTTCATAAAATGCTAATCAACTGGGATCTCTAGTGTAAAGACACTATAGCCCAAAAAAGAGAAAATAACCAGTGAGTGGCAGTTCTGTTGACGTCAATGCCAGAAGTCAAAGAAGACTGGTCACACGGCTTTAAGCTACTAACAGTAATTCAAATAACCCCTTGTTACAACAAAGATATGCAGAAGAACATCCCAGAATACTCATCCCCGAAGCAGATGGGCTACAGCAGCAGAAAATCACACTGGGTGTCACTCGTCTAAGCCAAGAACAGGAAAGAGAGCCGAAGATTCAGGCAAACTCAACAAAACTAGACAGCAGAAGATTGGAAAACATTGCCTGGTCTGATGAGTTTTGATATCTGCTGTACCACCTGCAGATGGTAGGGTCAGAATTTGGCATAAACAACACAAAAGCATAAATCCATCCTACCTTCTAGCAACAGTTCAGGCTGCTGCTGGTGGTGGTGTAATATTGTAGCGGGGTATCTTCTTGGCACACTTTGGGCCACTCATTTAATGCCACAGCCTACCTGAGTATTGTTGCTGGCTATGCCGATCTTCTTATGGCTGCTTCAAGCAGCATAATGCACCATGCCACAGAGCTCAAATCATCTCAAAGTGGATTCTTGAACACAACAAATAATTCACGGTACTCATATTGCCCCCACAGTCTTCAGATCTCAGTCTGATGGAGCACCTTTAGGATGCGGCAGACCAGAAATCTGCAGCGAAAGTGTGACGCCATCGTGTCTATATGGACCAAAATCTCTGAGGAATGTTCTCAACACCTCGTTGAACCTGTGTCATGAAGAATTAAAGCAGATCTGACGACAAATGGAGTCCAACTTGGTAATGTGTACCTAATAAAGTGACCGTATTTAAAAACATTGTCCTTTTTCAGACATTTCACAAGTTAAGAATGATGGTACATTTCACTAAAAACAACCTCATAGTGTTTCTACAGGTAAGCCAAGAAATGAAAGTATTTAGCACACATCATCTGGGGATCATGAATAGGTGAATACGAAAACGCCATTAAGTAGTTGCTGAGCCCAAACAGTCATGTCACTATCATGGCTAAAAATACAATAAAAAAGGCATTAACATGTCACTATACTATATTTCATAATGACAAGCTATTATATTTCTTTATTTGTAAAAAAAAAAAAGAAAATTCTAATTAAGTATGAATAATAATGCCTGGCAATCATGCAAAGGCATTACTATTTTCCACAGTCTCAATAATTGAGTCAGGCTGCAAATTAAAGCACTTTGGTGGTCTCCCGCTGCAGCACAGCAGAGCCCTGAGTTGCATCCCCTGCCCCACACTGTACTGATTAGGCCTGTCACTAACCCCCAAACAAAATAATCAAAAAGACAGAATGGAGGGCAATTCAGGTATGCAATAGTACTAAGGAGGGCTGAAAGCTTCCTCATCAGGGGAATATATGCCAGGCTCTGGTGCAGAGGGAAGATAGCACGACCCCTTGCTGTGGGAGAGTCACAGCAGGGGAAATTGGCTGGCTGTCTCCATGCCTTTACTGTCTGCACTCCATCAAAAGACAGCAGTGGGGGACCACACACTCCCAAACTAATGATAAAACATCAAGGACAGCATAATGTTGCCGCCAGGGATGGAGTGTATGGCAGAGGTGGTGCTGATGGTGGTAGGGTGTAGCATCGGGTATCAGGAAGAGATTCGGCTCTGACAGTATTTGAAGAGGGGGGTGGGCTAGATTTCTTTCCCTGTGACCGAAGGCAGTGTGATAGCTGAAATGTCAGTGTCTGGAAGAGGGAAATTGGCCATTCAGGGATGAGGGTCTTCACAAAGGCCGGGATAGGATGTGGCACATATAATATCCAGACGAACAAGAATTCTCCATGGGCAATTTCCAGGCTGAATGACTCTGGGCTCAGCATTATGAGGGCTGAAATATGAGTGTATTTTTGAGAAACCATATTTTCAGGGAGCATTTGTATCAGTGAAGAATTTGATATGAGAGAATTTAACCATAAAGTGAAACAATGTAGGAGAAATTGTTTATCTATGCCTGCTTACACCTGCCTGCCAACATGACGGCGTGGAATGTATTTTTTTTCTTACTTCTCTTAGTTAAAAGTGCCCTTTATATAAAGTTTTGCAGAGGTATTCTATAAAAACACACACAAAGAAAAAAAAGCCTGTAAAAGAGGTTGCATCAATTTATCTAACGATTTCTCTTTTTTTTCTTATCGCGACAAAAAAAAATCGGCAAGCTGTTGTGTTGAAACTCATTCCACACTGTGTTGCATGTTTCATAAAATCAGTGTGATTCACAAGGACACAGTTTCTCGACAGCCTTTCATAAGAACAAGGAGACCCACGAGCCCCCTCATGTTATGTCGAAACCCTGATAAACCCTAAATTCCCAGTGCTTGTGAAGCTTTGATTTATTTTTATTTTTTTTTGTCTGTAGAGGATTTTTTGGGTTAGGAAGTCAAGTGCGGGCTTAACCGTGGTGGCAAAGTGAGGGTTGTTATCCTGCCAACGGGCAGCATGTGTGAGTTATAGCATCAGGTCACCTCTATGAGAGAAAGGCCTCTCTCTGACCAGCTCTCCCTAACAACACACACCAGCCAGAGGGCACAATTCACAGCCTGTTGAAGACACACCCTTGTGGAGAACAGCATGACAAGCCTCTTTTTCAGCCTTTCAACTGGCCACATACAATACGAGCACTACAATGGGGCTTGATTTGACGTGAATTTACATCGGCCTCCGACCTGTCCCGGCTGTGGCGCAGTGAAAGGTCATTAGTCTTTTTGAAATAGGGAGAGCCCGAAGGACCAGTGTTGGTAGAGGGTGGCAACAGGCTGAAACTGATAGACAATTCAGGCCCAGCTCTATCAATAATTCTGCAAGCAAATATTTATCAAGTACAAAACAGCTCATTAAAATAAAACTATTGGTTGCATGCCCTTAGTTAAATAAAATACTTTTTTTGCGACAGGCGTGTGATGGCTTTAGCAGGAGCTCGCAAATGGCAAAACAAAACAAAACTGGCAGATAAGAGGGAAAATTGCATTTTACAACAGAAAAATATGAGCCTAATGCTAGCTGGCCGGATAAGAAGGGTGCACTGGTGGACAGTTGAAATTGCTGTTGTGCATTGCTGCTGGAAAGCTACGGGAAAAAATGGCACAAGGTTATCACGCAAAGAGCAATGCATGTTGCAGAGACACACATTAATTAAGCTACTGTTGCAAGCATGATTAGTCTGGGACAACAAACTCTCACGTGGACCACAACATGATTTTTTTCTGGCATTAAATCCTCCAGAAAACAGGAGTGGGAGTCGCAGATATAATTATATGCAGTTTGAGCACCTTTTACCAATCTCCTGTGTCTCATTACGGAGAGCTAAAGTCATGGAGCGTCCAACATTTGCACACCAGAGAAATGGTGTTTAATGGAAATTGGTAAAATATGTGGATAGGAAGTTACTAATTGAAGGAGTCATGGCCAAAGGCACAAACACTGACAACGCAGACACTGTAGCTTTTATTCGGGATCGGAGAACATTCGCTTCCCGTGGCTTTCAGTCATTCATGTAAGTGTTATGGGTGCAGAATGAATCAGATGATACATGAATTTAACAGCAGTAGACACGCATCATGCATGAGTTCCTAAATGCCCGCAGGCATTTCAGTCGAAACTTCTGAACTATTAGAATATTATATTACTACTTTCAAGATCTGTGATGGGGAGTCAAAAAATGCTTATGCCACTTGTTCAAAATCGGAGAGGATTTGATCCGAGAGAGTACAATAAATCTTTGATTCCGAGGAATCTTTACACAGCAATTAGAAATTTAGCCGTGGTAGCTTGAATAAGGCTGCCTTGAGTGAGCTATTTGCTGGCATATGCTGTCCTTTTGTTTGGAAGTGATCATTATAGGCCCATTGGGAACAAGCAGATGCCATCATCTGCCTGGCAGAGCACAAACCATGGGGCGGCAGAGTTATGGGAGTTACAGGAAACCTATGTCATGGTGACAAAGTCACGCGTGTCAGCTGGTGAAATAAACACATTATTCCTCGAGCAACCTATGGAACTGCTGAATGTCAGACATACAGTGATGAGGAATTCTGTGTATGTTCCATTAACTGCGTGCAGGGAGACATTTTTATGTGACTGAAAATATTCTAGCAATGATAAAATGGAATACCAGCGCTTTTCTGAGTGCTTTGTGCCTCAGAGATTTGGATTAGCGACATCCTGCTGTGTTTGAAGCCCAGTTTAGAAGACATTCCTAACACCCCACATGGTTATTCTTCAGAAAATTCAAACCATCAATAGCACCTATGCAGTTTCAGCAATCAGAGGGGAGTCATTTCACAACTCTGTAATGCTTCCAGGTGTAGAAATTCAGTCTCAGGTTACTCTTACAAAGCCCCAGAAAACCATCATCCCTGCTCCAACAGTAGCTGTTTATTCTTCCTTAATTCCTCTAGAGTCTGACAGCTTTTTGCATCCTCTGCACAAGACCTCGTCCCTCCATTAAAATCCTTTTCAATGCTTGCCCTACAATTGGTGAAATGGTGTTGACGTGAAGGCCATTACAAACGCATTTACTTTCACAAATGCACATCTTTCAGCAACTGCCATAAACATCTGCTCATCAGCTAGACAAAAAAGAAAAGAAAAAAAAGAACTGTTACATTGCTGGTTTTTGACACACAGTTCATGGCTGTCAACATGACCTAAGCAAGCAGACTGAGTAATAATCAAAACAATATCACCAGCAGGAAACCTGCAATCAGCTCTTTCACAAAATCCACAAAAAGCCAATTTTGAACAACAGAGCCTTTCTCATTCGACTCTGCAGCTTTGCGCATGTTAGGCTTAAATGTGAGTGTTGATTTTGGAGGCCAAATTTAACAAACTGCATCAACCCAGCGTGGTTTGGATGGTTTTAAAACCAAGCTGTCCTGTTTCTTTCTCGGTTTTTAATTCGGAGAGAGAGACGACTGGTTCACTTTAAAAACACATAGTTGATATTATTCTATATGCAGCGTGACTCCTCATACCAGTATCAGTGAAAGGTATACAAGTGCAATGATCACAACAAAATGTTTACTGCCACACAGATTGGATATAAAGCATAAACATACAAGGAATTACAGTAAAATAATGATAAACATACAGCTTTAAATTTATTTTTTATACAGCTTAAAGGGTAACTCATGGACTTAGCGTCTTTTCCTTCACTTTAACAGTTTAAGCTGTATAATTGACCATGACTGGCATCCCGACTAGATTCGGTGTTACAAAATCCAGCCAGTGAGTACACGCCCGAAACTGCGAATTTTAAGTTTCTTTCCACCCAAAGAAACATTCCCCCTGCACAGGATGAAAGAGAAAACAGCCTCCAGGTTTAAAGGGACAAGCAAACAACAATCTCATCTGAACATCAAAAATCATTTTGATTCCAGCCCCTGACATTTGTTTAAAGCAAAGACTTACAAGCAACCGGCAATAGGTTATGAGTCTTAGGTAAAAAGAAAGAAAATCTATTTGAGGTAACGCAAACATGTATTTTTGTTTATATTTCCTGAGAGCCTAAACAACAGATTTCTCATTCCTGGTCTTGCGTATGGTCACTGGCAGACAATGCTGTTGGCACACAGGCAGGAACAAATTGAAACTTGGGAGTGAAATACAAAATGCTTCTCTAAACAGCAGGGAGCAAGCACTCCAAGGAGAGAAAGCTAAACCCACCAACAATGGCTGCACCTGCTGAAAATTTATTTTCCCCTTATCCACATCACCCCTGCCAGCCACCAAAAATAGGAAATTAAGGTCCGAGTAGTGTGTACTTCACTGACATCAAGTTACGAGATTTCTAAATGATGAAGTCCGCGGTGCTTTGTGCAACTTCAAACAGCTACCTCCTGCTGTTCCCCCCTCGGGGATTCAAGTGCAAGTGCCTGATGCCTTTAAACAGTTGTATGGAGAAAAAAAAATGTTCTCAGAATTATGTGCAATTGCATCCAAGTAAAATTTAGTAGTCGAGTTAGTCATTAAATCCCTATGTTAAGATTTTGTTTTGTGTTCCATTTGGTTGTTTTGTTGTGGATTGTACTGTGTTTAAAAGAAAACAAGAAAAACACAAAAACTCCAATTAGTGTGAAAAGGCTGACAGGCATGTTAAGCTGAGAAGAAAATGAGGCCTCAGTGAAGAGAGGTTAACCAAGAGGAGCAAACTGTCTGTGAAATTTAAAGTCAAGTCCTGGGAGAGATGGTCCCTCAATTGCCCTTTACTGGATGGCTGGAGAACACATTGAAATTCCAACCACTTCGACGTAAGTCAACAGCACCACGGCCGATCTTGATCACAGAAAATGAAGTAATAGCCAATATAGTGCATAGTGTTACACAGTGCTCTTAGGAATATGGTACTGTTTGTGCATGAGTGTGACGATGCATGTCTGTATAATCCTTGTCTCCACTGGTGGTAACGGAAGGTGCATATTTCTGCAAACAGTTCTAAATGCATCACAGTCTGATAGCACATTTCTACACAAAGCAAGGTGGCGTCTATTTCCAGACACGGTGCAGACTTTAAAAAAGCGATAACTTTACAAGGAGATACAAAAAAACTGCATTAAATTAAAAATGGAAATGAATCAATAAATGTTTAGTAGACTAGGCGTCAACAGGCATTGACATCAAGGCTAAAAGAAGTGACCTACTCTTTATCTTTGCTAATTGCTCAACGATAACAACTCAGACATTCTAGGAATGCAATGCTAAATTAGTGAAGTACCTTCTTAAAAGTGTCTGTGTCCTTTATCAGTGAGCAAAACCAGACAATGAATGATAAGCAATTCCACAGAATGGAGGAAGAACTACAAAACACAAAAAAAACCCCACATTTGAATAGTTACATTTGGGCCACACATTCAGGGGAGGTAGGTATAATGTGATATAACATATAGCTGCTTGGGTCTGATTTATTTGCTGCTGCTTCAAAAATAATAATATACCATAACACATCTCTCTATTTGGGTTTTTCACATCCCAGTGTAATGTCAACAGCCACTTTATCCATCCCTTTGTACTCCACATACTTCAGAGTCATCATACATTGATGATACAGCTAAAGCTAAAATCTTCAACATGAATTCAAAGCCCTGTGGATTTGTCAGCTGCCGCCACCTTTTAAACTTCCTATTCCTCTAAATAACGGCTAACGTACGTCTATGCTTGAAAAGTGGCTGCTTGTATGTACACAGTGTGTCATCACTGTAACACAAAATCATAACCAGCAAAGCTGCCGAAGGTCTTTAAGTCCATAAGCTTTTCATAGGAATGATGAGAATCGATGGAGGTATTTAAAATAATAGTGTAAAAAGGAATAAAGTATAATATCTACCATGTACATAGAGGATGTAGTCGACATAAGCCTCTCCTACAGCATTGGACGCCACACAGCGGTAGGTGCCGTTGTAGGACTTGTTGAGGTTCTCGATGTAGAGATCAGAGCCGGTGACCACGGCATGAGGTGGCACATCCTCATCTACTCTCAGCCAGTTAATCTGATGGGGACTGGAGAGCACAAATACCACACACATCACTCAGCCTCTGTATATCCATCGTAGAAATCTGAAATAAAGGTCAAATCTGAGAATCTGAGAAGGGCCATTGGCAGGCCCTGTCTAATGATGTAGTTTATACAGCATGCTAACAACTGGTAACATTTAAATGGTACACTGAAATGTAAAGGTTAAGAGGGTATTTGGACTGGCGGGGAAAATAATATACAGTGGAAAATAGAAAATGAAATAGAAGTCTCAAGCACTGAAATGCATCCATACTCACTGTGGCTTTCCTTCAGCGATACATGTCAAATCCAGATTGTCACCCTCTCTGGTTAAACCTTCAGGATATGTCACAACGATCTTTACTTCTGGTTTATCTGAAAGTTAAAGAGATTAATATTTATGACGCTTCAGTGATGTAAGCTATAATCCAGCTGACTTTCTTTCTCATACTTGCAGCTAAAGGGTGTGTTAAATGATATTTGGACTCTAAAGCGAAGCGCAGTGAGAAACAGACTTCTAAATGAAAGAAAAACAGTCAATCACGAAACATAGAAGAGTATGAAATGATTATAGATGTGCTCACTAGACATCCAGTCCGTCTGCAGTACGTTATAGTAAAATGGCTTTTTTCCCCCCTTCCTCTTATCAATGCTAGCCAAAGATTGCCAAAATGTCAAGCGGTTGCAGTCAAGCTTTCTCTTTTTCCTTGAAAGGTCAGACAAAACAGTTATCTTCTGGAAAAAAAATTAATATTCTGCACAGACTACAAAAGGGTACCTTAACCTTTCTTTGATGTTTAACAGCATAAGGCCGTTTGCATTACCTCTTCAATCAATTCACCATTTAAAGAACACCTAAACATCACTGATACCTGAGCAGAAACGTTTCCCCTTATGATTGCTGTATCTCTCAGGCCAAGGCACCATTACGCTCTAAGAAACACCAGCTGTACGATAAAGCAGTCAAATACATGCGACACATCTACGGCATGAAGGTCTGAGGATACTACAAGTCTTTCTAAGACCGTATCAACTGCAAGTTATTTATTCCTGTGTGCGCGCAGTTCATGCAGGAGTCGTGCAATATGGCAGTGTAATCTACATCGCAGCAGGGCGCAAGATCTACACCTGAACACGCTCAGCTATAACGCTGGGTTCAAGAGTCTGTTACTTCTTGCCACTCTGTCTTGCAAGTTTCCAGAGATGTAAAAGGAAAGTGTTTATTATATATTTCATGTTTATTTGTGGGTTTTGCAAAGTTTGCACTTGCTTTGGAGAGAGCTGGAAAAAGGAGGATGTACAGTCATGTGAAAAAGAATGTTTTTCACAGGACTCTATGCAAAACTAAATATACCCTATGATGCAATAGGTTGTAGAACCACCTTTCGCTACAACAAGTTGAAGTAAGTTTTATCAGCCTCTCACTTTGTTGTGGAAGAATTTTGGCCAAGTTGCTTCGGTTCATTGAGGTTTGTGAGCATTTATTTAGGCATAGCTCTCTTAAGGTCTCACCCCAGCATTTCTGTTTTATGACCCATTTTCACCAAGCTTTGACTCTACAATTATTTGGTATAAAGGAGAGTGGCTGCAAAACAGTCCCAAATCATCAACCCTCCACCACCATGCTTGACAGTTGCTACGAGCTGTTTGTGCTGATATGCCGAGCCTAGTTTTCGCCAAAGGCTTTGCTGTGCTCTCTTAATTGCCCCTTGGGGATAAATAAAGTCTTTCTGATTCCGATTCTGTGCTTTATTGCCAGATATCTCCACTTTGGTCTCGTCTGTCCAAACAAGATTATTCCAGAAGCCTTGCGGTTTGCTCAGATGCAACTTTGCGAATCGTATTTTTAGCGAGAAGATATTTTCTCTTGGCAACCCTTCCAAACGAGACATATTTGCTCAGTCTTTTTTAAAAATTTGCAGTCATGAACTTTAACATCTAAAATGCTAACTGAGGCCTGTAGAGTCTGAGATGTCGCTGTTGTTTTGACGTCCACTCACTTGAAGATTATGGCACTGTGTCAAGTCAACACACACCCACATACAAAAGTGCTAATGATCAGTTAATCAAGTGCTTCATGTTAGCATCACCTGGCTGCTGTTTCCTATGTAAGCTGTAAGGGTGTACTTAGTAGTTAACTTTATTTTTACACTGCTGTTGTTCACCGTGCAGTCAACCATAACGGCCCTTCCAGGTGGCTTCTGTCTGTGTTTACTTTCAAACTCCAATACAAACATTTATGGCTAAGATTACCCACAGAACTCCAGATTAAGTGTACTAGGCTTATAATCACATTGATTCATATTATCTTATTAACCCTTTCCATTCATACAGGTGCCTTTACTGAGATTAGCCTGTGTGTGTTACTAAAAATGTACTTTGTCATCATCTTTTGAAGGCTGAAGGAATTATTATTATTATGCTTTAATTATTTTTGCATGAAATTTTGTAGATGTGCAAGCAAGAATGTTTAGAACTGGTTCAAAAGATCATTGTTTTGAAGGTAGTAGTTTCTGCCCAATTTACAACTTTGACTAGGCGGACTCACTCTGGCCTGGTGATGCGGAGAAGGAGAGTTGTGCTTGTACTTGTATTTCAGAATTCTCCCAAGTGTCTATTATCAATACAGCCCAAGGTTGTTCATTTTGTCCTCACAGTTGTAAGGATTTGAAAAATCAATACAGCCAAATTCTGTGCCCACTGCTCAACTGTGACAAAATAACCAACACTGTGGTGGATTCTAACTCTGGTAGAGGTATAAATATGCTTCTAGTATCTCTAAAAGAACCCTGTCAGTGCTCTTGCTTATCTGGCTGTGTAGGTTCTCTTATACTTACATGCAGTATTTTTTACTTACTTTTTTTGCAATCAGAATCAAGTGTTACACCTGAAACATCTTAGGTGTGAAGTGAAATGAAGGACATCTGATACTAATGGCCCAGCCTCACTAATAAGCAGTTAACCCCTCAACTATCCCAGAAAAGAAACAGTTCCCGACACTGTCTGTGGGGCCTCGGTCTAGTTCTAGGCTTGAAAAGACTGAGTTTTGGGTCACTCACAAAGTACTTCCAAGTGTCTTTGAGCCAGGAGGTCCTTTACAGCTGGGTGGTCAATGATGCAGTCCACTGGCATTCCATCATCCTCCTTGGTGACAGAAAATCTTACCCGGCTGGTGACAGTAAACATCCTGTCATACGTCTCCTCAACTGTTGTTTCACCTGGAAAACCATCACAGGGATGACAGGAAGAGAAAGTTAATGGCGAAACAGGTCAAAAACAAATCTAAACTCCTGCAGCAGAAGCAGTCTGCACTGGCTTTAATGAGCAAATAGTCTGAGCTATTAAGAGAGCATTACCTGTCAAAGAGGACTACTTTCAGATGGCATTTACATTTAATTTATGATTCAGTGATGTGGTGCCCAGGCGAGACTTTAGGGGATTCAAAGAGTCCGAAGGCCTTCGATTCTGACGAGAGCAGTGAGGAGCGGCTGGGTCATATCCAGCCTGATAATGAAGGCTTCTGCTGCTCGAGGGTTGAGCATTGTTGGGGCTAACCCTGCAGTAATCTGCTGCCCACTAGGCCCTAGGCTGTCAGAAGGGCATTCATTTAGAGAGCATTACAATGCCACAGGGGCATTGCATTAGCTGCAGTGCTGAGTGTGATGGTTTACTCGCACTTAATGAAGTGAGGAAATAATTACAGCCCCACACTGACCTGCAGCACACTTCCATTTCAGCCTTGTCACAGGGGAGCTGTGCCGGACTCAGTGAGGGCAAAACACTGTTGTTCCACAGTTGATGATCACCAATACACATATATGCGGCCTCTTGATGGATATTAACCCCATGTAACATATACGCACCCACCCAAGACCTGCCTACATAAAATTTAAAGTACTGGGAGCAGTAAGTGGTCAATGCACTTGTGGGCATTAAATTTGACCACACCGCCAGCTGCAATGAGGAAACAGGCAGTCGAAAAAGTGCACTGACCATTTGAAAAGGGTAAGTAAGTAATAACAGTAATAACAGCAGGAATACAGTGTGTCAGTGTGAAGAGGCTTCATAAAAAAAAAGAAAAGGTTTTCATCTAAACAACAGCGATCTTGCTAGCCTGCACAAAAATGCGTAAAAGTGTTGCAGCATGCGTTTGTGCCCTGCAGTGGGTAAAGGTGAAGGTTCTTTGATTAATCATGTGTACTACTACATCTCAGCTTCCATGTGGACATGCTCGCTCTATTTTAGACCACTCAACTGATCTGGTCTTAAAATACATCTGATTAGAAACTGATATCAGAGCCAAGAGGAGGTGCAGGAGTCTCATTCCCTTGCAGACCACTTGAATTACAATATGCTGCAGGGTTTTAGTGGGTTTTTGGTCCAGTGATGCCAAAAGCATGGTTTCTACTCCAGCTTAATTATGCCATTTAACTTCACTCGAAAAAGCACCACAACAGCAGTAAATGAGTTTATCCCAAACATCTTTAGTTAAAGTTGAGTCCTGTGATCAGTGGGCACTTGTTCCTTTCCAAATAAGAGCAAAAAAAAGTCAATTAAGAGCTGTATTGTCACCATACAATCACAAGGTCAGTGAGGGCATTTCCAAGCACACCTGCCAGGAGCAGCGCCCCGCGCGCCAAAGAGTTGGGTGAAGTGGAGTGTAAACTGAAGAGATGTGGTGATTAGCCATTTTTCTCTCGGCCAGTCGCGCTAATTACCTCATAAAATCACAGTGAAGCATTTAGAGCGTGCGATAATAACAATCACGGCAGTTTACGTTATGTTTGTGTCGAATAAAATGTTGGTTTGCAATCTCTGACAGGGTGTACAATATCAATTTGAGGCATGTCAAATCGTAAATAGAAAGGTGCATACACTATGAGAGAAGATACTTTAAAAACATGACAACCTTGTCCTGGCCAAAGAAAAGCGTGTCTCTATGTGTGAGAGTTTGCGTGTGTGTGTGTTTTCAAGCTTCATTCAAAACTCACTTACAAAATTGGCTGGTGTATCCTGTGTCACACCATGTCGTATTGTGAATGGTTGGTGTGTGGCCATGGGTCGTAGCAACAGTCACACTGTGAGATTTTTTTCTATTTTGTTTTTAAAATCTGGGACTCTGGTGCCTTGGTGGAAAAATTCAACTTGGCCAGTAGCAGACACAGACTCTCACAGATCTCACAGGCTACCAACATTTAAGACTGATGAATAACAGTCTTACCAGGTTTCCTAATTGCACAGTGTAAAGAAAACTTGATGAAAATGTTTCAGGATTTGACACCATAAATTAAATATATGGTTGGAATTCTTTAAATACAGTGTAAAAGCCTTAGCCAACCCCTTATTTCTTTATATTTTGTAAGAACTGGAAAATGCACAAACATAAATGAAAATACAGCATATAAGGCAAAAAAACAGACTTTCCACAATTCTGACAAGTATGAAAGTCAATATTTGGCATGATCACTTTCATTCTAAAGCACAGCGTGAACTCTCTTAAGCGGGCGTTCTTGTAATTTCTTTAAATAGTCCTTGGGAAAAGTTCTCCAGACTTCTTGAAGGACATTCAAAGCTCTTCTTTGGATTTTGGCTGTCCTTTGCTCTCATGTCTGTCAAGATGATCCCACACTGCTTCACTGATGTTGAGGTCCAGGCTCTGGAGAGGCCACTGTGTGTTTTTCTATCCGGGTATGCTTTTACTGCATTGGCAGTGTTTTTAGAATCATTGTCATGCTGAAAAATGAAGTCATTGCCAATCAGACACATTCCAGAGGATATTTCATGGTGGTTTATAATTTGATTTTCCATGCTCATAATTCCATCAATTTTAACAAGATCCGTTAACCACTGGCTTTAATGCAGCTCCAAAGCCTAAAAACCTCCAGATGGCTGTAAGACAGTGACTATTGTACCTCTTTCCTGACCTCCACCATGCCCATTGACAGTGATTTCAACCAAACTTTTCATTTTTGAATTCATCACTCCATATGAACTGTTGCCACCGATTTTCAGTCCAGTTCTTGTGTAATTTGGGATACCTTAGCCTTTTAGTTTTGATAGCCACCCTTCCACTGAGACCATTTCTGATGAGGCTTCAGTGAACATTAGGTGGATCCGATGATGCTCTCAGGCTGTGTTTCAGATCTTTGCTGGAATTTGTCCCATTTCTTAAGGGTATGCCCTTTAGATACTATCCATCTGCTGTAAGACTGACACTTATTTGTCCACCACTTATCCAGTTTCCTCAATTTTTTAAGGACACACTGCACACGTGCATAACAACTGCAAAGTGTTTTTAGTTAATAGTTCTTTGGGAATGCAAACATCTATTTTATGCCTGTCAAACTGTGTTATCTTTGGCATTTGTCATAGATTGAACTAAAGAAATGGGAACAAATGATGCGGTTTTGTAACAGGCTGCTAGTAAAGTACTTAAAGATACAATTTAATATTAATCTTTGCTAAGTTGCCTGTTATGTGCAGATGCAACACACGTCCTCCCTTGAGTTAGGAGGCTTTTTTATTAAATTATTTATTGAATGATTTATAGGTCAGCGTTAAACCGCTTAACAAATAATAATAAAAATTCCTCTGAAAATTGGACTGGACTAAAAATGACTGGAACAGGCAGCCAGTGCCTAAAGAAAAACTGAAATGCCTTCAGAAATTCTGGAGAACTGTTGTTCAAAGACACTTAAAAGAATTACAACAAAGTCTGGCAGCAAAATATAAAGAAATGACTGAGCTTCGCACAGTACTGTTTTTCTTTATAAAGAGATTAAATGATCAATAAATAAGTGAAATCGTGGCAAATCTATAGAGTATCACACATAAAATAATGAACTAATCAAATTAAGCCGTAATTGGTGCCCATCTAATTTTTTATAATCATTTTAGGCTAATTGCATTTTGTGGGAAATAATCAGCTGGATAGCAAAAAGTTGTAGAGTGTTGACATAATTTGATGAATTGATTGATGTGATTTTATAGAAATTTTTAGAAAATAATAGAATGAATTATATTAAAACACTACTGTCAATGCTGTTCACTTTATGTGATTGAGCAAATCGGCTCTGACCCAGAGGTGGGCATGTGGGACCACAGGCCGACCGCAGGAATGTCACTTTATTCTGAGATACATTGAGCATGAGCGCCAGGAGAGAGGACAGCAGTTTTAAATCTTCGCATTATTGGCCACTTATGTTAACTAACATAAACCCAGCTCTTAAATCATATGGCACACTGCTTTTTAGAGAAATCTTGTGTGTTTTATCAAAATATTTTAAGCTTTTTGAACGTCACTTCAGGTGAAGCTGTGTCTCTACATTATAAATGTCAGGTAAAATTACCATTTGACTCTGTGACTGACACTCTTAATGTGATGAAGTGTTTATGTATTTTTTTATTCTAAGATTAACAGTTCAACTTTTTTTTTTGTCACCCCAACATCAAAAATGAATCCGACACCCTCGTGACACCTGCTTTTTATGCCTTGGTTGCCTTGCCTTGAATCTCGATTTAATCACTGAATTTATTATTAAAAACAGCTTTCGCAATTAGTTCTGTCAGAAACGCTAAAGGTAATGAGCTATCTTGATGTTTGCTCCAACAGGAGTTAGCTTATGAAGCAGATGTGAATCCTATGTGAATAGTTGTGATAGAAGAGGTACGATATGTGTGACTTTTTTTGTAGAACTACTGAAAATCCAGTTATTGGCTGATGTAACTGATGATTCAAGTAAAAACAAATGTGTTTTTATGTCATTTTATTTTCTTCTGCTTTTTTGTGGTATGTAACAACCTTTCCGCCTTATAAAAAAAAAGAGCTGTCTCTGTGCAATGTCAAGAGGACTTTCTGCCAAATTAGCCCCAATCTGCCTTGTGTAACTGTGTCTGCCTGAAAGTCCCATGGTGTTGTGTCTTTCATTTGACAGTACAAAATACCAAAGGGACAGGCAACACTTTTCAAGGTCAGGAAAATAGCACCACTTACCCTTGTCTTGGCATTTTCGTGAACAAAAGCGTCTTTAATTTGACTTCTACGATCAGTTCTGCTTTGTTTCGAGTCTTCTTATTAAATTCTTTTAAAACGAAAACCAGTAGAAAATCATGGGGAAACGAAGTTCTGCACCGCATCTTGACAACTCATACAGAGTTATTAACGATGTACAGGCCAACCAACGCTTGTCAATTACCAGTGTCATCCAAGACCCAGATGAGGAAAACAACCGTGGATCAGGTCATGGAAGGACTCAAATCTGAATGCAGAGGAGATTTGAGAGTTGCAGCAGAGATGTCAAATCAAACGCTCTTGTGAGCATCGAGCACTGATCAATCCCAGTGCAATCAAGCATAACCTCTTCTCAGGGTGACATTTTCTTTCAGTCAGTTTCTAACCCGGGTCTTCTGCCTGCCAACACACTGCAGAGCCACCAGTGATCAAGCTCTTTCGGCGAGGCTTAGACAGTAAACGGCTCCACTGGTAGAAGTATTTCGATTAGCAATGCAGAGAAAATGAAAATGATAAAGATTTTTAACTTGCTCCGTTCACTCGATATAAGATAAGGCGCGTTACGCTTGGGACCCTGGAGATGTAAGGAAAATACACTGTGAGTGACTTAACCTGTACAGTAAGCAGTCGGGGCTCCTGTGACGCAAAGCACAAAGAGGTGATTAAAATGCTTTAAACCCCCAGTGTTCAATTGCTACAATTTGTCAAAATTGATACTCTGAGACACAACACATATTTTAAGATTCAGTGTGACTTACAGTTACCAAGGATATCATTATCTCAGATGTCACCGTAAATAAACATCCATAAATTTGCTTAGAAATCAGAAACAGAAAGACACTGCTCATTACTCCAGAACCTGTCTGAGGATTGCCAGGTTTTTTAAATTACTCTTGTTTCTGCATCCATTACAATAAAGAACATCCATCAATCCATTTCCTTAACTGCTTATCCAATTCAGGGTCTGGAACCGATCCCAGCTGACAGGGTATGCCCTGGGCAGGTCTACGAGGCCATCACAGGGCACAATAAGGAACAGATAATAGTTAATTTGGTGGAAATTTAATGGTGCCAATTTGCCACAAGATAAGCAAGATAAGTGGTTAAAAGATCTTTGATAGCGCAAAGGACAAAGCAGGTGTTGACATATATAGAAAGCATTACGGGAGCTATACGTCATTACGGTGATACTGAAATGTACTCGAGCTTACAAGCAGTGAAAAATAGATTATTTGACTTGTATAGGGAATTTATTAAAAAAAATTTAAAAGCAGCTTTTGATGTAATATTGATGTAATATTGTCGAATGTAATTTTTTGTTATTTAGATGCCAGGATGTTCAGTAACAAAAGGGGACAGAACAGCATTACATACCCCAAAAAAAGGTAAACCTTGACTTTGGAATAGTTGCTCATATGAGTTCCAAAAATCAAAAATGAACCAGCTCAAGTTCTTCAAATTAAAAACAAGGGCAAAAAAATTAATAACGTTTTATTTTATCAGTTAAGATATTCAAAATTTTAAACTGTATACTAATTCAAAATCTTTCAAAGCTGAATTTGAAAGTTCAGCTTTCAATAAATGGAATATTTCAAATTCATTATAAAATGCAAAGCCTGCTACTTTTCAAAGCTCCTCTTAAATCTTCCGCGTGTAAATTTGAATTTAAAAAAAAAAAGCATTAAAACATTAAATGCAGCTGTCCAACAGAACAGATCTCTTCCTGTACTCAGCAGACGAGCACTCATTTGAAATAACACTGCAGATGTCATTTATGCTAACAAGCATTTTGTGTGCTGAGTCTCTCGCAGGCCACAGCCCATCAGTCCCGTACCTGCCAGCATGATAAATGGTTGCAGAAGCAATTCGGCCAATTTGAAAGAGTGTGTAAATTAGGCCGAGGATTTCTTTATTACCAGCACAACTGTCTTGCCCACATACATACGTAAGACAAACATGATCAGAGAGATTCTATAAAACCACTGAGATGTGTGCATCTGAATCTCAATCTGAGCGGGAGCTAATGAATTGTTTAGCACGTCCATAATGAGAAGTGATTTGTGTTTCCTTGGGTACAGGAGGACGTGACTTTCTGGCTTTCTTTATGTATCCACTGCCACTATGGATTAGCCCTGCTCAGCATGTCAGGGGCATTTCACTGATCTAACCATCCTGTTGTCTCTTCTTTCCCTACACAACACTCAACAACTCATAAACAGAAATTGACTTCGACTCCTGTAGGGAACACTGGAGGCACAGATGGCATTTAGCTTCAGATTCACTCTTGTCTAAATATTTCATCTCTCAACAAGCCAAATGAATCCTCTCCATTCTAATACATATATAATTTGACAACAAGCTCAGAGACATCCACTCTGTGTAAATACGATATGACTAAAACGAATATCTCCCTAGTTGTATAATAAGTATATCATGAATAATTGATGACCCCCTAATCATAACGGAGAGGTAATAAGGCTTTCTCACCACTCCACATTACATCCCTGTTTCTGAGCAGCCTACAGCCGGCCTTAGGCGGAAAATGCATGGAGGAGAAAATATGTGCAAATATGAGTTCATAACCATGTTTGCTATGTATGGATGGTTTAAAGTAAAAACAAAGATGTAGAGTTTAGTAGCTTTAGAAAACATATTCCATCAGGAGACTGAGTGTAACCAGTAAATATTTAAGCAATTTTAAATCTGAACTTGGATCTGTGAAATGAAAATTACAGTATGAAAATGCCTTTAAGGCAAATGTTTTGGAAAATTTATGAGAAAAATAACACAGGCCCGAATTGCAGGTCTTGCAGTTGCGGTTGCATAGTTTGTTGATTACATAGTGGAGCTGAGCAGGCAGCTCAGGCTGAAGGACGGGTGGGAGGGGGGTTACACACAAGAAGAAAAAAAAAAGAAAAGAAAGAAAGCAAGCACTGTCTTTCTGCAGCTGTGTATGCCAGACTGGATTATCTTCTTATATGTGTCAGTCAACATAATCAGTACAACACACATTAACGTTTTGGAGTAGAATTCCGTTTTATTCACAGAAGAAGTGCCTGGAGCATGTGAAGCAAACTGGGTGAGGCTGTTATTCTACTGACCTGTCAGTTCTTCCTCCCCTTTCATCCATCTGATGTAGGCGGCTGGCTTGCCGCCAATGGCTGTGCAGGTGAGCTCCGTCTCGTTCCCCTCGCTGACCACGTCCTCGCGGCTCTCGATGATTGGGCTGCCTGGCGGGACTGACCCAGAACAATGGCAGAGGCAGCACATAGACACACAGACAAAAATCTATTAAAACTTTACAATAAAGTTTCAAATACTTAAATACTGGGTAAAGTCACTATTCCTCACTATTAGTAAGCTACCTGTTCATATTGATCGTCAGTGAATACATAAGTTTCAGCTTTTACTGATTTACAGTGCTGTCCATAACAGTTGAGACGATGATACATTTTTTTGTAGTTTTGCATCTGTGCACCATCACAATAAATTAATCAGTCAATATGTGATGGAAGCACACAAACTTAACAAACTGGTTATACGCAGTTCCCCATTTTCAAAATCAATATAAACATAAAGACTCTTTGTACTTGGATGGAAAAACTTTTAGAACCCACAGACATCACAAAGTGTTGTTTCCCCCTTGAGATGCTCCGCTACCCCTTTACTGCAGCCACCTTTGTATCAAATAATGGAAAAGCATGCTCTGTTGAGCTCAGATCATGTGACTGACTTGGCCATTGAACAATATCCCATTTCTTTACCTTAAGAAACTCTTGGGTTGCTTTTGCGGTACGCTTTGGGTCATTATACACATGTACTGATCAGTCTGCAGCATTTGGTTGAATCTCTTCTATCAGCAGTCGCATCATCACAATGCTGCCCCCACTATGTCTAACAGATTTCATCCTTTTCCCATCATTCTGGTATTTCATTTGTCCAAAGATCTAACCTGACCTTTGTGCTCTTGAGTGTAATTAGTGGTTTTCACCTTCTAAACTCTCTGCATTTCCATTCATGAATGCATCCCCGAATTGTGGACTGTCTTCTGCCTAATAATGGCATTAACATTTCTCATATTTAAAATTACATTAATGACAGCAATAAATGACAGCACGTCTGCTGTATTTGTCATAAAATAACAAGGGAATAGGCCTCACATGGCAATGAGACTACTTGCCAGTCAATTAGACCAATAATTTACATTTTTTCTTGAATTAAACCTGTAAGTCTGCACTTCGATCACATATTGTTGAAATTACACTCCACTGCGGTGGTGTACAGAGGCAAAACTACAAGTATTGTATCTTCTGTATGAGGAATAATAATTATAGATTCAATATAAGGACTCACATATCTCAGCGAATTCTTGGAAGGAGATGGACACGATTATACAAAGAAGTGGAATAGCTTGAGCGACATATATACCAAACAAAAAAAAAGACACTACTGCAAATAAAGGGGATCCGAGAAGGAAAAAAGAGCCAGGATTTTGTTTGTTTCTATTGTGGCTAGCACTGCATAGGTGCACCACAAGGCAGTTAACAGCATGCACAAGCATGAATGCTAGCAATGGCATCATAGTAGGCACTTAAAAGACTCCCTACAGTAGTTTAAAGCAGCTGTTAGTGTGAGAGGTTGAAAATGATGTTGCCTCACCAGCTATGACACATATCTAGTCTTTTCGCAGATTTTTGGGGAAGCAATAACAGAAATACTCTATTTTCTCTTAAAAAAGAAATGAAACTTGTGTGAATGTGGCAAGGATAAACTACAGGCTAACATTAAGCAGTGTTCTGTTATTGTCTAAGGAGATCCAATCTTTTCCATGTTCTCGTTTGAAAGCATGCACAATCCAAGCAAAGCTTTAATTTATAGTGTTGACCTTATGGAGAGTAGAAAACAACTGAAAACAAATAAACTCTTTTTTGTTTGTTCTGCTGTGAGGTTGTGACATATCATCATTTCATGCTGATATAGTGAACTGGTTCATATTTTTAAATCATATAATTATCATTTATTTAAAGTTTCGTTATACCATCTGGAAAATGGAAGCCTGATACTAGTTTGTATATTTGATAACTTTGACGATTTCTACCAACTCACATGAGAAATATAGTTTTATTTAGATGCTACTAGAATAGACAAGCTGTTACAGACTAAAATATATTTTCATTTGTAACAGCTTGTCTGCATTTCAGATGCTTTTGCAGTTGTTCATATCATACCTGTCTAAATGAACGGACGTGTGCTTATTTTAATCACTGCAGGTGCCTACACAAGAGGTCATATGACTCACATTTTTATTTTATTCATCCCAAGAGGGGCTTAAGAAGCTGATATGAGTTGTGTGATAATCTGCATAGTGTCGCGACAATCCATCAAACAAGTGGCGGACCAACAAACCACATTACCTCAATTACTGTTGTTTTTTTTATTAGGTGAGTAAAGGGAGTTTGTGATGCATTCATTAACACGTACCTACAGCTAGCATGAGTCACGAATCTAGCTCCTTGCATTTCTTTTAAGCTTATGTTAAACAAGCATATGTGATTAGAACCTATGGGTGTAAAACGAGGATGGGGAACAGTTCTCCCTCATCCCTTGTATTACTCATCACAGCAAACTTGCTGAACTTCAGTTACTTGAAAGAAAAAAGTCAGCAGGGTGCTTTTTTCAAGGACTCTTCAATGCAACCCTTGGTTCAGAAATACTGCAGCTAGGTTTCAATTGTACAACTAGAGTAATTACTTTAAAGTGCTTTTAATTCCTTTCAATCCCCCAGGATGTCTGCATGTATAATAAAGCTTAACTAGAGTAATTTCACTCCAAAGCATCAAAGTGTGGCACAGCTGACTCTCAATAGGGAATCATTTGGAGCAGCCAAGTCAACATTCACCGGGATTCACATAGTCAACACAGCTGCCAAAACCAACGCGGTCTGAGCCATCAGTTTCAGCATCTGCTCCTTTTCGTTATGCTGTTGAGCACTGCGAGAGCCTAATTGGCTGACATTTTGTTTCAGTTGCTAAAGATAACAGGATCAAAGATGACTATTATTTCATATTCACCGTCTATAATGGAGCAAAATACAACAAAAGACTGCGCGTGAGGTTCACACATGTGTCCTCACACCTACCTAGGACAGTGATGTCTGCGTAGGCTTCCTGAGGAGGATCTGTGTAGAGCTGGCACACATAGCGTCCCTCATCGGAGAGTGACACATTGGACAGAGACACCCGCAGTTCGTTGTCAGAGAAATTCACCAGCTGGAACCGGCTGTCCTTGAGAGCTGTGGGGATACATGTGAGACAGAGACAGTGAGGATTCAGAGTACAGGGACACAAACACGGGACATGGGGTGAGAAAGAAGGGGGACGGGTGGGGGAAATGGGAAGTGGTGGAGAGTGGTGAGAACGAGAGAGAGGACGGAGAAAGACAAAAGAGACAGTATAGAAGAAAATGAGACTGAGGAGAGAATGTGGTGGGCAGAGTGCTGCTCTTTTGTGGGCTTTCTCCTTAATTGAGTAAAAGAAAAGTGAGTTTCAAAATGATTCATACAAGTTGATTTATAAAGTAGCTTTACAGTCCAAAGAGCACTCGCAAAGAAAGGAAAGTGTGAAGAGTGCTCATGAAGACTCCTAACAAGCTAGGAACTCTTAAAATGGGCTGCGGCTGGTCATGGATGGATGCATCAAACTCACATATTCCAGAAAAAGGAGAGGCATTCAAACATACATAATGAATTAAATCACTGTGTGCAAGAAGAGAGGCTCGGATGCCTCAAACTCTAAATCAAAAGTAGACAAGAATATGTATACTAATGCCTGTATAGACTGGCTGAAATTTCTTTTAATGTCATCAAACTAGGTTAGCCATCTCTGAGTTTTACCCACTGCGTTTCATTTAGGTCAGCCCTCATCCCAGAGCACTCTTTTACATAAACAGCTTTGGTTGATTTGATTGGGAGCCCTTTTGATGTTTTGACCTGCCTTCTTTATCAAGCCCTCTCTGCATCTGTCGAGCTAACGAACTCAATTCAGCCCCCTTAAAGCGCAGGGAGTTTATTATTCCCATCAGGCTTTACACTTAGCATCATGATCATTACCCAAGGTCTCGGGGCAGTGTCAACATGAAACCTCATTCCCTGATATAATTTGAGAGCTCTTTGGAAGTCTCTCCTCAAAGGGAAACAATGACACTGATGCACTTTGAGAATCCGAGCACCTGCTAGGGAGGGAAACCCTTCACTTGTGAGATGCTGATGGCAGTTTACACAAAGCTGTTTCATAACTGGCTCGCTGCTTACATAAGAGCGTGGATGATGCACAGTGTCTGCTGTTTATTAGAATGTGCATATTTTCACCAAAATATGTCTAATGATTACATTCATTAGCCTATTAAATATCAGGAAATATGATGGCTTTATGAAAAAAATAATCTCACATTAAAATGTTATCCGGTCTAAGATCATGCTTATTAATATAAAAGTAGAACATATTCCAACTCAAAGAGCTTAAAAGAAAGATAATTAGTTAATTGTCTTACAATTTAGGCAAAAAATAGCAACAAACAGTCCATTGTTCATCATGTAAACTCACAAGTAAATCAATAATCACAGCAGCCAGTGAGACTGCTCTCATCAGGAAGTCAGAAAGTCAAATTCAAGGATTGGACATCCTTTCTCTGGTGCTTTGAAATGGTGATGAGCTAATCAAAACTGAGAGCTGTAATCACATTTGCTGTGCACAACAGTACTAGGTCCACCAACCAGCAGCCGGAACTGTTTAATGAATCAAAAAAATTGGTAAGAATACATATATATGATCTGTGTACTTTTTGTACTTTTCTTGGAAAGCCTTTCATAATCAAAGTGCAATTTATAAACAGTTTTGGGATCACATTACTTGTGTCAATCTGTAAGACACATTTAGTTAGAATGGGCCTTAAGTTATGGTCCTTGAACACTTAGAAAGAGAGTGACATCTGGACTTTCTCTAAATGCTCCGATGATCCAATGCTTCACAGTATCCTACTTATGAAGTCCTTCATGAATACACATTTATTTCCTGTCAAATTTAGAACACTTGTGGTATATTTTATATCAGTAATTTAGTATTTGTGCCTGTACATTACAAGTAGGGCTGCAGCGGAAAAGGGGGATGTCTCATATTTCTGTGCTCCAATCACAATTTAGGAACATTTAAATCAAAACGCTCGCTTATGGTGCCAGGTCCCCACCGTATACTTATAAAGTAGATTGGCTGAGCTTTTGCATATTAAAGTCAAATATATTTCAATCAGCCACAATTCTTCTTGTCGTAAAGAAGTACTGCTATAACCGGCGCACTTGTTACGACAAAGCAGTGATATGGCATTTGCACTGAGTTTCTAGGCATCAGAATCTTGTAAATCCAGCGCTTAGTCTATTGCAGCTTGGGTTTAGATCTCTGCCAACTCCTAAGCTTTTTACTGATGCGTGAAGATTGATGAAAGTGAAACAAGGTGGTAAAGTTGTTCCTAGACCGCTAAACAATTAGCTGAAACTTGTTGTAAAGCTCAATAAAGTCTAGGAAAGACGCAGCTTTTGCTGGTAATTCTCTGCACACTCCTAACTATAAATGAACCCTTTCACACTGTCACATTGGGTTGACGCTCTCACTTTATTTGTATTTAAAAAAAATAGTCTTTATAACAGCCTTATAACTGTAACAGCAACCAGTTTCCAGAAGCTCTAAACCTAAGCTCTAAGTCTGACGTTGAAACAAAAAGCCTTTCGGCAGTATCATTTTAAACCTTTGTAACACAAAGTCAGACAACTCCTGAGAAGATGCAGTGAATAAATAATGGTGTTCAATTGCATCACCATCCAAAGAGGTCCACCTTCGCTGATAAAGGCTCATTTTTCCCATTTCAGATGACAAGTCTGCCAAATTGCATGTCATTTCGCATGTATCTGGCACAATAAATGGCTCACCCTAACAAGACTCGCTCCGCTTCTACCTGTGACATAATTCATCTTTATTTGCTGCAGCAGAAATTTGTTTATATGGCCTTCACTGGTACTGTAAAGCTGTTATCGTTTTGGTATTTGTGTGCGTATCTGTGTTTCTGCGGCTGCCGCTTTGCTTGTAGCCACTGTTCTGGCTCCTGGTGTGTCTCTGTGTCACTGCTGTTTACTTCCTTGTATACAAAGATCTGCCACTGTGTCAGGCGGCCCCGTTGACAGGTAACAATGCCACTGGCCGAGGGGGGTCCCAGCAGAACCAGCAGTCCTTTAGGAACAGAGCCTAGAATAGCGCTGCTATGGGGTTCACTAAACCCCATTACCAGAAGCACAAACATGCAGCGGCGGACCAGAAACACTCCAGCCAAACATATACTCAGATCTAATCGTGGATAAACAAAACTGCTTGTTTTTTGTAATTGAAGGCGGCACTGCACTGAGTTAGGCGGAGAAAATGCCACGTTTATAGGCCCGCTTGGAGCGCCTCGACAAAGCACGAAGAGGAAAATGTTGTCTCAATATCATGGAAAGATTTCCTTAGCAGTGCTGATCTAAATTTGATTGTCTCTGTGATGTAACAGTGAATTATTCACCGTTGCTTTTCTATCTGCTCTTTGGTGTCAAAATAAATATTGTTTTAGGTGTAGAGCACAACATGATCTTTGCTATTTTACAGTCCATTCTTCTCTGCCATATTGTGAGACAGCTTTAGGCATTTTGTACAAATATGACAAAGATGTGTACTCAAACTCCCCCGATGCTCTTCGCGAGTGAGAAAATGGAACACACGTCTCACTACCTAGACTTGTGAAACAGCTGGGACGCAATATAGACCGAAATGAAGGGTGTTCCTCGTTCACCTTGAATCTTGGCTCAGATCCCAGATATAAACAAGTTTTTTAAAAAAAGCAGAGACAAAAACTCAGTTCGGAGTAGAAGTAGCCCATATGCTCATGCATAATCATAATGTTCAATATCCTAATCTAAGAGATTATCGTAAAATCGAACAGTGACAAGGACACAAAAGTATTCCCATTATGGTAGCATTGTTAATTATCTCATATCAATCTTGCAGTATTCTTAGCCTAATGACTTGTGTAAAAGAGCCAGAAAGTCAAGGACAGATGGAATCATGTTTGCACAGAAAATCTGACAAAAAGCTGGAGCTGATGTTGTAGCGATATCTGATATCTTCACGGTAATGCCAAACACAGGACAATTCCTTTGAACGGGATGTGTTGACAATTGTTGCAGCTCTTTACGTGCAACAATCGCACAAAATAAGCAAAATAAGCAGAAAGTCTAAACGAGAGTGTAGACGAGATGTTGTGGACAAGCTAATGAGGAGAAATATGATGTTCCACTATGCTGCAGGAATAGGCTGTTTATGATTAATCTGTTTATTGTGTTCTTTGACAATTGACTAAAAAAAAAAATATTGGTGAGAAATGCACAGGATCATTTCAGGCTGTCACATCTCAGCTCTGCTTAAGTGGTGTCACGGTCTGTGGAGACAGGCCGTGCGGTGGTGTGTGTGGTGGACCCAGGTGCGAACACAAGTGAGTAGACGGGAGTGAACTTAAACTGAAAGCGAGACTTTAATATGGCTAATGACACAGAGTTCAAACAAAGCAGAAATACAGTGACTAAACTAAACTATAACTAAACTGGGAAACTAATACTGTGATAAATTATGGAGACTCAGAGAACTATGACGATGACTGCAAAGACTGGCCGTGAAAACATGGAGGGTGGGAACACAGACGATGCGACACAGACTGAATGAAACACAAAGACTAAATACACATAAGGGATGATCAAGGGAAGTGGAAACACATGAAGGGGAACAGCTGATATACATGAACCTAATGACAGGACAGGGAAAGTGAAACTACATACACTGACATTAGACACAGACTTTCAAAGTAAAACAGGAAACATGGGGATTAGACGTGACCTGAACTGACCACAGACATGACACATGACAGGTAGACGCACGGACCAGGGAGACTGAATACAGGAGGAGATGACATAAACAACTAAGAAACAAAGGACTAAACAGCAACCTCGAAATTAACTAGATAAACTAAACTAGGGCACAAATGAATACCAAAATATATAAGAACTCAAACACTGGGTCACAGACCCAGCCCATGACAAGTGGAGGTAAATTTTGTAACTTTCAATAGAATTTTTTGTTTTGTTTTTGCAATAGATTATAAATTATTCCACTTGACAGTGAGGAAAAAATTCTTAATAGGTTACAGTTTTTGTTGTTGAAGTTTGCAAGTGGGTATTTAACATGGAAACTAATACACACATTGCAGATTAAATTATACCCTGACAGATTCTTGCACCATAGTCTTCTGGAAGAAGAGCCATTATTATAACCTTATTTTGCTTATTATTAATACGATTAGGATAAATTGAATAGTAGTAAATGCATATGTGTTATTATCATTATTATTTTATTATTCCTTTATTTATCCAGGTAAAAATCTAATTTCTAAGAGAGACCTGGGATCATGGCAGCAAAAGCCAAACACGCATACAACACATAATGACATAACAATTTAAAACAAATGCAATTTTCCACACAAATATGTGAAAAACAATATACGACATTAGGTCATTAAGAGCGACATTAAAAACAGTCGCACTGACTAAAAGAGGTATTCTCTTGTTCTTCTAAATTTACCCCCAAGGTAACCATTTCTGACAATTTCAGCTCCTTCTGCCGATTATTCCAGGAAGTGGGAGCACCGTATCCTGGACTATTATCACAGGGTCATATTATCATCATGACCCCGAGTTTTTGAGTCGGAAGACTTTTGAGTTGAGTTTCAGTTTTTCAAATTGCTTTGTTCTGTGTTTGATTATTGTTTGCTTTGGTTTTGATATCTAGTAGTATTGTTTGTTTGTTTTTGGCTACTTGTGGTTTTGGTCTCCCCATTTGTTTTATACTATGTTTTACTCTGTTCTGTTCTTATCTAGGTTTAGTTCAGCTGTCTCTTGTTCCCCTGTTGCTTCCACTTTCTTTGGTCACCCCTCAGTGCACCTGTCTGTATAAATGAACGATATAACACCTCTGTTGTGTTATATCGTTTACTCCTATCTCCGAGTCCCTGTTTGTCTTTAATTCCTAGTTATCGCCCAGTGTTTCTGGATTTATCTCATACCTGTTTGGGATTTCTGTTATTTTTTTCCTTTGGGCTTTTTTATGGAATTTGTTATTGAATTTCTGTCAGTCACTTCTTGTTTTAAACTCTGCCTCTCTGTGTCCTTGCATTTGGGTCCTCACATCAACACACTCCAGCTTTCAGCAGCTATGATTTAAAATGACCAAAATAAAAGAGTAATAGTAGTAGTAGAAGTAATCTATTTTGTTTGTTTACTAGATGTCAACCCCGAAAAGCCCAGATACTGTGCATAACTATCAAAATCCCGAAAGTATTTATACCAGCGGGAGTATGCCAAGAGTGACCAGGCTTATCTTACCAGTGCCAAACTACTGTATAAAAGTCCTAAACATAAAAAATAAAAGATCTCTAAAACTCACAATACAAATATTCTTGGTATCTGGTACTGAGGATTAAAAGAAATTGGATTTCTTCTATTTTCTAATTGTTTGCACTCATGGTCATTGGTGCAAACAAGGACCATGAGTTTGCATTTCAAGGCTTCATGCTTACAAGCACAATACAGGCGCTAACTGACAAATGCTTTTCTTCAAAAAAGGAAGAATGATGACGACTCACAGCAGAAAGACATCTTGTGTGTGTGTGTGTGTGTGTGTGTGTGTGCAAGACACACTGGCACTTACGTCTAACGTCTTTGAAGTAAATGGTCTGTCTGTTGGGGTTGAGCAGCTGGATGACGGAGTCATCGTTGTTCCTCACTCTGCAGCTGATGGTGGCCGTTTCCCCCTCAATCACCGTCACGTTGTCAGTTGCCAGATTCTGACCTTCGACTTCACAACGCAGGCGGAAAACACAGAAGCAAAAAATACATTTGAAATGTGGAGCAAGCATCTCTGTCTGGATATTTAAAGTATCTTAAATATTTATGTTTCTAACAACAGGGACTGCATGTCAACACACGCACAGTGCAAAGATACGTGAATAGACCGTGTAGATTGTCTGTTTGCAGCCATGTCTAATCCTTTTAATATAAGAGCCATGTGCAGTGTTTGTCACTATTGATCTCCCCCAGCTCAGAGTGGGCCCTGTGAGTCAGTGCCAGATGGGCTGTAAGCTCTGCTGCCCACGAAGGTAGGGAGTGAGGAGAGGGTAGGAAGAAAAAGAGACAAAGAACGAGTGTAAGAAAGTGGCAAGTAGTAGATATGGGCGGGGTGGAGGAGGTGAAGAAGAGAGGGGGAGTTAAACAGAGCACGAGAGAACAGAGAGAGGAGAGATGAGCCGAGTTGGATGCTGTATATGGTTAAGCTTTATCAGAGCCCTCCATCTGAGGTTCCATGTGACCAATGTGTGCTCAGTGGTTCTGTTCTGTATCTCTAGGAATAAAAGTGCTGTAAGCATCTGAGTCACTCTCTGTACACTGGCATTGTTGCCACTGACAGACCCTGGACCTTGTCATCGTAACTTACACCTCACACCAAACCCCCCGCACACAAAAAGCCTTGCTTTGTTTCCCCTGTCTTTGGAGAGAAAGAGGAAGAGAATCAAAAGTCACCTTGTGCTATATTTATCTGGCAGGAGCCAAAAAAGCGTAAGAAGAATGGAGAATACGTTTTAATGCTTCAGATTCACACCAGCGGAGGAACAACACTCTAAGCCACAGCCCCAAGAAAACATCAAAAGCACATTTGCATGCCCGAGTTGTCAGACACCTCTATTGCATTCTGACATTTACAAAGTGGAGGGGGGGGCAAAAAACGCCTGCATTTTCAGATAGTGATAATGGGAATAGACAGGCAAACTAACATGATTCAAAATGAACTCTGTGAATGCGGCAAGCAATAAGAAATTAACCTCCTGTGGAGAAAAGCCCCTCAGACCTGTCTGATGCAATGAACTACCCATTTCATTCCACTCTGCTGCCGGGGCTCAGGCTCAGAACAAAAGGAAGGTAATAGGTAAAAACAGCCACAGATTATGTCCAACAAGTACACAATACAGTCAATTAAAGGTTTATCGTAAATAGGTAATATTTACTACATGCTAATGTGGTTGAGGACAATTTCATGTAATACTGCTGAACAGGCATGGACTAAGAATACGTCCAAGAATAACTGCTCAGATAGGACAACAATGACTGAGTGTGTAAATGAGAGAGTACATGAGAAAATGCAAAAAAGGTCTGAAGCCCCATCTTTTTCAGCACATTACCTCTGACTGATGGATTGTAATGCATATAAAAATGGAAATGAAATCTATGTTTTAACGTAACATATATATTAGACCTTTAGTTTCCCTCGTGTAAAAACAACCCACAGCAAATAATGAGTGGATAGTGCACATGCAGATCAGAAAAGTGTGGATCCCACCTACAAGTCAGTGCAAAATTGTGCACAATGACACAGGCTGAATCCATAGAGGAATCACCACAATCTACCTGAAAAAACCGTGTAACGGTTAACTGTGAAGGCTTTAAAGTAAAAAAAAGTAAAAAGTAATACATTGTGAAAGCATCTAATTCGTATCAAAGAATATACATCTTCAAAATACAGTAAAAAAAAAAAAAAAAAAGCTGCACACTGTCTAAAAGTGTTCCAGAATAATCTCAAAACTCAATATTGTAATCTAAATAGCATCATTATACAAGCCTGTGAAGTACCTGGTAGATTGTGGTGATTCCTCTATGGATAATAAATGGATAATAAATCAATAAACACTATGTATTGTGACAATCCTGCTTCCTAAAATATAAGTTCTAACAGCTACACTATATTCCCCTTTACAATTGAACGCAAACCTACTTTCTCTTCAACAAAATACCTGACAAGCGAGTTCACGGAGAGGTGTAACGGTTCTGAAACGTAGGCCAAACTTACAATGCAAAAATCCCTGGCTTGCTATAGCAGACTGTATACCAGTGTGACAATACCTTCCACACTCCTGCCCAACCCCCTGCCACAAATGTTGAACTTTTATTACATTTCTAATACAAGCAGTGATAGATGATTGAATGATAAAGACCTTATAAAAGTTAACCTAAGGAGAAAAATTATGTGACAGCCAGAAAGACAGGAATGGATTTATCATTGTAGCTAACTGCAAGGGCATTACTGGTACGCTAGCCAGGCTTTATGGTTAAACACAGAATTAAACAGGCTTTTTCTGTGATAGCGTAACAGCACGAGTTTAAAAACAGGCTGAAAAGTAGCATAATCTGATCCTCATCCTCACATATGAAGCAAAACCATGTTGAAGAGTTGTAACCAGGGGATCATGTGTCGGAAGAATCAGTTAATGGCTGTTAAAAGAGTTCATTTTCTCATGTGCTGCAGCCTGGCGTTGCTTCCAGCGACATCATGGACATACGTGTACCTTTTAACACATTCCTTTTTCATCCTCATTCTCGTGATGTGTTAATGGTGCAGATGCAAAGTGGCGGTCGCAAAACTTCAAGGATCTGGTTAACTACTGAGGAGGATCATTGTTTTTATGTGCTATGTAATTTCGAACGTGCCTTTTGAAACAGCTCAAAGAACATACAAACTATTTTGTGCAGTCTGACAAAATGTGTCTGTGAGTTAAATGTAAAATCGTGAGGAAACATGTCTATATGTGACACAGAGAGATGGATAAAGATGTAAGAAGAGGAGGAAAGGAGAAGACGGGAGACTATTTTCAAAGGTAAGCACAGCTTAGCAAGTGAAATGTTACACACTGGCAATGTTAAGCTTGCATATAATGTCCTAATTCATTGCAGAGCTTTTAAAATCATATACTGGATCTACACAAGGTGTGTTGCTGAATTATGTTCTAGTGAAATATCTTGTAAAACAAACTGAAGTATAGTGTGTTTGTGTTACTCAAACACTGCATTAAAAACTAGGCAGTTTAGTGCAGGCTAACCTGGTTAGCTTACAGTATTGTGATAAAGTCTTCAGTAATGGACTGGTTACATACAGGGTAACAATTAGTTTACATTTACTCACCAAATTCGACCTTTCATAATAGCTGTATAGCATCTAGGGATTGGAAATCTAGCCATAAGGATTGTGTAAGCCCTACTTATAAGTTGCTGAATTCAGTAGAATAACAAGCTGTGAATATTGGTGTTACAACACAGGTCAGCTGGTCACAGAGTATACAAAACGTGTGACTATTTGAGTTCTTCTTTTCTCCAAGCTGCACTGCTACACCTGTGAAATCCCACTTTAACCCCAGGTTGTAACCTTTAGTCATTTAGGAGACTTTCTACTCATTTTTTCTTTTAAGTTAACTTTTCAGATTAGATTAGGCACAAACACTACTCAAAGAAGAAGCTGGAGCTCATGTCAGCTTCTCCTCAGTTTCTGAGGGTTGGTTTCAACCATCTAATGTGATTTGTTGCCTGAAAAAGGGAAGAAAGCAAAAACATAAATGGCAATGATATGTTGACTTGACTACAAATGTATTTGAATCCAGGAGATGCCTCCCTTGAGAGTGCAGTTTACTTGAATAAGGAAGTAATTTCAAGGAAACAGGGCTCATTGTGAGGTGAAGGAAAAATTCAATATGACGGCAATTCAGGGTTTGTTCTGATGAGCTGCATTAGTTTAAAGTCAGTATTCTGGTCTCATGGGTTTCAAAGAATGTTATTAGTCTACAAAAAAACCTATATCAGACTTTAATCACAGCTTTTAAAGTCTCCAGTATCACATAATTTGCTCCTGACCCATTAGCAATATGGTGTATGAGAATGACTGAATCAGTGATAAGAAGAAAGAGGCACTTTCTAGCTACACTAGTTGTTTACCATCTAAAATAATAGAATAAAACAAGATAATGGTGAGCATCAAATCAAAAATGACCTCACGCGAAGATTTAAAATGTGGATGCAACATCTAGTATATGTGCAGCTCCTCTGTACACTACATAATAGTGTTTTTAGGCAAAAGCGAAGTCTAGTGTTTTGATGTCTATTTCATTTCATTGCTGTAAAAGTAATATATTTGGCAGTCAAACCAGCAACATAGAGCAGCAGCCTCAAAGCAAGGTTATTCAGCTCCCAATCTGTTGGGCTGAGAGAAAGGGAACGCAAAAGATAAATTCTCCATAAGGTTTAGCAGCCCCAAGCAAGGTTGGTCCCCCTCCAATATCCTAGCCTAGGCTCATCTCCAATTCAAAACACACATAAATAACGTCGCTGTGATTAGCAATCCCATCAAAGTAAAAACAGGCCACTTTGTGGAACATGGAGGGTTTTCGCAATTGAAGTAAACATTTTCAATTGCCTCGGCATCCTAGTCATGATTGGGTGCAAATGAGGAAAGGCAGTCATTAATTCTGGGTGGTGGGTGGGGATGAAGGGGGGAGTGGGCAGAGGCATGGCACAGATGACTGGCTGATAAATTCACACTCATTCCAGCAGCTGTCTGGGAGAGTAAAGTGCCTGTATCTCTACACATGGCTGCCCTCCTGTTCCTGCATCACAACATACTGAATGAAACAGTCAGAGGGAAATACAGACCTTCAAAAGTCTGTGTGCTCTCCAAGGGGATGTACAATCTGGCATGAAGTGTCTGGCGCGGAGTCTCGGTTCATCAGTCGTACTCAAAATGCAAAACGGCACAAACCTGACCAATTTTTACAAAAGTTGACGAAATCAGGAAATATTAGGGGGTCGGCTCTTCCATCAGAAGTTCGGAGACAGGCACCTTTTGAATGGAGCTCGCGCTTTCTTTGAACTTTTCTCTCTTGTTTTCACATCAAAAGACATGAAAGGGGCAGCAAAAAGCAGGATAGCCAGCCCCCAATTCCTCTCCCTTGAGTCACTGCTGTCTGCAGCAGTCATGTCCTTTCAAGGAACAACCAGGACTATAGACAGTCATTAACAATAAAAGTTTCTCCCTCTCTTTCTCTGATGCTGCCTTTTTGCACTCTATCCCTCTCAGTCATTAAATCCTGATCCTCATGATGAAATGCTGTTTTAAGGATGTTCACAAGAAAGAAGGCCTGTGTCTCAGGGTATAATTAGCGCTGTGCCATTTCTCTTAGACCTGCATGGAAAAGCTTCAAAAAAAATAATTCGTACCCCCTAATTTGACCATCTTTTTTTTTTTCTAACTAAATATAAGCTCTCTTAGAAGCTAAGGGTGCCCGTTTGTATAATGATGCTGCAACACAACTAGAAAAAAGGATGTCCTGCCTGAAAAAGCATCTTTTATCAACTAAAGTATTACAGTGTTGTTTTTCTCACAGAAACGAAAGACTCCAGCGGGTTTATAAATCACACTCATCAGCGGTAGCAGCTCTTTAGAGATGATTTTTAAGCGAATAAAACTGCAAAGATATGAGAAATCCCTTTGAATGATTCTCACTAGGTCTGCACGCTCACTGTTTTCACTGTTTGTTTTTGTATTGGTCCATGAAAGGTTAAACACCATATACTACACTCACAAGCTACTTCATTAGGTACACCTGTTCAACTGCTCTTTAATGACACCACATAACCATCCAATCACATGGAAGCAACTCGATACATTTAGGCAATTCAAGTGACTTTGAATGTGGTATAATCGTTGGTGCCAGATATGCTGGTCTGAGTATTTTAACCTCCTAGGACCCGGCGTCCACATCACATTTTGGGTTGTCTAGACCACAATACTAAACTTTGCTCTTTCAAATGGCTTTCAAATGAGCCATATTGTTCAAAGGGGCACAATTGTTGTTTCTCATTTTGTTTTTGTACTCAGGCAAAATGCTGCTGTGTTCAGACACCAAATAAAGAGTTTTGCACATCATTACTCGATTGTAACTTTATAGTGTCCTATCAAACACTATAAAGCCAAATACCAAAGAGAAATTAAAAATGCATGCCATGAAAGAGTTCGGGTCTTAGGAGGTTAAAAACCACAATGTCACAGCGATTTCTAGGGTTTACATGTCTATGCAGAGAAGCATCTCTGAATGCACGACACTCAGCACTGATCACTGACTGAACATTGAACCTTGAACGAGATGGGCTGCAGCAGCAGAAGACCAGACTCCAATCAGTTCGTATGCATTCACCAAAATTAAAGAACGCCGCTTGGTCTGATGAGTCTTTGTTTTTACTGTGACATTAAGATGGTAGGGTCAGAAATTGAAATGGGCCCATCATGTCTTGGATCAACAGTTCAGGCTGCTGGTGTTGGTTTAATGATGTCAGAGATATTTTCTGGGTACACTTTGGTCCACCATCAATTGATTACCATTTTAATGGAACAGCTTAACTGATTATTTTTGCTGTCCAGCCAACAAATCTGCAACAACTGTGTAACAGACGATGACGATATTCACCAAAATCTCTGAGAATTGTTCCAGCACCTTGTTCAAACGGTGCTTTAAAGCAGTTCTGGAGGCAAAAGGTGGGCCAACCCAGTACTAGTATTAGTAATAAGTTAACTAGTAATTCGGTTAAGTTTAGGCACTAATATTATAATATCATGCTTCATTCCATATTAACTCTTTTTTAGTGTTTACTTGCAACACTGTTTACTGTTTACTGACTGTTTACTTACTTTATCCTCTGATAAAGGAGCAGCTTGGGAAAATAACCTTAGTGGATATTCTGTCGTGACAGGTCTTTTTTTTCATAGCCTCACCCCTCAAACTAGGTAATTATGGCTCTTAGCCTGGGAAGTAGCACTGATTTAGTTTATTACAGGATGGAAATTATGTGAAAATACTGCTGTTTACAGCTCGGAAAGAGAGAAAAACACATTGTTAAATTAATTCCTCACACTTTTACTGCTGAGATTCTACTTTTGGAGAGGCTACAGAATGGGAGGAGATTAGCAAAACTTCCATAGTTCGGAGCAGGAATGTGTTAAAACTACAGACAAATTGAAGAGAGAACCAAGTGGCTTGAAAAGAAATCGAAATCAGCCATTACATGTGGTGAAATGTTGATTTGAGAATTACAAATAAAAACAGAGGATCAGAGCTGTGAGCCGACGGCTATCTCCTCCTTCCTGAAAAGAAACGTTATGAACATAACCAGCCATTCATGTAAATATGCACAGATGAACAAACCGCAATGGACAGCCAATCAACAGACACAGACAGAAGCAAGCACTTCCAAATGAACAGCAGGTAGCAAAAAGAAAGATTACCTGTCAGGGTTTCAGCAGCTCCTGTTGCAGCACAGGTGAGAAGGAGAGAAGAAGAGAAAAGAGGAGAGAAAAAAAAACAGACAAGTTGTGAGCAGACAGGATGTAAGCAGGGAGCTATATTCCACTGGTAACAAAAAGCGTATTCATAATTTTTAAATAGGCTTGTTGAAATTCATTAAATTCAAGCTCCATATGCTATTTGTGTAATTTTCCACCAATTAAGACAAATACAAAAGCCGTCATAATGAGTCATTTTTACAATCCAGTCCATTTTTCCACAGGTGTGTGCGATCCCGACGTAATGAGCCATTTTCCTGCCTTCATCTATTTTCCGATGTTACATCAATATAGAGGTACAGAGGGAATATTTGGACTTTGTTTTCTACCCCTTGTGTCCCTGATTGAGATTCCAGCCAGCCCCACTGTGGAGCAGCCACTGCCTGGAGACGCTCCCCTGGGACCCGCCGTGTATCCTGGAGAAGAGAGCACCCATTCGGAACGGTGCCCACCCAAACTGGCATCTCACAGGGCATGGGAGACTGGCGCGTTCCCAAGTCCCTGCAGCATTGCTCAGGGCCTGTACCCTCGGGAGAGCTTCCATCATTCATTGTCTGCTATTCATAAACAACTCTGACACACACACATGCACACACACACAAATCTCTTGCCCCTTGCTGCACATCTACATTTTTATATTTCGCACCATCTTTTATTATATTGACATTTCACACAGACTTTGGTGCTTCTTTACTCTGGCTGTGAGCAATGAGAGCTCGAGTGCCAAGCGTGCTGTACAGTATGGTGAAGTGACTGCCTGTCTAACTTGTCATTGCTGGCTTAATAAGGGTGTAAGGTATGACACATGTCCTTGTTATGGCTCCTTTGTGCATTTTCGACGTGTCAGCAAGTCCCTTGGGACACAAAAATGTGAGTGACAAATCACACATGATGGGAAACAAATTTTGAACGTTGTCCAGGAGCCCGCAACGATATCTCACTAACTTAAAGCTTTGCTTCATCTAAAACACAGCGTGTCAGCCAAAACTTCCTTATATGTGATAATTCACCAGAATGAGGCTTCTGGGCAGTTGATGTAAAAAAAAAAAAGAACTCACGAATAATAGACGTTGATAGACTTGAGCTTGAACGAGCACGCTGCATGTATCCCAGTCCAACCAGCCCTCAGGACAGTCCATAATGAGGCTTTTGAGCTGCTTTAATTGCCAGGTAATTATAATGTTGTAGCAACATTATGTAAATGACTCATTATCATCTTGTATGTGTACCATATCTGCCCTCGTTTTGCTGCAATACTTTGTCAGGACTATAACCCAGAAAAATGCGTCGGCCTGATAGCGGGGCATCTCAGTGTTTAATCTTGTCAACAGAGACCTATATCTAAACACAGAGACTTGTGATATAGTGTAGTGACACCTTCCCTAACCCTTCAGTATGATCCACTTCCTGCTGGTGGCCTCTGAAGGGGCTATAAATAGTGTTTTGGTGGCGGGGGTGCTGTCGTGCAGCGCTCCCCTTCTCTCCTCTGTACCTGCAGCACATTAGGTAGAAGTTATGAGGTGCCAGCTCGCCTGTGATTAGATGTCATGGCTGTCGCTCTGCTTAGACAGTGCTGATAGACAGATTTCTGGGGAAATGCATGTGATGGCATTCGTGCGAGTGCACCCATTGCACCAATATGTCAATCACACTGGATGAGAGCAGGCAGGCTAACCGTCCTCCAAATAATGTCTGTCCTTGTCGCCTCACCTCTTTTCCTTTTCATCCAAATCTCATCTTCCCGTTCTGCACAATGAGCAACATTATGTTCAGAAACACAAAAGTGGAGCATTTCACACTCTCCACCTACATTGATGCTACATTTCCTGCTGGAAACCGGCTCATTGTGAGCATTTGAAAGGGCAGACTCTTGCACCGCAGTATGTTTTCTATACGAAGTGAGGCTCTAAGTGCACCAGTATTCAGGGGTCTGCGTTCAACCCATTGCCACCCCAGTGAATCCATAATAATGCATGCTGTTTTTTAGTCACTGAGGCAAACTAAGATCTCCGGAGACAAATGTCTGTGTGGCAAGAGTGGCACATAGCCTCTCTCTCTCTCTTCCTACTGCTCGGTAAAAGCAGTGGGGTAACACTAATGAGGCAACATTTCTTCCCAGTACTAGAGTGATGCCTTTGAATTAATGTTCTTCCTTTCAGGTAAAACATCCCTTGCTTATTTATGCTCATGATCTGCAGCGTGTTGCATGTCAACCTAGTGTGTGATCACACTGCATAAGAGGACACAACAGAGTGGGATGTTGGAGCTTTGTGTAGTTCCCCATAGAGACACCCACACTGGTTACCTTTGCGACAGTGCATGTGTGTGTGGAGTAATGCTGTCTTACTGTGGGTAGCCCACTGTGTTTTCATTTAATTAGTAGGATCAGAGGTGGGCTTCAAACTTTTTCTCTTCAAGGAAATCGGATGGAGAAGCGGACTCCTGCAGAGTGGACCCAATAAACACAGGCGACTTTTGAGGTCAGAATTTTCACAAAGCAAACTGATGAAAGAAACTCTGCTTTCCTCACAAATAAGATCAAAAACCAGTCTCTAACACTTTACTCTAGTCTTTCTTATCAGTTGTAACTAGTTTTAAATCCCTATTAAACAATTTGTTCAGTTTCCGCAGACATGCTTTATAGATGCCATTTATTTTTTCTGTGAACTGCAGATGAAATGGTTGGAGGCGTCTTCATGACATCTGAGCACGCTCCATACTTTAGCCGAAAGCCTATCTATTCATTTATCAGCAGCAAAACAAATTTGCAGACATTCCAGGTTTATACTGTAGGTAGCCTATTGGCCTAATAGTGTGCATACAAATAGCAACTCCAGGGCTGAAAAATGAAGACTCAAATGTCAAGGCAGCAGTTCCTCTGATGGCCACTTGATGCAGGGTTCAAAGGTGAGTCAGGCCCCGAAGACTCGCGAGTTAAAATGATCAATGATCAGGGGTTTTTTTATAGCAGCTTTCATACCAGTACAAAAAGTGCAGTTTTAATCCCCAAAGCTAATATTTTACATCATGACAATTCACTAGCTGGGCCCATGTTCTCATTTTAGGTTTGGCAGCATTTTTTACTAGATAAAGGCGAATGGCTTCTTCAAGAATTAAGCTGAGGTTTGGGGAAGGCCTCAATGCAGCTCCCAGGCCTGGCAGATCCTCATGTACTAATAAGAAGTGAAGAAGTGAAAGAATTGAAAAAAAGGGAGGGAGGATGGGTCGTCATATATAGATAAGATCCAGAAGGGGCGTGTTTGGAGGCGCGGTCCTGCTCCTGAAATTCAGATAATTTATCTCCAATAGTGTATAACTGTTTTAACAGCCCACCTATTTAAGCTACATTAAGCTATAATGCTATCCATTATTAGCAGCTTGGCATGACAGAGCCACCTCTCTGTCATGCCTGTGGGGTTGGAGTTTTAGTTCAATTATTATGGCCTGTTGTGTCGTTAGCACCAACAAAGCGCTCCTGCTTTTCTTTAACATTTTATTTGTATATTACTTAGCATAAATTAGCAGATACTGACTGTGGGATGCATCCAAGCAGTATATATGGATACACCTCATTAAACAAGCATTAGCTGCTGTCTCAGCATTTTGCCCTCTCATCCAAACTATGATCACTTCTCAAAAATAAAATAAATAAAAAAATAAAAATGTTTGCAGCTACATTGTGAAAAGTGGCTAAGCCCATCTGTAGTTACAGTCTGTGGGTGCTCAGACAAAAGTTCAGTGCCAACAGTTCTCAGGTGGGAGACCTTTCTTATCTACCAAAATAAAGGATTTATTTTCCCATTTGGGGTGGGAAGTGAGTCATTGCTTTGGTATAAATCAACCTGGCAAATTATGAAATACTTCTTTGAGTTATGGGTTGCTGCAAAACACAAAGACTAAAAAGTCTCCTGAGCCTAAGGAAATAATATTAGGCTTACTCACTGCTTAATGTGTCATAAACATAGCCATTAATTCACGCCTAAAAACCTTTTAAAAAAGCAAACAGACCTGAGTTGGGATTACATAACATTTAGTCAAGCAGATGACTTAAAAGTTGACGTGGTAGAAATCATAACAGCTACCGAGCAGCTTAATCTCTACGACAATGGAGCCAACGTCATCCGCCAATTAAGACTGAATAATATGGCCTAAATCTCTACAAAAAGCTTCTGAGTGGACCTCTCAAGATTGTGTGCTCTTGTTATACTAAAAAAAGAGCTATTTTCTACTCTGTAAAATGGCAGAACTAATTAAGTTGCATTTCATTTATGTACTTGACCCACTTCTTTTATTATCACCTCTCCGGTACTACTTAATCCAGCCCAACCAGTCAGTGAAATATCAGAAAATGCTCACCTGTAAACACGGCCAGGAATATTCAGATTAAATTTCCCCTGAGTCAATTGAGACATTATAATCAGGTAGGCTTACAGGAGATGCAAAGCATGTTTCTGCTTGATAAACCGCAACAAAAAGGAGATTTTGCAAATATCCCCACAGAAGTGGGTAATTGCTCTGTGTTAATGGGATATGCTTTGTAAAGGTCCAATCTATTGCATGATTGTGTGAGCAGCGCCAGCAAGACACATGTAGCTGACGCGAGTCTCTGCGTTGGGAGATTAAAGGGTAATCCTTCAGAAATGCTGTCAGATAAAAAAAGAAAAAAGTAGCTATATTGAATTCGGTGCCCTGTCCCCCCCTCAGTGAAGTGCTATGGGCATCTGCAATTGCACAGAAATTCCCAGAGATTGGCGTTCTTGTGAATACAATTTTCAAATTAAGACATGTCAGTGTTAGAAACGCCTTTGAAAGCATAAAAGGTGAATAATATCATCGGTGTACCTGACTGGGTGCTGTCATTCACAATACACATGAAAATGTCTCTGCGGCTGACAGAAAAAAAGAGAAAAAAAATTGCAAACAGCAGCCAACCGCCATCATGACAGCTCCGCACAGCTCAGGTAGTGTTCGCGTCCTACAGTCGTGTCATAAAGAAAAAAAAAAAGCAAGGGGGTGGGGTGTGTGCGTGTGTTTTAAAAAAAAAAGCTGCTAACAAATTTCTGATGAGTGTGGATGCCAGGCTGCTCTTCCACACGGTCTCACATGATAGGCACCACACAATCCCTGTTACCAAGAAAAGTGGCAAAAATAAGCAAAATAAAAGAGACAGTGGTTGCTTTAGATCTGTCAAACTAAAGGTGATCCGACAAGAATTACAAAACAACACTTTTCCAAAAGATATATCGCAAATCAGCACAATATGAGGAAGGGAGAACGGTATAGCAGCACACGATTAAGTCATGCTGATTGTGACAAATGCAGTAACTATCGGGTCTATGAATCACTTAGCAACTGCTTTTGCTGGGAGGTACAATGATTTCCTTTTTTTTCCTACCAGGCACAATGATCCACTCTGTTATGTTAACAAGACTAGTTGACTGAGCACGGACTTAAGTGCAGCAGCGGCAGCAGCACTACGCTCTGCACCCAAAACCATGCACCAGGGAAGAGACTCGTGTTCTAAGCCGAAGCAAAGCTTAACCTCTGGCAAAGTGACACATCACATCTCATTCACGTTGTCTATTTCGGGTGATGCTGCAACTTTTTGGTGTCTTTTTTTTTCTGCTCAGAGGCAGCAGGCACTTTGAAACCTCTTTTCAGCCTGGTGTCAGTTTTTAAAAGAAAGTTGCAGCAGGAGTGCCACGTTTGTTATCACAGTAGAGAAACCGACGCTCTGATTGTGCCCAGATAAAAAAAAAAAAAAGGAAAATTCACATGAGCAATACTCAAGCAGGGCACGGTGAGAACGTGAGTGCGTCCTTTTTAGCTCGTCTGCCAGCATATCTGCTTACTCACTGGGAATGTGTGTACATCTGTGCAAGCACGCCTGCGTGTATGTGTGTGTGAGGGGTAATTAGGACATTAGGAGAAGCTTCTGACAGGCTTGTCATCGCCACAGCCTGCCCAGTGGAAAGGAGCTGGTCAGAGGGGTAAGTGGGGGTCCGGCAGGGTCAAGAGACAGCTGCTGCACCACCACTCACTGTCTGGAAGCTCTCAGAGAATATTAAACCACCGGGGCTTCAGCCAAGATGCTCCCTTATTTATGGAATACACAAAGGCTTTCCAAAAGGAGGCAGTGGCTAATTTATGCCACTGTTGTGAAAGTGCTGGGGTTTTTTTTGTGGTTTTGGGGGGGGTTTTTGATCATGAAACACAAGAGCATAAACATAAAAAGTCCAGAATAAATGGCGATGGCATCGAGGTAACTGAGGTTATTTTGTAAATCAGCGAATTTGGAACACAGCGTCTGTTGTTCTCACTTTTTCACTCACGCTTCTTTTCTTTTTTTTTTTTTTCTCATGATGATAAATCTGTGCAGTCTTACACCTCCTGTGTATCTGTCGCCAGCACAGAAAGGCTCTATTATTACAATATGAGACATATTAAATACATCTCCAAAGGCTGATGACCTTGTTGATGGCATACCATTAATTGTATAGATGGATTATTATCATCACAACAATAACATGGCCGCCTTCTTGCTCCACTCACCCAAACACCTGGGCCCATTCCCCGGCTGCGTGTGCTCATATACTCATAATCACTTCTATCAGCCCAAAACGTTAACTGCATCCGGGGACGCTAAATACGTCCATTTGTTTGCAGTTGTAATGTCTTTTGTGCGCCTCAATCAGGCACCTGTCAGACACACACCTGCTACCTCAGAGCTAAGAGAAAAGGCAGAGGGAAAGCCTTTTGTTTCCTCACAGAGTTTATAATCAGCACGTTGTTTCCAATCTTCTCCCACCATTTTTCAATTTCCCATTTCCCTTTTCTCAGTCAAATCACTGCTATCAATCAGGTGCGCGTTTGAGAACGAGAGAGAGAGAGGAGAAAGAGAGGGGGAAGTTCCTTGATGGAACCATCTCCAGCCCCAGGCCTCATTAGTCAGAGACTGCAGAAAAGAAACGTGTGCGTGGATGTGAGTGGCGCGCGCACGTGCGAATGTGTGCGCATGTGATAAAAATGAATACAGGGAGAGTGCGTCTGTCAATATGAGGCCATTTAGCATTTCCTATTCCATCCAAATGATGCACAGCGGACATTATGCTCTCTATTTGAGTTTCTCTAAATGGATATTCAACCCAGTAAGTTCTATTATATTTTGCCCTTTCCCTCCACTGTGCTTACTGATATCATGGCACAAGATGACCTATAGCGTTTCAAAACAATTTCTGTGCAACCATGACAACATCTTCTCATATCAGCTTGCAGTGAAAACATCTCAAAAAACGAATGCATCTGACTGATGTGGCAGTCAATACACAACAGCTGCATAGGCACAAGCTATATTGATTAATGTGACAAGATGGGCTCAAAGTGCATCGACATCCTTGAGGAGAGTCGGCTTAGTTGCCGGTGCTGAACACTGCTACAAGAGGAACAGCACAAAGCCCTCGGTTAACATTCATGAGGCACAAATTAGGAAACAAATACAAACACTGAATAAAGGATGGGCAAACACAGCGAGCCGAGATTTTTTGCCAACGTGGCAATATGTTCGATGTTTTACTGAGTGTATTGATTATAAAAGAGATCCATTTGAAGTGGCTGGACAAAATGGCAACTATAGTAAATTCACAATGGCAGGGTAATATACGGCTTCACTGCTTTCATTTATTCACAGCTTGACATTTCCTCCCTTCCACAGAGTGTGCTCTAACTGTGTGCCAATGGCCACATCATTTAGACTGGACCCGCATGAATATTTAACATTAGCGCCTGGCTCGTAGCACGCAGAAAATGAATTATTTTTAGTGGGCTTTGCAGAGGCACCGTGAAAAACCCCTCACTCCGGTGATGAATCGCTGGAGAGTTTATGTTGTATTAAGCAGGCAAAACAAATGGCTATCAATCATTTGAAGCTTTCCATGCTTGCCAGCTATGCATCTCTTGCTCCCCTTTCAGAGATTCAGTCGGTTTTCAGAGGGATCAGCTGCCAGCTCTGGGTTGTGCAAAAAAGGGTCAGCCTCGAGTTCACTGGTGTTTGTTGACAAGCCCTTTTTAGAAGAGGCAGACAGCCTGCGACTGAATGCAGCTTTAGGTAAATGTAAATACAGCTTCAGATGTGCTTCGTGAGTTAGCATCGCGCTACGGTTAATGGAATAAAAACCTCAGTTTCCCTTCTTCCGTGATGCCCTCTTTTTATCTGTCTGCAAAAACTGCTTCATAATTTCAAACTTAACTTTTGAGGTTTTCAACATTACCCTTTTTTTTTCCTCCATGTGCATTGCACTCTAGGTCATTACACATCCATTGCATCATGTGAAACGCTTCCAAACCTTATTCAGCCCGACACACAAACGTGACCAAGACTTACACAAGATGCATTTCACGGCACACGAGCTATAATGAACTTGTATGGTACTGTATTATTGCACAATCTGTCAGAGACATTATGCAGCTACATCAGCGATGATAATAAATCATTTTGAAGAAAGGGAGAGAACTAAGATCAAATATAAACCACAAATAATTTGTTTTGAACGCGCTCCAGTACATCTTGCGAACTTGGGTTTTGTGTATACAATTTTTAACTCTGGAAAACATCCACTGTAACGGAAGGAGATCAACCAGATCCGTGGCTGGCCAATGATCAAATCATGTTTGATGTTTGAACTACCTAACCTCTTAAATCCCACTATCCCACTGTTGGGAGAGTGAATTAAAACTTGTCCTGTACAGCAAAACACTCTTAATGGGGATTCCAATTTTTCTGCCTGACTAAAGACTATATGTCAGACTGAATTTCAGGGAAATGTGTAAACTGAATCTAGAAGAAGCCCAGAATTTGACAGTTTAGAGCTACATTAACAATGTGTTTCCAACAGATACTACAGCTTAGCATATATTCATTTTTTTTAAATAGTGGCAAATCACAACAAGTCACCTTAAGGTGCTTTATATTATAAAACCCTACAATAATATACAGTCAGCACAAGTGAAACAGGCAAAAAAAAGAGTTGCGCTTTCAATTTCCATCTTGCATTTATGCAAAAAGTCATTTATTAAACCTCAAACTTAATTTCTGCAGCCCTAAAAAGAATGAACACACTGTAGATATATCACAACTCTAAGAAACTGTTGGAACATGCTTCTATGCATCACATATTGTGTGTAATCCTATCAGACAATCTGTGACCTTGCAACTATTTTAAAGAAAACTGGGTCAACAGGGCTTAAATTGGTTTGTATGATTTCTAATAACAGAATAAAATAGAGCACGTGTGCAACAACTGCGCGACCTACTTTTTAAATGTATGTTTGATATAGCGTTTGATAAGGTTTAAGAGAATTTTGGTTCCAGAGTAGCGTGCAATCTGAGATCCATAAAAAGATCCTTTGTACCATTTTGTGCGAGGGAAAGGTTCAAGCTGAGGTTTGAGTGAATCATCGTTTGTAAAAGCTGATTTAAAATGACATCTGCATCAGTGAAAGGCTTGCTGGATCCTGATAGACCACTGCTGAGGCCGCTGGTACAAAGGTGTGAATGCTGCAAATAAATAAAACTGCTTGCAGAAATGAAATTTCAAAATAAATCCTCGAATATTAAGAGTGCCAACAGATCAAACCTAAGAGCGCATAGAGAAGTAGTGCTTATAGATGATTAAATCAGCGCCTCATGCTTCCCCCGTACCTGCTTTGAGTTTTATTTGATTGGCTACGCAATTACCTTAACATTGGTTAATTGCTAGTTAATCTACCTCTCAAAGCAATCACATAACCCTCTGGTCTGCCAATCAGCACTTTAAAAATCCAGTTTAAATTCAGTCAGCTAAAATATACACGCATGCACGAAAGGGTGCCCAGGACGCCGACGTGACACGTGGAGTTTACAGATTCTTGGATTACTTGACAGTTTCATTAAGACAGATTACCGTGACCCTGAAGTTTTAATCTACCAGATAAAGTGAAGCTGTTTTTACACCCATCGTCCAGGATGCACTTCATTTCCAACAACATCCCAACCTGAGATGAGATTTGGCCTCCTTCAAATACAATCTGAATTGATTAAACAGAAACTGGCAGGCTGAACAGAGCAGAGGAGAGTACAAACCCGTCCACGCAGCCAGTGGCGACTGTGGACACAAGATTGAGGGTAAGATATCCGTGAGTGGCCGGGCACCTGAGTCTGAGAGATAGTACTGCTTACTTGCGGAGGAGGGGGGAGGTGGGTCAAACGGGAGAACGACATGGTGGGTTTTTTTTGCCTGTGTTTTCCCTTGAGGTTAATATTTTATGGATGTGTGATACAGTTCAGGTGACAGTTTGAGATGACGGAGAGTCAGCGTGCAGGCGGCAAGAGTTCAGCGATTTCTTAAAAGGGAGGGAGTGTGGCACGGGGGAGATCTGAGAAATGTGTTAGTAGCTGTTAATGCGAGGGGTCTCAAAATGACTAAAGTTTGTGCTCGCACATGCAGTCATGCACATGTGTGTGAGATGAGCTTTCTGCAACCCGAGCCCATTAGAAAAGCAGAGGCACTGGCAGTACAGATGTGTCTCTCTCTGAGCCCGACATGAAACACAGGAAACGGCCTCTTTGATCATTATCTACCTGTCAGTCTGCCCTCCACGGGGACCACCTGTTACTACTGCTGATGTGCCGCAATGACAGGCCAGGGGCACTCACACAAACTTAACACACATCAGGCAAAAAGAAAGAAAGAAAAAGGAGCACCGCTATGAGTCTGGATGGTGTCTACATTCAAACTTTTCCCCATGGAGGTATAACCATGACTACGAGTACTGTGGGTAAAACGCAGGTTATTTTTCTAAATTTGGATTCCAATTAGCCTCAGTGACTGTGAGGCTCGCTCGGGTCCACGTTCGCATTCATACCAACAGGCAATTTGGTCTCCGATCCCCGTGATTGTATGTTTGTTGGATGTGGGAGGGAAACAAGCTGAAATCCATGTGATCAAAGGGAGAACATATCTAGGAGTGAGTTAGAAGCAAACAAACTCGCACAGGTTCATTTGTTTGACTTCCTCCTTCTACAGCTACGTACTGTATCATACAACCTCCTGAGACACAGCGACTACATATAGACTGCGCTGTGAGGTAAAGCCCAGTGGCTCCGTGCGTGATTGCAATCAACAAATGTGGTCATCTTTCGCGGCTTCTGTGTGCCCTCGCGTAAAAAGGAGTTATTTTCTTGCACCCACAGCGTATATGATAACGATGTCAATTAATTCTTTTTTCTCTTTCTAAAGGGAAAGCAACCTTAAAAAGATGGTTCAAACAAACCAGAAAAAAACATCTGTCAGTTTCACTTACTTGTTGTCAGGGTCTAATATTCCAGGGTTTATTTGTGTTTTTAGATCTAGTTCTTTTGTTTTAACTTTTGACGTTCTAATAAAAAAAAAAAAACTTTGACTAAATATCTCAGCTATAGCAAGGAAAACTGATGCGTGCTTTAGAACAGGAAACTACAAAAGACTGTGATAAAAAAATAATATCCCTGATCAGATGCAAACTCTCGTCTCCCGCATCAATCGAACCTTTAATCCACCTTCTAAGCCCTTCCAATCCGCCTTGCTAGATGAAGGACACCTGCCTTTCTGCAATCATGCAGAATGCTGGTATTAAACATAATTTGTGAGACGTGCAACTTGACGAATCCAATATTAATGCAATTACCAGAAGCAGTGGGCTAGGAAAGTCGACGTTAAAATGTTTCTTGTTTTAGAAACTTCCGGCAAAACTGCCGCCGACAGGTGTTATTATTTTTCTTATTTTCTCTGTAAAATAAAATACCAATAACGTCTACTGTAATTGTGTGAAAACACAAATAACCTGCTAAACTGACCCTTTAAAGCTAGACCGCTGTGAAGCTGTCAGCAATAAAACGGGCTCCGTACTGTGCAGAGACCTGCTGGCTTCGAGGGAAATAAACTTTTCTAACTAGTTCCCAAAGTGAAGCTGTCTGTACGGTATGTGAATCGTTTGTGTATCTGTGGGTTAACAACTGTTGGTCATAGTTTTGAAAAGAAATTCTTCAGAGACTCGGTTTGCTTGGCTTGTTAGGGGAATATCAGCACCTTTATGATCAATCAAAGAGTTTCTAAACCCTCGTACCCTCTGCTGCCTTGCTGCTTTTTCGCCGCATTCCCTTTTGCTCCTGTTCACTCAATTTTTTTTGTCAACACTGACTCCGTCTTCTGTAGGTTAAAGTTACCACTTTAATCTTTGCTTGCCCCCACTGGCACCCAGCATAAACAAATGAACACTATAATGCAGCAGCATACACACATTTATATGCACAGCCATGTTTGTCTGTCTTTGTGTTTCGGGCAAGTTTGACTCCGTTGTTAGCGTACCACCCACATGACTTGCGGTGGTCACATTTGGTTGCGGCAATTTACACAGTTTAAGTTGTAATGGCTTTTCCACATCTTTCTCACAAACAGCTCAGACACCTATGTAACTACTTTGGGAATACACTGCGCGGCCACAGCGCCAACAGCATTAGTATGAATTGTACTGTCAATTTAAAGGGAATGTTTGAAGCTTATTGTAATGGGAATGAGTCTGTTCTGAGAGCAGGACACGCAGGACAGTGGAGCAACATGCGGCTGTGATGTTGTGCGGACGCGAGCAGAAACATTTCATTGCACATGCTAAATTTTCTGACGCAGTCTCGCGTAATGCCATCTCTGTCAAGCTTCAGATCAGAGCGTCAGATCTTTCAGCACAACATCAAAGACTCCTCACAACCAAGTGCGCGCCAAACAAACCAGACTCCAACAGACTCACAAATTCACAGGAGCTTATTGCATCTGCACAGCCATATAATACAGTGTCTGCACCTTAAAGCCGGCAAACACACTAATCACCTCAGATGAAGAACACCAAAGCTTGTATGGTCCTAGCTTATTTGGATTTTTTAAAAAGATGTAAAAATGAATTGAATTCATTACAGAATCATATTTGTTCTAATAATGATATAAATTTATTTTTAAAAACATCCTAGATAATAGGAGTATATCTATCACCAGTTCAACTGCTTGTAACTTTAAATTTTTACTGATAAATTAAATAAATGATGCAGTTGATCATGTGGTGCGCAGCGGGGTACGAGCATGCATTTAGATTGTTGCTTAAAGCAGCTGTAATCAATATTCTTATAATGGTAAGAAACTGGTTCCTTGTAGGGAACAGACAGAGAATTAGCGGCAGACGCTGCAGCAGCACTCAGCTTTACGGAGCTTTATATTGCCTTTCAGTTCATTGCTTACAACTTGCTGCCCAACTTTACTGTTTCACTTCACTGCTGCTGCTCTGGCAGTTTCATATTCGGCTGCAGCAGGCAGCTGTTTTCAGTTTTCAGTTACAGAAAATAAAATAAAAAAGCTGTAAAACCATATTGTACATGACCTGCCCGGTAACAAACAAGTGGCAGACAAAGTTAGAAACTAGCGAGTGAACACACTATGGAGCAGCAAACGAGCTGATATTTCCCTAAGGAGTTTGTGGAGACAAGTACAGAGCTACAGTAAAGGGAGACTGAATATTCATCAGGTCACCTAAAAAACACAACACAAAAAATGCTAATGTTGCTTCGTATTTACTGGATGTGCTAAAAAAAAAAAAAAAAGATGTTTGCCAAAAGAACTTGAAGGTGAAATATGTCAATCTTGTAGTTGTAGGCAAATATAAACATTTATAACTAACATTTTAATATTTTTTCTTTTAGCATGATGAGGAACTTTAACTGCAGCTACTTAACAAATGCAGTGGATTAAACAAAAAAGGTTCCTAACTAGAAACAAAACTCTACAAAACATAATTCTACACAGTGCTCAGCCACCAAATGTAGGGTGGGTGCCACAGTTGTACAAAATTGACAGTACTTGTAATTAGCATGTTTTTCTAATGATTAATCCACCAGTATGTGCATCAAAATGATGTAACAAACTAATGTTGGCAAATATGCCTGTAAAATATGTGAGTTTCATACAAATATACCTGAAGGTTACATCAAAATGGTTAAGTGGTTCACACAACCCATATGGAAAAGAAATAGTAAAAACTTATATGACTTAACTCATGAAAGTGGCCACTTTCTTGAGTAAATCATATAAGGCTTACATGATTTACTCATGAAAGTGGCCACTTTCTCATTACTTTCATATATTGTTTTAGTAAGTATCCAAAACATACAAGTTTCATTATATAATTTTTCAAGGGATCTTATATCTGTTTTTACTATTGTATTTTTTTCATACAAGTTTCACACAAGACAGATACAAACTTTGTACGATTTATATATATCTTTTCCATATGGGAATGCAGAGACTAGCAGATAAATTGGAAATAGCTTGCATTGTTATAATTTTAGGTTTCGTTTAATTTAATCAGAGAGATGCTGCAAACATTTTCCAGTTTTTTTTTAAACAATTTTAATTATTTAAAAAATGTTCATCAGTAATTGAAAAATATTGAAATGTCAGGCTTTATAATGTATTTTTCCACTTTTTAAAAATTTTTTGTCTTTTTTTAAATTGTTTCTAAAACAATTATCTTGGTCTTATTTCAGCTTTTTTCTTTTAATTTGTTCTTGCTTTTAATTCTAGGTTTCATGTTTGTTTTTCTTTCTTTAAAGCACAGAGTGGCTCTGTGAAACATACTGAATATTTCTTGCTGTCTTGCTTGTTTTAGTGATCGGTGCTTATTATGCACCCTTCCACAGTTCATAACAATAACACCAATATCATAGTTCTGTCACAAAAAGGTTTATAACATATAATATTAGCAATCCAGTGGATATCGCTACTGCTGCTGATAATAATAGCAATAAAATGTGAGATGTTGCACAGTAGTCCTTGCCAGAAGATGCGTCGAACGTGGAAGACACGATGATCACTGAAGAAATAAAGACCATTTGGCTAATCTCTGACACAACACCGCTGACACTCATACGATTAGAGATGCCTTTCAGTCTAAATCAGGCCTCTATCTGCATGCATAGCACTATTACTGCCTTTATGGGGTACTACCCTCAGGGGTCTATTGCCCACACGATAGTGGATGCCAAGCTCAAATACACTTTCTCTCACACAGTCACACCGAACGGGATGAAGATGAATCAAATATGATGATTAACAGGAAAAACATTCAGTGAAAGTCTTTATAGAAAGTGTTTCCGTGGGCTGATGGCACAGTCAACGCGGTGGAAACTCCCCAGCAGTCATGAATCACTCGTCAGGAGTTTCCTTTCTCTCAAATTTAAATGCAAACTTTAACATCAAAGGTGCGACCATACCGCTAATGCAGCAGAACAGACTGTTGGAGCTTTCATGCCCAGAAAAATAGCGTTTGATAGAATTTCTTTTTTTGCCAGACACAGAAAACACTGGCAGTAGTGTGTTTTTCAGGAAGATGAGGCCTATGCATAGGGTACTGTTTGTTTTTCAGACAAGAGACTGCCACTGGAATGCCAGTGTAAATACTCGGTTTTGTCAGTTCTCTCTGCTGTTGTTTGGGATCCAGAGCAACCACAGGATCAGCATCAGAGAACATTCTTATCCTTCGGCTTACAAACATACCAAACTGGAGCTCCGCATCCTCTTCCTAGCCTTACTGTTCTTTGCTCTGAGCCAGCTCTACTCCCAGAATTTTTTTTTTAAAAAGCCCTCACAACTGTTCCTCACATTTGGTTTGTGCACAAGGTTGATGGAGCCACGGTTCAGTGGCAAGTTCAGTTGGGGAGGTCTGCCTTTTGCTGTGGCGGCGAAGAATTATTAAAAGATTCTGCAGCTTTTTGGCGAAAGCAATAAAATGACATGACAAGAGGAGCGACGAGGAGATGTTTTTGTTTGTATTGAGCTCATGTTACAGCAAAGCCCACTTAATATGTTTCACCTTTCAGTTTAAATTTGCACCTTCCTACTCCGTTTTGTATTTACGAGGAGCGGCGCAGGGTTGAGCAGTGGATTTTTAAAATGAAATTACTAGAGTCAGTTTCAACAATACAGAACACCTCTCATACAACCTGGCGATAACAAAGAGCTGTATAATGAGGTAAAATAAAGGCTAAATGAATCCAAATCAGAGGAGCCATGAGACCCGTGGAATGTGCGCTGAGAACAATTAGCTAGCTCATCCAGCATACGAATCAGCTCCTGGCACATTACGCACATACTGTAAAGCTCATTACTGCTGCAAGGCACACAATCAGTCGATCAAATTCAGCGGCGGAGCGCGCTCCGTCAGGATCCGCCTGTCATTCAACTCTTTAACCCGCTGCTGCGCCCCAATCACCCAGCGCAGACACAACAACAGCCTCATGTTCTGTTTTAACAAGTCATGCTTCGTTATGTGCGGGACTTTTCCCAGACTTTTGCGCTCTTTGATGGATGCTGACTGTTGTGATGCTTTCATCTCCTTTCTCCAAAAAAAAAAAAAAAAAAAAAAAAGGGGGGGGGGGGGGGGGGGGGGAGTAAGAAGAAAAAAGAGAAAGAATTCTTGAACGCAAACACCCATGGTTAAACATAAAAGGGCTGAGATATTTTAAAACTGACATCACTTCAAAGGGAGTGAACACATTCAAAGGGTATCACAGGGAAGAGACTCAAAAGCCTGCTAGTCACCTGTAATCCACTGCTAATACTTGGTCCCCACAAGCGCGCATTAACATTCACGTCGTTCACACATGCCCCGGCTCGATGTATAGATGCGCACGAGGGTCGTTAATATTCAACCTGCAAGAATGTCTCACATAGATATTCTGGACTCGCTCGATTTAGGAAACAGGATCTATACACGAATGCAAGGATTATCTCGTGAATATATCAGTGTCATTACAGCAGCTGTGTTATAGTGACAACTGTTCTGTTAGCCAGCATCTCTTTCTCCACTGCTCTTTTTGGTGTCTCGTTCTTTCATCACTTTAGCTCTTTGACTCCTGCCTCCACATTCTTTGAATTTGACGCCAGCTCGCTGTGTTGAAAAGGTATAGTTTTTTAAAAAGAGGAACTACCTTACTTTTAAATAAACCAAGGAAGGAACCGTGCCTTCAAAGTCTTGTTTTTTTTCCCCTTACCACGGAAGAGAAGCTAAAAGTGTTTTCAAAGTTGAAGAAAGTCTTTTAAAGTACTTGATGGAGCACAAACAGGCATTTAACTGAAGTGTTTGTGATCACAGTGGTGTTTGTTTTTTCCTTTGAAAGTAGAACTATGAGACATGTCGCATATGTTTAAATGATATATAGTAAATAGGAGGTATTGGATTCTAACAGGAAAAGTTTCCAAGCTGCATCCGTGCTAATTTAATGCTCTATTCTATTGAAAGGAATGCAATATGTTATGCCAGCTCAGAAAAAGATTTTGCTTGTGTTTATCATTACTATTTAGGAAAGAGCAATGATACGCATGATGCAAGTCACAAGGTGAGTTCACGTGCATGTAGTTTCTGATTTAAACATGCAAGTCTTACAGCATGCACACGTCCAGCTTTTCCGCATATCTTAGCTATGGTTATCTGCCGATGCAGATCCACACTAATTTTTAATTAATGAGAGAAAGAGACAACATTGAGCTGGATGTAAACAGATTTTGCGAGGAAAATAGGGAATAGGTGCAGTGATTGAGTGAAATGTTCATATGAGAAGTAAGTATATAAAACAAAATCATCAGTCTTTTGGATATTGGCTGCTGTTTGTTTCTTCTATGTTAAGATGATCCCACACTGCTTTAATAATGTTGAGGCCTGAGCTCAGGGGAGGCAAATCGATGACTGACAGCATTCCAATGTATGTTTTTCTATCCATTTACGCATTTACTCCACTGGCAGTGTGTTTGGGATCATTGTCATCCTGAAAAATGAAGCTGTTGCCAGTCAGATGTTTTCCAGATGGTATTGCATGGGGGATCAAAATCTGATTTTCTGCATTTATAATTCCATCAGTTTTGACAAGATCATCAAAACCACTTGCTGAAATGCAGCCCCAAACTATGTCTCTACAGCCATCTGATTTACAGATTCGAACCAGAAATGCAACATTTGGATTCATCACTCCATAAAACCCGTGGTCACTGATTCTCAGGTCAGTTCTTGAGTAATTTGGCGAACCTCAGCAGTTTTACTCCCATTGTCCTTTCCACAAAATGGCTTTTTGACAGCTACCCTTGCAATGAGACCATTTCTGAAACAGTAGATGGTCCGGGTGACAGCCTGGATGCTCTTTGCTATTTTTTCCCATTGCTTACAGGTATGAATTTCAGATATTGGTCATCTGCTGCCTGACATTTCTTCTTTTCTTCTCCACTTGACCAGTGTTCCCAAATTTTCTTTTCTTTTTTCTTTTTTTTGGGGGGAAGGGGGGGGGGGGGGGGGGGTAGGGCACGCCATACTTAGATATGCCACGTTTTCAGCAAAAATACTGCCTGTCAGACTGTTATCTTTGCCATTTTCTGTTCAAATAAAGAAACGGTGCAAAGAGTTTGCTTTGCAACAGGTTGCTACAAACAAAGTGCCTAAAGATGTAATTTAAAACTGTTTCTTTGTTGAGTTGTCTGTTATGTGTAAACATAACACTGAATCATCCTTTGAGTTAGTGCCTTTATATGCTTGAATGATTTATAGTTCAGTGCTAAGTTGCTTAAAAAAACTAAACATTCCTCTGAAAGTACTCAGGTACAAGGACTGGACTAAATTTGAGTGAAAAAGCACCCAGTGTCCAAAGAAAACCCCAGCAAGTTCAGCAAGTCTGGAGGACTATTGCTCAAGATCAATGAAAAAAAACAAAACACCGAACAATAAATTCTGGCTTCTTGGAGGAAAATATAAAGAAGTGAGCGGTGGTTTTAAAGTCTACATCCAGGAATATATATTTGCTGAACTGTTGTCATTTATTAGTGAAATAATAAATGACAAAAGGTCTGTGATAAACAGAAGTTAAAAAATAAAATATGTATTGGTGTTATTCATCACATTCATCACTTCCCATTTCTTTTCAAGTCAGAGTCACAACTGCTACACTGCTGTCAATTACAGTCACAGTACTTTCTCTTTGTCATTTTTCTTCCACACACACACCTCCTGTCTGGAGCTGCCAAAGAGCTGGAGTGAAATATTATTGAACTGGACAGAGGGCAACACTTTATGTTACCATAAGTACAATAAAAGCTTCCCAACAAGCATTAAATCCAACCAACATGGCTCGTGCTTCTACCTTACACCACGCCTCTCTGACCAAACATATTGAAAGTGAGGAAGTCAGTCGAGTCTTGTTCTTGACTTGACTCTTGAATCTTATTTTCACCACTCTTTGCAGTTAAGTAATAAAAGAAAACATAAAAGCAGAAGCTTACCACCAAACTAGTGCTGCTTTAGTTAGCCTAGATTACTGTAGCACCCTACATGCTACGCTAGCTCTGCTGCTAGCTGCTAACTAGCTAAAGAACAACAGAACAGAAGAGACTGTACCATGCATCAACACACTGTCACCAAAATGCAGTCAAGCTTTTTTGGTCACTACTGGACCTTTCTGCAAGTCTGACAGCATGCATATCTCTGCACTGATAAAACAGACAAATGCACGGTATTAATAACAAAGAAAAAAAATTAAATGATTTCTAATTGCACATAATGTGCACAGCCACAGTACGCTTTCTACAGTGGTCGAACAATGGGGCATTGTGCATCATGTCAACATCAATATTACTGCTGCAAATAATAGGTTCAGGTTTAGATATGTAACAAACTCATAGAAAAGCATTCATAAACATTAATCAAGCACAGGACAGAGGTGCTTCAAAACTGCAATAACAGCCAAGCAACACAGTTCACAAACTGATCCGTCATTCGGAGTTTTTCCACTTTCAGTCTGGCTTAAGGCATCTGCTGATAATGAGTACGGATCTGATACCAGTTTAATTAAAAGGCTGGATTTCTCACTCAGAGGAAGAGACTGGGAGTCAGTCTTTTACGTTTAAAACAACATTAGGTTCAAATTAAAACGTAATTTCGGGCCTATGAAAACAGATAGATGAGTGGTACTTAATTCTAAGATACTCAAAGGCAGACATGGATTCAAATCGTTCACCTAATTTATTTATAGTTGCCTGATTTCAACGCAAAACGATTGACAGGCTATGCTGCTGTTTCTTTTTTTACGGCCACAGTAGTTTAGTGGACAGAGTTTAGTGAGGAGTCATTACTTTAAATGTTGGAAAAACTTGAATTTTTTCAACTTGAACACATTTGGGAAGGATGAAGCATTAATATGAAACGATAATATAAAGGACGCTTGTGTTATCTTGGATAAACGCCAAACACACACAAGCACTATTGTTCAGAAAGCAATCTCTGGCATGAAAAAAAGTGAAAGTTTACACAATGTATAACAGAAGGAGGCTGTGAACATCGGCCAGCATACCCTCGGTACAGTCATCGTGAAAAGCAGAGTCACACATTTTGGCAGAACACACACAAGCTCTTAAGGGAAAAATGAGCTTCATCTTTAAGCTGCTCAAATTTCCATTTCCATTTGATTGCTCTCTCAAACGGCTGCGTATTAGTTTGGCACAGCGGGCAGATAGAGTCCACTCTATAAAACAAATCTTTAAGCCATTTTGTTTCTGGGCATCTTCACTTTGACCCAAAAATCCTCAGCTTGTGCCAAGTTACAAGTGGAGCGAGTGAAATAAAGAGATAAGTTCTTTTATGGACCACATACTGCACAAAAAATGAATATTTGGGACTTCCTTGTAAGGCCTATAAAAGCTAATATCATTTTTCTTTTTAATTTTGAAATTTGGTGCTATATTAAGAGAACATCTAAAATGCCTCCAGGCCTCAAAGCAGAGTTCTGCACAAAGTCATTTTAACCACGGGCCATCGTGCCAAAGAAATGGCCCTTACATCGTTTTTAAATTTGATTTTGCATTTGCATTGTATCCGACTCCTCTGAAATCCATCTGCAAAATATTTCTGTGTGCTCTTTATTTGAAACGAATAACTCTTGATGGATCGGAGCTGACAAATGAGAACGGCGTCGCAAACGCACGTAAGCTGAGAATCACGACCCCACAGGTGAGCCTGCTCCACCTTCGTTGTTGCTGATGATGATTTCTGCATTTGTAGGATAAAAAAAAACGCTGAGAAGCGCTAATCTCTCCACTCTGATTATTGCTGTCACTTTAGATTTATCCATTGTATGTGTGCAGATTTGGCAGTCAATTTCATAGTCTTAAACACATTCTCTCTGGGAAATGCTAAGGTCAAGAGGGATCCATAAATAATCTCCAAGTCTGTGACTCTTCCAGTAAGCGTTATTCAAAAGGGATCAATAGGATGTTGTGATTCAAACACAAAAACCCATTCTTTTGCTTATCAGCAAAGCTCTCTCGCAGCACTTTGTGGTGATCAATTATTAAAATCAACTTCACATGGCCCCCACGTGTCAACAAAACAGGGAAGTCAGATTTATTCTATAGGCAAAGACTTTTGAGAGGTAATTTTTCATCTGAGTGGCCTTTAGCATTTCTTATTAAAATACATTATTGTTCTTGTAGATTTATTTATTCTATGTGATAGCTCATTAGTCAGATTAATGTAACATACTCTCTTCTCTCCAGAAACAGTATGCCCGCGAAGAGGTCCGCGTTGCTGTATAAATAAATGACGTGAGGTAAAGTTCAATTCTCTTGCTTTTTTGCTGAGACACTGCCTTTCATTATGCATCTATTTTTAAGGATGAGGAGCTGCTAAATTTAACTTTAAGTGGCTGAACAGCAGCTGAGATCAACTCTCAGCTCCAATGTGCAAAATTGACTTGAAGTCTCAAACGTAAGAAGCATTTCAAGGCTGAGCCGCAGCACACGGCACTGTACACTCTTAAATATTTATTGTACCGCATTAAATCATATCAGAATTCAGTCTGTATCGCTCATCGGATGATTATTTGCAGCAAACACACTGATACGCGCAAGCATTAAACACATATGGCACTTCGCGTGCGAGGATTAATTCTGTAAATACACCTACATGCTCTTAGTCTGATCTCAGTGCCACTGTGTGAATGGTGTGTCACCTCAATTATCACAGAGAATGGGATGTTATTTTTATTCTGGAACTTTATTTGATTGTGAAAGGAAACTTATTTAAATGAAATTACAGATTTACATGTACGTACTGCTGCCCAGTGAAACGTACCTGTTTAAGCAGCTGCTCAAAACTGCAGTTCGCTATCTTAAAGTAAGCACCTCGTGAATTTGTGCATTTACTGCTAATGAGAGACACAACCTGAAAAAAGAACTTCAGCATTAGAAAGTTTTACATACAATATCCATGGCAGCATACTTGGGGTTGTTGGATGCTTTAGAGTTAAACAAGTATTAGTTTGATTCCTTGATATCTAACCAGTTAACCCATCAAATAAAGACTATTTTTAGACACATTTACCCCAGCTAACTTAATTCTCATGGCTGGTTCACGTTAAACTCGAAGTTTTTGTGAATTTGCATTTGTGTAAACTGAACAATTCCAGCTATGACAGTGTCATGAAAATCCATGAGCTGGGATGCTTCCACAGACTCCGGGTTCTCTCCCGAGGCCACTGACAATCATACAAAAAAATGGACAGAGCTCGGGGAAAAGCAATCCCTTTGGGATTACGTTGGGAAAGGAACCCTGTGTGAAAACTCTGCCAAATCAAGCATGTGGAGCTACCTGCTGCGGTGACCCCTGGTGAATAAAGGGGACAGCCCAAAGTAGCTTCTTTCGTGAAAATATGTTTCAGATATCGGTTAAACCTCCGGACCTGCTGGCTGTGAGGAGCAAATATTCATGGGCTTCCAACACCACAAAATTAGGGCTTAATTTTGCACCATGATGTTACGCATCATGAGGCTGAAGTCGGCATGGCAACAGTGAGTAACACCTGCTTTGACTAGTGGGCCTCACCGACAAAGACGAGGAAACCATGCTTCAGAATCCGTGGTTTGCTAACACTGTCGTGCAGAGAGAAACTAGACAAAAAAATCTTTGTTTGTCTGAGGAATTTATCTCAAAGCTCAAAAGAAGCCACAGCATCAAAGCTCAGTACAGTTTTAAACTTTTATTCAGCTGGAAGATTCCTACACAGTTTACAGTGTTTACTCTCACTGTATTTTTATTCTTATGAAGTAAACACAACAGAGCGGTTTAGCACTTTTACTCACACAGATTTTATTGGACCACAGTCCTGCTTAAGACAGACAATGAATAATGCATTTTGTGCAACGGTTAAATTTAAACATCTATCCAAACCAGAGTCAAACTATTCTATTCATAGTCGATCTCTATTCTTCTTTCCTAGGATAACAAAACGGTACACGAGATGTCAAACACACTGCCAGTCGTTCGCACAATGTGTGGCGACGCTCACGCTGATGAGCTGTATTTTTCAGCGGCCACATAATGTCAAATGTTAAGAACAATATTGATGATAACAGTAAGTGTTTCAGAAGATTAATATCTTCATTAAATAGCAAGAACATCACCGTGTCAGGAATTTAATTACGCTCACCACAGAGTCTAAACATCTCCTGCTTATAATGTCATTTATATACCATTAACACAACAATTTGAGACATAAAATGCATCTAGAAAGAAGCAATGTGCCACCTGGTTGACACTTGATGAGCGTAATGACTCTTTTTATTTATATGTGCAAATGTTCACTGATAATGCTTTTAATTTGTTTATCCGCTCATAACTCTTGTTTAAGGTTAGGGAAAGGTTGCCGGTTAAATACTGAACTGGTTTAGCCGATTTCCTCCTAATGACGCACGCTTACGATCACGCTGCAGAACACGCAGCTCTGCTAGTTTTTACAGTTCCTCAAACCCGCTGATTTCCATTCATTTTTGTTTAGATAAAAGTATCATGTGGTACTACAGAGGAGTATTGCAGTTTCAATGTAATGCAATACTACACTAGACAAAAGCTAAAGAAGTAAAAACTCTTGAAAAAGACTTGTATATATTCCTTTATGTGCACGTTCACACAGGACCACCCCCTCACCAATTTTGTGCTGCACAAAAAAGCAACACTTCTTGGACTGAAAGTGTTATTTTATGCCAGTGAATATAACCCTGTTAACAAATGTGTTGATTTTCACAAGTAAAACACTAGGAAAAAAAAGAAGGTTGGTACACAATCTGCCAGTGCATGTTTGTTGTTTACTCAAGGCCCCTGGGAGTCAACCTATACTGGGATTTTCTTCTTCTGGCACTACATAAAGATAAAAAAAAAATGAAATAATGATCTCCATTTCTAATAAAGTCTTCCAAATATATTCCCGGGCTAAAATAAACGAGAGGTTTTTATTTCACTGCTGTTTTCAAACAAATTCCTCGATTAAACGCTAAATCCATCCCGCTGTAAGTCTCCAAAGAATATAGTGCATTGCACATCAAAGCATCTAGTTTGCCTCGCGTACTCCTGTGCAAAGTAGGACACGCCTTCACTCTGGGGAAGCACTGCCCATCTCTGCGGCTATTTGAGGAACTACAAAGTCCCAGAGGTCTAATTTCTAAAGTCAACCACATTTGTATAAAAAAATAGTACCGAGTCATCTCCACTCTAAATGCCAACCTATACTCAAGGAAAAAAAAAAGGTGAGGTTATGTCTTTTTCTTTTTACTATGTCAGGAGAAAAAAAAAAAAGACAGCAATTACAGATAAACACTGTTTACAAAATGTTCTAATACTGGCTGTTTGAGATGATGTGATTCCAGTGTTTGATCACAATCCTAAGGCAATTTTTCAAATCTATCTGCACTACAAAACAGTCTGATGGAAAATGCATTTGCTGTGCTCTGATTACAGATTATTACAACCCAATGAACAAACATTTGTCTTGTCAACATCTCCAGTATGAACTACTTCCTCCTGATTGTGATCCTATTTGTATTTCACCACATGCTATTTTTCATGTCAAGAAGTCACTCTCACGTGTATTGCTCATCAAATGTGAGAAAAGCACTTTGCGAGGCGTCACGTCGACCACAAGGTATGACAGAGGCAGACGCAATTTAACCGCAACATCCCGGGTATATGAGGTAAATCTGGCTGAAGACCATGTCTGCATATCATCCCCCCCTCGCTCTTTTTCTTTACACATTTGTCCCGTCATCCTCCACTTCACAGTGCTCAGTCCAAGCAAAAATGCCAAAAACTGGACTTATGATATGACACACAGCTTTGTAAATGGATAAGCCAGTCATGCCAGTCAACTTCTGCCTTGAGCCCAGAAGTCTATTATTAGCAGACTTATTACTTTTTGATGGAAAAAAAGATAATTGAAAGATTTTTTTTTTTAAATTATGATTTTCTTTCAGGACATTTTATTAAGAAAATGATTATATTAGAACAAACCTATGATGTAATGATGTAAAATGTATCTACTTACAAGTATATAATTCAACGCATTAACATCATTCATGTGAAAACAAAGTTTCCACATGCCTCTATGCAGAATACCTTTAATGCTTTCACAGGAATTAAGAGGGATAAGTAGCAGCCGTGTGCTGCTAAACAAATTCATTGGCAAGTGTGATAACCTCTATATAAGCCAAGGTTTAGGGCAGTTTGCTGTTCTGGAGCATTCAGGTGCGCTAACACAATACCACAATGGTCCCAGGAGTGGACATTCCAGGTAAGAGAAACTGCACTTGTTTGGAAGGGTTGGCCAGTGAAAGCATCTACTCTCTCCAAGACATCTGGAATAATGTCCTTTGGACAGATGAGGCAGATGTTGAGATGCCTGGCCATAATGCACAGAGAAACTAGCATATCAGCAGAAACACCTCACACCAACTGTCAAACACGGTGATAGAGGGCGGGTGACTTGGGCTTGTTTTGTAGCCACAGGACCTGGACAACTTGCAGTCACTGAGCATTTCAAAGGACTCTAGAGTCAAATGTGAGTCCATGACAGCTAAACTTTGGCCAAAATTGCGTCATACAGTACGACACAGCATGCAAATCTATAGAATAGCTGAAAAAGAGTTGTGGTGTACCAATGGTCAACGGTCCAGACCTCAGAGTGATTAAAATGCTGTGGTAAGACCTTTGGAGACCTGTGCAGAAATAAACAGCAACCAACATAAAAGAAATGAAGCCAAAGGTGTTTCTTCAAGCTATTAAAGTATGACAGGACTGTTAGGAATGCTGTGAAATCTTCTTTTCTTTTTTTTTTTAAACACATATTGTAAATTATTTATTTTTAAATAAATAATTGACAAATATAGTGTTACCCTAAGAAAATCTAAATATGATATTGCATAAAATTGACTGCAATTTGAAGAAAAAGTCACTCTTTCAATAGTGAGCAAAACCTCAACCAAAGACATCAAGTCAGAGTAGATGGAAGTGTAAGATACAAGACTAATCCTGACATCTGACATGATCTCAAGCTTTAATCAAGCCACACATGCTGCCAGTGCACAGGAGCAGCCCTATTTAATAACTGTTTTTATTTATTTTCTTCATTTTGCAATTTTGGTTTAAATCATGTTTGTGCTCACTCCAGGTCAGGGACAAGCTGCTGTACCAAATGAAGGAGTTTAAGTATGTCTGGGTCTTTTTCCACAAATGAAAAAAGACGGGAGCAGGAGGTTCACAGACGGATTGGTGTGGTGCCTGCAGTGCCTGTTTTGGTAATAAGAGAGAGTGGAGTGTGAAAGCGAAGTTGCCGACTTACTAGTCGATCTATGTAGTACCCTCATCTATGCCCATGAGCTCTGGGCAGTGACCAAAAGAATGAGAGTGCAGATACAAGCGATGAAAATGACCTCCCTCTGAAGGGTCACTGGGCTCTTCCTTAGCCATAGGATGAGGAGACTACTACTGGACTACTCCTCTACGTTGAAAGAAACCAGTTGAGGTGGTTCAGGAATCCAACAAGGATTCCTGAATACCTCCTAGTTGAGATTGATGTGTCGCTGTGTATGGGAATGTCTTAGGTCTGGGTGTCTCTGCATAGTCTGATGCCCCCGTGATACAAACCTGGATAGGCATCACTCAGAAAATGTATGGATTGACAAAACTGTAGTATTTTGGACCATCTGACTCCATGTTGAAGAACTTGACCGGCCTGCACACAGCTTTGGGACGAACTGGAGCTACAAGCCAGACGTTATCATCCAACATCACTGGCTGACCTCACTAATGCTCTAGCAGCTGAATTGGAGCAAATCCCTTCAGCCTGGAAAGCCTTCATAGACGGGTAAAGGCTGTTATAGCAGCAGACTGAATCCCAAAGTTTTGGAATGAGGCATTTAATAATCACATATGTTTGGCTGTTCGCATAATTTACCGAGGGCTCCACAGCCAAGTAAACTGTCATAAATTCCCCTATCTGAAGACCTGTCAGCATCACTTTGCTATCTTCCGTTCCTCTCTGCAGTCGTTGGAATCTCAAAGCCTGTACGGTTTGTGCAGATTCTGGTGCAGCAAGTAATAACTGGCAGGTTTCGCTGCTAGACTGACCATTTGGTGCAGTTTGGCAGTCTGAGTCACTCTGGAGTATCACCGGGAAGGATTTTCTGTCTTTTTCAGTATTCTTTAATTTATTCTATTATGAGTTCACCGTGGGTTTTTTTTATGAGTCAGATGTGGGCAAGGGGGCAACACATATGAAGTCTGAGACAAACAAAACATTATCATATTACAAAAACAATCTCACAGCCCTAAAAGTGCCACAGTCTGGAAGATAACAACTTATGCAAAACAATACTTCCCACAGGATTCGTCTTATACAACCCTAACTAAGGCTTTGAACTCAGTGAGAGAAATTAATTTCTGAAGTTTAAAGTTTTGCTGCAGGCGATCCAACACAGCGGATGAACTTCGGGGTCACTTTGCTGAGCTGAGGAACTGAACCGGGAACGCTACTGACCTCCTCACTGTTATCCTACTAATAAGAGGCGAGTAGTTTTAATAATTAATGGCCTTAGTACCCCCACAGTGGTTATATTTACGAATTGCTAGCCATCGTCATTTGATTGATTAAGACATGTTTACAATTCAGTGGCTGAGATGAATAATTAAACAGAACAAAATGTAAAGCTGTCACTGTAATGGGGTTGTTTTCAGCGACTGCAGGAGTGTAAGCACTCTTGTTTCTAAGGTCCTTTGTTTTATCCACAGTTTTATACTTGCAGTTTTCTTTAAATAAGCCTGATTTTGTTTTATTTTTTATTAAAGCCGACTTTGAGAATGGGCTTTCTCCCACATGCATATTTTAGTTGCTCTCTTTGTCTCACTGCGCATTTCAGGACATCTAACCTATGATGTCACTATTGTAAAAACATCATTTGAATTTGTTTCGCTTATTTATTTTATGCTTTAATTCATTAGGCACTCGTAAACTGAAGACATTCACTCGTAATAACTCGCTCCAATCTGGTACCTATTTCCGTCCGTTTTCAGACTCTCACAGATCCACAATCCTATGCAAATGCATCTGCTGTTGATGTATCAAACATAAACCCTCCACAGCCCCAGCCTCTCCAGCCTATGGTTGCTGGTGTGGTGTTCCCTGTTGAGGCCACCTTATTAAGCTGAATGACAAACACTTCAGTACTTGAAGTGGAGAGAGGCTGCTGGGAGAGGAGGCGTGTGCTTTCCCACATTTCAGTCACATGCTACTTTTCCAGAGTACCTTTTTTTATTCTGCTGTACATTTTCTGCCGTGCTTTTTGTTGAAGTTAACTAATGAGCAGTGCACTAAGTAGGCATTTCACGTGTAACACTGTATATGAGTATTTCCATGTCACAATGCAGTGACTCCACTGTACCTCAAAGGTACTTATTAGGCAGAAATTGTTATTCTGCAATAAATTACTAATTAAAAATGTTCATACAAGACTTCCAGCATGTAAACGTATGACACACAGTGGACAGCATATCTGTTTACTCGTTTTTAATAAGTTTAAATATTTTCTTATGCAAATCAGCAATAATTTGAGGCTATTGTGCATAGAACAATGACATCTTACCCCCTTTTAAGTTTATACAATGAACTTGTTACCGAGCAAATCCTTATTCACACATCCAATAGTTAAGGAGCATTAATTTGAGCTCAGGATTCACTCATTTTAGCTTTGTCTTTGTTCTCTAGCAAGTCCTAAGGGAATGTGCGGCTGTTTAGCTGCTAAATGCTCCAGTGTTTTCACCCGCTAGTCATTAATTGTGTTTGCTGTTTGGTACAGTAGCTGTTTCTCTGAAAAAGGACTGCCTGCTGTGTCCAAAATCAACACCAAGGGAGCGATGAGAGTGAACCAACATGGAAAAGTTGCAGGACCGAAAGCAAAACATTAAGCCGAAACTCCTTGTAAAGCTTTTTAAAGCTTGGGAGAGCTTTAGATTAAGATGGCGTTGAGCAATATTGTTATTGCATAAAATTCTGTACATAAAAAACTTCCAATGCATAACTTTTGCTTGAAGCGGAGCATCTTTATAGTGCAACATGATTTAAAAACTGCATATATTGAACACTATGTCAATAAAAAAAACTTGGAGAAACTACAAAATCAATACGAAATTTTTAGACATCAGCTAAACAGTAAACTCGGTCCTGGTATTTAAAATGTGTTTCCCCTGGAATAAACTAAAACTTCATATGACAGACCAGGCCCACACTGAGAAGGGTAGCAACGCTTGAGGCTCTCCTGCCTCAGAAATGCAGTTTAATACTTGCTTTTGCTCCAGCACCAAGATATTTCCCCCACTGGCTTTCTAATTCAATGTATGACCTCTCGCCAGAGAGTTTTAAAAGTCTTCAGGCAATGATCCAGCAGCTTTAGGTCTGGCCAATGACAGATGAGTTGCAGAGGCAGGAGCGAGACAGCTTGCCCTGGGCAAACCACAGAGCTTTGGTCAGCCTGCAGGGGTGAACTTCTGCAGCAGTGACGGGGAGAAAAAAAGCGCATGTGATGTTATTTCCAGGCTACAATATGGCACTGTCCTTTCAAACCCACCACCAACCACAGCATGCATTATGTGCAACTAAGCAGCAGGAGATCATCATGATACAGACAGTTTTTCTTCTCTTATTCTATGCCCAAACACACTGGAGACTTCAACTGGCAGCATTTTAGCATAGAAATTACTCGAATCATTTTCATAGACAGGAAGTGGTCACCTGGAAAGGAAATTTATGCATGAATACAATATGCAGCTTTTTCTGCACTTGGATGAAGATAAGTAAAAAAAATTGAACTGGATGATCAACACAGATCACAGTCCACAGACTTAGCGGTTAATGACACCAAAGGGAATCATTATGAGAGCAACAAGAAGACAAGCCATGCTACCCTCTGGTGTTACTAATTGCTACCACAGACTTTTGTCCATGAGGATTTTTTTTTTTTTTTGAGTTACTGCAATAAGGCAAAGCTCATTTAGTAATTGGATATGCAAGCAAGAAAGTGAATAATAGATCTCATGGAGTGAAAGGAATGTTTTGCATATGAGTGGAAGCTGCTATTTTGCATACTTTAAGTAGTACACTTGAGTATGCTGGTCATTTTCTTTTCACTGATGAATGAGCTTTTATGTCTGTATGATGTGTGACATGCACAGGGACACCGGTTCTGTGATTAAAAGACTGAAAGTTTTAACCACACTTGTTTTGATTTGATGTTAAAAGGACTGCCTTATGTTTCTTGTTGACAGTTCGCAGCCCGTCTAATTCTGCTTCAGTGTGTCGCCACATGCAGTAACAATTAATTGCATCAAGCATAAAAGACACCGATGAGAATTAATTCACTCGACATGCCTTTTAAAATTAAACTCTGGCCATTTAAAGATAATTTGCGGCACATCTTCTGCATTATATTTAATAATGCATTGATTGCAAGTAGATTTATGATTCCCATGTCTCTGTAACTGTTTCTCTTTGACGCACACATGCAGTAGATCTTTGCTAAGCACACTGTGCCATTGTAGTCCATTGCTGGAGGGAGCCTGCCCTCCAGTCACGCCGTTATCAGACAGTTGATGAAATGTTAACAAAGAAGACATTAGAAAGCAAACGGGAGACAGCTGGTGCAATCTTAGCAGAGCAGAGCAGCAGTGGAGATGTCAGACAGACATTCTGAGTCGCTGCCAAAAGGCACAATATGGTCACTAAAATTGCACTGCATGGACAATTTGCTTTTTTGTGCAAGAAAAATGGCTCTTCAAGACTTAGAGTACAAGAAGTAGTTCTTTTCATACCGCTTTGTAGGAATCTGCTTTAAAGGAACACCTTTACTTCAGCTTTATACGCTCAGTTAGATCAAAGAAAATAAAAATATCTTGCTACTCTTAAAAAAAATCAGTTCTCAAGGTATTTTCATGCAGGAGAACTCGTCTTCGTTTTTTGTAACGCCAGCCTGTGCACAGTGTCGGTGTTCTTGTGAAAAACGTGTGTAATCACCTTGAACTTCACCTATGATCTGAGCGTTTCAACACCCAGAGGTCTCACCCTAACGCCCGGCTTAAAAGGTAACTGTTGTTTAGATACACAAAACATGAATGGAGTCTTTCCTGAATGCGAAGCACGGTCACGAAATCGTGTTAAATCGTGTGCAAGAGGAAGGAGCTGCTGCCTTTGGCAAACGTTTAAAAGGGGCATTTTGTATTACACATGCAAAAAAAATGGGATGTAAAACGCTAACATGCATTCCGTCTCTCCCTGTCTTAAATCAAGCACAGTGGGGGAATTGCACGACTGCACCGTGCAGCCACTGCTTGTTCCAGTTTGTTTCACGGAGGGGGGGGACTAAATAAAATAACTGAGAAATCTTTTTGCCATCGTGTTTGATCGCAGGTGGCTCAAGATAACATAGCTCAAAGTCAATTACTGACAGTAATGGATCATGTAGACAAAAATGACTTTTATGATCTAATGTTATGGTTGAGAATTTTTCTGAGTCATCTACTGCCCCAGGGTTAGGTTACAGAAAAGCTTAATCAATTGTGAACAACTGGCTCGGTCCTGTTGGTTGTTTCTTTGAGTTTATCTTTCGAGCCAGAAGGACCAATTTCTGGCCTGGCCTGCAGCAGTCAGCAGTGAGTGCCGGCAGTGCAGCGTGCACATTTGTCATAATTGTCTGCAGGCGAGCACACAAAAACAGTACTTACAGTTGTTGTGCTGGTTTTCTGCTTTGACAAGTAAGCATATTGTAGGTGAACACACCCAGCAGTACAACTGGCTGGAGGACTGAATAGAGCACTGTGAAAATAACGAGCGGATTCAGACCCATAAACATACAATTTACTGCATCTGATCAAAACTGTAAATGCAGGTAACGTTTTAAGGTGAGAAAACAGTAATAATGTTATTTTGCTGAGATTCACATGGAGCACTGAAAGGGAGGCATGTCACTGTTGCTGTGCAAAAGGGGAGATCTGTAATATCTTTTGTTGTATCATAGATACTGTCATTCATCAAACCGGGTGACCTCTGGCCAGTGCCCTTAGCCACATCCACAGAGTCTAGCTATGATGGATGCCTTATTAGAGTCCTTTATTAGTGTACTTTAGCCGGGAGATAAACTTTGTAATTAATGTCTCAGTTTGAGTATATCTCATTTATTTCAATCGGATAAAGGTGACTCTTCCAGCCGACCGGAGAACAATGGCCATCGGAGGAGACAGCAGTTTGGCAGCCGAGCGGAGCCTAGGAATGCTGAATAACAATCCCATCATCCATCATGGTACGTAGGGAGTCGGCAGACTGCGTTCGTCCCGAGGAGAAGTTCCAAGGAGCAGTTCACAATCAGGAGGAATGGCAAGGCTGAAAACGGCCACTTCCACTCGTGCTGCTTCTGTATTCTTCAAAACAGAACAAAAGAAACGGGCTGTACTTTTTGTTCTGCATGGAAGAATATGGCAGCAGAAACTGGTTGTATTTCTTCACCTAACTGAGCTGCGTGCTCTTCAATTAGAATTCAAAGCATTTTAGCAGCCAGGGGTGCCAATATGTACCACTGGCATGCTGCTGTAATCTACAGTTCAATATTACCCGCGCATCATTAAAATCAGACTTGATGAATGACATAATGATGAGAGCAGCCCGAGCTGTGCTCAGCTACGGTCTGTGATGATGGCAGTAGTAATTTTCCTGTTAGGCCGGCCCCTCCTGTTTACTTAACCTTTCCGCAGTCCTCATTAACTCACCAACACCAGCAACTATGTTGGGTTGCCAAGGGCAAACACAATGGGCAGATGGAGCTGAGCTGAGACCATCACTTAGCCGGGCTGAGGTCACTCTTCTATCCTGCTGGTTCAAACCCTTCTCTCTGAATCTTAACATGTCATTACATTATTCCTGCTGCTAGCTACGCAACCAGCAATAGCCAGTATTTCACAGGCTTTCATTTTCATTTAAGAATGAGGGGAAGCACGAATAAGCGAGGCGTCACAGGAAAGAAATCTCGACACTATTTCCTTCTGCTGTAAAGGTACTCTGAGGTGTTTCACTAATTTATTTATTTATTTCACAAATACCCTTCAGTAAGTCTCCATGAGAGAGGACAAAATGCAAACCCAGCACTGGGGGTAATGGGATATGCAGTCATTCATTCTGCTGCCGGTTCATACTCTTTGGCCAAATGACACCTTGGAAAAGCGCCACCTCGATACAGTAGCACCTTGTGAAATCACAGCCATTATTAATCCAGAGAAGGGCATGCAGTCTGATTACACACAGCCATAAAAGACACAGTCACAAAACACGTCGCGAGTTAGCCCATCTATAAACGAAAGCTTAACACGGCCCTGAAAATGCGTGCAATTAAATTTCCAGGAAATCCAACGACGTGATTAAAACACGTCTTAAAGCCACAATCTGTTCTTTTCCTCACATTCAAAATTACAGAACATCCTACTGTCGCATTTTACAGAACTGCCATCTTGTTGTTTTTAGTGAGAGATGAATAATGAATTCATTATTCACTGCTCATTGTGAAGTTGGACAACAACGTTAATGCCATCATTGACTTGTCAAACCTGGCCAACGTTCCTCAGTCTCATAGCACATTAAATACCGTTTAGCATACTGAGTATGTGGTGCAGTTCATATTAAAATTGAAATGCTGCATTAGCCGGAGCAACACATCAAGCGAGTGTGTCTAGACCTTTGCTGCACATTACTCCCTTGTTTAGTATTTACTGTTACAACACGTAATAGAAAAACAGCAGAAGAGTGAAGAAGTCAATAAAGGGAGACTAAAACAGAACAAGCAGTAATGAAGCTAACACTAGTAGAACGTACATTACGTTTGATTTCATGTAAAAGTTTGAGGTATTTTTTATGTATTTTATATCAATTTTTGAGAAAACATTTGGAAGACCAGCAGCTCTTATATGTATATACATATACCATATCTACAGTGTCTCTGTCTCACTCTGACACTGTGCACAAAAAATGTGGAGTGAGCAAATGTGTCCTTCAACAACTGTTTTTTTGTGTTTTTTTTTAAACTATTTGGTCAGCTCCCCCCCCTCCCAGATTGGCAAGGACGTTGGCTTTGAGTCTGTGCTTTCACTGTTGGTTAATAAATAACAAAATAATCAACAAAGTATGACTGTGAGCATTATTTGCAGCCTTGACTAGAAAAACCTTCCAAAGCTTGTATGAGAACATTTTGGACTGTAACTGTCAATAGCAGAAAAACAAAACCAAAAAAGAAGAAAATAACATTTAAAAACGATATTTAAAAAATGAAAACTAGTAGGAGTGAGATTAAGTTGGTGCAATTACTCTTGGTGGCTAGTAAAAAAAACAATTACAAGAAGATGGTTAAGCCCAGTCAAGCCTACCCTGGATGACTGGTTTGGGATCATTTTAGAGATATTTAGGATGGAAAAACTGACATATCTGTTAAGAAATCAAAAGGCCAAATTCTACAAAATTTGGAACAATTGGATCCTATTCATTACCCCCACATGAGCTGACTTTACTTGATCTCACTGTTACTTGTACTTTTGTAACCTACTTATCTTTTTCTTGTCCAAATAAAGATATAATAAAAAAATAAAAATAAAACTAGAGATTTTTTTTTTTGTGAAGCCCCTAAAAAATCAGCTACGGCTGCTTGCAGATTTTTAACTACCTGCATCTGCGCTGGTCTCCCAGTTGACCAGTTAAAGCAGATGGCCGGTAATGTCAGCACTAGCAGGAACTTTGTCTCCCAAGCTCGGCTTAGCCTCTGTCGGGTCCCCCTGGTTATTTGAAATGCTCACCAAAGGTCACGTCTGCCATGTTAGAGTAAACAAGAGGCCAGTTATACCAACGTGTTTTGTCTCTGTAACACTCTCGGTGGGACGCCCACACTCTGTTTTGTTTAAGTGGGCCTGTCTCCAATCAGTTAAATCAACAGCAGCCGTTTGGAACGGGAGCTGGAGTGACAGGTGAACTGTGGCACTGTCTGCTTTCCTTCCCCATGTTATCAGCTCCCAGGTTTGTGAATGGCAGGACTTGAGCCACTCTCCTGTCGATAGTGAAACAACCCACCGGGACACACAGGAAATCCATTAGCCCAGTACTGCTGTTTGACATGCTCTCAGTGAACTGCACCTATCTTGACACAGTGCAATTTGAGGCTGTCCTGTGACTGAATTACTGAGGGCACTGTTGCATCAGTTTGAGGGACTCGAAAGAGAGAGACAACCATAAGAGTAATAGTGTTTCTTTTATCCAAATTTTAAAAAAAAGGCATTTTCTGACTTTCGGACATGACTAATTTTTTCACGTATACATTCAATGATGGTAAATATACCACATATGAAGAGCTTAGGTAGATAATATTTAAAGAAATGCTTCACCATTGTAAATGCTTGTCACCACTCTCAAAGGCAGCATTCTGCCTGTTATAATTATGGAGTTTTAGTCAATAGTTGGGTAATTTGGCTGAGTAAAAATACTTGCAATGCTACAAACAGCATTTCAACTGCTTTCCATGGAAACTAGCCAAAGCCAGGTTAAAAAGTCTCTAAACGTTGACACCCCCTAATTAGCCTCTTCGTGACATCGTCTTGTCACATTTGCGTTCTTCATAGTGTCAGCTGCTGTCAATCCTTTGGATGTGTTTCCCTCTGTGCTCACATACAGTTTTTAATACAAATTATTTCTCTATAAAACTACTCATACTCTGATTCAGTTGCCTGACAATAAAAAATAACTGCAACATCCTCAATAAAAAAAAAAAGTTTAGGAATTTTCTTTACACTGTTGCAGCTTATGTGTTCTGTTCTCCCTGAGCAAAGAAGATCTAAAATATGTGCATCTATGGCAGAGAGGTACTTGCAGTTTTCTGCAGTATGGCCAGTCATCAGAGTTTCCAGCTTTGTAACCAAAGACTAAATTCTGCAAAGTTAATGAATATACAGAGACAAAAACAGCAGGCTTGGTTTTGTTTAAACATATCTCACTGACTCAGTTATTGTAATTAAAGAGACAGAATATGAGGTGTTTGTAAGTAGAATTTTTAAATTTTAAATGTTCCTTGTTACTTTGTTAATGTCATCAAAGTATTTGACATAAAACATCAACTCATCTAAAGAAAGTAGGACTTTTTTTCATGAATATCCCAGATAAATTTCTCAAGCGATCCAACCTAAACAGAAGTGCCGTTTAGACACCTTTTTAGAAAAAGTGACACATTCCAGTCAAAGTATGGTCGTCCACTTTCAAACTCTTTCACACCACAAAGTATAGCCCTCACTAAACAGGCTCCCAGTTTGTCGGACGTAAAGGCTGCTGACTTTCACGCCATCTGGTGACCTCCTCAAAGCAACTAGGAGACATTTCTCTGGTGGCAGCAATGCAATATAGCACCTATGACTGTATTATTGGTTATTTCTCTGCGGGTGTCCTTCAGCCCTATTTAGGTCACTCCCTCCGCTGCGTTATACAAATAAAATTATGCACAGATTGCAATTCAACTGCTATTCCGCCACTTGGCAAATTGCTATGAGGCCAGGAGAAATTGAAAAAGCTGGCAAGGTCTCAGCTACCTGACAGTGACTGTGACTATGATGAAGTATCCTCCTGTTACCGCTGTTGACTTTGCCAAATATCGGAGATCTCCACAGTCTCCACCCCATGCTCTGGGCCCGCCAGCTTTATAAACAGAGAGCAACCGGTGCCAACATTTCTATGAGTAACACCAACAGACCAGCCTGCAGGATCATGTCTCTCTGAATATCTTGCTGAGAGGTTACTTCGTCTTCATGTTCTGTTTTGCTCCTCACTTAATTTTGAGATCTCAGAAGCGTATTTCTCTTCCAGGTCTCGGTGGCTTGGAGGACTCTTCACAGAAAAGTTGTGAATCCAAACAATGGGTGGCAACGGATTGTGTTAAAAAAAACAACACACAGAGTTCAAAAACACATTAATGAGCCACTGTAAAGCACAAACAATATGTATATATGTAATCCAACATTTCTTCTAATTATGGATTCAAATGTTTTCGCTTGTTCTTTTTAAAGTGACCTTACTTTTATGGTGATCGAGGGGGTTTGAGTTGTATGTGGAGCTGGTAGCTTTCAACAAAATCTGCCAACGCTGTTTGGGGGCTGACATTTTTAGCTGCTGCTTTGTACCGTCTATAATTTGAACATTTGACACCAGCTTAGTCATTAGGAAATTAACTATAATCAAGAACGTGTAGTGCTGTAACCTCGGCACGCCCCCATGTGACTCCATTTATCGGATCACAGCATCAAGTAACCAACTGCCAAAGAGAAAGACAGATGGTACAAAGTAATAGCTAAAAATGCCAGAATTTACCAACATCAGTCTGGAATAAATCTGATTTGATCTTTAATCAAAATTGAATATACCTCGCATTTGTTCTGCACATTTTTAATGTAGAGGTTCTCACAGTTTCAAAGAAAATCACAACTGGTGTTTGCAATTTGTCTGATTTATAGTTATAACTTCAATTATTTTTGATGCTTTATAGTTTAATTTTCAAATCATTAGTAAGGCGGTTATTGCAATCATTAACGTTAAGAAGAGCTGAAACTGAAGAGCTGAAGTTGAATAAACAAATCGTTATGATCTGCCATACGATAAAAAAGGAACAGTTATGCAATCCTTCTTTGTCACTACGCAAAGTGTGGGCCACACTTTGTGAACCCTGGTCTTGCAGCGAATGCATATGACAACGCAACCGAGCGTATGCATGTCAAACAACGCCGAGTCCCACACACACACAAGCAATCACAAGAGCTGAACTCAGAGGAAGCGACAGGTTATGACAGGAGTAAAGTGGTTATCTGAGATAAGAAACGTCTATCCTTCAACCGAAAATCATATTCTCCCTCCACATTTTATCTGTGGGTAACACCTGTTGCGATGAAAACAAGTCGAATGGATATAGACACATGAGGGATATTCACTTGCCAATACTCCCTTAGATCCAGGGCAGGGAAACGAAGCCACACTGTACATCCTGTTTCAACAAAATCACACTTTAAATGTGCGTATTTGTGCAAAGTCACGTGGTCGCTGTGTGAGCACTACCGCCTCCTTCAAAACCAAAACTACTTGAGGTGTCAATTTCATCGAATCCCACAATCATTCCTTCTAAAATCTCAGCATAAACACTTTGCATTCATGCAGCCAAGCGAGGCCTCAGAAAGTCTGCAGGTCACTCTGGTGAATTTATTGTAATGTGCCGTCCGGTGTCCATCAATCACATCAAACTGCTCTTTAAGCTTGGGGACATTTTGTATTACAGACGAGCCTCACTGGACCGAGCACCCTGTGTTTAAGGCCGAAAGCTTACGTTTATGTGGCTGCTGGCTGACTGGGCCCTGAACTACACGTGGCGTGGAAATCTGATCCATTTATCTTTTGGATTGTGAAGATGCATCTGACCTTGCTACCCCGAGGAAATGTTGATAAAGCTTTCTGCCTCAGAATCATGGTTGATAGCATTAAGTTTTCTCTGGAGCTTTCGTGTTGCACACCGGCTCACATGTGCAGACCAAACAGAGGAGTGTGGAACACCGTGGTACATGTTGTTGCTTGAAATTGGAGATTTCTCAGCCGTGTTTTCCTGCCAACACATTGTAACGTTTTCAGAATGTCCGTAAAGATGGTGAAATGTGTAACTGTGTGTCGGTTTCACAAGAAAATACTCCAGATTTGTCTTTGCACACCTCGGCTGCTGTGATCTGAGACTGATTCTCAGCATCCAAATATGTTGAAACATCACCGGTTGTCAGGCAGTGGAAATATCTACCATGCCTGACATAAAGAGAAGCAACATGACAAATTAGGTCAGAGATAACAAGTGTCAAGACTGTAGCTCCATCTCCACCTCTCTCTTCTTCCTCTCTCATAGCTCCCTGTTTCCTCCCTGGGCTCTCTTATAGACAGACCCGGTAAATACCACATGTGAATGCAGGCTTCACCTGTTACAGCTGCTGCCCATTATCACATAAGCCTTTGCTTTTTTTACCCATTTCTCTCCAGTTTGTTGTCATTCTCGTTCTTACTGCTGCTGTTATTGGTCTGTCCTTGGAGTGATGCATTACAACTATGTGTTTTTTCTCATTTTTTTTTAACTTAACTGGCAAAATCAATTGCCCTGTACTGCATTTGTCTTGTTGTTGGGTATAATCATATCATATTCTACTATTGTTATTAAAAGGACACAAACGAACAATTAAAGTCATGCTGCCTGTTCAAAATTTGCTGGGATTTACATGTAAATGACAGACAAAATGTTATTACTTACATATACGATCAAAAAAACCAAAAGACCTTTCAAGAATAGCTCACACGCTGCCTAGCGATGTGAAAAGTACCTTTTTGTTCAAAGGACACCACCTTTCGATAGATCCTGTCCAGACTACAGCAGCGCTTATTAAGTTTTTCAGAGTTTTCATGGCAGTCTCTCACAACAACAAATTCCCTTCCTGCTCCACATCATTCAGCTTGACTGCTAGGGCAAAAACATTATTTGAACTGACGAATAGGTCTACCTCATTCTAACCCATCACTTTCCGTTGCTGTTGACACTGGGCTTTAACCATTATATGAGAAACTCCATCCTAGCTCCTTGACTTCAACCACCAGCTGTTCAGGAGAGAAAGAGAATACAAAGAAGACAAAGATTTTGCAAAAGTGCATGGATTGTGCAAAGATTCAGCAGTATCAGGCATCCTGAATGCTTGCAAAGCCAGATGGATATTCTTCTTCTTCTTCTTCAGATGTTTCCCTCATGCCGGTTTTCTTAAATGTGAAGCTTCTGCCTTGTCAGTTCTGCTACACGGCCAGCAACCCGATGTCACCCTCCCTGCCTTTAAACTATGACACCTGTCACAGAAAATCATGTAATTTGGTGAAAATCTCCGACCCTCCGATGTCCTTCCAGTTTCATCGACTGTTCTCTTGCTCACTCTGACTTTCTGGTGCTGACACTTATGGTAGCCTCCCTTTGAGAAAGGAATGGTGCAGCTTGTTCCCTCTGCCCTGCCAAGCTCCATCTGTTGACCTCTGCCTGTGCTCACTCATCTCTGTAGGGTCTTTTACCTGTCTGTCGCCTCCTGATAGGAAAATAGCTATACTTTTGGCACTGATTAGCTCTCCCTGCCAGCATGGCTCATTCTGGACTACTGTCTGAAACAAACCCTCTCATGAGGAAATAAGAAGTAGATCATGATTAAAGTCTCCTTGTTCTAAATGAACAAGTGCAGAGGTCAACAGTACACTGGTTTGCCAGTTTCTAGTTCTTCAGGCTTTGCCTCTTCTTTTATGATCTAATTAACATTTTTGGTCCCACACTGCTTGTAAGTTCATCCAGCACACCACTCCACCAAGTCTCATCCTCAGCTATTTCTCAATGATGCCTGTGCAGCTTATACGCGTCTATCCTCCCAAGAAAAATGAGAGTGCCAGTCATATAGCCAAAAGCAACATATGTATATATATAGCTACATGCAACAAAGTGACACTTCTCTGGCTGGAGCAAAAGGAGAAAGTAAGCCTAACAACAAAGACACAAAAGAAATAAAAACTCGCTATTTGGACAGAAAAACTGCTGAAATTGAAAATTTAAGGAAAGACAAAAAAATTTTCTACAGCCTAAGCACTGCTAACCAGTGTGTTTTACTTTGTTTCTGCGTTGGCAATTCAAGGTGATTTTTTCACGATAGCGAACAAACAGCTCAAAATGGAAAACGACGAAAAGATTAAAATGTTTACAATAAAGCGCATTAGTGATCACTTTTTTAAGGGCTCCAGTTCCAGAAGTAAGTTTCCCATTCATATTCAGTAATATTACTGATATTTTGGGCTCACTAAGAGACCTGATACTCGTGGTTTTAAACACTTCCATAATAACCCGCGACCTCCACCAATAACAGACGAGTTACAGTTTAGGATTGTGGGTAGAGCAAATAAATCACTTTTTTCTTAAAAAGGTTCATATGTGTTCACTTTTGTTTGTATCTTCTGTTCTGTTGTGAAGCACTTTGTGATGTTTATCTTGAAAGGTGCTCTACAAATCAAATTGTATTCACTTACTAACTTTACAGATGATACAGATGTGTTTTCACAGGAGCACACACCATCAGTTTGCCTTGTCGTAGGTGATTAGTAAGTCTACTTTAGATGGTTATAACATTATGGCTCATAATCAAAATTCCTAGGCAGAACATGGATGTGTTGTGCTCTATACAAGCCCTCAATGACCTGCTGAGAAAGAAAAATTGGCATTATCAGCAGGCAGCTATCCTGTCTAAAGAATGGAAATGACAAAGAAAAAAAAAGATTCAGAGAACATGTTAACTGATTAACTTTATTTTGTAAAGGATTAGCAAAATTAAAATTCATTGTTCTTGTTTTATGTTTGCCTGCTGGAATTTTCTTCATCTCAGTGTGAACTGGAATGACTGAAACCAGGAGATGGTGACTGGCGTCCTAAAACATATGGAATACAGGGTTGTACAAAGCTCCAGTGCTCTTGTAATTAAGTAATCAAATTATTTAAAAATATTTATGTCTTTCCTTAAATTAATTTTAAAGGCTTGTTGATTCAACATTAATATATGGAGGGCCTGACAAGGACTTGCTGTAAAACATCTTGAGCTTTCTGTGGTTTTATACGCACACTATTTGTATTTGTATACCAAAAATGGACGCGGGTGTGATGAGATATGCGTCAGTGGTTTTTTGAAGTCCTGTCTGGCGCCTCGTCTAAAACCTTATGACTGTCGCCGTGGTATTTTTTCTTTTTTTCTCCGGAGTGCTCAGTTATCATCTAACACTATCAAGTGTCGTTGCAAGCTGTACTCGAATAATTGTAGGCTTACATCACACAGCAGATACCTGCTAATGTGCTCATGCAAATCACAAATGCGGTGAAAATGTTCTTGTTAAAACTTCTTGAGTGCTCTTAGTATAATTAACAATATAGCATATACAAACACTACAGACATGGCCAAGAGATCCATTTCAGTATCTCAAAGCAGCCAAACCCCAATAATTAATAACTTTAAGTCTTAATTTGATACAGATGGGTAAGAAATAACAGAAATCCCCACCTGTAGCTTTGAGAAAACTGATTAAATAGAACAAAACCACTGTGTACCCGGATGTAATCAATGTGCATTTAAGCTTTAAGGTTTTATCATGAAAGCCAATTGAGTTCAACCACCAGCTTTTCTGTTTACAGCCAGACTCTAATAGTTGAAATTGAAGAAATTGCAGGATTTTTTATACCGTACATTTGATGAACAGAGGTTTCAAGTTGAGACCAACCTTGCCTCTGACAAAAACTGTTGTTAGGAAACAATACAATATATATATTTTAAGAGGAGCAGTGTCTAAAATGCAAAATGATCTTTAGTTTTTGCATACAAATGCTTTAATAGGGTCTTGATAGGTGAGGTCATTAGAAGCGATTAAAGTGTCCAGCAATCATCCTGCTGTTCTCTTGCTGTTTGGACTGTAGATGAGCTCAGTGGTTGAGCAGGGAGCAGGGTACCAGCATTAGCACCACGCAGAGCAGCAGTGCTCTGATTTACTGTTCCCAGGGCTGGTGATTGAGGAGAGCATTACGTCACAGCTGATAGATCAGAGAGTCTTACGGCAGAGTGGAGCTCCATCAACTGCTGCTGACAGTAGCGTTAGTGCTGACAACCAGCGAAAATGGATTTATGGAAAGACAAAAAAGACCCACAGATACTCTATGCACTGACACAAAACAGCAAGAGCGCTTACAGGCACAAAACACACACATACATACACACTAACTCAATATTGCACAGGCCCATAATTCTTGGGGGCAAACACATGCATTCAATAAGATACATGAAGACATTATTGCAGCAAACCCAGATCTGCACAACACAGATGCTCCAATAAAATGCTTACTGGCAAAGTGCTAAACAGAAACACTTTAAGCTGTCAATCGACGGTATGTTTGTGGTAGTTAATGCATTTCTTATTATTTCTTCCTGGGTGGCAGTTACTGCCGTCTCACACAAGGTTTACTCCAACAATCCAATGACATACAGGTTATAGGGACGGGAGACTTTAACGGCCTGTGGGAGTTCTTGCTTTTAATTTGTCTCTCATGCACTTTTTGATTGCCTGGCCAGTGTGATACCCTGTTTTGTTCACTTTTCTTTTCCAAGCCTGAGTCTTCAGCGTTTTTACTTAATATTCAACTTTTCGAAGTGGGAGTTAGAGGTGAGGAAAAGACAATCAATACAGTGTAGTACTGCCATATTTTGAGTGGAAATATTATATCAACACAGGAACACCAAATATTGATATCTTATTATAAAAACTGAACATAAATTATGAACTTTGCTTTACTAAAATATGAAAAAGGGTTAAACTTTTTTTAGCTACATGAGGAGAAGTGATAGTCATGAGTACAGGAGGAAGTTGGTCAAACAAAATTGGGGCACAGGAGAAAGAAATCAGAGAAGCGCTGTCTGCTTTGATTTTTTGCAACAACGATGGGACAAAAGAGAGTAAATGACACTTGGAAATATCACAAACATGACGGCTCTCACGCGGCACCATCCTGTGATAATGTTAGCTGACGATGGCAAAGCTAACAGTACATCAGCTCAACAGAAAACCCAACACACTTAGCTTGAAAATGCTACTTCCTGATTTAGAGCGAGCTAAGAAAATCACACAAACCAAGACCTGAATCCATACAACTTTGTGGAAAATTAGCACTTTTGTTTTACATGCTCAAGACACAGCCGTACCCACGTTGTGTCATGTCCATGCTGAGGAAAAGCTGAGTGTAGTAAAAAGAGTTGCAAGCCATGGACTTCACAGGCTATGATTCATATGTGATTACAACTGCTCATTATGTCCCAGACGGCTGGTGACTGCTGTCTCGTGTTCAAAACAGCTGTAATACTACACAAGTGTGAATTCATTTACCTCAGACTAGACTAACATAAACCGTTCAGTTTGTCAGCTGTTTGCAACATTTATGACAGCTTTTACTGACAGTTTGTTCAGTCTGTTTGTGGAAAATCCCATTTAGCAAAGGTAAAAATGACTCAAGTAAGAGGAACGACTCAGAACTTCATCTTATTAGGTAAAGCAGATACTAACAAAGTTTACCTTTGAGGATAATACCGAGCATATCGCAAAATGTTAATATCCTATTAAGTAGCATGATAGAGTAATATTGTATTTTGTGGTCTCTGGTCATTCCCAATTCCATGGGCGTCTGCTTTTTTTTTTACTCATTGATTATTTTTTTAAAGTGTCATGTGCTTGGGTTCGCTTCCCATCTTTATCTGCTGATATTGCTTTAATTCCTTCTTCTTCGGCTGCTCCTTCTAGGGGTTGCCACAGGGGACAATCTGCCTCCATCTCCACCCTATCCCCAGCATCCTCCTCTGTCTCATCACCCCTCTGCATGGCCTCCTTCACTTCATCCATAAACCTTCTCTGTGGTCTTCCTCTTTTCCACCTGCCTTGCAGCTCCATCATCAATATCCTTAAATGTAAATTTATGTTGCTGAGGTATTACAGCTACACACACTACACCATCACACATCCGTACTATAGCAACCTATAAAAATGACTTTATTCATCATTTTCTGCCCATAATTCAACTATGAATCCCAATAATCAGTCACCTTACTTCTGTTTTTAATATTCTCAACATTTGAAATCTTTTACATTATTAACTGTTGTTTAATAATTTATAATGGAGATTTTTTTCACCTCCATGCGTCGTTAAATATATATTTTTGCATTACAAAGGTAAGCAGTGATGTTTTTTTATTAGATTGATAAAACTCTTGGGCATCATAAGTCCTCTCTCTTGATCTCCTACTGCTAACAGCAAAAGAAGAAGTTGTACGGCTGCCTGTTTTGAATGGAGTTTAGCCAACTTTACTCATCTTCGGTGCCAGAGCTGAGCATGTCAGAGCAGAACAGAAACGTGCTGCCCTCCATTTCCATTACACATATCTGTTTCCTTCACATCTAATTTAGTAGCTTGGAGAGCAGGCTCGGGTTGTAAACGTTTATAGCTTTCCATGCTGTTAGGCTGTGTGTACAGTGTGTACAGTGACGCAGCTATTTATCAAGGTCTTCCCAACATATGATCGGAGTAACTGAAGGTTAAAGGGAAAGCATACTATATCCTGCACAGTGTGTTTAACTGTGACCTCCGGACAAACTGCTGAACATCGGCTTGAAGCTAACTCTGGCACATCAAATGATATCTAATGTTCACTTCAAAAGTAACAAATCAGTGGGATAAATAAAAGTGATGATTGCGGGCCTTCTATATATCTTTCAGGTGTATGATTAATTACGTTTGCTGTGCAACGTGTGGTAAGAAAATGGATTATTGGATAGACGTTTCATCCTGGTGCATAAACTCACCACTCAAAATCAGGATGCTTGGAGAGGTTGTGATGTGTTCTTTAAAAATGAATAAATAAATAAAACTCAGAAAGTACTTACATGGGTCAGAGAAAGTGCATAGTTTACTTAAAATGTACCTGTGAATCTGAAACTTTGAGTTTATTGAAGCCAGAAGCTATAGTTACATAATGACTCAGTTCACTGAATAAATGCATGATTTATCTACAGTTATTAATAATAAATTATGTTTTTTTAGACTTCACAAAGAACTTATAGACCTACAAGGTATTGTGATGAGTTTAATAATCACTGACACGTAACATGTTGTTTGTAAAGATGGAGCGAATCGAACAAGCCACTATGCAGAGTTTTGAAATATTAATTCCAATCTACTCCCACACTGGTGACAGACATCGGTACATTACACTGTTAATTAATTAAATAAGCCGGTTTTTCGATTATTTCCAGTGTGATGAGTGTTTATTCTTGAACCACACGAACTAACCATCCACCCAGCAACAACCACAGCAGCGGCGGGAGTGCTATAGGCCCTGCATACCAACTGCTTATCAACACAAATGCAAATGTGACCTTTAATATTAGAAACAAAATTATGAATGAGATTCAAATTCAATAGCTGGCAGACACGAAGCGTATCGTCAATATCCATGAAGGGAACCTAAAGCTTTCGCTCTGTTAGTGGTGCAGGTTAATTGAAGTTAGCCCTTTGAAGAAATACAAACAGGTCGCTGACTCAACAAAGGATGACAAAAGTAGATGAGTTATGACATTAATACAATAGTGTACTGCTGAGTAAATGGGGCTGCCTTTATGTGATTATTACTGACTAACTCAGTCTGCAACATGGAAATATCATGGAGGAAAATTCAAACCACTGCACAACTCAAGCAGTTCGTGTTTGGACACATTTTTGGCTTTTAAACACTTGTAGCACAAATAATAAAAGCCAAAAAAAACCAGTCTCAGGTTAATTGGGCTTATTTGTAATAAAAGCGTAGTGAACTATGAGTGCAAGAGCAAAAAATGACCAAGCACTGTTGACAATGGGAAGTAAAAGCTCCCTTTTAAAAAGAAGAAACTTCCAGCAGAACCAGGCCCAGGGAAGGGAAAGAGAAGAGAGAAACAAAACTATAAAAGAAACTATAGGAGAAAAGGCTAGTTTAAGCAAGTTTAATGATGATTGAATACATCAGTGGTATGTAAACATACAGAGAAAAGAGATGAGTGAAGGAAAATCACTCAATGAATTCCTCAAGGCCCCCCCGCCTACTGCAGCATAACTCAGCAGGGCTGATTATTCAAGATTTTGTATGTGAGTAGAAGGATTTTATATTCGGTTCTTAACTTAACAGGGAGCCATTGGGGAAAAAAAAGCTAAAATGGTAGAAATATGGCCTCTCTTTCCAGTCCCAGTTAGTGCTCTCACTGCAGCATGCTGGATCCACTGGCAGCTTTTCATGGAGCTTTTATAGCGACTTAATAATAATGAACAACAACAGCCCAGCGTGCAAGTAACACATGCATGAACTAGTTTTGCACCATCACTTTGACACAGAATAATTCAAATTTAGAGATCTTGTGCAAATTAATATAGTCCTACACATTTAATTACTCACTGAAGGACATATCCTGCTCAAAAAAACAACTTAAGGCCAAGGTAATGGCATCAAAACTGGTTAGAACCGTGTTTCTAAGATATTTAGGATTGAGTACAGTACCCTCAGTTTTATCTGAATTTATAAATTGGAAATTAGAGGTCATGCAGGTCTTTAACTACGTGATTTGTGTCATTTGGCTTTGTGGGTAAATAAAGCTGCAAAGGAATGAAAATGTATGCAGTGCTATCTAAAAATATTGCCCAAGGGAAGTCGGTCCCAACACAAAACCCTATGGAAGTCCATGCCTAACTTTCCTGTGTGAAGAATACTCCTCATTTCCATTAAGAAAATAATACTAGTTAATCAAAATCAAGATAAAATGTTCCATCAATTGTGATTTTGATTTGAGGTTATATTGCCGAGCCCTAGTCCTGCAAAACTGCAGAAATAGGCAGAAAGAACTCACAGTATTATAAGCTCAGATCTTATTACTGCATTCACCCTTCAGACTGTTTAGTTTAGCTTAGACATGCATGAAAACGTGTCGCAATAACAATCTGTTATTTAGAAGGAAAGCTTAAAAAACAAATGTCAGTTATGTGTGATTTATGGTCATACCTCGGGGAATAAGTAGTAGATTGTGGCGCACATTGTGCAAACATAGAACTTGTACTAGTTATATGTGTGCAAATAGAACTAACACAGTGTGCTGATTAAAACAACATTTTTGGTGGTTAGCTTTGTGGGTTTTGTTTGTACTGGCTGCATGAAATTCCAGTGTGGGAAAATGTCTGTTTATAGTTTATAGTACTGGTATAATATCAGTAAAATGTATTTTTCATGTTTCAACTCATACAGCAGTGTGCTGTATTTGAATTCAACTTGTACCAACTCTGCATCCAAGGCGAGAAAATCTCAGACTTCTTACAGACAGGCTCACTACTCCACATGTTGCTGGCTGGTTTAAACTCTAACAATGCATAACATTTTATGAGCTCATCAAACGTTCCAGGTGTAAAATCTTATTCTGCATAGTTACTGGTTACTGGCAGAACCACAGAGTCTTCAGATAAAACAGGGGCATCAAAACCTATGAAAAGAAGTAAAATATGATCTTTGGGGAAATGGAGATTGTGAAGTTAATTACTAGAAAACCATATATGTATTGCAGTTCTTACACTATTACTGCCACACTAACCCTTGCAAGTATCTGGACGCTTAAAACTCTAGTAAGGGGTAAGAGAGTAATTTCATATAGTGCAGCCATAAAGAAATAAATTCTGGACAAATAATTTAAAAGGCTCTCCATTCCTGTTGTGAAGGACTAAAGTACAAATGGGACACAGGTAGATGTTTCAGTTTATGGACCTTTTAAAGCAGCCAACACGTACAGATGTGAGAATAATACTGCAGAAACCAGCCAGGCACAAACAATGAAAGAGCAAGGATAAAAACTGCAAAAGGACAGGTAAAGAAAGATGCCACCTTTTGGGGATGTTTTACTTTTAGATGAGTCCAAAAAGTCAATATTTGTTGATGATGTAGAAAGTCCTCTGACAAGACCGTGCCAAGGGTACCATCAAGCTAGTAGGTGAGAACATCAGAGTGTGGGGCTGTTTTTCTTTCAATCATGGACGTGAGTGTGTATGTACTGATGGAAATATGAACTCTGAAGTCTGCAGAAGTGTTTCTAGTTACAAACTGAAAGAAAAATGAAAAAAAAAAAAACCTCAAGTGACAGAAATAGATCCTTCAGATCTAAACCACACTACCTGTCTGTTAAGATAATATTTTGCCCAGGAGAAAATCAAAGTCTCAGAAAAGCCCTCCAAGACCTTGATTGAAATCATACAGAGCTCCTATGGAATGCCATGGAGAAGGAAAAAAAAGGAAAACCTAGGAGCAAGGATGACAGAGCGAAAGCTTTGCTGGCTGAATCCATGTTCAAATGTTAAACAGTCCTTCAAGCCAACGAACGAAAAAAGAGAAAGACTATTCCAACTGTCCGGATACTTTTGGAATATTGCGCATGCGCTATCATTTGAATATTTACCGCAATGTTTGAGGGTTATTGTCATGCATTTTAAATGGTCTTTAAACGTTTTGTGAGCCGCTGTATATTATTCGTTTTTTTTAACTTATTAAAAGTATTTTTCATCGCACAATGACTACAATTAATCTGTTCTTTTGCAATTTCTTATCTATTGAAAACACTTGTACACATACTGTACAAAAGCACAGACACACATGCATTTATTCTGAACGAAACACTTCCATGATGCTCAATGTACAAAATGTAATTGAGATATGTTTTGGCGGCGCTAGTTACATTTCCAATTAGCTGCACAGCTGCAGAGCAGGAGAGATAAAGGAGTCCCTTCAATTTTCTTTAATCAGATGTTAGAACACAAAGGCTCAGATAAGGATTATTTCTAAGACGATTGAGCGATGACAGGCTGTGTGTAATGTGTATTTGCAGCATGATGTGTGCTTATTAACAGTAATCTATAGACTTCCTGAGGGCTTTAGAGTACGCTACCTCATATGGCACCCTAACAAAATCATGGGAGGTGAATTCTTACAAATAACAACCGCTATGAACCCACAACTACGGTTACGTAAAGACCTAATCTTTTCAGTTTTACATAAAGCATAAATTCACCACCGCTAGGCTCTCGAGGTTGCTGCCTCTTGTTTTGCCTTGAGCAAACTCTTTCCCATCCCATCCAGGCTGAGAGCGATGAGCCCTGTTATCCAGATTGAGGTGAGAGAAGGGTTGGTCTCCTGCCTCTAGCACCATCTGCCACAAAGGGCCACTTTTAGACATGCTGAATAGACAATACTGTACTTGCGAACACAGGTGGTGATTATCAGAGCCATGACATCATCAATACAGACAGAACAGAGGGGTGCTCGGCTCTTTTAGCGATGACTGGATAAACCGGATTTGTCCATAGAAAAGGATCCACAAAAATCTCCTAGCTTGAATAGCTGCAGATGTGCTTTAAATCCAGTAGTCCCACATTTGATCATATTGTGCTGATCAAAGTAGGTCACAGGTGTTAGCCCAGGTTCTTCTTACTCAGAAGGGGCAGTTGTTTGTGTAAGAAGGCATGCTTCTATATCACGCATGCTTCTATATCACGCAAGTTGAGAACAAGTTCTCAACTTGGTCCTCTCTTTTATAACATACAAGCTTCATTCAGCACTCACTGTTTCTCTAGGATCATTGCTGTTGTCTTTCCTCCTTTTCATTGTGTTAAATCTTACCTGAATGCTCCAGACCAGACCAGCAAACTACCTAAACGTCTGCTCAGTTAATTGATTAGCAGCACCTGGTTGCTACTTACCGTCTTAACCTCAATGAAACAGCATTAGCGTACTTTGGTTTTGTTTAGGACTGCAGGGAATCATGTGAAAACTGTTTTTTTTTCCCCACAGGACTGTAATCTATCTCACACGCATGGCAAATTTAGAATCACCTATTAATCTAACACAAATATTTTGTGGTAGGAAACAGAGTAATCAGAGGAAACCCATGCACGCAGGCCCAAGGACAACACGCAGAAGGGCCCCAGCTGGGGTTTGAACCAGGAACGTTCTTGTCATGAGGCCACAGTGCTAACCACTGAAACAACGTACTGAATAAAATTTAGAGAGAAAAAGGACTTAATATTCAAAATGACAGCAAAATCCTGAACCTAAATCAAGAAGCTTGAGTATCGTGACACATGATAATTTTACAGTTAGGTTGCCAAAGAGACCTCTACAAATCTGTCAGAGCTCAGGTCAAATAGCTTTGGAAAGAATTTTCCCAATCCTTTCCTGTGCTGTACAAACGAAGGCTTCTATTACTTTTCATTTTTCTTTCTATTACTTTTACTTTTCACAGCCAACATTCACGCCCACTTCAGGTTATGCTGGCCAACTGTCTCAGAAAAAGCAGTTTGAACTGCCGGGAAAGTGTGTGAGAAGTGTGGCCTTGTCCACATATTTATACAACATCGCATGGTGCTTTTCAGAACAGCTCTAAAAAAAATATTCACCCTAGTAGTTGGCACGACAGTATATGTAAAAAATAAGCCTGAAAAATATCTGTAAAATACATTTTATTACTTTCTGGAAATCTGAAAAATAACATTTCTTACCTGTCCCATTAATGCTACACTTCACCATAAAATATAATGATGAAAATTCATTAGAAATCCATTTTTTAAACCATTTTCTGGCATTGCTAATGTCTTTTAGTAGTATTATTTATTTATTTATTCGGTTGTCGGAGAGCACATAAGTCAATAAGTCTGCATTTTTTCACCCAAAATGACATACCGTGACTTATAACATAACTTAATTTCTACTTAGGTTTTACATGGTCTGCACTACCAGATATATAACCAGATATAAATGGGGGCATATGTGACAGCAGGGCATGGCTTGTGGCTTGGTTATAGGAGGGGGAGGGAACAGCATCAGTTGGGGAAATAGTGCACCTGGAGTGCATTTGCCTCCCCCCTTCATATAGTAGGTGCCAAAGTAAGAAAAGTTTAACAGACTGAAACTGGGCGAGCTGTAAAGCATTTTCCTGCATGGGTGTGTATAGTAGAGGGATCGTGTGATGTAAAATCACTCCCTCTCTCTGTGGTTATTGAGAAGAACCTGCTACAGTATTTGAGAGTCCTTCGGAGAAAGCACACAACACCCATTCTAGTGTGTTTGCTTTGCTCGCCTGCTGCCCCCGACAGAACTGATTTAAAAATGAGTTTACAGGGCTCTGAACAATTTAGCACCTCCATATTAAGATAACTTCAACACTAGCAACATGCAAGTGCAAGCTGCCACATTTCAGCACCACAGCTTCATAATGTTTCCAAACTGTTTCCATAATGACATACATGACAAAGCATTAAATACCCAGGATGTGTTAAAAATTTCATCCTCGCGCTGACTTAAGCCAGAAACAACCTGCGCGCGGAGAGAGAAAAATGTCTTTCGAGCTATTAGATCAGAGCAGCGGTCCAACCTTTGAACCTAGAAACGAAAGAAAGCCAGCCTCAGAGGGAGGGGGGTATTGACTGAGGGGAGAGGCAGGGCTGCGGTAAGTGGGATCTGAGGTGGGAGTTTCCGTGTCAGCGGGCTCATCTTACAGCCTCCCTGATGGACGATGGTGATGTCCCCCAGGGTCCAGATGGGATTCAGTGGTCAGCTCGGTGACAGCTGGTGAAGGGTGGTCAGGGCTCATGCATAATGGAGGCACAGCAGACCACACCACAACTTGACTGCTTCACTGATGTGGAAGTAGTTCCATCTCAGTGTCAATACTGCAGGGTTACTTCAATATTAACTGCTGTTTAAACTCTGCGATCAGGACAGGCATTTAAGCGCTGATTGATATTTGCCTGTTCTTAAAACAATCTCTTTTTTTTTTTCGTATTTTTATTCTATGGTCAGTCAGTATGGGCCATGACAAAAGTAAGAGAAAAAGGATAAGGTACGAGCAGTCAGGTGATCAGATTTATGTACAGGGGACATTAAAGTATGAAAAGTATGAACCACAAAATTAATCTGCAAAAATATTAAGATATTTTAAGCTGACATGATAAAAAGGGTTAGAAAACGACTGCATGTATCACATCAGGGAAACATCACTGATGTGCATTCACTGGGAGTCGCGTTTGTGCCCACATCATAAATCCAGTAAATGTCCAATATGCACTCTCTCTTTTCATGTCCCCCTAACTTCAGAAAGAAACCTCCAACTGTTTAGGAGCTAAATAGTCTACTTCGTCCACTAGCAAGTTGCTAACGTTGTCTCTCCGCCATCTGGTGCTGAGAACGTAATGTAAAGTGCATTCATCAGAGCTATAAAGTGAAAACGGCTCCCTGCTGCTGCAGAAAACGACGGCTATGAGCCAAAACAGTAAAACTGCAGCTATAAAACCAAAACAATGAGCTTAGAGACTCTAAAATGCTCTGTAGAGTCATAAGAGGAACTGCAGAGATGTTCTATTTCCCTGTGGGATCGTAACTACATGTGAAGAATTTTACAGTGAAGTCAGTTGGCTTATTGTAAATACAAACATATTGATTATAAACGACATTTTAGGTTATCCAAAATATAGATCAGATAACAAGTGGATAACTATGTTATATATGTGTGTGTTTCAAGCGCAGTATAGCACATTTTAGTCCTGCTCAAACTGGGAAAGCAAGCTTCTTTATTTACGCCTGCTAGCAAAAAACTGAAACCTGTCATGAAGCTACAATGTGGCTGGATGTAGGACCAACAGGGTAAAGAGCATTTTAAGCAAAAAATAAAACAAACTGAGCCCTTCATCAGGACACCAGCAATAAGATATGAATCATCAGTATAAAAAAATGTGACACTTGGGATGCTGACACCTATTAAGCTACACCTATATATGTAGCGAGCACTCTCACGGATACAACAAATATTAGCATTATTAGCATTAGACTCTGTAAGGATTCTGACAGGGAAATCTGGATGATTCAGAAATCAGTGGTTCGTTTTTATTTATATAGCATCAACAATCCCCCCCCCCCCCCCCCAACAATCAAACGGCGCCCTTTGAGCTAGCACCTGATGACGGTGGGAAGGAAAAACTCCCTTTTAACAGGAAGAACTCTCCAGAAGAACCAGGCTCAGGGAGGTGGTGCGACCGGAGAAATGTGGGAGTTATGTTTCCAAGTGGTTCACCTTCAGCTGTAGATCTGACAGTTGACTAGATAAAGGGTAAAAAACTAACACGTGCTAGCTAAAAACATTTTGTTTACATTTCAGACCGTGGTTGCGTATTATAGGGCCAACTGTTTCCCCTCCAATGTGCACAGTTTTGAACTCTGTCAGTATTTCTCTGTTATTTATTTGGACCTGGTCTTGAACTCTAGGTTTTATCTATCTGCATAATGAGAAGAAATTGAAACTGAATTATGATGGATGCTACAGTTTGGGTAATAACTTTCTCACCTTCCATTTTCTCTTTTAAATCAGTTCTGTCCTGGGGCTTTGTTTAAAACCTGTCTGATTAGCTGATGGCTCGTGTGCATTCTCCTGGTGGGGCTCTTTTTAATGCTGAATTTCCACATCTCAGCAATGGCATTTAGCAAAAATAAGACCAGGTTTTATGCAACTGTGATTGCTTTTCAGAAACCTTACAGGATAGACGTCTCTAGGTGTCTTAGTTCCTGTCATGGCTTCCATTTCCAGCATCAGCAAGTCCTCACTTGTCAATGTGTTGAGAAATCAGTGCTACTAGCTATTCTGTTGTCAATGGACACACTGCAGTACATCACCTCAATCAGTCATCCCAGCCCTTGTAGGCAGCCACCGCTAGTAGCGACCCGACCCCCATGCCCGATACAGCAGCAGAAAAGTGCTTACCTAGGAGAAAAAGACAGAGAGGACATTAAATCAGTGAGCATAATATTCTAGTGAGCACTAGACTCGCTTTCACAGATTAGCCAATCTCTTCTCTGCACAGTGCACTGCCACGGAGTTGTACCTCCAATTGAAATGGAGAGAGGGGAGATTATCCCATATATTCTGGAGCTCAGCAGTTTATGTGTCTAAATGCAGGCAGCAACGAAGGTCAATACACATCTGTGTTTTTTGAGGAACGAGTACTTCATCAAAACACTGAAAACCTTCATCAAGCTAAGAATCTAAAATCTAGGTCTTCTAGGTTTGATTTTTGAATATTCACAGAGCAAAGCTCAAGAGGAGAAAAGCAAAGGAGGGGGGGGGGGAAAGCAAGTTTGGGGGATTTCGTGCTGTAGCCCAGGAGGGATTGAGCCCTGTATTCAGTCCACGGGCCTGTGTGAAGTGTTTTTCACTCGGCTCGATCAAAAGACAAGGATGTCTTCCAACGCCGGATGTTACATCACACAGCTTGATTCTTCACACTCTCTTATCCATTTCTCTGCTTATTTGTACCCTTTTAATTCCAGGGATCTCACAACCCCTCCGCCGAGCCAAGTAGGCACACAAACAAGGCAAATGAACAATCTGAGGACGGAAGCTGCACAACTTCTGAGGGAAAATAAATGGAGATGCATGCAGTGTGTGAAAGACTCGAGTGAATTGAATCCCAATCAATCAAGTACCTACTACTGATGTAATGTAGTAGTGGAAAAAGGAGAATGTACAATTGGGTGCTATGATTAAGAGATGACAAAATGAACCAGGATTTGCTTCACTTAAGTCCTACATTATAAGAGATGTTGAAATGAGGGGTAACATTTCACATTAAAGCCCTAACAGAATTCATAAGCACTATTAAGCTTTCTAAGAAATTAGCAATAACAAGTTATAATGCAGTTGTTTTTAAAGGTTTTATAGAACATTGAGCATTTCGGGTTTTGGCCTTCTGGTTGTACAAAACAAGACTTGATTTATTTTTAACCTTTTACAATGAAACAAATGCGAAAAGAGCAAAAATTAACATTGCTATTACATGGGATTCATACTCGGCTCTCTTATCAAAAACTTCCAAAATCCAATAGACAAAATAAAAGACTGACCGTTCTTACCGGATATTTCAGGGTACAAAGGAAAAAACAAACAATATTGGCGGAGAAATGCCAAAATGTTAAAGTCAGAGCAGAGTCAGAATACCAGTCTGTAAAAGTCAAGATAAAGACAGAGGACAGTTGTACAGTTAGGATCTAAGTTTGTGATTGAGACATATGAAAGGTACAGGTTATGAGAATCACCCCTTTCTCAGTCTAGAGCTTGCTTTTGATTGGTTAAAAAAGCTCTTGGTCTATCAGAACAAACATAGCCTTTCCAAAAAAAAAAGTCTTGGCAGATAATCTGGCAAATTACCAACGTCACACCAGAGATGTATTCATGGGCCGCGTAAGACTAAGTGCGATAGTGAGCCTTTAACAGTAGCACATCTATTGGAGGAGAGATGGATTCAAATAAAAAGTCTAATTCAAAGCTTGTAAAATATTAGTGATTTCAGATGCGTCCAAATGATGCGTCAGGAAGACAATGTGTAGATTTATTGATAATTGCATGTTGCAGTCTGAAAGCATACTTTATTTATTATTGATTTATTTATTATTCATCTGAATCTGCAAAGGAATAACAGTTTAAGCCACAAAGTAACAAGAGAAAGGCAATGAGAGCAAAATATTGCTGTTAGCTTTGAACTATGACTGACAGCAGAGGCAAGTTAGCCTGGTGCCCTCGTGGCTGATCTGGGCTCATCATTAAAAACAACCTCCACCCTTCAGTCCATTGGACTATGAACCCCAGGTGCTTCAGAGATGGCTTTCTTTCTCTCTTTTTTTAAAAAAAAATTGGCTGAGCTGTGACAGCCAATGGAGCAGGACAAAGATCGACTCACACTGAAAGTATAGTCCATACAAAGCCTGGGAGACACAAGGGCAAAGCACACTGTCTAGACTGCTACTGATAATCAGTCAAAACGCACGGGTGGGTCAATGGGTAGGAGGAGTTCAAGGTTGTCCACCTGAGTGTGTCTCCCTTGGTGGGATACGGCAACTCCCCATTCAATAGAATAAGACGCAGCTTTCTGTGAGCTCTGAAAAAACACAATCTCCAGAGTAAAGCAGCTTTTCGCATTTTATTTGCTCTTAAATAATGAGATATCTGTTCAGTGATTTCTGCAGTAAAGCCTCGGGGTAAGTAAGTTATCAGCACAGAGATAACATTTAGTTCATCGTAGCACTTACAACTGTAGCTTTACTACGCTCTGTGCTTCACAGAGCCGCTCTTTCACTGTTGTTCTGAAGCCTTGATGCTGCAACCAGGAAGGACACACTCTAATTTTCCAGCCTTGAAAAGTGTTAGGTTTAAAGATCGTTTCCAGTTTTACAAAGAGCTCTGAGCCATGAATTAGCAAGAGGGACCTGATCTGCTGAGCGAGGTCGGAACTTTTACAAAGTTACACAAACGCAGATAGAAAGAGGTCATCCAGCCATTGCCAACTCTTACAATAAGCGCTATTAATGACAAGACAGTTCACAGAATTGGGAGATATGATAATGCAGAAATGCCAGACCTCCTGCCAACTCAGATCTGATCTCATTATCAATAGACTTCTAATTAATTAATAATACTCTTGGTTATTATGTAGAAGTAAAAAAGAGGAAGTAAAAAAATATGCAAATTTAAAACATTGTGATAAAAGATGGGTCTCTGTTTTTCGTCTCCTGGTTGAAAGGAACTTGTATTTTCAGATGATATTTTATCTATGAATAAAATTGCTATATTTTATTAAAGCAGATTTTATTATTTCCAATTCATCCATACCCAAAAGTTCACGTATTCAGAAACATCTCTCTTTTAAAAGGCTTCGCCAGAATCTTTAAATCATCATAAATGAGGAGTCCCTTGACTTCTTTAGAGAGATTTTCATTTGTCTATCAATAGAAAAAATAAAACCGTCTGTTTTTTATTGGCACCCAGCGATGAATGTGAAAACTGCAGTGGTGTCACAGACGCGCGAATAGTTTCATCTCTGGATAATTTATGCGAAACACAGAACGACTATTCAATTAAAGAGCAAGAGTTTGTCAGCTAAGACCATTGATTAACAATAAATCCACTGATTAAATAATTAACCTCAAACCCAAAGTAATTACTTAATCACTCTGGGTGACACCTCTAACTGTGTTATGTTTCTGCTGCTTTCAAAGTTACAAATTTACTACTCCATCAATACGACGTGCCATCGTGCGAGTTAAACCACGCACAGCAGCAGCCTGGCTAAACTGGCACTCTGATAGGGAGCAGTGTTCAACTGAAGTTAAAAGAAAAGCGGATATTTCCCCGGGTGGTGTTATGCAAAACAAGCCTCTGAAGCCATCGATACTGCCCTACGTTTTGGACCGAAGACTCTGTGCTTGCCCGTGGTTGTCAATCGGCTGCGCACACTAACAATTTGCTCCTGTGTCCAAAACAAACACATGAAAAGAAAACAACAATCCGAAGCGGCGCAATTTCAAAGAGACGCGAGGGCGCGGTGTCGGTACCGAGTGGCACGGGGCAAGATGGCACCGTGCGGCATTTTAAACGACTAAAGCAGCTTCATTATTTTAGGAGGTTTGTTCCCGAGAGCTGCAGCTCCCTGCGGATCGCATCAGTGTCAAGTCATCATCCGTGACACCAAACTGCCTCTGCTGAAGACAGCAAAATGCACCTCCGGTAAACACGCGGCAATGACAACGTGCCCCGTGGTTTAGTCTGAAAAATTCAGCATCTTCTGACAATGAAGTTAGACCACATCAATTATCAATTACACTTAATGGTAGAGGAGAAATTGAATTAAAACAGAGTCATGGCTGACCACAGGATACGAAGAGATATTGTTCTTGGCAACCGCATTTTATTCATTCATCATTGACGTAAAGGTAATAGGACTTCAGAGCTGTACTAATGACCAACGACAGCCTCTCTGTAAAATAGATGAAAGGTGTGCCATTATGGGGTGGACTCATGAGAGGAGAGGCCATGCGGCTAATGACTCATTAGAGACATCTATAGCCAGACAGGCTGGGAGCCAAAAGGCCAGGAGTCCTTTTTAAAGACTCAATACCCCAGCTGACACTAATTGTAGCCGTCAGGATAGCATGGATTTTCATCGCAGATAATAACAGTCTGGTCCCCTGACACATCTTGGCCTGTTACCCACCAGTGGCATTGCCCAGATCTGCTAGATCCGCTCAACAGTATCTCCTACCCCAAAGAGTTGGTGCACTAGAGAACCGCCATAAAACAGCAAGCACTCGGTGCAGTAATGACGGCTTTAGATCTGATAAGACGCTAAACACGAACCATCCGAGAGTGAGATGCAGCAGAGAAGGTCGCCTTAAAAAGAAACGCTAGCAAGAGTGATTTTCAATATTCTCGTTGCATCATTCAGCTGCTGCAAGCACCTGCAGCGTTGAGCAGACACATCTCTCATTTGGACAGAGGCAAAGCGAGATGTTTTATGGTCTAGTCATACTCCCTGTCACTGTGCTAATGTGATTCAGTTCCAAAACAGTCAGAGGAAATGAGAAAAGCCACTCTTTCCCACCCTTGTAGCACTCAGACATGATACACATGGGGCTTTACACTGCTAGCAGGAGGAAGGGGAAAAAAATTATAAAAACCTTTCATGATACATTGGAATAAGTGGAGGAGAGACACTTACCACCGAGTGCAGCGGCAGCAGCGTGATATTCTTGATGATAGATTTGAATGTTAGAATAGAAACTGTGAAGGAAAGATTGGTGGCAGTTCATTACACTTCAAACTAAAAATGATTGGCAGCAACCCTCCCCTGGGCTTAGCATGGAACAAGAGCCGGAGTACTGTATTTTACAGGCTATCGAACACGCTGGCAGTCAAAATACTTATCAGAAAAACATTCAGAAGAAGCCCCGTGTTTTTTCTTTTTTTAAGTCTACATAATAGGCTTCACGGAAAGCATGAGGATATCAATTGGCCACAATGCCTGCAGTGTTCACTATTAGCCATTTAATAAATAGCTGCAGTCTATCCAAATGCAGGGAAAATGTTCTGACAGCGAATACAAATTCACTTTAAATGGGAAGTCGGTGTAAACCTTTGCAGCGCTGTGACTGTGCAGTATGTATGTTGGACTGCTCATTTTTAACATATTTTCCATTAACCTCAGCTGCAGAGTGCCAGGCCTGTAGGCGATTTGAAATAAGCTTTCCATAAAGGACAGATGATGATTTCTAATTTTCCAAGCATGCTAGACCAGAGTTTTTTTTTTAAAACCCCGTTTGCTGATTTACTCCTCTTTAATTTGTTTGCTGTTGTTTGAAAAAAAATAATAAAAGCCCTCTTTGTTTACCTTCAGTTTTAGTGAATTTAGCCTGCATTTTGTAAGCCCCACAGCCACCGGTGCAATAATATCGCCATATTATGCTCACCCCTCCGCAACAGCTACACTGCCTTTTAACGTTTACTGAATTAATGACGCGATGAAATAATGGCCATAAATATAAAAGAAGGAACGCGGTGCCCGTGCCAAAGTCCAGTTGTGCAGCCTCGAGCTGAGCATCGCGCTGTTTTGAACATGGACGGGTGGATCAGACCGAGAATCCGAGGGACACCTCACACTCCTGTGGCATGCCGATCAAAAAGTACTGCGCGCTACTGTCCTTTTTGACTCTGACTGGGAATATAATTAAACACCTAACATGTTCCTGTATATGAATGAGACCATGAAATCATCAGGAAAGTGTTTGCTGAGGTCACAGATAAGTGAGCCAAAAAGAGCATGTTTTAATATGATTCTGACCTCCTGTCAATCATGCTGAAGGACAGGCATGCTATGAATAGAAAAAGTAAATGCACCGTGGGTAGATGCTCTTGCCAAGCGACCACTGGAGAGCACACAACCAATGGGATAGTTGGCTTCCTAGAGTTTGTTTTCTTCCTGGCACTATCTACTTCCAATGACCAGAGGCATCGACTGATGCAGAAGACTGGAGGCCTGGTCCTCTTGCAAGCTGAGATTGTGTAACTTGGTAGAAACAAACATCTAATAATAATAATAATGGATTGCATTTATATATATCGCTTTTCGGGACCCCTTAAAGCGCTTTACAATACCACTATTCATTCACTCACTGGTCGAGGCAAGATACAGTTGTAGCCACAGCTGCCCTGGGGCAGACTGACAGAGGCGAGGCTGCCATATTGCGCCATCGGCCCCTCTGGCCATCACCAGTAGGTGAAGTGTCTTGCCCAAGGACACAACGACCGAGACTGTCCAAGCCGGGGCTCGAACCGGCAACCTTCCGATTACAAGACGAACACGCCACGATCATCTGCTGCTTTGACGTCTGCGTACTATTGTACTATGCGTACTATGACCCCTTCGAGTGGGAGATATTCCACATAATCTACCTTTAATTAATCACCTTTATGTCTTTGACCTGCAATTCTTATTAATCATTATCAGTGAACTGTGGCCTCTGTGTTTTCATGTGTGTCATCGCTAATTTCCTTATTGAAACTGGCCTCAGCAGCCTTTTAATTTGAAACACAAACAGGAAATGTCCGCTTTATAGTGAAAGCAGAAGAGAAATATTAATAAAAGTGACTGACCACAGGACTTAGGTTGGAGATTAAGAAGCCAGAACAGGAGAGTGAAAGGTAGGAGATGACTCCATTGGTACACTGATGGACTAAGTGCTGTGGAAATGGACATTATGCTGAATTTACCCATTACACTAATTCTCTGTCCCCTTTGTTCTGACTACTCTGTCTGAGACTCTGTAATTATTTCAGTGTTGTCTGTAAAGCAGATCAGCACTCTTAAAGTTTGTTTTGACTAAATGAATTTCCAGTAGAATAAAAATGTCATATTCAAAAAACAATTAGTCTTAGTTGTGTTAAAAAAAACATACAGCCTGTCCAGAGTGTTGCCATTAAGACTTACTATAACCGCACATTGAATCTTCAATCTAATCTAAATTCAAGAAATTCAAGAATCGACCTGTTTATCACCAGGAATGAGCAAAATCTAAAATGTTGCTTCCAGTGCAGTGGTTAGCACTGTTGCCCTGTCCAGGGTGTGCCTCATCTCTCCACCAGTGACAGCTGGGAAAGGCTCCAGCCCGCCCAGGACCCTGAGTGGTGAAGGGGAACTAAACGACACCATGACTATAATTCAATAAAATGTAAAGGAGACCTATTGTGCTCCTTTCCACCTCAATATTTTAATTCTTGGACTTTACCTGAGTAGCTTTGAATGAGTCACAGTTCAAAATAATCCTTATTCTTTTTATACTGGGCCTTGGTGCAGCACTTCAGTTTGCACACTCCCTGAAACAAACTGTTTAAGCTCCCTTCCTCTTCCCTGCAAGCCAGCTTTTCTGTGATTGGCTCCCCACTACAAACAGCACGTTTGAACAGCAGGTCGGTGGGACTGCTGTGCTCACAGCCAGAGCTATGTGCCTGATATGAGCATGATAAGGATATCAGCTCTCGCTGACATTGTTCAGAGCCAAAAGACAAGAGTGGAACTACTTGCCCATAGACTGATCTCAGTATTTGAAACTAAACTACATTATCTCTGGAATAACAGCACCAAAATAGTTCCATAATAGTTGCTGTACTTTTTCAAACTACAGGTACAAAGAATACAATTTTTCAGCCATTCAGATAATGTAAAAAACAGTTTGCCCGATTACTTTTTATTCACCCATTTGTATAATTGTAATTTGAACTGAAAAGACAGGTGTTAGGCATCTTGGATCCAGACAGTAACTCAAAAGAAGCACATCTGCCCTCATAATCAATCATAATCACCAGATTACACCCCATTTCTGTACTTTGTTCTCCGAAAAAGTGCTACAAAATGAAGGAGAATTTGTGTCTATGAAACTGGGTGTGCTTGTTTTTTAAAGAGCTTCCAGCAGCGAATGAAAACCATGCTACCCCAGTCAACCACCTCAAAGAGAGGAAACAAATCCATAACCACTGGCTTTAAAAGGCCACAGGACCAACAAACCTTTTAAAAGACCAAAAGAGGTGTAAGCTGAGAAACAAAGGTCAATCTAATATGGACTTCTTTAACGATTGTTTCACTCTTTGACTAATTCCCAGAGGCAAAAAAAGAAAGAAAGGAGCATGGGGAGGGAATGAGGAAAGATCCAGTTAGCTAGTCCACTCCCTGCTCCTTGTGGCACAGCTCTCTCTGGGAATTTAACCAAGGCGAGATAATCTCATATCTATAAAGTGCTCTTCACCTAACCTTAAAATGACTCTTAAAGCTAATGTTCACAGTTTTCATAAAATGTCTAAAGATCTGCCAGTGTAGTGATAACGGGGGCAAGGCAAGTCCTCCCTTATGTCTGCTATTACTAGGCTAATCTAACCTCCCCATGAGATTTTCTAGATTTAATTTAGGCATTTGGAGGATGATGCTTGGCAGCGACAAGGGCCATCCATCTTCTCTTAACAGTCCCAATCTTTATAGAGGCTCCAGACTTCAGGTAGTGCATGTGATGGATAGCACCCCTGGCTGAGGACAGTCCATTAGTAGAAAAAGAAAACCACGGAGCAAAAGCCCAGTTACACTGTCTCAAGTGCAATTCGGGGGTAGTGGCAGCTCTGTATACCGCATTACTAAACAAAAAAAACCAAAACAATGTTTTAGAACAAACGTCCACCCCAGTTAACCATCCTAGCACCCCTCACAGGTTCAGATCATTGAACTCCAACCCTGCAGAGAGTTTAGCTTCGACTGCCACAGAGCTCAGCAGCCTTTAAAGAAAAGTTGCGCAGCTCGATCCAGCAGTATTATTCTGATTTGGGGCGACAAACACAGAATAAGAGGCAACTTGAGGCGACTAGGGTGCATCCACTCTGTACTTCATTTTGAAGCTTCAATTGCAAAAAAAAATCTAAGACACGTTCAATAGTTTAGCCCTGAAATAGCAAAATAACACTTCTCAGCGCCAACTGACAGAGCGCTTGATACAGTAGGCTGATTGACAGCGTGCGACAGCTCAGTCGGTATTTGATATCAGTCAAAGTTAAAGTTTTTTATGAAGACAGACTGAAACTAGGTCTATATTTTGGAGTTGAAACGGATGTGTAGGAGGGAAAAATAATATTTTCTGCCTGGAGGACCTAACCTTGAAGGTTTAAGACATATACTGCATTTTTGTAACTGTTTAAAAACCCCTCAAGCATTAAATCTTGCTCAACTTTGAATTCATCACCGATGCTAATTTGTGCATCCAGAAATCTCCGTGACCTTGTACTGGCACGACTGGGATGATGCTACGTAAACAGAAAATAAACAGGAAGCAAACTTTGCTAGTTAACCAGTTCACGTGAAGATGATGTGTTTTTACTCCCCCCATGATGTCCAATTAAGAGCTGTGTTTATCAGAGGAGCTCTACATCGAAGCTTTTTACAGGTACCCACCGCTGCTGCCGCCACTTTTATCTGCACAGACAGCAGGACACCAGTTCAAAACAAAAACATGGATCATGTTTAAAGTAAAGGGGTGGGGGAGAGGGTGGGGGTGGGGGGGCGTCTCATGCATATTTGCAAAGACTTGTTTGCAAAATCACTTTGAGCAAACACAAAAACACTGTTTATCACACATTCATTTGGCATTATAGCAGGCTTCAGTGCATTTCAACCGAGTAAATAAAGGGAAGATAAAATGCAGTAATCCATCACAAATCATCTCAGGCCTCCTGTCATCTCACACAGCATGCTAGCCTGCCTTGGCTTTAATTAAGTTATTCTGGAACTGCTGACAACAAAATAAATAAAGAAATGGAAGGAAAATAGAGAAGAGTGTGAAGTGTGGGGAGTTTCTATGGAGACCTGAAGCATCTGGCTTGATCCCAATAATTTGTTCTCTGCTGTCTTCATCTCCTTTTTCTGCCTCTGTCTCTCCCTCTCTTTGTCACAAGTTTCTACGCACAGAGGCTGTCGTTCCTCACGTGCGTAACCCCCATGACGGCGCAGAATCTGTACCTTCGATTGCAGCCGCTGTCATCATTTCATCCCATCTGGGTAAAGTCAAATTTAAGACGGCAGTTTCGGTGCGTTTTCATCTAAGCGTGATGTTCTGTTTGTCTCTCTTGGAGACCTGTCCCCCCTCTGAAACAGTTAACATCAAACACGTATAACAAAATCACACTTTATCACTTTAACTAACTTTAAGGCCATGGAATTGAAATGAAATTTTCGAGTGTCGCTGTTGAAAAACATCCCCAACGAGGTTGAACAGTTTGTTTATGAGAAATCAAACCAGGAGTGACTGATGTGAGACAACAATCAAAAAAGACCAATACACAAGAGAATGATAGGGCAGCAGGCCGAAAGGATCACAATAACTGTGCTCGTGCTATTTATATGAGAGACATTTCAACCTATATAGTGTCCTGCTGGATAAGTGATGGCGTGAAGTGTCAAACTGTTCAACTGGGGCTCTACCACAGCATTTAGTCTCAATTTGGGCAATGAAGGAGCACAGCCTTTTAAAGCCTGGGGCTTGTTGGGAGGAGTGATGGAAGAGATTGTAAAAGGCTCTCTACAGCTGATTTAGGGACAGAGACAAGGGATGATAGATGGGTGAACTTTAAATTTGACCCCAAAGGATGAAAACTGTGTGGGGGCAGGCTGACATGGAATTCATAAGATAACAAGATTAAAGTTCACTTCTCAGAGGCTCGCTTGTGACTTCTCTTGTATTTGATGCTTACGGTATTTAAACTGCAGCCAACTGTTGAATAGTGCATTTGAGCCCATATGCCAACATACAGGTTCCTGCTTTTATTTATTTACTTTTTCTTACATTTCAGTAAATTCAGCTGCTTTTGTGTTTGGAGCTGTTGGTGTAGCAGAGCTATCACTGTGAAGGCATCGCATGGGCTGCAGGAAATTATAACTGCTGTTGCTGTTTTATTTTGCAAAGGTTTTCAACAGTGAACAAGAAATTACTTTCCTATTATTTGGGAAAATAATTGGCATCTTACAAGTAAAAATAATTGTTGCTGTCCAACTCAAAAGCCAAACACCACGTTCAGAGAGACACCAGCGGTGCACTTGTGTGGGAATTTGTGACCCTCTCATTCATGCAAATGAAATGGGTTCTCAGTGCATGTACCTCTGGCAAAAAATAAAAATGAAGTCTGCATTTAGGCACCTCTTTGGCAGTGCATAAATACTCGGCGTGACTGCCAAGTGCCTTTAAAACAGTCATAATTGTCCTTGGTACACCTGCACAAAGCTTTTCAAAATAATTGACAGTGGCAGGCAGGGTTTTGTTAACATCTCGAAGAACCTATGATGGTTCTTTTATGGGCTTAGACTGTCTCAGTGTCTTCTGTCTCTTCATATAATCGCAGACTGACTCAGCAATGTTGAGATCAGGGCTCTGTGGGGCCCAGACCATCTGTCGCAGGACTCCTTGAGCCTGGAGATACTTCTGCATGATTATGACTGTGTGGAGGATTATTTTTTGTTCAGTGTTGCTGCTTTTATTTAGATTTTTTATCTTAATAAAATAAGCTGCTGTGGCTCTCCTAACTAACAATACTATTTTTCCCCCAGAGTGCTTCAGAAATGTGCACTCCTACACAACTGGTGTCATACAAAGAGATGAAATTATAAAAAGGAATGTGTATATATCCGTAGTTGCTCATTTGAAATTAGGCACATACTAAGAAGAGCATATAAAGTGGGCCTTTAATGATTAAATGAGGGTCTTCTAAGATACACACTACATCTAAAACATAAACATTAATAATTACAAGTGTTTTTCTATTTCCATTCTTTTTCAAATGAGAAATCCTTTCAATAATTTATGAGTTTTTCTGCCCTTTCTCTTCCCATTGTCAGATGCTAAGCACCAAAGTTATCCCCTGGCGCTTAAAAAGGAAAGAGTGGGTACACATCTAACATTAAGTAGATACCGGAAAATCATTTAGAGTCGATGATGCTTTAAGATGCTTTGAGTGTGGAAAACTTTACATTTGGCATTTAGGTTTCAAGTGTGAAAATGTTTCCTCACATGACAACGAGTGGGCACTTTGGCAGATTAGATTTTTTGAAATAAGACAAAGCAGAATGGAGGATTTCCTCATGGGAGGAGAAACCTTGGCTCATAACTCCATCCATTGTCTCCTAGTCTTTTATTTTCCTCTACTTCAACAGAGGGATAATCTGCTTCAAATGACACCATATTGTTGATAGCAGAGAGGCTTATTGTCCTCCTTTCATGTCTCTGATAAAAGACACAGAGAGCTACTGTTCCAGCCACCGGGATTGAGAAGAGAGTACCATTACACTTCCTCATCTCCATAAAGCCTCCATTCATCCATTTACCTCTCAGGACTCTGGGCTGCACCAGCCTGAAGGAAGAAGCAGTCGAGTGCAGAAAGCTGCTTCACTTTGCTCTGCTCAGTATGGCACCCAAGAAGGCTGATGTGCTGAGTAGTGACAGTCAGCAGATTCGCTTTGTTGTGCACTTTCATTTGGGCAACAAGGGGCCGCTTTCGTTAAGTGCAACTCGCTGGGATGAAAGAATTAGAGTTGGCGAAGGCAGCGTTAGTTTTACTCCATCACTTTGAAATCCCGGCTATAACCATCTGTCTAACTCACTCTGAAAATTCAAGCCAGCAGAACCAGGGACAGATTACTCATTTCTGCTCCAACTGTAGACGCAGCAATTTAGTTATGAGGCTTATCCTCATATTTTAAAAAGAGAAAAGTTGTCCCATTAAATATAAAGATTACTTAATTGTCCTGGGGGACAATCAGAAATATCAGTACAAACATTGCTGATGGGAATATTGGTCTTGCCGGGCTATTTTGCAGAGCGTTTTAGAATATCATCGTTAATGGGCGCGGAGCTCAAAGGAGGGAAGAGAAAAAAGACGCACTTGCAGTTGGAAAGCGTTTACAGAATGTGTTTTCTTTTTCTCTGACATAAAACACGCCGGGAAAACTCTAGAAAGCTGTCTGAAAGGAGTTCGGTGCTTCAGTCCAGCATAAGAGCCAGATGGCTAAGCATTAGCAGGAAAGTCTGAAACCTGACAGTCATTCAATACACAGACATCTGATGACCTGGCCGCCCACCTAATTGAAAGCCCCCACCCCCTCCCAAAAGACACACACGCAAGCACACACACGCACGCTGAGAAATATGTGTTTACAAAACAGAACCCTCGAGGAACATAATGGCAGGCGTAAAGCTTTTGTGAGCTCTGAAGTGAGGGGTGGCTGACCCTCACTCTGCCATCTTCATTAAAGCCTCTGACAGAGCAAAGACAGCTTTAGGTCAATACTGAAGTAGACCAAGGCTAAGCAGGAATCTCCCACACGACACACAGAGCTACACACGCGCAAACGCTCGCGAAATTCACACGCGCACACGCATTTGTTTATCAGGAAACAATGATCAGACACGCACATGCTGTCGAAGCCCATCCTCGCACTATAAAGGTCATATTCACAGGTGCGAGGACCGCCTAATTGCACATTTCATACGATCTTGAAGCCTCTGAATGGAAACTGCAAAGGCATTTCTAAAGATAAAAAAGCAATAAGAGCTCACAATATTATGTTTCTCCCCAAACATATTTGGTGGAATCATTGCCATTCAAATTACACAGTATATTTTCCAGCTGATATACTTTAAACAAGATAATCATCAGCAGAGGGAAGTGGGGTAGAAATTTCATTGAGCAAACAATGATTATTTTATTCATAATCCAGGGGAAAAGAAATAGGGAGAATATCAGATGAGATGATTCAGGGTGAAGCGTGCTTAAAGCCGCGGACGGCCCCGTTTTCGCCGGCATCAACTCCTGTCGCATGGCGCCGGAAATAAAAAGAAAACATTATCCCACAATCAATAAGATAAATGGGAGCAGTGAGACAGAAAACACATTTTAATGTGGAGCCGGACAATATGTTAATATTATAATCTCTTTTTTTTTTAAATAATCTTTCCATATTACCATCGCATGACAACATTTTCATACGGTGATACTTTTTTTCACACTCTTCATGTGTAAATGGATGATAACACATTTTTGCCAAAGTCTGTCACAGCGTGAGCTCCAAAACACTTCATACCATATTGTAGACTTATTTTTTTTTTCATGTGTAAGATTTTGCTCTCGTAAATCCACTTATTGAAACAAACATTCAACGCCAACACGAAAGCACCCCGTGGCTCCGAAAATATGTATAAATGTAAGATTTGTCCGATGCCTTAAACGGCATGATGTTTTTTTTAAATGCATTATCCCATCTGCAAAACAGGCAACCAGAGGCTCTCAGCCTGTTATTAGGGGAACAAGTTTATTGTAAGGTTCTGGAAAGGAGGCGGTGAGCGAGGACGGCCATGCAGAGTCACATCTGGCCTTGGAATTGCAGACAAGCTCTTCACCCCAACAAGGTTGCGAAGTTTTACGATTCTATTTTTATTTTTATCAATATATAGCATCAATTCACAAGAAAAGTTGCCTCGGGATCTTTTATATTGTAAAGCAAAGACCCTGCAATAATAATGTCCACATCTATTTTGTAAAATTAGGCAAAGTTGGACACTTATGCAGGTAAAAGTGCAGGGTGCCCAATGCATTTTCGTTATGAGGTGTCACACAGTTCTGTTTTATCAGACGCCATCCTCATCTTAGTATGCACAAGCAGTCCTTTGGCACTCATGCCTCGGCTATATTGGCCACTTCCAGATAAGGGATACATTTTAAAGACTGGCAAAGCTCGCAGTAAGGGAGCGGAGGAGTGACAGTGGTTTAAGTGGGTGGTCCCAAACCTCCAGGCCACGGATCGGAGTCTGTTGGTACCGGGCTGCGGCAGTTGAGGCTCGGGTGTGAAATTTATGGTTTCCAGGGTTTTAATTGGTTTTTATGGTTAGTTCTTTATCGTTTTTATCGTTAACTCGGTGTACCTGGGTCTTTTCCTGTGTGTTATGAATAAATCTTCCCTTTTTTGGTACTGGTACTGGTTTTATTTGGTTGTATTTATCCGTGACACCTTAAAGAGCGGTCTAAGAAAATATGGTCGAACATAAGCCGGTCTATGGTGCAAAAAAGTTTGGGGACCGCTGGTTTAAGTCACAGGATTGTCAACCAGGAGACCGTGGTTCGTGTTCTGTAGGGAAGTTTTTGCTTTTTTTCATCTGCTGTATTTTTTTAGACACATTTTACTTTGTTTGTTCATTTGATTAAGGCGCCAAGAAATATCTGATTAGGTCTACAAAAACACTGCGGCCTTCCAGGCTGGGAATGACAGACCTCTCTCAAAAGACCCCAAACACCTTGAGCCTAAAGACCCACACCAGCAGTTTTGACAAAATGTCACTAAAGGATAATCCAGGTTGGTTGCTTTTTTTCCTCTGGTCACAAAGACAAGCACATTTCCAGACTATTGCCTCATTCATGATATTCATGGATATCTTGAAACCTCCGAATTGCTTCTCTGCTTCTTGGTGATCATGATCTGACCATAATCTTCAGCACATGCACGCCATCATGCAAACCTGCTCCTTGTTTTCAAATTCACTTCTTCCTGTAGAACTTCCAGAGTTTACTCTAGTGAATTCAAAACACTTTAAATAATCGATGACAGGTGTAAAGTCACATGTCATGAGTTCATTTATAACTGACCTATAATTATCTATTATTTGACTGGAAACAACATAATACTAACGAATAAATCGAAAAGCTAAATTAAATGAATGACGAGAAACGCTTCCTCAATTTAAATACCTCTCTTTTCAGCCTCTTAGCGCTAAGCGGATGTTTTTATTGGTTAAGATGGAAAACTGAACTTAAAATACATCATTTATTGACCAAGCAATTGACCTTTTGGAAAAACAATTTCCACATTACACATATAATGACTATGAAGGCTTGCTGTAAGCAAAAGGTTACAAGTTTAATACCTAGAGTGAATATATGTACTGTGCCTCTGATTTACAGTAATAAATGTTTTATATGACGAAAGGCAGTGATGAAAAAGACAAACATTATTTCCAGAGTTGCTGTTATGGAAGGGTCAGAAAGACACATTAGATCTAGCCTTGTGTAAATTATAATGTGGACACTCTGACTTTAATATCCTATTTAACTGGAGTACATCTCTCGGGATTCACTTGAGAAAAGAAAAACAACATAAGAACAACAACAAAACAACAAAACCCTTTCCTTTCAGAGAATTTATGTGAAACCTGTGAATGCGTTAAAGGTTTTGAAATGATAGAAGATGCTCAGCGTGATGCTCAACATGATGGGCGAGGTGTGAAGTGAGTGAGAATTGATCTTTAGTTTTTAGTCTTGTCAGTAATAAACATGTCAAAAACTATGGCTGAACTATGTTTAAATCTCTGACAGCTGTGAACTGCAGCTGCAAGTGTGAATGAAAAGCTTCGTACAAAAGTTTGTCTTATCAACAGCACTAAGCCACTGGGATTTCCTGAGCCACGACAGGGTCGGAGTAGAGTCCTTTAGAATCAATATGGGATTTTAATGAATGCAAACAGAGGGATTTATGTGTATAAATGAAGGAAGTTGCGCAGGCCTCATCAAACCTCAGGTGCTTTGTGCACAACTTGTAAAATCATTTCAAAATCTTGTGCTTCCTGCACATTACCACCACTCTTACCCAGGTGAGTTGTCCGGCTTTCCTTTAATGTGACTAGTGCTGCTTCTCCACTCCTGGTTTGACAGCCTTGTGCCTCAAGTGATAGACAAGAAGTTACCAACCGCATCCCCTCAACAAACGAGAAGCTTCGTTGGTAAGGCATAACACATGCAGATGTTCAAGCTACCCTCCAACATGTTTCTGACTCTTTAACGACCGCAGGGAGTTACTTCTGCTTCAAAATTCAGAAGCTGTTTGGGTCATTACTGACAAACAAGACCAAGAGTCTGCAGCCTCACATGACGCTAGCATGGCCACACACACTGCAAAATGCTAATGTATGCAAGGTCACAGTAACAGTATTGATTTGCTGACATTTAGCATCCGCAATCACTACATGTTAGCATGCTAAGATAGCACAAAATCAAACAAAAGTACTGCTGAGAATGATGGGAATGTCCGTCATTTGCACATATATGGATATGAGTATTTAAATTTAGATTACGCACCCAGTGAAACCCACAGGCAATCCATCCAACAGTTGTCAAGTTTAATTATACCAAAAAATAGCGACTCGAAGCATACCGCTGGCGTGTCCAAAAATTGTGTTTTTTTTAGCACTTGATGGAAAGTGAGAACTGCAAAGTGCGGGCAAAATGACCTCTGCTGCTGCTCTTTTTAACTGTGCCTCCTCACTGCAGGCACATTACGCTGCCATCAGTGTTGATGTTGTCTCTGTATTGGGACAGGTTCATCTCTAATTTTATAACAGGTCTAATTATCTTCTGTTTCCGTAGGAGCAGGTCTGATGGTCCTCTGGTCACCGTGAGATTGAGTTCTTTCATTTTAGTAGGAAATTAATTTGCGAATGCGTAATTTGCTTAGATGAACCTTTCTAATCAGGGTCTATTTAAAAACCTCCCATCCACTAGCACCGCTAACTGCACTGCTCTGTTCACACCAGTAATCAGACAACAACACTGCCAGAAACTGAACCTGGATCTGTGCAAAACTGGGCAAGCGTTCAGCCCACTGGAAACACACACAGAAGTGTTCGGAGGAGCCGAACGGCGGAGCTGGTATTGCTTTAAACAGCAGCAGCAGAGAGATGAAACAAGCACTATGGATCTGTTCATTACAGAATGGGTCACTCTGAGCAAAGAAAGCAAACGGGAAGATTTAAAGAGCTGCTCAGAAGGAGCCGGCATGTCTTTAATTTCAGCCTACTTAAAAAAAAAAAAAAATCAAAGGGATAAGGAGAAAATCATTTATAGCTCATCTTGGCAGGAAATCACAGACAAATCACTGCCTACATCTTGTCACCTCCAACCAACTCATACAGTGTCATCAAAATAATAAATATGTGCTTGAACCCATCAAATGTGAGCTGAGAAATGACCGGAATGACAAAAGCAGCTTCTTCCATTTTGCGAAAGTCAATCCCCACGAACCTGAATCTCCACGCCTCTTTCGTCAAATTTGAAACTACCAAATAAAACAGACTTGTAAATCACACAGAAGTCCCTCTCGAGTATCAACATTTCCTTAGAAGGCGGCTTCATTTATTTTTCAGCCATGCATATTTAACAGTTCCTCTCACTTGGGGAAAACAGGCCACTTTATGGAAGTCGTTCCAAGAATTCATCAACGCTGTCAGTGAACGTGACAGCCAAATATTTCTATGTCAAAAATGCACGAGCCCCCCCAAAAAATGCGGCAAGAAAAAACGACCTAGGGATGATCAACGGCGCTCGAGACACGATGAAGTGAATAAGAGCGATCCTCACAAATGAAATCAGTCATTTCACGGGTTCGTTCACGTGTGGTGGAGTTTCTCTTTCGACGAAGCAAAGCAACTTGTTATCCCCTAAACGCCATACAGGCAATCTCCTCTCAGTGTACTGTCAAATTTCATCATAAGAGTTCAACACTTTGTTGCCTAGATTAAAGCGCGAAAAGCCAGATAACAAAAAACCCCCAACAACAAACATGCACCACATGGTTTCTGAAGGCATTACAATTCTCTGCATTACGCTGCAACTCACCCAGCTTAATCCTATCTGACAATCAAATCTAATACAAACTCTAACCAGGAAAGTTACAGCGAGACTCCGGCAAAATAATGCATTTGTAGCTTTTATTTTTATGTGTAATGAATGATAAATTTCAGAACAAACGAAAGGCAAGAAAACAATAACAAAAAAGAAATCTTTGGTAGACTACCATGAAAGCCCGAGTTCAAAGAAATATGGACTTGCGGCGTATTGCATCATGTGGGGGGGCACACCACCGAGTCATCTGCCACAGAGCTCATTCCAGACAAACCTGCAGCAGAGTGTGTGCAACAAAACAGAAAGATTCATTGATCTTTTTTTTTTCTTCTCTCCATCACCTCATTTAGACCAAAATAAAAAATAAAAAATCTCCAGAGTGATATTTATGGGACATAAATAAGAAGTAGACAAATCTAATTTATTTCAGGGTCACTTCCATCAGCTCCCAGAGCCAGTGCAATCAATGTATCACTGAAATCTCTGCTGCCCTTAAAGTAAAAAGAGAATAAGTAAAAACAAAAATCTCCATAACCGCCATCATAAGCTTCAGAAGATCTACGTGGCTGTATCATAAAGGCCTAATTTAGACTGTTTTTCTAAGCGAGAGCTGCATGAACAAACCCACCGACTGCCACATGACCTCCGCAAAGAACTAAAACACAGGGTGTTTTCCCTCAGCGCAGCCATAATGATACATTGCTATTTATGTTCCGGCAGCTGGTGGGTGGCTGTGCAGAAAAGTCACTCAGTCTGCCTCCTTTATTTGCCCCCCGAATCTTGTAAGGCACCGCGAGGTTCGGTTTTATGTGAATGCCTCTGTTAGTCAGGATGTAAATTCTTTTTTACAAGCTGACTGATGGCATAAACAGTTTTTTGAGCTGCGAATATAAAAATCTTGATCATGTAAATAAATTGTGCGTGTAGGCTCGTGCGCCTAATGCCGCTCTTTTCTGCGTGTTTAATGATCAGCGTGGCAGTGGGAGTATCGGCTGCTGAACTTAATGGGAAGGGCAGAGTTGAAAGGAGAGCTGTAATGATTAGGGGAATAACGTATAATTCATTTCGATCATTCAGTCTACTTACACAGCTGGTTCCAGTTTGTGAGAATTTGCTGCTTTGTCATATAATATTTAAGATTTCCATTTAGGATGCCAGCTCTGAGTCTGAAAAGTGTGACGGGTGTCTTCATTTTGTTACAGGCAATAATTGAGGCTCCGCAGGTGTACTTGTGACGGGAATATCAATATTCACCCCCCCGGTTTATCACTTAAACATTAAAGATTTAAGAGCTTTGGTGTTTTCTGTATCTACAAGATAAATATTTGCAGGCACTTCCTGTCTTTATTTATTAAAGATCAATGTCCACACATGATGGGTCACCGTGTTCTTCTCCTCAGTCGATCTTTGTACTCCGCTGCCAAGGGCACAGCTCGGTGTAACGCACGCAGCACAGAACAGTTGGAACGCTGGGCACATGATGAGAAGTTAGATCTGCTTTCTTTAGGCATTAAATACCGCACGCAATCAAAGGTGAAATTAGCACTTTCTGGTTTATTAAATCCCACAGAGGGAGTCATTTGATTATTCTGCTCCTCCACTAGTGCTTCTTACCACTGTCACACCTCAAACTACAAATTAATTTGTTTAAAATGCAAAAAAGGTTGCACCTCATTTTCTCTCAGATTTCTTCAAGACAGGCGAAAAAGCTCGCAGTACCCGTCGCCGCAACAACTCTTTCGACATATCCAGTGTAAGTATTTACATTTTTGTGATTCCTTTTCTACGAAAGCGCAGCAGAAATGTGGCACTTCTCCACAGATAATTAATTGTGAAATAAAGTAGTTGTAGGATGAAATGTGTGAAGAATCTCCAGGTGTAAGGATATTCTTTAAGTGGCTCATAACAGTGAATATCAAAGATTACGAGGCCTGTGTGGGGAAATAAAATCTTCCTAAAGTTATTCTCCGATTCTAAGGTGCGATATAAAGGGCTGAAAAGATGCTGTTCTGTCATATTCTGTGGTCTCAGACTTACGTAGAGAATGTCAGTTGTTTTCTATGTGAGAAGAGGTAATGCCCCAGAGAGCAAGAAAACAGAACATAAGGGCATCTGTAAATATATTAAACTCTTCAAAAACAATTTATATAACACATGTTAATACATGTTAATACATACATATCATATACAACACAATAAAAGCCTTATTTTTGAGAACTAGTAGGAATAGATACATCCAGATAAAACACCTAATAGATTAGAGGCAATCAAAGTGTACATCATGTTTTCCAACAATTCAAAAGTACAAATCACCAGCCACTTTATTAGGTACACCTGTTCAACTGCTCTTTAGTGCAAATGTCTAATCAGCCGCTCACATGGAGGCAACAGCAGGCAACAGTAACTCAAATAGCCCCTTGTTACAACCAAGGTGCGCAGAAGATTATCCCTGAATGAAGCAGACAGGCCACAGCAACAGAAGACCACAATGGGCATCACTCCTTCCAGGTAAAACTGGAAACAGACTCCACAATTTGCACTGGCTCACCACAACTGAAACACATTCACTGGTCTGATTAATCTTGGTTTCTGCTACACAACAGCAATTTGGCATGGACAACATGAAAGCATGGATCCATCCGGTCTTATATCAGCAATTTATGCTGGTACAATGATGTAATGGTCTGGGGGTTGTTTTCTTGGGCCACTTTGGGCCCCTTTGTAAGAACTAAGCATTGTTTAAATGCCACAACCTGCTTGTTAACCGTGACCATCCCTTTATGACCCCATCTTTTGATGGCTGCTTCCAACAGGTCCCAAAGCTCACATCATCATCTTAAACTGGTTTCTTGAACATGACAGCAAGTTCAGTGGACTCAAATGGCCTCCACAGTCACCAGATCTAAATTCAACAGAGCACCAGAATGTGTTCGACACCTTGTTGTATCTATGCCACAAGGCAAAAGGTGGTCCAACCCAGCCCTAACAAGTATACCTAATAAAGTGGCCAGTGAGTGTATATTCAGTTTAACTTTAAGCAAAAGAAAAGTGTCACATTCCAACTTATGAGAAGAGGCAATGTTTGGCATTTTTGCTTAAGAATAAAGCTCAGTCACTTCATCTAATATTTGCAACATTTCTCCAGAAATGAAAAGCTTTGGCCAGTAATTTCCTCATACCATGCACAAACTGAAATGCAGATAAGCCTCTGTCAAACATTATCAAAGTACATTAAACAGCTTGTCTAGGTTCAGTATTGATTTCCAGCAGTTCTCACAGTAAACCTTATCTGTGCCTCTGAATGCTGGCTTGCGTGCACTGTTCAGTTCTGTTCAACTTGACAGGGCTGAGCTGTTAGAGAAGACAAAAACAATGCTTAGGCTGCTGAAGCAGGAAAAACTTTCCTCTTTTTCATCTGCAAATTAACCATTGACAAGATCCAAATGGGTAACCTTAATTAACTGAAGCTGCTGTGCGCTAAAGGCTGAACCACCTGGCTGTCAAACAGGGAACACGGCGAGAAACAGACTAGTCTGAGCGCAAGTTTGTGCCAAAACGTGTCTTTTTCAATACAATATTCTAATTGATATCATCTGAATGGACTGCTAAGCACTGACTGTACACACCTGGCCTCAGGGGCATCATCTTCATCTCATTTTAATTGCATTTGCAATGAAGGAAAGAAATAAACCTGCTTTAACAAATTAAATCTGGATGATTTTGATCATTTACTTAAAAGTGTGGAAATATTATCAGCAAATTGTATATTTTGTGTCAAAAGTAAAAAAAAAAGCACTTGTGGTATATTATTATTTATTAGAAAATTATCAAAGATGCATTATGCAAAGCGATTGTGGAGGAAGATGATATAAATTCACCATGCGGGAGTCACGATTATGTACTTCCCCATAGAGCTGCACTGTTTCCATTTTCTTTATTGTGTTTTTCCCATGTAAAATTGATTTTTGGTTTTCCTCATAATTTCCATATAATGGAAATGGGAAGCTCTGCTTGGAATTTTTTTTCCTGATGTACAGTACTAATCTTTCAGAGTGGCAATAATGATGGTAGAAATGCTCCATAAATGACAAAGTATTACACATAAATAACAAAACAGATTTTTATCTTTTATTCACTTTTATTAACTTTGTACATTATAATAAATAGTGAATCTTGTGTTATTACTACTCACCGTCTCAGCTTTGATTGATTAACCACTGGAACACTTTTAGGGGAAGAGTGAGAGAAAATATGAAAATAATATTACTTGACAAATGCTCAGCAGAGCTTAGATTTGCTTTAATGTCCTGAATAGTACATCTATTACACATACAGGCTACACCAGCTCCAACACCCAACCAACAGCTTTATTTTACCTTGTAAGCTACAGTCCAAGTCGCTTATGTTTTACTATAGCTGTGAATACTCAATAATAATTGAGTGGAAAAGCTTGAAAAAGACATAGAATTATACAACATTGAAATAAGTGGGTAAAAAAGAGAACTGAAAAGCTTTTATGTTATGGAGCATAATGATTACAGCCTTTTTTATATTTTATTAATGTAATAATGATATTCAGTTCCCAGTTTTAGTTCAGTTCCTCAAACCATCTCCAAACTTTCTAGCAGCCCAGTAAAATGTCCTACTTATTAACATATGGCGTTTCTGAGGGAAAAAAAGAAGGGCAGTCAGGCACTGTAATTTTAAACGGCCTCTGTCGTCATAGGGTCTCATCACACACTCACAAAAGCTGCTTGAAGAATTCCTAAGATATCATTTAAGTTTTTAAAGGTCATACAGTTTGATAATTCACGCTCCACAACCTGGTGACAGATGTGATCAGGTCATGTACTTTCACTTGAGCTTAGGTCTGACCCAGAAAATTGGGCTGAGAATATTCATGTGAGCGTCCTTGGAGGATTCCAGAGACTCTCTCTTTCATGACCGTCATACGACCCCTCCTGTAGCACACATGGGCAAAGTGCCACACCATACTGTAAAAATGCTTCCAGATGGCCTCCATATCCTCCTACTGCCTGACTCTGTGGTTACGGGTTAACTTAGCGACGCCCACTCCGAGTGTATTCACAGTGATTGTAGCCGGTTTCTGTTTAGGCACACACAAAACAGTGCAGTCAGGCTCCCAGTAAAAAACAAACAAACAAAGAAAACCAGAGGACAAAGTCCTTTGCTTGCATTTTCTCTTCATACAAATAGACATATACAGTGGCCATTGTGTTAGCTCTGATTTAACTGATGTTTAATTTGTTCCACTGACAGCTTTGGTTCTGTCCTTCAGCCACACTGACACTAGCACCAGTTATCAGAACATATGAGTCATGCATAGGCTTCTTATTTTGCAGCGATAAATTACTGCTGTTCTCAAGGTAAGAGTCTTTGATAACCATCTGGATGAAAAAAGAAAGTATTCTGCCTGTTACTCGCACACACACATACAGAAGTAAATAAATGAAAATATTCTTCTTACTTTTCTTAACGTACAATCCTTTTTATAGTCTTTTATATTCGTCATATTTTTCCATAATGGCAATTTGATAAATTTGTATTCATTATCTCCTTGATGGTACTTTTTCAATCGGTGGAGTCAAATTGCCTTCATATGGATAAGCAACACAAAGGAAAACAATCCACTGCTTGAACTCATTGTTTTGTTAATTTCTTTACTTCTATATTTTATTAAGCAACTGCTACTCCAAGCCATACATTTCAAACTCCCACTGTTTCATTTTGAGAGCTTCAAACTGGTGACACATGAATGCCTTGGACTGGATAAAAAAAAGCCTCGTTAATGCAACGCCTTTGTCCAAAAAGACACGGAAAAAAAAATACTGCAGCGAGTAATTGAGCAAGAAGGAGCAGCCACACAAACCTAATCACGCAGTCCGAAATATACACTGAGATTGGAGTTTTAATTATTATCTTTATTTAAACTATTTTGTTATGAGCAAGCTAGTCTTCAGTTCAATTCAACTTCATTTATATAGGGCGAAAACACAAAAACAGTCATCTCAAGGTGCTTTATATTGTGAGGTAAAGACCAATAAAAACACAGCCACAATCCTCTTCTGCTATATTTTTCTGCTAACACTAACAGATGTGAATCAGGTAGGACTATATTATCTAGATTATCACTGTCACTGAAATGTCACTGAAATCTGCCAACCTGTAAATTTGTATAGAAATAACCTTTGGAATGCAAGTGGATACAAAGTTATACTAATCTCATGATCAAAGCTTGACTACCAATAGAAGATATAATGGGGTGGTAAAAACAAGGTACCAAGGCAAACAGAGATTGCAATGTCTACTACTGATTAACTGTCAGATATCAAGCAAATATACGCACAAGCGGCTTAAAGTCACATTCACACAGGACTAGCAGAACATGAGGGAAGCAGAGGCCGTAGAAAGGCAATGACATTCAGCGACTTTGTCGAAATAACCAATGGTGACGTGAAGTAGGCGGGTCCTGAATTCATCCTTTCTCAATTCCAAGGCAAGATATTGGATGGACTACCAATGAGAGTGGAGAATACTGTTGATTAACATATGGTAGGGTGGTAAATAATTAGTTACCCAGGCAACTGGAGCCTGGAATGTCTAATAGCGACCAAATGTCATCTACAAAATAATGTACAAGGTACAAATCGCTACCTGCCTGTAACAAGGAAGCTGTAGCACAAATTATGCAACATAAGATAAGATAAGATAACTCTTTATTGTCATTGCACAGTCATACATAGTACAATAGTACAATGAGATTGGAAAACTGTCCTACGTCGGCACTACATATAACACAGCACGACACAATATGACACATCACAACGCAACACAAACAACACAACACAGTATATTAACTAAGTAATAAAAAAAGAAGAAGTGTATTGCACACTGTTATTATTGCACATTAATTATTATTGCACCTTGGAGGTAGCCAGTCAGGTCAGCTATTTGCATTGATCAGGGCTATTGCCCTGTTGTAAAAGCTGTCCTTGAGTCTATTTGTTCGGGACCTCAGCAGCCTGAACCTCCTGCCAGACGGCAGCAACTTAAACACCCCATGTCCTGGGTGTGGACCATCCCGTAGGATGCTGCGTGCCCTCTTGAGACAGCGAGTGCTGTACAGGTCCTTCAGGGAGGGAAGAGGATGTCCAATGATTTTTTGGGCCATATTGATGACCCTCTGGAGTGCCTTTCTGTGTGCTGTGGTGCAGCTGGAGAACCACACACCGATGCAATATGTCAGCACACTTTCAATGGAGCAGCGGTAGAAGACGGTCAGCAGCTCCTTCTTCAGGTCCATTTTTCTGAGGATTCTCAGAAAGTGGAGACGCTGTTGGGCCTTCTTTAAAACCGCAGAGGTGTTAGAGCTCCATCCAACATCAATACTAAGAACATTGTTGAAGGTTGTATATCTCCCATCTCTTCTTTTCTTTTTTAAATTTATCTGCCATTATAAATGCTGATTCCGATATGGCTGCAAATGGCTAATAACGGCAGACATATTGGTTGAAATATGGAATATGTGTATCATTTAAAAGTGAAGTAAAACAAGACAACAAAATATTGAACAAGACACTTACTTTGTGGCTCTGGCCTTACTGTCAAACATCAGCTTGACCTCCTTCACAACACAGCACAACCTAATTAGATGGGCTGTAGTACGTGTGATTAACTTTGTAAAGTCTTTTCAAAGTAAAAGCCATCTGAAGAATCAAATATTGACTCGTGATTATTTGTTCTGTCTTTTTTTGAAAAAATAATTACTGAAAACCAAACCTCTGTATCCTGGTAGCTGGTTACAGCCATGCATGTGTGGAAAGAGTTTGAGTATTAAACTGTTTAGAAGCCAAATATCACATGCTATTTTTGAAAAACACATCAAATTTTGCTAGTTAGTATAAAAAAGTGGAACTCAGAGGTTGCACAGCGGTGCAGTGGTTAACACAGTCACCTCACAAGAAGGTTTCTAGTTCAAACTTGGCAGGCAGGTGTGGTGTTTCAATGTTCTACCTGTGTCTGCATTGGTTCTGTCAGGAAACTCCTCACAAAATCCAAAGAAATCTTATGTTAATTGAAGGTTCCAAATTGTCTGTAGGTGCGAATGTTACCCTCAACAACATCTCTGTGTTAGCTCTACAATGGACCTATCCATTATTTGTATTAGTGTTTCAAGTGCCGATGCAAGAGAACATAATTTGTCCAAATATCTGAACAGTAAACAATAATCTTAATAATGTTAATATTCAAATAGAAATATGAACATTAACACAATAATGAAACTGATAAATATATGCAGTCAGTATGCATGGCACATTAACACATTGTGTGTGCGTGTGTGTGTACATCTAGATAATTCTCTGTTAGTGTACATTATTGTGCAGTAGGACATGTTATTGTAGGATGATGCATATTAAATAGCAAGTTCTGTCCTGTCTCTGTCCTAACACAGGTTATTAAGCTCTTTGAAAATTGAAATTATGAAGCTGAACTTGGCCCTTATTGCGCTGAATGTTTTACCTTGGTAAGAAAATAATCTTAGTTATTCTTTCACAGATGGAACATTTTTAATCCAGATGGTTGGAAGAGGTTATATACTCCCACAGTACATGTTTAACGAGTTTTTCGAAGATCACACTGAATTTATTTTTTTTTTAATCCAATGTTTTTGTCCCTGAAACAAATAGCTGAACTGAATTTTTTTTAAATGATTAAAGTGATGCTTTAAGCACATGCTTTAAGAGCACCTTAGCAGCAGACTACTCTGTTATTGCACGTTTCCTTTCCCTTCTGTTTCGTGTCAAACTCACTGCTGTGCCAAAAAAAGCAACACAAAAACTTATTCATCATTACTTGTTAATTAAAACTTCAGCTGATCTGTCATAAGGACTGTGTGGGTGCGATTGGATGAGGCTTTGTGCAGCGGTCCAGTAATGTGAGGAAACAACCCAACAGCCCTCTCTTCATATGTAGTTCGCTAAATCCCGATTGGCTCATGAAAGTACGTGACGTCACGTTTTTCCAAGAGCCCGGAAAAGTGCATTTTATGTAGCTGTTGCAATAATAATAAAGTGCGATTTTAATCAACTTAGAGCAGTTATCGAGCTGCTGTACTGTCTACCTGCGTTTCACAGAATGAAAGGCAATTTGTCACATTTTCAATGATGCACTTAGTGCTGTATTTCAAAAACAGAGCGAGCAGGAAGGATGTCAGAATAAACAAAACAAATCAGGCCTAATTGTATCTAAAATTAGATAACTGTAAGACAAGAGGAGTTGTAATAGTGAGAGAGGCAGCGGATGAAAGCGTAAATCAAGTCAAGATCAGGAAGAGGTGAGTAACAAAGCCCTGCCAAGCTTTACTGTTTTAGAGAAAAAAAATCCTCACCTCAAGGTTACAAGCAGCCATGCTATGTGCAGCAAATGAAATACTCAAGGAAGACATAAGTCTCATTAAGGCCCATAAAGGACATCCCTAATAAAATCCTCAGTCTGACATGCAAGAGCTCTCCAGTGATGGCTGATTAATTGCTGGTGCAAATGAAAGCATGAGAGGGAGCCGGGGCTCTGTGGCTGTAATTTATCCTCTCCTGTCCTGTCTTGTCCTCACAGCCTGGGGAGATTGCCCAGGAAGACAGGAGACAGAGAGTGGGTGGCTGGTTTGGAGGGGCAAGGGAGGGTATCAGCTTCATATTATGTGGAGGAAAACATGTTTAGGTGGCCAGTGAGATCATTTGTTTAGATTGCTTCAGTTATAACAAGCTGTATGTGATGACATCTGGGTGTTTGGATGGGGAGAAAAATTCCCCGAGCAGGTCAGACTGATAATGATGACTGCAACATGTTCTGTGAAGAAATATGGTGGCAGCAAAGATGACCCAAAATATATTCTCGGCAGTCATACATCAAGTAAAGACGGGGCTACTTTATGACAGCTTGCTCTGTAATCCATCAATAATACAATCTTGATGATTCTCAGTCAGAATATATATTTCATCATCTCCTTTTGTCAGATCTGTGTTTATGATTTATAGAGAGGTTCCCAAAGCCAAGAGGGCGTACTTGTCAAACATATGGCTAATGAGTGAGTCATTATTTCCATAAAATGCTTTGATGCGTTGCCTTTGATTATCTCTAAATCAGACCAAAGCGGATTAATCAGTGGTATGGGTAGCTTTAAGAATAGCCGATGATATATGTGGCTGCCTCAGTCGAGGTCATGAGACAGACATGGGGGTCCAAGGACAATCTGGGCCAGGATAATGTCCAGCTGAGGCCAGAAACACCTGCCCTCTAACTGTAATAAGTGGCTGTGTCACACAAAGAGGAGTGAAGAAAGAAACAAAGAAAAGAGGTTAGAGGAAAAAAAAGGAAGAGTAATGAGCAGCGGCAAAAAAGCACCATGGACTGAGATTCCTGCAGTCCCACCTGGTTTAATTCACACTCTACGTATGAGAAATAATTTGTTGCCTTTAACAAAAAAATAATTGGCATCACACACTTCCTCAGTGTTACTACTGAGATCCACAGTTAGTAGTGAAAACGTAATTTCTCTTCCCGCAGTTAGAAGCTGGCAACAAGACTTTGACTTTATTTATTTTTTTGGTGATTTAAAGTCAGACTATTTCAAGCAGAAATGAGGATTCTGCTACTTGCTACAGTTTTATTGATTGTCAAAATGACAAATGTTCACATAAGCAGCTTAAACGTGATATCAACTCAAAGTACAAAGTCTGCAATATTCTGTGTTTTGTTACTGTCAGTAAAATCCATTTGGTTTTATTAAGTGTTTTAATATTTTTCCTCCGTTGTCTGTGGCTCGCCCTTTTCACACTGATGATATAATCATAATGAAAAAAAAATCGCAAATAATCAATATCATTTTCCTAATGAAAGGGCTCTGTAATTTCCAAAAAGAAGAAAAACCTGCCTCACAGAGAGGTAGCAAGAATTTGTTAGGGGTTCATTCAAACTGCTAATTAATACATCTTTAAAATGTTTGTGCCAACAGCACAATGTAGATGTTGAACACAATCAATTCTCTGCATTTCTTAGACTAATTAACAGCAATAAATACATTAAATTAGGTTACAGAGACAAAACTTATTGATAGAATCCAATCGCCAATGAATGAGATGGGTTTTCCTTATAGACTAACTTTAAAACTCCTATTTTTTAATTTGCCTTAAAGTTGTTATTTTGTGGTTCTGAAAGAAGACATTTGAAAAATGTTTTAATTGCAGATAGATCAGAAACATTTTTTAACAGAAAAGAGTAAAACAAAATAAAACATCTGGATATCTTTTTACTTATTTGAGCTACCTTACTAAGTTCTGATGTCCTAAATAGAGGACATGCTGGGCTTTCCACTGATGCCTCATGTGTTTGGGGGGCTCTTTTAGCTAAAGAGAGGCAGGAAATCACCAAAAAAGTTTAATGGGAAGATTCTTTTTTCCTCGGTTCTCAGGAAGATATTGTATTATATTTTACTGAGCTAATTTATTTCCATCCACTTAACGCTTATCCCATTCAGAGGTGGGGTACGCCCTGAACAGCTCGTCACAGAGGCACAACCAGCCATTCGCACTCACATTCCCACCTATTTAGGATCAGCAGTTAACCTAACCCACAATTTGCATTCCTTTGGACTGTCGGAGGAAGCCGGAGTACTCGGAGAGAACCCACACAGAAAGGGGGGAGAATATCCTAAAAAGGCCTTGAACCGGATGGTGGATTTGCCCTTTCTACTGTCCTGGCTGTTTAGAGGTTCTGATTGTAAAATTCCAACAACATTTGGTGCACACAAGTCCTCTCTCCATCTTTCACCCTCATTTCCTTTCATCTCTCCACTGTCACCATCAACAAAAGACAAAAAATCCACCTAGTTTTCCTTTGAATCCTGCCTGTGTAGCAGTGTCATTATGTCAGCAATTAAGCTTGTGAGTGCATTATTATCACAATCAGAACAGCAGCTTTGATTGACAAAACTCCACATACACACACACACACACACAAAAATGGTTTCCTAACTATGAACAATAGAGAGTTTACTCAGACTGTGTAAATGTGCCGACAGCTTGAGCTTTATCAGAATGACGTGCGGACGGGCAGCAGCATCACAGTCGCGTTAGATTCCTGAGTTTAACAAGCTGTTGCAAGCTGATTGAAGCCATGAAAAATTCAACTGGCCACATCACTGAAACAAGTTTCAAGGGCAAAAAGAAAAAAACAAAAGAAGTAAACCAACCTTAAACTCAACTGGCAGTTTAAGTGACGCTTAACTCACCAGCATGGAAGCAATAGCTTAATAACAGGAAACAGAAGCAACAAACGAGCAAAGGCTCGCTGCCAGACTCATTGTAACTGTCTGCCGGTGGTGCGCACGCTGCTGCTCTAACAGGTGATATATCATGTGAACCATCATACAGCTGGATAGAGTGATGATGATTTAAAAGGCTCGGTGAGAGGAGACAGCTTGTCTGAGAGCCTTGTTTCGATGTGTCCGCAGTTAGATGCGATGTGTCTGAGAGTCACCTTCAAACGCAGCTCCTCCAGACTGAAGGCTTGATGGGCCTCATAAATACCAAACATAATTATGATCCAGCAGAAAACAAACCTTCATTTTTCAGGCCATTATGACAAGAGTAAGGATAAACCAAGTAGGTCTTTGCATATCTCCGCTGACTGATATGTCATTGTGATATGTTTTATACTCCACAATTATGCCATCGCGGATGCCTGATGGCCGCACTGGCCTGGATTGGCAATACGCGGCCTCTGAGTCAAGAGTGAGACGTTTTTCTGCAAATTGCGTGGGTGTTGATGACACAAGAGGTTATGAATATTCCAAAGTGACCTAGACAACACAAAGAGCGATGGCTGGAGACAAAAACAAACATGCAGTAGGTTTGTCTGACATGCTTGTGTGCCTAGAAAATCATTAAACACAATTATGCATAATCACCGGACAAAACATGTCACCCATCACACTAATAGTTTGTTTACTATGAATATATCACTTCAAACTTTACACGGTACATAAGCACAAGGTGACAGCATTTTGCTAATAATGACACTTACACTTACAATATATTTTGAAAGACAGGTGCTCCCCTGAGGGTAAGCCAACTGTCATTCAGCAGTTCATCAGCCATGGGCTCAATGTGTCATCCACGCAAAGTTTTCTACCTGTGCCGCTAATCACCGAATAATCGAGTCAAAGAGACAACAAATAAATCTTTATTCTGCAAGAGTGATGTTTGCTGTTTGTATAAATAACCCAAGTAACTTTTCAAAGACTTTTGGTTTTGAGTGCGTGACAAATGCTACCATCTCCAAGCTGCACTTTCTGTACAGATGCGGTTCCACCTATTATTATCACGGAAATATAAAAGTGGCATCAATCTTCTTATGCGAGCTTAAGCAAGACATGTCAAAAATAATTCTGCTTTATACTAATAACATATATATGTGTATAAAGTAAAAGAAATGTATCAATTTCATAAAAATACAAGGTTGCACTAAAAGAATCTCGTGACAAACTGTTGAAGATCGGTAATTACATCTGTGTGAAGGCTTCTGAAGTTGCATTTAATCAACAGAATTACATTTTGATCTATAAGGCACTACAAAACTGTGACGGTATGGTTTTGACCTCAGTGGAGCACAGCAAAATGCTGTTTAATTCATTTTTTCCACGTGTGTCCCTGAACACACACTCCAACCTTGAAATTGGACACAGGGATGAAAAAATACATTCCCAGCTCTCACCACACAAACACACACACACACACACATACAAAGTGAAGATGTGTTTGAATGTGAGCATCATTTAATACATTGGCCTGAACTACAACCTTGACTGAAGTCACGGAACAGATAGCAATGGAAACACAACTTCTTTACTCTCTTCAGTATTCGTCTCCTTTCCACTTTTCCGCTGCAACAAATGAAGAATGGACATGGGCATAATTTTTTACTCTTTATGGCCAAAATGGAATTTAAACCATGTCTGTAATTGATTGTAAAACTCAAATAGTACACATGAAAGCAATCAGAAGAGTCAGTAAAGGGGATAGAAGATACTTTTATGGGGATACAGATCAGTTTCCAACTAAAGTAAAGCTATGCAGGTTCTTTTAATGTGCCGCAGATAGTTACAAGAGATTGTTTCATTTTTAAGCTTGATTAGATTTGAAAGTTGCAGCACTGTCTCATTTTCTATAAAAATGGACAATAAAAGGACCAAAATAGTAATCTAAAACATAAGCTTAGGTAAAAAGGTCCAACTGTAGCTCAAACCTAACCTTTGAATAGTGGGCACAGTGGTGGGGTGTCTAGCACTGTCGCCTCGTGACTGTGTGATCTTCCTCCCACAGTTCAAAGACATGCATGTTAGGTTAATTGATGAATTTAAATTGGCTGTATGTGGGGATGTGAGAGTGTGTGGTTTTCCTATCTGCTTTGTGTTAGACCACCTCGCTGTGGTTTATCATGTCTTTGCTTTAATGGATGAATGGAGTTTGAAAAGATTCAAAAAGTGTCATAAATTAAATATCCAACCAAACATCTCCCATTCTGCTGTTGGAAAATGTACAGAAGTGTTTTTGCAGAACCCTATGAAGTGAGCTGTGGACCTATTGGATAAAAATACAATCATCCCTTTGCCTAAATATCTTATAAAACATTTGCCAATTTTGTCTAAATTAGCACCTGAATTCTTGACTTGACTAAAAACATATTGGTGAGGTCACAGTAACCTTATTTACCAGCAGATTATAGTAAGTTCACCCTTGAATCCAAGTGAATATCTGACAGTATTTTCCTCAAATACTGCACTAGATGGAGATTCAGAGAAATATGAATGACTCTAAAACATAATGCCCAAGGCCATGGCTGTTTCTGTCACACAGTCCAGTCAGCAACCCTTTGGCAACCTCTAGTCGCTAGGAAAAATGTGTTTTCCCTGAATCGTTGCTGGATGTTGGAGGCTATCGTCAAGTGAAATCAGTCGCAAAGAGCCTGGTCCACAGTCTTGCAATAGGAGTCACGCAGGGTTTTCATGTAACATGTTGAACTGTATGCAAACAGTGAAACTGAAATTGGTTAAAAAGCCCCTTTTCCATTAGTACCTACTTGGATCCAATCCCCACAGTTCGCCACACTTTTCAGGGTTTTCCATTAGGTCATAGTACCTGGTACCAGGTACTAAAATGGTTCCAAGAGATCCGAGCAGGTACTAAAATGTGACGTTGTCATACTGCATGCCACCAATTGGCTGGTCAGCGGCAGCACTCGATGAGTCATGAAAGCATCTCTCAATGAATATCAAAACCACCATTTTTTAAGCCCGACAATGAGGGAAATGGCAAAAAAAACAACGCTGTGGTCCCCGAGTCTGAGAAAAAGCCACAGACAGAACAGTATGTATATCCATCTTTGTTTTAGCGTTCATGACGCTTACTAATTACGTCATGGGACGCTCTGACTCGTTGCTATAACAACGGCCACACACATTAGGTGGTACTTAATTGTGACGGAAAAAAGTCGATCCAATCCGAGTTGACTCGTGGTGAGCCGTGGCAAGTTGACCAGAGTTGTTACCAATGGAAAAGGGGCTATAGTGGTCACAGACCTGGTTGCCAGTCATAAAGATGTGCCTTAAATGCGGGATAAGTAGAGCACTCTTTTATTACCACTGTAAAAATTAAGATATTTAATTCTCTTTACTTACAACACAGTTTGTGCACATATGAGGCAACATACAGTTCTGTTTTTTTTTCTATCATACATATTTTTTTAATATGTTTTAAACAAGTGAAAGGACTTTGGCTGACATAATAGGTTTTTAAGAATCAGAGATACTATTTTAGTGTCTTTTAGTGTAAAGATTATTGCATTATCTGCATATATTTGAATATTAACATGTCACATATTGCATAGATCATTAATGCGGTACCATCATTACTTCCTATGAGATAAATATGATTTGATGATCTGATCATCTGATGATGACCTGATTACATTTTTCTAGAAAAATTTAAAAGTGTCCATTTCAATAAAAGGAGCTGATGACTGACACTGTTAAATTCTTTCTTTACAGTAACCATGCAAGTGTTTTTATGCAGTAAACATTTAGCTTTTTCTGTTAAATGTTGCACTATATAAAGAATCTAAATTGAATTAGATGTAAATTGGATGTAAAGTGCTGCAGCCATGGTGTTTATTAGTCAGTAACTCTGCTATCTTAGCTATAGGGGTTGGCCTTTTTGTTAATGAATTGCTAATTCTGAATTCTACATCTTTTATTTTTGTCTTCAAAGTAGTTTTAGTAATTCTTGGCAGTTTTTCCCCATTTTCCTTTGTCCCTTAAGTTATCTGAATAAAAACATTTGTTTTGCCTATAGTATGGTCTATTACTTTCACCAGAATATTTGTCGGTATGCAAAAAGACCATTTTTAAGCAATCTGTCCCCATCTTTCATCAGTTTCCTGCATTCATCATTTAGCCAGGGCACAGTATTCCCGTTTCTTTTATTTTGATTCCTCCTTCTAATGAAACACTTCATTAATTTTTACAAGAAATAAATCACACCCGCTGTCTATGCCCCCATCTGTAATCACTTCAATCCAATCAGTCCCTTGTAGAGCTTTTTCAAGGTTTTGCTGCTGGCTCTTGGGGACAGTTTCACGTTTGGATTTACCTTTAAGTGATTTTATAGTTTTAAATGAATTTTAAAAATGCTTTTTGAGAGCTTATCTTCCAAACCAGGCATACCAATCTCAGAAAACAAGCCCAGGAGCTCCATGTCCCAAACACTCACCATCAGGATTAGAAACCAATAAACCAAGACCGATCACACCACTAGAAGCAGTCCACAACACAACAAGTGGGCACAACAGCCCCAGAAGCACCTCTACATCCCTGCCCTGAAAACCATTGGGAAAGCAGACCAGAACACCGCCGGACCACCAAACAGACCAGCATCCACATCTATGCCAGGAGCGACACTCTGAACATCAAATCACAGCTCCACCACAGGTGACTGTATGACGTTCATGCTGATAATAGGTGGCTTTGAGCCTGGGTTGGGCTATATAACCAACCAGTATTATTAGTGACAAGCTGTGCAAATCCCAGACATAAATCAGGTGCTTGTGGTTGTCTCCTTAGATCAGTGTTTCCCAACCACTGTGCCGTGGCACATAGGTGTGCCGTGAGCAGAGATGGGCAGTAACGCGTTACTTGTAACGCGTTACTGTAATCCGATTACTTTTTTCAAGTAACGAGTAAAGTAAGGGATTACTATTGCAAAAACGGTAATTAGATTACCGTTACTTTCCCGTAGGAATGCTGCGTTACTGCGTTACTAAAACCGTGATTTTCTTGCGAGAATGTCTCATGACAGTGACATAAGCGAGTGTGATGTTCGTGACAACAGCTGTGTGCAGATCAACAATGGATCATATATCGAGTGCGGGAGAGAGTATGAGCGTGCAGCGTTTAAAGCGTGGAAGTACTGACCTTACTTTGAGTTTGATTCCGTAAAGAGTGACAAAAACATTAGTGTCCGTTGTGCGTGGGAAGAAAACTTCTTTTTACAGCGAAAAAAACCCTCCCTAAACTTCCAAGCGAGCACCGAGTAGCTACGACATAATGAGAAACTCACAGAGAAACTGCGGTATCCTTCCACTGACCGCTGCGGCACACCTGCACCAGGATAAACCTCCGCCTACTCTACTCCTGCTTTACAGGTGAAAATAGAGCAAAAGGACCGCTAGTCTTTGACTTTATTTATTTTCTGCTGTGTTTTACTTGCATCTGAAAGAGTGAGTGTAAACACAAAAAAAAAAAAAAAAAAATTATATATATATATATATATATATATATATATATATATATATATATATATATTTATATTATGTGCTGGAATGTGCAGAAAATAGGTTTAAATGTTAAACTAATTTCTTCCAGTCAGAGAATGGTGCATATAATTAAAATTTTGCTTCATGCATAAAGTTAAAAGATTAAAACTAACAAAACAAGTTTTAAAAAGAGACTTTTCCATTTGATTACATTTTGTATGATGGATTATGTAGAAAAAGTAGAATTGGGCTGAAAGATCTATCACTTTATCACCTATTCAGGTTGTAAATCAATGTTTTTAAAAAGTAACTAAGTAACTAAGTAAATAATTACTTTTGAAAATAAGTAATCAGTAAAGTAACGGGATTACTTTTTTGGGGAAGTAATCAGTAAAGTAACGGGATTACTTTTTTCAAGTAACTTGACCAACACTGGCCGTGAGAAATGATCAGGTGTGCTGTGGAAGATTACATTGTCTTCCACTAGAGGGCAGTACAACTAGTGGCTCTAATTAATTACATAATAGTCATGCTGTGAGTAAGACAACGCAGCGTGTAATAGCAATAGATAAATATTTGAAAAGAAAATATGACCTGGGTCCTGGACGACCCAGATGAAGGCCCTAGCCTGACTAGTGGTCAGAAGAAAGCAAAAAAGTGTGACCGTGTGATTTTTCTAATGTGAAACGTGCGTGGCTCCAAAAAGTTGGAAAACACTGCCTTAGATGGTACCTTGATATATCCACTGCTTAGAAACTTGGAAAATTAGGAGATGTTGGCTTCTCAGATTCAGTTCTTCTTTTGTTTTTACAAAAGTGATGTGCTGACAGCAAAAATATTCTAGAAAATAAGTTATATTATAATCCAGTTTCATAATGCATATGTAGCCATCTTGCCTCAACACTGCTGCCAGGAAATCACCGAGCAATCTCTAGGCCTGTGTCACCACATTTCATGCATTTTCATCAAGTAGTATTACAAAAGAGAGAGACGCGATTTGAAAAAGGAATGCTTCCATGTCCTTTATCTAAAAAGAATTTAAAAGCTGTTGTTCCGAGGGGTTAAAAATTTCAGCTCTTTCTACCCTAATATCTGCTGCTTCACCTCAAGCAAGGCTGCTTTCTGATGATTCAAATAATTCCAGCCCCTCTCCTCAAATGGAACATTTTGATGGATTATGCAGTGTCAACCTTCACCGCGCTGAGCACATTTGAATAAATGTAGATTTGAGATTTACTGAAAGATGAGGCCAACATGTCAAAGTGATACACAACTGAATGCAAATGCTCTGACTTTGAAGCTCTAGCATTTCGAAAACGCAGAGTGGAATTTTACAAACTTTTATGTGCCGAATCTAAAATCTTTTCTTTTTTTCTATGTTAATTAAATTTATTCAGGTTGTTGTCACACCACGTATTGGCGTATTCCACTGACAGGCAGTAATGAAGTTAACAGTGATTTGCCCGTGCTCTGACATCTATTGTATAAACTGTCTTCATTACAGGAAGGGTTTTCATTTGCCATCATATCATTAGAAATTCAAAGGAAAGAGTTTTAAATGTGAAGAGATTCTGTTAAATTGGCCTGAACGTACGATAAAAAAAGGCAGAATGAAAGAAAAACTCATTTGCGCAAAACAGTGAGAAACAATCAGCATAAACCTTAGAAGATATGACATTTGGGTACAAGTGACAAAACGAAATCATGTACAACAATCCTATTACACATGTATGCCATTTGACAACCCTTAAGTCTACTGATATTTGAACCAGAATAATCCATGTTGTGCAGGTCCAGCCTATTTATTCATGCACAGATCGTGATTCTCTCAGGGTTGGGGAAATCAGCTTTTGCTTCAATACCGCTTTTGTCACATGCATACTTCCCTGCCCTCGCTAACTACACTATCTCCCTGCCTGTTCAAGCAAAACTTTATGCTAAGTAAATCATTTACATCTCCCAAGCAGCCTATCTACATTTTCCAATAAAACCCTAAATTGATGGATGTCATCTTAGTGCTCACAGGCAATAACTCCTGCTGCTTCGAAATAACAATATGTTTTCGCTTTATGAGGTCTAGACATGCTATTCTTTTTAATGACATCCCTAGGCCAGTACTGTTTACATTTATTGATATCTGTTTTTAGACTGGAGCAACTCTGCCTTCCTTAGTGGTTTTCTGTACAGAGCTAAGTTTGACTTACGCTGACAACACAAAACTTTTCATTTGGTAAGTTTTGACCACAGAAAGAGGCTGTAAAAATATTTTGTTCATATTTTGTTCATATTCTTTTCTGAGATGCATCCTGTTGATGTTTTTTTTTTTTAAAAGAGTGCAACTTAAAAAGCAAAACCTCAAAAGTAATTGATTTGGCAATTTTACATGTTATGAAAATTAAATTAAACTTTAAAACTATAACATATATTTGCCAAAGCAACTGCTGGGCAAGTAGCTAAATTGCATATCAAGTGGAAGTAGTATAATCAATGAATATTCCTCATGTGGTTTCATATGCACATTTCTTGGGAGTCTTCCGTCATATTGGACATGATACACCCAGACGTTGTATATGAAAAAATATGTAGTCTCGATTGATTGGACAGTCATTTATAAAGAAGGCTATTCACGATAAACTTCCTTATGAATTCTTAGGTCCCTAGAAAACTGCCAAGATCAACTGATCTTTGCAGGGAAGACACCAACTTATGTGCAAACATTTTCTGTGCCTATAAAACTTGAAAAAATGCAACGCAAAGTAGAACTGAAGAACATTCCCTTTCAAAGTAATAGATGCACTTTAGCACTGCAAATGACATGTTTCAAACTTTTACTCTTAAAGCGAATGGTCTCCATTTCTAGTTTAGTCACACTTTTAACAGTTTCGCTACCCCTCGGAGAGTACCTGCTAAATATCTGTAGAGAAGACAGCATGTTCCACCTATAGTACGAGTGAATGCAGCAACCTACTGGCGGCCAAATCAATTGCAAGAAGGTTTGGAAAATATAATTTTTTTCCCAAATGGCCAGGGATTGCCAAGAGGTCATTGCCAGGTCTAAAGTTCTGTGTGACTGGGGCTTCAGCGATCAATTTCCCAGCGACTACCAACAACCTCCAGAAAGCGCTAACCCAATGGACACAGAATAAACCCTCCAGACCTGTAGGGCTGCTGCGTTATCACTTGACTGTACATTGTCACTATAACTGTAGAAAGTCACGGACAAGTTAACATCACATGGTTGGCAGGTATGTGTCTGCAAAACTTCACATGACTTATACTGCATGTAAAGCTTGATACACAAGCTGAATTCTGTTTTTAATAAAATAATTTCACAGGTTTAAAAGTATACTTCTAGTTACTGTGCCATCATCTCCACCTTAAAGTAGAGCTAAGTTACAGCTAGCTAGCTAACCTTAGCCATAATGCTTGCTAACAGTAGGCTACCGTTGCAAGAAATGACTGCCTTTTCAGGACAACAGAGCAATGGAGGACGGTCTATTGCAGGCATGGATCACTCATTTTCCTAAGGGGTCACAGGACAAATTGGCACTGCTGGGGAGGACTGGACGAGTAACCTAACTTCAGTTCTGATCATTATTAATTTGGTCCTTTTTTAAGCTAATTGGTATGGCCCTCCACAACAGTCCCAGTTTATCATGTAGTCCCTTGGGGAAATTAATTGTGCACTCCTGGTCTAGTGTACCTGTAAACACTACGTTGGTTATGGGTTTCTGAATGCTGATGAAAACATATTTATTAAACAGCTTCTTTCATGAGCCGAATCTGACATAAACACAGAATTTTCTCTCAAGTTTTAGTGATTTCAGCTCTGAAATTTTGAGATCAATGCCATTTTTCTTGTTGCACTTAAAAACAGGACTGAATTAGACATAAGCTATTATCATGCATTATCAGCGAGCACGTTAGCAGCTGATAACAATCAGGGTCAATCACATGAGCTCCTCTCATCTCTTTAAAAGCATTCCTCTCCCCATAGTGATGTATAATTTGGCAATGCCAGAGAGTTCAGAGGAGGTTCTCCCAAGAGGAAATTTATAATTTAAGGATGCGCAAGTGAAAAAAATGCAGCTAGCAAAATAAAGTGCCACAGGCGATGTTAAAATCCCAAATTTCCAACATGAACTAAATATGCAATTTGACATAATATAAACCAAATAATGGTGAACAACAAAAATGCAGTTTATTTTTTGTAGTTTAAATTTTTCACATTGTTAAGGAACAGTTAGTTAGATTTGTTTCTTTCTACAAGCAGCTAAGTCACTATTGCCAAACTGGGAATGGAAGTGTTTGTGGCAGCACAAAGTGACAATTCCGGTAATGACTCTGTTTACGGCTCACAAATAATGATCCTGTGAACCCCTGTACCATTAGAAAATAAGACAGCAAACTTTTGTGGCACACACCCGGATGAAAACAGAGCCCAGAGTTCACAGGAAGGAAGGAAAAAGCATTTCCGTACAGTGCACACAGCTACCGAGCAACTATTGAAATGACTGATAGCTCTCACAAGAGAGGGAGCAACGCTGATCCTTACAAGGAAAAATAAAATCTTAATATGACTGATAGACAAGATGACAGACAGACTAAACTTCAGTTTCTGCACACACAGGTTCACACAGTGTGCTACAGTGTCCACATATTTTACTAGTTACTGCCTTGTCCAAAAACTAGATCATTAACGCACTTAAAAATAAAGGCAAATTAAGCGCAAGAGAGGTGTTGAACCTTTTTGTAAACAGTAGCTCCCCACTAATGAGTACTGGCATGTCTTCTCCCTCTCTGAAGAATGCAAAACCAATTGAAACAGGTTTAGAGAGGGCATAAATTTCACAATGACCAATTAAATTCACAGTGTTTCAAAACTAGATGAGACCTGATTACACAAAAAAACATGAAAATCAAATGTTACTGAAGTGAGAAGCAGACTTTGTTGTTTCTTCACCTTGCTAAAGTATGGAGTTCTGGTTGTTAGCTACAAAGCCATCCACAAAGACAAAGGTCCTTCCTGATCAAGAACAGCCACTAAAATGTACGAATATGTGCCACTTTGCTATTCTACCTTTGAGCTGTCCCGTTGCCTCCATACATCTTCTTATGTTTTTATCGAATGGCATATAAAAGTATGTAAAATGAACACTATGTAGTGCATACTAAAACATATAAAGGCAAACATTACAACAAAAAGGCTACCTTTAGAATAAAGGGAATACATGATTGACGTCTTGCTCCCATAAAAACGACACCTAACGACTTCCACCGTATCCTCAATGATGAGTTTTGAAACCTCAGTATATGTCAATAAAAATGTGGGTTGACATCCATTAGGATAGTTTCCAGGTTTTGCAAGGGTAGCTGTATATAAGCGGACATGAAATATGACAGAAAACATAACGTTCAAGGGTTAATCCTATAGGTTCTCAATAAGTAAAGAGTTAAGCTATAACTTTACAACAGTAAATGGCAAGCATGGATAGGAAGTTGGGTTATTTGTTGTGGATTTGAATAAATGAAAGTTCTGCTTGTTAGTAATGGAAAAGGGAAACATTCAGTGGGTGTGCCCTCCCACAAATAGACCCCCACCGCCCCCCAAAAAAAACTTCATCGCAAATTCAAAGCATTAAGACTGTGCACTTTGCATATATTTATATATGCAAATACAACAGCTCTTCCATTTTTGCCAGAATTTTTACACTGGTGGAACAAAGAATAAAGTAGAGATGAAAGAATTAACTTGAGTGAAAATCTGACATGTGGAATCGGCTTATCTTGACAAATGAATAGCATTAATGAAGGTATGCAGCTTAGATCCATGTTCCTGTTTTTTTAAGCTCTAAAACTATTTTGTGCAATATAAGTTGCACTTTTAATAGGAAAGTTATAGAAGGTTTGGAAGCAGTAACACAAGAACAAAACAAACATCAACACGTAATGATAAAGCAAAAACATGCATTCTGGCTCCATTAAGGCCCCACAGCTCATTAAGGGAGTCTCAAGACGGTGTAGACCCCACTGGGAAAACAGAAAACAGCATACAGCCACATACTGAATGAAAAAAAATCATTACCTAAATAATCACAAGAATACAAAATGCCTTTTAAAAAAAGTCAAATAAATAAATAAATGAAATCTAAATGAACGCAATTAAATTTCTTAAAATGTTTTGGAGGCTTTGGTTTCAACACGTTGGTCAGTTTGTTTGGTCCGTTAAAGCACAATCAGCAGTGTATATATTAAAAAAAAGATAATAATACTTCCATATATTTTGACAAGATTCCCAACATCACTAACTGAACTGAAGCCCCAAACCATGACCTGACTGGTGTACCTCTCTCCTGACCTCCATGTGTACACTTCATTTTTTTAAACAAAACATTCAAATTTGTATTCATCACTAAGACCTGTCTTATAGAGAGACACATCTTTGCTGGACTTTTTCCTATTTCTCAAGGACATGACTTTGAGATACTGCTCATCTGCTGTAAATAGTTTTTGTAGGCCTGACACCTCTTTTTCTTGTCCTATACTTGTCCAGTTTGTCCCATTTTTTTTAAGAACACACCGCACACCATGTCGACATATGGCAAGTTTTCGGTTAATAGCTCTTTAGGAATCAGCTTGTTGTTCCAAAAATACTATTTTCTGCCTGTCAAACTGTGTTATCCTTGACATTTTTCATAGATTCGACTAAAGAAACTGGTACAAGTGAGTGTTTTTGTGACAGGCTGCTAGGGAGAAGGGCTTAAAGACACAATTTAAAAATGAGACTTTGATAAGTTGTTATGTGCAGACACAACACTGGTTCATCCTTTTAGTTAGGTGGCTTTTCTTAAGCTTAAATGAGTCATAGGTCAGTATTAGCAAAAAAAAAACAAAAAACTAAGTGGCATTTCTTTTTATTTTTCAGTTAATTGCTTTGATATTTTATCTTTATTTGACAGCCACTGGAGAGGTAGGGGAACTATGGAGTGAGCAACACAGCAGCATGACATCCAACATAGGTCCCTCATCTAGTAGAATACTGCCAACAGCTTGCCAATAACAGATATATTTAACTTATTTTTCCATTAATGCATTATTACTACATTTCAATGGCCTTGGTATAGTTTCATGTTTTCCTGCATATAGCCGACACCAACACCTCTTTCAAATGAACATGCATGTGGAGAGCAGCTATAATCCAGCACTGTCACAAAACAAGAGAAAACAGATGCAAGGTATTTCTTTCTTTTAGTTGGATTTTTAAATGGGAGCCTAACATAACAGCATATTTCCAGATGCTAATTAATCATCTCTTCTCAGCTTTATTTTGTTCCACCACGTGTTTGGTGAAAAAATTTGCTGTTTGCAGACAAAGACAAGTGGAAAATAAACTCCCCGGTGTCTCTTTCTTTCTCCCTCGCTCTCTGTCTCACAAGCAGCAGTCGTGCTCTTGTGTTTGGACCACATAGTGTGCACTTTGGTGGGTGGATAGTAATACCCTAACTGAGTTCCCCACAAGCTCTTCATGCGCTGCCCACTCTGCTATCAAATACTGGCAAATATGCAGGGGAGGTAGAAGGTTGCCCGGTCCTATCATCTGGGAACCAGAGTATGCATGTATATATGCGGGATTCTCTTAGGCCACATATTAGGCCTCTTGGATTTTATTGATTGGTGATGGTATATATACTCAAGTGCCTCAAGTACTGTATGACTGAAACAAGTACATACTGGGTCTTTGAGAACTTTAAGCTATAGTAAGATCATTTTATTTTAGGGAATATTCACCAAGAATAAAAAGTAACTACATATCATAAGATGTTTTTTAGCACCACATACAGAATCTTTTTTGTTTAAAGCGAGTGTGCAACATGAATTTAATCAGGTTTTGCAGCGCAGCGATACTGATAAAGTATATTTAGTACAGTTGGTATGCAGACTAAGAAAGTCTTTATTTTTGAGGATGCTGTTGATGCGATCATTCACACACAAAGAAAAATTAAAACTAATTGTGTGAAACAGCTTGAAGAACTTTTCAAACAACACAAATTCTATTTTCAATCGTTGGACATGGATTTGATTCTGAAATAGAAAAGCTCCCATGCGTTAAGCTCACCATCTGAGCTTCAGGGCGGCTGATGGCTTAGTGGCTCGGGGTTAAATTTCCTTGTTAGCTACAAACAGACTGTTATTTGGAAGCCATTGGATCAAGCCCATATTTCCTTTCAAATACATTTACCTGTCATCTCAGATGTAAACAATGTGACTTTGAGTTTCCCCTTTCCATTAGCTCTATTGCCTCCCATGTCTCGCCGCAGTGCAATGACTCAAGTATGAAAAGTAATCAATAGGCTTCTGGTTTGGGTGAATGAGTCTTAGTGCTTGGTTTGCACAGTCTTGATCGGCCTGACAATGACAGATTATAGTGCTGTATCTGAGGGTAATTAAGATGGGTCTATCGTCACGCTGATAATTCAAGAGCATGATGCCCCAGAGGCTGGCAACACCAACCTGTCAGACAACAACTCACTTCTGAGTAAACAGCATCCGAATTTCACCTTGAGCAGCACTCACTGTATGGATTCTGCAACAATGATTAGCTCTTACATTTTTATCCCTACTACAGACTTACTTTCATCAGGTTAAACCAAGTGTATCTGAATATATATATATATACATGCCTAATTATATTAAATTCAGATCACTTATTTAAAGGGGGCAGCCATCTATCCGTGCATCCATCCAAGTAGACTCTGGGGGCAACAGCCAGTCTGTCAAGGCTGGCTAATAATATGTATGATATGCCACCAAGTAAGCGATGTTAACCCAACCTACAACCCCAGAACAAATGTTTCTGTTTAGAGCTGCTTAATGTGTTCAGTCAAAGGATGTATCTCTTCAATCAAAGGAAATCTTTTAAAAACCTAATACCCAGCAGCGATAGAGACTAGATCTGCATACCGACTTAAAAACAGCGGGGATACAGCTAGCCTTGCTTTGTCGAGAAATATCAAAATCGACTTACTATGTTCTGTATGGTTCACTATTTCATTGGCTAATTTCTTGAATACTTTAATCTAAAGTAACATCACCAATTTGTCTTTTATGGAGGCTTGAGCACCAAACTATGTCTTTGTGGGTGGCACTACCTCATTGGAGTCTAAAAATGTCGCCTTGCTCTCGTCAGTCCAGGGTTGATTTTTGGTCTGGATTACACAAACAACCTGCAATATGTTAATCAGTGAACTTTAAAGGTGCCGGTTGATGTGTTTTTCTAGCCTTTATGCAAAGCTAAGGCTCCATATACATAAATAAGGCCAACAAATATTACAAATATTCATCACTGTCACCAAGTGCAATACAGCAACAATGTTCAATCAGCAAACAGACCATTAAAATCAAGTCAGCTACACATCGTCAACATCTAACGTATATCAGGGGTATATGTTAGATGTTTTTTCATCAGTTAAATGAATAAATCATTGAAAAAATACTGCCAAATATTCTGATCACCCACTTTATGAAGAAGGTCCTATTTTCTGTTTTTCATGCTTTTCAAAAGAGATGATTTTTTGCTTTCTTCCGCTTTGTAACATTTTATCGAATAACTAAACCATTTTCAAAAACAGTTGGGAAAGCAGCATTAAATTTAAAAAGAGGCATAATTTTGGACTATACGTTCTCAGAATAAATCATATTCTGGGAATATGTCTGATTTCTTTAATACATGTTTGTTCTTTCCAGATGACATCACTGAGTAAATCAAATTAGGAAAACTTTAAGGTGCAATGGTTGCAGTGTTAAAACAAAACTTAAAGTACTAAGGTATTCTAATGTTGTCCCTGTGTAAGGGAACAACATTTCATCAAGCTTGAATAAATTCATTCGGAGCGTGCCAACAAGAAAAGCAGGGACTCATTCCACAAGAGGGTGCAAGGCAAGAGCCGTCCTTGTCTTAATATGTTACTGGATATGCACGAGCTGACAATCTTTGATTTTTCCAATTTCACTATATTCTCAGAATAAAGTATGATAGCTGCAACAATTGTCTTTCTATTAGAAGAGTAGGATTTATTGATTAGTGAAATGTTTGCATTCTGCCGGCACTGAGGAATAGTTGTATTTTTGATTTTGTAAAGCAGCGCTGCATCACTCCCACTTGTATGCTGCTGTTTACACTGGACTCTGAGCACACACTGGTTATTTTATCAGGCTCAGATCCACCCAAACAAGCCACGAGAGGAGAAAGAAAGGAGCTGCTCCATTCCTGATGTGTGAAATGCAACTAAGCTCTGCCAGGGGAAGAGAAATTCCTGCCTTCAGACTTCTAAATAACCTGCCATCAAGCCACAGTGGACAAAGTGGATAAAACCGGTCCAAGGAGGGGGGCGTGGGCAATATTTCCAAATGTGGAAACGTACTGATAAACTGACTCCGGGTCATTTTTCTTAGCAGATCAAACAAAATCTCCTCTTTTATAAGTTAAATACTGCAGCTACCAATTGAAACCTTTTTCATTCTTATTCCAGCAGTGGATTAGAGGGAACTCGATAACTGAATTTATTGATTAGGGATGCAGTCTACTCTAAGAGAAAAAGTCCTTTCTCCTCCACATTCATCAACTGTTATTTAGTCCTAATGTTGTGAGTTATCATCTGTGCCATCCACCCTCGAGGTTCTCTCTTTGTTCAGTCCTTTTTGCCATGACTAATCTAAAGACAACGCAATTTCTTAAAATATTATTTAAATAATTTGGGTTGCCCATTAGAAAAAGCATTTATGACCTGGATAATCATCAATAGGAAAATCCTTGCCTATTTTGATCCCCCTTTGGTTTAAGCAGTGCAATTTTTGATGGTTTAACACTGAAATGAAATACATCATCTAATATTTTGTGAGAATCACAACTCAGATATTGAATATGACACATGGATGAGTGGACAAATTTTGCAGAATGGCCCTTTGGGTTCATCTGATCTGTGTAATTTCTGATAATGTGAAACGTCTCCCCAGAATCTGTCAAAATCCAGCAAGAGGACAAATGCAGGAGGACCCAGCTTAGCTTGGTGGGTGCAAAATTTGAAATGCCATGATGGCCAGTCGATTGCATGTCATGTTACAAACTCGTAATTTTTATAATGCTGCACAACCCTCAACCATACCGAGGTTAAGAGCGAGTTTCACCTCATTTTTGAGCTGTACAGCCCACAAAGTGACTGTTTTGGTTGGCTCTCACCTCTCAAAAAATCCACATTCGAGATCAAAATGCAGACAGACACAGTCAGAGACTGCCTGATGAACGTATTTGAGCATTTAGCAGCTAAAGAGCAACCAACAATGCAGCTATAAGAGAGGAACAATTGAGCGGCAATAATTTTTTTAATAAAATAAAATCATGTTTATGCAGAAAAATAAAAAACTAAATGTCGACACAGTCCAATATCTTTTATCATGTTTCAGAGTTTTTGTAGAATTTGTTTCTCATTTTCATGGCTATATACAGTAATAAGATTTCTCAGTATTTATTCATTTGAGCATTTATAATTTATTTCATGTGGTCTTCCTATTCATTTGATATTGAACGTCTTTGCATCAGAGAGAGCCAGACAATGTGAATTTACATAAAATTACTGCCAAATCTTCAAATGTATATTCAACAAAGAGTGGTGTGCAGTTGCAACTGTACAACAACAAACCACCCCTCCTTGGCTACCCAAAGCCATGTGCAGTAGATGTTTAGCTACGACACGGTAGAATCACCGTAATTGAATAAGCATCTCATTCAACGTGAGAAGGACATATTAGAAAGTACAACAGCAACCAGTTAATGTCAAGTAGCGATCGCAGTAGATATTAGCAATGCCACTGTTTTAGATGGAATCACATTGCACTGCGGTAAATTCAGAGAAGGTTTAAAGGTGTCAAAGTGAATCTATTAGACTGTTACTGGCATCTGTGAACTTGTATTTGGCAAAATGAATAGTCATACTGACACCACCAACCCAAACCTAACTTTAGCAAGCAATCAATCGTGTTTTGTGGAGGTTTTTTCATTGTTTGTTTATTGTTTCTTTTTTATTACTTTAACCGTTATGGAGGGTTTCTACCCACTGGAGTTCTTCATTTCCAAAGTGCTGTGCTTTGACTGCTCTACGGCCTTAATGGTGGCTTGTAATTGCTCCATCACCCACACTAATGTGCACTCTATGTCCCTTTCAAAACAAAATCTTTGCATTTACTTTTTTTTTTGTCATTGTGGTCCTGATTGTCAGCGTCTAAGCATCGCAGCCAATAGAGTGAGGTCTCCCAGATCCAGGGAACAGAGAGAACAATGTCATATTCATAAGCAGAGACATCAGCACTCCTGCTCATTACCACAGCACTGTGAATGGAGGCTTCTGTCCCCACAATCATGAAAGAACCTGTCATCTGTCTGTTTCTCCTAATTGACTGTTTACTACATTTCAACACAGACAGACAGACACATTTTTGATCGGCCTCAGTTTGTCATTCAGTTGTACATAAATTCCTTACATAGAAGATCCACAGTTATTTTTTTATTTTTTTTTTGGTGGCAGGCTGGTTGGGGGTGTTGGTAATAATAACTATACAACTCAGGGTGATGTAGGTCTCCAGCACTACCTCCTGTGACCTTGACAAAACAACCTGATAGAGCATTTACTTAAAGGTCCTGCTATAAAGTGTATGGACAAAAACCCTCATGCCCAGCACCCAGGGAGATACTTTTAAAGGGACGTTGGAGTCTTTCAGAAATTGAAAGGAATATAAAGTCAAGGATAGAAAGAGATTTTCAATTTTTCCTAACACGGACCTCCATAACCACCTTCTTTCTCTGTGTATATTGGCTGGCTTACAACAACACCTGACGTGAAAGGACAAGTGTTGAAGTGAAATCTGCCCATTTGCCTTGAGCTACAAGGACCCTCTGCACGTAGATTCATTTTATAAGCTCAAAGAGAGTGTGTGTGTTTGATCGCGAGTGCACATTCACACACTCTGCCTTGCAGAGACTAGATAGAGATGGCTTTAACTGCATTTGATTTACAGATGAGCCCGGGTAATCTTTGCATTTTCACACAGCATATACAGTAGGAAGATGCAGCCTGGAAGTGTGATGTCCTCAGTGAAGTAATAAAACTCCAGTCTATATGATTTTCATTGTTGCAGCTCCTACAAGTGGCTACATTTCTTACATGCATCACCTGCCATTTTTCTGCCAGCCGCTCGCTTTCCAACAGTAAGATTAGCTGCCACCGCATAAAGTAGTGCCATGCATTATCCAGCAATTAGAGTGAGGCTTATTAAGCAGAGTTTAATGTAAATTTAATGAGCAATAAATTCAATTTCTTTAAATAGAAGAGAATATTATTGTTACAAATGATGTACTGTGGTGATCTCACCGTACAGGCCATGAAATACTTTGCAAGCGGGCACATATCAATGAGCCATTAAGTGCCGTATTACATTTATCCCGAAACACTGTACTGTACTGTAAGTGCTATTTTATAGAGATAGTCAAAAGAAGGCCACTTCAGTTTGCTACACAAATGGCACTAATGAACTGAGAGCTGAAACAGTTACTCAATCAATCGATTTGTGGATTCGCACAAAATTAATCTGCATCTACTTTGGTAATAAAGTAATTGTTTGAGGCGATTTTTGAGAACTAATGCCAAGCTTCACTGGAGAATTTGAGGCTTTTCTTTGTCTTTTGTGAAACTAAACTGCACATCTTCAAGCCTTAGACTTTTAGTCAGCCAAATAATGCAGTTTGATCGGGTTACCTTGGGCTTTGGAAGACTCGTGGACTATTGATCTAGATACTCTGGCAGTGAGTCAGTTAGTACCTAAGTACAAATTTTAGCTTTTTAATAAGCCAGTTATTTGGTATTTGTAGTTACTTCACAGAATTATTTGCTAAATACAAAACCCTAAAAGGAAATAATGAGCTGGATTTATATACTACATATATATTCAAAAAAAAGTAAATGCATATATGAATAACATTTTACTGTTGTCTAACTGCAATGGTAAAATGTTCAACATTAGTAAAATGCAGGGAAACATTACACTGTGCAGGAAAAAAAATTAAAAGAGGATATTTTTATTCATTTTTTTGATATTTGATCCTGTAGGGCTCAACAAAAATATGCCAAGTCAAATATGAATGTACTTCTTCGAGGCCCAGGCTTGCACCACTGGCACACACTAGCGGAAAAAAACGTGGGGAGCTCAAGATTTGTATGATGACTGAAGAACTAAAACACTGCCACCCTCCAGAATCCGAAGAGACAAACAGAAATTGAGGGAAGAGCAGCACACCGCGAGCAGATTTCAGTAGGATCTGCTTCAAAGCCAAACCCCACCACAAGGAGCCAGAGACAAACGTCTTCAATCACTCACTGGGTCACATGCCAACTGGCAACCGAGAGTACCGTAACAACTGTATGTTTCCTTTTGTTTCTTCCCAGACCCTTTCCTTCAGCAGCGCGTTGAGGCTTCATGACAGCTCGTATTGATCCACTTCACCATCACTCAGTCCTGACGAATGACTTTAAACTGGCAATAAGTGGGATTATGCAACCTTCTGAAATTCAACCATCTGATCTGCTACAACAGGCCGAGCCCCAGGAGACGCAGGCAGAGAAATACTGCTAAACAGATACTTTGGCGAAATGCAAAGTCTGGGCATTTCATAACAGGATGCTGAGAAGCTCTTTAGCATTATCAGTGCTTCCCTTTTCACCTATCACTATGCACATTTTGTGATAGGAAACAAGAATTTAGTGAAACTATTCTCGTCTCACTAGTTCAAATCCACACATTCTGGATCGTTTACAAAGAAAAATTTGAAAGCTGTAAAAAGCAGAGTTTCCCCACTGCACACACAGAGTTTGGGCCTTTTTTCTTTTGTGCCCAGCACTCACACATGGACAGCCAGAGAGCTGAATAAACTAGGGTCACATCCAACCCTTTCTCGCTTGGGGATTTTTACCTGAAAGAAGAGGTCACACGAGTTTCCTGTAACGCTGCAGCTCTCAGCGTGCCGAGCTTGGGGTTGTTTCACATTCACGATGCATTATTTTATTCAGCTGAGAGGTTAATTAAATTAATGTGACAAGGAGACGCCAGACAATGCTGTAAATGTCATTTAACTGCTATTCAACACAAACTATAATAAATTCAACAACTGTGAAATGAAAGTCTCACAAGCAGTGAACTGGAAAAAAACACAATGTCTAAAACTTCCTTTGACTAGTAACCTCATTTTGGGAACACTCTTTACCACTTGGGCAAGCACAGGCATGCAGTGATTAGTTTCTGCAGACCTGTTGATGTGTGCTGCAGATGCCACTGTTGTACAGTGTGCCTGCAATTTCTAAATAAATAAATAAAATAAAATAAACTGCTAAAAAAAAGGGGGGGGGGGGGGGTCGCTCAAGTAATCTTCAAGTGTAAACCTGTCACTGCAACTGTTGCTTGCCATTTTAACAACCCGGGGATTGACAGCACAACATGTCCATCCTACCTCTGGGAGGGATTTAAAGTGGCTCCAAGCTGACATTTTAACCGCTTCACATGCGTCACATTGTCAGCGGATACGTTTTCCAGGGGAAAAAAAACACTGACGCATGCAACTCTGATGCAAACGCGGTGGAATAACGGGGAAATTATGGGACTGAGCACTGCAATAGCCACGCACATTTAGTTAGCCCTGGTTCGTGCAGTTACGCTGTGAAAAAACAAGAGTAACAAAGACATGACAGATTTACATTTCCCAGCGTCACTCAGTGAGGGGAAAAGTGAAGACTGCGGACCGGGAACACACACGGTCAGCAGCGGCTGCAGTTGTGCGGCCAGAGGACAATGTGCGAGACTAGAGCTGCAATGCGTGTTTTTCCTCCAAAGCGCACCTGAAGCCCAGACTTGGGAGATTTGTAGACACAGAGATGAGTTGGGACTGTGGAGGGTTATGCGGTATAAGCAAAGGATACGAGCGCACTCCAGCCGTGCTCTCTCTATCCTCTCTCTCAAGGCACAAGAGTCGACCACGTTTCAGTGAGCAATTGCCTTGTACTTGCCCTGGGTCAAAATACTGTACGACCACTTCACTCGATTATCTCTGGCGATACTTTATCTCCGCCTGTCCTAACTGTGCAGCGCTGAGAATACTTTTTTCTAGCAGTCCTATCTGTAGCTGTGCTGCTGTGAAAAACTCAGGACAGCACCCCTTTTAATCAGCACTAAAATAAGCCCACACAATAAGCAGCCCAACAGTCTCGAAAAACGGCGTGAGTAATTTGGAGTCGACGGCACTATCGGAGAAATAGAAAGTGATGCTGAGATTTGAAGGGGAAGCTTGTGCGCATCTAGAGCGCAAACGCACCACAACTTCTCCCGGTACTCCTCGGGCTTTTGCTGTGGAAGGGCTATTTCTACATTAGGTACGGACACACACGAGAAGCCCCACCAAAATAAAAACATGCATACACCTACGAAAACACGTACCTTTCGGAAGAAACGCCGCTGAAATCACGAAAACAAAGAAAGAAATTGCGAGAGATCCGCTTCCCGTGATCGCCATGTTGGACACCTGCTTGAGACTGGCGGCGCTAAATCACCTAGAGACGGCCATGGGATGAAAATGTAGACACATGAGAGGCGGAGGGAGGGCTCAAGCAGGGAGCCCGCTATGATATTGGACTGCGTTGTGTTGCAATGACATGCAGGCCTATAAAACACTATAGGAATATTACAGTAATACCTGGAGACTTTACAGAAATGTAAAACAAACCCGGAATCACCCGAAAGCCCAGCAGGGATATTGAAAGAATATTACAGTAATTCCACGGGAAGTGTAAAAAAACATGCAGGGAGGTGTGGTAATTTCACCACCGAGAACCACAGACACTTTATAGGAATATTATAGTAATTTTATTTTATGGTTATAGCTTTTTAGTTCATGTGAGTGAAACCAGGCTGTCCCCAGCTCGCTGCGCTTTGGCTTTATAGCTGACGCACAAATAACTCTGAGGTAGAAGAAGCGTTTAGTTTCTTATTTTTACGCAGCAGTTAGTCCAATGAGAGTAATATTTGGTAATTGAATTGTGTATTCTTATATTTACGATGCGCATCAATAAGCTAAAGGAGCAACACGTATACATGGGTTTATAATGTATCCACAGGTTTTAACAGTTTGTCTGTGTGTTGTGTGTGTGTTCAATAACACGTGTGTTAAAAGGACCGCAACAACCTGTTTAATTAAAGGAATAATTAGTAAAGTTTGGTGAAACGCTGTTCTCGGAGGTTTTGCTTAATGCCTACTCAAAGAGCGCCCCCTTTTCTTTAACTTGTGTATTGCATCCTTTAGTTGTGGCAGTGGTGGCGTGCTCCTCGAAATGAGGAGAAAACATGTCAGAAATCACATCAGAGGTGATCATTTAAAAAAAATCTTGACTTTTTGAATGGAAATGTAATATTGCAGATTATTAATAAGTGTGACCGCCTGAACCCTCTGTTGTTCTCCTGCTCTATACTTTTTTTTTATTTTTATATCATACCTCCTAATGTTTCAAGTCCCTCAAGTTATTCTCACCTGAAACATGGTACATGTGGACTATCTTGTGGGAATCACAGCGCTACAGAGAACTGTGCATGACGACGTTGAATCTCATTTCCCTTTTTCATTGTGTCAAAACAGCACAAAGGCTGCTAATTGCACAATCTATTCTCTGAGACTGCGTGTCAGTCCTCATTCCATGGATGAGTAGATAGCATTTAGAACTTCACTCTAATGCTGCAGCCGTCCCTATCACTACAGATTGAATTCCACACATCAAATTTATTTCAGATGTTATTATCTGTGGCAGCTTGCCAGTTCTGCCTGCCACTCACACAATGTCTCCACAAGGTGTTTTCTCCTCACAGCACTGGCCAGGCTGCTTTACTTTCTGACAGCATAGCATTGGTGGGCACCAGTCTGCAAAGTGCACCTGGTCGAGGCATCCTCAATAAGTCATAATTTCATATTTTTTACAGACCCCAGCCCCACCCATTGGTTATAATTTGATTTGCAGCATGCCTCATGGTCCTTTCCACTTCATGTGCACCACAATAACCCACACCTCCAACTTTTGTTTTCTCTCCCTTTCTGTCTCTTTTCCTGTCTCTGTGATTCACTCGACTACTGCATGGCATTTCCTTTGCTCACGAGAATAGATGGGGTTCCAGGGTCTCTCTAGGAAGAGAAGCCCAGCGTTTCTGTCTCCCCGAGCAGGATGAATAATAAATGGGAATGGATCAGATGACTGAACTGCTTGATCTGGATCCTCTGTAGTAATGGCTAACCATAGATTCTCCCTGCTATGTGTGTACGTTGGTGTATGAGTGTGTGTGTGTTACAAGACAAACGGTCATGCACAAACTGTTAAGCAGTTTATTTTTGAGATCTTGGATGTGGGCCGAATAGTGGTGGAGCCATTTAATTGGGCCGCCATCAGCATTTTCTATTTAAATTAGTGGAGAAACTGGTAATAAAAGATTTTCACCCAGGCCTCTTTTTCAGTTAATGTTTGATTAGAAATGCAATGGTTTTAAATTAAGATTTCTTTTTCCCCCTGGTATGAAATCAATCAAATTAACGGAAATTGAATTATTTGAGATGGTAATCTATTTAGGCAAAACCATTCACCATGAAAATGTTTTCCTCCTGTTGTGAAAGGAGGAATAATTGAATCAGACCCTTGTAAGTGACCCTGAATGGCTGAGCCAGAACATGGTTTATTGAAATGAAATGTAGGTTTTCTTATGCTCGGGCCACATACGTGGACGTGAGCATTCACACGTATGTGTTTTCCTCACACTGTTAGCACATACTGTAGGGGACTCTACAGTTGTATGATGCGTAACGCAGTGGGCTAGAACACGGGAAGAGTAATGGACTGTAATCATGCTCGAGGAAATGCGTGTTTGCAAGGCTCTCTTCTGACCTATTATTCACCCAAAATTCACATTTACATGTCTTTAAACTTATTTTAGCACAACAGCATTTATAACCGAGGACAGGATTAGTGCAAATTTTAATTTCTTTCTTTTTTTTATCCCCCCATAGCAAATTATTACAGGAAATGATACTCCAAATATATCAGGTCATCAATTCTTTATGCCTTTGAGGGATGAAACATGTGCGCTCAATTGGTTTCCTGTCTGGTTTTTTGTCACGCTAATATACACGTAACCACCTGTAAGTCATCCTTGCTACAGGTAAATGTCAAAGGCAACACCAGATTGAACTGTGATGCAATTACTTCCATTAATAATGAATCCTTTGAATGTAATTTGTGCTTTTTTTTGCTTTTTTACAGTAAACAAAAACACCCCCACCCTATCCCATACATTTGTTTCTTCGAGGCGCCTGAATTCATCTTTCATTCAAACCTCCGTAGCTGAATATGAACTGCATGCAGTAACGACCGCCATCATTCTCCCGTATAGAAAACTGGTAAACTGTTACACACATGCTACACATGTTATCAGCCGGTGCATGCGCTGCCTGATAAAGGCAATTTTGCATCCACAGACATACAGCAGGTGATTGTAATAAATCATGAGTCACGTGGTACCTTACAGAGGCTTAATGGTAATAAATTTGTCAGGATATAGTGTATGTCAAGTTGGCTGGGTAGGCCCGAGTTTGCCTCTCTTGTCTCTATATATGTGTAGAAGAGAAATATTGTTTCATTCGTCTCATTTATATAAGTCTGAACTCTGAAAGACTGCAGGGGCTTGCACACTGCACTTGTTTGGCTACTTCAACCTTTTTGGAGCTTGAAATGATCTCTTATTGCTTTATTCTCTATTTGTTTTGCCAGATATTGTCTATTTAATATGATATATTACACATACCTTACTTTTGCTACCTTCCTTACTCTTGTCCCAAATATCGTTTAGACAATAAATTATGAATCGGTACATTACGTTTTCATATCATTTAGGTCGATTTCTCCAAGCTCGCGTACATTTTCCAAGGAGACGTTTAAAGTTTTAATCATCTATTAATCAAAGCAAATTATTTGCACACTATTGATTACTTGCAGCATCTGTTGCTTTAATTTAATTCAGCAGAACAAGCTTTAGTTGAAATTTTCCATATTACTAACGTCCTAACAGTTTCAAGTTCTTTTAAACCTGCTCACTTGTTTCCACAAAACTGAAGCCATGGTGTCTAGATGTTACAGCTGACTCATTCTGGATCTTTTCAAAACAATGTGTCATTTTTTACTTTATTTGAAAAAAAACCTGAGCTAATAAACCTTTCTATGCACCCCCTGGTTACTGCAGAAGGATCCCCTCCGGTAAAAAGCACCCCTGGCTGAAAAACTGCCTAAGGGCCCTAATAAATGTTATATCCTACAAGCTGTTGAAAGTCATTTCCTTGTAAATTGGATTGAAGACGTTTAAACTGTTTATTTATCCCTGGCATAGAACATTATCCTACAATCATTTTATCATGATTATTGGTAGTAGACAGGCTCATAATCACAAAAAGAAGCAACTCAATGGGGATTGCTTTTGTGCAACGATTACAACACAGATGCTAGCCAGAGAGAGCGTTGTTTTCAAACAACTACAAATAATATATGTGAATAACAGGGGGAAAAACACAGCAAAGCTCTTTGGTTTCATGATGTATTGCTAGTTGCGCTTTACTGGAATTATTAGCACAGCTAGAGCACTTGGCTGAAAATACCCACATACAGTAGACTGAACAGAGTAATGCAGATCGAGGCTCATTAGCATCAAACTGTCTATTTCTGCCGGGAGCCAAACGGCTTGTGGCTACCTGCTGTTAATGAAGAATATCATGCCTCTAATTTTCCACATCTAAATCAAAGTCAAACTGATTATACAATGCAAGTGATTACATCACATTAACACAGATGTATAGGTGCATTTTTAGCCATCAGAGACCACATGAAATTTGGTCATGAATGCTTACAGCAAAACCAGGGAAATTTAAATGTTTACAAAACAGACAACGCTGTACTTAATTGTATAAATAGATTAACGTTTTACCAGGCTCAGGCAGTCAGTTGGAGGACATTACTTCATTTCCTCCAAATAGCATGAGGATTAGGACACATTCACATATTAGTTAGTAACAAAAATCCCCCAAACTAAGCTTGTATCTCCAGTAATCCAGATCAGTGATTTCATGCATATGCTCAATTATAGCATGGCGGCATCGACATTTGGATGAACTACAGCAAACATAGGTTCAAGTCTGTGCTACTATCCTATAACACCCAAAGGTAAACTTAAAGTTCATTATATGCTCTATCCAAAGCCAATCAAGTCAGTATTTTCCCCAGCCCTGTGCTACAGTTCCAGTCACTACAGTGCAAAATACACACTAAAGACCAACTAAAGAGCAAGAATCAGACCTCAGAAAATCCAATAAAATGCTTTAACCTTGACAGAGCATGCAGCAATCATCTGTAATCCTATTGGATACACAAATTAGTTTCTAAGACTATGCTTTCACACATCAAAATAATTTCATTTTTCAATTACTGAAATCAAAGAGACAATAATATGGCTTAGAAACATCCAAACACTTCTTAAATTGCAAATGATTTGAAGAAAGGCAAAGGTTATTATCTTCTAACCTCTCTCTGCAGAAGAAGAAATTCTCCAGAGTCCAACCCTTGACTCAGCATAAAACAGCAGACCATTAGTTTAAAAAAAAAAGGACACTTTTTTTCAGTTGAAAGAACATATCTTTGTTTTTATTTCTTGTTTATATAGCTACAAAAGGATTTCAGGTGGATTTAAGAAGGGAGATCCCATCGATTACGTTATCTGCTCCGCTGGCAATTTGGATTTCACCGACTGCTGTTGAAGAAATAACTGTTTGATCATATTAGCGCTTTAAGTGAACTCACAGAAAGCTCCTTGCAAAGCCTAATGTCTTTGATTAAAGACGCGGCTTCCACTCAGGGTCCATAAAGGCTTGATGAACATGTCTGCACTTGGCAATAGCTGCATCCTCTTCTTAGGAAAAATTACATGTTATTTGCAGCACAAGCCCTATAAACAAGAAGAAAAAGAAAGAAAGATGGTTTAATTAGATAGCTAGTGGCCTGTAAACTGTTAAGGGGGCTTTATAGTGTCCTAATTTCTATGTAAATTTGCATTGTTATTATAATACTACGCTACAGTCTTGGGCTGTCTTTGTTATGCTGAGCAGGGCCAAAGGGAGACAGAATTACAGGTTTGGCTTTATTGATGTTTTTTTTTTTTTATAATGGAGTTACAATTGAGCTTTAATAGTAAAGAAACTTTTTTTTAAATGCACCTGATTATGACTATTTAGTATGCTGTACAAGTAGATACTAAATGCAATATGTGATTATTTTTCAGGTATTCTTGGTCTGTTTGCTTTTTTTTTTTTTTTTTAACTACAATTTTACATTCATAGCACAAGACAACTGTTGCATCTATTTACTTGTTTTTCTCAACTATACTTAGCTGAAGTGTCCTTGGTAAATAAACTGCCAAATACATATCAATACGGAAGCCCGTTTCAGTCATTTATGCTGTAAAGCTGCTGCTACTCCCCACGTTTTAAATCGGCTCGGTTTTGAAGACACAGCTCATCAAGTAACAGTCTTAGCAGATTAGATTACTTCTCCTCCCCTGTGTTTAAAAAGTTCCCTTATTTATTAAATGAATGGGAAGTGTGGTATGAGAGTCTTTACAAAAACAGACAGGATTTCATCAGGTGTGAAAAGTAGTGCTTTAGCCAGGCTTAATTGGGTCTCCTCTCTCCCCCCCCCCCCCCTCTCTCTAAACTGGGGAAGTTTCACAGGGTCGGGTGGAACTTCATTTTTTCAAATCTGTCCAATTTTGTTTCCTTTCTATCTACATGGGGCAGCTGCAATTAACCAAAAGCCAGTCTGTGGTTGATTATGTGCTAACCCTACACAAGGATAATTTATTTTTATTATGTATAATAATAAGAATATATTTAGTTGGTGAATATATATCAGAAGGTGTGTCCATCCATTCTCTTCCCCTTATCCAGTTCAGGGTCGCGAGGGGGAGTACCCCCTGTACAAGTAGCCACCCTGCTGCAGGCAACATTTGTTTATTTTTAATTTTTAAAAAACCGAAACAGTCTCACAGCGCTGTTACAATTTCCTCTATTTCACAGTCCTTTTACCAATGCTCGACCAATTTGGATGTAAACTGAACAAGCACAAGCTTTTAACACACTGATCAGATGTTGGTTTAAATATTTATGTTCTAGCTGGTTAGTTAATTGATGTTTGTGCGCCAGTCACGCTGAGATATCTCATTGATTTTGATTGTGCGTGCAAATTAGTTTACATGAAGCCATACTGCTGGACTTCTAATGCGTCTGTGACGAGTTATTTACTCTACTAATCAGATTTCTGTTCCAGCCTGCATGTCCCGCTATAGCTTAAACAACAAGTCAATAAGACGGGTTTAAGTGGTAGCAGTTCTGACTATGGTGATATAAGCCAGTGTTTTGCACCTCAGCTGAGTTTACTGGGTTTTTTTTTCAAAAAGAAAAGTTGGAGAAATAACCACAAAAAGGTGAAAGGAGTGAATTTTATCTATGAAGCCGTTTAACCCATTTTATTTCCTCTAAAGTTGCCACGTCTCTTGGCTCCAGTTAAGCATTAATTCTTAAAAAAAATAAAATATTTGTTTTATGTAAGACTCTAGACTTCTATTTTATCTAATCTAAGCACTAAATTAAATCCCTTTGCTTCCCAAAGTATTTATTTTCACATCACAAAGTGTTGTATTCTGATCTCACCAAGGTAAGAACATGGCCTTTATCAGAATTGCTTTTCAAAATAAAGGTTTCTGAGATGATAGATAATAGCACAGTAACTAATCTGAAGGAGAATTGTCTTCCATTAAAATCATGTCTGGGTCATTGTTAACATACTGCGTACTATCCGCATTCAATGAACAGAGTGAAGCATGGTTCATGAGAATGAGGTCATTTAAATAAAAGACCCCAACCCTCACCACTGTAGCAGCTCAAATCCACACACTTAAAAATAACAACAGGACGCTGAGGCGCGGAAGAGCTGCAGCCACACCGCTTTGCTCTGTTTGCAGTAAATCTCCAAACAGGTAGCCATAGCGCTATAGTTGTCTCTCCATAGGCAGAGGCCGGCAGTCTTGTGTGTCATTAGGCCTGTGGTGCATTGCGCAGAGGCGAGTGGCACATACTGTAAGCAAAGAGGATCCACACCAGTGACCACACCGATGTAAGGGCAGTGAAATGAGTCAGTCCCCTTGACTGAAGAACAGAGGGCAGATAGTTGTGTTGCACGCTGTACGCGATGAGTAGCCTCCACGGGTGAATGGCCTCATTTTAATGTGTATGTATAAGCAAATACTGACTGTGGAGACTGCGTGAGTTCTGTGAGGCCTCTTTGAAAAAGACCTGGATCATGACAACTTACAACAGGGTTATAAAACTGTAACAGCGCCTCAGCACTCTGCAATAAACCAAACAGGAAATCATTGTTTGTTTGTTTGTTTAAAAAAAGAAAACAGAAAGAAAAAAGAGGCCATGTTTGATTTTAAATACTTTGCAAGAAGGCAATGTAGTTGGTGTCATCTACTGTTTTACACAATTAATTATTCCAATCACAGGCAGTGTAGAATGATGGCTTGTGTTTACAAAGTGACCCTAATTATCAAAATATTTCATTAGCAACATGCAGTGTCCTAGTATGTTGGCCTCGTAATGTTTGTCATGTCTGCAGAATAAACACATGTGAGGTCTATCAGAATAATATCATGCATAATGCTCAAGTGTTTGACTCTGTAAACACTAATTAATCACTTTAAAATTGCTCTAACATGTTGTCTCACTAGCCGTTGTTTCAAGACATCACAATGAATACATGAGCCAATTAAGAAGAGGGACCTAGTGACAAATACTTTTTTAATGTGCTGCTTTATCTGGCAGATATTGTACTTTCTGAATGTTGGTGAGAAATGTACAGATATACAGTACAAATCTGAAAGTTGCACAGTCTAAAAACAATGTAAATAACTCTGATGCATTTGTTTCAAAGAATGAAAAAGGAACACATTTTTAAAGTCTTTCCTCCCATTTGAAAGAGTTTTTTTTTTTTTTTGAAGTTCTAACTTCAGACATCAAAGCTTCCCTGTTTTATATATTCTATATTCCAAAAAGAAACTCTGCTTTAAAAAAAAAAACTTTGAAGATTGATGGTTTATTGCTTGATATAATACTGTGCATGCTCTTAGTCTCAAAACAATAACCTCTTTCCCAAAGCAGAAAATAAAACTAAAAGTCTTGAGCAGACATAAAGGGGATGCTTTGCACTGAAATGGTGAGCCTCACCACCTTTTCTGCCGCACTCTCATCCTCTGATTGTCTACAGATAGCGTCTTACTCATCTTCACCCTGACCTTTGGTTTAATGTCTCCTACTTGGATGTCTCGTGACAAGCTTTCAAGGCGAGACAAAGTAGTGGATGATGTGGACATGAGCTAACTTTTTCTACACTGTCTTACTTCCTGTGACACGATGGTTTGTGCTGTATAACAATCCCATTGAATAACACCTTTTACATTTTTTGGCTTGATAAAGCGCCCTGCTTTATCAGAGATACACTATTTCACTGTGCTGCTTTAGCAGATCTAATTTCCGGTGACTATAAGCTCGTGGGCTACTTAATTAGGTGCACCTGTTCAACTGTTCTTTAATACAAATATCTAATCAGCCAATCACAAAGCAACAGCTCAATCCTGACATGACCAAGGTGACCTGCTGAAGTTCAAACTGAGCATCAGAATGAAGAAGGAAGGTGATTTGAATGTGAGATGATTGTTGATGCCAGTGTTTCTGAATATTTCAGAAACTGATGATCTGCTGCGGTTTTCCCTCACAACCGTCTCTGGGGTTTCCAGAGAATGGTCCAAAAAAAAAAGAAAGAAAATATCTAGTGAGTGGTAGTTCGCTCGGTGAAAAGGCCTTGTTGATGTCAGAGAATGGCCAAACTGCTTTACACTGATAGGAACTGAACTGAAATACTTTTTTTTTTCAACCCATGTATTCAGAAGAGAATCTCTGAACATCACATCGAACCTTGAAGCAGGTAGGCTGACCACACTGGATGCCATGCTGTCAGCTAAGAACAGGAAACTGAGGCTAAGACAGATGAATCAAAATTGGACAACAGCAGATAGGAAACACTTTGCCTGGTGTAATGAATCTCGATTTCTGCTGTGATATTTGGACAGTATGTTCAGAATTTTGGTGTAAAACTTAAAGGCATGGCATCAATGCTGGCGGTGATGGTGTAATGGTGTGGGGGATATTTTCTTGGCACATATTGGACTCATTAGTAGCAACTGGGCATCATTTAAATGCCACAGCCTGCCTGATTATCATGGCTGGTCCGACCTGACCTGCACTCAAACGGCCTCCACAGTCACCGGAACAGGAGATTCAGGTCGTGCTCGACAAATCTGAAGAAACTGTGACGCTGTCGTGTCAGTATGACCCAAATCTTTGAGAAATGTTTGTAGAAGCAGCTAACAAAAGTGGCAAAATGAGGTTCAACCTGGCATTTAGTAAAGTGGTTAATGAGTGTATAATCAGTGTTTACATATAGTTCATATCATAAACATACCATGAAGACTGATACTTGGTTTCTAATTGCTAAAAGGCAGGGAAACTGTGCACTGTAATTATATAGTTTAATAACATGAAAACACTCGTGTTCAGCATAAGCACATATAGAGTTTTGTACTTTGCTGACATGGAAGCAGCAGCCATCAGCTGCTGTTTGTGTTGTGGTGGGCTTTGCTATAGAATTTGACATGACAGCTGTGCAGAGACAAGACTCACAGAGACAATAATAATATGCAAATGTTTATTAGTCATAATGCTGACCATGTTCACCAGCTTCTATCTGCATTCTCACACTGAAAAATACATTTTAAAAGACTTACTGGCACCTTAAAGCATCCTCACTCTGTAAGCTTCATTCACACATGCAGTCATTCAGTGCTTTACTCGATATACAGCAGATGTAGCATTTTACTCAAACCTCACGCTGGTTGCGTGGGACAGTTTTTTAGAATTCTGAGAATCTGAATGACCGTACAAATGACGGATTTTGTGGCCATTTATGCGAACGCTGGCGACTGTTCTTTGTATGTTAAACCTTTTGCCTGGTGGAGTACTTAAGAAAGCTCAGCAGCTCAACATAGTTTTAAGGATTAATCATGTTGGAGCCTTAAATGCCTGTTTAATTTCATGGCAGTCAATCTAATAGCTGTTTCTGGATCAAACCGATGGGCAACCAAACATGCTGGCATCTATAAAGGTACAGTTTTAACATGCTTAAACGCAACTTAACTTTGATTATTTTGCTACTTTTAGCCACAGTACTCCTTTCTTGTCTTCTGGTTGAAAATATGATGAAAGCTTTGTTCCTGATATTGTTCCCTTAAGGTCCCAGGATGAGGAGAACGTGAGCTAACCTAGTGTAATCTAGACTAAGTTAGAAAATGGAATTGAATTAAATATGTTGTTTTCTCTAGAGTGGAAGTTAATAAAACCCACCACAGTAGCTCACAGGCCATCAGTGAGTGTTAAGGAGTGGATGTGTTTGATTTTATATTTCCTTTGGGTGAGATAACAGGTCACTGTGAGAAGCAGTGATGAAGCATGACCATATTATTCCCTCCAGAAATGTGGTTGATTGATATGCCATTTACCTAAAGACTACCATAGAAGCTAGAGAACCTTCCTTTTAATACTGCTATGTAAAAGACGCTTTATGTGTAACTAAACTACATGTTTTAGGTTAAATGAGAGAAGAAATTTTGTGAAAAGTGTTAGCCACAAATGACTCATTCTTATATTAATACACCCCAGATACCCTACAAAAGCTCTTAAGCTCTCACAAGTATTTGTTCACTGTGCTCAGATTAACTGCAACTTATTTTTCGTGAGAAATACTTTGACATTTACTAAAATGACTACTAAAAAAAAATCACTCTAACAAAAAAGGTAAAAACTTACACTCAGTCTGTAACCTGTGATTAAAAAGTTAACACTTTATTCAGGTCATTTTGAAAGACGATTTTGACCATTTAGGAAATAGTCACTCTTTTTAATCAAGAGTTTGATGACAAGATCCACACTACTGTGTCTGTACAGCAAATATGAAGCTACTGTTAGGAGTTGGACAGCAGCTCAGTTTCGCAGACTAGGGGGAAAATGCCCTCAAGCAGAGCCAAGCCAGCTGTTTCCCTTCTGTTTCCAGTCTTTATGTTTAGCTAGACTACTGCACTCTTGGCTTCTATTTACTGTCCAAACATGGAAATGATATAGATCTTCCTTAAGTTGTCAAGTACAAAAACAGCTCAGGATGTCCAGGGTGTTATTCACACTTGGGTCAAAGAAACTGGTGTACTTCAGAATCTGAAGTATAGCAGCAAACCACGTGTGGAGAATGTGTGAAGCATGGGGACAAGCCTTATCTGCTAACTGCTGCAGAGACCTGGGTTCTCTCATAATGATTTAACATGATCTCAGTATTCAATATGAGGTATGTTAAATAAATGTCAAAATAAGTATAATTGACTTGCCAAATGTTTCAGCGCTGTATTACTTCAATGTCACATGAACGAAATTGGAATAATATCATTCTGAATGTCTTATATCAAAAGAGTTACTTTGGCTGCTCATTCATCCATTACAAAGGTGCTTACAGCAGACTGCAGGTATTAATACTTAGCCTGAATGGCTGAATACCGACTAATATAAGATATCCTTATTAAAATACATCCAAGTCTACAATCCAGCACCTGCCTATTCAACAGTCACATGCTGTTCATTAAGTCTCCCTTTTTTCTGTCAGTCATATCTCACCCTGGCCATTGCTCAGCTGGGGATATGAGTGATAAGAGCAACATCATGGGTCTTTTCAATTAGTTTCTGAGATGAAAAATGTATAATCCTCAACCTTCATGCCAGGATGCTTCCCTAGATTACAACACAATCTGTATTAATCATAAAATTTATGAACAAGAAGTCTGTGCTTGGATAATGCTGCCAGTCATATTGTCTGGCTCCGGGCACTGATAAATACTCATGCACAAGCATAACAGAAACAATTAGGGGTTGAAGTGTGTGTTTATGTTCTACTTGTTGTACTTTTTTATGTGAGACAATAAATACTAAAAAAAAGAGATTCATAGCATTTTCAGCCTTGGGGGATGCTGGCTAAACATCCGTCTAAAACAAGATGCTGATTGTTTGAATGCTAATTAATATTCACTGCGTGTGGCTAAAATTTAAAGTAACTTGAACACTGCGCAAAATACACATCTCTCTGGACATCTGCATTGAAGACCTCTATTATTCTAGTATTTCCTCATTAATGTCACCTCAAGCACGAGGTCCGAGACAAAAACACACTAAGATAAGAAGCAACCATACTGCATCTGGAAGCTGCTAGAAGCACACACACATAGAGGTTCGTATAACCTCAATTTTAAATCCCAGACTTTAGTTGTACACATTTTAGTTGAATTTTACAATTAAATTTTGCAGTTTGACCCTTTCACCAACACATTTTGCTGCTGGAACAGCAGTGGTGGCTACAAGACACTGTTTGCTAGATTGCTCAAGGAATGTAGTGCATTTCTTCCTAATAACTCAGTAAAATCCAAACATGCATAAAGGATACTCATAATTTTGGGCTGATTTACATTTGGAAAGAAAATACCATTCTAAAAAAGACTGGAGGAAAAAAAAGTCTTAACAAATGTAGGAATTGCACGGTTTGATTTGGTGATAGGGGAGCTGCACGGGGGACTGTGCTGTCTCCATTCCTGTTCACCTTGCACACCTCAGGCTTTCAGTTCAACTCCAGGGCGTGCCACCTACAGAAACACTCTGACATTTCTGCAGGGGTTGGATGTATTAACAATGAGCACCAGGAGTATAGAGCAGTAGTGGACAAATTTGTGGGGCAGTCTGAGAGCAATCATCTGCTTTTAAATGTGAATAAAGCTACGCATACCCATGTCTCCCCTGAGACAAGATGTCCATGCGATGGAGGACTAAAGGTACTTGGGTATCTTCATTATCCAAGTACCAATGAGCACGCTGTGTATCCTGAGGAAACTGAGATCCTTCAATGGGTGTACCAAAATATTTATGATTTTTTAGCATTCAGTTTTGGTGATAGCAGCGTACTTTGCTGTGCCTCTGCTGTATGAATTGGTGAATTAGTGATACAAACAAACTGAAGAAAGTGATTAGGAAGGCTGGCATCGTGATTGGCTGCAAACTGGATGCTTTGGAAGGAGGAAGTCACTGAGCAAACTGTTACCCATCATGGATAATCCTTATAATCCTCTGCAGCATTTACCGGGCAAACAGCAAAACATATTATTTTTATTAGTAGTAGTACGAAAAGCAGTTTCAGTAGTATTAGTAATACTACTAGTAGTATTATATTAAACAGGAATTGATAATAGCAAATAGTCATGTTGTCAGTGATGTTAATTGCCAAACTGCAACCACGTAGGTTAAAAACATCACATCTCGAGCATGTTTATGCTTGTTTATACACCTCTAAGTGTAAGGGGAGCTTTACCTGAGGGAAGCCAATTTTCACTCTCCTTTCCAAAGTCTCATTTCTATAACTGGAGTTTAAAAGAAGTACTACTTCAAAGCGGTGATGACTTTTTTGTTTGTTTTGTTTTTAACAAATTCCTCAAGGTGCCAATCTGTCTGATGTCGGCCTTAGTCACATATCTCCTTGCTTACACTGTACAAAGTGGATGAGCAAACATTGCATCATGCATTTCTACCCCAGTGGTGACAAGTACCTGAGTGTTTGCCACAATGCAATGACATACTGCAATGAAGTGCTGTCAGACCCAGTTACACACCCAGATATACTGTAATCCCTTTGTTTCCTTCTTTTGCAGCAATAAACATGACAGGTGCTTTTGCAGAGCTTTACCTAGGCTTTGCAGAGAACACAAAGATGTAAAATAATGAAAAATAAGACAAATTTGAATGAACCTAAAAGTAAAGGCTTGAATTTTGGTCATACACCACAAAGCACAAGTTGGGCTTTTTTTTGTTTGTTTGTTTGGCTTAACAGAAGGCTTGCAAATAGGAGATGGGTTAAAAGTCTGTATTTTTCTTCTTATGCAGTCTGTGTCATAGAGTAACTCCAGCTTGTAGATTGAGTTTTTGATCCAAAAATATGTTAAAAAATGTTAATGCTTGTCAAACACTTCTTTTTACTCATGTAGAAAGCATGGGATGTTAAACTAGGGCTAGCTATTATATGCACAGATCAGCTCCTTACAGCATCACCGCTATTTAAGTTGTCTTTTTTTATTTGTAACAAGGGTAAATGTCACATCATACTGATCTGACATTTCACAAGTGGACTGTGGCTCCTCAGGTTGTGGCCTGTAACGTGACAGCTCATATAACCTTGAGAGAGTTGTCTCTTCAGTCGGGTTGGGTTTTTTTCTTTTTCTTTCACGAAAAAGGAGACGCTCGCGAGAGTGATGGGCACCACAAAACCATGCAACAGCTAAATTTAGGCCCGTCAAATGGACTATTTTTTCCACTTGACATAAATCATGTCACTCTTTGTTCCATTGTGTATTAACCACGAGTCAAATGTAACTATCTAGCACAAAGCAGCAAATAAGATAGTTCTGTCTTCCCCTCTTGTGATGAATTGAATTAGGCTGAAGCGACACGCATATGAACGTTGTCTGAGTTCTGACAAAAATTAGGAGAGAAGTGAGTGACTCAGTAATTTCAGCACGCAGCATCACCACATGAGATTGGTAAAAGGGTTATATACTGACTGGCTAGTGCAGGGATCATTTATTTCTTTATTTCTTTATTTTTTCTAATTTAATGAGGGAAATCAATTTAAAGAATTGACAGCAGAGTTAATTGAGAAGTATATGTTCTAACTGTTTTTTATTGTGGAAATAAGGGAGGGGGGAGCTAAAAAATATCCACTCTCTGAAAGTTAATGGGCCAGGTGGATACACACAGACTGCCAAGCCATCACGTAATTAATTGGCAACCCAGCATTTGCATTCCTGCTTCCTCTCTGTCAAAACTGGACATGACCATGACATAAGGATATTTTGCACTGCGAAACAGGGTACAAATGACGAACAGAGCAGAATATCAAAACAAGAGGCTGGCATCATTATGTACTGCTTGTCTTGACTGATGCTCTTTTATTGATTCTCATTTCATCACAAGATAACAAGAAACAAACAGTCTAATTCTTCAAAAGACGTGTCCGAGCTCCCGGGCCATGTTTCTATTATACTGAAAATGTAAACTAAGGATTGTGATCATACACAATATGTGCCGGATAACACGTTAATTAGGTTAGCTTTAGAAGTGCTGTAGGTGGATTTTTGTTACCTTTTGACAAATCCTTATAGCTGCTTGCAGTCTTAATGTTAAGCTAACCAGCTGCTGGCTGCAGCTTCATATTTGGCATGCAGACACCAGTGAGGTATTGAGCTCCTCCCAGCAATAAAACACATGAGAATATATCCACCACAAATGTCGACATTTTCCTTTAAAAGATTTCTTTCCGTTTTCTTCTTGGCATGTTTAGTCTCCTCAACCTTTTTTTTCTTTTTCTTACAGATACTTAGAGGTTAATCGATTTCCCTCTCATCTAGCACCAGCTATACCAGAACTGCCCACATTTTGATCCCACTCTCTTTTGTATAGTCTCATCCACTTATTAAACCCTGTCTGGATGCAGACTATCGGAACAATATGGGAAGATGATTTATATCTCAAAATAGCAGAGGGTGTTCGGGTTGATTTAGGTGCTTTTCCATCTCTGCTTGGATGAGGCTACTACAGTGTAAGATTTTTTTTTTTCATGGATATCATTTAAATAAGGTCATGCTGTTGAGTATATATCTCTTAGAGATTCATCCTGCCTGAGACACATGTTGTCAATCTTCTCCCTCAGAATGAAATCAGAGTGAAAAACTTATACAGCTCAAACATTATGATTTTTTTCCAGGCACAAATTCACCAGGCTCACTAGCATATAATTAATTAACCTATAGTTTTGATTTTTCTAAGCCCACACAATAATTTGACATACAGCTGAAATGGCATGAGATCATTTTAGAAATATTTAAAATTTTCCTGCCGTTTCAAATCATATTTTAATCAATGGCCAGACTTTACATCACTATTATTTATTTTGTCGCTGGTCCTGTGCACTCCGTATTTGCTGCGCACACTCACTTGCCACTTTATTAGATTTGTTCAGCTGATTGTTTACAAAAAATCTAATCAAGCAACCTCTGGGTGAAAATGCATTGTTGATGTCAGAGATCAAAGAAGACCAGACTGCTTCAGAAATGATAGAAAGGTAACAATACCTCAAATAACCACCAAGGTATGCAAAGAAGATCTCTGAATGCGCATTCAACCTGGCATATGGGCTTCAAATGACAGGGTCAGAATCTGAAAACATGGATATTTCCTTGGCATGTATTGGGCAAGCATTGTTTAAACACAACACATCCTACCTGAGTATTGTTGCTGACCAAGTCCATCCTTAAATACAGTGAAGCCATCATCTAATGGCTGCTTCCTGCCAGGGCTCAGATCATCTCAAACTGGTTTCTTGAACATGACACTGAGTTTACTGTACACAGGCAGCCTCTACAGTTACTGGAACAGGAGATTCAGATTGCGGTTGTGCTATGAAGAATTAAGGAAGGCAGAAGGTGATCCAGCCTGGTACCTATTAAAGTGGTTGGTGATCCTATCATAAACATACCATAAAGAAAGACATCTACTTCTAGTTTTTATAAATGTCCTGCTAAAAAGCTGGGAAAAATGTACATAGTAGTTTATGTAGTTTAAAACATAAAAACACTGTTCGGTAGTTCAGTAGAAGCTCACAACAAGCACGTATAGAACTGGTTACTTCCTTGACGTGGAAGCAGCATCCATCAGCTGGTCCGTGTGGCTGTGGTGGGCTTTACAATAAACTTGACATGACAGCTGTACTACCAACAGACTCACAGAGACAATGTTAAGATGCAAATCTGTGTTATCTTTATGATATTTTCCTGGCACACTTTGGGCCCCTTGGTAACAACTAAAACATTGTTTAAATGCCATAAGCCTACTTGAGTATTATTGCTGACCATGTCCATCCCTTTATGACCACAGTGTACAGAACATCCAGTGACTGTACTCAAAAGGCCTCCACAGTCACAGATCTTATTTAGGATGTGGTGGAATAGGAGATTCACATCATGGATGCGTAGCTGAAAAATCTGCAGTAACTGTGTGATGCAATAATTTTAATGTGGGCCAAAATCTCTGAGGAATGTTTGTTTTTTAAATCTAAGCACACAGATGAAGTAAGGTCCAGCTCAGCACCAGTTCTGTACCTAATAAAGTGTCCGGTGAATGTATATTTCTTGTAGCTAAACATAAGATTGCTTTTCTTTCATTTTGTTCACAAGTTGTTTTTTTTTTTTTTTTTTTTTTTTTTTTTTTTTTTTTTTTAAGGTCACGAGCAGTTGTCCAAGCATTTCACTGCATATCGTACTGTGTATGACTGTGTATGTGACAAATAAAAATTTGATTTTTTTGAAGCTGTTTTTTCTCTTATTTATTATATTTCTGTGTTAATTTGAAATTAAATGTCATTAAGACCAATTTTAACGTAAATGAATAAATACTGAACTAGGATAATCTGCTCAAATATGAATGTCATTCAAATTCATGCATTTAACATAACTTAGAGAAACTTAAATGGAATTCAGAGATACACTAGTGCATGACTTTATCTTTAAGCAGAGTTTATAAGACTGCAAGAAAGTGCTCCACCTCTTTCACACTATATGATGGAAGGTGTAATGAAGAATGGCATGAAAAATGTATGGAATCACCTCAAAGATAGCATATGCTTTCATGACTTCAAATAGTTCTTTGATGTCAGGGTTTTGCAGGTTTTTTTCTTAATTGCTTTGACGTCATTCAATTCTCACAACATTTTTGAAGTTCTCAGCTCTGAAGGTGCATCTCCCAGAATATTTCATGCAGGCAGCAAAACACTGCAGATAACTTGCAAAAAGCTGCAACGTATCCAAAGTCCTTAATTCGTTTAGCAAAATGAAGTGTTTGTGTCAATGAGTGAGTCACTGCCACTAAAATGACATGTTCCTTTAGCAGTGTGTAAACCAGGGTGGTCAAAATATTTTTGATATCCTGTCAGGATGACGGTGGAGAACAAAAGTATGTTCCCCATCTTCTCACTTACTTACTTACTGACAGTCTTGTCCTACATGTTTACACCGACACTGAATAGCTGCATATAAACGAATAGACTGTTTGAGCAAATTCTTTTTCATTCCATTTTAATTAGTAGGACGAAAAACATCTGTGGTGTATTTCACATAACACAAACATTTAGATAATCAGAAAAGAAGCACAGTGGAAACAAATTAGAATGACTTATTACTGTGTAATTGCATCTTACAGAAATAAAACAGTGCTGAGAATACCTGGGCCTGCTGTACGCTTGACCACAGACTTTGATCACACTCAGCAGTAGTAGCAGGGAAAGAAAGTGTCCCATTCATTCACTCTTCTACACTCTTCTTCTACTCGCCTACTTCATTAAGTACACCACTGGGTTTGATTCCCTTTTGCCTTGAGATACACTTTATTATTCTTTATTGGATAGATTCAGCAAAGAGCTGGAAAGGTTCTTCAGATATTTTGGTCCATATTAACATGATAGCATCATGCTGGTCTTGCAGATTTGCTAGCTGAACATTCATGATGCCAATCGCCCGTTTCACCTCATACCAAAGGTGCTCTATTGGATTGAGATCTGGTGACTGTGAAGACATCGAGTACCATGTTCATGGTTAGAAGAAGTCATCAGAGGATGGGTACACTGTTGTCATAAAGAGATGGACATGGTCAAGAACAAAAAGGCTAAGGGTACATCTTTCACCATCTTTCAGTGCTGTGATTGAAGGCATTCCCCAACTGTCTGCGAATGGTATTCATAGACATGGATCAATGGTCATGATAATTTGCATAATGATCATAAAACTGACCTCAAGGCCCATTGTTAGTAAGTGGTGCTTGTTTCGATCATTATGCATTTGTGCTGTTTATAAGGTTGGGGAAATATGCAGTCGGCTGTGAAGAAGTCGCTTGGATGAGCGACGAAAAGATTTCTCCCACTGGAAACGCTGCATCCAGATGAACAGAATGAACTTTTTAGGATCGTCCACGCTATTACACCACCAGTAGCAGCTGGATCTGGAAGGATGGTTTCATGCTACCATGGTATTTATGCCAAATTCTGAAATCTAGACTCATCAGAGTCATCATCAATCGTCTATTTTGAAGTTTGGCCATTCTTTTCTGAACCATAACATTAACATTTTTGCCCACAGAACTGCTGCTTACTGGGTATTTCAGTATTAATATATAAATCTGATCCGTTATTATTATTATTATTAGCGGTTTCTGAAATACTTGGACCAGTCAATCCGGCACCAACAACTGTGTTCTATGTTTAAAGTCACTTAAATCACTGTTCTTCCACATTCCGATGTTCAGTTTGATCTTCAGCAGGTCATCTTGACTGCGTCTGCCTGTTAAAATGCACTTGGATAGTGCGACTGGCGATTTGATATCAACAAGCAGTTGAACAGGTATACGTAATGATGTGGCCAATAAGTATATATTCTGCTGTCTTCTCCTTGTTACACCCCCACATTCCTATAATCCTGCTCTTCACAGATAAGCCTTTGCCAACATGAATGTCTATCTGAGCACTCGCCTTGTTCACAAATAACTGTAACTCAATTGCACTTAAAGTTTTTCTCAGTTGCATCGGCCCAATTCCTGAATGATGCTTGAATTTTACAAAACAATATGTGAAATCCATCAACAAGGTCATTTTGTGCACATTGGAAAGAACGTTTCACATTCTTCGCAAGCGTTTGTAAATGTTGTACACACGAAAAGAAATGACTAAGTGCAGTTCTTTTGCTTTGCAAAGTAAAATATGAAACACTCTCGGGATTATTAGAGTATTCATTTTGATACACAGTAGCGAGTAATTATTCTATTCTTTTCTTCTCAGAAAAATAACAGTGTTGTACAGTAAGTGCTCATTGTCAGTGAGCTTGCTTAGGACAAGACCTTTAGGAAATTAGAAGATGCGGAGCACATTCCACTGTCTGTCTGACAAAATCTCTAAATATTTTGATCAGCGTGGTTTACAAAACCTCAGGAGAACTTTTCGTTTTTGTGGAAATCATTTATTAATGCAAAAAAAAAAAAAAAAAAAAAACTGAAAGAAATGAAAGTCAAGATGGTTGGAAGGGTGTGAACTGTGAAAGGGGTCAAAGGAAACATGCAACAGGCAACATTTCTTTGTTCTTATCTTTCTCACACGATCAATAGAAGTGAAAGGGGAAACATTTTAAACACCTCCCCTTTCAAGTCCAACTTATTCTGTTTGAAGTCGGTATTGTAGTACTTAAAACAAGTGAGAGTGTGTCGGTATCTACGCTCAGCTCCTCGTAGACTTGAAGAAATGCTATATTTTACGAGCGCACATGAAGAAATTTACTTTTGATATATGAAGGGTCTAAATATGTCTACATCAAATGATAAGAACAGCTTACTGTATGCCTATGATAATGTGGTATTACAATAAAACTGTGCTGTAATGGAAAGAAAGAGCTTGAAGCATTAAACACACTATGAAACTAATGAATACACCACTTTTGTCTCTTGAGTTCCAGAGTTGTTAGCAACTTTGAGTCAAGATGCATCACTTAAAATTAGATGTGGCAAGAATTTTATGTTTTACCTTTGAGCACTACTACAGTTTCATAACCATACATATCACTGAAACAATGCATAGTAGTTTCTTTTTCTTTACCTATATCACAAATTAAATTCCTGAAATCAACTCTCATTTAGAAGTCTGCACACTGCAGGAGACTGATGATCTCTTGTATTTCTCAGTTCAGTACCTTGTTGCAGTCATTTCATTTGAGTTTTGTGCCACATGACCTCTGAGCTGTTTTTATTTGTGCTGAAGTTGAACTTTATGGAGCTTTCTGGTAAAGCCAAGACACAGCCGGGTCTGTATCTTACTGAAATACACAATCGGAGAGTGCGAAGAGCTTCTGAGTATCCTGAATACCTCTGGCTGAGAATGATTTTACATGTCCATATCAGTGTGTGTTCCTGCCTTGTAGCTTGGTTCCAGACAGGTGCTGCATGCTCCAGCGCTGGACACACATCGCCTGTGAAGATGAAAACTCTCCAGTAGAAGCAAAGCAGAAAGCTTCGTGTTGGCTGAGGTCAATATAAACTGTTTGGTACTCCCAGGATCTTTCAATAGAAAGAGTCAACAGAGCTGTTTATAATCCTTTAGGCTGAGCTTCATTCTGTGTTCTTCCATGTCCAGGCCTTGCAGGGTCTGTTGCAGAGTATGGGATAACTGCCTGCCTGAATAATATCATCCACATTTTTCCAGTGGTCACTTCTATTCTGTTAATCGTTGCTAAAAAGATGATGGGCCCTAGTACAATTATCTTCAGATATGGGGTATTTCCAACTGGAGAGGTGTCCCTGGTAGCGTACTTTCTGACAGTGGTCTGTTATAATGCTGCAGATCCATGAAATTAGGCCTGCTTTCACTTCAAGATCGAGGAGGCATTGTACTGCCACTGTGTGATCTAGAGCATCAAAGACCTTGGCAAAATGTGTTGTAATTAGACTGCATACTGAGCTCCTAACATCACAGGATGTATATACTATACGATTTGCTGACATCGCTTTAAAAAAAATATCAGAAGCTGATAGCCTTACTGAGACTAGTTCCATCCTCATACATCCAGTCGTCTTTTTTTTTTTTTTTTTTTTACCTTATCTTACTTCTTGGTTTGCTGGAACAACACCCACAGAGCAATTGCCCAGGTGACACACAGCAGTCCCTAAAGCTCCTGATTTCCATTTCATTTGGGTTTATTGAATTGTATAAAATCCATATTTTAATCAGAGAAACTGAAGTATAATTGTCTTTCCATCCTTTGTCTTGTCTTGACTATTTTTTAGTGGGTTTATTTCTTGTTTTTATATGATTTCTTCATTATTTTTTAAACACGTATAACATATGATTTCATACTGTATTCACATTTGAACACATTTGGGTTTTTTTTTTTAACATAAACAATTAATTTCATTTTTGACAATTTTGAAATGTTTATTAATTACCAGATTTTCCCTCAAAATGTTTTCTGCCAATCGACTAATCAGCTAAACACTTTATCTCGGTATGGGTTGAGAAAGAAATGTTTGCCCAGGCTCAGGTAAAAACATTTAGACAGAATAAGACTAGCTGTTTCCGAATGATTAGAGCCTATTAGCTGAGGTAAATGGTAAGTGGCTGTAGCCATTAAAGTCAGACTAATCTTCATATCGCCCCTTCTTTTGATGATAGCAAATAGGGATGTTTTTCAACTATCCCCCAATTAAGTGTTACTACTTAAAATTTGGGGGTAATGTCTGTGTAACAACCGTAGATTTTGAAGGGGGACTCTACGGAAACCTTTCTGTTTCTGTTACAAAGCACTGTTTTTTAAATCCTGGCTCTCGTGCAGATTACATTCTTTCCTTTTCACTGATTTTGTGTTTTATTACCTCCACGTGTCAGTTTTCCAAATAGATTTCCTAACGTCGTGCAATTGCTTTTCAGCGCTGTGTTGAATTTGAACTTAGTTCTCTTTTAGTCAGTGCCTGACTGTGTTTAGCCCACACCTTATTTTGGCATCAATCTAAAGGCACATTCAAAAGTTATAGTAGGAGCTGGAGCCAACGAACCATGGCAGAGTTAACTTCCAGGTTGGCTTGCAGGATAATAGCCCGGCTGGACTCAAGTGCCTTGTCGAGGCCATAACACTAGTCACATAAACACTGCACAATGGGAAGAAAAGGGTGGGGGGATGTTAACCTAAGACTACATGGGCAGACACACACAAACCTAGATCTATTTGTGGTGCCTAATAACAGCAGTATGCCCAAAATATGAAACAACACACAAAGTGAAGATAACACATTGCATTTAATGTATAGCACTAAAATGCAGTGTGTTTGTGTGTGCATTCAGTCCAGCAGCTGCTTTTAGATCCAGATGTACCACTAAAAAATGCAAACGATCTTCTTTTTTTCAATAAAGACGCATTTTGTGCATCTCATCTTTTTTAATTCAGCATTTTTTTCCCCTTTTCAGTATTTCAGAGAGAATGTTGAAGGCAGTTTGATGACAGAGAGCAGTGTTCTATCCAAGGGTTTGAAATGGGGTTTGAGTATGTCTTGTCATACATCTTGAGTGAAATCCAAAGTGACAGGCTTCCTGAAAGACCGAAGATCTGATGCAAACTGTCACTGCACATTATAGAAGCTGGCGCATGCTAAGCTCGGTTTACAGCATGTTTGGGTTGTCTGCAGTGTGAGTCTCAAAATTACACTGTTACTCTGATTGTTAATAAGTTTGTATAAGTAACGACTAGAGCATTTGGGGAGGAGGCTGTTTGCTTGCATTTTGATGGATTTATAACACCATACAGCTATTTGCCACCTGTTCAGTTGGAACATCTGTGTTGAACTCATTTCCCGTCATTATCAGATTGCTATTTTGGTGTATTTCTGGGTTCTTTTACAATAATTTGTCTGTTAATGTGGTGTAGCAATGAGGCATAGTAACCGTGCATGCGCGCGTGTTTTGAAGGTGATGGGAAAGAAAACCATTTAGCATGTCACATATGGTCAGTGAATTTTCATGTTCGGATTCACTTGTCAGATGTCATTAAATGGTGACATTTAACACAAATAGTCAAGGTTTTGTGGGATTGTTTCCACCAATTTGCACTGCTTTTAGAATAAAAACCAGAGGGTGTGGGGCGTGGGGGCGCATACGAAAACATGAGCCAAAAGCATAAGAACAACCTAAAGATCGGGATACTACTTTTATTTGGTATTGCACACCCCATGATACACTGATGCATGCGATCTAGTCTACCGCTGCTTCCAATTCAGATTTAATTAAATATGTCTTCACAGTGTGCAGAAACAAAGAAATTTGTGGAAAAACAGGGGAAAATATGAAAAAACAAATAGAAAAAATTTATGCAATTTGCTGAGCTCTGCAGGTGAGACTTCTTCTTTTTTTTAATAGAATAACCAAGGGAGAGAATTTGCTGGAAACCAACATAGGAAACAAAAAAGAAAAACAATCAATCAAACATGAACCATATCAGATTCAGTACATATCACTGCAGTTGTTTTTGTCTGCGAGGCAAACCTCCCATCCAGCTGGAGGGTTGGGTCATAGTTAGTTAGGTTTACAGCCAGAAACAATGGGTGCAGAATGGAAATCTATTATCCACTCTTTACAAAAGTAATCAACATTAGTTATCATTCATTCTTAATTGCTTTTGTACAGTGTCCACACATGAATTATACAGTAAGCAACAGATTCTGTTGAGGCAGATTTACAGAAGAGGTACACTGCCCCCAAATGTCAGAAAGACCAAATTACATGCTCGGGATTTTCTCAGGTTTTATTTTAGTGCTGTAATCTTTTTACAACCCTAGATGGCAGCAGATATCTAATATGTATTTTTAAATAACATTTCATTTTCAACTTGAGAATTAGTTTTCTTTTAGGCTAAAACACTTTAAGGCTCAAAACAAATTATTTACGTCTTACACTGTTTAAAGGTGTCTCAAATAGGATCCCACATTTTGTGATGTTCAGATGTTTGAATCTTGTTTTATTTCTTTATTTATTCCCTAAAGTAAATGTTATAAAAAAAGGTGTTTGAAGATATACGCACTTAGACTCCACCACGAGACAATTTACATGTTTTAATAATGTCGATTTTGAGCCTCTCCAAACTGTTCAAGCTATTTTGACTGGAAAATGTTCTTTGCACTTAGATGTCATTCATTCATTTGTGGGATTTAGACTCTGTCAACTTGTGGTCACAGAATGTAGTTTCTTACAATGTGAGTTATGCAAACGAGGTAGAAACAAAATGCCGTCACTGGACTGGCAGGAAAAAACACTAGACTATGAGAGGAACTGTGTCCGCTTTGTACTTGGCGATGATGAAACCTGGTTAGAGCATTGCAATGACATCTGGCAATGACACTTAATGTCTACAGTGGTGACAGCAGGCTTGCAGTTTGAATCTGTTCAAAGAAGAATGAAATCTTTATGATGGGCAAGCTGCACGGGAGTGGACACAGCATCCTTTTTTCCTGTTACATAATGAATATGCATATGGCTTAGTCTGTGTCTGTCTATGTGCGCACTGATGTGTGTGGTTGTATGTGAGCTTAGTCAGACTCCTCCAGATTTCTGCCTACGCAGATTAATATCTGCACTTCACAAAGGAGCCCTGTGTGCCTTGCAGGACAGACTTTCAGGACAATGAGTCCACTGTGTGACAACACCATCTCTCACTGAAGCTAACTGATACGCACCCTTTAGTTCTGAGATTATAGGAAGCACAATCTTTCTGCACTAAAGGTGATAATTGAATGACAGAGCTTCCCAGGTTTTCTCAAGGCTTTTCAAAGATTCATTCCTCTGCACTGCGGAACATTCAACTAGAAAAGCCAATACTGTTGCTTTGACACCTGTACCTCTACTTTTGGTCTGCTTTCAGTGTGGGCAGCCCGTTTACAGCTCAAAACCACAGGATTTTTAAAAAAGTATATATGATTTATAATGGTCTAAGAAAAGTGCCGTTGGTTATAACAACAAATCCTTATTGAAGTCTGGTGCTTTCACAGGCCATGATGCTGTATTTCTACAAGCCTGCCTGATCCACAGCATGTTTTTGTTCTCCTCCGTCTGAAATACACAGTAATTGAATATGATCCTGAGAGAAAAAGCCGAGGCTCGGTGGGAAGAAGAAGGCGGTTTTAAAATAATGCTATCCTGGAACGGTGGATTCCCAGTTTATCTCATTAGTCACTGTCAGTTAGTCATTAGCTGATGTCCACAGAACATGTCGTCCACCTCCCTGCGGAAATGACCTCTTGTTACATTCCCCTAAAAGTCCAGGGGATGCGGGGAGGTAACAAAAAATGTCTTTGTTGAAAAAAAAGAAGACAAAAAGGCAAGATTTGGATGCCTGTTAATCAGGAGGTAATGGGGGTCATCTAAAAATCAAAAGGTTAGTTTGCATGTAAAAATATCCCTTGGGCAACATACTGAACTCTGACTTACAGTGTAGTCACTGTAGTGTAAATGTGCAAATGTTAGATTAAAAGCACGTAGGCTTACAAAAAGGTGTGAATGGGTGTATAAAGGCTTGGAGTCAAAAGAGTGCTCAAAAGCACTATATAATTACCATTCCATTTACTAGTAAAGTAAAGCTTTTTATATAATAATGACAGTCAAGCTGCCATCATCATCAAAAGAAAGAAAACATAAGTTGGTCACAAAACAAAAGAGAAAGTTAAATAGGTTAAACCACCACCAACAACCTCCTCTCCAGAGAGCAGGAGTAAGCAGCCACGACACACCAGGCTCTCTGGCACTGGAGCTTTGGAGCTCGCCTCTCTCTGGCCTAATTGCTGAGTAGAATCAGCGGCAGGGAAGGGTGGCACCTGAGGCTGGAGCGAGAACAAGGCACACTTGCTAGGGGAAAATCACAGCAGGGCTTGGGCTGTAACACCTCTGCTTTTCTCTCATGACCCAGAAACCAATGTCCATGTCAGTACTGAATGTTGTCTTCTGTTACAGTAGTGGAGGAGGTAATTGAAGCTATTTTAAATCTCCTACAGTAGAGACTGTCCACATGGATCCTCTACTGGAGGAGATAGATAGATAGATAGATAGATAGATAGATAGATAGATAGATAGATAGATAGATAGATAGATAGATAGATAGATAGATAGATAGATAGATAGATAGATAGATAGATAGATAGATAGATAGATAGATAGATAGATAGATAGATAGATAGATAGATAGATAGATAGATAGATAGATAGATAGATAGATAGATAGATAGATAGATAGAACACTAGTATGGTTCCACAATGGGAAAAAATAGGTGTAAAGTGCTCCACATGTGTGTGTCCATGTAGGTGTGAGTTCAAGAGAGTCCGTGTGTGGTCATGGCTCACATGGGTGAAGAGGATGAGAAGAGGCGGGAGAGAGAAAAAGTGAGAGAGACTGTAAAAGGGAGGGACAAAAAAAAAAAAAAAAAAAAATACTGCCTCACAGGCCGGTGTGTAATGAAACATATGTTTTGCGTTGGAGAGAGATGTGTGTGCATGCAAGCGTAAATTGTGTTTTTGAAATGACTGTGTATTTAATCCTACGCTTCTCTGTGTAAAAGTGAGGAGAATGAAGCACAGTATCAAAGTTTAGGCATGTACAGTATTATACTACTACTATTAATACTACTACTACTATTACAACTGTATGCTTTTTAGCATAAGAGATGAAAACGTAATAGGTCTTGACATGGTTTAGAGAGGGATTCTGGGTAATTTGAGTAGATAAAAGAGCACGTTATGGGCGAATTACCACAAACAGACAGCATATTTGAGTTTAACAAAAATTGAGTTGATAGCTCAGTGGGAACACAGGAGCACAATTTTTTTTTTACCAAATGATTTTTTTATGAGGAAGATCAGTTCATGTGGCAGTTCATGGTATGGTGCCACGCAGAAGATGAGAGGAATGCGGAGTTAAAAGCACGACACTGTTAATGCTGGGCAGATTATTCAGATGGCATGATGTTGTTTGTTCTCTTCAGACTAATTGAAAATAATGTCTCCAGTTAGGCATTTTAATTAATTAACACCAAGGAATTTAGCTGACTGAACCTATGAGATCTCATAATCGTAAATAATTACTCAGCCAGTAGATTTCTCCATTTAAAAAGAAACCACTTGAAGATTTCTTGGGAATTCATACGATACTGAGCTCCTACGTTAACAAGATAACCTAAAAATAAAAACCCAAACTCCACGCCCACCCTCCTTCACAAGTTGCTTATTAGTCGATGGAAAGAGCAAAGCAGGAAGGGAGTGAAAATTCTGAGGCCGGACTCCCAGTGGTGGTATGTTTGGAGGGAATTGCTTGTAAAAGGGTGGGTTAAGGCAAATATGCCAGATATAACCACAGTGCAATTTCAGTGAGCCCACAGATTGATTTGGGTTTATTACACTGTGGCCAACTGCATGTCTTTGCTGGCTAGCAATGAAAATATAAAGCAAACCGCCCTCTCAGGCCTGAGAGGGTGGTGCTCATGGCTACTGATCATCCCTGCTGTGCAAGCAAACAAGCAAACAAGCATGTTTTACCCTGCATCGCTCTCAGGTGGCATTCACTTTACAACCTATATAAAGGGCTCCCTTTGGTCATTTGTGGGGGTAACCTGTGGGGTGAGTAGTACTTCAAATATGTCAAAGCAAATGCCTGTGGTTTAACATGCAGCATTTCAAATATGTGTAACTCAAAACAGAGTTGAAAGAGATCCAAATGATCAATATTTTGCTGTAAATTATAAGCTAATGTGTATAACACTGTAATTAGATTATCTGGCGATATCAGTGGTTTTGTCGCCACAGTTGTACTACAAGCCCTATTATTTCTGTGAATAGCGGGCTGGGTTTAATAAAGACCAGAGGAGTCTCAGTTCGACAGATGGATTTAATAATTCTCCACCAAAATTATATTTGTGGCAGTGAGATAAAAGCTTTGAAACTGCATTTGGACTAACATGAAGGAAAATAAACTTTTCAAGAAGCAAAACTGATTTGGAGAAAATAGGGAAAAAAGGACATTTGAAGGTCTTCTTTTGGTGTGCAGTCAAAATACAATAGTTGATACTAAACGGTGTCTCTTTAATGATTAATAAATCTTTAACTAATGCAGCAGTAGCAAATTGGGCATTCACATGTTGCGAAATTCCTACTGACTGATGCTTTTTCTTTGTATTTCATAATTAGCCTATGCAATTACAGATGTTGGCAATCCGTTAATGGTTGTGTAGTTAATGAATTTTAGTTTAGATTCTCTACAGCCTTTTTTATGTACCATGATTACAGTCAAAGGGAAATGTCAATTCCTTACAAGTAAGGTTGAAAAATATGGTGATGACTTTGGCTCCAATATGTACAACTCACAATAGTAAGACATAACTATCACAATATCCTAGTCCCAAGCATTTTTTACATTTTATTTTTATAATTATTATTTGTGTTATGTGCCCAGTCCAGAGCTAAAATATATTCCGTTTGCTATCAAATAAGACTGGCAAAGCAGAAAATCATTGCGCATAGCAAGCTGCAAAAGAAATCAATTATTTGAATTCAGTAAAATTAATTTGTAATAACTGACCAACAACCATCTTTCCATAAAGCAATGTAAAACTAAAAGAAAACCTTAAAGTTATTAATTACAATTGCTTATAAAGGGTGCCTTGTTATGTATCTTACCGTAGGGGGGGACACCAATATAAAACAAATACACTAAACAGCTCTGCATTTCACACTTTTATTTGCTTTACCATATTTTGAAACAATCTTATATAAGCTATATTTTAACTTTAATTTTTCATTGTTATGATTATTTGCGGCTGTTCCCCTGCTTCCCGTTGATACCCACGCACTAGTTACAGGAGGTGCTTTATTCCGGCTCTGCGGAGTAATTCAAGTGTGTGAAAAGGCTCCGCTTGTCAGTCAGACTTTGAACTGTGCACTGGCGCTCATCGCTGCTAATCTCTGACCGCTGCTTGTCATCAACAACGCTGCCGCTGACACTTATTCCCGACGAGCTCAGTTGTGTAGATTAGGATGAACAGTCGCTAACAGGGGCAGGAAACCCGAGGGCAATACCGTAGGGACCGAGCGGAGATTAAACGTTAGCTACACCGTTTAACGTTCACGTTACTCGGGAGTTGCGATGGTCCAGGCAAGGGATATTTTTTTAGCCTTGCTTCTCGTGAGCTGTACAGGTAAGGAAAAAAATCTCACATTTGAATCAACCCTCGCTTTTAAGACAGACGTGTTTTTGTTGGTGTTTTGCTGTGAATCCCCTTCTATTTCCACCCTTAAAAAAATGTGACCAGGACCGCAGGCATCTCCTCGCCACCTCCGCCCGCGGGCACTCATTTAGCAGGTGCGACGGTAACGGCACTGCGACTGCTGCTAATTAGCCTACTGACGAGCTGTTTATTTATTTTCTCTTATAAGTAAAAACAGCTTAAAGCTGCCAGCTGCTAATGTGTTACACACTCCCATACATTCAGAGGGGGAGCTTCACTTTGCGTGACCAGCCTGCTCGCTGACTTCGCATAATTGTACATTGAATAAAATATGACACCGAAGAAGAAGAAGAAGAGCCTTTAAATTTATATTGGAGTGGATAGGAGCAGCATGAGAAAAGGGATTTGCAGGGGTGGCATGCATTTCTCTGCATTTGTAGTCGTGTTGATGTGGGCCGTTCTCTCAGCTTGGATGGGACGTGTTTGTTGTTGATGGGGAGTGATGCTGGGCTCTCTGTGTTTGTAGACACACACACACACAGAACGGGATACGCACTGAATCACGGGCTTCTGGGTTGAGTCACGGCATCTCAGGTAAAGGTATAATCTGCATAAAAAAATAAAACGCATTTTGGCAGGTACCTCTTCATGTGTACAGGTGCGATGGTAGCATTGAGAAGACGATGATGACTGGATGAAGTGCATGGACAGTCTGTGAGGGACAGTGTTTGGTCTCTCTGGCACACTGATGCATAGCAAGCACAACTTCTACTCTGAATCATCTGTTATGTAATCTGATGCCACGATAAAGGCTTTGAAATGAGATCCTCTAAGTTGGTAAAATGTGTCGTTATGTAAGTGTAATTGAGGGAGTTTTGTGTGAAATTACATTTTAATAACATCTGCCCGCCCCCCTTTTTATTAACCTTAGTGATTTCACACGTGAGGTGCTTATGTATGAAGTAGTACTCTTAGCTACCCTCACAGGGTCTCAGGATTTTCGTGGGATAGCCTTTTAATCCTTTATGTGCAATCCAGTATGTGCAGGGGTGTTCCTCCATCAGGAGAGGAAAACGCAGAGGGAGTGGAGCTCTCCCTGCTTTGTAATAGTAAACTCTCTTGCAATATTACAAAATATCAGGTAAAATAATAATAAGACCTCAATTGCTGGATTAAATTTTCTCTTGTAGAACCATTTGAAGTGGGAGAAAGTAGCAGTAGGAGGAGGTAGTATTTTTATGATGTAATGGAGCAAGTATATATGTTAACCTCTTAGCATATTTGAATTCAGTAGTTGAGGTGAATGTAGACTTGTGGACTTCCTCTTGGCTCTGTTTTTGACTTTAGAAAACCTATTTCATAACAGGAGAGTTGAGCCAATCACACATCCTTTTCATACCTCATCGGGAGAAACAACAAATTCCATTTTGGTGGTGTAGTGGGTTAAACAGAGGTCCTTTCACCCACGAGAGCTGCGTTTAGATCTGCATCATTGTGTGAAAATCATAATTACAGTAATTTTGGTCAGTATTAAACTCACAATTACCTAACACAGTTGGACAGATTTTGTAGAAGCAGTGTATTAGAAAAAAAAACTTTTCTCTTATTGAAGTTGATTGCTTAAAACTTATTATAATTAAGTGAGATTTATCTGTCATTCCATTTTCTTCTGCTTCAGGGGGCTGTCCGAGCTTTCATAGTGGAAGCAGCATGGTATACCCTGGACAGTTCGCCAGTCTATCACAAGACAAAACTGACTAACTAGATATATAAATGTGAAATTAGCCAAATCTGCCACTCTCTCATGGGGAGTAAAGTTTGACTGAGAGGCCATATAGATTGGAGGGGCTGTGCTGAAAGGCAAAGTAAGGAAGCACAATAATTGTATAGTAATTGTTGAAAGCCAAAAATTAAACTTAATTGCACAGTCCTAGTCGCAGTGCTAGTGAAGTAAAAAGTCAGTGTTTTTAAAAAAAATTTTTTTTATATGTCCTTACCTTTGCTAGTGTTTTTCTGATGGGAGGAGCTTAGAACCATCCACAGAATAAAACAATGGAAGTAGATTCGGGGTGTGAAAAATGAAACAGACACAGACGTGCCTTAAACCTATATTTTTTTTAAATGGCTACCAGTGGGTGGTTGCACTTGCAAACACTTGCAATCCTATTCACGTTTCATCATAAGCACATTGCGCAAGAGCTGTCTCCTGTATCAGACAACTCCTTTCTTTGGCACAAGAGAAAGTCTAATCCAGTGGTCAGTTTCCTGTTATTTTACCTACAATTGTCTAATATATGCAAGAACGTTTGCCATTACAGAGCAGGCAGGGCTCCAGTCATTCTGTTTTTCTCTTATGATGGAGGAACACCCTTGCACATGCTGGATTGCACATAAAGCGTTAAAAGGCTATCCCACAGAAATCCTGAGCCCATGTGAGGGTAGCTAAGATTACTTCTTGACATGACCTTCAACACTCTACTCACATAGTCATTGTTTACATACAGATTATCTTTTTTTTGTGCTATACCAAAAAGCTCCTTGTGATGGCTTTGTTCAGCAGCAGATTGCTGCAGTCAACTGTAGTTTGTATAGAACATGTTGGTTTGTCTGCAAACACTCACCAATTACTACCCAAGTGCTGTTAAACTTGAATGAACTTCAAGAAATGAAGAATGTTCATCTTCAAAGTAAAAGTTGTGCCTCAGTGCTGCAACCAACACATTTCAAAAGTCACATCATATACTTTTAAGGCTAGTGTTTGCAGACAATTCCCCGTCTTCCACACAAACTACAGTTGACTGCAGCAATCTGCTAGCAAATCGTTTGGGTAATACATAGTTCTACCTAGGGCTGGGCGATATGACCTAAAATTCATATCTCGATATTTTTTAGCTGGGTGGCGATATAAGATATATATCTCGATATTGTTTTAAAGCCGTAAGTTAAGAACAAAAAGAGAGTTCTTAGTCACACTGTGTCCCAGATGTCACACAGGCATTTTTATTTACATACAGCATAATTTACATGAAGAAATTACTCAAAAATAAATTATCAGCATTTATTAAGTATTAATGCTCCATAAATAAAAGAAAACAATGTTGTTTTTGTGCATAACAAAAAGCTCATAATTGTGCAGTCAAAATGTAAACTAACAGACGCTGAGCATAATAACAAAGACAGATTTCCCAGCTGCTCTGTTCCCAACTTCTACTGCGTGACTAACAGCCTTGAGTTTGAAATCCTCTTTATGACCCTTATACACACAATACGGTAATATTACGTTGAAGCACAGTACGTATCACTCCGCAAGGCTCCAGACTACGGTAGCCGTAATGCTCCGACAATCCATCAAGTGCTGCAGCTCCGTGTCTTACCAAAGTCGTACTAAAACATTTGTTGACAGATTGCTGAGCGCCGTGTACCACCTAAAATCGGTTCGCGGTCAGTAAGCACAACCAGAATTCATACATAAGGCGCGCTGTCAACTTTTGAGAAAATGAAAGGATTTTAGGCCGTGCAGCCCCTGTGGGCTGCATGTCGTTAGCGTGGTTAGCTCGTTAGCGCGGTTAGCTCGCTAACACGTTGACGCCGTCCAGCCCCACAACTCGCTAACGGAGATTTGCCGTGTCCATCTTGTCGCTGCCTGCAGGTGAAGCTATGGGGGAGGAGGGGGAGTTGTGTTCAGTGAAGGAGAGGCGAGGCCGAGTAACGTTGGGCAGAGACAAAAGTGGACGAAAGAGAGGCAAACTTGTGGCTCCACAAGTATAATTATAACGTAACATGGACTATATCGATATAAAGGATATTGTCACATCTTATATCTCGTATGAAAATATATCGATATTTTTTAAAAACTCGATATATCGCCCAGCCCTAGTTCTACCTTGTGACTGATGGCCTTCAGATGAGCACCAATTGGTCTCTAGGCCTGTGTGACTGAGAGTTTACTCACTTGACCCTGAAGCGTCACACATCCAAAATAGAAAACAAGTTATTGTCACATGGTTAGACAAGGAAAGACCTCATAAATAATTAAAGCAGCTTTGAAATGAGATCCAGTAGACTTCAGTAAAAGTTTGGAAAATGTCCCTACAAACTTTACTGCTGGGTTTCTGGTCCCATTAACTCATTTTGGATCATTTTCAATGAAAAATATTCCAAAGACTTAATCATGCTATCTTTCACAAGAAGGATTATCCAGGCTATTCTCATTGACTAATGACTTAGCCAATGACTGTGCAGTTTCATAGTCTGATCCGCCCACTTTGAAACTCAAGCACGGTGAAGATGAATATGTTCATCTCAAGGCTTAACAAACCAATGGGTGATGCCACAGGAGCTTCACCCATCTTTTATACTGTCTGCGCTTAGAACAGAGGGGAAACAAGAGCAATCCTTTTTTTATTTTATTTTTTATATTTCTGCATAGTGTATTTTAGTAAGTCAGACACAGATGTATTGCTTATTATATAGCATAATAAATCATAGGCGCCCGTGAGTAACTTCAGAAAATCAGAGTAATGAAATGATAGTGTTAGATGAACTAAAAAAAGTTCTTAACATTTTAATAACGTGCATAATTAAAGCAGCTTCAAACTCTGCAAGTGTCTCTTCTGCTTGATAGAGAATATTTGCTTTTGTATTATTCAGTCTAGCCAAGGCTGATAAAATAATATTTGAGATCATATAATGGTTAATCTAGAGGTTAAGTTTTGGCAATTAAACAAATGTATTGATGTTACAGATTGCTTAAGGTTGCAACAAAAAAGGGGTTAATTTATGATTTAACTAGTTTATTTACAAAAAGACGTGGGTGGGTGAGCTTTAAGTATGTTGAGACAGCCCAAGTCTCTGCCATTCGGAGGAGAAAGACTATGCAGGTACGCTTCTTATTAAGGTTTCTCATGTGATGCTCGCTGTCACTGGGTGAAATCGACTGAAAAGGAGTGCACCAAAAACCTCCTAGTGATTGCTTTTTTTGCTAGCAGATTCCAATGGTTGCCTGTGGTTTTTCACATTTGTTTGCAAATACTAACCATTAGCCGAGCTACTCTAGTCACTTCAAAGTGAATGTTGTGGCTTTTATGTTGGCTGCCATGCTGAGGGAAAACTTATACCTTTAAGGTGTCGCACTTTTCACAGTTTCACTAGAGCTTGTAGAGTAGCTGTACAGTGTTTCTATCAAAGTTTCTATCTTCCATGTACACTAGGACTACAGCAATATTCTAAGGACCAAAGAAATCACTACGAGATTTTCGCCAGTCAGTTGGGAAATACTTCTTTCACTGACCGAGGGGTAGACCTTTGTGGTAATCACTTGATGCTACATTGTTACCACTGTCCAAAATAGTGAAGAAGTTGTCACATGTCTGCAAAACATCAGTAGGATGCTGGCAAGATGAATTCCTGTGTGATCTTGTGAATCCTGCAAGAATTTAATTATCATGCAATGTAAGGTTTATATTAACAGTGATGGGTTGAAACTTACCTCATGTGCATATTATTAAAGTAAATAATTGTGATTCTACTGCCTGGAATTTGATTTTATTTGGAAAATAAACTTGTCAGACTTGGACAAACTATGTAATATTGATATTGTTTCTAAAAACCTTTCCCTCAGACATCTTTGGCATTTTTTATTGCGTAAATATTTTGGCCTCATTTTAAGGTAATTTATGTCAGCCCAGCCAACTAATTGGTTAGATGGACAATTTGGGGTTTGGTTTTGGTTTGGTTCAGCTCCTCATGCTACGCTGGTAATTCACATTCAACATAGAGTTATGCACAACAGTGGATAATGTAGAGTTATTAAAGCTACGTTAAATATGGATATAACAGTTACAAGGTACATGTTTTTCACTTCTTATTTTCCACTTCATTGCACTCATAATCATGGTCTATATTCAGTGTATCTGAGTGTAAACTGTCATAACTTCATGATTTCTGACTCATAAACTAGTCACATTCTCACATAACTCGTATGGCATCACCGAAGCAAAAAATATTTTTTACATTTCTTTCATTAAAGTATAAAAAAAAGGTACTTTAAAATAGCACTTTTGATCTTCGAGCATGTAAATCAAAGAAAATCTTAATCTTTTTACAGTTGATTATATGGTGTAGTTGCAGTATTAGTGACTGAACTGAGATTGAGGAAGGATTAACCCTCTTTCTCTATCTCTTTCCCACTCCTGATGGCTGCATGCTCAATGGGCCCGTTGAGCTGCTTGACATGATTATTAATTGATCCTCTTTGAACTGATAACTGGGATATGGAATCATTTCAGAAAATGAAACATAGCCTCGGAACTTAAAGTGAGAGAATTTAAGGAGAATTGGGCAAGATAAGAGATGACTTCCCAGTGTCCTCAATGTGTGAAACTGATGAATGAAGTGCAGTTCTGCAGTTTGACCCTGCAGTTTGGATCCTTTGACCATGCAAATGTGCCTCTCTGGTTTACAGCAGGATTGTTTCACTTAGCTTGTGTTACATCATCAGTCAGATCATGTGGAAATCATGACGTTGCTCCATGCTGCACCATACAAAGCAAGATGGAAGCATAGATGACTCTAGGCTGACTAACAAAAGCTCCAGACTTCTGACTTAGCTTCATGAGGGAAAAAATCCAATAGTTCCATCTTAATAAAGCCAGTAGATTGTGGCACATTGTGTACTGGCAGCACTGTTTGCCATATTGAGATTTTATTTGGGACGTCCACTAAAATAGATTTCCCTCCCCCAAAACACACACTACAGTCACCTACGTGACTACAACCAATCATTTTACAAAATTATATAACCCCACTGAGAACAGAGGCCTTAACAGTATGTCTCTGGCCTAATACCTTTTGTATCTTGGTTCAGCATAGTCATACCTTGCACAAAGACGATAGTTCCATACAATCAGGACTCCAGCTTCTGTTTTTGTTATTGTTAAAGTTCTTTTTTGATCTTGTCTGATATAATATTTAGAATTTCAAAATAACTGTCTTTAAATTGTTTGTGTTGCCAGCTAGCGTCAATCATTTGTTGATCTTAAAAGACAGAAAAGGATGTTATTCAAGCTCAAATTAAAAATTATTTGGCATTTTTTTTGGATAACTAAATTTAACAATTATCTAAATGTGTAATTTTGATAAATTCATCTTTTTTGTGGACATTATATAGGGTTGCTTGACTGCCCTATATAATGCCCCCAACATATTTAACCAAATGTCTTTGATTGACTGTGACCAGGATGGACAAGATTAGAAATGAGTATTTCAGAGGGACAGCACGGGTTGAGCAGTTTGTAAACAAAGTCAAAGAGGCAAGTTTGAGATGATTTGGACATGTGCAGAGGAGGGATAGTGGATATATTGGAGGAAGGATGTTGACTATGGAACTGCCAGGGAAAAGAAGGAAGTGAAGGAGGACATGCAAAGCATTGGTGTGACAGAAGACGATGCTAGAGATAGGGTGAGATGCAGGCATATGTCTGCTGTGGACCAGCCAAAAGACAAAGATCAAAGCAAATGTATTTGTGTCCAGGGTTATCATTTATTAATTAAAACTGTAATAGGAATGCTAGTGTAATGTGTATCTGAAGACTTTACTAAACCTACTAAACCTCGGACTTCTAGTGTCAAGGCAATCTCTGCAAAATTGTGTTAAATGTTGGATTTGAAGGAAATCTATCTAAGAAATCCAGCCAGCCACAGTGGATAAAAGGCTAAGCCCATATCTTATCACCTCCAGTTTCGGTTATTTTTGTTTTGTCTTATCAAATAACTTAACCTGCCATCATATGAGCGTCCACTGACAGTCTACTGCTAAGCTTTAGAGGATGTTTATTGAACCCGAATTTGTTTCGCTATGTAACAGATTCTGGAGACAAACAACTATTGCAGTGGGAACAGTTTCTGGGAGACAGTTGTCAGCTATTCATTTTTCAAGTGTTTTATTTGTTGAGACGTTCAATTTCGAAAATTTATTATGTTACTTTAACTGTTAAACAGTCCATGATGCCCGTTCCCTTACTCAGTAGCTCTGATCCCTCTCACACATCATTTTTAACATTCTCATAGAATCTAAGGTTTTCACCCAGAATTAGGATGAAGCAGCAAGTGAGGGAGTGACTGTGTTTTTATTCAAGCCAGGACTGCTTGACTCTTTGGTGATGGGGACTGGATTAGACAGATCCAGGTCTGAGAGAGTTGAGGAGATTTAGTGCCTAAGGACGTTAAAAAAGATAGCATTACACGTGCATGTTACCCTGTGAGATACTGTAGGAGGAACATAAACATCCTTTCCTAAGGGTGTGCTCACAGAAGACTCACAGGCTGTGGGCTTAGTTTTTATTTATTTTTCTTTTTGAGTGATTAGCTTCTGCTGGGGTACAGATCTTACGGCATTCCTGGGAGTTTTGACTTAATATATCTGGGATTAATATTAATCAAATTTAAACATCAAATGTGAACCAAATCAAATTTATGAAACAGGTTAAAGTAAACTGAACAGAGTGGCCTGGGAGGAAAGCTGGGTTTGCCTTGTTTTTAATGTATATGAGCAGGAAAAATCTGCTTCAGACACTGCTGAACATTAGAGTAACTTCAGACTGTTCCAGCTTCTCTCAGATATAGACATGCTAATATCTCAGCACTTGCATGAAATTAGGGCAATGTGTCCTTGTCATTCATTGAATTAACAGAACACAGTATCCCGGTGGACATGTAACCCTAAACTCACAAACTTTTAGGCATTATTCTCTCTTCTTTGAAGTTTTCCCTTTGTGGTTCAAAATTTTGAGTATCAGTTATCTACTTGGAGGCAAGTCAGTTTAATGCTCTAATTCCATCCAATGTTTTTTAGGAAGATATGTTATAATTAAATGTTTGCAAACAGTTGAGGTTGTCAGTGGGTATAATAGAACTGATCAAAACCGCTAGTCCTGTTTTACCAGAGTTGACCAGTTCCCCTTATCTATTTAAATACTTGATGCACTTTCAAAATGTGTCACCTTTTCTCTCCTGGTTATTCACCCTTAAATAAAGACTTATTTCGCCTTGCTTAGGATGATATGAAGTGAGTACCTGCTGGCTCTGTTTGGCCTTTCTGTGCCCTATTTGGCAGTTAGAGAAGCCAGGGGAGACAGCACTCCTGTGACCCAAACTAAATCATCACAGCCTTGTCTGTGGCCCATGTGGCCCCCTGAAATAAGAGATGGGCTTACAATCATGTCATGTCCGTGCTGGGAGGAACTGTGTCCCACTTTACATGAGATGCAGATGAGCCTCCTCAGCTTGAGCTTACAGAGTCTTATCAAGCTTACAGTATGTCTGATTTAAGAAAATGGGTGTCTCATCTTTCCATAATAAAGTAACATGCTGTTGGCTAGGATTTGGCTCTCAACTTCTTTTGTGTAGCGTGAAGGGAAGCAGTGTGTGCGTCTTCTCATGCATCCATGCACATCGTGGTGCATTCATTACCGAAACACTGTAGGATGCATCACCATGCATAAAGCAGGGAAAATTTGGATTGCTATGCCCTAGGCTTTCTTTTGATTCAGTCACTAAAGTGTGTCACCCTCTCTAACATTATACTCCTCTACAGGGTTAGTCATTGCCTGGCAACTTAAAGATACCTCTGTTTCTCCCAGTCTTGACATGTGGTAATATAATTATGGAAGAAATCCATCATAGTGGTACCACTAGAGGTTTCTACTAGTGTGGAAAGATGAAAAATGTAGTCTTAACATTTAAAATCTTTTAAATACTGTAAAATTGTGCATTTTGTGTTTTTGATGTTTGACCATTTATATATATTAAAAAATGTCAAAGACTCTGCTACCTTAATCAGTGAAAGTTAGAGGGTTAATGGTCACCACCTGCTTGAAGGACTTGTGGAAAATTGTAAAGTAAGTTATCCAAGCCAGAGCTGCCCTGCTCAAGACAGAAAATCAACTTGCAATTGCTTTTCTGGGTGGCTGCTACACACAGTTAGCTGGAGACAATGCAAAATCGTAAATGAAAAAAGACAAATTCGAGAGTATATACAAAGAAATCACCATATTATTAGAGAACCAGAAGGCTAACACTTTATTCTCCAACCTACCCTGTGTTCTAAAACTTTAATAGTAATAAAAAAAGCTAGTAAGCCATTACAACTAGATTTTGAATGTCAACCAAAAGAACAAGACGAGATTGACATTTATGTGAAACTAGGTTACACGGAATTTGATTCTACTCTGAACAGGGCACACGCCTACTTCATCAATGTAAGACACTTTTCTCCATTTTAAAGTTTTTCATCGACTTTTCTGTGCTAAAGATGAATCATGACCTGAAATGAGCCCCCTGTGTACCATGCAAAATAGGGCCCAAATTTAGACTTTTTCAGAAACTTTGACTCAAGGCCACTTTCCAGTTATTTACACTAATAGCAGTACTTCAAATAGCAGTTGAAGAACTAATCTTAGAACATATAGCAACATATAAGTTATGTATGTCTAATAGCTAGATCACTAATTCTTCTAAAGTGGAAGGATGCAACATCGCCCACCCATACTCAGCTGGATCAGAGATCAGTTGCAGAGTAATTTTAAAGGGGCTCCGTTGATTCAAAAATCTGTTGCTATGAATATAGATTAAATGTGCTGTAAGACAATTTACCTGTTATACCCAGTCATTTGTAGTAAAATATTGTATGTGGTGTTTGTAATTAAATAATAAAGCAGATTTTCTTATCCCTCTGCATTTCATTATCAATAATAGTATACTTTCTGTATACCCTATTTTCAATATTTATCTATATTTTTGTGCTTGTCTTAGTGTAGAAGCAAAATGATTAAAAAAAAAAAAAAATCTATCCCTGAACTAGTGCAGTGACACTCATTCAGGAGAAAAAAAGCTAATTAGATCACAGTAAGAAGGCTCTATCTCCAGGGGGGCATTAGCAGCTATAGCTATATCTGATCCATTCAACATGCAGGATCCACTTTGAAATAATGACAGTGAGTTCACAGACAAGCATTACTCCCTAAACCTACAGAAAATAAACAGTCACAAAACTATACAGTGTTAAAACCCCGTTTTGCCACATGTAATGGTTTTACATGTGGCAGGGGTTATGTGATGTAGTCCATACATGTGGAAAACCAAACATGTTGATAAGTTTTAATATAATGATAAACAAATGACCCTTACAATTTGCATAACAATCAATAACCTTGTATTCAAAAGTACTTTATGCATATTGTTAATCAGCTTTTTGTAGATTTATTAGCCTGTAGCCACAGGGATGAGTTAAATGTCATATTATTGTCAAGTTAATTATATTTTATGGGTAAATGTTTCAGTATTAGGATTTTAAGAGCATTAGAAGAGAGGAAAATTTAGAAAGTGATATCACTGGGGCTGGGAATTAACCTCATTTCATTCTCATTCATGCAGAGCAATCTTAAAATTATGTAATGGATATGCCCAAAGATAGAGAGAAACCTACATGGCAACATGGACCCTATTTTTAATTCTTAGCAGAACTTTTTTATCTCCTGGAACTGTAGGTGCACTGACGTGGTAAAAAAAAGTGTTCATTTTGATTCCAATGTGTAATATTTACAGATAATTTCTGATCAGTTTGCTTGATTACTTGATTCTGATTGTATCGTTGTGTGATAATTGGCTGTCTGCTTTATTTCTAGCTGTGCGAAAACCACTGTGGACTGTTTTGGCAATCCTCCTATTGAAATTCGAGCAGGATGAAGATTTTACACTGTACAGTCTGAGATCTTAATGTCCACTTCGACCTTTTGTTATTTTGACACTGGATGCAAGCCCGTGGTCGTTGATCTCAATGAATAATGAATAACTGATGCTAAGAAAACTGTACCATCTCCTTGTATTTGCTTTCTTACTGCTTGCACTCTACTGCCATGCGTTTTCATATTTTTTCCCCATTTGACAGACATTTCACTTCAATTTGAGGTGTTTAACTTCTAACTGAAATGCTTTCCACTATATTTCCTCTAACAGGGAGTCGCAACAACCCTTTTCCCCCAACAGAGTAGCTTCACTAGGAGTGTGTAGCACATGAAGAGGTTCACTCTATTTACCACAGACCCCAACCATTTTCATTCACACTGTAACTAATCAAATGTAACCACAGAAGTTTGGGTGTGGAAGCAATTTTCTGAAGCTGTTAAAGGCCATTTTATTTTGTTTTTATTGGGAGCACTGGATTCCTGACATTAATTGGCTGTGTTATGGTCAGCTTAACAGAACGCTCTGTGGAATTCCTAAACCTGGCACCCACACCCATTGGTTAGAAGGTGCAGCTGGAAAACTCAGTTGTCCATCTGAGTCAGAGACCACTGGAGTGCTACAATGACAGGGTGCAGGTGATGGATGGGATGTGATCTGAAATGCTGAAGGTTGTTTAGATATTGTTGGGCTCTCTAGGACCAGTACACCATCACATCTCCATTTCTGTGTTGTTGTTAGTCAACCACGTTATTGGAGTTGAGTCCAAAACCCTGTTTTACGGTGCTGGAGATAGACATCACTTGCATTAAGAGGAACAACTCCTAATGAAGAACTCGCTGTTGAAGGCTGTAATAATACTGATTGTCTGTTCCTGCAAAAAATAATATTGTGTGTTTTTTCTGGAAAGGTAGAGAGCTACATATAGTCATAGATTATTATTATTTTTTCCATTCATTGATCTTGCGTGCTGTGTTAAAACACTTAGGCATAGCGGCGAAGTCATATAATGGTAGGGTAAACTCCGCACACATAATGTTCTGCCAGTAATTCCACATCACTCTTCTGGCTGTGGACATTGATATGGATGCTTTGGGATAGTGAGTCTGACATTTATTGACAAACCTAGGAAAAACCTAAGAATCTCAACATAGCTCTGGAAATTCCATCATTATATTTTTTGCAATAAAATTATGAACCTAAAAGTCGAATCACACATTAATAGATAGACATGCAGCTCTTGTAAATATTTGGTGCCCTAAAATAGACAAGTGGTGATGACTCATAACTCATGAAATTTCACTTTAAATCTTGACAAATAGCTTTTTATGTTTTGAACATTACTGATCAAGCAGTGACATTAAACTGTTTGAGTACTAACCCATCAAGAAACACTTGGTAGTATTTGTTTAGTGCTGGTTCACTGATATCATATTAAAGTATCATTGCTCAAAAACTAAATGAAAAAAAAAAAAGCCATTACACTTCATCATTTTCTTCATTTAATATAAATTAATCATAAAAAACGAGCTGCAGATAAAGAGTAGTTGACGAATTAGAAAACAGTTCTTCACCCCAGAGACAATTGATATGATAAATCCTATATAGAATTATTAAATAATTAAAATATATCCCCTGTATTACTTTATTGATAGGGAATATTTTTATTGTTATTAGTAGTGCTTTTAAATATCCAGAATCCAAACAATGATACCTAGTTACAGCAGAAAAGAGTAGTTAAAAAAAATCAACCAGTAGTCAATAAAGCTTAGCACTTGATTTACCCAAGTAATGTTTGATACTAAAATGCAGTATCCAAACAGAATTTGTATAATACAGAGCTTTCTTTGAACCTAACTTTTTTCTCTTTTTAATGCCGTGCTGTGAGCTTGGCATCTTGTCTTGCTTGTCTGTCTTGCTCTGTTTTACCCTGTCTCTCACACTGCTCCCTAAAGGATCCCTACTCAGTATGACTCATTGACTTCCACTGGCTGAAAGCTGTCTTGCTCTCTTTGCCAGCAGAAGCCGGATGTGTCATGAACCCCATCGTGCATCTTTTCCATAGATGCCACAGCAGATGAAAATTGCTCTGAAGTAAATAATCTCACAACACCAGTCACGGTGACCAAGCCAGTGTGGGGGCGGGTCAGCTATGCATCCTTAATATGTTTGAAACTGGGAGTAAAACATGAAAACCGCCAATAAGAACCATTGCCATCTTCCCAAGATTATCTTTATAGTTTTAGTATTGTATTAAATGCTACTGTACTTTTGGTTGTGATTATAAAGCTGCAGTATAGAGCAGCTCAAAACAAGGGTTGTGCTCAAATGTTAACAGTCCCTTAAAATGGTGTTGATTTACTTAACCCAAACCCTGTTAGATTTTTATGGTGGTGTATTCCTCAGAGCATATCTTTGTCAAGCTAAATGCATTTTAAACCAATGGGAGACTGGCACAACAAACAAATCAGAACATGTTTTATTTTTCACATTTGCATTTCTCATTAATGAACCATTATTGCAGTGAATAATAATCTTAAAAAAAAAGTAAAAAGAAAGCACATGTGTGATGAGGCTGCATGTATGCTGTTAGCAAACAGTAATCATCCCCTGTATCCTCAGTGGCATACTAGTGACTTGAGTGCATATTCCCAGTGGAGATTCCTTCACAACACCCACCATTAGTGGAAAGAGGAATATGCCCGTGAAGGACTTTTCTCTACCTTATGACAGCACATGGCTGCTTTCTCTGCATGAGTGGCTGCAAAAACAGTTAAAACACATTTTGACTGAACAGGGTCAGGGCTCTGTTTCACTAGTAATGCTGCCACCATGCTGAAACATTAAGTATTATTGGCATCAGCTGCTGTGACATTCAGAACACTGGTGTGAGTGAACCATATTGGTAAAGATGTGCGTACAGTTGTTTGTGTGCATTAGGTTTATTGATGTGAAGAGGCTGAGTCAAATAAAAGTGCCCCTGTCATTTTTTTGTATTATGATCTTGAGTATTATGTTGCAATACTTAAACTATTCAGAGTTTGTCTTTCCATTTACTGGACCTTTAGGCACTGTATTTGTTGGCATTCAATATAAAAGTACTTTTAAAAGTTTACACTGATGCCTTGATCCAGCTGTCCAGCTATTCATATGAACAAAAAAGTGGTTTTAGTCATATATTCTGAGGATCTTTCTTAAACAATGATGTAAGAGTTACATCAGTTAATGCCTATCACAGAACATAGCAATGGCTATATACAGTAGGGCTGCCACGATTAGTCGACTAGTCGCGATTACCGTCGACGACTAATTTAATAGTCGAGGTGTCGTTTGAAGCTTTGTAAGATCCCAAAAGATGCAGGAATAAGTAGTAGGATTTAAGAGTGTAATAACGGACTGAAACAGAAGATGGCAGCACTGCATGTACAAGGATGCCAGCTGCCGTTAAACCCCAAAGAAGAAGAAGCTCTGTCCCAGAATTCATAGCACGGCCCTGCTCAGTTTCACAAAAAAAGCGCTCCGACGTTTTCGGAGACGTCTGTTACCCACTAGCTCGATAGCTAGCCGGGGTTCAAGGCTCACTAGAGCCGGTGAGAACACCGGACTCCCGGCAAATTGTTTTCAAACCACCGCGGTCTTTCGTTCCTCAGGTTAAACATGATATATAAGTAACTTAGATAACTTAAAAATGTTATTGTTTGGCTTTTTTCAGTATTTTATTTGTTCCTGAGTAAATCGATTTGGCTGAGATTAAAGTTATAGTTTTTACACAGCTGAATAAACGTCAAGCAGACAACTGATTATCAGAAGCATGAGATCTTCGAGAATATACTCCGGAGTCCTGTTACATTTTAGATAGCAAGGAGCAGACGGCTGAGTTTATTAAGCTCCACCGAAACAATCTGCAAATTTCATTAAAATTTAATAAACTATCATCTTGTCTTTAAGGTATGTGCTAACTAAAAATAAACACTTAATGTTGTAACCTAATGATAGTTATATAAGAGCAGATGCATGCTGGTGCAATAAGCTGTACGTTTTACGTCCAGTGGATGCATGATCTGATTAGTCGACTAATCGCAAAAATAATAGGTGACTAGTTAAGATAAGATAACCTTTATTAGTCCCACACGTGGGAAATTTGTTTTGTCACAGCAGGAAGTGGACAGTGCAAAAGTTATGAAGCAAAAATTAGTTGACTATCAAAATAATCGTTTGTGGCAGCCCTAATGTACAGCATACAGTCAATGTTTTTTTCCATACTTTCTCTTACAAATGAGCAATTAATTAAAGAAATAACAGTTATTCTTTTAGTATTGCCTTGTATTCCTGAACTCAAAGGACCCTCATTTATTGTAGCAGATCTACAATCATATTATATCAAGAAAAAAAATTATTTAATTTCATTTGGACTGCACTATATGCAGTTTGTGTCCAAATCATTGCAGTTTAATGTGTTGCCCAGCCCTTAATTAGAAAATAAACATGGAGGAATGCAGCATTGAAATTCTTTTGCAACATGAGACATCGTGATTGCAGGGCTCTATCACAGAGCTGTTGTGTTGCTTTAGGTTTTTTGGTGATTTTTCAGCAATAGGTTGACAGATTTTTGCCACAATTCCAGGATGCTGTGGGCTGAGGCGACTGTGGTTACTCTGCTAGTGTCTCGTTTAAATAGCCAGCGACAGTGGCCATCATAAACAAGCTGGAGCTACACAGGGGTAAAAATGTATGCTGCTGTCACTTAGACAATAATTGGTCTCAGCCTGATCTGTGTGTTGTGCAAATTATGAGAGCATACAGAAATAATCAGGAGGCTCAGAAGAGCAGTAAAAACCATGAATACATTTATTATTGACAATAGGTGGTAAGGGAAGTCATCATACTTTTAAAGGGTCCACCAAAACAGACTTTTTTTAGCCTCTCCAAACACTAAAATCTCTCCATATGGATGAGTCAACAAAAAAGCTCCACTAAAAGGTGCACTTTTAATGGGGTGTGACAGCTTTACTGTGCCTTCAGTACACTAATACCTGCAGATTACACCCACAGAGTACTACAATAAACTTAAAAAATGTGTCACAACTGTATTACACATGGAATCAGGGGTGATTTATTTGTGTTCTTGTAGAATCTCACAGAGGTTGCGGGATTTTGCATCCTCTGTGTTGCAAATAAATGGTTTTGAAGCAACTACATGCAAACAGTTGCAGCTTTCATGCCTCTATTTAACTTGCTGAATAATATCTCACAGTGCTAGAGGAGGAGAAAAAGTAGTAGAAGTAGTAGTAGAACTTGTAGAACTTCCATTTGATTAAAAAACATATATTGTAGTGTCTTTGGTACTATATTGTGAATATGTGGGGTCTCCTTACATGATTGTAATAAATTATTTCAGTCTGATTTATTTTCTTTTTCTTTTGGAAAATTTGGAGACATTTTGAACATGACTTACATGAAAACTTTTATTTAATATATCCCCTCACTTGGGAATAACCTGAGTTTCTCAAAGGAAAAAAAAGAAGACCTAAACTGACTTCCTCAGATGACTTACATTTCCGACTTCTGAATTTCCCAGGCTTTTTACTGCTGACAAATGTATTCTGTTAGCACAGCTCACAGGCTTTGTAACAGAACATTGAATGAACTACAGCTCGAACGTGCAGCGTATACTGCCTTCCTTCTACCTCAGGCTGAATTTAATGAATTGTAAGCTGGGAAACTGAATCTGTACCAATCAAGTAGCTTGACTGTTTTTTATAATTTGAAGGTCAACCAAATGAAATGCTCCGGCAACTATCCATAACAAATCATAGCAAATATAGTGATTTTTCTTTTTTTATACATATCATCAGCATAACTGCCTTGAAATACATTTCCACTGATAATGAAAACACTCACGTATAATACCAAGGTATTAAAGGATCTAAAAGGCATTGTATTGCTAATAGTTGTAAAAAATTCTAGTGCCTAGATTAATGGCAGTGAAAGTGTTCCCTCTTTGTGGACGTCTCTGGAGATCCTAGCTCTTAGAAACAGGGAAGTTAACTCTCTGGAGGCTAGCCCTGTCCCAGTGTCTATTTTTATAGTCCAGTCTCTGATTGGCCAAGAAGGTGTGTATGTGTGGAAGCTAATGTTGTGTCATAAGGTGCCTCTGTGCCATCTGTCGCCCTCAGTGGAACCATCGTGTAGCCCAACCACGCCCTGTCAGTCTGTCTCAAAGAATGCAGAACACAACCTTGGGCTTTCCTTGCTCACTTTTACTGACAGCTATACCGCAAAGATGATGGAGATGCTTGTAAAGAAGAGAAATAAAAAACTTTTTGAAGTGAAAAAGATTCTTTTTTTTTCGTGTTGTTCATTTGAGAAGCTATATGTAGTGCGATGAAGTGAATTGAATGTTAATACAATTTTTTTTTTTTTAAATGTGTGTTAGCTCTTTGGATTTGTACAGAAAGGAACGCCTGATGTTAAATGCCAACATTAACCATGGACAGATTTCTTAGCAGGTGTAGTAACAGGTTGTTCATGAGTCACTGCTTGTCTAGTCTATGTGTCGAATATGAACTTGTCTGACTATAAGTGTTAAATAACTGAATCACAACATTTGTGTTACAGACTTGGCGGACCGAAAGATAACACAAAACAGATGACTTTATCACGCTGCGTGATCGTCTCTTGTCATAAATGTCTTTTCTGCCTAAACCTGAACCTTTCCATCGACTTGTTCAGCTTTTGCCTGAACAAGCACACCTGTGTCTAAAAACTCTTAACTGGTGTTGCCTATCCTCATGCTGCATGACAACATTGCTAATTAGTCAGCCACTGGAAATATTTTGGAAGAGGATGGCAGTGTTGCTTAAGAATGCTAATGGCCTGCTGTTATGGCTTAGCACAATTAGATGTGGCATGGATTAATGAGGGACATCGGGAATGGCCTTGAATAACACATAGCATTCTACTGGAGTACAAGCGTGTCCTTGTCACAAAGCACTTTACAACTTCAGAGAAGTCAGAATCTGCAATAAGAATTCTGACCATGACCCTGGGCAGGACTGGACAATTAAAATAATTTTATTTTCAATTACCATTCTGGCTTCCAGCACTTATGAAAAGATAATTGAGATAAATTGAAATTGTGCAGCATTCCTCTGGCAATGATGCTCTTGTTTTGTATTGAATTATAAATATAGCTTGCCAGTTTTCTTTATATTGGTGGAATTTGACTCCCTAGAAGCCCAAACTAATAGGTTCAGGTGCTATGGTTATTTTGATTTATTTCATTTTGGATTTTTTCTGTACTTAAACAACCTCAGTAGCCCAAAATATAAAAAGTATGCTGATAAAGGTCTTTTGTTGTTATATAAATATGTATTACTTTTAAGGTCAATAATCTGTTTTGACTCCTCCTGTCACTGTATTTCCTGTGGCTGCTGTGTTATTTAACCATATGAACATGCACAATAGCTAACAGAAGAGGCCTGTTATTGTCCCTAACCAAGGTACCCACTTCAGCAATTGGTCCCAAGTGTCTTGGAGGACAAAATTTTTCAACAAAAACTATAAAGTCTGTTGTTTTTAATTTGTTAAAAAAAATGAGGGTCTTTGTCATCATTCTTGTGTTGTAATAAACAGGGTTTTATTCAGATACTGCAACCAGGAGGCCAGTTTTTCAATTGGGAAAATGTTGTTTATACACATCGGCCATGTGAACTGAACTGAAGACTGTGGAGGCTGATTAGTAAGATGGAGAGAGATCCTATGCATATGGATTGTATAAGAGGAGGAAACATGCTGCAAAAATCTGGTGTTGCAGGAAGCTGTTGACAGCTTGGTTTAGTATTTTGAAATAACACATTAAATGAAATCAAAATAGGGTTAGTACACAGGGTTTCTAACTGCAGTAAGTTGAAATTTAACATACAAAACAAGTATTTTAAACCCCATTTGACAGTATAAAAGGAGCTTCTACTGTATGTAATATTTCTCTTTTCTTAAAATATTATTTCATCAGTTTAATTATGTTTGATTGATTATGGAACATTACTTTCTACTTTACTTTTCACTCTGCCGTGCTGCTGTTTCTTCTCTCCTTTCAATCTTCACGCTTGATGTGAGTGAGCCGTAACACAAACCCACTCATTTTGAGTGCTGCTTCATGCTCTGAACAATTGAAGAACATGGTGAAAAAGTCAGTAATCTGTTGAACAGGTAAACACTTTGATTTCAAGCTTGGTCACTCAGTTTTGTATTCATCATGCAGTCTGTTTGGTCATCTTTAAAGTGGTGTTTGGCTGGTTAATCATATTGTCAAGTGGGAAATAACAGCTTAGCTTTTTTTTTTTTGTAGAGCCAGCATTTAAAACAGCTCCTCAGAAACCTGTTTTGATACACAGGCACATGTTTTGCTTTGGTTTGATTGGCTTAGAGTGGAGAAAGTGTTCACTGGTCAGCAGGGACATAATCTGAGGACAGGAGAAGGCAGCTGAGGCATCATCGTCTTGGCCACTGTGGTGGTTGACCCTTGTTTATTTACTGGCAAAGACAAATTTTACTGGCATTTGATACTTGGCAGGTGTTTAAGACTCTGTATAGAAGGCGGGACATTGCTATGTGATTGACTGCTGGTGGGTGATGTCCAAATGCTCAGCTGCAGCCAACTGTTTCCATGCCAGCAAGCGAGGCGAAAGAGGCGGCCACGATGAACGTTGTCCAGTATTTGTCTGGTCGTGCGATAGGTTTGGACTCCTGGCGAGCGATTTTTTTTCCACCTGCTATCAGCTAGCTCATGTGATTGTCCTCCTCAGCTCTGTAACCTTGATGGAGACACGCTCATGCCAGTTTTTATTTTCATTAGTGCTTTAATCCAATTACTGTGTGGTCTGCCCTAATCTCTGAGGGGTTTGCAACACCTCCCTCCGTTCATAGATAACTCCAGAAGTGGCTGCACACACTGTGTCATCCTACACAACATAATGAGCACTCAAGTGCTGCTCTGCCTCTCTGCCCTGCCCCTGGCTCTGTCTGGCTGTATCCGAAATGGTGCATTCCCTCCTATTGATCCTCTTCCTGGTGGAGTCACAGGCAGGCTTATCCGGCTCGTCCCAGCTTGTCTGCTTTCTCAATGGACACACAGAGGGAGCTGTGTGCATGTGCCAGGCTTCGGGGTTCTGTGTAGTCACAGGCATCTTGTGGCTGAGTGGTCATTTTGGCTCCCTCCGTCCAGTCCTCCTACCCTCCCAGTTAGCCCTTTTTCCCCCTCTTTGTTGTTACATTAATTATTAGAGATGTATGAAAATCTGCCCATTTAGCACAGCCGTATAGTTTTTTTTAATTCTGCTAAACCTTTAATGGCTTTCACTCAAGTAGCAAGCGGAGTGGTTGCTTTGTGGGCTGTTTCAGGGGAGTGTGTCGTGACTAGCACCATCAGGGAAGTCACAGGAGAAACACTGTAATGATTAATCTGTAAGGACGAGTGTTCTTTTTTTCTTTTTTTTGTCAGTGACAGACAGTGATGGTTAACATTTCAGTCATTGTTCATGTTACACAGGCTCCCTGTTCTTGCCACGGAGAATTCAAACTGTAAATAAAAATTCCTTGCAGAGTCTCCAGTATTCAGCCTCCAAGAATCTTTCCATTTCACTGATTATGCATGTCTTTTTTAGACATAGTGACAGACTGCTCTCTCTCAGTCCTTGCACAGGTTGTACAGCTCTGCTGGAGCTCTAAGCTGGATGAAAATCAAACTCGGGTTTTGGGCATAATTATGTTTTTTTTCACAGGATCATGTATCTGTTTGTTTGAGATGGCAAAACATGTTTATTATGGATTGTTTTGGTTTCTTTTGCAGAATTATCTGTTTTTTTTGTTAGGCCAAAATTAATCTGTTTTCTGTGTATTATTATTATTTTTTTTAAAGCTTTTTCTCACCTAATTTTTGAGTGTCTCTGGCAGCACAATGTCTATATTGTCTCCTTGGCCTTGTATTCAACCTTCTAAATACTGATTCATTACAGGAGCACGCAGCATGGCATGATGGGTCACAGGCGCTCAGCTCTCCGCCTCCCTGGGCTTTTGTTGTGTGGTGCACAGCTGAGGCAGATGCTGAGGGGCACTCACACTAAATTGCCTGAATGAGGGCAAATTTTTCTTGGCCACTGAAGTGGACTGCACCGTAGCTCACTGAGTCACAGCTTATCTTCAGCACAGAGAGGAAAAGAGATGCAGCTTGGAGAGGCATATGGCCATTAGAGAAAGAGAGAGATCATTTAAACTCATATTTTGGCCTCCATTCGATGTTAAAGATCTCTGAGCACCATGGCAGTGTTTACCACGGCACAAATTATTATGTGAGTTCTGTCCTTATTTTTTTTCCAGCAGACTGTAAAATGAATTTGAAAGTGTCATGTCTGGGAGCGTGTTACACTCAAGTGTAAACCTGGAAAAATAACTTCCCAAATTGAATTTTGCTCATGAATACAGTCGATGAAAATTGAAAAACTGAACCAGCGCACTGAAGCATCACATTATTCCACATTTGCCTAGATCTGTACTTGACACATTTTAATTTTGCAGCGATCAACACGAAAAAGGTCCGTGTTTTAGTTTTAAAAACTAAAAAAATTCGTTTTTTTGAATTGAATTGTCAGATTTATATTTGATTATAGTTGATTTTAAATCTGTATTTAAGGTAAATCCTTTTTTATAGTGAACGGCATAGGCTACAGATCTTTTTGGCCTATGACAATATGATAAAGATGATATGAGATCAAATATGCATTATATTAGAATACATCAATATCACAGCCAAAAACCTTTCAAGCAGCCACTCTTTAACAAGAGATAAAAATCTGAATCATCCCCTCTGTGGCAGCTCAGCTTCTGCTGCCTCAGCCTCTTATTTTAATGTGTTCTGCCCTATTATATAACACATAAATATGATGATTACGTCAGTATTCCAAGTGATATTTTTCACTTTCATTTTTTAACACCTAAGATTCACATAATATACATCCTGTTTTCTGCAGACTGTGATTGGAGAATATTAAAAATTTCAGATATAATTTATTATTTATAAATTATGAAAAAGAAATTAAGATGATTTGAGAGATAAGTCTTATTCTGTGTTATAGATGCTACAGAAAGATCTGGTATTAAAAGTTTAAAGCTTTGAAATGGATCCACATAATTAGGAACCAGTCATATTTCTGTGCTAGGGGTTCCTTTTGGGTTGACTCATAAACATTTCTTTTAGAGCTAATGAACAGTGACTGTAAGCTGCTAGCCATCTGTTATTCAGTCTTATAGTTGAAAAGTAATGCACAAATGAGAGGCCCCAACTGTCTAAAGCCTTGCAGATATCGATGCCTGAGACTGGAAATATAATAAGGCAAGCACCAGCTGAGCCTTTGCTCTTTAGACATCCAGTAGTTTTATTGAATGGTACTGTATAGAGTGTTGAATTTATAGCTCTGTACAGTATGTAGTTACCTGGTAGAGACATTCAAGCCTACTACCACCAACGGCTCAACCACTGAAGGCAGCCACGGTGATCAGCTGAAATTGTGTGTTCGTTGTTTTGACAGCCTCTTCAATGTAAATAGTCACTCCTCTGAGGCTGCACTGCTGCCTCCAATCAGAGAGGGAGGGAGAGAGGGAGAGAGCGGCGGGCAAGCGGTGATGTCAAAGTAAGGGGAGAAGGGAGCAGGGAAACACGTTTCCATAGCAACTGGTAGAAATGAGTATAACTGTGGTTGAGAGGCATGAGCGGCAAGCAAATACTCACTATTTCCTTAAAACTAGTAAGTTCTGAAACTGAGCACTTAAAGAGCAACTCCCAGATTGGTGACCTCAGTGAATAAATGTAGAGAAATATGAAGCAATAAGATTAACATAGCATTAAGCATCAGCAATAAGATTTAACAGAAAAAATGTGTTTCTATGCATGACAATGACAGTTATAGTTGTTTAACAACTATACTCAGTTGAATTAGCATGTTTTGACACAGTGTGAGATGGGGAGAGTATTACCTGAGTTACTTTGTAGTTACTTATGTGGTAAAGCTATTAGCAAACCAAAAGAACATTTATGTTTTACGAGATATTAATTTGTTTTCAAAGCAGTATGTTGCTGCTAGTTCACGTTAGGATTGCTTCTTATTATTTAAATTGTGATATCAACAAATTGGAAAGTTAACAGACATTAAAAATACAGACTTAAAGCACAGTTTGTGTTTTTTTTAAGCCGAATCCCTGACCATTGCTCCCACCGGAACCTGTACAATAAGCTTCTCCTGAAAGTGAAAGTGAAGCAGCGGCTTGCACTCAAGGAACCATACCAGCTATCAGCGTCCCACAGTCCTGACTTCAAAATCCCATCCAGAACTCCATCTTATCTGGAGGAATGTAAGCCTTCTCTCTAAAATGAGTGCTGCACTCAATTTTTTTTCCTGTGACAGACACAGCACAGGAGTCCTGCTGCTTGACCTGCACAAAACAGCCATGTATGAAAAAAGCTCCATCCCTCTTCCTGCCAGGAAGGCTGTGGGCATGATATTCTGTACAAACAATAACTCATCATGGTAAAATTTGCAAAAACAAAGCAGTTAAAATAAAATAAAATGTCTTGCAAAATGTACAAAATGATGTATTGGCTATTTGAACATGCCTTTCCAATAAATATTTTTTTTAATTAAAAGTTAAATTATTTTGGTGTTTAAGGCTTAGACTGTTCATTTCAAACTGGAATCCCAGTGCTACATTTTCTGAGATTAAATGTTTCCCATCCCCCTTTTTTTTTGTAATTAGATGGTTTTCTTGATACCAGTATGAATTAGGAATCAAAATGCGTTCGGAATTTTTGAGTCTGTGTCTGCTGCATTGTGAAACCGACCAATTCTCAAGTCAAATGTTGAAATGCATATATTATTGTCATTTCAAATGGCTCGCTAGCTGTAATTTGTGCATTGTAATAAATAAATCTGGTTATGGTTTGCTCAAGTGACAAATGCGTTAGTTGAGTTTTGTACTTGTAATAACAAATCAACACCACAAATTGGCCTAAGTTTGTAAATTATTGGCAGCTTTTGTAGCTTGTTGGCATGGGACAAATCATCACTGAACACGGATGAGTCAGCCGCTTTCAATATATTATAAACACACTGGCACCATTACTGAGCAAGAGGCTCTTGATTTCTGGAGACAGTTGAATTATAGAATCATTTGCTTTCCGGTTATTTAGAAGCTGCCAATTAAATGCTCTTTGACAGTGAAGCAGTGGCGCACACATTCTTATTTGTGTGTCCCTGCTGAAAAGCCAAATATGAATAATATAAATTTTAGTAATGTATTATGAGCTTCCTTGCCCTCATGGCAAGTACACCATTTATTTGAAGGACACGTTCAATCTTTTGTTTGGTTTAGACCACAGATAGCGAGCTGATGTTTATTACTGTGACTGTTGGTTTGGCAGGCTTAAATTTTAAGTGTTTGAATGTGTGTGCATTTTTTACGCTGGCAGAATAGATGATGAGCATAATCCCACATGGCAAGTGAGGCGAGTCACGGCTTGGGTCGAGGCTTACTACAACATCCGACAGCCTAGGCTTCAGCACCCGGAGTGTTCTAAGATAACTACAGAGGCCAGAAGAAAAAGGCCAAACTCTGCATAATTTTTTTTTATCCATATAGTGTACTTGCCCTTCACATCTTACCAGCTACTTCCAAAATAACAGTGTGTTCCTCTGGGAAATGTAGATTTAAGATACAAGCCATGCTAGAAAAGATAGGTTTAAGCTACACGAGGCTATTAAAGGTCCTCCAGCTGCAGCCACTGATTGCTGTAACCCAGGGACATCAATGTACATAATTTTCATTCATGAAATCTTACCCTTCCATTACTGTCGTTACATACAAACGCTTGTACACACGTGCGAGCACATGTGCATGAAATTGTGCATGTGCTGTAGTATAATACCCTATGGCTATTCTGAAGAAATGGCAAACATGATCCTTAAATAGAAACTCGTACACAGAAATGATAGCAGAGTTTCAAGAAGGATTTTTGCTGCCATTTCTGGTCCCCAAACCACAGCTGTATTCAGATAGATGGCAAAACATGTTTTGCATTTTCCAGCATCATGCTGTGATCTGCATTGGGAAGCAGCAAATAAATAAACTATGTAACTGATGATATCTTACCAATAATAATTTTGTTTTTATACATGTTAGTATGAATTTAATGAGATTTCTCCAAGACTAAAACACCACTGTGTGGTTGATGACCTACAGAGTAATGAATTATTGACACTGCAAGCTGTCTCCTATAGTCATAATCAGCCTGCATCCAAATATGACATTGCCCAGAGCTACAGAAAATGTTACATCACAAATGAACTGCTAATGCCAGGAGCATAGTTATTGTTTGGATGCAGAAGAAACAGACAAACATTGCTAGTGTTTTCGTGATGTAATTTGTTGTTATTTCATTTAAGTAAGACTTTAATTTGCAGCTTAGATTTTGGGTGAGACAAGCAATCTTAAACCAGTTGTTGGCAGTTGATTTTTAAATTCCAGCCATATTTTGTTTTAGTCAACAACAGTTATTATTTACAGTAATTATCTATTTTTTATTTTTTATTTTATCACAGTTTGTCTGTTTCTTGAGTCAGATTGCAAATTGAATTTTCTTTGAATACTTCCTGACAACCTTGCATTGTAACTTTGTGTTCCTGGGTTGTTTATTGCATCATAGGCGGACACGTTCAGGTTGATTTGGATGAGGCACTCCCCAGTGGGACGTTTTTGTGTTCATTTTATGTAAAAGCAATTGAATGCCAAGTTGAACTGCAGGGAAATTACATGTTTCTTCAGAACTAGGTCATTCTTTTCTACTTGAATTGTTTATTTCTCTGTAGGTCTCTCATCCAGTCTATTGCTGGGTGCCTTAACGGCTAGGAAACATAGCACAAGTTTGTGTATGGTACTGCTATATGAACGCAAGTTTTATGAGCCTAAGGTAAGGTTTGGCAATTAGTAGTACATAGCACCTTCTGGTACTCTTTAGACCATCTTCTGCTATCCTCGTTTTTAGCTAATTGTTCCAGCGTCAGTATTCAAGAGCCATACTTTCCCTGTAAATTGTTAAAGTTTAATTCTTATTGTTTGTGTTTTATGATAAGGTGTTTACAGTTAAAATAGTGCAACTCAATGCGATCAAGCTCAAATATCTATGATAAGTAATAGTAAGGAAGGAATGGATGTAAAAAGTTACATTGCATTTACATTCTTTGATTTTGTGCATTAAATTTTGTTTTGAAACTTTACAAACATTTGTTGTTCCTTTGGGGTAAAAAATTTAGTTTTGTTTTTGGATGCTTTATTATGGCTTTGTTTGAACAGAGGCTGTGCAGAGAGAATGAAGATTTTGAAAGATATTGGGGCCTTAACACACAACACAAACAGGACGTCATTTATATGTCTCTGTTGAATCTATATGTAGAGCCTTCAACATAGTTATGGTATTGGCTGCATTTGTTCTTGAGCATGGTGTGCCTGTATTGGTCTCCAATTTTGCTGTAAAACACTAGTTGGAGGTAGGGTTTCTTTCTTTGAATTGGTCTGTTCTCTTCCAGTCAGTTTGACAAGTGGCTGCAGGACAGTAGAAAATGGGACAGTAACAGTCATTAGCGGCTTCCGTTGAGACGAAGTTATATTTATTGGCAGATGCATATGAGGTTAGGGCTGTGCGATATGATCAAAATCTCATATCCCGATATAAGACATCTATCATCCGATTACGATATAAATCACAAAAATTTAACATTTTCTGTAAATTCTGTGAATCTCGGGCAGCTCAACTTGCGTGAAGTTTTTCCAGCTGGGCGTCGTGTACTTGGAGTCGAGTGTTTTAACCGATGCATGAAACTATACATCTTTAGACATATGAAAGTTGGGTAATCAGCTCAGTGTTCGGCTTTTCCTCTATCATGCTTAGACTGGGTGCGGCGAAGTCACATGACAACACATGTGGTGGTATGATTTAAAAGGTACCATATATACTGGGAGGCATACTAACATAATTTAAAACAATCAAATGTAATAACCAACATCTGCAAGATCACATTGATTAGAGGTGAATACCGGTTTTGCTTTATTTTCAGTTAATTGCCGAGATGTACTGGCAGTTACCTGGTAGCAACATTAGCCATCTGTTATCATTAGCTGTTAGTTATCATTAAGGTATCTGCTAGCATCTGTGGCCGATAATAAAATGACAGTAATGTGTGAGCTTGGAAGCAAACTTGGCAGCCCTAATAGTCTGTAACATTGAAAGACGGTGTTAATTTAACAGGACACACACAATTATGTGTAAAAAGTGTTATGTTTCCCTTGAAACTGAGAAAAATCTACTAGCAAGTAGACAACACCAGTGGCAGTCTATTTTACCAAAGTCACAAGAAACACAACCTAAAATCTATCCATCCATCCATCCATCCATCTATCCATCTATAGCCTCCAGTAGAGGATCCATGTGGACAGTCTCTACTGTAGGAGATTGATAGAGATCTATCTATCAAATCTGTGCTATGAAGTATTTTCCTGGTAATTGGTATTTCTAGTATGAAAACAACCTGTAATACAGTACATAGAGAGAAGTTTCATCATCTGAAGGCTGTGACTGTTCAAAAAATAGTCTATCCAGCAGTTGAGTCATTTCAGTCTGGACCGTTTAGATTAGGTAGATTAACCAACTGGTATACCATAACTGCTACTTTTGGAAATATGCTACAAGTAATGCTATAAATACTCTTAAGGTAGGGAATTAAGAAATATTACAGTTATTGGTAAACCGTGCTTGAAATGTATGCTACAGGCAAAAATAATTTTCCTGCTTACTCTTATCTACAGTTCTACTCCTTTAAGTTCTTTGATGCGGTGATCCAGTCTAAGCTTACTTCAATTGTTCACTCGGGATTCAGACAGTGTTTCCTGTTAATTACCAATAGTGTGGCCGCTCACTAATGTAATTTGTGCCACCATAGTTTCATAATGAAACAGAAAATATTTACACTCTTTTCATATTAATATGAAAAGCATATTTCATTCCCTGTAAGCTATTTATTGCAGCCAAGAGCTTGCATTCAAAAATATTTGCAATATTTGTTTTCCTATACAATCTGATTGTGTGGGAAATGTATGCATATTAAATTTCTAGACCACAAATTTGCTTCTCTTCAATTTTGCCACCCTCTGCTTTGAAAGAGTTTTTGCCCTTTAACAAGACGAACTACAGTAGCTTGTTAGCCTCACTAATGTATGAAAAGTGAGCTGCTCGTTGGAGAGCAATTACCCTGTCTTCATAACTCTCAGCGAAGAAGAGCAATGGTTCTGCCTTCAATCTGAGAGAACCAATTAGTGCTTGGCCTACAGAACAATTCCATTTGGAAAACTCTCAGATGGTGCAGGTGTGTTGCTACTGTATTCGAATACCCTACAGAACAAGGAAAAACAACATTTGTTGAATGGAAGGGAAGAGGATATGGGATCATGTGATAAAATTTCCCTTTGGGACTTGAATGTCAGCCTGCTCGGAGGATATGAAAGTGGTTTTGCATTGTTGATTTTAATAGGAAAAGCAGCATTGTGAAGTATACTGACAGGCTTTAGAGTTGGGCTCACTGCTTTCTGACTTCGTGACAATAATTCAACCCATACAGTTGGGAGAGTTAGATGAAAAGTATAGGTAATTTCTGTCACTACTCACCAAGTTTCTTTCTATTAGTTTAACAGTTATCATTACTTAGCAGTAGAGCAGGGCGATATGACCAAAAATATTTATCACGTTATTGCGATAACGATATAACTGACGATATAATTGACACTAGACAATGCTTTACAACTCCACAACTTTATTAGTGCAAAAAACCCCATCAATGTATTTTCACTTAGTTAAAGTTATAGTTATATAAAAGTTATATAAAAAGTTATATAAAAATGTAACAGTGCAAATTCCTTGCTGACAGTTTAACCAAAAGGCATTTCCAGTGGAAACTGGCCGACATATCCTCAGCATAACCTTGTATAATATCCACAAAACTTAAAAAGAGGTTACACACACAATACGGTAATATTAGGTAATACAGTACGTATCACTCCGTGAGGCGCCTGCCTAATATAGCCGTAATGCTCCGACAATCCATCAAGCGGTGCGGCTTCGTAGCTTAGCAAAGTCGTACTAAAACATTTGACAGATTTTCGAGCGCCATGTACAACATAAAATCGTTTCGAGGTCAGTAAACACAACTGGGATGGCACATGGGATTATAAGGGGCACTGTCGATTTTCAGAAAAATCAAAGGATTGATTTTAAGTGTACCGTATTTTCCAAACAACACGGTAATAACGACGGCCCGCTAGCATGCGCTACCAAAAATAGTGCATTGTTGTGTATCTGACGGACGAAAGCTAAACTAGTTCCACACCACTGAAGTTGCAGCATTTTTACAAACCAATTCTGGTTCATCTGTTTCATTTAACGATCCACTTTCGCTCTTCTCATTCTGCGTCGCCGCCATGTGCGTATGAAAGTAAAGGCCCTGCGCATGCGCGTTTTACCCATATTCTATCGCGATATTTCATTTTCCTATCGTTGCCCAAAATTACACTGGTATTATCGTGAACGGTATGATATAGCCCAGCCCTACTTAGCAGGTTTACAGAGAATAGATTGGTACAATTAGTCTACAAACCTTGATTTTGGTGATGAGATGATAATTTTTTCAGGCTTTTACAAGGCATCTGTTTTGTCTTTTGTTTGTCTTCAAACACTGCAGTGGTGAGCATTTAGTGTGTTATCAGTCATCCTGCAGCCTTTGCATTTCTATTTTATATTAGAGTACACTGTATATTCTGAGTTGATTGTTTTTTTACTGTGCCACTTTTAACGCTCCCCCGAGCAAATTCTCAAAGTTGTCATACTGTTAAAATTTCAGGGGCAAGTAAATGCACAGAGAACATTGCCATTTTACTCAGTGTGCTTAGTGCTAGATGCTAATGATGTTAGTTACTGTGACATTCCTGCTTTGTAATGTAAAATCACCAGCTGCCCCACATCCTACCCCTCTGCATAATGGCCACTTCACCTTCCTAATCCTAATAGTAGATCTTTTCTCCTCTTATCTAAGGGAGCTTATTCCATTCGACCTTTGCTGGACCATTTTATGTATTAAGCTTCCTATAATGGACTTATCACATTAGTCAATTTAAAAACATTTTCCGCAGCCAAATTTTGGTATAATTATTATATTTTACATTTCCTTATCCCTTCGTTTCATTATAGTTTCAGCCATTTTTATGTCATGGATGAATGCATGGATGTTTTTGCCTATGTTGTTTTGTCTGGGTTGAAAACTATTGTTTACGCAAAACCGTTTTAGACACTGACTGTGATAATGGGCTGTACAAATAAACTTATCTTGACTTTAATAATTATCACTGGCATGCCTCCTCTGCAAATTAGTTGCCTGTTTGTTTGACTAAATAAATAAATACAAACTGTTCTCATTCGTTAGTCCAATTAAAACTAAATTCATAAACCCTTTCCATAAAATTAGCATGACATTATTTTTATTAGACACTTGTATTTAAAAAGAATGACAAGAGTGTTGATATCAGGATTTTATGTTCCATCAGTTTGAATATAAAATCCTTCTGATAAAAGTGAAATGACAGGCACATTTAAAAATACAACTGTAAGACAACTGAATAACTGTCTTTTCATTAATACGACACAGTACCAGTCACTAAAAAAAAATATAGCAAACATTTTATTTTCAGCTTCATATCAGTAATTGCATCGGTTTTAAGTTTGGGTAAAGAGCCGAAAGGATTTATAGATCAACAGTTAATCTATTAAGCAAATATATCCAGAATTTCTGGTATCATCCTCTCAAACAAAACAAAAATATACACACATATGTTAGCTTAGCTTAGCATTGGAGTAGTTGCTTATATTTCACATATTTATTTACAGTTTATTGGGCAAGCTTAAAGAAAGGAATTGTGCAGATTTGTAAAAAAAAGAATAGAATCTAATTTAAAGTATTGTTAAATATCTGCATTCTGATTATTTAATTTCAAACTACAGCCTTCTTAGAAATTTATATATTTAAATATTTATCTATCTTTCTGTGACTATATGTAGTTTTATATATATATATGTATGTATGTACGTACGTATGTATGTATGTATGTATGTATGTGTGTGTGTGTGTGTGTGTGTGTGTGTGTGTGTGTGTGTGTGTGTGTGTGTGTGTGTGTGTGTGTGTGTGTGTGTGTGTAGGTGAATCTGATAAGCTACATGTTTGTAATATTTAAGGAGTTCTTCCTTCTGTATTTGGTGACTCAAACAGAATTCTGTTGCAGATACAACGGTCGTTTGGTGAATATCACATTTGAGCGTGAGAAAATTGAACATAATACAACAATATTGTTGGGTTTTGTTTAATCTCTTTAACCTTGAACTGTACTTTATATTTAAGGGGATGTGTCACTTTTGTGGGAAGACCTGAAACAAATTGGCTAAAATAAAATCAGTTATTACCTGTTTGCTCCACAAACAATAAAAACAATAAAAAGTCGACAATATAGAAATGATTCTGCCAGCTCCAGACATCTTTTTTTTTTTTAACTGACTGTGCTATTTTCCCGTGTCAATCGATGCCCCTATGGAGACCTTCTTGCCTTGACCTTTAGTTTGGTACACAGCCACACAGTCTTGCTCATGCATGATATAGAGTGGGATTTCAGGTCAATCTCGACACCGTTCTTAATCATCCACTGGAACCCTGAGTGCCCCCTTGGGAGGTTCTGCAGGAAGCAAGTCACACTTTGTTCTAATTAAGTACAAAATGTTTCAGGGCATCATTCTCTTTGTCAGATAATACAAATCTCTTTTTCATCCAATCTTTGATGAAGTGCAGGCTATCACTGAGAGACATTACATTCATCTTGCCAGACGATGTCATTTCTAAAAATTAAATAGTCTTTTAAAAATAATTCATCTCAAGGTACACTGGGAGCACAGCACTGGGTCCAGCTGCTGAATTTTAGCGGAATATTTGCATTGCTGCGTTGATGTTATTTCTCTTGATAGGACAGGAGGACTGTAGGCAACCGAGGAAAAGGAAATGTCCATTTTTTTGGTGACATGTCTGCTAGGGCCAAAACTGGCATTGTTGTTGTTTTCTGAATGTGCACGTTGATTGATTTTATTGTTTGTACTGCATTTTAAGTTTCGGTAAAAAAAATATGGACGAATGTACAAAGATAATATCAGGTTTATGTGGCAGAAAACTGAAGCATATTCCTTAAAGTGCAGTAAAGTGTAGATAGATGCTGGCTCCAGCAAGTCTTTGGATCCTTTCCAGTAGAAATTAAAAGTGCTATTGAAGGTACACTCTCGGTTCTGGAGGAAATAAGATATACACTCAAGTGCTGCTCTTAACATGAGCAAATCGAAGACCTTAAAATATATTTTTAAAGAACCCCACAGTCGTATTTCTGATTGCCTGAAGGTGATTGCTTCTGCCTTTGCATATAGATGGAACACATTGATATGCAGACATTTGCGCATCTAATTAGCTTGTTTCCTGTTTTAATAATTGTTCCATCTCAGTGTTGAAACATTGTTAAGCATTCTTAATCAGCGCTTCACTTAGTGGGTTGATTCTAATTTTGTATTGTATGTTTGTTTTTCTGTTGCAGTTTCATTGGAAGTACAGATCACACCAACCCACGGTGAGATTAGTCTTGGAGAGTCCAAATTCTTTGTGTGTGAAGGTAAGTCTATCAAAATGTTCCAAGTGTGTGTGTATATATATATATATATATATACTTTTTTTTTTTAACTGCACCTTAACTGTTCACCCACTTTTTAGACTGTTTTGCAAAAAATGTGTATGTGTATGTATGTGGTTAAACTAGACAAAACATAGCAGAGGTCTGTGTTTCTGTTGGAATCAGTTCATATTTATCCATGTGTTAGGTGTATGGATAAATATGCATGGATGTTTGTGGTACAAATACACAGTATTGCTTGATCAGCCACACTTCCTCTTCTGCAGGATTAAAGTGGACAACTACACCCCCTTCATATTTTATGTTAAGTGGTTTTCCGGTTACTTGAATGTGTATCATACATTCATCAATCAGTCATCAATGAATGATGAGACTAAGTGTCCTTTTGTTTTTGGTTTGTTTGTTTAGCATCAAACCTTGAAAACATATCACATTTTCTGATGTCTTAGTTACTAGACACAGCTAAAATGCATAAAGCACACGCTTCATTCCTTGCAGGAGCACGAACCACCTACAATGTACAGTCTGTGGGCAGTGGCTGACTGCTCTGATTTGAAATGTGTTACCCTATAGACACCTGTTTCTTATGTACTGCTCTGTTCTGTCTGTTGTCTTAGTTGTAGGCGTTGCCAAGCACATAGACTGGTTTGGACCAAGCGGGGACAGGATAGAGCCGAACAGACAAGACACAACAGTAACCCGTAACGATGAGTCATCTTCCACCCTCACGCTGTATAAAGCCGGGACGGAAAGTGCTGGGACATACAAGTGTGTCGCTATCAATGGAGACCAGCAAGCGGAGTCGACAGTCAAAGTGAAGATCTTCCGTAAGTCCCCCCCCACCCCCCCACCCCCACCCCACAGTATACGGTACACACTCCAAATTACTGAGTGGTGTGAACACAGAAGAAAAAGAATCCTGCTCATTGAACTCATAGTATTTTATTGACTGCTCAAGGGCAACACATTATTCTTTCTTTTCAAGTGAGGATGGATTTTTCATCAGTTCAATAAACGGTCGGAAGACCATTAGAAGGCTGCTTAATGATCCTGTCTGTTGTGCAGTTCTTGTGAGTAATGGATTTTATTTTCCATGAATGCCAAGCATCAGCAATTGTCCGTCAGAGATGAAATTATTTTCCAAACAGAACTTTTCTGTTATTTCGGGGCCTGTTTCAGGATGTTATTAGAAGTGGTCACCCATATTAACAGCGATGCACAATGTTGTGCAAAGAAGTGTACAAAACATCACAACTTCCTGTGAATGAACATTTGTACAGTACCAGCAGCAGTTTGCATAGTTAGTTCAGTGCTACAGCTTGCAAGCCATATAAGAGATAACTTATAACTGCTTTTGCACAATGAAGACGGCCAGTTTAACAGGAGCAGACTTTACATTTAAACTTTTACTGACCATTTCAAGAAATGAGCTGCGCATTACAGCTAAATGGCTTCATATGTTAAGCCTTGATGAGATAGCTCTATAGCTTTCCAGTTCGGAATCCAATTCTGTCACTTGTGTCCTGCTGAAGTCTGTCAGGTAGCAGTTCTGCTTCTTTCTAAAAAGCTTCCAGCAAATTCCATTAACCAGTCAATTTTAGAAATGGCTTGGCTAGATATTGCTTCAGTTCTGGTAACTTGAGCCAGGGGAGCTTGTTTAGGGTGATAATAAAATGAATGAGATTTTTGGTAAAAAAAAAATGTTAAGCATTCCTTCAGTTTGATCATTTTCAGTTGTGATTTATTAACATAGACAGCACTACTTTTAAAGATAGTGTTTCACTAAAACATAGTGCCATAGCAGGGCAATCATAGAGAGTGAAAGAGCTTTAATGAACCTCGTTATGTCACTGAGTGAAAAATGTGCTTGTTTTTTTTTTTTTTATTCCAGAAAAAATCACCTTTCAAAACGCACCGTCACCCCAAGAGTTTACTGAAGGAGACAATGCCAACATTGTTTGTGATGTTGTTAGTTCACCTCCACCCACTGTCCTCTGGAAATATAAAGGAGCGAAAATACAGATGGAAAAAGATGGTAAGTTTATGAGCAATGCAGAATTTATATTTCAGTTTGTTTTCAGTTGATTATAACACAGAACAACTAGGTGAACACATTTCAGAATTAATGAGGAGGGAATAAGATGATTTCAGCCATACTGACCATTACTTCTCAGGATGTTATAGCTTGCTTTTTTTATTGTTTATTTTGTTTGTTAGCCACGAGATTATGTTGATGGCTGCAGTTTGGTGAATCAAAATGTGAGATGACCGCAACATTATCAAGATGTAACTCAGTGATATTGTAGTGTTGCACTTATGTTAACAGCCAAAATAAAACAAAAACAGATTATAAGGCAAAATGGAAACTGTAGTAAAAATGCACTACATAAACAAAAACACACAGCCAACGAAATATTTAATAATATACATATATATGCATACACAGATCCTGGTGTTTGAGTCATAAAATGACTCATCCGCTGCTTTTGTTGCCATTCTTCTCCGAGATTTACCCTGTGCTTTGAAAGGGAAAATTAATTTGATTTTGAATTTGAAAATACAATTGACTCTCTGTTATTCACCCTTGACACTGAGCAGTATAATAATGTGTACAGCAGTGTTATTGCTCACTGAAAAATAATAACATGCGCTTATGTGTGGGTTGCAGTAGTATTTTTGATCATTATGTGACTACATTTATTTGGTTCACATTTTATCCCAGACTGAAGGAGTTCATGTGGGCTTTGCTTAGATTCTCTTCTGTTTTTCTGGAGCTCGTAAAATGATTGTTGGATTTATGGCCTCAAATTTGATAGTTAAGGTAATATCAAATGAGCAATAAAATGACATTCCAGTTTTTGTCACCAAACATTTCAGTGACTAAGATGTTATTGTTAAAATGTTTAAGTTAAACAAAGTCTTTATAGCTTGGTTGATTCAGATAGGAGTTTTCTTTTTTGATGCCTTACTCACTTCTTTGCTAACAGCTGTTTATCATGTAGCATTTACTGCTGTTATTAACTTGCCAAATATGCACACCTGAAGATGTATTATCTTTTGCTTCCTTCCAGTTCGGTTTAAAGTACTGAACAACAATCACCTTCAAATCCGTGGTATAAAGAAGACGGATGAGGGCTTGTATACCTGCGAGGGTCGCCTGATGGCGCGCGGCGAGATTGATCTGCGTGTCATCAAGGTCGTTGTGAATGGTTAGCGACCCTCTCTTCCCCTCACGCTTTTTCCTCTTCCTTTTTGTTCTTGTCTGAATATTTTGTGTGTGGCAGGTGTCCCGTGATGCTTAAATAAGCTGTAGATCCTTAGAGGCGACCAGGCTCAACATCAATGTGGAAACAGTTGCCCAGAGCAACCGTGTATCAAAGATGTTTCATGCTAATGAAGTCTGTTTCCTGTAACTTCTGAGCCTAGCAAATGAGTGTGTCTAAAATAAGTATTTTGAATTTGTCACTGCTTCTGTTTCTGGTTTTCCTCTCACTTGCTGTCTTTATATCTAGAGCTATACTATATTCTGCATATGTGTCTGCCTATTTTATTTTTCCCTTTGTACCTTAGTGCTCCCGACAATCAGGATATGGCAGTCAGAGGTAAATGCTACAGCAGACGTTTTGCAGCCGGCCATCCTGACTTGTGCTGTTGATGGTTATCCTGAACCCATGGTGACCTGGACAAGGTAAACCTAATAATAAAATATCTTCGGTTGCATATCCTCTAAGTACAGTAAATACCTTTTTGTTATTATTATTGTTGTTTTTTGGCATTTGCATCTTTGTACATTGATGTGATTTATACTCGTAGATCACTTTTTGCCTTCAGAGCTCAGTTTTGGTCCATACTGACATGATGGGGTCACACAGTTGCTGCAAATTGTGTCAGCTGTACATTTATGATGTGAATCTCTCATTCCATCACATCCTGAACGTGTTCTGTTGAATTAAATTCTAGAGGACATTTTGGCACAATGAACTCATTGTCATTTTCAAAAAACCCAAAAACAACAATTTGAGCTTTGTGACATGGTGTTATTCTGTAGGAAGCAGACATTAGAGGTTGGGTACACTGTGGTCATAAAGGGATGGACATTGTCAGCTATTCAGGTAGTTTGAGGTTTTTAAACAATACTCATCTGGTACTAAGCAGCCAAGTAAATATTACCCACATCTATTAGATCATCACCATCAGCCTAAACATTTCAGGAAGGATTCACGTTTTGTGTTGTTTACATCAATTTGTGGCTCTACCATCTTAATGCTGAAGCAATAAATAAGGCTCATCAGACCAATCGACATTTTGGCAATCTTCTATTCTAGTTTCCTGTTCTTAGCAGGCTGGAATGACACCCGGTGCGGCCTTCTGCTGCTGTGGCTCATCACTTGCTGCATTTATTGCCTGTGTCTTTTTAATTGGATTACTCTTACTTTTCTGTCAGCTTGAAGCAGTCCGACCATTCTTCTCTGGCGTCAACAAGGCACTTTCACCCAACAAACTCCCACTCACTGGATATTTCCTTTTTTTCGGAGCATTGTTTGTAAACCCTAGAGTTGGTTGTGGGGGAAAATCCCAGATCAGCAGTTTCTGAAATAGTCACACCAGCCTGGTTAATACCAACAACTATGCCACATTTGGAGTCACTTAAATCACCTTTCTTCACCATTCTGAGTTCAGTTTAAGCTGCAGCAGGTCATCTTGTTGAAGTCTGTATGCTTAAATGTAGTGCGCTGGAGCCAAGTGATTGACTATTTGGATAGTTGTACTAATGAACAGTTGAACAGATGTACCTAACAAAGTGGCAGGCAAGTGTAGGATGACTTGTAAAGATCACTTATTTTCTTAAGTTAGTTAGTTAGTTAATTTAAACCCTGTTAAAGTTTAAACAAATCAGTTAATCAAGTTTAATTTTATATAACTGCCGAACTTACCTAATAGCATAAGCAGCTACATCAGATTTTTGAGCTAAATGCTGACAAATGTCCACATCGGCACCCTTGGATGCTGTGCTAACATCAGCTAATAAACATTAAACAAAAAGCAAAGTTGATAATTATGGAAGTGTCATCAGTTTTACATGTAGCAAGTTATTACGGTTAATTCTGGGGGGTTACATACGTAAAAAAAACTTCTATGGTAATTCTTTTAATAATTATTGACGCATTTCATTCTGAACAAAAGTACATTTTTAACAGCAATCAAATACATATTTCTGTCTGAACTGCAGTGAATTCGGGAATAACCAACTGCCAGACCAACATTTCAATTCATAGAACCGTTTCGTTAAAATCGCGGGTGTCGGCTCTGTAAAGGCAATTGTTGTAAACACCACAAATGACTTGCACGTGGCGTCAGGAGAGACAAAAGCTGGCAGCAACAGACTAATGAGGCAGGGCTAATCAAAAATAATGAGCTGCATAGTTTGTATGTGTACTGACCAAATATCAGCTTGTATCATCTTGAAAATAAGTGAACATATTTTTTTTCTTTTTGACATTTTTTTCCATTGGTCTTTTTGAACAAAAATGACTAATTTCCAGTATAATTTGTATAATGCGTTAGAAGTGGCAAGTGCACACTTTTCAACCCTTCCCCTATCACTAACCTGTAGTTCGAATAGCCCACTAAATATAGGCTGCTGGGTGCCTTGCTTTCAGAGAAAAGCTATATGATAATGCTTTATTGGATTGAGTTTCCCATCCAGTACTTGTCTATATAAAGACTTTAGCATGCAGTTATCTGAATAGTCAAACCCAGTGTCCATGAAAATATCTATACAGTAATGTAACAGGAATGCTACTGGCTCTGTGCACTACCTCAGTCCAGCCTACAGGTCAAAGTAACTATTATGTGCATGCAGGGCACTCTAGGTTATTTGGGATACTCTACTAACTGATTTATTCATTGCAGTAGGATACTTAATCACAGGATATCAAAGGAGCATGTAAACAGTGAAACATGAAGACTAGCATGACAACAATAGCCACATTATTCTGTGCCTATCAGTGGCTCTGAATGGAGCCATTGATAGGCTTCTGCTTTGTTAAACTGTTCTTGTTCATCTGTTAACACGGCACAAAACTTAGATCCAGGGTCACAAAGAGCAGACAATTCAAGAGCCAAAAGTTGGCCTTTTTTTAATAATTTATACTCGGAATAAAAATAAATGAGATGTTTTTGTAGAATTGAATGTAAACAACAAATGTCAAAAGGAGTGCCAAAGAATGCCAAAGAATATTATGGTTTTTTAACATTGTAATTTCACTTTGTAATTTGGTGATCATGAAACTACTATTGGTCTGTCTATAGATGTACATAACTAGATTTTTTTTAGATGGACGGATGATGAAATTTGAAATTCTGGTAAAAGTAAATCTCTGAAAATTTTGCAGCTGAAGAAGAGTGCTCAAATTTGTGTGGATAAATGGATACAGGGTTTAACACTCGCCTTTTCTACAGGAACGAAGTGAACCTCGAGGCAGGAGAGAAGTACAGCTTTAATGAAGATGGCTCAGAAATGACGATAATGGATGTTACCAAACTGGATGAAGGAGAGTACACCTGCATTGCCAAGAACAAGGCTGGAGAAACTGAAAAGGAACTCAGTCTGAAAGTGTTTGGTAAGACAGATTGTTTTGTATATTTACATGAACGAAAGTGGAATTATAAAATGCTCCAAGTGTGTGGGAATGAGGTATATGTGTATGTAGGTGGGAGAAGAACAATAGTACGGTTTTGTGTCTGTTTTCTTAGGCATTCAAAATACGGTGTGTCGGTGTGGGTTGTGATTGTTTCATGTTGGGATGGAGCCTAAGGATTTAGAGAGCAAGCCAAGTGGGATGAGCTCAGCTGAAATCTTTAAACTCCTTTTTTCCCCCTTTGTTTTTGCCCACTAGGTTTTCTTGTCACTTCAAAGTGACCATAATTTAAAGCCCAATTATAGTATCAGTGCCAGTCTTTTGGTACTTTATCAGTGAACTAGCCGAGGGAGTTTATTTTTCAAATCAAGAGAAGTGGCAATAGCTCGATTCTTTAGAGTTAGTAAATGACTGTTGTATGTTGCCATCATTTAAGACATTATTTTGTGAAATATTTCCACAAAGCTCCGGTTTCTTTACTTCCGTTTAGCAAAAGCTACAATCCTGTGTTTTCTGTGGTGGCACAGGATCTTTCTTGGAGGAAGTTGTATGTAGTAACCCCAAAAAGTTGATTAGCGTTTTCAGTGGGAGAACGTCCAGGTAAACAGTCTTCCTCACCTGGATGATCCATCAAAACAATGTATTTAGTAATGTGTCTGGATCAGTTATGAGTATATTTTAGAAAGCCATCGTCAGTGATGCTCCAATACCAAGATTTACCATTTACAATGGGTAAACAAAGAGCAGAGCCTCCATTTTAATCTACTGGACCAAGAATTATGAATGTGTTTCAATGTAGACCATGCCATTCATCTTAAAAAAACAAAAACAAAAAAACAGGTGGGAGACAGAAAAAAGTCATTTTAATTAGCTTGAACTTAAATAACTAGAATTTTTATTAGATGAAGCTGGAATCCAACCCAGTATTTACATCAGAAATTAATTATCTAGTAAATCTAATTATTCAGCCGTAACCTGACGGGGACAAAAGCAGGTGGCAGAAATTGACGACAAACATATGAATCAAACAGATAAGAATTTGTTTACTTGCGGATCGGATATTAGTTAGACACACCAAGTGTGCTTCTGGTGATAAATTTGTCAGTTATGTTCAGACTTTGTACCCTTCAGTATATTTCTTGACAGGATTTAATGACTGCATTTCCACATGTCAACATATTTCAGCGTGAATTGTAATCAGAATACAATCAGTATGTCAGTAGCCTTTAAAATGTTCCTTTAAACTGCATTTAGTTCAGTGTTAAAGTCATTTCAGGCTCATTTTCACTCAAACATTCACATCATCTCTATGACAGACATCTTTTCATCTGTGAGATAGATTACACTATGACAAATGATTGATGAATGATCCGTATATTATGTGTCTAAAGCTTTATACAAATACGGTTTATTTAAAGCATGATTGCTCCAGTAACATACAGTAAATGTTTTAGTGCAGGGGAATTGACTGACAACCTGACAGCTGCCTTAATGTCCACAGAGTCACAGAGTTTGAAAGATGTAACCATAGATTTTACTCTAAGCTGATAATAAATCACTGATTATAAATCTGGTCATTTTACACACAGAAAATAATGAACTGATGAACTGGGATTTAAATATTTGTAAAAAGATAAATGCCCAAAATACTAAGAACAGACTGCAGACCTGTAGTCTGTTCTAGTATGCTCTTTAAAAGTGACTTTAAGAATGAGGAAATGAGATTAAGTGTCAGTCAGCTGGTTCAGATTTAGTGGGAGGGAGAAATTAGAGAGAATCTCAAAGTTTGTGGAAGAAAACTTGTCAGTGAGCAGGTTAGATTCATGGTGTCCGTTACTGGGTCACAGTCGATTTTTTTTTTCTAGAACAGAAAACCCAGCGTTTCCCTCATCTCTTGGTTAACAGGCTCAGTTTTTTCCAAACCCTTCTGGAGTAGATCCCTGGAAGTATTGTGTTAGCCACAAGGAGGACTAGTCAGGTTCTCTATATACTAAGGACAGATGCTTCAGTGCTTAGCTGAAGATACAGTAGACCATCCTTAGTGAAAAGAAATGAGATCATGCTGAAACACTGAGTGTTCACAAAAAACAACCTGCTTGACAAATGGCACAAATCATCACACTGTGATTTCCATCTCATTCATTTCTTGCTAACATGTATAAAGATTTCTTTCAGTTCTTTAAAAAAACGTGTGCACGGGTAAATTTACAACCTCCTTTTGGGAATTGCTGTATTCCCAGCTCTTAGGATTCTCATTCGTCAATTTTATTTAAAGTATGCAGCAATGATAATAAAGGTAAAAATTAAAAGTGGCCCATCTCTTCAATAAGGGAAGAAAATACAGGCTGAAAGCAGGTTATTGATGCAACAATACATCTTTTTATCTTTTATGTTGTTTTAGTGTAACATTAAGAGGAAGTTTCAAATTCCTGTGTATGATCTGTACATATGGTTTTTGACAATGAGGCTGACTTTGACCTGACATTTTTTGGTTTATTTCTTAGAGATAGTGTAGTTTCATCCTAAATTCTCTATCGTATCTTTTCTCAACCTTGTGACATTTTCCATCTAGGTCAAGAAAAAGCAATTGCATATAAATTAATTATTTTAACTCTTCAACCACTGCCCTAGCCTTGGGAGGTTGGGGGCTGGGTCATCAGCTAATACAACTAATCTGGGTCTTACAGCCTATAAAAGCTGGCCTCTGTCTCTCTTTCATCCACCTGCCATCAGCCGTCCTTTTAAAATGCTAGACATGTTATTTGTAAAGCTGTAAATCCACAGATGAACACTAATACGTGTGCCGGAACAGGTGCAAGGGTGAAATACAAGCAATAGAGGGCAAGCTACCCAATCCAATTTACTAACTACTCTCAACATTAGTCTTCAGGCAGATACTGGTCATGGCTACTTATGCACTGATTCCACCAGAGCCCCAAGCCTGTCCTTTCACCCATGTTCTCCATCAAATTCACCCGAAAACAACACCCTTCTTGGGCTCCTTTTTATATCAGCTGTTTAAATATAAAACTGAAGTGTACCTATACTAAATTACCAAAACCAGTCTAACTTAGGGGTATGCTTTTATGTGACATAAAACCTTAAACTAAGAATCTTAGAAAATCAGTTTTATGAGCCTTTGGAAATTGGAATACATAGAATGATATTAGCCAAGCAAATAGCAAATAGCTCCTTAACATTTCTGAATGTAAAACCTATGTACCTAATGTTTTTATGATAAAGTATTGGAATGGATCAGGCTTTAAATAGCTCATGCAGTCTATTTAAAAAGCTATGATCTGAATCGTGCTGACTGCCTTTTGACAGTCGTGGCTGTAATTATCAGTTGAGATCATAGGAGTTAAAACCAAGTCGCAGTTGTTTTCTTAGGCGGCAGCTTACAAATTATATTTACGATCCTGTCTGGGGCTGCGCTTTTTCAGCATATTGCATAATCCATGCATTCATCCTTTTTGGAGCGGAATAGAAAAGATGGGAGCACGAAGTAATGCTCAACTGATTCGTAAACAGCACTTCCGTTTGCTCGGCTCATGTCACCGTTGCAGCACCCCGCCGCGCTTTCAGGTTAACTCGAGTGTAGTGTAACTTGACAGTTGTCTCCAATGTAAACAAAAATGAAAGCCGGCGCCTTTGAGATAGGCTAAATAAGTTATTACACAAATTACGTTTGGAAGCACACATGGTTATCACAGCGTAACTGCTGCTGGGACTGGGAAAGCTTAAATACAGGTTTACTGCCATAAAAATCCCCCTTACCTGTCAACTACTGATCCTCATCCCCTCTTTGAACTCATTTCAAATCTAGAGTTTCTCTTGTGCTTATAATACTCGTGCGGCTGTAACACCTGGCTGCCTTGTTATATGGAGCAGGTGTGATGACGTTGGGTTTTTGTTTTACAGTCAAACCTAACATCACATACATCATAAACCAGACTGCTACCGAGATGGAAGAACAGGTAACCCTGACTTGCGAGGCGTCGGGGGACCCAACTCCCACCATTACCTGGAGCTACGGAGGTCATGTCTTCACAGAAGGAGAGCAGGTAAAATGATAACAGGGAGGCGAGTGAACAGTAGTAGCAAGATACTTATGTATCCTAGGCACTCAATCCTGGTCCTTGAGTGCCTGTATGCATTTTTCCTTCTGGAGTTAATGAACTGCACCTGGTGCAAAGTAGTCTGATATAGTCTGTGTCCCAGTTGCATACTATAAATATATTCTAACCCCTATGTTTTTAAGTTTTTTCTATGTTATTAAGAGAAAATGACATAACAAAAAATTAGCGATGAATAAAACTAATAAGAAAAATGATAATGCCCAAAGACACCTATTTCCTTTACAGTTTGCAATTTTATCTTTATCTTTTAATGCATCTGTTCCTCTGTGTACAAAATGGAAAAAGTACATTGTTTTTTTACTATACCTTATTGTGGGTGATGTGAAATTGGGACACATTTAGGTCGTACCCACAAGGGAGCAACACAAACCTGCAGGACACCGGTGTCTCGAGGAGAGGAATTGAATATCTTTAACCTAAACTGAAGTGGTATATTGATTACTTGCAGGTGGGGGACTCAGCTTGCAGTTTCATTGCAGAATGCCCCCAACAAGGTTTATGCGCTGCTAATTATTTACCCTAAATTAGCAATTCCTTTGAGATGGCCCAGTGGATCTCCTGTAATTAGCTCAATTATAGTCAGTCAGTAATATGGAGTACATTCAGATTTGACTTGAGATTTCTCAAATGTCACGAAAATCAGCAACAGAAACCTAATTATAACATTCCCAGAAACGCATGTTAATTAAGACGATAATTAAACTTTGCCCGCTTTCTATTGTATTTGCTTGAACGAGCACTTGAACGTTCAAGTGTTTGTTTAGCACTTTCAATCACTATTTCCATTATTCTTCTCATGCCAGTGATTGAAAAGTTTTTTGATTTATATGAAATTGTTATTTGTCTATACTCTGCTGCCATCTTTTAAATTTGTTTTGGCTCTGCACTGGTCAAGAGCCAGCTTCTTACCCTCCATTACATCCTGATACTCCAGTTTGTTCTCTTGGGTCTTCTGCATTACTCCATGTGCAAACCATCAAAAGCAGTGAATACTTGATTTGTATTCTCATACATCTATGTCCCACCTGGCCTGACTCTCCAAGGCCTTGGTGTGTTGCTACAGTTGGGAGGTAATGAGGAGGAAAATGCTTGAGCCTAATGCTTCTAGCTCATAGAGAAATTCTTGAGCCAGTCCATTACATGCGCTACATTTTTTTCCTACAGGCACATCTAAACAGGATCTATCAGGTAGGAAAAATCCGCGTGGCACAGAAATGTAGTGGAGTAGTGTTGTAAAATTTGCCTCCAGATATGACAAAAACTCCCACTGAAATCAAATTATCCCTTTTTATTGAAAATTTCCCAGCTGCCTCTTGAAAAACCCCAAGGAATGATCTCATCAGAGTTCATGAAATTGATTTGACTGCCGCATCCTTTCCAAATATTGCCTGGAAACCTCAACTGTTCTCGGGATAGCAAGTGCGCAGAGCTTATCTCACGAGATCAGTTGAAAATTTGGTTAATAAGATAATAAAAGGGAAAATGCCATTTCTGTGTCGCTTTTTCCTGATCATTTCACACTTTCAATCACAGCATGAGGTCGCTTGGATTCAAGCCCGGTTCAGTCTGTCTGTCATCTCCATCAGATTGTAGATTGTCTAACACTTATGTCAGTGTCACTTCAAAGTTTGAGGGTAAAAGTGCTCCACCTAAAGTCTATCTTTTGGGTATCAAACATTTGCACCCTGCAGCAAAGGTAAAATATGACTGAAACATAATAATCATAGAACTGCAGGAAGAGATTTAATGGGCATGTTTTCAACAGTAAAAACGGGTCACTTTTAGAGTCCCTTGCAACTGAGCAGACTGCAGCAGCTGTTCACTGTGAAAGTAGAAGATTTTACAGCCACCTGTCAAACCACCAGATTGTTTGATATTTAAAAATATATTTTGAGTGGAGCCTCACTCACAAGTGCTAAACACACTGCCACCATATGACGCACATCACGACGGTCCCCCACCCCCTTTTTTTGTACCTACACAGATTGGCGTACATGAATGCACCATCTAGTTACGATTCTTACTTCTGTCCTATTACTTAGTGTTGAGCAAAATTTTGTTTTGTAGAATAAATTTCCACCCCGCTTTACATCGGCTTCCACTTTTGTCAATGACAGGACAGCTTGTATTGTGGTCTTGAGGCTTATATCCCACAGTTTGACCACAGTCATGCTATACTGTAGCAGTGTAGATTGACTCTACAGGTGCAGGGCAGAATAAATAAACAACACACATAGGAAACAATGGGCTATAATAGGCATTACCCACAAATTTTGTACTGTGTAGTTGTTGACATGACACATGTCGTGATGGCCAGCTGCGCAATGGTGGCAGTGTGTTTTGGGGTGCCGCCTATGGTATGCTTTTATATGTGGTGTCTGTTCACAGCAGTCTTCAAAGAAATGATTAGCAGCCTTACCGAATCACGTAGATGCATACTGGTTAGATTTTCCCTCGTAGTTGTGATTCTGAGCAGGGGAAATCATTTCTATGGTGGGCTTTCAATGAATGGGAAACGGCTGCTAATTGTTTAATTGTCTTGTTTTATTTGTTCATCCGACGTCCATCCGCCACGCTATCTGTAATCATCACAACAGCTGCATTTCATCTAGGTTGAGTGTGACAAATGACACGACATTCATTTGGGGTGAACATGGTGAATTGAAAAAGGATGTAAAGGGAAGCATTTTTCTGTTAATAATGTGAGATTTTAGTATTTGTCAGAAAACCGGTACAGATGTAGATTTGTGGTGGTGATGAAAGGACAGAATTAATTAGCAGTTTATTCTAATGTGTTTTCAGCTCCTCGGCTCCCTAGTTTATCAGCTGCTTTCATTTCTTTTTTTCTTTCTTTTTTGAAATCATTACTCATATCAGATTTTTATGCAAAACGAATGCAGTTTAGTTTATACAAATAAAGGCTTCTGATCACCTTTGCTTCACAGTATGACAATGACAATACACAACACAGCTAAACAATTAAGTAATCAGCTTTAGATAGTGCTTCAGTTTACTACTTTTCATCTGAGCGGAGCTATAACTGTTCATAGTTCAATGCTCAGATTGATTGTAATAAAAAAAGATACTTATTTTGAAGAAATAAAAACAGCCTCAGAAACCAATTATGGGAAGACATTTCTACATGTTTATTGTTTTCTTTAAAGTTTGAGTACACTGAAAACCCTTAAAAAGCATGTCTTACAGGGTTATTAAAGATGCAGATTAAACAGATGAGGCTTGTGTTTATGTTGAATGCCACCTTCCAAAACAGTGTCTTACCCTGAGGTAACAGATTGTTAGAGAATCTTTGCAAAGCCGACATTTCTGAAAACATGAAAAAACATATCCATGTTTATTCGTGTGACATTTTTGCCTGCTAACTGCCACATCTGGATCACTGTTTATTAAAAGGATGTGTGTATTACATGACCTGCATGCCTTACGAAAACCAAGGTGGTCTATGTGAAGGCTGAAGCATTCTGAGCTAGATCAGCTATTCATTGTGTTCTCACAATCTTTGTCTGGCTTTGTTTGAATTTGTTCCCAGTCTACTGTGGTCTTGGGTTTTAAAGGTTAACGTAAAGAGAGACTAATTCATTCTGAACAACTCCCTACTCAAAAGTCTAAAGTGTTGGCACACAAAAGCATTGTTCGTTAACCGCGCGCGAGTAAGGGGGAACACAATGTGAGGATTGAGGAAGATTACTGTATCGCACAATAGAGAACTGTAGTATTGTACATGAAAAAGACAGAATAAAAGGAGTATGTTCAAAAGGTCTTGTGGGTGTATTCCCGCTTAGTTGTGCTTCAAATTCAAATTGGAGCTCATCAGGGGATAGTTTTGTTTTTGTTTATACAGCTATTAAAGTTAAGTGTTTATATATTTATTTGAAAACTTTCATCAATTTTACATTTTGTATTTGTTTCCTTCAGCCCTTTGAATGCATTCGCTCAAGTCGCTGTAGATAAGTGTGTCGGTTTAATAACTGAAAATGTAAATGGACTATTTATCCATGCTTTGTACATTATCTACATAATGAATATTCTGCTTATTTGAATACATATTAAATGTTGTGCTCCATGCAGACTTTCAAGCAGAATTTATTGGAAAATATCCTGGACTACACAGAAGGAAGTTGCAGGGAAATATGAGTAATTATAAAACCTAAAAGCACATTCACGTTTGTAGTTGATTGGGTATCAGCATTTTATAGTGTTTGAAGTGTGTCTCTTTTTTGTAAGGAGATAAATCTGTATTAAAAGACCTTCCCTGTCTAAAATTTATAGTCTCAAATAGAGGTTTACAACATTAAAAGCTAAAAAAAAAAGGTGTTAAATGAAAAACCAAAACAATGAGATGCTTTGTTATTTAATGTTTTGTGGCAGCAGTGCAGGCAGAGCATCTGAAACAGGCATACTTCAAGTGTTGCATGCTAATGCAAAGAGAGCACTGTTTTCTCCAAACACAAAAGGCTACTCATTTACAGCATGCTGGCTGGCTCAGTAGTGATGTGATGCTAGAATGTCTTCACTAACTAAAATGCTTGTCCGTTTTCTGTGATGCACTGCAAAGGTTCTGAGGCTCAGCATTTAATGACAAGGAAGGAAACTAAACTGAGAATATGCATAATCATGACTTTTCATCCGAGGTTCACTCAGTAAATGAAGCGGTTCTTTATATTTATGTGTTTGTGTTAGTGTGTCTGCTTTTTTATCCTCTTTGAACTGACATCCAATTCATGTCAGAACAAAGAGCGGGGCTAATTCTCTATGAGGGAGGAACAATAGGCTGGAAAAATGATAAGTCCCAAGGGAGCCATCACCATATTGTTCTTCGCGTTTGCTCGGAGAAGTGATTCTGTTACGGCGTCTTCTGTTTTGCACGCATGCATCCGCCGCTGTTCATTGTCCTTTTGTCTTAAACAAACACCTGTCACAGATATGACAGCAATACTTGTCAGCTCACTTACTGCAGAGGCAGCGCCGCAGACGAGGATGTGAATGAGGTGGTTGTGTTCCACACTGTTAGGTTATGTTTTAATTGGGCTACTGCTCTTTCTCAGTACTGATTTGCAGCCAACTGCTGCTTGTAATGATGTAGGGTGCACAGTGTATTTTATTGTGCCAGTAGGGGAGTTAAACTGCTCTTAAGAAAGGGCTGAATTTATATTCATGCGGTAAGCTTCGGACATGACTCTTCTAATAAGAATTTTATTGCCTCCTCTTTCTACCTTCGGTATTGGCTTTATTTTTCACCGCTGAGGAGGATTAACATTCATCAGTGATATAACTACTTAACCATTATAAAACAAGATGAATTCAACCACACCATATGTCCTTTTGCAGTGATTGCGAGGGGACAATATAGGGGTGATTTTTAGATGTGAACATTGATGGTTTGAGTCACTTTGTTTGCCCTACAGCGATACCACCATTTGCTTTCATTTACTTGACTTTTCTTGCATTTGCGCCTGATGAAATGGCTGTTTCTCATTTTCCTTGTTAAGCTTCAAAATGGTTTCACTGCGTAGGCCATCACATCTCATTGTCATGCTTAACATTTTCCTCAGCATCATAAAATCCACACAGCATGCTGTCCAAAAAAGCTTTCTGTTTTGTAAAGTCGGGCTTTGCAGTCTCTTGTGATTTAATGTGGCATGATGTCAGCCATGTTACTTAGGTGTGACGTTTTATGTGCTTTGGTGTAAAATTAATTCTTTATTGGTCAGTATATATGCGTTACTGACCAACATGTCGATGATAATCACTTGTTTGTCTAGATAAAGGTGATTTTTTTCTTCCTGTATTAGACTCTAACGTGGTCATTTTCTAAAATGTATGTGCATATATTTGCTATAATGCCGGAATAGCTAAAAAACAGTATTCTGAATATTTAAATGTAGTATTGTTTTGGTCAGTTAGTACAGCTTCAGTGGATCCATTCTTATAACACAAAAAAAACTGAATATTTTAAAAGTCCACATCTAACAAGGAGAAAGCCGTTATATTTTTTATAGCTATTCATCATGCAAATCACATTTCCTGGCTGTTTTAAGGCTATTTTTGAGTACAATCAAAGCATATCAGTGACAAAGGAGGAAAAGACAGAACTTCATAGTGGAAGTAACAATGAGCAGAACATTGGACTTTCAAAATGACTTAAAAAGGCCACCTGTAGGCTGAGATTTATTTCCAGGTCTCACATGGTGTGGAGGACGAGCTGTAGCAAATTGCCTATTTGAACCTCCTTCATTGCTTATTGAGATATCAAGCAAGTGTTGTTAGAGGGCTTGATTGACTAGGGTACTAACTTGCTTCTCGATGTTGGGAGGGCTTTTTTATATTCATAGATAAAGAGTAAATTCCATTCTTCTGGGCTCACATTATTGCTTCGGCCTTCAGAAATGGATTGTGAGGCGATAATTCCTGTATTACCCAAGGAGACATTACTCTGTTGTTACAGCGTACCAGACTCACCTCTTCCTGATGAACCAATAACCTTATTATCACAAAGCATTTGTGCTATCACGATGCCAAAAGACTTACTTCACGTACAGGCAGGCACAGACTGTAAACATCCCCACAAAATTTCCCTTTCAAAAGAAATAGGCTTCCCTTGAGAGAACATCTAAAGCATACATCTCGTTATGTCTGCAGACTCTTAATTTAGTAAATTCAGACATTCAGCTCAGGTACTTTAGATGCATAAAAAAAAATAAACTGGTCATTTAACTGGGATGCAGTGTGCAACATCCCAGCTTTGACAGGATGAGGATTGCTTTCTAAGAATTGCTCTGCCTTTTTGTTTTTTCGTCTCTCTGTCTTCTACAGGCATCATGGACTCGGCCTGAGCAACACAAGGTATTCTAAATGCATGACTTTTTCTTACACCCATCCATCTTTCATGTCAGGGGAATCTAGTTCAATTCTGGATGGATGCAGATCAACATTCTTGTTCAAATAAGGTTGGGGGAGAGCATAAGCTCTGAGAAGCAGTAGCGAAACAGGACAGTGCAAGTCTGTGTTTCTTTGCTCGCCGTGTTCCTTAAATTTCTTAACAAATCGCAGCCTATTTCAGTCTTTTTTTCTTGTCTTTCTCCTGACCTTTTACCTGTCATGCCTTGACATCAGCAAAAGCGTTTTATTACGCGCATGACAGTTACAGTTATACCATGTGATCAACTTGTCTTCTGCAGAAATAGATTTTGTTCCTCAGATCTCTCTGTCCCCCCACCCACACATCCTGTCCATTGCTAAATCTTAATTATAACTTCAGAGTATACTTTTGACATTAGTGTATACAGTAGTTTAATTTGAACATGGCTAAATATGTATGTAGGAGGAAATAAAAGCTGCCTTTGTGCAGCAACAGAGTATGAGAACAAGTGACTGTTTCAGAAAGAAAGCGAAAATTGGCAGTAAGTGAAAGAGCTGCCCACATAAGCTTTTCTCCAATATACAGCACTTCCCTATAGAATGTGTTTTACAGATGAGAAAAATGGTGACAAAAACAATGGATTCAGACTCTTGAAGAGAAGTGATCGCTCACACAAAGCAGTGCCTTGTTGATCAGCCCATCTCTGTTTTAGGAGCAAGATCAGATATTAGGGTTGCCATTTCTATTTTTACTTCAGTGCCATTTAACAAGATATGAATGTGTATTCTTAGCCCATTCGGTTCCCTAAATAGCCACGCTGTTTTATTTTTACATTGCAGGAAGCACTGGACATCAAGAGAATTGGTCTTTTCCTTTTACTCCTTCTGCTAATAGGTTTAAGAAGGGGTGTTTCTAACAGTCGGCCTTAATTATTCGGTCGTGACAGCTGTTGATATTTTTTCATTACGATTGTCAGCTGATACACATTCATTAATAGCACCTGCAGAAAGTGTGGAATAAAAAATCTCACCCAGCTCACCACAGGAGGGGAGGAAGAGCCTTTCTCATCAGGCACATGCTGACAGTAATTGCTCAGTTTGTGTATAACTATGATTTACACATGGATGCACTTGGATTTTTGTGCATCTGCAATACTAAGCTGTTGAATTTGGGAATTGGAACACTTTAACCTTGAAAATCTGAGCAAAATGAATCATTCTGAACATTTACATTAATGATCTGCTGATTATATTTAAATTAGGCAACCCCAAAAAGCTCAAACAGCGTATCCTAGTTGCTTGAGTTTTCCAATTTTTTTTAAAAGACTGATGATCTCAGCAAGTTCCACTGCTGAACACATGCATTACTTAAAAAGAGTTATGCCTCCCTTTTTTAATATATATAAGAGGAGTATTTTAGTTAAATGTGGGCACCCATATCTGAGCAGCATATTTGTGGTTTCAGGTCACAAATGGAACGGTTTACATTAATGGAAAAGACAATCACTTTGAATTACTTACTTCACATTTTCACTCACTTCACATAATTATATTGTTTTAAAAGTTCACCTGTGCTCTGAATTGATAAGTGCGCATCTCTCTCAAAGACATCCCATTATAAATTGCACAGTGGGGGCGGTGGGGGCCTATGTTTGTTGCATAGGCGTAGGAAGCTTAGTGTTCATTTGACAAGCCTCAGAAGGGAAGGTGATTTTGTACTGTGGGCTGTTTAATATTTGGTGAGACACGAGTTTAACATGTCTTCAATGCAGTCTCAATTTTATGCCCTGATGCTCCCTCTGTGTCTCTTCTGTTGGTACAGCAGAAGAATCTGTGGGAGAGCTCTGCTGTCAGTTTGGTTTTATTACAGGAGCGCACACGCGAAAGTCTTCCTTTTCTCATAGACATGCGAAATGGTTTTATGCCTTTTTACGCAAGGAGCACAAAATTCAGCACGGATGTTTCCAGTAGACAGCAACTCCGGTGCACTATGAGTTTATACTGAAAATATATTGTTATAAAAAATGCATGAATCACAATATTAAGTTGCGTGAAGGCATACATTTTCTTTGCTAAATAACAATAATCATGATGGGTTTCATATAGGAAACGAGAGGCTGGTGCTCTGGAAAAACTGCTCATACTTTATCATAAAATAAGGACACAAAAAAGGTTTTCATGTTGGAGTCAACTCACTTACTATGGCACATAGCTGTGCATAGTGTGGCATGTTGCACAGACGCAGGAGTCAGAAACAGAACCACAGGGGTCGAGTGAGAATGCTTCCTGCACAGGGGTCACAATACAAGGGTAGCGTGTTATGTAAGTGTCTCCCTGGTCCTGCTACCCGCTATGCATAATGAATGCCCCAGACATGCTTTGTCTATTGAAATTGAATACAAACTAACAAGGGTTTCTCTTACATGGCTGCCCAGGCTGGGCCCTAATTCAATATGTGTAAAAGCATTCGGCTATTGTTTTGCCTGTAGCTTGGATCAAAGCCATAAAAGCAACCAAAAGGGAGGCTCAAATATTCAGCCCTGCAGCACCTTGTTAAAGGAATAATTCACAAAAATGCTGCAGCTTACTGTGTAAGAGCTTTGTGCTAAAGCCCCAAATCCACAGAGTTTGTGAATAATGCTTAATTATGCTAGATATTATAGATATGTTCAGTAAAAACATCTGTCACAAGACAATAATGTCCAGAGTTTGTTCGAAATATTGTAATAACATAACAGGAAAATGTATCGTTGAAAGGGGAAATTCTGTCTGAAACTTTACACTCTGGCAGTTAAGTGTCACATGGCAACAACAACCACAACAACACAAAGTTGTTGACCCTGTTGGGAAGCTACTCATGTTTGGATGCTGTAACACCGCATATCAAGTTAATGAAACCAGGTTTAGAGAGGGAAGTGCATTTACACATCTCATTAGCCAGCTGTCTGTTGTTATTTGAGTGGTTTCAGATGCTTTGTGACTTGGCGTGTGCTTCCTCTTCCTCACTGACACTGGAGCTGGATATAGGTTCAGAGAGTTCCTCAACCTAATACAGTCCACAACACCACAACATTTTATTTTTAAGTAATTAACTTAAAGAAATAAAATGTTGTGGATTGACACTAAATCCAGTGTCTTTAGTGTAAAAGTGCAAGCACCACACGTAAGGTAATGCTCTGTCTACCAGTATGCATCAGCATATTTCACAAGTTGGTAAGCCCTGTGTGTGAAAAGCACTAGATGGTTTCTAATGCCTTCTGACATCAATTATTGAAAAGCTCCTCTGCACTGTCAACTGGGCCCTTATGTCTCTGCAGCTTTACAGAACAGTCTGTGCTTGTTTCATTCTTTCAGTTTCTGTTCTTTTCTGTAAAAGTGGACTTTAAATACTTTTTTTTTAAGGTCACATGTTTCGGCATAATTGTATTCTTTATGTAAATGTGCATAATATTATTTTTAAGAACTGATCTAACTAGTTTCTTTTACTAAACAAAGCCCCTTTTTACTTCCATTTAGAGCCCGGATGGAAACGTAGTGGTGAGGAGTCACGCTCGTGTGTCCTCCCTCACTCTGAAGTATGTCAAGTATACAGATGCTGGTCAGTACCTCTGCACAGCACACAGCGTCATCGGAGAGGATTATCAAACAGCATATATGGAGGTCCGCTGTAAGTGTTTCCCTCTGTCTTTTTACAAGTGTTTAGCCCTACAAAATGAGTACACTCATGCACTAGTCATTAAAAAAATAGCACTGCAAGTCACTATGACTATTTATAACTGAACTGTTAAATAACACCTGAAACGGATTGACAGGTTGTATCTGTTTTTATTTCCTAGATACTCCTAAGATAAATGGTACAGTGGCAGTGTATACCTGGGAGGGAAATCCTGCCAATATCAGCTGTGAGGTCAAGGCTCATCCCAGTGATGTCTCTATTGTGTGGCTGAGAGACGGGTTGCAGCTCCCCAACTCAAACACCACCAACATTAAGATCTTCAGGACTCCCTCAGCCAGCTTCCTGCAGGTACGAACACCCGTGTCACACCATGACTTAATCCCTCTTTCTATCTCTCTAATGAATGTACATATACACACAGTGTGCACAAACACACACTCTGAACCCCATGTGTCATCAAGATTTCATGAGCACAGACTTGAAGTGTGGGGTTTTCTTTCAGCTTCATTGTTGGGGAAAAAAATCTCATGAATAATTCAGCAGCAGGAGAGCTCACAGCAACAAATAAAAATAGGCTACTCTAATGGACAAACAAAAAGGTCACCTTCAGTGTTTGACACACAAGTTAGTTCATCTGTTTTGGTACACTGCCCTTCATATATTTACTGCTTTATTTCCCCCCCCCTCCAGATAACCCCCGAGTCTGAAAATGACTTTGGAAGCTATAACTGCACTGCTTCAAATGAGATGGGCACAGAGTCCAAGGAGTTCCTGCTCATTCAGGCTGGTCAGTGGCAATGCCGTGATTCAAAATCCATTCTTACTTTGCATTTATAGTGTTTGTGCCAATATTTTCAGCGTAATTAAAATTTGAAAACAAAAAACAAGCAGCCTTATATGTGATCGTGATTTGGTAACAGCTTAAAAATGATGAGTAGGTAAATTTCATTAGATCACATAGTAGTTTTTGTTTCAGGTTTTTTAAGGCTTCGGGATCCATGATCAAATCGCTTTAGACCAAAACATCCACCATGACGTGAGATTACACGACGTTGTTTGTATCGATGGCTGATAAATTGATTAAGATGAAAAGAATGTGTAACCTACATGATAATGTAATGTTCCCTCTGGTTATTCTACAACTAAACTTTACCTCTCACCACTAACATTGCACTGTTTGCAGTATAAAGTAAAAGACTTTTTTTATATTAAGGTATAGCATTTTATTGTAACATGGACCTACACCATAGACTTCCCAGACAAATGTACCATTAGGCAAATGGAACAGAGAGCAGAGAGATAATGCCACTCTTAAGCCACAATCAGAAGTGAATTAATTGAAAACACTACATTGTTCACTCAGAGCCGAACATGGGCAACCACAGTAATTACAGTGTGCCTTTTAATTTAGAAGATCAAAGTGATGCAATACAAAACTACTCACACTAGAGTTTGTGAGTTCAGAACAGCCACCATTATTCAGATGTGGACAATCACAGTAGGTTAAATACTTTTAAATAATGTAATTTTCTCTTATATAAGCCTTTCATTGGTGGCTGAAACAAAGTAAACCTTTTTTAACAAAGGCAGACTGTAAATGAAGAACTAATTGTCCAATCATTGTGTACATCACAGGATGGATCCTTTTTTATTTTCTAAACTTTAATCAAAGTACAATTACAGAAGTCTTTGAACTAGCTTTTGCATATTCTTCAGTTTTAATATTCACTTTAAATTTAAAGATTAAGCTTTGCTTAACTCACTGCAAGGTCTTTGAATCCATGAAATCTCCTTTTTCAATTTAAAGTTTTATCAAACTCAACAGTCTCTTAGAACTTTTGGTCTTTTCAAACATCCAACCAGGCACTTACTGTTTTTTAGTGGCTTTCTTTCTGGAGTTATCATCTTTAGGGCTGACTTGGGAATGGCTTGTTCTTGAATCTGTTGGTCATGAGGAGCTTTTAAATGTTTTTTCCGGCCTTTTATTTTCTGAAACAATGTCAGTAGTGTACAGAATTCAGTAGAAGAGAACCAGACTTACTGTCACGATAAATCACAGATTTCTTACGAAGATGAAGCGGTTTTTAGATGCACTGTGGGGCCATTAGGAGCCGTGGGCTCATTCTGTTACTCTAATTTAGCAATGGAGTCTGACAATGCTGGTGTGCTGCAATCTTAAAGTTTTTATTGTAACTGCACTGATTTTTTCCCCCCTCACAGAGGTTCCGTCAGCTCCATCCATCGTGGAGGTGAGGCCATTCTCCACCACAGCACTGATCCAGTTTCAGGAGCCTGAATCCACTGGAGGCGTTCCTGTCCTCAAATATAGAGCTCAGTGGAGGATGCGTGGCAGAGGCAGCTGGGTGCAGAGAGTCTATGAAGTCCAAGATGGTAATAACACAGAAACATGATTGTGATGTTTGTCTGTTCTTTAATGTCTAACTACATTTTTTAAATAATAAGTACAATTCAAATAGATAGAAATACATATTAATGTTAAAAATGTTAATTAGATTTTTCACATTTTGTTAAATCATATCAGTAAAGATGAAGGAAGGTTTGCATTCAGCAGCTTTTTGTTTTATAACCAAAGCGATTAAAAGGCTGTGTGAACGTAATTTCTTTTCTTTTTGACAAATATGTCCATATATGCACTAAAACGTAATTTAGAGTTGTTGATACCCTCGACACAGAAACATGGCTTGGTCATGAAGTCACAAAAGGGAGAGCAGCCAAACTAGGTCATGTATGACAAAATAAATTTGGATCCCTACAGTTGTTTGGACACATACTGTAAGACGTTGAAAATATTTATTTAAATAAAAACGACAGCCTTATACGGCCGCATTATTATTGTGATATCACAGATCAGGATAAAACAGTCCATTTCTGACTGTGTTGTACTAGATTGGGCTGGCATATTAGTGCCATGGCACAAACTGATGCACAAGAATCAACTGCTATCAGCAAAATCTATTAAATTTAGATAGGAGAAAGTCAGCAGACATTAGAATAGATGACTTGTAGTTCACACTTTGTCTAGCTTTATGCTGACCACTGCCAGCAAAACTGAAGAAAAAGCACCAGCTGTCAGTCTCACGCAGTCCTGGTTTAGATGTCTCATGTGAAACTCAATTATATCGTCTGGAACGCCCTCATGTCTGCACTTACAGCCTTGTTTTTTGTTACAGATACAGCAGTGGGTCCTGCACAGTGAAGGCAGGAAAGTCTTTCGTGTTTCCTGTAGAAACATGATAATTCAAAATGGTGAAATCATGAAATTAAGGTCAGACTAGGAAAAACTGACCAACTCACAGTACAGACATAGCAAAGACTACACAGTGCACATCTCTGCCCTGTACAATGTGGTCGGACAGAGTTTTAAGAGCAGTGGTAACAATGACTCCTTTCCTCTGGTGTTTGTTTCCCCTAAAGGTCTCCTACAAAGTAAAATACAAAAGTTAATGATTATTTCTAAGAAATAGGTATGAATTTAGTTTTTTGTTTTAACCTACAAGTCACCCTTTTAGAAAGGAATTGAACACGGAAGTGTACATAAAAGCAATATAATTTATATAAAAAGCTTGATCAAAAGCAATCATCATCCCAAAAGGGATCATTACATTTGTCTAGTTTTAGACCAACTCTAAATATATTCATCAGTTTTTCAAACATTGTTGGAATGAAATGCGAATTGAGCTAATCGGTGTTTGCTTGGGCAGCAATGAATTATGCATATATTGTTGGAACAGGAGATCCGTTTGTTTTAGTGCTCACCAAAATGATCATGGTGTTCTGCTGTTGTAACAGGCTCCATCGGCGAGGTAACAGTCACAGGCCTGAAGCCGGACACGAGCTACGAAGTGAAGTTGTCAGCCGTCAACGGCAAGGGTGAAGGTGAAAGCTGCAACGCTGCGTTCTTGAAGACGGAGCCTGTTCGTAAGTGGCACATGTTACAGTTTACAGCATGCTGTAATGCTTTTAGTATACCTCTCTGACCTCTTGTCTTCACAAACATATTGCCTTCAGTCTCTCTATAAAAACTCGCTGAAGAGTCCGTCCTAAGACTGTTTGGATGATGCCACAAAAGCTTTCACCTGTCTCCTTTCATTCCATGTATGTCTTTTAAAAAACAGCTTTTCCGTCTCTATGAAGCAGCTCTCTGACCTTCTTGCTTTTATTTGATTTTTCTAGTTTATGAAATACTTCTGCCATAACCAAATCTTTAAAGCCAGATTGCTTGTTTTTACATATGGAATTAAATACTGATTTCATCACATAGGTATCATTTCGAGCCATCTGCACAGTTGCTTCAGATATCCTGTTTTAAAGCCATGTTTCAAGCCCATCATGTCATTATATTGACTTGCAAACCCTGAAGTGTGATTTCATCCTTCTGCAGAAGCCAGCATGCAGTGAAACCGCAACACATTAGTTAGTTTTTAGCGCCCTCTGTTGTTTGGCAATAGATGTTTTTTGAGGGAGTGCCGGTATGATTTATATATTGTCTGTGTACTGATCATCTCTCCTTCTATTTTATCATTCTTAATCATTGATTTTTTTTTTTTATCCATTTGCTCTTCTGTCTGTTGTATTCATCAGGCCACACTTACAACAGTAAGTGATTCATTTAAAATGCATTCATTAAAAACATTTAAAAGATAGCTTTATAGTTGTGTATATATATTGCTATTGAATTGTGTTGTTATTGAATGGCAAAGGCAAAAGTTGGACTTAAATCCCTTCTCTCTCTTTTTTAGAACTAAGATCATAATTAAAGGCCAGATCATTCACATTTTGTCATAGTAATTGATAAAACTGAACAAATGTTCTATAAGTTTGCTGAAATATCAAATGCGATAGAGGTTTGCTGAAATATTTACATAAAACACTGTCAGAAGAACATCACTTCAAGCTGCCTTTTTAGACCGTAAAGTGGCCTTTCATTTTCATGGAGGCTGGCTCTGTCTCCCTACTTTAAATGTGGCAATCATTTCCTAAAATGATTTGTTTTTCTTCCTTTCTGGAGCCATCTGACAGAAATGTGTCTTCCTGATTTCTTCAGTGAAGTGTTATTAGAGATTCAGGTGGTCATTTGTGCAGACAAGTGATTCTGATTGCCTTTCTTCTCTTTTATGTCCCTAGACGGCATTTTTCATTTTTTCACTGAAGACACAGGTTTGTTCTGTAGTGGGGATAATAGAAGATTAGTTTTTACTGCTGTAGCTGTTTCTTACCCAACAGGATAACCCATCACCCCTACTGATTAGCAGTGTTTGTTATCCCGCTTAAGTATTTCAAAAGGTGTATCGTTTTCGAGAAACTGTGACCTATAATGTCATGGCCATCAATGCAAACTCCTCCGTCTGTAACATAGACCGATTAGGTTTTTAATTTTACTTGCATCCCATGAGTTTACAGCTGATTTATCCCATTAGTATTAATATAATTTTGATGTGCAGCATCTGAATTAATTGGCTTAATGCAAGTATGAGGAATCCGAGCCAAATCTCTGCATTTCAAAAGCTGCACATTTTCTCTCTGGCTTCAGCTGTTTGGTGTAGTTTGGGAGTGTTTACACTCGGATTAGGCCCATCAGCAGTGATTAATCAGTTAGCTGCAAATTGTCGAGAGCATAAAGCTGCTAGATGTCTTCTGCACTTTTCTCATTTAGAATCCAAACAGAGGAATCCCTGTGCAGTTTGTCAGCTTGTGGAGCTGTGATTTATTATTTTTCAGTATTGGTTTGTCTCTGGGTCACTTCAGTTTTCTATCCTCAACCTGTACCTGTGTTTTGTTGTCTGTTATGCCTTTCATGCTCTTCCTCCTCTTTCAACCACTCACATGTGTCATTTTATGTCTCTGCGACTGTTATTTGGCTTGCATGTTGCTGATGATTCCCTCCACTCTGCAGAAGGTAACGTTCTGTTGCAGATTCCTGACTGACGATTCCTAACTTGAACTAAAGAATTCAGCAAATAAAACAGCACATAGTTTGCTTCTGCAGTCGTGTAACACATTAATCAGTCATCTAGACATTTGCCTGAGCAAGATAAATGTAAACGTAGAGAACGAGAATGTATTTATTGTTTAAATAACAGTCAGCAGTGTTTACTGTTAGCTTCACTTACATAGTATTGATAGCCTGTCACCTGAGGGATGTTACCTCCTTACTTATAGGATGTGTTGCTATAAATCAAGTGTAATAAACATAGTCAGTATCTTCCAGCCATCCCACAAAATACTCATCCTTGCAGCAGGCTTGCTGGTATATATTTTCTATATTTTTTTAATCTTATTTAACCTGAGGCTTAAGCAGCTTGGCATTTACTGACTTTATCTAATCCTGAATGTTAACCACTGTGCACATCTTTCTCGTTACCTGTTTGTAAGTGCATTAACCTTTAGAGCTTCAATAATTTGTTGATTAATCAAATATCTGAGACAAAACAAATCAGCAGCCACGTTCAGTGTTCCAGCTCATCAAATTTGAATGTTTTCTGAGATTTCTATGACAGTAAACTGAAATTTAGAGTTTTGAACTGTTGTTTAGACAAGATATTTGACTTTACCTTATACTTTGGAAACTTATGACAGATACTTATGAATACAAACCATTCCTGAAATTTATTTAGACTGCTAGTTACCAGAAATACAGGATTAATTGTTCACTTCTCCATCAGCTCATAGCTGATGATTTGGCTCTACTTAGTAACACTGGAGGAAACACTAGAATATTTTTAGGTCACTGAAATCAGTCTGTAGTTCTATTTTAAGCAATTGGAAAAATGATATATGTGTACTGTGGCAGAACTCAATAGTTTAGGTTGTAAAACAAACAAAGGACGTCTAGTTTTCAATTACATATCAGGTAGCCTTTATGTGATGCTAATGCATAAATTCAGTGGTCTCATTTGATGCAGAACATTTTAATTTTTTAATCTATCTGGAGAGAGAGTTTCAACTGCCCCCCAGGACCTCCACCCTGTCAGCAATGGACACAAGAAGATGTCAGAAAAATAAATTTGAAAAATAATTTGGAATAAATTTAAATTATATTGACTACATTTTTATTAGACTTAAATGGTGTTTGTTATGTAATCAGTGTTTAATAGATAAATGATTACAGGTTTAAGACAGACAAGACATATGTTAGTATAATTCTGTGCGATTTCCATGCCAGTAGTTACAACTATACAACAATTAAAGACAAACCCTGTTATTGTGCTGGAACTTGGCAATCTTGTATATGTATTCTTAGTTAATGATAAATAACTCTTTAGCCTGAAGCCTGGTGTGACACTGGTGCGATGTCCATCTGCCAATTGATGTCACTCAGCAACAGCAGCAACTCTGATGAATCAGATAAGCATGTTGCTGTGTGTCATTCACTAATTAGTAACACAAGCCAGCCTTAGGAGAGCGTTTAAGGGAGGTTAAGTGACCTAAAAGGTCAACAATAAGGAGAGCATCCAAGATCAAACTTTGGACTGAAAGTTTTCTTTTTCCTTTATTTCAAAATGGAAAAGTGGACTGACAGTGCTGCCTCTTTCAAAGAAATAACCCTCCAGCTCGCTGCACCTCTTGAAATGAGCCATTAAATGACCTCCATCTTGCTCCTGTGTCCCTGTAGGGAATCCTAATCCTCCTAAACTTGAAGGAGCACTTCAACGTAAAGGCAACTCCCTCAGAGTGAGCTGGATCAAGCAGGATGATGGCGGCTCTCCCATCTTACATTATCTTATCCGTTATAAACCAGTGAGTATGGGGATTAAAGAGCAATTGCTCCTTCTCAACTAAGGCACCTGCTTTGATAACTGATTTAATCATTTAAGTAAAACGATGAAACATTCTCTGAACATTCACTGCTTTACATAGTCTTAAGATTGCTTTTTTGGTGGGTTTTAGAATGTCATGTGCGTTTTACGCTGTAGTTTCAAAAGCACTGCAAAAAAAATTTAATTCTGTGATTTTTCAAGCTGCTGTTAGGGCTGAAATTGTTATTTAATACCTGGTTTGTTGACAGAAAATAGAAAAACTTCTCATATTCTCATAATGAATAAATTATTTTTTGGCCAAACAGAGACAAATTTTGCTCCGAGCTCTTACAGGTGTTTTTGGAGCAATTTGAAAACATGCTTAAAAATTCCACCTTCGCAAGACCAAATAAAGTTCCAACCCTGAATGCATGCACTGTATTTATCTGTGTCTCCTTAGGTGCAGTCTTCAGAGTGGAAACCAGAAATCCGGCTGCCCAGTGTCAGTGATCACATAGTTCTCAGTGGGTTAGAGTGGGACACGGAGTACAACATCTATGTGGTGGCAGAGAATCAGAAGGGCAAGTCTCAGCCAGCAACCATGTCCTTCAGGACTTCTTCAGAGCCAGAGGCCATCCCAGGTAGCGTACCTGCCCCCGGTCACTCACACTAATGTGGAACTAAACAGCCAGAAAACTGAGGAGCCAAACTCAAACCTGAAAACCAGAGCAGCTTGTTCTATTTTTAAATCTGGAGCGCTGACGGGTGAATGACAACTAAATAAATCTATAGAAAAAATAAATAGATTTCGTGGACGGTGGTGAGCCAAAAATGATTTTCCGGCTGAATTTTCTCACTTTAAAGTTTTGACAGCCCTCACTAAATGAGCTTGAGTTTGTGCTTGCAGATCTGGCACACACACTCACACATAATAAAAAATAAAATGATCTCCTCTGAATGTCTGTAGCCTTGTTTACCGTTAATGTGGATAGTTTGTCTGTGTCTGGTTGGAGCTTTTAAAATGACCCTCAGTAACCGCTGATTAACACGTATGTTGAATTCTTAACTGCAGCTGAAGGTTCTTTACTAACCGTGCCGAAACCTACACAGCCTGTCAAATTCTCTTTAGGTGATAGACACACTTGAGTACCTCACTGAAACATCACAGCAGGCCATTATGTTTCCTCTCACTTTTTTCCTAATTCATTCTCCAAACTAAAGCATTTTCCACTCACCCACCACTGAGTCACCATCTAGTCGACATGGTGTAGTTTTCCTCTTTTGTGCTGTGCTTTTGCTTTGATGTGTTGCTGTTTTTTCCCCTTTTTCAATACAAGAAATCAGTTTCTTCGTCTTTTTTTTTTCCACTTTTGGTTTTCAGACCTGACACATTTTCACTTTCTCTCTTCCTCTGTTTTCCCCGCCCTTCTCTTTTTCTCCCCCTCTTTGTTCCGTTTCATTTCTCCCCCTCTTCCTTTATTATCTTTCCCCCTTCTCTCTTTATCCCCTCTTTCTCTCTCTCAATGTTCCTGCTCTCTTGCCTGGTCCTGGACATTGGTGTGGTGGACCACGTGAACATTTTCGTCCCGACCTGTGTGCATTTTGGTGTGGTCTGGGTTGTGCTGTCCCCACCCACAGCCACTCAGGGCTGCTCATCTGTGACATACACTTTGGTATCACTCATCATGTCCCTCATCACTGTTCTCCTGCTCTCATAGTTTTCGTGAGGAAATTCACACCATTACTGTAGAGGAGAGCTTGCCTTCTCTCTGGCTGTCTTTCTGGACACTTTCACTCACTTACAACAGACTTTGTCCATGACAGATGTGTCTCTGTTACGGGTGAGGAAAAGAGTGCTGTGTTGTTTCAGAACAGACCAGACAGACGTGTTGAACCAAAGGCAGTGGAAATCCTCCACCTCCCACAGTTTCATACTGCTCAGCATTAGCACTGCTAGTCATCAGCACTAGACAAGAGAGACAGAGAAGAGTGCCAGTTTACAGTGATGTACAATAGTAGATTTTTTCAAGTAGCATTAGAACAGAGTGAAGGCTGACTGCTGGACCTGTGTGTTTACATAAGCACTGTATTATATTGTTTAATAGCTCACAAAATTCTGCATAATGTAAAGGTTTGTAATATTAACGTTTACACAATTAAGGTCATAAAATGGGGAAACAGTTGTTTATATTGGCACAGACTGACAAGCCACCTAAAGAATGATCAAACAACAACTTATTTTTATGCGGACTACTAAGATAAATGTCCAGATATTCCTCCAGCATGTAATGTTTTGCAAGTGTCATCAGCAGTAGTCATTTTTATACGTACGTAATTGGGATGCTTTACTCAGATGTATAGATCTTGTTTACATGTTAATTACCTGCAGAGTTAAAAGTATATTTTAGAGTAATTTCTGCTAAATCAAAGTGGATATTACCCAAACAGTGACAATACATCACTGCTTTTAAATCTGGGAAAAGCCTGACATTCATTTTCTGTGCACAGATTATTCCACATGTCTGGGTAACTAGCAGCACACTGTACGCTTTGGTTTGCTCTTCTTTCTACTACCAAATAAATGGGTTGAATATATATTTATACTTTTCGTTTTTTTTTTTTATGCACAGCTTCATGCATATCAAATCTTCAGTATGCCTCATATTTAGAAATGAAGTCATATAAATAATTAAAGTCTGACAGCACAGTCGATACAAACGACACACAGCATCTAAAGTTGTGCTGAGCCATCTAGAACCTATCAGTGCTCATAGCAGGTGAGTTGTTTCTGTTTTATGGAAGTATTTGCGGTTACAGTAACACGTCAGCACTTTATTTAGTTGTTCATGGTTTCTGTAAAAGTGTGTCCTGCTACATTAGTTCAGCGCCCTCCCTTTTCTCGTCTCTTGTGTGGCAGATTTAAGTGAAGAGTCTCCGCTCTCCATGGGCATCATGCTCTGGGCAGGAATTCTCGTTGTAGTATTTATACTCCTGCTCCTGGCTGTGGATGTCACCTGTTACTTTGTTAACAAATGTGGCCTCATCATGTGTCTCTGCGGCAAGTCAGGCACAGGGACCAAAGGGCACAACTTAGAGGAGGGCAAGGCAGCCTTCATGTGAGTATCAGACTTTATATTTACATATATTTACATACATGTTGTCTGGGTCTTTTAAACGGATGTATTTGATGGCACACATATGATGTCTAATTTATGTTCAAAGTTAAAAATGTGGAACCAGAGAGACTGTTTCAACTCAGCGTATGAATATGTTCATTTTAAGATTGGATCAGATGATTGGATCTCTTACATGTGTAATGTGAGATGGTTATATACAACTTACTCTGCAACAAACAACAACAGGACTGAGCAACTAGCTAGTGGAAAAGGTAGATTGTATATAAAAGACTTGATTCAAGTGCTTTAAATCTGCGTTATTTCCAGTAGCCTGCAGGTTAAGTGATCTGTTACTAAAAAGTCTTTGTAGAGGCAAATGGGAAAACTTTTGGCTCTTATTCTTTGAGACCTCAGTTTTACTTTAAAGTTTTGTTACTTCTTTTACAAAAGGATGGTTTCAGGGTGACTGTGTCCACATTTTCTGTAATGTCTATGGGTGAGCATGGAGGAGATAAAGACACATCAGGAGTTGGTGGAGAAAAAACGGCTAAACACAGAGTTAATATTGGATGTAACAGTCAGACAACCTGACACAAGCACTCTCATCATATCAGCTTTATAAAGTGATTATTAGGGCTGTGTCAGATCATATCATAATGCCATTGCTATAGCAACACATGCTTATGTTCCCTAGTATGCTCAACAAAAAGACAAAGCAAGTCATGTCAGACAGCCAAAGCCACCTCTGCCTCGAATAAACATTTAGCTCAAAATGAGCTACTTCAACATCCTCCAGCAAAGCACTTTGCAAAATGGTTAAGGTAAACACAGCAAACTTGTTTCATTACTTCAGGTAAAAATGCAGGAAGAAATGCAGGGAGAAGATACAAACAGCTGGTGATGTACGCCACAGTCACTATTTAAAGTCTGTATAACACGAAGAGCAAGTGGTGGATAGAAATGACTGTGGTCACATATTGTTTGGTCAATTCAAACATCGGGAAAAGTGGGCTTTAAGCAACTAGTAAAAACCTCAACCTAACTTATAAAATCCCAGATAGAAAATAATTTTCAGTTTTGTTGTAAGCAGGTCTGTGGGTAATAAGAAAGACAAAATTAAGAAGATTCTTTGTAGAAATGTGATGTGTTTGAGGGTTTTATTTATCTTCCAATTTACCTTTTGTTTGTGTTTTAAATAAGCCGACCTCAGCTTAGAATAACTGGCCTTCCCACATTTCCCAGAAGGCCTTTCAGGAATGAACTCTGAAGATTACTTAGAATTTTAGCTGAAAGTTTTATTTTATTTTTGGGCTGCTATATCTAGATATATCAAGGGAAGCTTGTGTAATTAAACAATAACTGAGATTGCCTCTTGAGCAAAATAAACATGTATTACAATGTCTAACCAGGCAGTATCTGAAGTACAGCAAGAATACATGAATCAATAAAATGGCCCCATAGGTAAGATGAAATTTTCCTTCAATGAAACAGATGAGGATGTTTGATTGAAGCGCAGCACTGAATGGATGCTTTCATGTGTACAAAACGGCAGTCGTTTTGAATCATTCTGAGTAGGATGTTGCATTACGTATCGGATTGTTACATTTCATGAGTGCGGTTCCACGAAAGCACAGCCAGATGGATGACTTGACATTACTTTGTAAGCTTGAAAATAGATCACTGTGGGCCGTCTGCTGTTTTTGAATCATCCTTTCTTACTGCCCGCTTGGCCAAAAACAACAGCTTAGCAAGATTGTCTGTCTTACAGGAAAGATGAGTCCAAAGAGCCAATAGTGGAAGTCAGAACAGAGGATGAGTGCTCAGCCAATCATAACGCAGCAGGACCCGTAGAGCCGAATGAAACCACACCTCTCACAGAGCCAGAGTAAGTAAACGCTGACAGACGGCACACGGCCTTTTTACCGCTCTGAGCTGTTGTACACTGCACTCCACTTTAAAGAATAATGAATTTATTCAACAGGATATAATTTGACGCTTTACATTATTGAAAAAGTTGAGGTCATTCTTGAGTGGAGTCCATTGGACTGTGTTGCTTTTCTGTTTTTATTCCCTAACCAGAGGGATTGCTGTATTTTGTGTTTCTTCTCCAGCCTTTGGAGATTTTTTTCTGTCTCATTGTATGAAGGTTGAAGCAATACCAGTCAAATAAACACAAAGGCTTTAGTCCTCTAGAGTGTGGTCAACTCATGAAGCCATTTGACAATTTCAGCAAGCCATCTCATATCAGCAGTCTGGAAAAAAGTAGATTATGCAGTATGAGATTGCCACTGGTACTGTTTAACCCTAATAGGTGGTTCTTTGTGGTGCTGTAGTTTCCTGCAGGAAGGCTGGTGCCTTTTTTTACTACAGTAGTTTTCCTAGTCAGTGTACTCCATGTTGGTGTGTGTATGGGATGTATCCTTTGATGTCCACTCACAGCATGATGCCCTCTTTTTCTTCTTCTTTCTTTTTCTCACTAGGCTTAAAAGTTGCTGTATTTTGTGTTTCTTTTAGTTGCTTTGTCTATGTTTGTGTGAATTTCTAAAGCCAACTAATCCCTCTGCATGCTCTCGTCCGGGCCACCCCTCCTCTTGTCACAGTCACCCTGGTGTCTAGTCTGTGTGTCTCTGTTCTCTCCCTGCTCTCTCAGGAAGGCGGCTTACACTGCTGCTCTGGCACTGGACACCCTCTCCTCCGTAGCCACCAACTCTGACACAGCCACTGCAACAATTGATCCCGCTCAGGACAGCCCCTCTAGTGAAACCACTACCCTCACTTGTAGCCTGTCCACCCCAGCCAACGAACCCTCACCCACCCCTGTCCTGGCTCCGGCCCCGACTCCAGAATCGAACACGGCCCCGCCGCCCCCCCTCGTCTCCACAGCTGCTGTTGAAGCTAAAATGGCCCCACTAATAGAACAGAGAGGAAGAGACGCCCCAGAAGAACAGGAGAAATTAAACACTCCTCCTTGCACCCCCGAACAGATCAAACCTCAAAAATCTGGGACGCCAATACCACCGAAGCGTAGACACTCTCCTAAACTTGCTGCTCTGAATGCTAAAAGTAGTCCCCCTGTTTCTCCTCTGGCTGTCTCTCCTGTATCTTCCTCTCCCACTTTAGACAACAGGAAACCTGCTCCAAGCCCACCAGTCACTAAACCTCCCACACAGCCAAACACTGTAGCCTTAAATCCAGAGCCACCAGTACAAACTGCCTCATGTCTAGCAACTACTGCCCCTGCACCAGACCCAGATTCAAAACCTACAGCCCCAGATTCCAGTGGGCGTAGCCTTACTGCCTTTAACAAAGACAAAACTGTTGATCAAACTGCTGACAGTACCACACCCACTGCCAGAGTTGCTACTACTAGTTCACCTGCAGTGATCCACGGTGTTCCTGAAGACCTGGATGCTGTAAACCCTGGTTCTCTAGTTTCAGGCATTCCCTCACCTTTACCTGTTACTCCTATTCCTTCCAATCCTGTCCCTGTGAATCTTGAGGCGTTGCCATCGAACAACCTTCTTATATCAGCGTCAGACACATATGACTTACTGACCCCTGACATGGGGCCCAAAAATGCAGATTTAGACTTAGAGATGATAAACGGGACAGAAAGACCCTCCATGCCCCCCGCAGACCTCATTAGCTTAGACAGCCCACCAGCTGCCCCCTCTCTACCCAATGGAGACGAAGCAGACCCCCCCTCAGGCCCAGTTCTACAGCCATCAGAGACTCTGGCCAAGACTGCTCCTCCTGTCAACGATGAGTACGGCTCCCTCTAGAGGTTTATCTGTGTGTGTGAGTGTGTGTGTGCTTGAGTGCGTGTGTGTGTGTGTAACTTGTATACCCATTCATTCACCACCGCATCTTGCCATTGACCACACAATATATAAAATATTGTAATGGTAAATTGTGGTAATGATAATAAGATAGTTATTAGTACAATGTTGTGGATAGAGAAGTGATACGATGCTTTTGTTTTGTTTGTGACCGTTCTCCATTGTGGGGTCTCTATCTTTGCAACATTCACCACAAACGTAGTTAAACCCCTTTCAAGACAAGAAGCTCGTTACATAAATATGGAAATTTGACATGCCATTCATAAGTCTAGGTGTGTTCCTGGTGAGTGACTTAAACAGAGACAATAAAATCATTCTCACGCACAGGTCAGAAAACTAATAAATGAGGTTAAACGCTGTGCACACGAAATACTGCGTATGTTTAAGTCATTTCAAACCATTATTCAAATTCTTCAGTGATTAGATTTTATCTTAAATGTCACTGAAAAGCCATTGTGTTACATCTTTGATTACACATGTCATGCTAGTTTGCTCAGGTTAGTAGAGCTAGCACTGGCAGTTTTCTCACATTGTGGGTGAATGTCTACACACCACTTGTGGTGATCAAGTGGGTTTTACCCAGTTTACTCTAACACGGCTTACATACAGTCATTCACTGTCTAGATCACTGGTCTGCAGGGTGTCTTATGCCCAACTACATACCATTCTGGACACAACAGTTAACTGGCACTGTAAATTATCCAAATATAAATAATTAGTTCAGTGAGTTAGTATTGCTGGAGCCAACTAGCGAGGGCCACAGCTCTTAAACATCTGTTGAACTAGTTTTGCACACTGTTAGTTACCATGACAACACGACGTCCCTAACCCGAGCCTCATACGATTCCTGTTAAAAGAACCCAACTGGTTAGGCCAGTGTTGAGCTGTTGAGGTGAGTCTTCATGTATCAACATAATAGTTAAAATCAAATTTATAGTAAACTGAATATTTTTTAGGTTTTGAAGAATTTAGGAAGTGATGAAATAACCTTGAGCGTTAGGAAACTTTGACCTTTTACAGGAGGAATAAATAATCAAGAAAATAAATACGAGTGAATGGAGTGATGCAGCCTTAAAAATCCTGTAAACAGATCTTCTGTCTTTCTCAGTGTGCTTTCATTCGTGCCGTCTTATTGATGTCTCCGTGGTTCTTAAAACTTCTTCTGGCATGCTTCCCTTCAGAAGTGAAGAAAGCTCATGCCCCACATCCCACAATTTTTAGCAATCGCTGAAAATAAATCAGCTTTAATTTGCAAAATAACAGCCAGTAAAGTCATTATTGTTCTACAGCAATTGTATTAAGTTGCAGAAAAAAGAAACACTTAAATCCAACTTATACTTTGTAAAATCAGTCACTGATTATGTCTGTCAGGAGAACAAAAAAAACACGACTTTCCATCTCTACTGTTCAACTACTCGAGTACCTGAGCGTTGTTCTCATGTCTGAATAAAGTCACAATAAGCAGTTAAGTAAAAGCCATCACTTTAACAGCAGTGTTACATGTCTGCAATGGACCTTTGTTAATCACCACAATGTTTAGTTCTCACTAATTCTACAGCTTCTAACTGTGGTGTTTCTGTGCTCTGAGCAACTAGAAACTGTGCTAATTGCTTTAAAGATGAAAATGGACATCACATACCACAAGCCCAGGGCTAATTTCTCGTCCTACCATTGTCTCTCTGTAGTAGAACTAAAGCGATTAATAGCTAATATTTGCTGTTTCAGTTTAGGCATGCTAGTCGTTACAGGACGAGGTGTATGGGTATGCCATTATCTGTTTATTTTATCTGACTGTTGTCAAGGTGGTGAAGAGATATGTAAGAAGATATCTAAATACAGTGTCTTCTTACATATTGGGTGAAGATGTCATTGAGAATAAATGGTTTAAACTGTTCAAACAAAGTGTTGTTTGCTCAGATATTTTCTGTTGTCTTGCGTGAGACGTCCCAATTGCTAATTTTGAACTTTGTCTCTTTCCCGCTGCAGGAAGATTTTTTCTGATGAGAAGGGCAAACTTGAGGAGGGAGGCTTACCAAACACCCTGATCTCTGCAGAACACAACAGTGTCATACAGACAAATACAGCCGAGAGCAAAGCATGATGGGCCGGGGACATCCCAGCCCTATCCAAAACATTTTGCAGCAGCAGCATCGAGCAAGAAACACTGCAGGAGTTTTTGGTTTCCAGTGCCCTTATCTCCACTCTCAAAACAACACGCGTGTCGATTGGTTAGAGCGCACTTTGACTGTGCTTTCATTTCTGCTCTCATTCATGAAATGTTTACTACACCCAAGGAGTTTATCTGTAGGTCATAAGAGATTTATTTTATTTTTTTATTATTATTTTATTTAACCAGTCAGGAAGATTAAGAACAATCTCTAATTATACAGATCACTTATACATACATATACATATATATACATATATATATATAAAATTAGACTCTACTTTCTATTGTGCTTATAGTTTGGACTGCAATTGCGCAAAAGTATTGGATTCTTATGAGAAATGTAAAGGTAAAAAAACAACTGACTATAGAAATTATTTTTCTTATTTTAATGTTCAAATGTTCAAATGTAAACGTTTTTTTCAGCGTTTTTTTAAGTTTGACTTCTTTTGTGGCCTAGTCTCATTAAGTAGCTTGTTCTGCATGTCTGACCTGCAATTGGTTGTGAAGTTTTGTTTACAAGGTTTACTGTTTCACTTCGTCTGCTACGGGGATGTTTAATCACACGCAGATATGCTGGCATTGATTAAACATACACTCGAGTTCGGCCTTTGGATTATAGCCATTTTTTATGGTTATATGAAATCCAGGATTAACCCACAGCCAGCTGCAGGGGGGAAAGAGGCTGAGAGAATCCCACAAGTACACGATGTGCATGATTTGATCTGATTTAGACCATTTCTGGATCAAATTTATTCAGTCTGTCACTGCCTTACCAGATTGGTAGTTAAAATATTCATTAATAAAATGTATTTGATTTAGAGAAGGAAAAAAAAGCGACTCCTTGAACACTAACAGTCACAGACCAAAAAAACAAACAAACAGGAGGCAGCACGGCTGCTGATTCTCAGCCGCTGGTTGAAGAACTGTGGATCAAGCGAATGTCTTGTGATCTCGAGCTAAATTTGTTTGTTTGGGGGACGGCTATGAGAGCTGTAGTTCTTCCTCCCTTTTACGCAGATCAAAGGTCTGGCTTCATAGTTTTGAGTTGTGCATTTGAAGCAAAAAAAACCAAAAAAAAAACATTTAAAAAAGGAAATTTAAAAAAGCATTTTTTGTACTATTTAAAAACTACAAAGATTTCTTTTCTGTTCCTGCCTGCAAGCTTGTGCACTGTGCCTGTGTGTCAATAGATTGTCTTGTCATCAGTTTCTATGATAATCTGCATAGCTTCGTTGTGAGAAATTTAGCCTATTCTTTTTATTTGATGTGTTATTAGAAGAAAAAGTACGATAAATGGACTAATGTGGTCATTATAACACGTGTAGTGTATGAAACTGTCCGTCTCTGGTCACAGCACCATATTATCGCCAGCTGTAGTGAAGGAAGGCGTTTCAAGCCTCGGCATGAATTCAGTCAGTACATCATAACGTATAACTACAAGGCAGATAGACATGCCCGTGTTTGTATGGGGGCAAATAGTGCTCATATTAATTTAATGAGCGTTACCTTTGGGGCTTGCTCTGGCATAATTATACACATTGCTTTTATTTTTTTATTTTTTCCCCCCAGTTGTTATTCAAGTGTTCTGTAATGTGATCTCTGAAATTCTTTTTTTTAGTTTTTGTCTTTTTGTACAAAAATCACTCACCAAGAGCGACTGCTTGATGATACCATTGGCAGGAAGCAAGGTGGTCCACCTAAGACAGATGATCATATTTTTTTTTTGTACCATCACAAAAATCAGATACAGTTTTAAAGTAGGAAGAAAAGAAGAGCTTTACTCTCCTTGTACTCCAGTGCTGTCACCAGACCACCTTGCTCTCTCGCCTCTGGATGCTCCTTTTGGTTTTATTGGGTCAAACTCAGAAAATATCTGTTGTGTACAGTCTGAGTGCTAACCCATTTACAAAATAAAATGGTTTCCAAATCTAATTTCGTCCTGTCCCATTTTGTCATTGCTTTTATTCACTTTTCCGTTCTTATTTTTCCAGCACAACTTGAATCCGGAGCGTGCAGTGACAGATTTCTAACAGTAGATGGCAGAAAGCACCCACTTTTCGGAACCCCTCTTGGTTTCGCCATGTCATAGAAACACAGGACGATTTAGAAAGGTTACAGTGCAAACAGGTTATGTTAGTGCTGGAAGTCCCTCGGGCTAATGCTTCGGATAGATGGGGGAACAAGTAAACACGTGTTACGTAACGCACGCTTGTCCAGGAATAAAGTTAGTACTTCCAGTCTGGAGTGTCGGACAAAACTATGTACCAGTGAGGGCTTGATATTTTCGGCTCCCCTCAGTACCTCTGATGTGACATGAACCAGTGTTGTGTCAGAGTGTCAACAACCACAGCGACCCGGTATGGCATCCAGTTTCAGGAGCCACACCGACCCACTGTCCCCTCTTAGGCAGTTTCATCCCCCCTCCGCCTCCCCGGTGTGCCCTGTGCGCACGAACCAGGCTGATGCGTAAACGCACTGAATTAATCAGAGTGTGCTTCTTATTTCAGGAAAACAAACTAGTCCTCCGCCTGTAGCCTGTCACTAGTTCTGAAACGCTGTAGATGTCTCTGACCGCAGCCTTGATGGAGAGCCGAGGAGTAGAGGGCGATCACACCGAGCCGTGACGTCGGCCCGGCGATGATTTGCAGCCGGTAAAGTCAGCAACTAGCAGCCTTGTGGAGACAGGAAGTTAGACGGTGGGATCTTCAAAGTAAAACTGCAAGTACTCGGTGCGAAAGTAATTTTTAATTATTTTCTATAGAAATATTTCATTATATTCATGCAGGGTTACGAAAATCACGCTGAGCGCCCTTTAGAGAGACCAAACCTCAACCTGCTGTCAAACTTATTTTAATCAAGCTGTGCGTACGACAAAGACACAGCGTTTACTTCTCACCGTGTATGAAGTAACCCATTTCTTTATTCATGCCACAAGCTGACATACTTTCATACTTACATTATTCCCAGTGCCGCTGGCCAATAAAGATTCAGTTCATTTAACCTGTAATCTACGTAATCTGCATTTGTGTAAGCCACCAGCAGGACCATTTAAAAGTTGCAGCTGGTCCAGGTGAATAAAATCATATGTTAATATATGTAAATTAGGAGGTATGCAGGGTCGTAAATAAAATCGCATTTCCAGCTCAAATGTATAGAAGTCTAGATATTTCTGAGACTTCCAAGGTAAAATCATACACAGTTAAATAGGCACTGGATGGATTTTTTTTTACCCTCATCTATCGTTGTCTCATATTTTACCTTTGAAAGAGAGAGATGCACAGGAAAAGCACAAAAGGATGGTAAAGGATTACTTAATCAAAACTCCTCAGTCAGATGCAAATTAGGAGCGCTGAGGAAACACGTTGCATATCTTAAAGCACTAAATCACCAGGATGCAACAGATTCAGTGACCTAAACACAAGAGCATATTTGCAGGCCAGTTTTTCCACTTCATTTACTGAAATACTAAAGATTAAAGTACACCGCTTTACAAGTTGGGCAACCTTGTAGCTGGCAAAAAACGAAAAAGAAGCAAAGCCTCATAAGAATCGCATTCTTTATTTGTCTTCAAATATAAAATGATATTCTCTACGTCTGTTACAAAATATTTGCATTAACTACATAAAATACATAAGTGTAACCATTACTCTCTGTCTACCTTTGTTTCCACGTGAGGGCTTTGAGTTAAACCCAGTAATTTGTGTAAAATAGGCTACATCATTTAATACTGATCAAAATATGTTGATGTATGTGTCAGTATTTAGGTGAATAAAATGCACAGAATATTTGTGCAAACTCAACTTTATAATTTCCTTCATGTAGTGCCGTTTTTCCAGGAGTGTCATTCTGAAACGATCTACAAAGACGTGAATACTAACGATTTTGACTCACACTAAATACTTTCTGCACGCATTTCGATCACTTTGCCCCTCTTACTGTGATCATAGTGTTGGGTCTTGAAACGATTTAGTTCTTGAGTTAGTTACAGCATGTTGGAAACAATGTATTAACGCCACACAGTCACTACGTTTGTAATTATAACCTGATAATAACAGTCAGTTAGATCAACAGTTATTAATCGCATTGCTCTGGCCGTCGTTTTATTTTGAAAATTCTCCTCGGCAGTCTCGCTTTCCCCTGCTGGTTTGACTGTCGTGGCTGGGTGATGATTTGCTTACTTGGAGCAGGACTGAGTTTGGAGCGGGTACTGTGAAATGTGTAAGCATGATACTGCCTGGATAATCAGCGGAGGACATTAGGAGACGGAGGTAAGAACAGCTCTGACAGCCGCCACTCTTTTCTGTCCACTGTTGATTTCTGTCAGGTGATTCAGCTCTGATGAACTACTTTTGAGACCTCCTCATCTTAATTATTAACACTGAACAATAATGCCAGCTTTGCGGCTCCTTGATATAATTTCGATTTGCAGCAACCATGTGGAAATCCACTTAAGTTTAGTCCGCGCACTGCTTTAGGATTTTCCAAACTTGAATGAGCTCAGACTGTATCGCACACTGTTCACGCCACTGTGATGCACTCTGGACTATTTTCTAATTGGGTCTTTTATTTTCGAACCCGTCGCGTCCCCTTAAATGAAAAGCGCGCAGGCAGGGTTAATTTGTCGCAATGTGTTTGGATAATCAGGTGGATTTGTGCGTCTGCACCTGATGCGCTCTGATGTTGCGGTTAGTTGAGGATGCAGCCCGTCAGCATCACTCGAGGTGCCGTTGAGTGGTCCGACTACACAAAACATCAAACAGGGATTATTCAGACACTCATTCAGCCGTTTGGATGTATAGAAAAAAATCCATGCATGCGCGGATTGCGCTTTATTTTCGTGCTTTGCCAGTTTGGTAACTTACTCGGGTTTTTGTTTTTCTTTTCTTTCTTTCCTTCTTTCGTTTTTTTTAAGCAGGGCGCTTAATTGTAACACATCTAATCATGAACGTGCGCCGCCTAAATGAACTAATCAGCCCTTGAAGGGCTTTGTTAATAGCAGGCCTACCTGTTGAAGGAATGGATGAATGTGTGAGGAGCTTGATAAATTGAACCGTCACCTCTCAGTATGCAGACGTTATTACAGCGACGTGACCGCTCTCAGTGAAACCTCAGACTAATCACCTGCAGTGGAAACTGTTGCTTTGCGCTCATCGACCTGTTGTCTCCCTTTGGTATTTTTTTTAAATGCATGTAGGGTGCATCAAATAAAATAATTTAAAAAATCACATAGGGGGGTAGAGGGTTTGCTTTTCACTTTATATAATATTCATTAATACCATTTTAAGTTGCTTTTGACTGGTGTGTTCCCTGGAGTATAATCATCTGCCTTTTGCATCATACTGTACGTGAAATGGGCTCTAACAGTCTTCCATCTTCATTCCTCCACCCCAAAACGCAGACCTACAGCGAACTGAAAGCAAAGCAGGCAGGACAGCCACACCTCATGCGTGGGCTCAGCAAAGGTCCGAGTGGATAGGGGGTCTGACAAACATGGGTGTTCTTCAACTCCACAATCCCACTCACTCCAGCACGCTCCTGCAGCGGGCTAATCAGATGCGTCTGACCGGCACCCTGTGTGATGTCATTATCACAGTGGATGGCCAAGAGTTTCCAGCGCACCGCACCGTCCTGGCCTGCACTAGCAAAATGTTCGAGATCTTGTTCCACCGCAGCAGCCTGCGCTACGCCCTGGACTTCCTGTCCCCCAAGACTTTCCAGCAGATCCTAGAGTACGCCTACACCGCCTCGCTCCAGGCCACAGCGGAGGACTTGGACGACTTGCTGTATGCTGCTGAGATTCTGGAGATCGAGTACCTGGAGGAGCAGTGCCTGAAGGTGCTGGAGACCATCCAGGCAGAGGAGAGTGAGGAAGTGGCGGTCAGGAATCACAGCTCCGGAGATCACAGTGACCATGGCCGGGCCAGGCACTGGAGGCAAATGCTGATGTCCAAGAAGCATTCCATACAGGATGGACCCAACCACACCAGTCCCACAGCTCTACACCACCTGGCACTGTACCACATGACTGAGAGGAGCTCTCCTGGCCCAGAGCCTGAAGCAGCTCCTGAATCGAGCCCCAAGCAAGACACAGTGGTAGACATGAAGAACTCCCAGAAGGCTCAGCATAGCGGTGTAGAGATAGCCCAGGATTCATCCCACGAACCTCCCAGAAGTATAAAATTAGAGCGCATGCAGGTGGATGATGCCAACAGCTACGAGGGCAGATCCTCCAGTGCAGGGGAGGGAAGCTGCATCTCAGACCAGCCTAGAGACGAAGGCCCGGGGACGCCCCTGAGAGGTAGCGTCATCACCAGTGCTCGAGAGCTGCACACAGGCCCCGAGGATGGAGGACAAATGGCAGGAAACACTCTTGACTGTTTTCCCGGGATCTCTGAGAAACACCTGGCCTCCATATACTCTGTGCCATCCAACCACACAGGGGAAGGCATGCCAGTGTCTGTTTCTGTGGCCCCAACCCTGGGTGTGCCACTAGACCCGAGAACCTACAGCGGCCTGCTGCACCAAGGGTTGCTGCACAGGGAGCTCCTGAGCAGGCTCGGCCAGTTTGCAGCAGGGATGAGGCACGAGGCCCCAGCTCAAGGCCAGCAGTGTTGTGGCGAATGTGGGCTCCAGCTGCACAGCCGGCAGGCTGCGGAGCAGCACAGGTAACATGCACAAAACAACCATTAACACTAATTTGTGCTGTTTATTTTTAATCTGGCTTGTTTTAACTAATGCAAAATGAAATAATATACTTTAAAAACGCCAGGCTCAATAGCTAATAATCACAAAATATTTTGTTGTATTTTTGTGCTGAAGAAACACTGCTACACTCTCCTGCGGCTCAACATTTTCACTGACAGTCGTGCGTTACCTTTAATAAAAGATGGAGGAGACGGGCGTGCAGGTGGATCTGTGCTTATTGTGATAATGAATGATTATGCTAGACACGTGTCTCTTAAATTTAACCTTTTCTACATCTTCGAGATTTCCCTCCCCCTCTCTCAGTGAATATAATGCGAGTCAAAAGCTTGAAACAGCATCTGAGAATTTGTTCATTTATTCTCAGGGACACCTGCGCTCGTGTCTTAACAGTGAGACGTGTCGGCAACTTTTGAATCGAGTCTCTGTGAGGGGTTTGATATAAAGAGGCCTTGGTGTCGCAAAATGCTGTCATTTACAAAGCCTCATTTTCTAAATTCTGTTTGATTATCTGTGCAGAAGTGCGCTTCACACAACAGTCTGTCTCCCAGGCTATTTGATATGCATTCCTTTGCATCAGCAGACAGGATCCTCTCAGCAGGGACCGGGCTGGACGCTTCAGCAACATGATGGATAACTTCTGCTTCACGACTCGGCTCTGTTGTTTTGTTGTTGTTGTTTTTTTGTATTGTTCTTGTTTATTTTTACCCTACTTATTAGCTTGTCCTTTTGTCATTGTACACAAAAAATTAACCGGATCGATGACAGCTCTCATTAACTTGATTGCAGATGTTTCCAATTGTGCGAGCTCGTCAGCGTTTGACTCATCATCAGTCGGTAGAAACAAGTTTGCAGTCCTAATGTGCAGCTAACCCATGATTAGGATCGCAGTGTTTCCCTGTTCATGCCTGTGGCTGACATTTCAGCCTCGCTCCAGAACTCTGTTGAAACAATGCATCCTGTGGGATATTTAGTGATGCGCACAGCTTACTCACGGAGACAGGCTCATGTCCGCAGGTTCAAGGAGCTGCGGTGGTGGCACTGCTTGAGGATGTAATGAAGTTGCTGTAGGTCTGTAACCAGGTCACTGAGCATACACCTGGCCTGCAGATTGACATTTTCTGGTGTTGTTCAGGAGGCATCTCCTGGCACAGTTTTAGTATGAAACACTTCAGAAAAAGAAATCAATTTGGTTTGAATGATTAAAATAAATAAACAATTGGGAAATATGTACCATTTAAAAACAAAAAAAAAAACCAGCAGCCTTGAGGCTGAAATTATAATATGAACAGTTCAGTGTTCCACTAACTTTTCAAGGTTACTAAACAGCCGCTAAAATCAAATTAAAAGCTCCTCTTTTCAATATTCCAAAATTAATTAACTTCAAATAATTTATCGGTTTTGTTTCAATGACAGTGAAATGAGGGCAGGAAGACGTGGAATGAATTCAAAATCAAACGCAACAGTTGCTCGCAGCTGGACTCCGACTTTAAAACATTATGATTACACGGTCAGTGCCTTTAACCCCCGACCCCCCGCCCCCACTCCCAGACCAGCAGGACACAAAGTCCACCCCTTTCATTGCATTTGGAGCCCGACAGTTAATTATTCTTTTAGGGCAGAAGCTGATATCGACATTTAACCATATATGGTATGATTTAAAACATAACAACGAATAAACTAAAAAGTCACAAAATCTTTTTTTTTTTTTTTTGGTCTTCAAAATATTTCAAACAGCGTCAAACAAAGGAAGAGACCAGTCAGTGAATGTCGGTGACTCGTAGCAGTGACAGCTGAAAAAGCTAATAGTGATGCGAAGTGGGCGGGTGCCAAGCTAAAGTGAGTTCAGCTTTGAAGCGAGTGATTAAAGTGACGACCAGTGGGAATGCAGAACGCCAGTGATCGGCATATGACATATGCAGACGTGCAGGAGCCACACAGAAAAATGGGACTGCTGTGGAGGGCCACGCCAATAAGCTTTTAAAGAGATTCTCGTGTGGCCCCTTGGGAAAATTAATTACCCACCTCTGTAATTAAGGGGTCATCTATGCAACTAAATGACAAAAATGTCAGCTACATATTGATGCACGGTGAGTGAAGTTAGTTTAAGTTAGTTTCAAATGCGATTGGAACTTAATAGTAATATTATGCTTCTTATTATAAATGCAGAATGCCAGTTATATTGAATAGGAAAATATTTTTCCAGTAGTGTACTTCTCTCTATTTAATATGAAAACCACTGATGCTACTCTGCAACATGTGCTGCAGACCTCGCTGTAAGCAATCGTATTGGACACGATTTCTAAACTACCTCAAACATCTTTTTTTAAGCACATTAACAAATATTAGGAAGCATCTGCCAAAAATCAAAGATTGTAACATAACTGCATATATCGCAGACTGCTTGACCACCAGGATGTCCTAAATAAAACCTAATCTAGTATAGTATAAGAATCTAGTATGAACAGAAGCTGGTCAAATTTGAAACTACATGGAGTATTTCTGGGCCTGCAGCTCTAAAAGGATTCCTTTTTGTTCCTGACGGCGTTAATGTTGATTTCATCTAAATTAAATGACATCTTAAGTCTCATTTATTATGAGCACAGTGTGTGTTTAACCACAGACTTTTTAGGCCATTTGCTCTGCTGTTGGCGGGGTGATCCAAGGATAACAGTACAGATGCCTTGCATGCTTGGATGTGTGTGTGATATGATATGATAGGTTTTGCTGCCGGCGGAGCTTCAGCGAATCATCTTCTTTTCTCCTTTTCATTGCAGTTACAGGAGGAGTGTATGCGTGTGCATATTATGTCGGGATGCGAGTTTGCGTGCCTGCGCCGTCTGTGTGTGCGCGCGCGCTAGTCTGAGTGGGTTTGCGTGTGTGCCCAGTGTCTTGCAGTGCTGGCGGGTGGAGGCACGCGTATGTTTGCGCTCTGAAATTAGCCAGATATCCTATTGTCTGTGTTCTTTTAGCGTTCATGCGTTGTGATTCACAACTCCAAGGGCCTCTTACGCTAATGATGCCGCATTCAGCGAGGGATTCTTGCCGGAATTAAAACATGCTCCTCTTGTTACAATGATGCTTCTAGGTTTGGGAGACCTTAATAAAAGTGTCTCGAATCTGCGGCTTTTTTTGCTTTATCAAAAGTGCAGTCTCGCTCCGTTTCTTGAATCCGTTAACACGCTCACATTAGTGTTTGTCTTTCCACAGGAGGCTCCATAATGAGGAGAAGGGCAATGGCTGTGAATACTGTGGCAAACACTTCCAGGACAGCATGCGGCTCAGGATGCACATGCTGTCTCACACAGGTACTTAGTAACTCTCACACTCTCATCTCAGAGCATTCAGAGCTGATCAACCCTCTTGATACAGTAGTGCAGCTTTTCAAATGCACCTGTTCATGCTACGACCCCCCCCCACTCCACCCCTCCCCTCCCCATGCCGGTTAGTGCTGCTCCGAATACTTGGATCATGCTTTCTTTTCCATGCTTAGGTCTATGCACGTCTCCCTCCCTCTCTTCTCTCCGTCTCCCTCTCTAGTCTCTCTCAGTTTGAATCGTTTCTGTGTTTTTTCGGAGACTCTGGCAGCTCGCCAGCTCTGCCCCTTCTGAGTGATGACATCATCAGCTGCCGGCAGGCCTGGGTGTTCTGCCAGTGTTCCGAAGCGTGTGTGATGGCTCGCTCGCAGATGTGTGTCCAGGAACACACTGTACCCAAATGCAGACTTAATCAGACCTGACTGCTCTCCCAGCTACTTTATCCAAAATAGAGAGAGAGGAGGGGCGGGTAGTTTGGGGGGGGGGGGGGGGGGGGGGGGGGTAGAGATCAGGGACTAAAAATGAAACTAAAACAGAAACCTCAGTTGGATTATGTGTACAGACAAGGCAAAGTCCCTGTCCTCTCCGCCTTCTCTGTGAGGATTGTTTTGGAATGACATCCTGCTGACGGATGAGAGAAAGAATCTGCTTCTTTAAACTTCACCTGATCCCCCTCCCTTTTTCTGTTCCTCCTCTTTTATACCCTCTGGATAACCCTAAACACACATATTGTCTTGCATTACCCCGACCACCACAACGCGCTTTGATTTTCAATTCGCAGCGACATCCGTAACAGCAGCACCTTTAACCTAATTTGAATTTTTTGCATAAACTCTCTCCATCCCAATGTGTCAACCTATAATACTACAGAAAAAAAAAAAAAAAAAAGAGAGAGATAGATGTGGATCTCATTTCTTTGTCACTGTGTATTTCGGTATAGCAGCCTTAGATCCCGCTGGTTGCTAAGGAGCGAGTGCTCCACTGCTCTAATGGGCTGATTTGGTATTCAGCTCGATGCTGGCTCTTATTTTGGTATGCCAGACAAAGTGTTTTGATGGAGGACGATTGCAGCCGCGTCTGGAGACAGTTTGATGGTTTATGGATGAGAGCACACTCCGTGCCTTTGACTGCACAAGACAATGCACTATGTTCTCTTCTTCCCTTATCACACAATCTCACACAACACAACACACCACACCGGACAGCGTCACACAACATCAGGATCGCAAATTCTGCTTTAGTGTTACTACTAAACAACACTACTCTCAAGCAAGCTTTATTTTTACGCCGTGTAACAAAACGCACTATTCCAAAACAGTAACAGTTTGTTTTCAAAAATTGTTGTTTTTAGAAATGAACAGATTGGGGCTCTTTCTCTTTTTTTTTGGTTTTTTTTGGTATTTGTGTGCAGCACTGGGAACAGTGGCAGAGTGTCTCTGTATAGTGGCATCGTAAGAGTTGAAAGAGGACCACATTTAGGCTGTAGCGCTCAGAGTTCCCAAAGCTTGTGGGTGTTTTAATGAGTCATTTTAACTTCATTTAAAGCCAGCTGAGCAGAAAATAGATCAGTGAATGAGCCCTGGGCCAGTATGGATCTGCAACCGATTTACATCTCTGTGAGAGCCAACCCACATCCAAACAGCTGTGTGTGAGAGAAAGAGCGAGCGTGTGCGCGTGTGTGCGTATGTGCATATCTGTCTTATTTGTCTGTCTGTGCAGGTGTGAGGTGAGTGCAGAACAAGGATTGAACGTTTCTGCTGGCAGCGTGCATACTTGTCTCTCTCATGTCTTCATCAGAATAGACAAGGGCATTCCAAAGGTGAACTGGGAACTGTAGTTACAGTGTATGCGGTGGGATTCGGGGTGTTGACTCTGAAGTGGTTTTTTTTGATAAAGGGATGTGCCGCAGGCGGGAAGCGTCTGCTGTAGAGAGAACACCCAGTCCTTCTGTGGCCTCTCAGGCATACAGTCTGCTCACTGTTCAGAGACTGATAACAGGGCACGGTAAATAAAACTCTTCAGCTCTGCTCTTTTTTTTTTCTTTTTCTTTTTTCAAGAAGAAGGGCCATTGCACCCTGTCTGGTGCTTTTGTTTGTCCCCAGTTGTGTTTTTACGGCGCTTTCCACTGCTCCATTGTACTCCGCGCATTTGCTTCCTTGTGTTAACACCTGAAAAGCACAAGTGTGTGACAAACAAGGCTCTTTGCTGACTTTTCAAACAGCGTCTCTTTGTCCCCCCCCCCCCCCCTCTCGTTGCCTCGTTGCTTTTCTCCACAGTCCTCTTTAAATGTGAAATTAACTGACTTAGGCTGCAATTACAAACACATGTTTGTGTTCAGGTCTGATCAAAATACACTCTTTTGAATTTGATTTTGTCTACAGCTCCTGCAGAGGCGCTCGTGTGTGATCAGTGCGGAGCGACATTCTCCTCAGAGGACGCTCTGGAAGCCCACAGGCAAACACACACAGGTACTTTACAAACATGTGTACATGCTTTCTCAACGTGCACGCACGCACACACACACACAATGTTTAACCTGGACAGCATGCACTGAGCTGTTGAGTAAGCCGTGACTACGGGACTCGTGATCGTGGTCTAAACTGGCTTGTCATGCTGGCTGGGTTAAACTGTTCCTGTCATGATGCTCCATAATTTATCAACAGGGAGGTGGGAGGCCCTCTCACATATCACCCACTAATATCTCCTGGCATCCAGGCCCACTGCATGCCACTTTGCCACAGCAGTAGCTTTACAGCACCAGCATTACAGTTTCACAGACATACTATCCTCACCTCCCTCATGACAGTGGCTGTGAAATTATTTACCTCACGCCCACACACTCAACAGCAGGCCAGACACCTTTTTGTGATTTTTCAGTGATCTCAAACCAGGCAAAATGTTTGCATGACATACTCTTCTTGTTCAGCGAGTGTCTGGCATTAACATTTGGCACCAAGATGAGTCAAAGTATTTTTTTAAATAGTTATATTTCTGGCTGACTGGCTGCACAAACCTGGATGGTGATTTGCAATCTGGACTCTCGTAGTTTGGAAAAACATGCCCGGGGAGCTGAAGTCGTTATCAACGTTAGAAAGTGCCTCACAGAGGGGGGAAAAAGGAAAAAGGAGGAGATAAAAATGACAAACAACACAAGTGTCCAACTGATTAAATAAAATGCACTAAAAATCAAGCGAGAAATAAACCAGATGTTGTCTAAGTGCAGTACTTTTCTTAGTAAGTTGGTATTTTTCTTTTTGATTAAGACATTTCTAAAAAGGTTTATCGGTTGTCTGTAATGAATGCATCATTTTTCCATCTGCCTAAATTCGAGTTTATTGCCCAACAGTTTTGTTGTCAGATGGCACATACATGTATCCCTGACAGTGTCCGAATCCACACCTTTTCTGCTACTGTCAGAGAAAGGTGATAACCCTCTCAGGAGCACTGGCACGTAACTGTAACTCCAGGTGGCACACACAGTATGAATAGTTAATGGATGTGGACATGGAGGGGTGTTAACGATGCCCAGAAGTTTCTACCCTCATCTCCCTGAGTTGTAAACATCCAGAGCTCGGTTTCAGCTTGGCACTGTATCCAGAGCAGGGGGCAGGAGGGCATTACTCTCTTATTTTGTCATGATCTCAGCTTGGTCCGCTGTGACGCATGACCCTTTTTACTGACTCTTATTGTGGCATTCGTCATGAGCTACAGGTAATTCAATCAGTTGTGCCGAGGTTACGCAAGGAAATTTTCCAAATCACTGCAGAGACTCGCATTTTCTAAATCACCTGGTTTTTATTTCTTGTTCTTCTAAAAAAAACAAAAAAAAACAAACAAAACAAAACAAAAAAAGATAGAGACACAGTGCCGAGCGTGCAGCTTCTGCTTTAATTTGCCATGTGGCATAACCAGTTAGCCAAATGAGTTTCCCCTTAGCAGATTAACACTTGTCAGACCTCAGCAGCTGCAGCACTGCCGTCCACCTCTTCTCCAGAGGGGAAATAATTCTGCTCTTGGGAGACCTTACTCTGTGGCAATTTGGCTGATTTGGCCGCAAGACTAGTTTACAGTGAAAGTCTTTAGCCACTTTTATATGTCAGAGGTTAATGGCCCTGTGTTGCTGAAGTTAGAGATCAAAGAGAGCGGGAGGTTTGGTGGAGAGGGTTAGGGGTGGGTTGAACTGTGAGAAGGGAAGGGGGGTAGGGGGTATGTGAGGACTTCCTGAGGGCAGGAGGATTGCTGCTGGTGTTGGATGCCAGGACACGGAGGAAAACAACATCATGTGCTGCTGTTTACTCCTCACCACAGCACTGTCATAGTCTCCTCTGACCTACTTGTCAGTGCCCAAAATAAAAGAATGGATCTGTCTCCGAATTGCTCTCACAACAAAGGGGTTTGTTTCATCATGGCAAGTAAGGGCTCTGGGGCACCTAGCTTTCCATTTTGGAAAACCCAAGACTCATAGCTTATCTCCAGCATGCACAGAAATCGACTGTATGTGCTTCAAACTGTGCTGGCTGACCATTTTGCCACCTTGCCTTGCCTACAGAAAAAAGGCCATAAGAGTGCTGTCTTTGTGTACTCACAGCAGCTGCACTGTTTCCACACATTACAGGCTGCTTCATCAAGTGAATAATATTACCTTCTGTCCAAACCCTAATTAAACAGTCCTGTAGTCTGTTCAGATACAGCCCAGGCTTTCTAATGCATCCCTCTTAATGCAGACCTTTTAGCTCGCCTAATTGCGTGTCCGTCATCATACTGCACCCTCCTGTTAATACCCAGTTGTAATTCGCATAAGCCTTAAACTGAACTGAACTGCGCTCTGTTTGGCCATTATGTCCCCCCCCCCAGTATTTATTTTCCCTGACTGTTACCACACACACACACACACACACACACACACACACACACACACACACACAAACATGCCCCGAGCTGCCCTGCCATTTCATGTAAAGTGAAATACAGTAGCTATAGATAATATAGCACACGTTCTAGGAACAGAGGCGAATGAATCAGTGTGTGACCTCAATGAACCGGTCCGTGGAATGGTGGTTAAACACGAGCAACGTATCTCATGTTGCATTAATTATTGAGTCGGTTGTTCCTCACTCGGGTAGATTAGCAGTCTACTGATGAGGGCCCGGGGTTGTTTAAGGTACTGTACTGTTACTCTGCATGGAGCTGTCCGCATGAACACGTACAGTAGCCTGAACGCACGGGGTCATGTGAGGTCCAGCACATAGCACGTAGCCCGCCTGGCTGTGTATGTTTAACAGGGTGATAGCAGTGTGCCGGCAGACGGCGAGCAGGGCCCGAGGACGTAGCTGAAAGTGCCTTTACACTGCATACTAGTGGACGTGAACAGCATTGATGCTAATATTGTAAACTGTGAAATCCGCTGTTGTTTTGATAGCAGCAGGTGATTTGTTCAGCTCTGACTCGGCCGTCATTCACAATTTGCTGAAACAAATGCCTTAATGGATCGAATTCTGAAAGCGTCTATTAAAACAATGCCAGTTATTTGTGACCGATGCTGTTAAAATGAAGTCTACGGCATATTTCAGCAAACACAGAAAGGACATTTTTCACGGTTCGACCAGTGTAATCTGTAGGCTCAGGACACTGAAGTTAAGATTAACACAGAAGAAATTATACAGCTTTGCGGTCATCACTGATACAATCTCTTGTCCAATTTGCCGTGGGTTTACTCCCAGAATCTCAGGGTGGGAAAACTTTTGTTTGCTGCTTGAAAAGAAACAGGCTGCGCTTATTTGTGAATGAAGGGATTAGCTTGAACACTTCACCCCAACAAGGACCATGATCCTATCTGGTTGCCTAGACACATGGTTTTGTTTCTTAGGCAGCGTGAGAGCCTGGCTGGCTCCCACCTCAGTTGGACTGAATAAGTGGCAGATGCATGAAGGCAGACTATGTTAAATCACACGAGCATACACATCGGCTTCATGGAGATACGCTGAAATCGCATAACAACCCCAAACTGTCCTCAATTACTAACCTAATTGTGCATTAGATGAGCAGCTTAGTCGCATAACGCACACAGTAAATGTTTAGATTTTCTGCCTCGTAGCAGAATTGCTTAAAAGTAAATCATTATTCCCACTGTTAAAGCTCCCGCCCACTAAACACAATGCTCAGTCAACGCTCCAGCCTTTGAGAAATGCTATTGATTACGTGGTCTTTAGCCTATTGAGGGCCATAGGTCAGGGGGTCATCCTGTGCCTTAAAGCCTAAAGTCCAAACCCATTGTCTGGTTAAGGGTGAGAAAGCAGGGGGCAGTGACGGCCAACTTTAGGGCTTATTCTCTCATAAAGAATCTCCCCAGCATTTATTACCAAAGCTTACTGGAAAACTCTACGACCGCAAAACCTTTTTCGTTTCAAAAGTTAACAGAGCGCAGTGAGGCGAAATGCCACCGCTAACGCATACAAACACTTCCTCGCCTCCAAAGGTTTTTGTTTACACTTCAAGACATTATTTGGTATTTTTATTTTCAGCGTCGCTTGCGCAGAATAAAACCGAAAACGACTGCTGAGCTGTTGTCACTGCGTGTCATCCCGAGATCAAGGGTTGAGATTCGTGTGACAGAAGAGTTGTCATATTCCTTTTCTCAAGTTTCAGCATTGTCGGTGACAGAAAGATCAGGATGTACATCTGTGAGTGTCTGCGAGTGTGTCGGGGAGTCACGGTTTACCTCCACAGAGAAACTAGGATGTAAAAACTTCTAGAGCAGACAGGGGAGGGAAAAAAAAGGAAAATATGCAAGCTGCACCGAAACAGGCGTTTAAAATATATGACGGTTAATAACGAGAGAGTAGAGGGAGGATAATTAAAGTAGCTTTGAAGTATCTACAAGGTGGATAATATGCTGCTCGGTTGGTTGAGGGCTCTGCTCTGCCTGCAGCTACAGTAACGTGGACACATTGGAACAGAAAGCGCTCCCCCTGCTGGTTGAAAGAATTTACTGCTAGCTGGTTAAAGTGGAGGAAGGCTTCACATCTCGGGGTCATTCAGAGACTGCATTTTCTGCTTCTTAAGTGTTTTTAACCATTTTGGATAGATCATTATCCAGACTATACTGTTACACAGCGTAGAGCAAAAGCAGCATTCGTTAGGTATGACTCAGAAAGAAAGTGAAGCTGGTTAGCCAGTGAAAGGATTTCCTGTATGGTCAGCGAATAAGGGGAGTGGGGAGGACGCAGGGGCATTGAGACTGGAGGGTCTTTTGTCTACAACTAAAATATTGTGATCCATGTGTGAGAAAGGGCCTTGGTCATTAGGCGACAACATAAAGACAGGGATTGTAGGAGTTGCATGAGGAGCCTATGACTAATGGGCTTGGTCAATGAGGGCCTGAACCTCATTGTGTGCCCTTTGTGGAAAAGAGCACAGGCTAAAGCCTCTGAACAGGTGCAGCTCATTCCATCAGATCGGCTCCCGGCAGGACGTTTAAGATCGGGGAATGCATTTCATCCCGTCTTATTCCCGTTAATGATTATGAACGATCGGTTTTATTAAGTTTTGTTTTGGGGGTGAAAATTCAGAAGATTTGAGAGAAAAAAACAAAACAGGAAGCTGAGGCTTTCTTTATTTAAGCTAAACTGCAGTCATCCGTGAAATGTTAAAGTGTCTTTCATTGTTTGAGCAAACTGTGATGCGCGGATGAGCAAACAATACTCAGCCAACGTTTTTGATTTATCCCTGAAAAAAATGTGAATATGCTTGATTTGTTTCTTTTTCTTTCTCCTTTGAACAGGCTTGTCTTTAACTTGATTGAACCTAAAGCAAGTGTCTGACACTCTTCCCTCTTAGTATGAGTGTGCTGTATCCCTTTCCCTGCGTTAATTCCAATTTAATTGCCAGTTGCCTCAAGGCACTTCAATAACAGTAACAAATGATTTGATTTAGTGGACCTCATCAGACTGCATTTTAAATGCGACACAGCAACCCCACTTGAATTCCAATGAAGTGCTGGCACAGTCCTCTGTTTACTAATGATCCTCCGCTGGAGATGTCTGATTGAATCTGAGTCAGGAGCAATGGGACCTGCTAGCATTGTAAATGATCTGCAACCTGTGCAGACAGAGAAATAAGGACCTCATAATCTCACATTAAAGCCTCACTCTCCAGGACATGCACATTACGTCCGATGCCACTGATTAACCAGTCCCTCACCGGTGCACATATGAATTTTGCATCAGTGTGAATGTCACAGTGGAGCGTGCTGGCGTACACATCCTGTAGATCAAATGTTGACTGTATGACAGCCAATGGATCTTCTTCACATAGCCATTTTGACTTAAACTAGCCTGCCAGCGACTCCCTATCTGTATTCCTCCCCACACTCTGTGCAACAGGAAAGCAGCCCCAAAGAGATGCCAGGTCACACACAGGATTAAACTGGATTGTGTTTTTTCCTGCAGTCCTGCCTTTAATGGCTTGATATCACTACTTAACATTCTGCACAGAGCGCATAGTGTAGGCATCATTTAGGGTGGAGCTACTATCAGCTGCTCTTTGAGCACAGAGACAGAGGACTTCACAGGCTGTAGCTGACTCCTGATGGGGAATGAAGAGAATAATTACACATCTAACACACCAGGAAGGAGCCATTGATTGTGTGATTGGCATGCTCTGCATTGTGTGGGAAATTCTTAAAGAAAACAATGACTTTCATGGTTTAAAATAGAACGTATAAAGACTCACAGCTGAAAGTGCCTCTGGGCTTTTAGGGGAGTTAGTTTAGGTAGAGGCACTTGCTCTTTGAAAGAAGCTTTTCCCTCAGAGGACTCACACAAAGTTGAAGTGACCCAGTTTCCCCACTTAAGGCCCTGTCTGTGTATGGTACTGAAATAACTGTGCGTCTGTGTCTTGCGCGTTCTCCAGGGACTGACATGGCGGTGTTCTGTCTGCTGTGTGCAAAGCGCTTCCAGACCCAGAAGGCCCTGCAGCAGCACATGGAGGCCCATGCAGGCATGCACAGCTACATCTGTAGCCACTGCGAGCGCCCCTTTCCAAGCCACACTACCCTCAAAAGGCACTTGCGCTCACACACGGGTAAGAGACGGATCATTTGTACCATCCTCATTATTCACAGCGTCAGCTGCAGTCATAAAACGCGAACATGTCGGTGTCAGGCACATGCATACGTTAAGGAGGAGACGAGAGACAGCTGTATTTATTTTGGCATATGGGTTAATTTCCTGGGGTTATTGGCTTTAAGGTTTAAGACAATTTGCATGCATCCTCTCCCACCCTCCTTCCTTCTCTATAAGATGACTCACCTCGGCGATGACAGCACTGTACCGTTATGGCCGGTGCATATTTTGGGCAATTTCATCCTGTTTATATTTTGGGTTCTTAGACAGCCTTCGGGCCTCTGCAATTCACGGCTGTCAGTTCTAGTGCGGTTCACCCAAAATGATAGAGGAAACCCAAATAAATATTGAAGGAAAAGCAAATGGAAATGACTTGTCTGTGTGTTCTACCAAGGGTGAGTCTTAGTGCCGCAGGAGACGGAGAGATATTTACTGAAAAGATGTCCCCCTTTCTTCTTTTACCTTAAATAACACTCCCAGCTGTCAGGACGGCTTGATGTCTAGACAGGAGAAATACATAATTGATGTGAAGAGACAGAAGTGAAGGGAGTTTTGGCCATGGCAGCGTATCTTGTTTGTATGCCATTCTGCTTGGAAGTAACATTTTGTAAATGTCATCTGCTCCACAGTGGGGTGGGGGATTGGGGAGAATCGGCCTGTAATGAGGAGAGCAATGTATCCTCTGACTTGGCTGTTGCTGTGGACACTGAGATAATGAGGCACATAGGTCATTGGAGATGAGTCAAACCCTCAGCCTAGGAGAGAAATAGATTAACTACAGTATAGAGAACAGAGCAGCACATGCCTGGAGGACTTTTATTAGCTATTAGCCGACAGCCAAGAGGAGTGTCCTCATGTCATAACATTAGCAACGTCTGAAAGAACATCATTTCCCATGTTTGCTATGCACGTGCGGAAAGGCCTCTGTGACTATTTGACCTATGCAGCTACATATGTGGCGTGCCGTGTCGAGCCAAGGATAAAGTTAGCCTTTAATGCTTCTCACGATAATGGGCTGTGTTGGTGTTGCGGCTGCTGCTGCTGCTGTGACACGATTGTGCTTTCAGGCGATCACCCGTTTGAGTGTGAATTCTGCGGGAGCTGTTTCAGAGATGACGGCACGCTGAGGGGCCATAAACGCATCCACACGGGAGAGAAGCCTTACGAGTGCAATGGCTGCGGGAAGAGGTTCAGCCTGAAACACCAGCTAGAGACACATTACCGCGTACACACAGGTAAGAGCTCAGAGAGGAGCGCGTGCTCGAAAAAAGTCCTTCAGGTGGATTCAGGGAAAAGTCCAACAATCACCTGTATTATCACCGTTTGTATAATTCAATGTGTATAAATCGTCCCCCACAAAAGCAGTATTTTACTCCTTTATGAGTCACACTTACTAAAATCGACAGTGCCCTGCTATCTTTATGCTGGAAAATCACTTTAAAGACTCTTCAGTGGGAATGCCTGCCATAGAAAGGGCAGGAACGTATTGATTTAGACTAATGCATTTAAGGTTTTGGCCTTGGAAAAAGACAGAAATAAATAAAATACAGCATTTCTTCTACAGCTAACAATGTGCTGTTTTTTTTGCAAGGAAATAAGTTTAATCATTTGATCATTAGTTATCTTGTACTTTAAAGAATGGCCATAGTGAGGCTTTTTATTTTTACGTGATTTTATATTAATCACATAAATTAATCACGTCCCTCTTTTAAGACAGAGAGAAAATTTCTTTTGGATGCTGACAGACTCATTTTAAAACCTTTAAAGCCAATTGTATCATATTTAATACGTGAGTTTTGAGAGTTCTTGAGTACTAGATTATCAGTAAGTTTTTTCCTTCACCCATTTTTAAGCAACAAATTACAAAAAATACCAGATGTAGCAAATATGATACAAATTAAAACTAATATATGCAAATTAATATTTAATTTCTTTAAAAAAAAATTATCAGAAGGTTTAATAACCAATTCATTTAAAAAAACAAAACAAAGATATTGCCAGTATTATTTCATGGCTCAGGGTTTGAAATGTTAATATCAAATTCAGGTCTAACCCTAGAGCACCGACAGACAAACACACCTCTGAAAGTGCAGCGGCCTAAACTAGGAGGCGAGTCCCGTCTCATCTGGCTGCAGGTCTACAAGGTTAATGCCGTATTGTTGAATTTTTCAGGTGAGAAGCCATTTGAGTGTAAGCTCTGTCACCAACGGTCAAGAGACTACTCGGCTATGATCAAGCACCTGCGCACTCACAACGGAGCGTCTCCGTACCAGTGCACCATCTGCCAGGACTTCTGCCCCAGCCTGGCTGCCATGCAGAAGCACATGAAGGGCCACAAACCCGAGGAGGTGCCGGCGGATTGGAGGATAGAAAAGACTTACCTGTATGTCTGTTACGTCTGAGCAGGACTTGGACTCCAAGCACAGTCTGACTGGCACAAACACTCACACGCACACGGTCACTGTTGGATGAAAATCTGTGTTGCTGGTTTGAAATGTTTCTGTAAGGGTTTTTTTGAAAGAGTCTGAATTCTTGTTGGGTGAACTGGGAAGTGTATTACGGAGAGATGTCGCTCAAAGAGATACTGAGTTGGTTTTATTTGTTTTTTCCCGACAATTAGACGTGCAAGCACGAAAACAGATGGGCGTACACGTCAGGGCTGCAACCAATGTTCATCATCAGTCAGGTTATTTTTACTCTAAAAGGAAAAAAAAAGGGCAGAAGAAGTCACATTTTGTTGACAAGCTGAATTCTTTAAAGATATTTGCCCAAAAAAGTCCAATAAATATTGCAAGATTAATCGATTATCACATTTTTGACAGTTTCCTGATGACTTAACTGTTTTAGCCCTGACGTGCACAAACATAGACACACACCGTCTCCCTCGCACACAAGTTTTGATAATCACTGCATCTCTAATGGATCCACTGTGGTTAAAATCAATGCCACAGTGGCTGTGACTGCTGACCTGTATGTGTAGCAGGAGCATTTTGACTGATTGCTAAACCATCAGACAACCCGAGTTATCGTCTATGATTGTGCAGTAGATTTTGAAATAATTCCACGAAGGCTTGATTGGCTGAACTTTGCAACATTTTCTCTCCTAATTTCCTGTGACTGCTTTGAGTTTTTTTTTGTTTTTTCTCCTGCTGTTGGATTTTTATTTGAGTTGTTTATTTTCTGCATGTTTTACTTGAATGGCTGCCACGTTTTGACCTCATAAGCTTGATCTCTTTAATTGCCTTGTCTTTCTTGCAGTGGGTGTTATTGTTTCAGGTGGGTGGGGTAGCTGGCTCACAATTTGAGTTTCTCTTGTAATAAGGTTGTGCTATTTATACGTTGTTTATTTGTTACCAAATATGTGCTGGTTTTCATCAGACGGTCCATGTCTCTTGGGATGATTTCTAGTAGAGCGAGCTCTACCTCTCCTCGCTTTTCACTGTTTTAAATCCACTGCAAATTATTCATCCATCAGCCGTTTTCAGTTTGTTTGGTTTTTTTTAGAATTCATCATAAATTACATGGTCAAAAAGTGTGTAAAAAAATGCCTCAACACGGCTTTCTGTGTAGTTTTTTTTATTAAAAAAAAATCCTTTAAGGAACAGTTTATCCAAAAATCAAATGTAGGTATTTTTCCTCTGGTCTGTAGTGCTGTTTATTCATCTGGTGCAAGTCGCCCAGTTTTTATAGAGATGCTTGTCTTCTCTTGATTATGATGGAATCAAATGGTACAGAGACTGACCCGGTTACTTTAAAAGAAACAAAACCCCAAAACTCTGTTGTGAGCAATTTCATGTAGGGACTATTTACTCTGTAGTTTCTGTAATCGCTAACCAAAAGAAGCCTGCAGGTAGCTAACATTACAGCTCAGCCACAAGCATGAGCCTTTTGTGTTGCCGTCTGATACGACTGCCGTGTGGCATAGTTGATATATGAAAAAACTGAGCTTTTTGTGTTTTGATTAATTTTTTTTATTTGCATATTGAGATAATGATTTCTATTTACTTTGATGAATTTCAAGAGAAGGACGACATCTCCAAGCAGCGTTGTCTTCTCAAACTGGGCGGCTCGCGCTAAAACGAAACAAACGAGTGGCACTAACAGCCAGAAAATCTGATTTTTTGTCGTGAACTGTCCCTTAAACTATATATAGATGTCTTATAAAAATCACAGAATCAGAATTTTCTTGAAGAAAACTGAAGAAAACATAAAAAGTCGTTTTTTGTTTGTTTGTTTTTTTAAACAAAACACAAAAAGAAAATTCTGACACTGAATTACTATGAGCAGGTTATTGTCAGTTGTAGTGTAGCTGTAATGTAAAATCTGTCATGGTATGTTATTCCCTTATGTGAGCCTAACACGGGCCTTATAGATTTAAACATGTTGTATTTTTGTATTACAGTAATTTGCTATCTGTTTACATTTGGTATGATTTGAGAAAAAAAAAGAAAACATCTTAATGTGTGTGTTTTATAAGTCTCTGATTTGATTAAGATCCCTCCCTTGTGCCTCTTTTATAAGTAGAGCATTGATGTGCTTGAGTACATGGGTCTGTGCTATTGGTAGTTGTTTCTGGGTGTTTGTTTATTGTTACTCAATTAAAGATAGACTGCCATGTAGATCCACTTTGTCTGAACATTGCAATTGGAAGCAACATACTGTGATAGTGGCTGATACTCTGATGCAAGTTCCAAGCAATTTTTGATGTAAAAAAAAAAGTACATGCTTGTCTCAAATTGTTCCCTTCAAAGTGACAATGGACTGACATCTTTGGATGAAAACAGTGTGTATAGCAAATCTTGGCATCTGTGGGCATTACCAATGCCTTCTTAAGTAGCCAACAACACTCAGTGCCATGAAAACACATTCACTGTATCTATTCTACATGAACATGCACTATAAATGGATTTTCCTCGGTGGACCAAAAGAAATAGAGCACTTTTGTTTGAAAAGGATTTTTTTTTTCTTTGATCTTTCTATGTTGTGATAATACAGCTGTCTTTTATTTGATGTGTCCTAGAAGGATGTGATTAGCATTGTTTAGATTATGTCAATGTCTGTCTACCTCAGGGCCAGATCAAAGCTCGACCTGGTATCCAATCAGGGTTGTTCTTCTTGCCATGTGTGCAGTAAAATCCCTCTTCATTACAGCTTTGTAACACAGTGTGTGAAAGTGTTTTCTCCGTGTGGATTCAGGCACAACTCTGTATGCGTCAGTGTTCAGTGGCATGGTTAAAAAAAGAATAAAACAGTTTACTATTTTATGCATCACGTCTCATTTGCCTGTTTCTGCTGTCTGTGTGCGCTCGTAAAGTGTGACTGGCAGCGGTTCCCAGCCTATTTGCTCTTTACAAAATAAAAAAAAAAATAGAAGAAAAAGAGGTGGGGGGGGGGGGGGGGGGGTGATCTGAATTCATTTTACACATTAACAGAATTGTTTGCTTTGAAGTTAAGAAGCAGTGTCTACACTGGTAACTGATGGACTACTTTATTTGAGTTTACTTTAGGTTTTTATCGCAGATTCCAGTATTTTGTAGCAGAAAGGACGGCATTACACACACACACACACACACACACAGAAAGGATCAAATTGTTCATTTCATGCTTTGTTGATGCATATGTTTTAAGCACAGCAGTAGTGCTTCTCCGTAATGTAAAAAAAAACTGACAAAATGTGGAAAAACTTGTGAATGTGGACGTTTACAGATTGAAATTTTACTTCTTTACTTTTCAGCTCAATCTTGTGCAGCAGTTGTAATATTCTGGCCCAGCGAGGCAGCATGTGGCTCATGTACAGACACGACCTAGTACATTTATTTGACTACAACTTTTGGTTGGAACAAACTTTTGGTTGGTTTGGTTTGGCTTAAACATGGGTGACAAATTAAAGGAATAAACAGAGGTCATAAGCTGTTGGGCTGTTACACGCTATCAGAAAGTCTTAAGTGCATACTAAATTTCTGGTTTTCTGCAAGGGGGATCTTTCTTCATGCAAACACTTCTGCTTAGCCAGTTTAGGGTCGTGGGAGCATTGGAGCCCAGCTGAGGTAGGGCGAGAAGCAGGGTACACCCTGGACAGTAGAGGTGGGAATCACCATACATCCCACGATACGATATTATCACAATACTTAATGCACGATACGATATTATTGCAATTTTTAAAAAATATTTTGCGATATTCAGATTCTATACATAAAGGAAAACTTTATCAATATTCATTTTATCTAATAACAAAGTCTCACACTCAGTCTTTCTCTCATTTGTATTACGGTTTGTATTACAGTCTAGTCCAGCTTAACTGAATGCAACCATCTGGTACAATTATAGCTATTCTGAACTATGCAATTTGTGAAAACTATGCAGCCCCTTCAGCAACTGAAGAATTTGAAAGTAAATGAAAACAAAATATAATTTGACATCAAATAAAAAAGTTTTAAACTTAATTAAAATAAAACATGTCTTAAAATGAAATAAGTAAACTGTCATGTTTATTGCTGCCAAAAAAAAAAGTTAAACACATTTGGACAGTGAAGGAATGTCAGGATTCTTGCTCAGAAAAAGGATCAACATGCTCTGAAGTCAGAGCACAAAAACCTTTTTGTAACAAAATATCGATTTCTGCTGTCCCTGTATCGATACATTATTAGCAAACAAAATATCACGATACTATACAGTATCGATCTTTTCCCCCACCCCTACTGGACAGACAACCATTTACCCTCACAGGCAACGAGGCTAATCACTACACCGCCGTGCGTCCCGGGATGAAACATTGCAAAATATATTCCTTCACCTAGTTTTCTGTGCACAGTACTAGGGAGTGCTGTCTGACAAAACAAAAAATCTCACAAGGTGTTCAAGTGAGTCAGGTTTGGGTCATATCAGCTGGGGCATTGTAATCCTAGAAACAACCAGTTTCGTGAGTTTTATGAAAGTGTAAAGTAAAGATCATCAAACAAATTTTCACCATTTAAGCATACCCACAGCTAACCATTTTATTCATTTAACATTTCAAATGTTTGTTTATTATTTTTGCTAATTGGTTTCATGTTACATCACATGCAGCTAGTGGTGTTAAAATGCTACAGATCAGCTGAGCTTTAATTTTCAAGTACTCTCACATATCCCTTGGGAATTACTGCAGCATGGTCTCTCCTCTCTCTCTCTCTCTCTCTCTCTCCAGTCTCTGTTGTCCTAATTCAACCCTCTGAACGTTTCAGTTTTCAGCACAGTTACAGAGCCCGAGCTACCATCTACACTGAGACAATGCTGCTGATCCCTCTTAACGGTTTATTGGCTCCTGCCACAAACTTTCACAGTCTCAAGCTGTTTATAGAGTTTATATATCATCTGGGCTACTTGCAAACAGCTGGAGTCACTCCAGGCCCTGTGGTGACCTCCGATGGCGCTCTGCCAGAGCCACAGCTGGCCTGTGTTTCATCCCAGATGTGAAAGAAGTCCATATATCAGGTCTGCACAGCACAGTGAACATTCAACCTCATAATTAAAGGTAGTGGCAGAATTTACTGTACGTTTCTGTTTTGTTTTGTGCTCGCCTGATGGTTTGGGGCTTAACAGGTTACCGTGCCAATGTTCCTCAGTTTCTCATAAAATTCCCTCTGAGTAGGCTGTGAATGTTTTATTGTGTAATCTATTTTAAAGCTATATGACTTCAATCCGGTCAGCTAAATTCCAGGTTGCAGTGTTTACTGTTCCACTCTATAATAATCACAACACTCTTATTCTCTAGTGCTCTGCGTTTTTTCAGCTCACTCAGGGATATTTTAAGTTTCATATAAGCTACAGTACGCTGCGGTGTTCATTACTTCCCACTGACTAGAGGAAACCTTAGGATGTGTATGTATATTACTAATGTTATCGAAGAACTTATTTTAAAACGGCTTCATGTAATCTTCGTTTGTTCAGGCCAAATAAAGATAGTCCTTTATAGTGTAAAGTAGCATGAATGCAGTGATTCCCAAACAAAGGTTTAAGACCACCTACACGGTCCTTAAACGGAGGTTTGGGGTTAAGGGAGGTGCGATATTAACAGCTGAACAGATGAAATAAAGATACATGTTATACAGTGTTTCTTTGGTTTGTTTTTCTGGTGAAAGAATTTCATCTGATGGATATCTCAATCTTAATTTAAGCTAAATAGTAGCAACTCTCTTTAACTTAACTGCTCACTTATTGTAGACATACAGACCAGTTTATAAGTATTTGGGCTAACTATCTTGTTCTTTTTCTTGGGCTCTGATTGTCAGTGCATTCCGTTTGAAGGTACCATGTTCAAGCTTTAATTGGAGTTTATATCGATCATGTGAAAAGGGCAGTCTTCTTGTGACTCTGTGAAGTCCTGGCAATAACTAACAGCACTCTCAATGATTTCATAGGAATTAAGACTGTAAGTAGGATCCAGGTGCTGTGTGAACACCTCAATAAAAGCAGACGTTTTGACAGTTTGCTGGTCTGGAGCACCTAGGAGTGGGTTAACACAACGCATCAATATTGCCAGCAGTGGACATCTCAGCAAATTCTCTCTAAAAATAACACAACGGCACAGCCAAGGTTTGCAAAGTTACATCTGAACAAACCCGGAGACTTCTGGAACAATGTTCTTTATACTGAGAAGACCAAAGTGGTGATGTTTGACCATAATGCACAGCAACACTTTGGCGAAGACCAAACACAACAAATCAGCACAAACTCCTCAGATGTAAAGCAGAGTGGTAAAGGGGTGATTATTCAGGCTTGTTTTGCAGCCATGGGACCTGGGCACCTTGCAGTCATTAAGTCGACCATGAAGTCCTCTGTATTACCAAAATATTCTAGAGTCAAATATGAAGCCGTCTGTCCAACAGCTAAAGCTTGTCCCAAATGAGTCGCACAACAACACAATGAAAAAGAAAAGAATCAAGGTGTTGCAATTTCCCAGCCAAAGTTCAACCTTCAGCATGATTGAAGTGCTTTGGCTGCAAACTTCAATGAGCTGAAGCAAGGCTGTAAGAAGAGTGGCTCAAAAGTCATCCACGGCAACGTGAGAAAATGATAAAGTCATACAGAAAACGATTACTTCAAGTTATTGCTGCTAAAGGTGGTTCTACAAGCTACTGGATGATCTTGTGCGCTTAGTTTTTCACAGGACTGCAGACAGTCCTCTGTAAAAAGAACTGTGTGGGATAGCAAATTGAACGGTAGTGCAGTGGTTAGCCAGAGGCCTTTTCCAGAGAACTTTGCATATTCTTCCTGTGCCTGTTTCCTCAGGCCAAAGACATGCATGTTAGGATAATGATGATTCCAAATCGGTAGTGAGGTTGAGTGAATTATTGTGTCTCTCTTTGTGGTAGCCCTTTCATGGACTGGCAACCTGTCAACAAGAAACAACTTTCAGACTGTAACCGTTTCGACCTTTATCTTTTATAGCAGGAGATCTGGATATTGTGTTTTATGTAGTGTGATAGTTGCATTTGCGCCTCTGCCTATTAAAACCATTACATTGTCTGCTATCCTTTTGATCAAGTCTCTCTTTAAACCCCCTCCCAGATGTTTAATCTAATCATTAAGATAAATAAATCTTATATTAATAAACTGTCTTCTCTGGTGATGCTCTTCCACGGTTTCTATTTTCATCTCGTGCCAATTGTTGGGTCTTTCTGCCTTTAGTGGCATACAGGAGAATACAGCTAAATCGGACTGAGATCAAGTTACTGACTTGGGTTGACCTCTTGACCTTGAAAAGTTTTTGATTGCTGAAATGTTGTTTAATGAGTTGTGGTACCTTTGACTGTGCCCGAGTACTCAGGACGATCCTGTAAAGACCTTTTATCTTTTGCTTGCATCAGCAGTGAACACATCAATAAATGCCAGTGTGGCAGTTCCACTACTACCCATACATGCCCAGAAATAGCAAACATACAGCGTTTGATAGATGACGTTTTTTTTTTGTCATGAGCTGTTGCCATTTTTTCCCTCCAAACTTTTCACTTTCCATCATTCTGACAGGGGTTGATGATTTTCCAGGTCTGTGCTGGTTTCTTTGTGTGTTTTTGCCAACTCCATCTAGTGCTTCTGTTTTTCAGGCGTACCAATGGTTTGCATCTTGTTGTGAATGCTCTGAGGTTAGGGTCTTTAAGTGACTGTTAATCATTGAAAATGAACTAAAGACTTCTTGAGATCTTGAAGAAAAAAAAAAAAGAAGAAGGTAACAAAACGTCTTTAGGTTTGTAAAAACGTTTCACATCTCATCCGTCGTCATATGAGCTAAGGTGTGGGGGGAAAAAAACTATTGGGCTGATACCCGATTTACACTTCTGCAGGGAGCCTTTGTAGGGTCTACGATGTAACCTACATAAAGGGCTCACATTGTTGTCCACATTTATGCTCGAGTGTGATCCATTACGTCTTAATTACCGTGCTGCCATGTCCTGATGATTCACAAGCGGTGCCAGATAATAGAAAAATACTCCACCACCACCCCGCGAGAGTAGAGGCTCAGGTGTGAAATGTATGGTTTTCAGGGTTTTTATCGGTTTTCAGCGTTATTTTGTTATCGTTTTGATCGTTAACTCGGTTTTCCTGGGTCTTTTCACGTGTGTTATGAATAAATCTTCTTTTTTTCGGTACCGGTACTACTTTTATTTTGTTGTATTTATCCGCGACACCTTAAGGCCGGTCCGTGAAAATATTGTCGGGCATAAACCGGTTCGTGGCGCAAAAAAGGTTGGGGACCGCTGATCTATGCTGTCCTATGCTTTTGTGGAGTAACTGTTTAGTTTGTCCTATGTACAGTGGGGCAAAAAAGTATTTAGTCAGCCACCGATTGTGCAAGTTCCCCCACTTAAAATGATGACAGAGGTCAGTAATTTGCACCAGAGGTACACTTCAACTGTGAGAGACAGAATGTGAAAAAAAAATCCATGAATTCACATGGTAGGATTTGTAAAGAATTTATTCGTAAATCAGGGTGGAAAATAAGTATTTGGTCAATAACAAAAATACAACTCAATACTTTGTAACATAACATTTGTTGGCAATAACAGAGGTCAAACGTTTGCTATAGGTCTTTACCAGGTTTGCACACACAGTAGCTGGTATTTTGGCCCATTCCTCCATGCAGATCTTCTCAAGAGCAGTGATGTTTTGGGGCTGTCGCCGAGCAACACGGACTTTCAACTCCCGCCACAGATTTTCTATGGGGTTGAGGTCTGGAGACTGGCTAGGCCACTCCAGGACTTTCAAATGCTTCTTACGGAGCCACTCCTTTGTTGCCCGGGCGGTGTGTTTTGGATCATTGTCATGTTGGAAGACCCAGCCTCGTTTCATCTTCAAAGTTCTCACTGATGGAAGGAGGTTTTGGCTCAAAATCTCACGATACTTGGCCCCATTCATTCTGTCCTTAACACGGATCAGTCGTCCTGTCCCCTTGGCAGAAAAACAGCCCCATAGCATGATGTTTCCACCCCCATGCTTCACAGTAGGTATGGTGTTCTTGGGATGCAACTCAGTATTCTTCTTCTTCCAAACACGACGAGTTGAGTTTATACCAAAAAGTTCTACTTTGGTTTCATCTGACCACATGACATTCTCCCAATCCTCTGCTGTATCATCCATGTGCTCTCTGGCAAACTTCAGACGGGCCTGGACATGCACTGGCTTCAGCAGCGGAACACGTCTGGCACTGTGGGATTTGATTCCCTGCCGTTGTAGTGTGTTACTGATGGTGACCTTTGTTACTTTGGTCCCAGCTCTCTGCAGGTCATTCACCAGGTCCCCCCGTGTGGTTCTGGGATCTTTGCTCACCGTTCTCATGATCATTTTGACCCCACGGGATGAGATCTTGCGTGGAGCCCCAGATCGAGGGAGATTATCAGTGGTCTTGTATGTCTTCCATTTTCTGATGATTGCTCCCACAGTTGATTTTTTCACACCAAGCTGCTTGCCTATTGTAGATTCACTCTTCCCAGTCTGGTGCAGGTCTACAATTCTTTTCCTGGTGTCCTTCGAAAGCTCTTTGGTCTTGGCCATGGCGGCGTTTGGAGTCTGACTGGTTGAGGCTGTGGACAGGTTTCTTTTATACAGATGATGAGGTCAAACAGGTGCCATTCATACAGGTAACGAGTGGGGGACAGAAAAGCTTCTTACAGAAGACGTTACAGGTCTGTGAGAGCCAGGGATTTTCCTTGTTTGAGGTGACCAAATACTTATTTTCCACCCTGATTTACGAATAAATTCTTTACAAATCCTACTATGTGAATTCATGGATTTTTTTTTCACATTCTGTCTCTCACAGTTGAAGTGTACCTCTGGTGCAAATTACTGACCTCTGTCATCATTTTAAGTGGGGGAACTTGCACAATCGGTGGCTGACTAAATACTTTTTTGCCCCACTGTATAAGTCCGAGGATTCCTCACTGCATGGCATATAATAAGCTGTTTAGCTTGTGCTGGGTGTTTCGTCGTTGGGATGAGACAGTTTTTTTTCTGATGGTGTTGGCTCCTTCTTCTTTTCTTTTTTTTTTTTTAAACATCCTCAAGACTCGTTATCCTCCATCTACCAGCTCATTTATCAATTCCTAGTTTTCCTGCTTACTCCTGCTTTATTGACTGAAACCAGCTGCTGGAAAACCAGCTACCTTTGATATACCTCAGGTAAATTGCTTGATTTACGTTGTCATTTGGTTCACCGCTCCTAACTGACAGACATCTCCGCATCAATCAGCTCTGTGCCACATGCGAACTCTTTTGTTCGTGAATTAATGCAGAAACAACAGCACGAGAAACTTTTAGACTTTCAGGTGGATGTCCAGTTACTTATGAACGACTCAGTGTGAAAATGCACATTAAAGTGGTACTATTAAAATACTGGAATACGTGTTTTTGATAAGAAATTGAAAAGGTTGAGAGCCAGCCAGGTGCATTATCAGAAAGTTCAGCCACCAATGGGCGATCAAATAACCTTAATTAGTCAAGCTGAGTGAAGAGACGACCATGTGTAATTTTATTAATACTTCTTCTTTTATTAATTTTATTTTTATTAATTTATAATATGTTTTATGATTAATTCAGTGGTTATTAGTTTTGTTTTTCATTTCAGAAGAGCAGATGGGGTGGTCTGACTGCCTTGCTCATGGGTAACAGGTGGAGGTTTTTATTTTTTTCCTCTGTGAATCTGGTCTTTCTATCCTTATCTAACTTTAATTTCCTGGAAAATAATTTAGCTTCAAAAGCAAATGCACAAGTTTGCCTCGGAAAAAAAGAAAAAAAAATGACAATCACCTCCCTAACCCCTCCACCTCCGTCGTCAGTCCGAGGCCACGCTCAGTGGAGGAGCAGATTGAGTGGGAGCAGTGTTAATGTAATCTCCTCTGTTTAATTAGAGTGAGCGTGGTGGGCAGCTAAAGCAAACCGCATTACCCGCCATCTGGTGAGGAGCATCTCTGCTTTTACCCACTCTCACTATCATTAGCCTCTACAAGACAAGATACAAACACATACATGACAGCTATTTATTCATCCTGCCACTTTCAATACAGACTGCACGCTGCATACCATTTAGAGAGCATGATGAGGCCATACTCACGCTTAGACCTGTCATAAATGCATTGTCCTGTAATTACAATATGTTGCACAACAAAACCTCAAAGCTGAAATTTAACTATAAAAGCCACAGACACCGGAGCTTTATAAAGGAGCGTGTGGCATTCCTGCTGTGACTTCCTATGCATTTAATATACAGGAAATCCAAGGAATCGGACTGAGAAAGTAATCTTCCTGCATTTATTATCACTTTGCATACAGATATTACTTTACACAAGAATGAATCCAGCTTTTACGTTGATTTAACTGCAAGCTTATCCTTAGTGAATCCTAAATGGAGGTATTCAACTCTATCACAAGAGGGCAGTGTGTTACTACAGTTCACATCTAGCTTTGGCTGCGGGAAGGGCTCAGAGGATTTACTGCTCCACAGAAGGCAGAGCTCACTGGCAGCCAGTAGAGCAGTACAATTATCGAAGCACAGAGGGAGCGAAAAGCTGACAGTAAGAGTAAGTGTGTGTGTGGCCACTGGGGATTCAAAACCCTGCCCTCACCTTGTGCTGCCTCATTACCTGTGCGGCTTACAGTGGCAACATGTGATTGTGCTGTGACACTGCAGACACACAGAGCCAACAGGCATGCTTTAGCAAAGTTAAGGTTCAGTTCAGTAATTTCTGAATATATTCATCCGATGCCCCCCGCAGAGCCCGATGCTTTGGACCTGTCTGCAGGAGGAGGGTTTTTGGCCTGTGTTTTTTAGGCCCTCTCAGATGCATGCGGCACACTTACTGATCCTACCCCTGCGAGGCTTCCTCCATCCTACTTTGCTGTTCAAGTGGAAAAAGACTGCTCCATCATCTCAAATGCTGGCTGAATAACTGCATGAAGCTCCAGGCTTATAAGAAAACCTGTCTCCTTTTTTTCTTTTTTTTTTACAAAATTGGAGAAATCTGAATTAATGTGCATATTTTACCAGATAGCCCAATTTTCTCCTCTTTGCCTTCTTCTCATTCTGCCTCGATGCTACACATTTCTGCATACTGTAGATGAAAACGTTTGTAAAGATCCATGTATTCTACACAATCAACGATTCAACATTCATGTTCTGTCTTTCTTTATTTCATCCTCATAGCAAGATTCTTAACTATGTTTAAGATACCCAGGAAAAACCTGACCCCAAATCAGTACAACACTGTTCTGCGTGATCACCTTTATCCTATTATGAAAATTTCTATCCTGATGGAAGTGGTCTCTTCCAGGACGACAGTGTTCCCTGTCAAAGAATAAGAGGAACAACTGAATGGTGTTGCGAGCATGAAACGATGTGAATGATCTGCTAAGCTATTCTCAGTCACCAGATCTTAATCCAGTTGAAGGAGACTTGGACCAATTTGTCACCTTCTCCCCAGATTATTACAGCATCTATAAAAGCTTTATATACTGCTTCCAAAAGTTTTAAAGCTAAAACATGCTATTTTTGTAATGCACGGAGGAAGATTTTGGAACGAAAGCCAGGTTTACAATTTCTCGCCGTCGTTTCCAGTCTTTATGTGGAGCCAATCTCACTGTCTCCTATTTTTAGCCTCCCATTTATCTGACAGATAGAGTGATATAAATTTTCTCATTTATCTCTGCTCCTTTAAATAAGTCTTACTTTACGAACAAAACACAAAGGTACACACTGGAAATGTGGCAGGTGGTGTTAATCAAGAAGTGCCTGACAGATCTGTGGAGGTGTGTTTAATGCACACACACACACACACACACACACACACACACACACACACACACACACACACACACACACACACACACACACACACACACACACACACACACACACACACACACACACACAGCTGCATTTTGGATTGTGTCCTTAACAAGCTCCACACTTCCCTTCCTGGATCTGTGCGCACTCCAACCTTTAATGTCCGTCTCTGCTGAGGGGTCACAGCCAAAAGCAGTATTGGCACAACACTCTTGACAGCCCACATAAACAGTTTGTTTTTAAATGCCTTGGTAGGCTGGACTTTGAGGGGGGGGGGGAAAGAAAAAAGCAGTTGAGACAAAAGCTGCCCAAACCTTGAAAAAAACAAAACAAAACAAAACAAAAAACAATCCCTCTCTTCTGCTCAGTTAGAACCTACTGTGGGATTTCCGAGTGGGGACCGAGGGACCGCATCTGATGTTCAAGGTCTGGACATTGGACAGAGGCACACATACTAATGGCTGAGATAAGAGTGGTGCTGATCAAATCTCAGTGCACCGAGCAGAAAGACAACCCCCACCCCTTCAGAGCAGAGAGAGAGATAGATGCAGCTCCAAACTGGTCAGCAGCCAGAGTCCTCACAGTGGAGCCTCACACTGTGATACATGAATAAATGAATGAATGTGGTCAACACTGGGACTACTGTTATTGTTGTGGGCGCATTGGTGGGGGTGAGGGGGTCTTAATAAATTTAAATTCCTGATGGAGCGATACACGAGCCAGGTTCTACCCAGGTTGTCATGATCCGTTATTGATCTAGTTTGGTGGTGGTCGAGGTGTTTATATGACAACTGAGACATTAATCCAACCATTATGGTGTTTATTATTATTGTTATTATCATTATTTTTTAAATAGTTTTACAAAGGAAAGTCGATTCAGCTTCATATCACTTTGAAGCTTTAACTTTTGGTGATTGAGATTCGATTTTTATAATAAAAGATCTGTTTATCAGAGGCGTGTGTCCCATTTATTATCATGTCTTGACTAACAGTTACAAAAGTTTAACAAAAATGGATAAACTTGGAATTGCATTTTGTCTTTGTGGATCAAGAAAAAACATATAATGAGGTGTCAAGAGAGGAAGTGTGGTACTACTGTGGAAATCAGTATTTGAAGTTGGTGCGGGACATTGGGACAATCCAGTTGGAGTGACAGATGGGTCCCAGGTGGTGGTGGGATTACATTAGCGAGCGTCTCTGAGTCCCTTCTTGTTTGCAGTGGTGATGGACAGGTTGACAGATGAGGTCAGGCAGACGCCTCTGTGGACTATGACATTTGGAGATGACACTGTGATCTATAGTGAGAGTAGAGAACAGGTGGAAGAGAGCCCGAATAGGTGGAGGTATGCACCGATGAGAATAAAAATGAAAGTAAGTAGAAACAAGGCAGAATACATGTGTGTGAATGAGAGGGAGTAGGTGGAAAGGCGAAGATGGAACGAACAGAGGGAGTGAAGGTCCATCTGAAGTAACAGAAACCGCATAAGTGAGGTGAAGAAGAGAGTGCTGGCAGGGTGGAGTGGGTGGAGATGAGTGTCAGGGGTGATTTGTGACAGAAGAGTGAAAGGGCAGGTTTCCAAGATGGTAGCGAGACCTGCTAAGATGTATGGTTTGGAGACAATGGTGCTAACAAGACGACAGGTGGCAGAGCTGAAGATCAGAGGGTTTTTGATGAGAGTGACCAGAATGGGCAGGTTTAGAAATGAGTGTATCAGAGGGACAGCTGAGGGGGCAGTTTAAAAAACACAAGGTTAGAGGAAAGGTTGAAATGGTTTGGACAGGAACAGAGGAGGGATAGTGGATATACTGGGTAAAGGATGTTGAATATGGATGCAAAAGGAAGATGGGATTCGTGGATGAAGTGAAGAAGGACAGGTTGGTGTGACAAAGAGGATGAAAGGGATAAGGTAGGAAACAGGAGCAGCCAGAAGAAGAAGAATCGTTTGAGATAACAGAAGCAACTGTAACAGCAAAACCTCACAGTTAAAAGAAAAGAATTTAAAAAATGGAATAAAGTCCTTAAAAAAAAAAAAAAAAAAAAACTACAAATCCACTTAATATATCCTGATGGCAAAGCATGTGTCTGGTGGCAGAACAATAGATTCTGGATAAAGAAAATGATCCCTCAGCATATTAGGAGGTTGGTTTGAAACATTTCTGTCAAGCATCAGATCAGATCGCGTGTTCGCTTCACAAATGTTCTTAACGACTTCGCCATTATCAAAGTTAACGGCCACGCTTTATCCTTCTTAACAACTACTGATACATTAGACACAACCAGCAAAAACAGAACACAGAGCTACAACAACACCTCAACTGGAATCTGACAGTTTGCTCTTTGTGCTCTTAACAGGATCCACACAAGAAACAAGAAAGCAGTGGTACAGGTATTTCCAGACCATTTTCCTTGTTCTTTAAATTATTATTATTATTATTATTATAACTTAGAGTAGGTGGGTGAGAGGAGGATGTTAGCCAAGCTGAAGTCCATTACGGGCAACACTTCTCAGCCCCTGCATGAGACTGCAGAGGCCCTGAGCAGCTCCTTCAGCAGCAGACTGTCACAGTCATGGTGCAGGACCAGGCGCTATTGCAGGTCCTTCATCCCGACAGCAGTCAGACTGTAAAAATATCCACACAGGATAAATACTAGCTAAAATACATGTGTATCATTATCACTCCCACTGCACTTTGTGTACATATACAAATAATACTAATAACAATAATTACCTGGGTGTATATAGTAACCATCTGCACACAGCATAGTTGTTTGGCTTTTTTGTACACTCATCTTTCTTATTTATTTATCTATTTTTTTCTTTCCATTTTTATTTTTCCAATATAGCTCTAATTCACTTTTCTTCCCATCCCTTGACCTCCTGTAACAAGTGAATTTCCCCACTTTGGGATTAAATAAATTCTATGTGTCTATTACTTTCAAACATGGAAAAACAGAACAATGGAAAACTTCCATTAAATGATATGTTATATTGTTATATTAGGTTAAAAGAGAGTATAAATAAAACCATAAAACACATGGAGAATTTCTGCAAAATATGAAAGCAGAAGCTATTTTCGTACTGTAGCTAATTCATAGACTGCATATTGTAGCACCAGACGAAGCAAAAAAACAAAAAGGAGGATGCATGCAAGAAAACAAAACACATAAACAAATGCAGGTGCATATCCCTGACTGAAAATGGCTTCATTCATCTTCGCAAACAGTTTCTCACAAGTGAATGGCAGCTATATAAATCACTGTTTACTCAGCTGTCTGAGAAAACAAATTTCACCAGAAGAGGGAGACATGAAATCCCTGTGAAAATGACCAAACAGCAGCTACGCTCTCCTCGCTCTTGTTTGAGTCTGCAATAGAACAATTCAGCTCAACGCTAACATCATCAAATATTATTAACCTCACAGCCCTACCAATATGAATTTCAGACGCGGTTCCATTACATGCAATTTACGGTGCTGCCGCTGTGCTCATTTCTCTGTGTTTGATTTCCAAATAATTCCAAATGACACCTGTTAGATGAGCCGAGTAGATGTGGGTCATCTTTTGGATTTGGCCCTGACAGTCAGACGAGGAGGAATTTTCTTCCTGGCAGTCGTTCGCTTCACCTGGACTCTAATCCCATACCATCCATATGACAGAAATAAGTAATCCTGTATCAAATGCTCTTTTAGCTACACAAGTCTAATTCACCGTATCCTCGGAATAGGAATTTAATGTCTCTTCAGGAAATGAATTAATGGCGGACTCTGAGCTCCTCTCCGAGAGAGTTCGAGATATTTTATCACCCTCTTCAAACAGTTCACGTCTTCTTCATCTCCGCTGTTAATTATTTCATCTATTTTTGGAATAAACGAGTCATTGGGGTCAATTATAATCACCTAATAACACAAAGAAGATGTTTAAAATACAGAAAAACAAGGGGAAAAAATTGACGGCGTGTCAGTTAAAAAGTGAAGAGAGAAGAGAAAGTCTAATCTGTCAGCAGGCAGACAGAACAGACTTCATTTTGTTCTTCAGTGCTGAGATGATAGCTTTGGATTTCAAATCATGCGGATTGACGTGATGTGAGACTTTTCAACAATCTCCAATAATGACCTTTTCTCAGAACCTGCAAACTGCCAGGTAATAACGTGTCTTGGGTGAAAATAGACAATCTTTTGGCACAGGTGAAAAGTGTTACCTTGCATCTCGCTGGAGATGCTCCCCTCCTACAAAGACCCGTTTCAGCTTGCTTCCACAGGCCCCACGACCCCCACCTCCCCCGGACAAACAACAGCTTCATTCTGTGCCACCGCTGCTGACCTCATTGTCTCTTTGTGAAGGGAAAATCCAGAGTTGCATTCTGTTAAATGGCAAATGGTGCATCGACTGCGAGCGGGACAGACCTTTGCACCACGAGCGCAGGCCTACAGATGAGCACGGACACTGCTGACTCTTCTTCAGGACCGTATGCAAGGAAAACATGGTAAGAAAAGGGGAACTCGAAATTCACTACACCTTTCCTAATGTACGTCTAATGTATGCATGCCTGACAACAACATAACTCTTACCTCCTCTTTACACCTAGACCCTTCTCTTCAAACTACTCAAACAGCAGTTCGTCCCCTTCTAATGCTTCCTCTCTTTCGAAATAATGTGTCTGTTGACCTAATGCTGTGTGAAATTTCTCACAAAGATACTTTCTGAAACCAGTCTTGTTTACTCAAAGATTAGTCTATCTGAAATGACACCTTAGCCGCAGGTAAACATAAGCCCAACACTAACACCATGGTATCAATCAGGGGCATCAGTGGTAAAACGTCTGTTTGATCCAAACACTTTCTGCCGCGGTAAACGGAGCTGATCGTTGCTTGATAAAAGTTTTAATTTAACCAGAATTCACTGTGCCACAGTCATGCTTAAAATAGACAACGCTTCGTTGCACAGCACAGGTTTACCTAAATCTATATTTCTGAAACCGCCCCCAGGCCCGGACTACAAAAACTACATATCCAAAATTACATGTTTAGCTTGCGTCAAACGCCACAGTGTTACATGACAGCAGATGGTATGGGATTTATTTAGACTGACTGCGTGCTGTAATTGTATAATTCCAAGTCTGCATCTCACATTTATGGAGAGCTTCATTATAATTACTGCAGTGCTCTCAATATGTTGCTTTTAGAAGCAGATGCTACTCCACAATCACACACAGACGCTCAGACATCAAAGTAAGAAAGAAAATCTCGGAAAATACAAACAGAAAACACAGCCTCGTATTATTAAGTGTAGTTCAATGCATAAAAAATAACTTGAGCGAGCTCATTATACTTTAATCACCCAGGAAGAAAGGTGACACAAACCTGAACAAATCTGACTCCGTACATCTGGACCGGTCGGTGTTAAAAAAAAAAAAAAACACCTGTTCTCTTAATTAAACCTGACAGAGCATGACAGGCAGACTCTTGCTGATGAGCAAATGGTCAGAACACAGCTTTTGTCCTGAATAAGCAAACTTAGCAAAACTTTATGAAACAAGAACAGAATGGAAGTTGAGGTCTGACATGTCCACTGGGGTTCTTGCAGAGTCTTGATGGAGACACATTATCAGTGATTGAAAACCCAGTGGCTGTCAGTCATCCTTTTCACTCTGAGAAAACAGCAGGAGTTGCAGGGGCCAAAGGAGTGCAAGGCTGGTTAAAAGGATTTCAGTCTACTACTCAAGGTAAGCTCCAGCAGTTTACCGCCTGATGGGCATCAGACTTCAATAACAATCTTGCTCCATTTGAGCAAAAAAGAAAAGAACAACACTAACACGTTGCTTTAAATAGAATAATGAGACTTTGTACTGTTGCACAACATCTGCAATGCAGTGCCAAGATGTACAGCAGCGCTTTCTTGTGAAAGCCTAGCCTGTAGATTTAGTGTTGAAGAAATCTAACTGTCTCTGTGCTGTGCATCTGTGTGCAATATCTAACGGCTGACATTTAACAGTTTCTCTCGGCTCCCATCGGAGCTCAACAAGCATTAACTCCAGTATTAACTGTTGCTTTAGCTCACAGGCTGGTGAGGCTGCTGGCAGCGGTGTGCGCAGTCGGACTTCTCGGAGGATTAGTTGTAGGTGTCTGGTTTCTAGGTGAGTCATTGTGTCTGTGAAAGAATCTCTAAATAAGCTCAGTAACACACAGGAAGTGGAAATGAATGCGCAAACGGCCCAGTTTGAGATACTTAAAGGCCTGTGAATCTTAAGTTCAATGTAAATTTAGACAGAGCTTATTGAATCCCATATTAGCATTTAAAAGGTTCAATTATTTTCTTGATACATATACAGCAGGAGCTGCTTGTCAAAGTTTTGAAAAGCTCACGGAGACATCTTTTGTTGGAATGCTGTAAATGACACCAGAATGCAATACTCGCAAAAACAAATTAAACAGCAGTTTAAATTAGTACGTGCCAGCATGTTTCAGAAAATTTGGGATCAAGCTGCATCATTTTTTTTTGTGTTAACAACACCAAAGAGACCAATAGCTTTAGTCCTGGTACCTAAATGCTTTTCCTAAGTGATTTAATTGGCTGACAAGTCTGCACTTATATCACAGAACCATGAGGTTATAATGTGTAGAATGTGGGTTGGCATTGTCTTGCTGAAACACCCATAAATCTGACCTGAAAACCACATTGTTGCATTGTTATGCTGCATGACAGCATATGCTACTCTAAAACCTCTTCTCTGCATGCAGCAATAACGGTGCCTTTTACGCACGTCATGTCCACTAATGGATCCCCATACCATTACAGATGCTGGCATTTTAGCTGTGCATTGATGTGCATTGGTCCCTCTCCTCTTTAGCTCAGAGCAAAATTGCTTTTAGAAACAATCTCAGATTTTTAATTAGTCAGACTACAAAAGAGTTTTCCACAGAATTTGCCTCAGTCCATCTCGAACGAGCTCGGGCCCAGAGAACCGTGAGGCATTTCTTCATCTTTTAGCTTGTACTTGCGGATACCCGAGTGTTACTGAGCCCATTCACTGATTTTTATTTTAACCAGCTTTTAATGCAGTTCAAGCAACTCAAGATTGTTTTTGTTTAACCCTTTTCCATACATTTATTTAGATTCTCTGAATCTTTTAATGATATTATGTGCAGCAGATCCTTTGCAGTTTTAGACTGAGAATCATTAAACTGAAGTTGTTGAACTATTTGCCCACAGAGTTGAGAACCCGTCTCTCTTCTTCTGAAAGAGTCAGCCTCTCTGGAATGCTCTTTTATCCCCAATCATGTTACTCATTAAACTAATCAACTGTGAGATCTTCCTCTCGAGGTTTTTTTTCTCATCTAGTCTTACACAACCTTTCCAGGGTTTTGTTGCTCTCATCAGAACTTTTAAAATCAAGTGAGAATATATTTTAGGAAAATAGAAACTTTTCACATGTCTTTGTACAGCTAGTAATTAAGCACACATTTTTATTGTTTGGCAAATCATTGCATTGAAATGATATTTCCCTGATTCAGACTTCTGGTGTAAGTAAACTGATACTTTTTTTTTTAAATGGGCTGTCAAACAATTTTAATGGACAACATGAAAAATTGATTATTCATTAAATGGTTTGTGTTTTTGGAGCCTTACTATAATCACCAGCTAAAAATCAGGGCAATGTTGGGCTCAGCTGCCCCAATTTAGATTTTTTATTCACTGCATTGAAGTCTCTCAAATTTGATGGAAACACACGACAACATTCAAGTTAAGATAGAGAAAACGCATTTTGAAAAATGAATCTTTTTTTTTTTAAATTAGCTGTTTTCTAATTAGCTGGATTTGCAGATAGAAATGAACAATATTTAATGACATTTTATTGCTGTCCCAGACGCTGGTCTGTTTTGGGTTCTCATTCAGATAATCTGGTAATATTAGGAAAAATCAACAAAGTTTTGCTGCCCATTTTGCAGCCTAATTAAAAGATTATCTCTTTTAATCCACTTTTAGTCAAACTTTTGCTGAGGCCATCGTCCTCCCAAAGTCCAGTGGGGCTCGGGGACACAAAGGAGACATCCTTCTGCAATGTGACGGAGGATATTTCCGTATCTGACTCGCGGAAAGGTCTGTGTGTACTCCCTCGTGGCAGCGTTTCTTTCACTGTTTTATGAATTATAATGCGGCACGTTAATGTGTGGCTGCTTAGCTTATTGTATGTACTTCATTATATGAGGTCATGGGTCACCTCTGAAGTGTTTCTTAATTGAATAGTAACAAAAATGAAAATTCAGCAGCTGCTACTTGTTGTCTTCTCTTCACTCCTGAGAGATGCCCATTGACCGACATGAAAACATCACACATAATAATCTGTTTCTACTGACTACATTAGCATAGATACTTGTGTTTTCCCTAATCATTTCCCACTCATAGAAGAGGCTTGATCATAAACGTTGACTGAGAGCTTGTCTCTGGAGGGATTTTCAATCAATCAGGTTCAGTGTTTTACAGAATCAGTCCCGAGAACTCCCTCCTGGAGATCCAGCTGGGGAAGCTGCCCACCTGGCTTCCAGTGTGCTATGAGAGGTGGAACTCTTCACTGGGAACACTGGTCTGCAGACAGCTGGGTTATCTGAGGTGATGCTTTTCCGCAGTCTGCGAGGATCACACGCTGCTTCTTTATAGCACCATTTAAAAAAGCTGAGAGCCCATTCTCTAACTTGGTTTAATTTTAGGTTGAAGGCTCGCCTTATTTATGATCTATTAATACCTCATTTACAATCTTGCTTCACACCTCATGAGACTAAATTATCGCAATACTCACTCCCACCCATTTTTCAAATGTTCCCTTACCAGACTGACCAAGCATAAAGGAGTGAACCTTACTGATATCGGGCCAAACTACACTGACGGCTTCATACAAATTACCTCAGAACAAAAGAGCAGCCTGGAAAATATGTGGCAGTTCAGGTAAGGCAATCTGTCAGAGGACATCACGCTCATAATGGTGCAGGGAAAATTGCGTCCGCTAATACATTAATTATGCATCATTAGTTACCCAATTTATTTTCATTTAGGAGGAGTTGTATCACAGGGAAGGTTATCGCTTTGCAGTGTTTTGGTGAGCAAATTAAACTTAACTTTTAATTTGAGTTTGCGCCTCGCACAAAGGCCAGTAGTGTTTTTGTACAAAAGCTTTATATGGGAGCCGGATGAATGATGGCGTCTGCTGCTGCTCTTTCTGACCAACCCAATTCCGTTTCATTTTGATGAATGGATCTCTAGAGTGTGGCACACGAGCAAAGCTACCCAGGATAATCGGGGGCGTGGAGGCCACGCTGGGCAGGTGGCCCTGGCAGGTCAGCCTTTACTACAGCAACCGTCACACCTGCGGAGGCTCCATCATCACCAGTCAATGGGTAGTCACAGCTGCCCACTGTGTACACAAGTAAGACTGCTGACCTGACAAGTGCTAAAGGTCAGAGGTTGGCGCCACGATGAAGGATAAAAATCAGTCATTAACAGCTGTACCGGTGTAGCAGTATCAGGATCTACTCTCTCTTTTCTTTTCCCAAATGTCAGCTACAGGCTACCTCAGATATCCAGCTGGGTGGTCTATGCTGGCATTGTGACTCGCAGCTCTGCTAAAACAGCTCAGCATGTAGGATACGCGGTGGAGAAGATCATCTACAACAAGAACTACAACCACAGGACCCACGACAGCGATATAGCACTGATGAAGCTGCGGACCCCGTTCAATTTCTCAGGTCAGCCTCATCGCAGCACTCTTACAAAAACCCACACACACACACACACAAAAAAAAGTACTTTGGCTTCAGTTTACCTTTTTATATGCTAATAACAATTTATCATAAACATATATAAGTGGTATTGCTATGCTAATTTTTCTAATCATAACAAGTGATATACACTTCAAATGAAAAGGCTCCCAATATCTTTAACATCTCACAGAATCAGCTGTTCACACATAAGCTTACGGTCTCAGCAACAACCGCCTCCAGATGTTTTGAGACATTGAAATTTATTCTCCTTCCCGGCTCCTGAGGGATCTTTAGGTCTGTCTTTGTCATTTTGTTTCTTCTTTACCTTACAACATAAGGAGCCTTGAAATGACTATTGTTTTGAATTTACATAAATAAAAATGAACCAAATTACAGAGAGAGAGAGACGCAGGGCTATTTTTGTACACGATGCATTTTTATGTATATTCAGTTATATTTAAGTTATTCTGTGAGTTTGTATGGCTGCTACCTTTTTGTTTGCTCTGATCTCAGTGGGAGACAACTTTCTTTATGTTGTATACAGGACCACAGTTGGCTTCTCTATCATAAAAGCTTTCTTGTTTTTCAGCTGTGATTTGATATAAGCGTAGAGACTAAAGAGAAAACAGCTTTCTTGTGATAAACACTGAAGTCTAAACGTGGTAAAACACATGTCTCAGTGAAGGGTGGTTTTATAACAGTCCTTAACATGACTTATGAATCCAACCATATTTGCAGCACAACTTAATGTCTCTTGTAACTATTTAAATGTATTAAGAGGCAAAATTCCTCCTTTTGACTAGACACAATCAGGCCCATCTGCCTGCCTCAGTACGACTATGACCTTCCAGGAGGAACACAGTGCTGGATTTCTGGATGGGGATACACACAACCCGACGGGGGTAAGATGTTACTACACTGCTCTGCTCTTAAACAAATGCATCTCTGCTACAAATCTAATCCATACTCAGATGGTGACAGAGCGAGCCAAGTGTGTTAGTGGAGCAGTCCTAAATTGAAACTTTCACCCGTAGTTCATTCGCCCGACACCCTAAAAGAGGCGCCAGTCCCAATAATAAGCACAAAGAAATGTAACAGCTCCTGCATGTACAATGGAGAGATCACAGCACGGATGCTATGTGCCGGCTACACAGAGGGAAAAGTGGACGCATGTCAGGTCAGAGGCTTGTTTTGACCACTAGATTTAGCTTCTCTTTTATGAGTAGATGCAGTGAACAGTGTTTGGGTCTACCTCTCCAGGGGGACAGTGGGGGCCCTCTGGTTTGCCAGGATGACAATGTATGGAGGCTGGTGGGAGTCGTCAGCTGGGGAACAGGCTGTGCTGAGCCCAATCATCCTGGAGTTTATACCAAAGTGGCCAAATTCTTGGGCTGGATCTACGAGATGATAGAGGTAAACAGCATTTTTAAATTCTACAGTAGACAATAACTAATATTTACAGGACAGCACAGAGGTTTAGTATCAATCGATACTTCTTTATTGATCTCATTAGTTAAAGAATACACGCAAAACACATGATCGGCTTAATTATAATTTCATTATATATATATATATATATATATATATATTTTTTTTTAAGTTAGCTCCACTTTTGCCAGTTTTAAAACATCATGTAGAAAGAAATGCATCAAAGCAAGCCTGTGAAATAGGTCATTTGTTTTTGTAGAAGTACCCTGCTAGTAACAGCTCTTTGAACGGAGGATATTTACATATCATGGAATACTTTTTTTTTTTTTTTTTTTTTTTTACAGGGATAATACTTTTACTTATCTAAAATATTACAATAAATTCTTACATCACTACACTGCAGAAAGCGCTAATTAGATTCATCCATGCCGCTATTTGAATTTCTTTCTTTTTGTATTTTCAGCCGGATTGAGATGGAAACTGTAAAACAGAACAGCGATTTCTAATATTAATTCTTTCCTTATTTTTGCAGAATTACTGAGGAGGGCTCATGAAATACAACAAAAAGAAGGAAGCTTCTGATGAAACTGGTGGAAACGTTAGAAAACTACAGTTATACATGATACCTTTTATTTTACATGTCAGTTATATAATGTACACATAAAGACAGACTGAAAACATCAACATGCATTTTTACGTTATGTTTTTCATGTATTGAAAATAAATTATGCTTCTTATTGTCATGTGTGGTTTCTGAGCCGCGGTTCCGCATCTCACCGCCTGGTGGCAACAGTGTTATGTTTCTATGGCAACTGACAACATTGACCTAGCTAGTGTTAGCGATTACAACTAATGTACAACGTAATTAGTTGAGGGTTTTTTTTTATTAATATTTGTGTGATACTGCTCCATATTTGTCGGCTATTTAAGGTGTTTCTATAACACATGCTCCTCTATAACACTGCTGACCGGCTGGTTTTCTGACGCACAAACTTTTTCTGCTAACTAGCTAGAGTTAGCTAGGTAATAAAAGTACGACAGTTACCTTAACATGTGCTCCACTGGCAGTACAGAGGATGTTTTGCAGCAGATGAGCAAACTGTGGTCCATGCTGGATGATCTCTCTGAAAATGACCCAGCAGCCTACCGTACGCTTATAGAGAAACAGATGAAGGAAGGAGCTGAATTCAGAGCGCCGCCCGAGCTGGACACCTGCCTCTGCACTGAAATACTGGTGAGTTTCATTCGTGAAGGCTCCTTCCTGTGTAGGCCCCAGTCCATACTGTGGTCCGTACAGGTGTTACTCATCACATTCTTTGGTTCAGCTAGAAAGGAAGCCCATCTTTATTCCTCCAATCATAAATGAATACTCTAAATTCAAACATAAATTAGGGAAAGTTAACTGTCATATCAGAAAATGTAGGTAGCTAGGATACAGCTCATCATCAAAAAAAAAAAAAAGATTCAGTGTCTCAGGTCCTGTCATTGGTACAAGAAATTACATTACAGGAGAATTTGGATTGGGAACAGCACCTACTCTGCAAAAGGCTCACCCAAGTAATGCAGGCATCTGATGGTGGAGGAGGGGGACTGCCAGGAATCAACTAGATGTGCAACAGCAGTCCCCTAACTTCAACAAGGCCGCTGAATGATGCGGGAAGGCATAAAACGAAGAACAATCAAATGTAGTGAGCTATGGAATATGAAAACAAAACAGCCCACATATGATGTACTGCTCACTCCAGCAGTCTGTCACTTGTTTGCAACCCTCAAACACATCCTGGTGGGCTGCAAAAGCAGTCTAACACATGGAGGATATACTTGGTGACATAACCAACTAACTTGTCGGTAGCTATTAGTCAGGAGAGTATAGACTAACTGCAGCTCATTAGAAGTTAAAGCCACCTTTCTGCAACAAACAACCTTCATCTGGGAAGGTGAGAAACAGCATGTCAAGCCCAATCTTTCTGAAATACCTTTACACTTGAAATCAACCTGCACCCAGGTCTGGTTCTCTGGTCCAGTTCCTGCCAGTCTGTCTTCACTGTAGAACTGATTGTCCCTTGGAAGGATGCAATCAATAAGGCATATGACAAGAAGAAAGCGTGAGCAAGCTGAGGAAGAGGACCAAGGCTGGAAAGTGAAAGTCCATTCAGTGTAAGTGGCCTGTAGGGGCTTTGCAGTCAGCTCCACAGTAAGACTGACGAAGGAAGTAGGCATCAGGTAGGGAAGCTTAGTACAAGTTAATCAAAAAGCTTGCCACTCTTGCCAAAAGAAAGTAGTCACAGGGGCTGGCTGAAGCAGAAGGAGACAGTGTGGCCTGCCAAATTACTGGTGGGTGCCATGTGAAATACACCCAGGTCTGATCACCCTGTGGTGGGTCTGCTTTGGCTGAGGGGATCTTGTGAGAAATTACGGAAATGCACTATGAAGCTGGGGTACAAAGCTGATGATGTGTCGCACTGATAGATACATACCCATATGGTCAGCGGCAAACACCCCATCTAGAGGGCTTCTCCAACCCACTCAGGTCTGTGTTATACTGATAGGGATTATAACTTCTAGTCCTATTAATTAGTATAGTCCATTACAAGCTGTGAAAGCTTTGTCATCAAATTTCTTGTTTTTATCCAACCAAGTAATAACCTAAAAATATTTCTGCTGAGGAGCTGTAAGCTGTGCTTGCTTTATATATCCTAAAATACACAGGCTGCACGAGAAACACAGGCTTTTTCTTCACTCAGAACTTTGAAATTGAGTTTGTTTTGACAGATCCTTTTGACAGCACTGTTTCTGTGACAGAAACCAAAGAAAGGCCTGCTGTACATCAACATATGCGGCTGGAAACGTGTGCCTGCGCCTCAGGATTCTAGCAGGCCTTTACCAGTGTACACTGGAAAACTGGAAACAGGCACAAATGAAGATCAAGGTGTGTGTCAAGCTGCAGACCTGCCATTTGTATTACATGGCACAAGCAAGAAAGTCATACTTTTTCCTTTACAGGCTGGTATACTGTGCTGGATGTGGCATTAAATCCTGTGTTGCTGCAGGAAAGTAGGGAGAACAAAGCAGAGATTAACCAGGTCTATATGCTGGCCCTGAGCTTTGCCCAGAAGCAGCTTGGGATGACGTTATCGCAGGAGTACAGAGTTGTCAACAGTAGCCCAAATAGTAGCCCAGATGAGTTGCACCGCCGGCTTGGATTTCAGAAGTTGTCCAGTGCCCCCAAACAACCCAACACAGGTAATGCAATAAGTCTGTCAACCCTGACAAGCTTTGATAAGCACTTTATGTTGAACCCATGCTCTTTACCCACTCTCCTTTCACCTCCTAAAACAATTTTCCTGATAATCCATAGACCTTTTTTTTTTTTTTTTTTTAACAGCCGGTCAGACACCAGCTGCCCTCCTGCAGCACATCTCCTCCCTACGATCAGAAAACCAAGAGGACTCTGCTCCTCAAATTATCTGTAGGCCTGCAGAGAAAATAAAGAAGGATTTGATCCAGGTCATCTCAGCCGCTTCTGTAGAGCCTCAGAAGCCAGAGTATCGACTCGAGGTGAAGACCAATGCAGCAGGAGTTCCTGACAGCGTGGAACTGACGGTGGAGCTGCCAATGGTTTGTTCCATGTCTGAATGCCAGCTGAGCATGTCCAAGGTTAGTGGTTACACACTCCGTTGAACAGTTATAACGAAGCACTTTAGAATCCAGTGTGTGTCAGTGTGTAGCTGGATGTCATAAGAAATACATAATCGACCTGTAGCGAGCCTTAGTAGCACACTGGATGTATTTTTCTCTGCAGGATGACGTCTTACTGGAGGTGGAGGATCTTTACTATTTGCTTGTGGACTTCCCAAAAACTGTAAACGAAGACACCGCGTCGGCCATCTTTAATAAGAAGAAACGAAGACTTACATTGAAAGTGAATGTCTTGTGATCATTTTCCTTAATTAAGAAACAAATGCGCAGTGTTTGTTAAGCTAGCTAAACACTGGCATTGAAAATGCCTCAAACAAAAACAACAAAACTCCTGTTATGCAATGTACAAATAAAAAAAAATAAAAAAAAGGAAAAAAGCACTGAGAGCGCATTGTGCTGTGGAGGGACTCGTATTCTGCCTCAGAATTCAAGTTAACTAACAATAAACAGCTTGCGTGTAAATTGATCCATTTCCAAGAGCAACATGTTTGTGAAACAAATATGTAACAGTGTCCCTTTGTGCTGTGTGGGCTGAGGCTCAGCAGCAAATTTAATTCTGCTCCCACCCCCCCCCCCCCAAAAAAAAAAATTAATTGACTTTAATGACAATCTGTGGATTTTGTTTATTAATGTGTGGGCGCGTGAGTGGAGGTGTTTAATGGCTACGAGCTGGTGTCATTACCGTATGCAGGGGGGAATAATTGACAACAAAACGAACCATGCAATAATTTATGTTTATTAAAACATCAAAATTGATGCAGAACAACAACATCAGTGTTTGGCAATCTGGAACACGTGGAAAATGTCAGTAAACACTTCTTTCTTTTTTTTGAGGTTTGCATACTATGCACTGATTACAGCTTTTTAAAGCACAGCGTAGCTTGTTATTTCATATAAAGCTAACATTATTTTATTATTCAAGTATGACTTTACTGACCATTACGTGGTAGTCCCACAAACCTATTTATGAGCTGCAAACAATGTGCGACATGCGGTCCGTAAACAAAAAAAAACATTGTATCCAAATGTTTAGATTCTTCATATGAAACATTCACTTTTAAAACATGGTTTTGTACCTTAATGGTGTTAGCTCCATTGGTCCCAGTTTTGTGTCGTAACACTATTCTTTCTTATGGCATCAGAAGTATTTTCAGTAGCTTCCTGGTCCAGTGGGAACAGCTGAGGTTTGTAGTGACGATCTCTAGTTTTTTGGCTCTATCTCCGCTCTCCGTGATCCTCCTCAACCCACGCAACAATCTTCCCCTCCCAGCCAGGGACAACGGCTCCATCCTGAAACACCTGAAAAGCCAGCATCCAGTGTTTACATATCTGAGAGACCCATATCTATACTATAAAAGGTTTGGATAGAAAGTAAAAATGAATACTTGAGGTTATCCAATTCTTTGGGATGGAAATAAGTCTCCCCATGGTGTTTTGAAGTGCACAGTAGGCACAGCTATTATTAGCATATCTTACTCTATAACTGCCGTTTTACATTTGCCAACTGAAGCCCAATGTGAAGAGAAATAGGGGCTGTAATTTTACTTCCACGCCTACCTCCTCTTTCACTGTGCCAAACTCTGGGTCAAGGGCCTTGAAGTGGTATCTGAAACTGCCTTGTCTGTCTACAGCTGCCTTGAAGTCTCGCAGTGTCACCTCTCCCAGCCTGGAAGCACACATATATCCACACAGATGTTATGCTTTGGATAAACCAGCCCAGGCATCCATATGCGGCTATGGTCAACCAAAACCCAACTAACAATTTGCTTAAAAAATAAAGAACGCTCCAGTGAAGCAACACACAGCACTGTATCAAACCACCATAAAGTGTTTATATACTCACCTTTTTGGAATGTTAATCAGAAATGGAGTGAGCGAGCGATCTGTGAAGTAGAGCACTTTAGTGGAGACGGCAGTATCCAGTCCTGGGCTGCTGTGTGAGTGCGCCATTTCTGGAAAAAAACCCAGCAAACATTGTTTTTCCACAACCAAAGTCTGAAAGGGTTTTAGCCTCACACTCAGTCATGCCCTCTCTTTGCAGCGCAGTGTAATTGAATGGCACAATTTGATTTAACAGCCAGTAGAGATGTTGCGGGGGATGACAAATCCTAAACAAAAACGAGCATTTTGTTTGTCTCACTCGAGCTCGGCGGCCAGGAGTCACGATCTGTCGAGTTGGCTCTGCGTCCCGGCGATTTGAATTCCTCCTAGAAGAAGAACCAATTACTCATAGCAAACAGTCGGATGTTATCAGTTGCTGAGTCATCATTTGGCAAGTGACAGACGAGCTACTACATTTTAAAATTTCCTCTTTGAGGTTGTGAGAGCGAGAGTGTGTACCCCTCTGTCCTGTCTTCGCTGGGTGTCCAGAGAGTGCAGTCTGTCCATGAGAGTGGCCACGCCCTGCTCCAGAGTGTCCAGGGTGTGATGTTGGGGGTCATGGCCGGAAAAACTGTCCCTCAAACTGCGAAGTGCTTCCCTGACGACCTGCAGCTCTTCACCCTGTGAAAAACAGTCCTCTGATACTTAAAAAGAATTGGAAAAAAAGTCGAAATCATTTTGAACTATGGACATTTACAGACATTATTGGTTAATGAGAGAATTAAAGAGTGCATACTGGTGCGCTGTGCTGGAACACTGGAGGAGATGTCGAAGCGACTGAGTTACTGTACCCGCTGCCCTCGCTCCTGAACACCTATCAGAGACAGAGACAGTATAGACCAAGGTGAAAAGTGTTCTGAATGAAAAGTGTGATAATATTTACAAAATGTGCTCAGAAACTGCAATACAAAGAGCAAACACTGGGCCTGTGTAGCTAAAAAAAACAGCCAGAAAGCTTATTAATCTAAATAAGAGCTTCACTTTTGTCCAAAAACTATAATATAAAAAAACCCCATCACAACCGTAGTGGGTGACATGTTTTTTTCCTATCATGATGAACACCGTGCACAGTAGTCTATTTTGAGTCGATTTCACATACAGCATCCTTGCTGCAAGGGATACTCACCGGTGCAAGAAATATGTATTAATCTGCCACTGAAAATAGTCTCCAACAAATGCACCATTTACTCTGATCTGAGTAACAATTTATAAAGACCACACCGCTGAGGTGTAGTGGGAAATGTAATGTTTTCTTCAAGCATCCTGCTGCCTTAATATATTTCTAGTTTTTGGTCTTATTGAGTAATGTTTCTCGTAAGAAGAAATATATGGGCTATCTTGCGGCAAGTACAATGTAATCACAGACCGATGCGCGATAAAAAAACAAACAAACATTGGTGTTATATATGAGTCCTGTATTCAAACATATGTTATTTAGCACGTATATGTGAAACCTGTCATGCTGCATACCCGTCCCAGGCTGACTTCATGTGCCTTGTGCTGAGCTTCATCAAGCTTTTGCTGCTGCTGCTGCAGTATTCTGTCCTTCCTCCCGAGCTGCTGCTATTGTGACAAGAGAGATGGATGGCACGAGGATTTATTTGCATCTCTATGGCTAAAATAATGCACTGACGTGTATATAATAAAAGACAATACCTCATATTCGCTAAGTAATTTGTTCCTTTCACTCAGCTTGCGTTTGAGCTCTGCCTGCAAACAGTTATATCAAGGTGATATGTGAGTGCTATAGTTCTCTCACTTAAACCTGCAGCCACGAGTCAAAGAGGTCGAATATTTCATCGTGTCAAAGGGAAATCATCACTTGTCTCACATTTTCCCCCTCCAGCTGATCTTTGGCCATGTTGCACCTCAGTAGTTCCTGCTTTAGCTGCAGCACAGCATCCTCCTGCACTGCCAAGCGCTGCTGCAGAGCATCCTAATGAGAAGCAGGAGGGAGATCAAAGAATTGTCCAGAAAAGACCTGAATACTGATGAACTGCATCCACCTGCCTCGTCGACAGGATCCACCCAGCTCTAAACTTTTTTTGATCTTTGTAAAGAAATTATAAATGTATAATGTATGTGATAAAACTTACAGAATCATCAGTTTGGGAGGGCGCGATAGTCAAAAAGGTTAAATATAATCCTTTAATCCATTTTACTTCACAGATAAAGCCCAAAACTAGAGTAAGAGGTTTACCTTGATGGCCTGAATGTGACGTGTCTCCTGTTTGTGCCTCAGAAGTTCCCTCTAAGAGCCACACAAAGGAACAACAAAAACATTAGAGAAAAGGACTCTGCCCCTAAGACAGCTCATCTATGTTAAACCTAATTACATTTACTTACTGTACCTTGAGATCAAGGGCTTCCTCCATGCTTTGGTCCAGGCGACTGCGGATGAGAACCTTCAAAGGGAGAGGGTACGAGCAGGGTAATTAGAGAATGGAAAAATGTCAGAACGTATGAGGAGGCATTGGGCCTCCATGACAGTGCGCTGGCAGATCAGAGAGATTCATTTGTGCTCTATAGTGGCCACTCGTGAGACGAGTAATGGCTACAAACATCATCAGAACAGAAGGGCTGACACGGACACTTCAAGCTCGGTGGCGAGCAAGTGTTGTTTGTTTTCCCAAGTTAGCAGAGAGAGGGCACTGTACCAGCTGCTGCTCGGTGTTAGCCCGGTTATCTCCAAAGCTCACGGATCCATCCTGGTCTTCCTCAGGGAGGGAGCCATGGAGCAGCAGAGCCTAAAAACAAAAAAACATACAGATCTGAAGAAAACTTGCAAGCAATGATAGTTGCGACGCATGACAGAGAAACCAGGTTCCTGTGGTTGTAAATGCCTCTGTTTTTGCACTGCAGCTAATAAAGTCAGTGAACTGAACCAAATTAAATTGAAATTACACTGACAAGTCTGTGTAAATATACAGACTGTAAGGTAATATAGAGACTCTAAAAGTGAAAACATAAAGGCTATTACTGTAAAAGTCACCAAAACATCTATTTTTAATTTATTTTTGTATGTGGACGTGCTGTCGCTGCACCGATATTTGTAGCTGAATACTACAAATGACCCCAAACATACCAATTAAATACCATGTGCCAAACTTATTTATTTGCACAAATTAATGAAGCTGGCAAAGATTAGCAAATTTTGTAGGATTAGCTTTGTCTTTCATATTTTTATTCTTAATTATCCTAATAATCTGTGGCTCTCTTCCACACCGTGTCTTTGTTCTGTTTCCCTTACCTCAGCCCCAAACGCTTGCAGCAGTCTGCCCCTCCCTGAGCCTGATTTTGACAGAGGTTTCTTCCAGTTGAAAAGGAGTTTTTGCTTCCCACTGTTGCCAAAGGGCTTGCTTATAGGGGGTTATCTCATGCTGGGTTTTCCCTGTTTTCTTTGTATTATTGTAGGGTCTTTATCTTACAATGTAACGCTCCTTGAGGCAACTGCTGTTGTGATTTGGCGCTATATAAATGAAATTGAATTGAATTGAATGTATTGATGTCTGAATAAGACCCATTATACTGTAAGGATCTTGCTCATGGAAGGTATGTTAACATGGCAAGGACTCAATGCTATTCACAACCTTCTGAAATTCAAATCAAGCATCAGAATTGGAAGAGAAAGGTCCTTTTATTGACTTTGAAAGCACCCAGCAGTATAACGCGCCTCGTCACAGAGCTCAAATCATCTCAAACTGGTTTCTTGAACATTGTATTCAGTGTACTCAGATGACCTCCACAGTCACCAAATCTCACTCCAATAAAGCACCTTTGTGATGCGGTGGACCAGATTTAAATTGTGTATGTGCAATTGACAAATCTGCAGCAACTGTGTTATGGTATCACATCAGTATGGACCAAAATCTCTGAGGAATGTTTCCAGCACCTTGTTGAAGAATGAAGAATTAAGACAGTTCTGAATCTAAAAACCAGTACTACCAGGTATTAATGCCTAATAAAGTGGCAAGTGAGTTTATGTTTTATATGTATTATAAGCCTAACAAGCCTCATTTTATGATTTTCTTATAAAATCGCCCCCTTTCACATTTTTTCATGCAACATAATTTTAATCATTTCATATAAATTATAATAGATTAGTGACTTATCCACAGTGCACTCTGCTATTCACCTTGTGACTACTGGGATAGGCTCTGACCCTTCTACGACCCCGATAAACAGAAATAACAGAATGGACTCAAAGTATAAATAAGGCAAGATATTTTTCCATCTTTGTCTGTTTATCTGTCAAAACACATGTTATTCTTTCTAGTGGATGGCTTCGTTACATCTGGTCTATCTGTTTGGGTTTCTTTTTAATTACTTCATTTAAAAGTATATTTCCATTTTTAGCATGTCGCATTTGGATCTTGTCATTTCTTTTGTCATTTCTAAGTCTTCCCAAAATCTTGTAATCTTACTGACTGCTAGTGACACTTTGGTACAATTTTATTTAGCAATTTAACTTGGAAAGTGCTGTATAATTGCAAATTAACTAAATATGCCAGAATACACGTCTATAATTAACTAAACTGAGGCATGTATTTATTTCCATTCCTCTGATGAGATTTCAGTTATACAGTCTTCATTACATGCACTTGGTTTACAATGTGAACTCCCACATGAACAGAGTGTAAGCAGATTATAAAACGTTGATATGACGACCTTTCTTTAGCAGTCCTTTGTCATCAATACTTTAGTAGGAATCTGTGGGGATCTAGTGAGTAAATAATGTTGATGTGCTGCAGAAAATAACAGTGTTTTCTTTTCCGATTAGATTCTTGCTTCAGTTCTTCAGTGCGCATAATAATACAAGAGTTTGGATCTTTTGAACTCCTTGAGAAGCCCGATTTCAAATGCACAATCTGCTGTGCCTTGTGAAAGCAAACCAGCTACCCCATACTGAGCTACAGTCAGCTTTGGATTCGAAAACAACCAAGGTGTGATTAAAGTGCAGACTTTCAGCTTTAATGCATGGGTTTAACAAAAGTATACCTTTTGTTAGCCATTTTTATACAAACTAACATAGTATTAAATATACACATTGATTTTAAAAATTACAGAAAATGTTTGCGGTCAGTGGCTCCCTGAAATTTAGAACCCATGCACACCACCAAGTGCTTTGCTTCATCCCTTGAGGTGCCCTGCAGGCCCTTTCTGCAGCCACCTTCAGCCGCTGCTTCAGTGTTTGGTGTTGCAGTCCATGTGCATCCCTTCTTCTTTTTTTAAAGAATGTACCAGATTGTTGGTTTGGCCACTGCTAGAATTTAGTCATCTCTTTGATAGTTTTATTTTGTTTTTGCATGTTTTACAACCTAATGATGGACTCCTTCACTTTTATTAGCTAATCTTTTGGACCCCACATTGAGAGTTCCAGTGAAAAGCTCTAAATCAACTCCCAGTCTTTTTTCTGCTCAGTTTGTCATAAAATAACAACAGAACAGGCATCGCTTAACCATGGAGCTGCTTGTCAGTTAATTATCTAACTACTTGTGAGCATCTGATAAGGCAAGATTACATAGAAAGCGGCTGTAGACATGCAAACATTTTTAAAAAAAACTTTAAGCTAGCACTGGATGCTAACAATTTTTAAGGTTTCTTCAAACAGTTTAGTTGCATTAGGACCAACTACATGGTGATTTTTGTTTTTCACTATGGCTCTAATTTAACAACCCAGTGCCCTGATTTTATTGTAAGGATAGATAATAAATAGCCTCCTTTTTAAAATGTTTCAAAACAGAGAAACAATAAAGTCAGCAAACAGAGGTATGGTGGGTTTACCTGAGATAAAAACTGAGCTGAAAACGTTTACATACCCTGACCAAACTTTCATCCTTCTTTCTCAGAATCTATTTTTTACTACTTGCTCCTTACTCTGTGGATTTGTTGCAAATAGGGCAGCGACCCTGTCGCTTATATCCCTTGGCCCAGAGCAGCAGTTTGTTCTGAAGTGCATTACCTGTAACCGGAACACCATCCTTCTAGCTTCTTGCATCTCCTTTTCCAGCTGCTCCTGGTGGGCATCCAGCTGCTCCTCCCAGGACTTCTCTTCCTCCTGCACATCGTGCCCCAGGGAAGGACACAATCCACAGAGAGCCACCTCCTCTAAAAGCGGCAGAGGGACAGGGGAAATGAGGCAAGGCACCTTTTTTTTCACTGCATCATATCTGGCTCTAAAAGAGTTGATGTGCAGCCAACCAACCTGTGACAGATTTCTTCTCTGTCAGCTCAGATTTGTCATCCTGAGGTTCCCCCTGGTTCTCAGGGTGATCATGGACTGTTTCTTCTTTAGGGGTGTCAGTGAGCTGGGTGATAACATACTCCTCTTTGGGGGAGTGAGCTGGGCTGGCTGAGCTGAGACTGAAACAGATGGTGGGCACAGGCAGGAATGAATGTGCTTGTATGCTGCCAAATGAGCAGCAATAAATAAACCTAGCTACATAAAATGGCGATTTGAAATTTTAAAAACTCCCAGAGGAGCACAATAATGTAAATTAATCCCATTTGGGATAGATATTTTTAACTAAATCCATTTTTGAACTCATAATGCCAATATGATGCATGATATACCAAACAGCATTGTCTGCATCACAGGTTCACAGATTATTTTGTAGATAACAGAACTACTAGAAAATGAAAAAAAAAGAAAAGACTGAATGAACAGATTTCCAACTCATTCAAAAAATACACAGCAGGAGCAGGAATGCCTGCAAGACTGTCATTTTCTAACAGGAAATTCTTTACATATTTTGCTCCCCCTTCGGCCATAATTTCATAACATAGTGCTGGCATGGTTTCTGAACAGCTTGTTTCCTTGCAGTTTCATGAATATAGTGTTTTCTGAGAGCATCTCCAGCAGCCTGAGGTTCAGACCAGCTGTCATCTTCACTCTCCTGTGTTTGTGGACACTGGATACAGCTACTGTGACCTGTGACCTATAGCATTATGCACAGTCCCTAACAGGGTAGTTTCCCTGTGTTTTTCCCTCTGAGTCTGCATGTGAAGACAAGCCTGCGACTGCATGAACAGATCTAAACGCTGTGCAAGCATGCCATAGAAAAGCATCACTACTCATCACCCTGCTCCCCAGGCTAACTAGCTGAGAATGAAGGAAAGAAAGCAAAGAATGTCCTGCTGAATTTGCTTCATATGTATGGTGGTAAGATTTTCTTCTTATGTAATAGTTAGCACTAGCTAACAGCACAACAAAGTACTCTCTGAGGATTAAAGGTGGACATATTCATTTAGTTAATGTCTGCTTATCAGCCACTGATCAAATCAGAAACACACCACAAAGAATCTAATGTTAGGGAGACTTAGTGAAGCATTTCCACCATTATAGCATGCAAGTTAGCATGCTAATATTTGCATATGATGGGGCTGAGAGAAATGTCTTGCAGGTAAAGAGTCATGAACAAATGCACCAGACATGTAAATTTTGTCTTGATTATGGTGCTCGATCTGAAATCAGTGAATAGCAGAGTTGTTACAATCCAAATGTATAAGGGCATACACTCCACAGCTGCTTTATTAGGTATACATGTTCAGCTGCTTGATAATATAAATACATAATCAACCAACCACATGGCAGCAGCTCAGTAAATTAGGCATGTATAAAAGGTCATGCCTTGTATAAGGAGCATTAGGAAGGTGAGAAAAAAGATGATTTAAGTGGTTTGTTAGTGCCAAATGTGCTGGTCTGACTGTCTCAGAAACTGACAATCAACTGGGATTTTCCCACACATCTCTAGGGTTTATAGAGAATGGTCCAAAAAAGTGCAAGTATCAGGTGAGCAGCAGTTCTCTGGGCAAAAATGCCCTGTTGGACATCTCCTCTGCCAGAGGTCAGAGGAGAATGGACAGACTGTTTCCAGCTGATAGGGGTGTCTGTAGCTCAGGAGGTAGAGCAGGTCACCTACTAATGCTCCAGTCTGCAGGCCAAATATCCTTGGGAAAGGTCCTAACCCCAAATTGGTCTACAGTGCAACCATCTGAGTATAAATGTGTGAGAATGTTAGATAAGAAGCACTTACATAGAACGAGCACAGAAATTTAGCTTATAGGAAAGCAACAGTAACTCCTGTTACAACCAAAGTATGCAGAAGAGCATCTTTGAATGCACAACTTGTAAAACCTTGAAGCAGAACACCACACTAAATGCCACTTCTTTCAGGTTAGAACAGGAATCTGAGGCTGCTTTTTACATAGGGTTACCAAAATTAGACAACAGAAGATTGAAAAAATGTTTTCTGGTCAGATGAGTCTCGATTTTTGCTTCTGCTAGATTTCTCCTCTCTGGTATAAATAACATGGAAGCATGGATCCAACCCGCTTTGTATAAATAGTTCAGACTGGTGGAAATATATTGGTTAGAGGAATGTTGGATCTCAATTCAATAGAGCACCACTGGGATACTAAAATGGTTAAACATGGTTTAATGTATTATTCTTTTTATATATCAAACCATACTGAGAAACTTATGATTAGTTTCGTCTTCCCAACTTCCCAGAAAGAGTCTCTGCACCACTGTAGGTCACATAAAAACATGAACTAAGCCTCTTATCAGAAGCTGCTGTAATTATCCTTAAGTGTTTTTCAAAAAGGGATCAAAGAAGCACCTCCTACTAATCTAGTCACTGCAGATAATAACACTATCGGGATACCCTCTATCATTGTCTCTAAGAGTAGTTCAATAACACATTTATTGTAAATGCTCTTTGCTGATCTCTCGCTACAAGAGAACACGTACAATCCGACAGATTTGGAACATATGGGTTTAGCAAAGATTAAGCATTGGGATTTGCAAAAGATGAGCTTCTGTGCAATAGATTAACATAATTTGATCAGCGGTGGTGGCCTGAGTGGGCCTCCATTTACTCCAATTTTTAGATACTTTGCTTTAGTATTTATACTTTTTTTTGGCTACTTTGTATTCATAACTGCTACAAACTGCTAAAACGTATTATTCCTCAGTATTTATCCAACTGTTGCTTGTCATATTAGCTTTCGTAGATTAGTAGATTTAGTTGATAGCATTTTAATAGATTTTAGTCAGTGCAAGATCTTAGTCGATCCAGAAGGATTTTCTCTAAATGTTTCTTTGATTTTTTTAAAAGAAAGAAAACTTGTAAAACCAAACCTTTCACAAAAATTATCAGATGAAAAAAAGCTGTTGTGTCTTCTTTCTTTTTTTCACGTTCACCACTTTTGGGAACTACTAAATTATAGATGACAGTGTATTAAATAATCCAAACTACTTTCACCTCATTTTTCTACAACAGTAAAGTGCAGCTTATTCATCTTTTATCCACTGTCATATCAGTGACAGTTTGTGTCATAATCAATCTTTTTGACTGATGTGTTCAGCACTGACCTTAAAGGACCAGTTAAATAAAGTAGGTCATTGTAAACATGGTGCAAAGTGTGTGAAAAAGAAGATAAAGTTATCAGATTAAAGTAAAGAATAATGTAAATCAGTCTAATCAATATAAACTTATATCTGAACCGTGGCACGGCATACACAGAAATAGCTGTTAGAGAGAGGTTGCTAGGCAATAGCAGCTCGGCTCACACAGACACACACAGGGACACACCCACACCTACTGCACTGTAAACACCGAACAATAACCTGCACAGCTTGGCTTTCAAGATCAAGCTGTTCGGATGAAATGCAATTCCATGTCTAAGACTGAGATTCACATGCGGATGAAGTGATAAATCTGTTTTACAGTGTTGTGATTGTAGACTTACATATACATATATATATATATATATATATATATATATATCTCTGCCACTGATGCATCCCTGCATTGTCAACAATAGCAGTAGCCTGAATTGCCGCACTGTTCATATTAAAATAGCACTTACCATTTCATCTGTTTGGCTCCCATGCTGGTGTTTACAGGCTTAACCTCCCATAAAGTCCGCGCCCCACATCTGGGTGATGCCCTGCGTCTCAGTCAGGACCATAGCCCAAACACAGCCAGAGGCAGCAGGGAGGGGAACAGCCCTGAAAGCCGCACGCAGAGGAGTCTCCACGTCGCACACTGTGTTCAATCAGAAATAACAGCACGTTTAAATCCTCTCCAACAGCATATTCCTAAAACATAAAGCTCAAAATCCTAATCAAAAGCCCCCAAACCCTTCCCCTAAATCATACCAAGGCTCAGTCGTTGCTGGCAGTGAGAGATAGGGAGAGACAGACAGAGAGAGGATTGGAGCTCAGCAGCACCAGTGACTGAAATCTGCCTGGTTTCTCATTGCACTCGCCTTGTGGTGGAGCTCACCAGCTCCCATTCACGAACACAATGTTTTTTGTTCCTTACGGACAAGAACTGATGCAGCTCTTGTGCATCTTTTTCACCCTTTTTGCATTCATTCTCCTGTCCCCTCCCTCCCTCCCTCTCCTTCCCCTCTTTTCTCTTCTGCTTGGCCGAACTGGCTTTGTATCACTCCTTCCTTCGTTCGGTGAGAGAGAGGATGTCAGACATGGCTCTGTCTGGGTGTGTTCACCCTCCCCCTCTCCCTTATTCCTCCTCCCCGCTTTCCCTACAGCTCTCTCCTTTCAGAAGGGGGAAGAGGTGGGAGTTGTTCTCCTTCTCCTTTTCTCTCCATGTACTGCATATACCTGCAGCTAAAATGAGAAATGAAATTCTGATTTTTAAAAACAGGAAAATCAGCAGACTTTTGTTTGTTGATAAAACCACAGGCTTGTATAACAACATACCATACAGGCCAAGCCATTACCAGAGGGTAATTATATATTTACAGAGTCAGAGGAAATAGGGAGGTACTTAAGGAGAAAATGGTATTTATAGAGTGGACACATCAGCCTGCAAAACCAGCTCTTCTCACTTCTGTGTCTTGTATGTACTGAAAAGCATTTTGATGCTAATGCGCTACAACATCAGAGGCATCAGATTAAACTCAAATTTTTAAAAAGTGTCAGCTTCGTAATTTGAACACCAGGCAGCAGAAACAAAAGAATTTATTTGACATGTACAGCCAGTGTTAAGTATTCCTTTGAAAGGCGTTTTTGGCAGAGTACGCTGTCATTAAGTTGTTAGAAGTGTTGGCAGTGTCATCAGCAGGAAGAAAAAAGAAAGCAACCAAAAAACGTGAAGTAGGTCTCAACGTGGCAGCTTGCAGTTCTGCCCATAACAAAATGACAGTGTCTTAAATTCCCTATGAGCACCATCGATGCATGCTTCAATGAGCTACTTTACTGTAGAGCCATGAATATGTATGTAACCCACCATACAAATGCCGCATTCGATTTATGCAGAGAAGCAGCAGAGGCAAAAGCAAGCTGTCATGCCGACAGCTATTTGTGCTAAATCAAAATGAGAAAAATATTCTAATTTGTTGGGATACCTACAATAAGTGAAAAATGTTTGAATCACACACAAAATATATTTTTGTAATTTCAAAAATATAAAGTGTTATTAGTCCCACATTCCGTGTATCCCTTTATTACGACTGCCATGTGCGGTTATCTTTTTCTAGTGTATATTTGAAAAAAACCTTTTAATACTTTAGTAGCTTTGGAAAGAAGACCTATTTTGCTCATTTTCCAGCTCCATATTTTTGTTCTACTAGAGTAGCTTTGAACAATTTAGAGTTCAGAATAATCCCTATTTATCTGATACTGGGCTTTAGGGCAGCCCTCTTACTTTAAGGCTCATTATTTGGCATTTTGGAAACGTAATCAATCCACGGTATATAACAGAAAGTAAGGAAATGCACAATAGGTCACCTTTTAGAAGAATGTGATGCTCATACAAACTCAAGTTTGTTACACTCTCCGTTCCTAAAAGCATCTGCATGCAAGGAATGAGCAGATAAGGTGTCAGAAGCTTATGAAAAACCACTTTATGGAGGTCACAAAAGGTCAAATTATGTATTTGTTCTTATTAAATACTGATGGGGTGGGGAGGTTAATATTTTCTTATAAGCCCTTACAAAAGAAAATGTATTTTTCAACTCAACCCTATGTCTTCAAAAATAACTCCAACATACATTATTGAACAGTCCTTGACTCTTTCAAGATAATACCCCTCCACGAACCATGAACACTGTTTACACGTCCTCACAGCTCAAACATGACCACCAAGCCCTGCAAATCAAATTCTATCGTAATGACGCTCATAATAAGTCATCTGAACCTCACCTAATCGGCCAAAGCTACACAATCAAGCATCAAATGAGCTTCGTGCTACAGGTCAGAAGGAAGGTCAGCGTCCACTTATGGGCTAATCAGTGGCTGTAATTTTGAATCTGCGCACGGTTTCCTTCACAGCAGCAATATGTGGACTAAATGAGACATCTCAGTGCATTTAAAATCAAGAGTCAGCAAAAACACCTAACGGCTGGATCATGTGGGATTTCATTCAAATCAGTCGTAGGCTGACATCTGTTTGTCTACAAACACATGAATAAAATTCTGGTGAGCACTGTTTGGGTCTTTCAGTTATTTAAGATGCATTATTTGACCGTCCTCTACCTTGATTTTGCAAGCAGGAAGACTTCCTACCAGGTAAATAAAAAACACACTGAAAATCCACCCACACCCATCTATCCACAGGCTTAAATAGCTAAATTCAAAAGTAGCTTTGTCAACAAGGATGAAAAAATGGAATTGTTTACAAATAATAATAATAACACTAAGAGGCTCCAATATTATGCAGAAAGTGCACTGATTAGTTTGGCAACTTCAATAACTTCATGGAAACCTTTTTCTTGAAACAGCCTTATAAGGTTGTTTGTGTTCCACCATGAGCTAAATCCTTTTTTTCTCGGCATTACTTTGAATATTTTTTCCCCAATATTGAAAAAACAAGGACGCTACAGGAGCCTCCGGACTAAGACCACCAGGTACCGGAACAGCTTCTTCCCCACAGCTGTCAGACTCCTGAACTCTGCCTCCTGACATCTGACCCACGTTAAACTCATGGACTGGACATACACACACCCACAACCACCTACACACACAATGGACAACCGTACCCTCAAACACACAATAATAACATGGACTGAACCACCATTCACAATCACTAGCACTTTATATAGCCTCTGTAGAAATTATCCACATATCTCACTTATCTTAACTGCACTACTGTATAGTTCTGTGTAAATAATCATACGATAATTTTTAATCCTACAATCCTACAACTGTTTATAACTTGCATAGTTCACATTTCTGTATAACTGTATATCTCAGATTTCTGTATAGTTTTTTTTATTTCATATTTATATCCTGTTAATAGCCTGTACATAGCTTGTACTCACTACAGCCTGTACATACTTATAGTTATAGAATATTCCTAACATACTTCATACCGTGTACATTATAACATACCATAATAGACCCATTTCTGTAACATACTTACATATCTATATTATTGCTAATATATATTGTAATATATCTATATCACTAAAGCACTTCTGGATGGATGCAAACTGCATTTCGTTGCCCTGTACCTGTGCATGTGCAATGACAATAAAGTTGAATTCTATTCTATTCAAACTCAGGTGCCCTAAAGGCAGACAATGATTATTTGGCAGAGCAAGACGTGACTGAGAGAAGTGTTTTTATCAGGCATTGTTGGATTCATGTACGGATGATATATAAACAATGACTTTGCTATTCAAAGTGTGGTGCCAAAGTCATTCCACCACTGGGGATCCAGGCAATGAGAAGAAAGCCGGTTTGCCACAGAGACAGCATGCAGTCAGCCTATTTGTAAATCAAATGAGTTGCTAAAATAGAGCGTGCTTGCATGGTCACTATGGGTTTTTGTATCAAATTACTAACATACCTTAAACAAAAGTTATCTATGTTTTCCCCCCTTCATTTCAGTGACCTTCAAACAGATAACCATGAAGCTGATAAGAGTTTTTCCCCTAGGATGTTCATGCATTTTTGTAGTCAATTTAGAAGGAAGTATTTTTGTTTGGGAGATAACATTGGAGAGCGAAAACAAAGCCAGCATCTTTTAGATTAAACCACTTGTGTACATATTGACTACATAACTGAAACCAATGTGAAAAATGATTTGTTTTTTAAATAAATAATTATTTAAAGAATATACACCAAGCATTCAAAATTTGTACTCAGCCAAGGCTGGACCCGTAAAAGTTGTTATCCTTGTAAAAAGGAAAAGTTTGGAAGGGTTTAACCTTCAATTGGTTTTTAATTTGTGTTGCATTCAGTCAAGTGCAACTTCTAAATCTAAAGTAAACACCAAACACTTGGTTTTGAGACATCAGATGAACACAGATCTATAAATCAAACATTTCTATAAAATTTATTCATATAGGTAGTAGGTGTTGCCCATATCATACCAATCAGGCATTAACAAAGATGACTGAAAAGCACCTCAGTGACCTCAGTTTAATTAAAGCAGTGACAAAAAAGCTGTCCAGAAACCACAGATGTTTAATTTGTAGATGAGAAACACTAATATGTACAGTTTTTTGATCAGTGTAGTGGAATAAAAAGTACCAGTTCAGTACTGTATCAATCTAAAGAAACATTTTGCATATTCATTTTGCATAAGTATTCAAAACTGATACTTGTACATTTGTAAGAGTTTGTGACTCACTGGTAAACGTAGACTAGTTTTCAGCACCTTTTTTCACCTTTCAGAGCATCAGAGGTTGGATATTAAATTATTCTGACACAATTGTTTCAAATCTGGTTTGACTTGAACAAAGTCTAAAAGCCCTGCTTTTAGGTTTGAACAGGAGACCTTTTTTTGTCAAAGTGGTATTAAAGTGCAAGGTGCTCATTCATGTAAAAATGTAGCCTAGTTCATGTGCATTTCAGAGTTTGTCAGATATAGTGCACAAATTCACATAACACAATTCTACCTTTTATGAACAATGTGTCATAATGATGATAGAATTTACTTTCTATCACCTTTATGGCCTTTATAGTAGTTTGATTTTTTTGCACTATATCTTACTAACACCATAATTAGGTCTAATGAATATGCAAGAAATACACTTTGATTCCCAAAATTTACTATGCCCACTATGCAATGAGAGCAGCTTAATACATCCAACCAAGCAGATAACATCTACTAACTGAATGTGCCTTTGAAGTACTGGCTTGCACAACTGTGGCAGCATTTAAATTAGACATAAGGTTAATTTATTTGCAGAAAGTGATCCATCTTGTTTGAAAGTTGTGCAGGCCTTATATTGGTACAGAGACTTTAGGAAGATCCCAAGAGCCAAATGTTCAACTTGGGGCTATAAAGTCTTCAGTGAAAACAGGGTTATGCAGAGTGTAGCTATTTTTATTCATTTATTTGTTTATTTATTTTTTTGGTCAGATATAGGTCAGTACAAAACATTAGTAGCCTGGCTATATATATTTACATTTTCTAAAAAATAAGATATAGCCATCCTTAACATAAAATTAATCATTGCAATTGTAATTGCGATTACAATGACCTAAATAGGTGAACTGGCTTTTGAAAGTTAAACCAGCAGATATAACCTATACATTCTGCTTTGTCACATATTCTTGTTGCTTTGTTTTGTTCTCTGCACAACAAAGAATAAGTGGTAAGTTCTGCAGGAACAGTGGATGGTAACAATGATGGAATCACTACATCTTTCAGCTGCTCCCCTCAGGGGTCACGAGGGCTACCTCTATCTCATCTTTATCCCTAGCATCCTCTTCTGTCACACCAACCCTCTGCATATCCTCCATCACTACATCCATGAATCCTCTCCTCCACGTGCCTGGCAGCCCCATCTTCAACTTCTTTTGTCCAATATAGCCACTATCACTCCTCTGCACATGTCCAAACTGTCTCAGCCTTGCCTCTAAAACTCCAAAGTGCTCAATATGAGCTGTCCCTCTGATTTACTCATTTCTAATCCTGTGCATCATTGTCACCACCAACACAAATCTTAAAATCTTCAGCTCTCCCACTTCTTCCTCTTCTTCCTGTCTTTTTGTCAGTTCTATTGTCTCCCAACCATACAACACAGCACGTCTCTCTACGATCTTGTAAATCTTCACTCTGGCTGCTATCCTTCTGTCACCCTGACACCCGTCTCCACCCAGTCCATCCTCGTTGCACTCTCTTTTTTACTTCTCTTGAAGATGGGGATGCACTGTCTGTTGCTTTGGATGCTTGACCCCACATATTTAAACTCATCCACCTTTGCTCCTTACAAGTTCACAGTTACACCTGCAACTATTCTGTCTCGCTTCTACTGAAATCCACTCTTATTCTCTTCGGTGCATACCTCCACCTTTTCAGGCTGTTTTCCACCTGCTCCATACGCTCACCACAGATTACAATGTCATCTGTGAGCATCACAGTCCACAGAGACTCCTGCCTGACCTCATCTGTCTGCCTGTCTATCAAAATGACAAGCAAGAAGGAGCTCAGAGGCAGTCCCTGATGTAATCCCACACTAACCTGAACCCATCTGTCACTTCTACAGTCTCGCTGTCCTCACAAATGACCTGCAACATGCTCACATACTTCCCTACTACTGTACCACTGTTCCTTTCTTGGCACCCAGTCATATGCTTTTTCTAGAAGACACAGTGCAACGCAAAAATTCACAGATATGACATGGAAAAATTTTAGGTATTGAAAGTACTCAGTGGGTGGGACCAGTCATATTCAGTACAAAAAATAACGTTTTATAAAGAAAATAATTCTTACTTTAATTAATTTTGCCGTTAATAAGTTGCAGTTCTCACCGTTTAGCAGCAGCTGCTGAGATGACTGACAAACACTTGGACCAATCACGGTTGAGTTCCTCAAAGTGCAATGACGTAGATTGCGCGACGCCATTACGTAACTTGGTAGAGCGGAAGCGCTAGTAGACGCTGTATTTTCTTCTTCTCGAATGGTGCTCTGTTTTGAAAGGTACAGTTTGGACATAATTAAAAAAACAATTACAGTAAACGTGTAGTAATGCAGACGCTTGTATACAGTTAAGCGAAGCCGAGGGGAGTGGACTTTAGAACATGTTTTGCTGTTTAAACATTATTCTTATGCTATTAGCAACGAGCTAAGCTAATAGGGGATATTGAGTGTTCGAGGGATAACAGTTATTCAGATTATTGGTAGCCCTTCTCTTGCTTTCGGTTTCTACTGCCCATCGCTTACATGTTTCTTATGTCAGGTATCATCATGTCAAAGCAGCCGTTGGGAAAAACGCTGCTGAGGAATGTAATCCGACACACGGATGCCCACAACAAGGTGCGTTTAGACTCAACAAGTGTTTGTAAGATGAAGGTGGAGGTTTTTTTATGTGCACTAATCTATTGATTAATTACTTAAAGCTTAAAGTTGAGCTGAGTTGATGATTTGTTTAAATGAATGCATTGCTTCTGTTTGGTCCTTTAGACTTCCTTTCCACAACAATTTAGCAGAGCTTGTACGAGAGCGATACATCAAGCGCAGTCTCTGCTTGCTCAGATTAAACTCCTATACAGCAGGTATAAAATACCAAAACAAACCAACTATGTTGAATTAGGTAGGTTAGCCCACTGATTGGCAGGATTTCTTCTTTACCCACGCACAGGAAGGATGGCATTTGTAAATATTTGTATCATGTGTACACTAATGCATCTCTGTGTTGTCTTTGTGTGCATCTTGTTGTGCAGATCCAGGAGGAAATTGACATGTGGAAAATGCGAGACTGGGAGATCCAAACATCCCAACGAAAAGATTTTTCAGATGCAGAGTTTGTGAGGTAAATACCTCAATTTAATTTGATTTACCTGAACACAAATGAAATCACAGCACTTTTGAATCTTTGTAATGCAGCTGTCATTTTGATTATACATTGACTTGATGATTTAAGGATAATGGTTGTATTTCAGAGGACATATGCACTGCGACCGAGTGTCAGATCAACGTAGAGACTTTAACCGAAGCAGAGAGCGTGCCTCAGAACATGATGACAGAGAGGCTCGATACTGGACTCGAAAACTGTATGAATTTGAGTCCAATGATCCTGACAGGTACTGTACAAAAAACAAAACATAATGAAGTGGCAGTGGTCATGTGTTTCCAGTGTGTAATGGAAATACTGGAGTGCTACATCAGATGAACTAATATATGTGATTTCATATATTTCCGTCACAGATGGGGACATAGTGGGTTCAAGGAGCTTTATCCCGAGGAGTTTGAAAGTGATGGGTAAGCAGAAATTTCATACATACCAAATGGGTTATTATATATTCAAATAGATATTCAGACTTTAAAAGGGCACTCATGCAATTTACCGCATTTCCATGGAGTTAACCTCCCAACCCTGAACCTTGTAGTAATGCAAGACCAACTGATACCAGGCTGAAGTCTGTTGCATAATTTCATTGTTAACAAAGTAGCAGAAGTAAGAAGAGACTCCATTATGAGACTTGCCCCCTGCACTGAAAAAAGGGTACACCCATTAGATCAGGGGTGGGCAACTCCAGGCCTCGAGGGCCGGTGTTCTGGGAATCCATCCTACCTGGAAAAACATCCTACCCAATGTTTCTGCACAGACGCGGCGCATGCGCACAAAACCAACGCCGAATTAACTTCTTTTTCTCTCACCCATCCGGAATACTTCTTATGGTTATGGTTATGGGTAGGGTTAGGTTTAGTTGCAACTCACCGTCAAATTATAACGGGTAGGACGTTTTGTCAGAGTAGGATGGTTTCTTAGAACACCGGTGTCCCTGCAGGTTTTAGATGTGTCCTTGAACCAACACAGCTGATTTAAATGGCTAAATTAGCTCCTCAACATGAAGTTCTCCAGAGGCCTGGTAACAAACTAATCATGTGATTCAGGTGTGTTGACTTAGGATGAGATCTAAAACCTGCAGGACACCGGCCCTCGAGGCCTGGAATTGCCCACCCCTGCATTAGATAGTTCATTAACTATTTAGATTTTATTAAGTACCTCAACATTTGTCAAAATAATTGTAATTATGAGTTGTAAATAGTGTTAATATCAGGTTCTGACTTTGATTCCAGCACTTTCCTATGCTACAGTATTGTTTGGTGTGTGATTTTTAGATGATGATAATGTGTCATTCTTAAAGAAAATTTGTGCATATAAATTACATGTTGTTGTCATGAAATTAAAACGTTTTTATGTGGTGTTACAGGTGCATAAACACTACAAATGGGTCATTTTGTCTGTTTTTAAGCAGTTGCTAGGCCATTATGATGGCATACCTCTGAAACAGATAATAGCCTTCGAGGACCTGAGCTGTAACTGTGCAAATTTTGATTGCTCCTGATTGTGTAAGAGGAGCTCACAAACAAAGATTTCATGTATTACTGTAAAATACTATATGCACCTGGTCAGATGGTATTAGCATCCCAGCATTATTGTTTTTGGGATAAAATATTCCATCTAGTCATTTAACAAAGCTGGATATTTCAGGCAGAAATACTGTGACCATAGCTGTGGTAGATTTATGATATGCAAGCTTCATTTCATTTGTATTTGTAAAGATTTTACCCTGAACTGTCTGGCCGCTTTAGTTTGGTGAAGTATGTTGCTAATATTTTTACACTGGCATCAAGCACTTTTTAAACACTTGATCTTCTAATTTTGTTGTTTAATAGTGGTTTCCAAACAGCTCATGGTTTTGCTGATATTTTTAGGAGTATTACTGGTAAAAATGAGGGGAAATGTGCAAGAAATAGTCAGATAAAGTATTTTTAAAAAGTTGAGAATTTGAAAATTATACAAATCCCTATAATTTACACCCATATTGATATAGCTGAGTGAGGGGGCCCAGTGTAAATAGCTGCTGTGTAACTGTTCTCACCTGGGTGCAAATAGTCACTCTAGTAATAATGGGTTATTATCCAGATTTAATGGATGATGAACACACAGTGTTTTAATCTTCAAACAGCCTCAAACATTCACACCTCCATGATGTTAACATTCTGGTTATTAACGAGCTTCCTTGTTAATGAATCTCTACCGATCATACTTTCTTTTAAAAACGAAGAGGTCTTCAAGTCAAAGCTGAAATAAACTCTAAGATTACATCGTAAACATTATGTTTCTAAGACTTTACAGAGAGCTTCTTTATAGTAAGCCACAGAAGAGATGGTTCTCTTTGCTTGACTGATCTCCATGTCAAAAACCAGTGTATTTCCCTGTATGTCTTTATATTTATTCTTCTGACTTTGTTTTACTTTAGTGAAGAAAACAGTGCCAAAAAGAAGATGAGCCATCACAAAATGAAAAAGTCCAAGTCTGACACAGAGGCATGCTTATCAAAACGGTCCAAAAAATCCTCACGGAAAAAGAAGAAAAAAAAGAAGAAAGGTGAGGACGGAAAGCGTAAGAAAGTGGACAGTTCGAGCAGTGACTACAGCAGCGATGACAGCGGTGCTACAAAAGACAAGCAGAAGAGAAAAAGGACTAAAAGTCGACATAAAAACAAGAAAGCTTCAAAAGCCAGAGGAAAAGACGTGGACATCAGCACAGAGGACAGTAATGATGAGATAAAAAGGGAGAGGCTGTCACACAGTCGCAAAAAGCGAAAGCACGATTCGCACAAAGACTCCGACTCAGGGCCAAACTCAAAAAAGAAGAAGAGGAAAAACTGGAAAGCAACGGGTGAGGAGAGCTCGGACAGCTCTGCCGACTGAGGCGCGCTGCTAAAAACTGATGCACAGTTCAGGTAACGGGCACTGAAACTGCTGCAGATTCCTTTGTTGTCCCTAACTCTGCTGAGGGCTTTTCACTGCAGGCATCTTCTAAATTGCACTTTGTTTAACATCAACAAACCTGTGGTTACGGGTCTCTCCGTGGGCGTCCTGCGTGGTAGAAGCTCATCACCTCTGCAGAGACTCGAAGCACACTGTACAGCAGTACAGACAGCAGGGAGCATGAAGAAGGATGATAGGGTAGCAACCATCTGTCTCAATAGGTATCCTGTGAGCTGCAGGCACATTGATTGATCGACTCACCTCTGACTGTCTGCCTCACATAGTGACCTTCTGTCCTCAGACGACCAGTGTTTTTATTTTATTTATAAGGAAATGCAATTTGAATAATTATTTTCGATGGAATATGTATTTTATTTTTTTTCATGTTTTGCAATTTTCACTCTTTGTATAAAGTGTGTTGTCATAAAATAAACATCTATTTTGCATTTTTTTTAAATTATATTTAGTGTTTAAAATGGTGTATTATCTGCTTTTAAAAGAACAAGAAATGATCATCCCCGGATTTCTCTAAAACCTTTAATCCATTTAAACTAACAAGTACTGCCTATCCACTTAAAAGCTGACATGGTTCCAACAGTACAACGCCTAAAGGTTTGTAGATCTGGGCAGAAAAGCGTGAGGGTATTTGTCTTCCTGTCTAACTTTTCTGGAAATGTTCACATTATTTTCTTATTAGTTACAGCAAAAACTGTATCTGTGTGAATGACATTGTGGGGGGGTCATAAATATGCGATCCGGAGAGCAGTTCTAACTCAGGGTTTTAATAACATACACACTGATTGTCTTGCATCCACGAGGGTTTAAATGAGTTGTAACAGATACATTATTTATAATGCCGTGGGTGGTTCCTGTTCTTTTTCTGAAAGTAAAGACCAGAATAAGGACATAAACCTTACACTTAAAAACGCATCAAGTTGGCCTCCCTCCCCACCCCAGCAATTTCCATATAGCACTTTATTTTCCTCTGTCACAGAGCTCCACTTTTATACTATTAAAAACACATCAGTGAGCCACACCGTCACTGGCAGACACCTCCTTTCATTGCACTGAACGCTGCCATCGCCGTTTATTCTGAATCATTCCCACATGCACCATTTTGCTGCAATAAATACTCATTAGATAAACAATTCGCTGCTGAAAATAGTCCCCAACATATATACTGCTTCCTCTGGTTTCAGTAACATTAGCAAAAACTCCACCGATGAATTGTTCTCAGAAAACAATTTACCGTTTTTAAAAAATGAAAATAAATTTTCGTTATACAAGAGCTACAGATAAAGCAATAGAGGTTGTTGCCATGGGATCTGTAACAACAGCCTTAAATTAGGAAATTATTCTTTAACTTGAAGGCACGTGCACGCACGTACGTTGAATCTAAGCAGGCTGCAGTATAAAGGTAAGCACAACCATTGCTCTGTGTGCAACATGTTTGAAGCCCAAAACAGAAAAATAATGAGATGGCAGTGTAAACGTAGCTGGCTTCTGTTAATAATTCTTACTTCAATACTTTGAAATAGCTGCTGGCGTATATATATAAAAAATTATTGCATTTCCGATGAAGAGGTGTTGTGAATCTCTTGATTTGTTGAGTTGTTTGTCAGGAGAGAAACAGGGTGGCTTGGTCTCCATGGACTAACATGAATCAAAGACCTCGCCACAGTCCTGTTGTTTTTTTATGATACCAAAGAGAGACTTTCAGACACTGCTGCTCATGATCAAAGTGAGTAAGTCTAGTGTTTGTAGAGCTACTTTTTGACTGCTATAGAAGTCTTGTCTGTGATACCGTTGAACACAGATTGTCCTGTGTGGTCTTATTGTTTCTGTAACGTTAAGACGACTCACTAATGCCGTACACAGCTGATACCACTTTCATACATCACTCCTGAAAACCACCGTTCTACCCATATCAACACCAGTCTCTGTCCAGACTGGTAAGAAAGAGTAGCTTGTGCCATCTGTGTATTTATAGATAATCTGATGCCAAGGGAAGTGTTGGTAAACCGTTTTGAAAGTGTGTGTACTGGAAAAGCCTGAAGCACTTCGCTGAGTCTGTGTCAATAGGCTAAGTGTTCTCTCTAAGCAGCAGAGAGTGAGCTGTGCTCGGCTTGGCTGCAACTGCCTGAATCTTGGAAATGGAAGAAAGCAAGTGAAATTCAGCAAGTCAAATCAGTTTTGACGGCGGTTTTTAAACACGTTGCCACGGTTTATAAGCATTTTGGCAAAAGGGCAGAATCCAAAAAATGAGTCTATTACAACCGAACCTTTGCATGATAGTTAAGACAATCTGTTTTTAGAAAGGGGGGGAAAAGCTTGTTTTTGCGGTTATCATTGTAATAATTATAGAAATTAATGTCAACCCTACATTTTTAAGCCAAATTTGTGCTGCTCCATGTTACTGCAGACCTCCGGATGGTTTAGTGTTTTGAAACTGACCAAAACCCTTGTGAAAACCTTTTAATTCATGCGAGTGGCATAATTCGATAGGACAAAGCTATTCTGTTAGTCCACTCCGGTCCAGAGATATCTTTATTGCCCCGATCCCCTGAACATGTGCAAACAGTGGAGGCATAGCACCGAAAAAAAGGACAGGGGCGAAAATAAGTATTTAGTTAAAACCACAAGTGGAGTTTCACATAAGAACACAAAAGCATGACTGCGGTCTTGAACAGAAATAGTGTCATTTTAAAAATATATATAAATATGTACTAAACTATGCTAAGATTGGACTTTTCAAAAACACATATTATATGGTTTGAAAACGGAATGGAGAAACTATTAAATAAAAATAAACCTGGATCAAGTGTTGGTCTTTTTTTTGCAGTTATTCAGAACTGCTGATAAGAAACAACCCACCCCCCTGGTGTTCACTAGTTTGACTGTCCAGGCCAATTTTTTAAAGGCAGGGTGATGTCTCAGCCTCATCCTCCTACCTAAGCAGATTTTTGTGTCGAATAGTGGTTACAGATGTGAGCACACACACACACACACACACACACACACACACACACACACACAAACACTTCTCCTGTTTGTAGAGCCGGCCGGCCTCGCAGCTCCAAACAGTTAAGCATCAGTAGTTACTGTAATAAGGAGATGGATTCAGCTCAAAAGGTTTGTGCACGACAAACTGACAGCTGAGCATTTACACCCCAAAAGTTAAATCCCCCTTCTTAAAGCTATGTAAAATGAGAATGTTTGCGCTGTAAATTGGTTAAGTGTGATGAGGAAGGATGAAGGGATGACCTCGTTCTCGGATTCAATCCTCTCCGTCACCGAGGATGCAAATAGGAGACTCGGGAGGATTGGAAAAACCCCCAGTGCGACTTATCTTTCTGCTCCATGTTTTATCTCTCTGCTGTCCACGCAGCTCGGTTTCATCTCAGCCTGTTCTGAGTAGCTGTAATCAGAGGGAGAGGGTGTTTACCATTTCAACAAGCAAATACCCCTCATCTGCTCTGATCATATCTTTTCCTGTTGTCCGATCTTTTTTCTTTTTTCTTTTAGCTACACTTGAGTTCCCCTGCTGTATCATGCATTTGTATGCACTACATAAACAACTGGTTTAAAATACAATATATTGCCGTTGTAGGCAGATGTTTTGACATTTCAGGTGTTTGTATAAATTCTTGGCATATCTAAATTTTTAATGTAACAGTTAGTTATTATTACATATTTCACAATGACACTTGGGTAATAGAAAAATCCGCTGATGAATGAACATGTTTACCGGCAGTTTAAACTTGCCCGATCGATTTTTTTAATATGTATAAACACTTAATGAATTTTTAATAACTCAATTTGAGGATTTGTTAAACATATTTCATTAAATATGACTATAGCCCACTGATGTCTTATTTTGTGTTACTGATTTTATGTTTCCACACCAGCTATAGATGCTGATAATTACATTAACAAGCACTTAAAAGCGTCCTGATAACTGCTCACAACTGCATTATAATGATTTATTAAGTGATACGTACAGTACTGCTTTTACATGTTTGAAAGTAAATTCCCCTCCTGCTGTTTATTATATATGTTTAAAAACAGGATGCTACACAGGCCATGTTCAAATGGTTATTAATATATCCTCACTGCAGTATGCAATTAATTAGGAACCTTGCAGAGCTTTGTTTCCCCCTAGTGGCACGCCTCAGATCTTACAACCTTGATAATAACAGCTGGCTGCATTTGAATTCAGCACCACGTCCAGTTATCGTGTCCCCTCCTCGTCCCACTACCACTCTGCTCAGTGGTCATAGAGGAGCTTTCACAGAAGCCTTATAAATAGCACAGAGAAATCAAATATTTATCTTCTGAATTTGTGTGTCCCTTCCTGCAGTGGACAGACACGCACACGCACGCAGACTCACGCGCGCACACACGCGCGCACCCTTCTACTGCTGCAGCACAAGAAGGAAACGCCACTGACACAGTTAACCCACACAAAAAAATTTAATACCCTTCGTGAGGGAGTAGATGGTCCAAACCTTGACATACTAAATAGGGAGAGGTGTGATGACACAGGTTTTTAATGTAAAAACTTGCAGCCAACACCCAAATGCTTTGTAAAAAGTCATGTGACATATGACTTACTTACTTACATAGTTAGTACACATACACCAATGTTTTAATATACTTATATATGTCTTTTTTGTTTGTTGTCTTTTATCCAGACCAGCCAGATACAGTACCCATTAATATACAGTCACATCTGCAACAATACCGATTTTAATATCATACAGTCCGACCGTCAGAGAGGAATCCATGGCAGGTTTCCAGGTCCATCTTCTCTATGCAAACACATAAGAAATCAGCCTTTGTAAAATTCCGCTCTCTTTTAATAATCATTATTGTATAGACTGGTGGTGATACTTGTCCTTGTATCTCGTGTCTTCTGTGCAAAAGTTTTTTTTTTGTTGTTGTTTTTTTTAATTTTATGAACCCAAAACATGATTGACATAACAGGATACCTGGCTGTTCACTTTACAGTTATGATGAAGTTTTTTTTCTTTCTTCTTTTTTTTTTTTTTTTTTTTTTTTTTTACAATTAAACAGTTACATCCTAACGCCACACCCCCTTGGCATATCACAGAAAAAGGAGAAAATTAAAAATCCAACACAATGCTTCCCGTTCTCAGTATTGGAAAGCAGTGGTAGAGAGGACGGTTTATGACTACAGTGAGCAGCATCCTCCATTCGTACATTTTTTTTTTAGAATAAGGCACTGCTGCATAAAGAAAGGACATGGCCAACAGACTTCTGTGGGAGCATGACGGGGAGGCAGGATGAACGAGACCGTGTTCTTCTCCAGCAACTCGCAGAAAGCTCGTCTCAGTATGTGTGCTTGTGTTTATCTCTTGCTGTGTGCTGGGAAAGTGTGTCATATGGCATGTAGACATATTTGTGTTTTTACATGTGTGTGTTTGTATGTGGCTGAGCCATTTCTTTTGGCTACACTACTTTACTCAGACTGTGCTCTCTAGCATCCACTCAGTGCTGCTGAATGTAACTCTCCTGCTGGCGAGCGGCGAGGACTCCATGTTGAGCTGGTTGGTGGATTTGTGCCACCTCGTCCTCGCTCTGCGTGGGTAACTATGACTCTGAAAAATGGAGTAATCCCCGCCGTCAAACGAGAATCTGTGCCTAGTTCGTGCTAGCTCATTAGGGAGCAACCCCATGTTGGCCAGGGTACTCTTCTTGTCCTTGAGCCTGGGAGCCTCCTTGGTGCCAGCATTGGGGCCTATGAGACACAGGGACATGGTGGAGCCTGTCAGGCTATTGTCCATCTGCGTGTCGTCAGATGGGGGACCAGAGCGCTCTCCATCCAGGCTGGTTCTTCTCTTCATCTTGTCTACAGTTATGGGAGGCAGCTCCACCTCCAGTATGGCAGTTGTGGCTGCTGAATCCTGCTTTTTCTCACCGTCCACCCTCAGCACCAGTGCCATGCACTCTTTGGGTGCTAGGGCTTCATGCTGGCCTTCGTCAGAAGGTTGCTTGGAGGCAGAACGCTGGAGCCGGTGCTGGCTTCCATTGGTCTGGGAGTGCATGCTACAGCTGACCTTGGTCTTGCTGTCCTCCGGGCTGCTGTAGGCCTTGTAACGAATCATCAGGATGATGATGAACACTAACACCGAAGCAACAATTATACCACCAATAATGATGATCATAGTGCCTCCCAGGAACTGGCTGTGCATGAAACGGCACTGGCTGACCTCACTGGCTGTGTGGAACTGTACGCAGCCGACCACACGGGTAGCTGTTAACGAAGTGATGCCGTCATCGTAAACCGCCAGCACACAAAGGTCGTATTCCCGTCCTGCAGCCAGATCATTGATTAAGAAGTTCTTGCTGGTAGATGGGATCATTCTGCGGAGAAAAGAAAGCGCAGTGGTGAAGATGTGGAGGAGTAATCTTAAGAATTACAACACCCACATGCACTGATTTGCACAAGGTGTATTAAATCACACAGAGGTGTCAGTTCTGCATCAGAATAAGGTAACAGTGCCATTACCACAAACTTTAAATATCACTCTGGTAGACAGATATAAAAACATCACACTTCAATACAGGCGACTTCTAAGTCCATATGTTGTATTATATTGTAAAAAGGGTGTAAGAAGTTGCTCGATTTGGTTTGTGTCTAACAAAGTGACAGCGAAGGTGATAAAAAAAGGCAGGAGAGGCTCACTGTCTCGAGTATATGCCACAACAGCTGCAGGCTGGAGGACAAGTGACGCATGATGTGAAGACAGTTTGGATGTGTGAATACCTAAGGTCACAGTTTGTTGGCAACTGTAAGATTACACGACTCTAAGTACGAAGGAGAAAGGCATTGTCTTCAGGTCAACATTGGCGTTAATATAATTAGAAGCTTGTTCCTTTCCCCTAAGGGAAGACTTTGATGGTTATTATTTGTAGGTAATAATGTACCACCTAAAGACAAAACAACACTCAGCTCCATGCTAAAACGGGATGAGAAAATTATACAGGAGAGTAACTCATTATATCTGATAAAACCTTGAAAAAAAAAAAGAAAGAAAGGAAGGAAGCAAGAAAGTCAACCACTATTATTAACTTACTCTGTGAATACATAAATCCTGGGATGCTTTTCAGTAAAATAGATTCAGTTAATTTGTGTCACGTTTTGCATAATAAACACGTGAAACTTCGGATTTTCATACTTTAACAGTGTTTGCAAATGGTAATTTCTATCCATTATTCTAAAGAGTAAGCTCATCCAGTGTAACCATGCAAAACGTTTTAATTGCTGCAACTTTGTTATATTAATTTTTTAAACTAGTGGTATTTGGGAATTTTATCAGAATTCTGAAAAAATGATGAATCGCCCAAGAAATCTTAACGCTACAATGCTGAAACGTGGAAAACTTCTCCATGTACTGGTGCTTTATGCTTGAAATAAAATCAAGACCATCTGTAAGCAATAGTGATTCTCAAACAACTATTTTTATAGTTTACTTCAAATTTCAAACACTTTGTTGGAAGATAATAAGGTAGATTTCTTCAAGTGCTGTTCTGTCCTGGGATTCCTTACAAAAAAAGATAGGTAGAACTCCAAACCGAGTGTAAGGAGCTTAGAAAGAAAAGTGTCTGGACTTCTCTAGGTTTCCTTGAAGATGTTTCACCTCTCAGCCGAGAAGCTTCTTCAGTTGTAAGAACAATTGGTGGAGGTTCCCAGGTTTTAAGCCCTACGGGAGTGTCCCCAAGAGGGTCATGGACCCTCTGTCCTCTATGTCTATGATCCTCTACCTAATCACACAAGCCACGGTGTGAAAATGGGTGTGGGTCACAATTAGCCAAGGTTTGATACTTTACTGAGGTTATGTGGCCCAGGGTGTGAGTGGGCGATAAGGCGTCTGGGAAGGGATCTTTCCGAGCTCATTAGACTACAATGACCTGGATGACTGAGAACCTTCACAGACAACTCCAAACTGTTGACCATGAACATTATCCATATGTTCAATTTCAGATATCAAGAATATTTTTTCTGTAATTAGTAAAATCTTGTTTGCAAACGCCTATTGTTGCTAGACATACTTTCCATACTCTTCCTGGTCTTTCACATGAGCTCTTCATAAAACAGGGGGCAGAGAGGATTTGTGAGTTTATGCATAATTTTTCTTTTTGTGGATGGGTTCAAATGACCTCAAACGAGTAGACCAAAACAAACTCATTCATTGCAATCACTCCCCTGTACACAAAGCCATCTTGCTGATATTATTTATGATAATTGGCCACAATATCTCACAAACTGTCTGTGCTACAAAATAGAAACTTGGCAGAAAGCTGAATTTTTCACATTTTCAAAAAAACTGCTTTGATGGTATCACCACATGGTTAGTTACAAAGGGTAACCCTGCATAACCTACATGTACACACAAGATTTCGATTCCAAGTTGCTCAACTAGTTAAGTCTTAAGCTTCTAGTTCCAGCAGCTACAAACAAGCTGCAAAATATTTTAGCAGTTACATTTCATTTCAGTATCATATATCTTGTCATCTATACTCCAAACCCTTCAAAATTTTTACATATACAACTGAGAAGTGTTAAATAAGTATCCCCCTGAAACCCACAGGTAGATTCTGGGGTGATGGATGGGTTGCAGGCGCCGTGTCACTGACATAATTGTAGCAGCAGCTGCAATTTATCTTATACTTTATAATGTAACTCACTGTTAACAATTTGCCTGCGCTGACAATGTTCTTTGTGTAACCAAGACACAACAAAAGCAAATGCAATAAAGTTTGAAATCATTTTCATATTTCATACACTCCACTTCATTCTGTTTACAGTTACCAGCTAATTATTTTTCACTTTAGATACAAAACATCTAAGTATCTAAAATATGGTACACTGTTACAGACTTATGGATCTAAAAGTTTAGGCAGGGGGTATGACTAGCTCTATTTCAAATTTCTATAACATCTAAATATCCCATTCCATGTTATCACATCAGCTATGAGGTCAATAATGATATGAATAATATATAAACCGCTGACTTCTCTCATTTTTGGCTCATAAAAACAGCATAAAATCCCAAACTGCTTACAATATTTTGAGCAAAAGCATATTAATCCTCTCATGATGTATGTTGTTACTGTGGGCAGCCCTGAGGACTTTCATCTGTAAACAAATATTTTTGTAGTGCTCGTACTGGTACTTTTAACTTACAGTAAGTAAATGATCTGACTCCTTCTTCCACCGCTATAACCAAGCCTATCATTAGACAACCACATGTAATCACACTCTGTGTTGCAACCAATTAATGCAGACACTTGCTAATGAAACAAACAGTTACATGCAGTGAAATAGTTAGCCTCAGTGTTATTGTTGTTGTCATATTATGTTTTAATGATGCTGAAAAGACTATTTAGTCCTTTAGGGTGCTGGACTCATAAGCAGTTCAGCTGCTTGAGTGCTCTGTCATAATGTAACAAGCAATTACAGAAAATATAAATATCTTAAGTGCACTGTACAATTTCGGCACAGTAAAATTTTCATTTATGTATAACTCTCTCTCCTGTCTGCACTAGAGGAGTTGCTTGTTTACTTAATCATTTTGCTTCCTTGGGATATGTCAATCTCCCATAATGGACAGCTGTGTCATTCAGCAGATGGTCAATCCAGATGTCTCACCTTTCCTCATATCCCTATCTACCCTCGTTCATCCATCCCGGCTTCATAGCTTACCTGTACACCAAAGTATCATCTGCCGTGCTGTTGTACTGAATCTGGTACATTCTGATGCCAGGGATATGGCGTTCAGATGGCCAGCGGATCACAGCGGAGGAGGAGGTCAGTTCAGTGACCATCACCCTTCTGTCCTGCTTGTCATAGCCCTTGGTGTCATTGCCAGATTTGGAGGAGGTGGTGATGTCTGAGAGTCCAGGGTCCTCACGCATGTGGCCCGTGTTGTTAACAAACAAGGGTAAGGGGATCATGTTGATCTCAACAGCAGCTGTAGCGATGCCTGCGGCATTGGATGCCACACAATTAAATGACCCACTGTCCTTCAGAGTGGTGATGAGAATATCAAGGGTGCCATTATCATACAAGACGGTGCGGGAATTGTTATGCACCAGCTTGCCGTCTGGTGACCGCCAGTGAATATCTGGTTCCGGATCACCCACAGCTTTGCATTTAAGAGTCACTCCTTGCCCTTCCATCACAAAAGGCTTACTGGTAAGATGTTTGGTGATTAGCGGTGGCTCACAGATAAACTCCTCCTCTTGAATAGACCAGAAATATTTGTCCATGAGGTGCTCTGGGGAGGCACAGGTCTCCAAGTCATCCTCTCTTGTTAGCCTGCGCAGCCACAGCAGCTCACAGTTACAGTGCAGGGGGTTTCCCCCAAAACTCACGGTCAGCGTAGACGAGCTGGAGTCCTTGGCATCAGACAGAACCTGAGCGTGCTGGAACAGGCTGTCTGGCGGCAACTTCTGCAGCCTGTTAGAGGTCATGTCCAGGCGGACTAGCTTAGTGAGCAGTGTAAAGGTCCCTGCTCCAATGTGGTCAATTAGGTTGTGGTCCAGTGTGAGGGTGTTAATGTTGGTCATTTTGGCTATAGCTTCCCAGGGAAGGGTGCGCAGGTTGTTATTGGAAAGATCCAAGTCCTCTATTGTGGAAACAAACTCATCAAACGAGGTGGGGGCCACCTGGTGGATCTGGTTGTTTCCGAGGATGAGGTGCCGCAGGTTGACGAGGCCTTTAAAGTGTTCGCTTTTTATAGCACTGAGACGGTTTCCATCCATGTGGAGCGCCCGCAAGGCTCGCAGGCCGAGAAAGGCATGGGGTGTGATCTGACTGATGGTGTTGCGGGACAAAGTGAGGTGGACTAAACTAGTCATGTTGTAAAAGTCTTTCCTGCGGATGATGGTGATAAAGTTGTCAGTGAGTCGCAGCTCGACAGTCTTGCGATCGATGGTGGGGGGCACGAACAACAGACCGGTTTTAGCACAGAGCAGAGTCAGAGTAGGGGAGAGGTGCTGGCAGATGCAGCGGCCGGGGCAGCTGTATCCCTTCACCAGGGCTGCAGACAGCAACATACAAAGAACCAGCCGCTCCATTGTTGATCGGTTTCCAGATCCTGTGTGTGAGATAGACAAAGGGAAACAGGGGAAACAGAGTCAAAAAAACAGAAATCTTTGAATGAATAAATAGTACCAGGCTTTATGAGAGCCTGTTGCAAAAAACCCAGAGTCTGACCAAGGTTGCTGAGACTGCCAGCAAGGTATCAATCACAAAATGAAATGGAGCTTTTCTGAAATAATGGCACCTGGGATGATGAAAGGCTGCGCCAACCCTGTCAGAAGCCCATGTCTGTGGAGCTTTTTAATGGAAATAACAGAATGGGTTTTTTTGTGCCACTAGGCTGCATCACCACTGGGCCATATAATTTCCTGAATGATCACAGGGCAGTTTTCCTGTATTAGGTAACCATGCCATGTACATGCCCATCATGGAACAAGGCTTGTGTGTTTTTCTTGCTCTGAATTCCACATCAGGGAGGAGAATTAAAGGTAGAAAGGGCGCTTGTCAAAAGTACTCAATGATTTCTGTAACCTTTTCATACTCTCTGCCCTCGCTATGCCTCTGAGATGTACAACAAAATTAGACAGAAACCTGTCATGTAAATTTTGGCAAGGAAAAATAAAACTGGAAAAAGTAGAAATGCGGCCTGTTTTCATTGTTCATCCGATGGAAACATTATTGAGTGATTCCCAGGTTTTGAGGATGTTCAGATTCTCTGATTCCCATTTAGAAATATTGATTTCAGTCTTTGAGAGAACACGCCTGTGGTGACAGGAGTAAAAAGAAGTCCTTGGCAGTAATAACCATAAAAAGCCCACTGGAGCACACTAGCTACGTGTTGATGTGGTTTTACCCTTTTTGGCATTCATCTTGACTACTAATACCTTGTGTTTCACTGTTGATGAGAGCCTTTTAATGCTGCTAAAGTAGAGGGATGGCAACTCACTTTTCCCAGCAAGGTTTAGAGATTGACACAAGCGTTACTGCAACCCAGCACTCTCCAAACCCACAGGGAAACGCTTCTTCCCAGCCATATCCAGTGTGTCAATCAACAGCAATGTTTCTTTTTATTGGGTCCAGCATAATTATCTTAATTCATCCTGAAAAAGCCGGCTGTGGATTTTAAACACAAATGATGTCTCTTTTTTCACAATTTGTGATGCTTTATCCAATTTGTCACAGCTAATTTTAGAGTCCCTTTTTCTACATTCCACTACGTTGAGGTGGTGCTGACGGCCTTAACACCACAGATTTTTGTTCCCCCATTGTGCCCAAAGCAAAAGCATCTAGTGCTAACAGAACAAACAACGCTAAATTAAATTTGATTCAAAATGCCTGCGGTGAAATTCACAGAATATTTTAAATGCCACATGTCAAATTTCATTAAAAAAAAAAAAAGAAAGCAGAGTGTTCTTTCTCTACCTTTCAAGCTTTCCCTTACGCTTTACACAAACACTCCCTTTTGCTTAAAAGCGATCAAACCTGATCTGATGAGAGTTATGTTCTGATAGTTCTATGTAAATACTGACAGGAGTAAGAAATTGTGCGTGCAATGATGTCTTTTTACATCAACCTGTGGCACACTGGCCAGACACCAGCGGACATTCTCAGTTGCTTTTCCTATTCGGTCTGTTGCACACGCACACAGACACACGTGCACAGACACACGTGCACAGACACACGTGCACAGACACGCACTGCTGGCCGGGTGGCTGGCAACCGTCTGACAGCGAACACGACACCTCGTTAACTATGAGAAAGTGCTGCACAATCAGAGCACTCATAAAATCTGGATTTGTGTGATGTCATTATCTGAGGGAAGTAGAACAGTTTGAAGCACAAGTTCAAACCAGTGGGATAGTTTATCAAAGATAAACTGCTGATCAAATTAACCCAGCAGTGACAGCTGTGCTGCTACTTTAGACTACATTTCAGTAGACCAGTAGACTGTATTTAAGTGAGATACTAAACCAAGACCTTTGGTCCATTTGTGTTTACACCTCCTTTTCTCGTTGCTTCGACTCTGCAGGCGTAGCTGTTACCTCTAATTCTAAGACAGAGTCGCTAAAGTACAGCACGCACATAGTTATTTTCTGCTATCTGTCACATTTATACTGAGGTTAGACCGCATTCCTGGAGAAAAAACACATACTCTGTGTGGACAAGTCTTCAAGAGAGAATTTATATAGTAATGTTCTTTTGTGCGACTCCCTCGTCTAAATTAATTCTCCATATTTTCTCTTTTTAAGCACAGTGGGGAAAGCTATGCAGTAGGTTACAACAGGGAACGTCGTGTAAATTCTTATGTGGGAACTTGTCACACTCGTTTGTTAAATTTCAATATAGTGGTGACCTTGCTTGATTGTGTTAGTATTCAGATGCTAACTAGGCCACAAAGCTCACAGTTTCTCAGAGGACCATCTGTGTCTGAGCACTTCCTGCCACACCGTTGAGGATACTCTATTGATCTTTCAGCATCTCAGGGAGGGGGAAAACTTTGTTGCCACGGCAACTCTGGTGTAGAATGTAGGTCTTTGAATTGCATTAAGATGATGTTAAGCTGCCCGATAAGCGAGGCTTCGATCTTAATGGTTGCCGCTAAGAAGGTTGGACGGGACGTGAACAGATGTATGAATGGCAACGTAAATTGAAAGAAAAGGGCAGCTCTGCTTCGCATTTCTATCTTTGGTTTATTGCTTAATAAAAGTGCCGGTCACCAAATCGATATGCAGACAGCAGCAGAGAGCACAAGGTGAACCGGAGTTTAGATTTGCTATGTCCAGCCATGACACAATACAACCTTTCACAGGGAATTAGCTAGCTGTGTTACTAAGAAAAAGAAATTGAAGAGGCTATACTTTGAATTGGTAAAGGAAAATAAGGCTGCTGGACACCAAAACAAACACAAGAAAAAGTGAGAATGTTATGTGATAATATAAGCAGAAACACACACACACACACACACACACACACACACACACACACGCAGATTAAAATTATGAAGCTGTGAAACTACTTAGGTCATCCAGTGATTAGCAATGGGATAATTGAATAAGCAGTTAACAAAAAAGCTCTAAAAAAAAAAGAAAAAAAAAAGAAAGAAAATATAAGAAAATATACTTCACAGTATAGATATAATCGACATTAAATACTACACGCTTTAAAAAAAAGAAAAAATTAGACCACTCCCATTGCCTAAAATCCAGAAATCGTCTAAAATCCATAAAAAATGCCTTGACATTCATTGCCTTGGCCACAAATTTAAGCTGTCTAAATGGCAGGATTGTGGAAACCAATCAGAGATCCTAACAAATAACAATTTAAATGTATATCGAATACAGGAACCACTCAGAGAGCTTGGACCTCCGCTAAGGCAGCTCACTCTCTGAGCAGTATTTACTATTAAGGAAAAAATGCTGTATTTTGTATACATTAATTGTTTTTCTTTGTTCTTTTTTAAAAACATACCTTAAAAAGTTTAGTAATAAATATCAAATGACAAGTTTGGGGGTTTTTTTTGTACAGGAACATTGTACATGTATTCAAAATGTTATGTAATTAAATGATTATAATCTTACTGTAATATAAATGCTAAAGTCATAATGAAATAAATCTTGCCAATACAAAGAGACTAGAATGTCCAAAAGAATAACATGTGACCTTTTCTGACTTCCACTGATGGTAATGCGATGTTTAGAACCCCCATATATCATTCCCTATAGGCCTATATGTTGCCAATACAAACAATGTCAGTGAGAAATCTCTACATAGCTTTATTATCACTTTGACCTTCAGATCTTTATATTTCACTTTCAATATGTTCACAATACACACCACACCAGCCTAGTTCTGAGGCTTTTTGTCACTTTTTCACCAATAAATTATTAAGTTACCCCCAAAGACCTCGGTGGATGTAAGCCAAATTTGACTGGATTGTTAACACGACCCCACTCTACATCCCAGGTTTCACTCAAAACTTGAGAATGACACACGCTACTAAAAACACTACCTCCTTGGCAGAGGCAATAAATAATTTTGTTCTAATTTACATAAAATGTACAAGTTTTGTTTTAATCGTGACTGTGTTAAATTTTACATCTTAAAATACAGTGCACACCAGTTTTGAAGAAAATTCAGTACAGCCTAGTAGCCCTCCACACGGAGACTAATGACTGATGAATCATCTGTATTAGAGGTGTATTTGAGTGGGTGGTGAAAACAGGCATAAAAAACCCAACTTTTCTTTAATGCTCGAGGATGTGTGAGATTACATTCTGCTTTGTTGATGACGCTCAAGCAGGAAGGACCTGTTTGCAACTTGTGTTGTTGCCAGCAGTGACAGCAGTTACCCAGGGAAAGCATTTCAGCATCAGGAAATCTGATGACTCCTCTAGGTGAAGATAAAGGGTTTTAATTTTATATCCTAAAATGCTTATGTAATGTTTTGACAGTTAATTCTGGTATTTTCTGCTTCAGATTTCAATGTATATAAAGATCTCATTAAACTATGAGTTTATTCAGAAGCATTATCAAACCACCGCCTTTCATGTCGGTGGAGATGCTAATGACTGACCTTCAGTTCGGAATTACTGATGAGTGTTTTTAGGTTTCTTTTATCTTCTTGTATAAGCATATATTCTGGGTCTGGGGGTGGGTGACCTGTGTAGCAGTGAGAAATGTTCTTTGTGATAGTTGTTGCTTCTTCATCCTGATTTGCAGGATGAAGAAGCAACAACATCAATTAATTGTCTGTCTTGAATAAAGCATATTGAGGTTCTACAGAGTGCATGTGGGCTGATTTTTCTCTTGCCGCTGGCACTACATTAAAGCAAATGACAGCTGGGGTCGAATGGATTTGTCAGTTAATTGATTAGTCATCAAGTTTTTTGATCACTAAATTCTTTTTCTAAATTCAGTTATCAAATGATAATTATGAAAACTGCTTCCATCTTTCAAAAATGAGCAAAATGCAGTATATTTAACAAACTTGTTACCGTTTCATGTGCATATGTAACTTTTTCCCTTGATGTTTTTTCTTCCTGTTGGCTGCAAACCATTTCACAACAATTTTATTGTCCCTACAAACCTTAATGTGTCATTTTGGACCTTTTATCAAATTCATATGCAGACTAAGCGTGCATATGAATTATGTTTTTGCATTTATTCTCCACTCTCAGCCTGTTAAACACCACCAGGGCTGCAGCTAAAAGACTAAAATCTGGTCATCAGTACGTCTAAATATTAATGTTACTGAAAATTAATCGTAATCTGTCAGATCCCCTCGTGTCCTGATGATTGAGTTATAATATTTATAATTCTGTGAACGGGTATAGCCGGTTTTCCTTCCTGGCTTCAAATAGGCACGACTTTATAACTATAGTAGGTCTTTTACAGTTTTATTGACCATAGCGCTTCAAGCGCACACACATTTATATGGCACATACACATTAATGCAGCACTTCTAATGCTATACAAGTGCAGGAAGCTCTTTCTATTACAGACACTCACACCGCTGATTTGTCTGCGAAACTCTGCTGCTTTCAGCCTGTATTATATGTTTAACCTCTTCATATTTTTATAATATCATAGTTCAACCTTTCTTTTAAAAGCAGTCACTCTACTGTCAGTCGACTTGTTCATGTTTCTGGCTGGTTATATCCTGTCACTGCCACCCCTTTCATGTGAACACGTTCATACCTAGATCGTGAAACCCCGAGTTAACTCACTGAATTGATAACAACCTCTGTGTGATGACTTAGCTTGAGTGCCAATGTTCGGCCCAGAGTAGGCAAATTATGGAAAGATATCCTGGGTATGCTGAACTTGCTTTGTAGTACAGGGTCATGTATGCATAGATAAACAGAAACACACTGAGAACACTGAATAACCAGCATGAAAACCCAGTGGCACAAAGAATTTTAAATTAAAGAATTAAATATATTAGAATTAAAGCAACCACAGACAGACATTCAGATCTGCACGAAGAATTCTGCAAATTTTTAGTTGTTAGATTTATATTAGAAGCAGCCAACCATCCATTCACTTCCACTTATCCTTTTCAGGGTCGCAGGGGGTGCTGGAGCCTAACCCAGCTGTTTTAGGGTGAGAGGCAGGGTATATTCTGGAAAGATCGCCAGTCTGTTGCAGGGCTAAGTCATAGACAGAGACAACCATTCGTGCTCACATTCACTTATGGCTTATGGTTTAAGACAACTGGTCTACTGCAAACACAGTAGAAGCAGTGGTTAAGGGTTTTAACCACCTGTCCAGCCACCCATTAAAAACACTCTTGACCACATTAAATACTGTAGGATTCATTGTTTTTTTTCAGCAATTACATGGGTTTGTAGCAAACACGAGGTAAATAAAACCCTAACATTAACATGAACCCTGCATTGACAAGTGCTCCAGAACAAAAGCAATTTACCAAGAATCAAAGCACCGGAATATACAAGCTACACACACTGTCGCCATGTATTTGTTCAACAGAGCTGTACTTGAAAGTATAAACGATCTCCAAGGATGGGGCGTTTGGAAAGATGCTGTACCTGTACCTCTGTTCTGATCTTAATAACTCATACCTTTCTGTAGCAAAAGTGAGCTATAAGGCTTTTCCCACCACTTGGAAATCACGAAGCTGTCATACTGTCTTGTTGCTGACCTGTAAATCTTATTGGACAGATTTACAGTCTTATTGAGCTTGTTCTTATTAGCTAACAGACTAATAAAGACACCCGACAATAAAGCAGAAGGTCAGAATACATTCCACATAGGGCTGCTCGATTATGGCAAAAATGATAATCACGATTATTGTCACTGAAATTGAGATCTCGATTATTTGATGATATTTATTTAACAATAACAATGTATTGAATAATGACTTTAAAGATTGTCAAAAAATAATATAAAATAGTGTGAAAATACTGATAACAGTGCAAATGTTTGCAATATAAAAAATAAATGAAAAATGTAAACATGTTTAGTGAACTTTGCAGTGTTGCTCTGTGGTGCAGCTACGACACTGTAGCAAGTTTACACACTATGTCTACTTGATCCACGTCTGACTCCACAAACCCATAATGTTTCCACACCACTGAAGTTTTTTTTACCTCTCTTTTCAACCAACAGCAGTCACTCTCCTCTCCAAATAACTTCTGCTTAGCTTTCCAAGCTTCCCTCGGGTCCTCTTAATCAGCGGTCCCCAACCCCCCGGCCTCGGACCAGTACCGGTCCATGAGTCGTTTGGTACCGGGCCGCGAGAGTAGAGGCTCAGGTGTGAAATGTATAGTTTTCAGGGTTTTTATCGGTTTTCAGCGTTATTTTGTTATCGTTTTTATCGTTTACTTGGTTTTCCTTGGTCTTTTCACGTGTGTTATGAATAAATTTTCTTTTTTTCGGTACCGGTACTAGTTTTATTTTGTTGTATTTATCCGCGACATCTTAAAGGCCGGTCCATGAAAATATTGTCGGGCATAAACCGGTCCGTGGCGCAAAAAAGGTTGGGGACCGCTGTCTTTTAACATCAAATCTATAAGATATCTCTATTAGATCAAAAATAATTACCTTAATTATTTTGGTATTTAACTGAAGAAAATAGCATGACACTAAGTAACAAACTCAGCCAGATATGCACAATAATTAGTTTCATCTTCTGTGTTCACGCAAACAATCACTGTATCGCTGTAAACATCAGACATGCAAGTTAACCTTGCATACAATAACATACATCTGTTACTGCCACTAAACAAATACACCCATCATTATATATGACTTACAAGCAAGCATAATTCTGCACCAGGCACGCACACGTGAGTACACTACAACACACAGCCACCCACGCACAGTTACAGGACACTGCATTCAAAAACACGACTACATGTCTTCACATCCATGCATTTACACATTAACACAAAGATAAGCATACTGAACAACAACAACAACGAAAAGCAGTAAGTGCTCAAGAGGAATAAAGAAAGAGGAGAAAAGATTATCAACAAATGTACCATTTTCAGCTTTCAGGCTAGTACTGGAGTAAATGTCGCTCTGTATGAACCACAGATGAAATCTGTTGCTTCTTAAAAATGCTCTAAATTCTTCACACATTCACAGCACAGATCTGTTAAAGCCCAAATGGTGACATTTTCTTAAACATTCAGATGCTTGCTTAAAAAATGGCTAAAAATAAGAGTGCAGAGATTGCTGTGAAAATGAAGCAGAAATGAGGTAGAATCTTAAACAGCATCTCCTATTGATGACTGCGTAGCTCGTCCCCGCTGCTGCCTGCTTAATGCTTACACCCAGGTTTACATATTCAGTAAAACAGCTGCAAGGATCATAGTGCATCTTGGCAACTTTGAAGAAAGTCATAAAACTTGAAAACTGTGCTGTGAATCTTAATTTTAGCAGCCACGGGAGGAACAGTTTGCTTCTTCACCTGCTTGTATGCACCCACATGTTGTATGTCCACGACAACACAGCTGGAAATTTTAATTAAGGACTTCCATGAATTCTCATTACGTTACATCAATTGCCAGGAAGAGGTACAGGCTTTAAGAACTCGGAGCTGTTAATAAATCACAGAACAGTCATATGAGGTGAACGCACCTTCTAGTTTCACGAAAATTTAATATACTGATCAAGTATAGCTCCAATAATACTCGTCCTCTGTGACTATAATGTAGGTTTTAACTACTAACATTAAATCTTGCAGAAACATGCTATTGCCTATTGGTTATATAGAATGTTCTGATGTTTTATAGCCGAAAAGATAAGAAAAATTGTATTAATCATCATTAAATTTGTTACTAAACCATTTAAATCTTTTTACGATGTTTCTGGGCAATTATGGTTGTAATTTTTCAGCATTTTGAAACATTTCCTAAAGGGCAAATCGGCTGTTAAGGTTGTATTCGTGGCAGCAGTGCATTTCAATAACAATAGTAGTTAGTTGTAGCATTTATGTCAATGTGACATTGAAGCAACGGTATGCAAACAATGCATTAGTGTGTCCTTACCTCAGAAAAACATCTGCCCAGAGACAGTGCATTGTAAGGACATTTCCTGGACATGACTTTGTCAGGAAACCGTAAATGCCAATTAGACGATACAGACAGTGAACTACTGGCTGACCTTGTGTGACTCTTGTCAGGATGCAGGCATAATTATTGACAGCCGGAGTTCATTGGTGCCAGCTCTGTCTCCACCAGTGGACGCCGAAAACCGAGGCTGCGTAGCCCCGGGGATTTCTGGTCACATCTCATCAATGGGGGTGGGGGGGAGTTGTGGGTGTTGTCGCAAACAGGAGGAGCATTTGCATATTATAATTACGTCTGCACGCAGAAGCGGTTTTCTCAATTACATCCCATTTAAAACTTTCAATGAAGAAGAACTGAGAAGCACAAGCTACTGCAGCTTCATGAGCTAATTGTAACCGCCTCCCTAAACAAGACAGCAAACATGATTATTACACCAGGAGTGAACAAGTATAGTCATAGATGCCACTTACTGATGGAACGCTTGGGTGATTGATTGTTACCCTTTACCTGCTACCTGTTCTTTTCAATTTGAATACCTCCCCTCAGAGATGTAATCAACCCTCAATAGCTGCTCCTGTAATTACAACATACTTTATTGATAATAAATGTGCTTTAAAATATCAAACTTTCAAAGTTAAAAAGCAAAACAAAAAACAACTAATTATGAAAGTTGGTGGGCCATTATTTTTGACTGCAAAATGATAATAGCCTATATTTACATGTGAAAAGAGTAATCTAATGTATTGGAGGGGACGCCTTTTAATTATTGTTAATTAGGGTTTTAATTAATGTTTTCACATAATATCTACTTAAGTAATTTGTGGACAATCTCAGTGTAGCAGTAAACACTGAAAATCATTGTCAGGTTGGCAAAAATTTTTAACAGTAGTCTGTTAAAAAAGAGTAGAGCACAAAAGGGAAAAATGTTCATATTTACATTTCAGAAATGGAAATCAGTTTTTAATTTGACCGTTTTGAAATAACTGATTGATTCAAATAGTTGATTAATTGCAAGTTGGGATAATCTCCAAGTCCTCGTTAAGCATTTCTTTATATTAGAGAATCCCTCAAACAACCAAAGGGTAAGTGATCTCCAGTGACACGTTCCTGTGATCATGTCAGTTAAGTAGACCTTTACCGCAGCAGACATTTGATAATTTGACATTTGACCAGTCAAAGTAGAGAAAGTACAGGCTGTAATAATGAACCAGCAGGTGAAAAAAGCAGGACCTTCCTCACTGGAATGCAACCAATCATTAACATGCTTGGGGTTATATTCTTTCACAGACCCAATAGTTGAAGCGGGTGATCCATTTATCGAAGCTGGAGGTTCGATCACCAGCTCCTTCAGTTTGCATGACTGCTTGACATGCATCTTGGGCAATACCCTGCAAAACTACAATTCATCCCTCATGCCTCCAGCATTGTTTATGTGTGTGCGAGACAGATAAAACCTTAAAGTGCACAGAATAATGGCATGGGTGAATTGGTGAACCTGGCTTGTAAAAGTGCATCATCATTAATGAGAGAAAAGCATTACATAAATACGAAACAATCAATTTACTATAATAGATTTCTTCACAGAATGCTTAAATACATACTCGCCAATTATTTGACTACATGGTGTATAATGAAATGATTAAACATGGTGCTGTTCTAGTGAATTCACTATTTGTATGAAATGCTTTTTTGTACAAATTGACCCCCCCCCCCCAAAATAAAAAGCAGAAAATCCTGTGATTGCATCCGTTAGCTGTCATGACTAATAGAATAAACAGCGACAACTGATTGCCCTCTGATATAGAATGGCCACTTGCCTACTTTAGATGTAATGAGAGAGATCTCACACATCTTCACACCCAGATAAGAAGCCACGCTTTCTCTTCACGCTTTAGATTAGGGAAATGATGAACTGTTTGAAGCAGCAATACTAAGATACAAAAAAAATACTGTATTAAATGAAAGCTAAAATCCCAAGTACAAGTACATGAACACAAACTATGTCATCAGTAAGTTATCATATAAAGTACATTTGGTGCTTTAATTTAGTTTTGTTTGGTGTACTCAGAGTGACATAAAAGATATATGAACATACACGCACCTTGTTACTATAGGGGCTCAGCCTACATTTGTTTCTGTTTTTTTAGGAGCATGTCCTAACATCCACAAACAGCTTGACAATAAACAGAGTGGCTGTTACTCTTTTCTCCATGTTGCAGTTTCACTGACACCTTCCAAGAGATTTCTAAAGTAAAGAATATTTGTCATGAAAAAGGTGGAGGGAAAAAAAAGAGCACAGAGAAGTATGCCATTATAAAAGCAGAAGCTGCCACCAAGCAATAAGAGGACTGACTGAGAATCTGAATGACATCCATCTTATGGGATTTCTATATCTAGGCTTAGTTATTTTGAAATCCAACGTGGGTCAGTGACAAGCATTGGTGATTTACTAAAGCTCTACTAGCAAGGCTGTCTCTCTGATATGCATTTTCTGCATGTGGTGACAGGTTTATTTCCTCGTTCATGCGTGTTTGTTCCCCGCACTTGATTTTATTCCTATCTTATTGTTCTTTAACATAGAAGCTTCATACCTTCTTCCTGCTGTGTAGAAGAGCTGAGCAGACCCTCTGAATTGGCCCCTTGTGATGCCACTTTGTGCTCGTGTGATGCAGAGGAATCCACACTTGATTTGAAATCCTCCTCCCAAGGCTGCTATACTGCATTGATCCTGCTCTGTATGTACCCTTGCAAGGTATTATGTATGCCTGTTATATGCTTTACTGCCACAGCAGACTCTTGCAAAAAGCCGATTTACACTCCGCAGAGAAAATGTACCAAATTGCTGAACTTAAACCTTTCGTGGTAGACATAAACTCTATTCGTTTTGCAAAAAAGGTAGCCGTGCACAGATCTATCATTACATAAGCTATTTCACATATTGAAGCTGGATGTTCTATACTAAAAGAACCATTTCCGAATGAAATAATGGAAACCATCATTTAAACACATGCTAGAATCACAGAAAACTCCCTTAAATCAAATGTGGAGAGATCTGAACATTGTTAAAATACAAAAGTAACTCACATACACTGTCACAGCAGAGTGCCATTAAGGATAAAACTACTTCATTTTACAACACAGCTTGGGTCTTTGGGGGATGGAATTTTCAGTGTGTGGCTTTATCCGAACCTCTTTCTCCCAATTTTAAACATTCCAACAACTACTGGGTGGAAGTTTTGTACTGACATTCATGGACAGGGGATGTTAATGATTTTGGTTCCTTGACTCCTCCCACAGAGACACCATAAGTTTGACATTTGTGGTTTTGAGCGACATGTTTGAAAAACGATTAGATGAATAACCATGAAATTCGCTACAGACATTAGTATACCTTCTGGAGGGACTGTAATGACTCTGGAGATGCTTTAATTCGACCCTAGTGAACTCATTTCAAATTTAGCATGACATTTCCATTAGCCTCTGCATTGCTTTGTTCTTTGTGTTAATTAGCAAATTGTGAGCATGCTAACATTAGCGCAATGCAGCCCAGTTCACACTTTAAGTCTAAGAGAGATTTTTGTTGCTTCTCAATTAGACTCCAGTAGATACGTGATGTAGATGACCCCATTCATCACTTTTGCAAGTTGAATATTAAGTAAATTTCCACCGTGTACATTCCCCTTTCTGACTACAGTATAATTCAATTAACAAAAACAATCGAGATTTATTACCAACAGGATTCACCTGAATAAATCTACTGTAATAACTGGACGCAATAATCGGAAATTCATGCAGCTCTAATTGATATAGAGGACAGTGTCCCAAAATCACTCAGGGCTGTAATGAGTGTGTGCTAGACCTCGGCTGAGGCAGCTACGACTGCATGTCCCCACAAATAATGAACTGAGCATCTTCAGTTTGACACGCTTCCTAGAAAAGCCAGAGGAAAGCAGGTTTAGGCAGAACTTTTGTCAAATATATTGAAGGTATCACTAATCCTGTCGGTGTCAAATAAAACACCTTGCAGTGTCAATACACAGAGAGTGGCAGTTCACACAAGATGTGGATTTATCCGCTGTTGGCTTTGTGCCAAGAAAATAAGTTTAAGTGAACAATTGCTGCACTTACTACTGACCAGTCAATATGTCGCATTATAGGTTTGCTGAGACTCAGAGAAACGAAACGAAACAAAAGCAACCAACACCTGAATTCCATATGTCGGCTCCTTTTTGCACTACTATCACACGGCCATATGCACATTTGTGTATTTGCATGCTTTTCCTCCTCCATATCTTTTCTGACTTTGTTTGGGGTTGGTTGCAGTGTGACTAAGTAGCGAAATGTTAATGCTTTTCTCTTATGTATTCCTCAAACTGAACAGTCATTTGTCCTCTCCGTTAACTAAAGCTAGAGATGAACACAGTGCTACACTCTGTGTAAAGACTTCCAAGTAAAGTTTAGATTTTCAAATGTAAACAGTTATGTCTTTGCCACATAGACAACCTCAGAGTTTTTTGTGCTCACCCCCTGGGGCAGTTTAACATGTTATGCCTGGTTGCTAATACATCCTTTCTTTAATTATGCAATCAAGTAAAAGAGACCTCTGGGAGTTTTTTTTAACTGCGTGCACTCTAACACTTAGTTCACTTCCTTCCTACATAAAAAAATGTGCAAAGATGAAGCAGAAAACTTAAAAACTTGCAACTCCCATACTATATACAAGGATGGAGTACATATAAAATTCATCATTTATATACAGTCCATGAATGTAAGCCACAGAACGTACATGAATAGGCCAAACAGGTAAGAAACAGGTTGGGTCTTATACATTTTTTTCCTGTTGCAGTTCCCTGCCAGTTCACCACATTGTTTAATGCAACCAACAAATTCACAGAGAATGCTTTAACTTATGGGTTTGTCACAGAACACGAAACTTCTTTCAAACAAATAAAAAGTTGGAAAAGCATTATTTCTGTCCTCAACATAAAGGCCGATTTAAACCTACAGTATGAGCTCCAGCAGGTAATATTTAACAGAACAAGGAAATTTTATTATTATTGATTCTGCACATTTAGATACACATTTTTAGCTACAGAAGGGCAACAACTTTCCTTTACTAGTATGCACAACAGAGCTGTGCCATAAATCATAGCCAACCTTCAATATGGACACAAGAAGCAGAGTTCTGAATGTAAATCAAGCATACTCGCTTAATGCACGAAGCGTTTTTAAGACTCAGTGATGTTTTATAAAGTGATAAAATGCAGACATAGAAATGTGCATTTCTTACTCTGTCATTACCTTGTTATAAGTAAATTTCTATATAAATAAAGTTCTGTTATTTATTCATTATTTTGTGAAGTAACTATAGCAAACCATTAATGATATAACCTGAAGTTACAGAATAATAATTGAATGATTGATGTAGCTTGAAAATCAATGTTAATACAGTGAGTAAATTTTACCCATTGGCGGTTTAAGGTATACAGCAATCCCCGAACAAATGAGTTCACATGACAGTGACACAATGACAATAAATTATTTGCATTTTAATGCATTAGTAAAAGAATGAAAAGAATTATGATCCATGCCAATCCTGTAAGTGTAGCCAGTGATTTAAGTAGGGGCAATTTAAAAATAAAGTCTGATGTGTATTCTCTGAGCAAGTCCTTGTTTGACTTTTTCCTCCAATTACATTTGTTTGAGTTAAATCCGGTCACTGTGTTTCATTCGTGACATATTGGAATAATTAGTAATAATATGAGTGAAATGTTTAGTATGATTGCAGACAAAGTCATGCTTCACTTTCTGAGTCCCTAATCAAAAACCTTTCGGGCCTGTTATTTGAGACTGAAAGGCATATTTAGTTCTTTCCTATCACTTACGTAATTATTTTTTATCTATATTCTTTTTTCATGGAAGTTCACAAAGTTAATGTGACTGAATCCTCATATAACTGTCTTTTACATTCTCTATAATGAAAAGCCACTGTTACATAAAACTGATTACCTGCTGTGTAAAATTGCCAATTTTTATAGACTTCCCAAAGGCAATTAAACTGATAAAAACTGTTCTTAAATTTGAACTTTAATTTTTAAATTTTTTTTACAATACAATTCACAATTAGCCACTAAGCTATACGTTCAATTTAACTTGTTTAATTTTTTTAACCTTCAAAATACACTCACGGCATTAGGTGCACTGTGCTAGTACCGGGTTAAACCTCCTTTTGCCTTGAAAAGCACCGATGTGAATATCACGTTCCAACACATCCCAAAGATGCTCTATTGGACTGAGACCGTGGTGACTGTGAAGACCATCTGAGTACATCGTCATGTTCAAGAAACCAATATGAGATGATTTGAGGTTTTCAATGTGGCAGTTATCCGGCTGGAAGTGGCCATCAGAAGATGGGTACACTGTGGTCATAAAGGGCTGGGCATGGTCAGCAATAACACTCAGGTAGGTTGTAGCATTTAAACGATGTTCAACTGCCACTAAAGGGCCCCAAGTGAGCCAAGAAAATATCCCCCACACTATTACACCACCAGCAGCAACTACCCGAATTGCTGATACAAGCCAGGATGAATCCATTCTTTCATGTTACTTATGGCCTATTCTGACACTTTTGTCTAAATGTTGCAGTAGAAATGGAGACTCATCAGGCCAGGCAATGTTTTTCTAGTCTTCTAGATTTTGGTGTGCCCCGGTTTCCTGTTCTTAGAGTGGTCTTTGTGCTACTGTATCCCATCTGTTGCTCTTGTGCAAACCTTGGTTGTAATGAGTGGTTATTTGAGTTGGGCCTTGGGCATTAACAGAGCGTTTTCACTCAGAGACTTCCCCCTACTGGATATTTTAATTTTTTGACCATCCCTGGAGATGGTTGTGTGGGAAAATCACGAGTTTCTGAAATACTCAGGCCAGCCACTCTGGCACCAAGAACCATACCACATTCAAAGTCACTTATATCACCTTTCTTTTTAATTGTGATGCTAGGTTTGAAATTCTATGGGTCATCATGTCCACATGCCTAAATGCACTGGAGTGCTGCCATGATACTGGCTGATTAGATACGTGCAGCTGAACAGTCGTTCCTGATGATTTGGGGATGATTGTTGATATTTCCTGTTACAATGATTACAAAATAGACTGATGGAGATAATTGTAAGGTACAGGAAGCATTACATACTGTACATGTAGTAACTTTGCCACCAGCTACAGTCAGTTCATTACTGGTCATTGCGGTTGTGGCTGTACCATAAGTAATTAGCTCACAACCTATTTGATGAAAGAGGAAATTGCCCTTTTTTTCTGCCTCTAGTTAATTAGTAAAATTGATAAATTAGGTGCTGAACCAAATTGCAGTCCAAAAGCTATCACATTAGGAACAAATTAAGGCTCGAAAGCAGGACATTGGGATGCATGGATTTTTTTTTGTTCCATTTTATCAGAAAAAAAATGTGCATTTACAATCCCACCGTACGAGTTTTTTACACATGAATAAGCCACTCTCCCAAATGGAGGCTGAATAAACACCAATTTATTCTGAAAACCACAGCAAAACAAATGTAACAAAGAAGAAGAAAAAGCAAAAGGAAATTATGTAAACAAAGCAGCCGCCTTAGATTTATATTCTCATAGACAAATTTATGATCACATCCCAGGTTTGATGCATGATCTTAAAAAGACAGGGCACTGCAAGAGTTTGTATTTTTGATTTAGTCCTTTGCGCTGGTAGACTTGCTTGTGTAGACTTTGCTAATTCTTTACTCCTGGTGTGATCTTTCATCTGAATGAATTACACGGGGGGAATCACCTGCTAACTAGCGGAATACATAACAAAGAGGTATAGTCAGAACGACATACCTTTAATTTGTTTGTTATATTGTGACTGATAATTCTCATATGCTGCTGGAGCCAGGCACAAAGATTAAAAATGTGTAGCTGTAAAAAATACGACACCATTAGTGAATGCGACTGAGGTAGTTCCCAACACTGCATTTCTATAATTTACTTCATGCACTAACACAGACTATAATCTTGGACAGCAGAGGCAACCTGCTCAATCCCATTATTGAACTTTAATATAGCTCCATCCATGCCAGTTGTCCATAATACTACACCCAAGCAAGCTTATTGTGCTGCCAGGTCCACTTATAACATCCCTGCCTCATGTGCAGCTCCTCCTCCTCCTTCTCACTCTCCTCTGCCTATGAGCCAATGCAAATTACAGTAACAGCTTGGACGTGAGTATAATCTCAAGTGGTGCGAGCTGGGCTCCATGGCAAGGCATGCAGGCAGATGGAAGGAGAGACTCTGCCAGGCCTCTTTAGGGGCTCCCACTCTCTCTCCAGCATGGTAGACAATGGAGGAGCTGTGGCTCGCAACCAGCTTCTCGTCTGCCACTATCACGCAGCCTCCTCCCATCCGCTGTATTTGGTAAATGATATGAAACGAAGGGGGACGCCTTGTTTAGACCAATGTGCAGATGGACAGCAAAACTGGCAACATTATATCACAAGCCACTTACGGTATGTAGCAGAGGGTAAAACTCAAGGAAAGACGTTCACATTTATGATGACAGAGAGGGAAAGGAGAGCATTAGGGTTTGTGTCTTTGTCTGTTTCTGCACAGGAAGTGGCAGAGATCTTTCCCTTGAGCTGTCGTAGATATTTATAGATAGCACTTTAGATAAACAGCCTTAACCATTTGCATAAAAGATGTAACCAAAACAAAAAATTTAAAGAAAAGGCATTATTTTCCAATCAGCGCAGCGTATTATGTATCAAAGCAGTTCCAGTGAGAATGCCACGACTTCCCAAAGTTTCCTGGTGTGCAAATAGACATATGTATAATAATATTTATATCATATATATATATATATATCTACACACGCACACACACTCTAAAGCATAATTACCGTGAGCCTGGTTGAGATGTGTTTTGAGACCGAGTTCCCTCAAAGAAACCAATTTAACTTCAAAAAGGTTTTCCTAATACTTGAGCATGCCTCTGTCTGCATTACTGAACTTTTATCCACTGTTTCTAATTTCAGCATCTTCTGCCAAGAATGAACAGAAGAGTTTGTCTTGCTCCATTTCTCGTGATGCTCTGCTGATTTCCGCAACAGTGAAAGAAAAATCTTTCTTTTTTCCATGAAAGAGAACCATGAAGAGAGAAATTGTCTGTAGTTACGGATACCTTTTTAGGTTAAGAGCCTCCCTGTTTGGATCCAGGCACTGCAAAAAGAGTTCCATCAAAGTGTAATGCACCTTTTATTTTGAATGAATGAGCTCCAGGGTTTACACTTGCATGACAACAGAGATCAGAGTTTCTCTTGTTTTGCTGCTCTGGGAGACGGGCTTGTTTATGCTCACAAACACTGATTGTGCTATTCTTGGCCATTAATGTAAATTGATTCTTCTACTCAGTTACGCTCCTTGTAATGAGCACGTTTATATGATAGGGTTGTACTTCCATGTCTCATTTAAAGATGCCTCTCGTTTTCTGATCACATAATAGCGCAAAGGAGGAAGCTTTAAGACAGACATATGTGCCTGCAGAAGCTCACAGAATGCCCTCTCTGCTGTATGCATGCATAACAACAAACAAAAGAACAAAAGAATCTGATGTATGAAGAAATCAATAGACTATGAATCAGCCGTGTGCCAAAATGAGGATGTTTAAGTGACTCAGTCTTCAGTGTGTTTGCCAACCCTGACTGCATCTGCACTAACAAAAAGAGAAAGCGAAGCACAGAGAAAACACCAAGACGCTGAGCACAACTCCCCTGGAGCGACGCGTCTATTTTATCTGCCTTGTGCTCGCACGCATGCAGGTGTGTTTGATTTTTACTGTATTTTCTCTATTATTTTTTAAAAGAACAACAACAAAAAAAGCTTCAGCTGCACCACCTCAAATTTCCCTTATAATTTCAAGATGTGCTTGACACAGGGTGCATGGCTTAATTTGTGCACATGATTACAGATGCAGTAACAAGAATCAGGTGCAGAGGAGGATATCTCAGCATGGTAATATGTGCTGTAAACATTCAGAATACCCTGAGCTGCTACTTGACACTGCCTGTCACTGCTTTGAATGCTCGATATTCCGGGAAACACTCACTGCAAGCCTCACATTACCTTGAAAAGAGAAACAGACCACCAGACACAAGACAGGAAAGATGTGCACTGGAATTTTGAATATGGGAAGGCAACAACTTGACCTACTCCTCACTCTTCCCACGATCCCCGATTTAAAAAAAAAAAAAAAAATATATATATACATATATATATACATATTATTCACTACCTACTTTCAGAACACTCAGTTTGTAGTGCCATAATTTTGTGCAAGCAGAGATGAGCTGGTGGGGAATCCTGTTGTTCCGCCTCTTAATGGGCTCAAACTTGACAACCGGGATTAAACTGCACTCAAAAGAGCAGCTGGGAGAAGATGTCAAAAGAAAACATACGGGCCAAATTACTGTACTTTTACAACACAAATTGCTTTTATTTGACAGGAAAGGAGTGAATTCAAATCTCTCAAAAAGGATTAATTAAACTATGGGAATTATTTGCTTTTTTTGGGACACAAAACAGAACAGGATGTCTGGCGGTGCACAAAATATGCAGAGTTATGCAGGGTGTCTGCTGTAGATGCTGCTTGTTAGGAGTACAACGCAGGGTGGGGGGTGGGGGCACTGAAGGGAACAGCACTTATGTTCAATTCTGTAACACAAGCTGGCTAATTGGCATTGCCATGCCATTCCCTTTGAACCCACGGAGGACAAGTGGGAGCCATTACATTTCTTTGTTCTCAGCACTATGCGATACCCCCTGACCACTGAAACCACAGGAGTTCTGACCACAGAGGGTCAAAGGCAGGCAATATCATTCCACCTCCCACTCCTCACCTTAATGAAATTCCGCCAGGATCATAAACCAGACTTTCACCTAAAACTAGGCCCTCAGCAGAGTTCACTTACCGGCAGCAAGCCGGATCAGATATCATAAGCCTTGATGTAGTGCTATGACATTTTCAGGATGAACACCTACTTGAGTCTACCAAACAGTTGCTAAGGGGATACTGGTACCTTCTGCACTTCAGATGCACACAATTATTCTCAAATGACTGCCCTCTGAACATGGAGCACACACCATTAACTCTATCATCTTGTGTGTTGGGTTTTAATTAATAGTTTCATGCTATATAATGTACAGCCGTAACACGAAACTGTGTTCATGTCCTGCTGCAGCATTTTGAAGAGTTAGTTAGAGCTGCAGTCAATTACACCACGACTCCAGACAGAGCCTTCTTTTGTACTACACATGGGTCACATTATTTGAAATATTGTTCAGAGTTTTATAAAGACCACAGAAACTGCTAGGTTAGTGGGGTTTGCTTTTAAGTCTCTGAGATAATAATGATAATCGGCACAGCCCCACCCCATTCCAATTTCCATTTTATTTCTTTCTAAACTAAATTTATACTATCATGTTTCCTTTCTGGCTAGACATATAGAATGTTTCTATCATAGCTAAAAATGGTACTTTGGCCATTCACCTCTTAAAACCTGTCAATTACCAAGTTTCTATTCAAGCTTTTATTTGCAGTTTTCTAACTGCCATTAGCATGGAAAGGCTGAATGACTTCCTAACTCTTAAAACTTTGCACTTCTTTGTATTCCAAGTTCAGACTTGTGAACAGTTAAAACACCCACTGTGCTTATCAGTTACATGTGGCAGTTTAGCATTCAGACTCTGCGCTAACATGTACATTATATCCATTAATGTCAAATGTAAATCAATGCAAGCTCTACAGACTGTCCATAAACCTCCTACTGTGTGAAAAGGTTACTCACCAATTAGTAACTTTAACGCTCATCCTACTGTGCAGACCCCAGAGGTATACTTTTTTCATAGTAGTTTTATGCTACCATTTCAGGTTGTGTGACTTTTGTGACTTTTTTCAATACATTTTTGCCATGAGCCCTGAATTAAAGTATCATATAATATCAAGAGGAATAGTGGTGCTCTGTCAGTCAATTTAAAGAAGAATGACTCCATTGCTGCATTCATCATCTGGATGATAACTCGCCAAAGTGGAAGTTATTAGAACATTGGTAGAACAGATCAGGGCCGTGCCCTGGTGATGCCACATATGAAAAAGGAGAGCTGATTCTGCTAGATCAGGGGTCTGCAACCTTTAATACCGAAAGAGCCATTTGGACCAGGTTTCCATGCAAAAGAAAACACTGGGAGCCGCAAATACTTTTTGACATCTAAAATGAAGATAACACTGTATATATTGTTTTTTTACCTTTATGCCTTGTTTGAACAACTAAGGTGTGTTGCTTATGAAATCCTTGAAGTGCTACAGAGAAAATTACATTTTATTTATGTTATTAACACATTTTGAACTCTTAAAGAAATATAACCAAAGGAAAGACACCCAGCTGAACTAAAATGATCCATGTAGCAAACAAAAACTGTTATATCGCCTTTGGGCTTTTGGAGCCTTGACCTGACTTTTAAAAAATAAATGGAAAAAAAAGCACTATTCTGCTAAAAAATGAAAAATAGATATTTGCAAAATTCTCCCTAAATATGTATTTTACCTGGTTAATGTGTGTGGTGGGGCGTGGTCTGCAGCGCCGCTGCAGGGGAGGGGGACGCACCTGAGCGGCACCTGCAATCACGCCTCGCCGCCTTTACATCTGTGCTGTTGTGTTGGTATGTGTCGGGCTGTGAGCTGAAAAGCTACAGCCAGCTGTATGCGTCAGCAACCGTGTGTGAAAAGTGGTCAATAAAGAGATGCTGAAAAGTGTGTTCATGCAAACATCGTCGGATCTGCCGTGATATGTTTACAATGGGACTTCTGCTCCTGAACCTCTGCGCACAGCGTCTGCAAATCAGGGCTGTACTGTCATGGTCTGCAGTGGGTGGCTGGAATTTCCATAAGGCTCCTGAACCTACCTGGGATCCGCCCCTGGGCAGGGCCAGCTCCTGCACACCTGGAGCCTATTGCAGGCAATCAAGCCAGAGGGATTTAAGCCACACATTGATGTTCATCCACTGCCAGTTCGTCATCAACACATGTTGGTAACAGGCCTTATACTTCAAGTTCTTGCTATGATTTATCTTGTTAACCAGACTCTCATGTGCTGCAGTTGCTGTTTTCACCTTGGCTCACGGTCCACCTCCAGACTCAGGATACCAAGCAATCATTTTGAAAATCCCTCTGTGCCTCACCTGCCTGCCCTCCTGCCATCACACTCCATCTGAAGCCCCGGATCTCAGGTCAGCCTTTCCACGCCACTCAGCCCTCCCTGGATTCTCTTACCCCCCTCTCAATACTCCATGTCCCCTACTGCAATGTGACTGTTCCCTGCTCAGCTCCACTCTGCATCCCGTTCCCTCGCCCTAGCCACGTTTCCCAGGCCACGCCTCGTCAAACACCACGTCTTATTGTTTTTGTCTTTGCTACGTTTTTTTGCACTACGCCTAATAAATTATCACATCATCTGCTGTCTCAGCTCTGGGTTTCTGCACCTGAGTCCTTTTTTCAGTACAGGCCACTCGGCCCCCGTGACATGTACGAAGTGACTCTCATCTTTACGCAGGACTGTAAGCTGTCATCTGTGAGCCGTGAGCGGCGTTTGTTTTTAACATAGTTCACGGTGGAGAACAGCTGCTGACACAATGTGGATCCGAAGATCCATAATTGACCTACCTGGGGTTGAAAGTCTCGATAAATGCACAGCGTTTCAGCGGGTATACCAGCTTCTGCGAGTGTGATGCTTATTTTGAGCGATGAAAAAAATAATAGAATATAATTGTATTTTTATATTTCAATATCACAATAATCTTCCAATTTAGAACTACAAGTTAAAAAAGAACTAACATAAATAAAATACACTTCAGCTAAATACTTCTAATTTATTTTCCCAAACCACACGGAGCCGCAGGTTGCCGACCCCTGTGCCAGATTGTGAACCCCTTAATCGAAGCAGAAATGACCCTCCTGGGAGTGAGGGGAGCTCCACCCGTTGATGCAACTGTTTAATGCTTGAAAATGGTGTTACCTTTGCTCATGAACCACAGACAGGAAGGGCACAACTGTTTGTTGCTCCTGTCATAAGCCAGCATGCCCTGAGAATAGCATGAGGGAAATTGTGTGCTAGAACCGCCTTTAGTGTGTGTTTAGCTTTAATTGGTTTTAGTTGTTTCCTGTCCCTATACAACCACATTGAGAGCTTGGTTTGCACTCCCAATAATAATCTTCGCCAGGGCTGCCCTTAGTCACTGATACTTTTCAGAACATTTATGGACAAATTTTCTAGCTACAGCAAATGGGTGGAGAGGATCTGGTAAGGTGGTCCCTGATTTCTGTGGATTTTATTATTAACTCTTCATTTATCCAGGTATAAATCTAATTGCGATTCAAATCTCATTTCCAAGAGAGACCTGGCATCATTGCATCAGATGATGAGGTTTTCTTAGCTTCATCAGGTGGTGATCTCCAGCTTGCACTGAGTGTGAAGCATCTGGGATGAGTCTGGTTAGAATCTGGGTCGGAGATGAGTTGCTTCCCCAAGCGGAGGACTTTAAGTGTCTCGGGATCTTGTTTACGTGTAAGGAAAGTAGAGTAGAGTAGAGTGGGAGAATGACAGACAGATTGGTGCCTCATCTGTAGTGATTTAGAAGCTGTTCTGGTCTGATTTGGTGAACAGAGAGCTGGGCATGAAAGCGAAGCTGTCGATTTACAAGTCGATCAGTGATTCAGTCCTCGTTTTTGGTCACGAGCTGAGCTGTGGGCAGTGGCCAAAAGATCATGGATACCAGCAGCGGAAATGAGTTTAATCCAACGCGTGTCTTGGCTCGGCCTTAGAGATAGGGTGTGGAGCTCAGTTATTCAGGAGGAGCTCAGATTAGAGCCACTATTGTTCTTCTTCAATAGGAGACAGCTGAGGTGTTACGGCCATGTGACCAGGATGCCTCCTGGGTGAGGTGTTTTGGGCTTGTAAGAGAGGTCCCTGAGCAGACCCAGGACACACTGGAGGGATTACATCCCAGGGCTCCCTGGCGTTTTTTGTATTTATTTTGTATTGGGGTCAAAATGACTCCAATTGGCTTCATTAGAAAAATACATTAAGAGCTGAGACTACAATCAAAGTCTGGTAAATAGGCTTTCAGATAATAATGTGGCTTGTAGTTAAGATAAAAACTGTAAGTCGTATTAAAGAAAAGCATACATTCCGATTACAAATACACAAAATATTGTTAACTTTACAAAAATAATACCAGACATTTTTAGATAACATTACATAAATAATAAAGCTCTCTCTGAGAACAAATATTTTTCTATTATTATTATTTATTATTATAGCTGCTATATTTATATGCATGTTGAATATGCTGGATAAGAGCTTCTTGACTAAGCAATATTTATCCAGCAATCTTTTTACTTTCTCTCACACATTGCTGCACTGATGGCAACCCTGTAGACATTGCACTTGTTGTGTAAAGTGCAAAACCTACGTATATCTATTTCTTTATCATCATCACCTTTTTATCGTCATTCTCAAGTCCTCCAGCGAACCGACTGTGCCGGCCGTTTGTTAGTGTCGTCTACATTAACCGGAGTCATGTTATTTCAAAAATGACCAGTCTGCCCATTTTCTGGGAGAAGACAATTTTGTGTCGTTGCCCAAGTACACTGGAAATAGACAAATAAGATAAAGCCAAAAAAGAAGATTCAGAGTCAACAGACTCCATGCACATGGTTGTTGCCTAACTGTGTAAATCAAATGCTGCCAAACAGTAGGAGACAAGAGGAGAATAAATATTAATATTTTACTCAGTTATCCTCTGGCCCTGTAGTTCCACTGAATTTTCTGACATAGCACTCCCTTTAAATCTGCTGATGTATCACTGCTAACACCATTTTCAGCATAGTTAAAGCTGCTCCTACTAAGCAGGGAGCTGCTTAGAGTCAATATACAGTGACTTGGAAAACATGGCAGACTCACCAGATATCAAGCCCTGGTCTCCATTACAGGTTCCACATCAGCATCCTGATCAGCTAACAGTCAGAGACTCAGGGCCGAGGCAGGCGACTCCCACGGGAAAACACCGCTGGGGAATAAGGAACATGCTTTAGCATTATGTTAGAATTAGGACATAATACAGCTGTAGGTGAGTTAGAAAGCTTTAGTAAAAAGCCTGCCAGAGAAGTGGTTGTTGTAACACATTTTGGGATGTTTATCATGTACTTCTAGACAATATTCCAGTGAAGGAGGCAACGTTTCTCAACACACTAGAGAGGCAGTCATACATTCATAATCTCATTGACTGAGCTTGCTCCTTTTTCCACTTGGCAGCTTTGGGTGCGATATGAACGCTGATCTGATTATGAAACAACAGGAAAGAAACATAAGCAGCAGAAAAAGGCAGCAGAAAAACAGAGTTGGAGATACCACGACTATGAATGTGTGTCCTGTCATTAATATTTCACTGCATCATTGTAGCTCAAGGAGAACAAAGTGTAAAGGGGAGCATAATGAAAAAATTATCCTATTTTGACACAACTTGGAATTTATCTGTACTAAACACAGACTGGGTTCAGGATGAAAAAATAAGGTGATAAATGCCTCCAAAAAAATTACTGGATGCTTAAACGCAAGGTTATTGCTGCACTCTGCAATATCTGATGAAGACGCATGGGGGTTTGTAACTCACTTAAGAGGCTATTTTTACCCAAACATTCACTTTTTCTTTCCACACTGGAGAGAGATGAATACCAAGGTCACAGGCCTTCAGTTTCTCACTTGTCCCAAAAATTTAAAACAAGCTACGTGACATGTCACAGCTCTGCTTGCAGTACAGCGGCACGCAATCCAAGAGAGATTACCGTATCGCTCGCATTTGTCTGCAGCGAGCCTTCATGCATGAAAATACAGAACTCTCCACTCAGGTTTTTCTTCCAGCTTTACTGTACATCAATTTGTATTCAGGGGAGGACTTTAGACTTGTCACCTTCAGCTATTCATCCAGCCAATGAAATATTTATGACGCAAGCTTTTGCTTTTTGATACGTCATTTCAATCTTCTTCCAGCTCCAGTTCAAATAAGGCTGGATGTGTACTGTCATGTCAGAGTTCAAGAAATGAAGAAAAGAAATAAAGAGTGTAGGTGTCACACATTTCATGGGCTGTCATTCCAAGCATATTCTGTGTGGGGTGGTAACACGGGCCACTCCTCCCCCTCTTCACAGCCAGTGTGTCAGAGAGTAATATCACTGCAGTGACAGCGAGAAACCAATGGGACTTGTAAATTTGCTTTAAAAAATGTCTTTCATCAATGACTTTTCAATTTTATCCTCGCTTTCAAGTATACCATCACCTGGCCCAGAATGAGAAGTCTAGTGTTGGAACACCCCAGCCTCACATTGTCTCCAACATGGCTCTTCTTCACTGTATCAAACACTCCACTCCACTGATCCATTTTCCTTTCACAGCTGCAACACTTTACCTCTCTGTTCCACTTTCTTTTTGGCCCCAGGCCTTTATTTGGTCCAATAGGCATTCTCAGTCAAGTCATTATCCATCACTGTGATTTCTTCCTATCCGTGCAAGACAAAGACAGTTGTTAGGGAGACCGTTGTCCTCCTGTATTGCCAGCTTTACTACTTACAATACTCAAAATGGCAACAGGGGTGACTTAGACTTCCCTTTTTACCTCTTTGTAGTTATACTGTGCTGCTCACTCACTCACACAGAGATGACCCAATGTGAGTGGCATCAAAAACAAACTACCCCCCCCCCCCCCCCCCCCAAAAGGACATACAGATACAAGAATGATTGAAAAACCAACATTTAACCGCAAAAAATTTTTTTTAAAAAGAGCAGGCCTAATATGTACTGATGTGGAAGCATTAGTAAATATCAATAAGCTTGCGAAGAAAATTTCAAAGGCAGGGCAGTAATATTTTATCAGACTATAAGCATGCATTATTTGGACCAAGATTTCAACTAAATAACAATTTTGCTTGGAGATTTCCCTGGAAAACTCTACTTACAGCATTGAGGAAAAGCAGATCAAAGCCCATATTTTTTAAAGTGTTTTAAGATTGAAATATAACAGAACTGTCATTTTATACTCTTTTCATTATATATTTACAAGACAATGCCAGAATTATCTCTCTACTGGCTTAGGGATAATGCTTTTCTTCCCTCCTTTCCCAGACATCTGCTCTGCAAAAGCAACAAAAAGAAATCTCTGCAAAAAGCTGCAGGCATCTCCTTCCCTCAGATCCTGCTGACCATCCAGGGAGACAAAAACAAGCCTTATAGCTTCAATCAATTATACATTTGAGTGAATACATTCATACTGAAGCTATTCACCTTTCCTTGCGCTCCATTCCGTGGATATAAACCAAAGTGATGACAATTTCAGAGCTTGCTGCCAGGTAAGCAAGGACCCACAGCAATTAATAGACCACAGTAGTATGGGGAATTAATTCCACCATAGCCTTGCAAGGAGTTTTTTTTTGTGTGTGTGTGTGTGTGTGTGTATTTAGTACGAGCTTTAATTATTTCTAAATTGCCTGACTGGCGTAAAGATGTTGGTTCGGATTTAATTTTTCACCTCCTTTCACTAACTGCAGGAATCACAGCGCCCAAGAAAAAGACAAGCAGCACAGCAGCTGTAGCTTTAACATGCTTATTAAAGGACACTCTCAATGTCATCATGACTCAGCAGTGGGCTGACAAAACCACTCGTGCAGGAAACAACGATACTGTTTGGAGGTGTAGTGTGGCCCGACTGCTGTCATAACTGTGAGGTCAAACTTATCCTCAGCAGATCCATGAAACTGAATCCCATTAGACCATTTTCATTTTCCCCTGACTTTACAGTCATTTACTCCTCCTCATGTCAGCATTTTGATTAATGACGTGATTTACACACAGGATCGTGTACACTATATGGCAAGGTATCAATCACAGAGCTATATGTATTCATGGATTTTCAACAGCTGTTTTGCTGCAGTCAAAGCCTAATTACATCTAACTAATGGGTGTGCATGAACAACAATGCCCTGGAACTGAACATATTGAACATGTGTCACTATGTGTAGACTTAATGTGTTTAAATACATCAGATATATTCTGTTTATTCACTAGGTGCAAAATACCCAGAGTCATCTAGGGACAACAAAAGCAAGGTGATTATTAAGGATGAACACCTGTTTTTATCCGAGTCATATCCACTAATCTAAAACACCATCAGACTTTAATGAATTTTACCGTCCCACTTGCCTGACTCAAACTGAGCGGAGCTCTTTACTTGAAATAAGACAAAATAGTTGCCAGGAAAATTGCTTTAAGGAGCAGTTTGATTGAATAATTAGCTTTTCATTAGCTTCTACAAACCTTTGCCATAGGAGGTCAAGAAAAGATGATTTGCGTGTGTGTGTGTGCATTTCACAGCCAATCAATACCCCTGAACCTGAATAATGTTGGAGGGCAAGGTTACCAAGGAAGGTCAGTGGCTAAAAGTGCAGGTGGTGATCACAAAAAATGCTTTCTCAGGGATAATTAAGGCTGGTTGTGTTATGGTTAGACTCCATCAGACAAGGCTCATGGATCCCATAGTGAGGTCATCTGTAATGCAATAGCTGAAAATGGACAAACTTTTCAATGATGGGATGAAAGACTTTATCCCATCATGTCCACTGGTAAAAGTTCTATATTTATATGCATATAATATAAATGCCATCATTTACAGCTCTGCACATACACACACACACATATATAGCACCTTTAACCTTAACTTTGTTATATAAAATGCTTTACAAGATCACAGCACTGCCATGCAAGGTGCTTACCTGCCATCAGGGGCAACATGGAGTTCAATATCTTTCTCAAGGACACAACCCTGCAATTAGCAGACAACCTGCTCCAGTGCCTAAGCAACGGACCCCCATAGATTACTGGTCAGAACAAACTGTATGAATCAATTTATATTACTATCTAACCTCAAATATAAAGGCTTAGATAATAAAATGCAGCTGGGGTTGTGACTATGTATAAAGGATACATCTGACATGACCCATTTTGGACTAGCATTTTGAATGTCAGCATTAGTGTTTTGGCACTTTAATGTCCAATCTTCGTAGCTAGAACTGACTATATTTGGAGGAGAGTTTGGACTGCTACTTTATCAGAAAATGCTAGCAAGATGCATCTATAAATTGCAAGGGTGCCAAACACAAACACACTTACCATGCAACACCAGTTGCATGGTAAGTGTGTTTGGTAAACAGACCAACAAAGCAGTATTTCATTCGCCAAAACCGGAGAACTAACTTCTAGAATGGTTATACCACAGAGCGAGCCATAACATTTGTCAAACAATTCTATTAAAATGCTCCCAAATACTTGGCAAGTCACAAAAAAGCACTAAAAGGTGTGTGTCTGTGTGCGCAACATATTTTTTTCCACCACGAATATGTGAAAGCAACTGTGCAATGTTATTTGATTTGATTATCTTTTCAGTTCAATTTTCTCATTCCTATTTCTGTTTATGAACGTTCATATAAAACAATAACAAAATGTTCTAAAATATACCAACTCCACAAAAACAAAAGAGAAGTCAAGTTCAGTGACTATGGGGTGAAATGAGGACTAGCAGACGCCAATCAGCTACAGCTGCCTGTGTCCGAACACCTGCCAATCCAAGGGACCACACCCCTAATTCCGGGCTCACACTGTGCAATTTTGTCAGTCGCGCGATTCAGCTCCTGCTCAAACTATACGATTGACTCGCAGGGGTTTGAAGTTCATAGGTCACGATGCAGGGTCTCACACTATACGACCCGATGCTCTGATGCGACCCGAGTGCTCACACTGTGCGTCTATAAAATGAAGTTTATAACAGAAATTCTGTCGCTCGCTCTCCCTCACCGTCTTTCACTCACACAGACACGCACACCACCGCCATCAACTTTGGTAAATTGCTAATGAAAAACACTGATCATGCAGCTGTGATTGAGCAGCAACGTCCATCCAACTATTTTCACGGTTGTTGTGGTCGTGATAATTTTGTGAGGCCACATCGAAAAGGCTCGGATGAGCTTTCCAAAGTTCTACAAGTTGTGCCTCCATCGCTTGTGTCCAGATCACACGCTGCACTGCCGTGCTGCGCCGTCTTTTTCGCTGACATTTGTGTTTGCGCGTGCGCAGTGTGAGAAACTGCGGCGACACCCTCACGACCAAGCGATTGATGATCGGGACTGGTCGTGAGGTGTTAATCGCTTCTCGTTACCCCACGTATACTACACGATGCACGACGCACGATGAAGGCCAAACTCGGGCCGATCGCCAAAACGGTCGCACGACTCAAAAATCGGCTCAAAATGGGCCAAAAATCGCACAGTGTGAGCCCGGCATAACTACAGCATCCAGACGGATTAGTTGTGAAAAAAGAACAGTTGTGATGAAGGTGGAAACAGTATAGAAAAGCCAAACACCAAAATGTTTTTTTTTCATTTTTTGTTTTTATCAATGCATAAACATCCTATTTAATGCTGTATAACTGAACATTTTAACATGGGCACACAGCCTCAACTGCCTACTAGAAAGAACTCAAGTTTATTCCACCTGGTCTAATTTTTCAAACCTGGAAATTGCCACTTACAGTGTGTAATGATAATTTTTGTCATTAATTAATTGCTTGAGTAATGTCTCTCAGGAAACTGCTCACGTTTTGTGTCTAAGATCACACCTTCTAATTGCTCATTTGGCCATGAACACAACTGAAAACTGGAACATAATTCATTTTCAAAGATATAACAAATAGTGACAATTAACACTGAACTAAGCATTAAATAATTAAATATTTTGTAAAGTCAAATCAGATTAATGTGTATTATCTATTATCAGATATCTATTAACTGTTTTCCTTTAAGTTTAATCTTTTAATTCAAGGATTCAAGGGAAAGACATAATAAAAAGGTAGAATACAAATAGACGTGCATAATGTATCGCCAAGTGCCGCACCTGTAAGAAAAACGAACATACAACATCTGGAACCCAAACAGAAAATGCACGGGTTCATAAATCAACAATCCTCTTGTGGCGTGTGTTTGTATGCGAGTGTGAGTGAGAGAAAGAGAGGAGTGTTGAGTGTGCGTGTGTGTCTTTGTCATGAAATGTACTTGAAAATGAGGATGGGAAGTTGTAATAATGCCCCCCAGGAGCCAGAGGCAGACAGAGATGGATTCAGGAAAACCAGGCCGTCCACAGCCCCCAAGAGTACTGAAGACCGAAGGCCACGCATCGCAGTGATATCTGTACACCCAACCCAGCAGGAGTACAAGGGAGGAAGGCCTTAGATGACCAGGGGCGATGTGCAGCTGACCCCGCTAGAGGCCGGCCACTCAAGAACCGCTGGTACCCAGTAAAAGCCCCCCGACACAGAAGAGGTCCAGGCCACCCAGACCACCAAGGGAGTGGGTCAATGAACATTTTAGCTTTTATGGATCTCTCCCAGCCTTCTTTATTGTATCGAGCAGAGTCTGTTATTACAAATTCATCATCCTAATACCTAAACAACAAAATACATTGACTGACTACCAAAAAAAACAAGATGAATGAGTGTTTGCAGAAATAACACGAGTGGTTCATTTTGCAATATCATAATGTGTCACTCACAGTGAGGCAATATAAAGACTTACAAATATAAAGACTGTGTGGAAACACTGGGTTTGCAGTAGTTACAGTATTTATTTTGATATTTATTTATGGTTTCTGTTTCTATGTGTTTTTAAATGTGTTTTTTTCATGGACATATGCTAAAAAGTTTGTTCAACAAACCCAGGTTGTTTTTCTCTTATCCTGATTCACACGAAGCTGGTTATCAACCAGCTAAGCGTCCCCGGGGTTTCCCCTGCACTAGAGATGACTGTTAATCGTTAGCTGGTGATTAAGTAAAATAAACATTTTAATTGCAGGTAATTATTTTATCACTGATTCTGCTCTCGGTGATAAAATGTGATGCAATAGGTCTATTTCTAAGGGGACAGCTGCACATTAGAGCTTTGAAACTTTAACCTGGATACATTTAAACATTAAAGCTTTCTGTCTCACAGCCAAAAAAGAAAATTACTGAAAATCACCTCAGTTTGACACAGAACAAAGTGAAATTCACTTGATTGATTGAAAAGGTATCCTTGGTATGTGTTCTAGTAGCTCAATACCACCAGAGTAAAAGAGTCTTTGTAGCAGACTAGAATGACCTACAAGAACATTTTATACCTTTTCTAAAGATTAAATGTAAAAACTGAATTCAATCTTAGTCGATACACAAACTCTATATCTGGTCAGCAAGTCCAGTGCAAGGATCAAATATTAATGCTAATAGAACAATAAAATTGTATAATATTGTTTGCTGCGAACAGAAAAATAGTAGAAATAGAAAAAAAGGGAATATGTCAAAAAATAAGGAAGCTGTGTCTACAAATATATATTATTTATTACTGATGCTCATTGGGGAAACAAAGACATAAGATGCTATTAAAAAAAACTTTACACCCTCCTATTATTTGCACATTGATGTCTGGGGGAACAACTCTATTTTCTGGAAAATTGATTGGTCAGTAGGCGGGTATTTCATAGCTGTTGATCTGTAATCTGGATCTTAACCTGCTCCTAAACAGGTTAGGTTCACAGCATAACATACCATGACAACATACCCCAGTAAGAAGTGAACCACCTTCGTTATACAGAAAACTAGGGCTAACCCTCGAATTACCTGGATACGCCACAATCCTGCTTTTTAGTATAGGCCTCTGATCTGATTGACTTTCTTCTAGGTCTCCCTTAGATCTTATCTCCCGTTTTATTTTGGAGGTTTACGTCTTATGTGGCGTCTCTTTTTTCACTTACTCCTTTATTACTTTTCTTCCTGTGACGATTGTCTTGATTGAATTCGCCTGTGTCCCATTAGCCTTTGTAACCAGTGTATGGCCCTCAGACCTACTAGTTACGGTTTAGTGGACGAGTGTTTAGGTTTGACGCATAGGAGCTAAAATGTCTGAGACTACAAGGAAATGGCTATAGGCTTTGACGGTGTTTGTAACCATCACTGTATTTGACAATACAGGATCACAATGAAGTACTTAAAAGGTTAGATTTACTGTATGTTTAAATAAAACATTATCATTATTAGTAGTAGACTTTGCATACCTTACACGGGGGTAGAAATGATTGGTATTACACAATTAACATTTCTTTCAATAGCTTTAAAACCAGTAATTATGATTACCTACTTATTTTGTAAATTAAATCATGTACTAAACTAAAACCCAAGTGCTTGTGCGCTGGCTTCATTGTGACATAATCAAATGCGGCCATTGAAGGATGCGGCCCCAGAATTTGGACTCTGACCCTGCTCTATGTCAGGAGATTTACAATCAATACATAATGAATCCAAACTTGTTATATAAACGTTAAAGAAAGGAAAATCAAATAAAACACAGTGCTCTTGGTTTGTTTCCACCTTCTTCTCCCACATTTGTATTTATCTCTGTCTCTTTCCCTGGTTTTTTATCTGCACATCAAGTCTTTTGCCTTCTGTTCCCCTTTATTCCCTCCTGTCATCCACACCGGTTCCCTCTCTTTGTTCTCCTGGTTTGTTCTTTTTTTTTCTTTTTTAAATCATCCATTTATTTTATTACTTTTTCCATCTTCCTTCTGTCTCCTGTGGTGTCAGTAACAGGATCCATTAAAAACGTTGCTACCTGCGTGACATTGTATGGGTAGGTTTAGGAAAACATAATGGTTTGTTTAAAAAAAAAAGAAGACCTTTTCACAACATTAACCACATGTTGGAAGGAAAACCTTTCCTATCTGCAACAACCTTCTTCTCCAATTTCTTTGTTGCCACGGTGACGAGTCCTGCCCTAGGTGGTGATGACACTACTGCCTTTCTGAAAAGGTCAGAATATTTAACATGCACTTACTCATGCGACCGCAAGAGGTGGTCCGTGTTGTCTATGGACATTTTATGGCCTTTCAAAAATCAACCTCTATTGTCCTACAGTGTCATTTTTATTTTCTATTATAGCAAGACTGATGTGTTAAGTTGTGTTATCAATCATGTGATTCACAGGAGAGGTTACAGCTGCTGGCAAAAAATAAACAATTGCCAGGTATCCACTTACAGAAGAACTTTTTATTTATTGAGTCTTTTTAGAAATGGGAAGTAGGTTGTGGCACACAGAAAAGAAAACCCCCACAGCTGTATATCTTGCTGCTTGAAATATACTCAATTTGTAAGTAAAACTACAACGACTGATTATGAAATCGTGACATGGATTCATTTCTTGTTCGTTTTATTCTTCTTGTTCATTGATTTCAGTTGATAGATTTATAAAGTGTGACTGTACTGAGTCATTTCTCTTATGCCTAGCTGCATAAGAGATAAATACTAAAGGCACACTGACATCTCAGATCAAAACTACAGCCACACAGGATGTAAAACAGTAATACTAAGACCACATACAGATCTTATAATTGTGTTGAAAGGCTGTCTGCGAGATAATTTTGGCTGCAGAAACAGGAGAACACCCTCGGGAAGGATTGGACAAGTGATGGAGATACTAGCCAAAACTTGTACAACCTCGTAGTAGGTCATCGCTTGCTAAACATCAAACATCCTCATATGATATTAATCCAAAGAAACTGGCAAATGATTAATCATTAAAGCTAAAGAATACAGCAAGCCAACCTAAATAATGAACCTTTGTATTTTGGTGTGGCTCCATTTTTATAGTAAAAGCCATTTTCAGCTACATGCAGCGCAATAATAACATCCATTTCTGACCTTGTATTATAAAAAAAAATTGATCCTGTGGGAGACATAAAGTCTTTGCTGTACCTTTAACCACATCACATAGTTATCATCGGGGCTGTCTAACACACAAACACAAAAATGCTGAGATTTGTTCTCATTTTGTTTATGTACAATGTTAAAGGGGACTCTGACTTGGTTTTGGCTACAGGGCGCCATTTGTAGAAATGATCAGAGTTCTTCACGTTCATGTCTATAAGGAGATGAGATCAATATAAATAACATGAAAGACTCTCTTCAAACAGGCCTTCTCAAAGTAAAATCAACACTTTATTCTAAATAAAGCAAATTTTCTGTGAATATTCTAATGCCTAATATCAAGTCATTCACCCGAGCCGAATGCAGTGAGGAAAAACCAGCTCATAATTGAAGGATGATGCAAAATCCTTGTGTGATTGTCCAAAAAGCAGCAGCAGTCTCATGCCATTAGCATGCAGTGTCATTTCAGGAATAGTGACACTTTGATCATTTTGCGCAGCCATAATAAGAAAGGACAGGTCTGATATACTAAATGAAGGTTTTACAACTACCTCTGGCCCATTGAGCTTTTACCTGAGAATGCAAATTGGCTTCATGAAAACCAAGTGATTTCATGGTTCACTGACTGCTACATAAGCATATGGTCTGCGGTCTCCAGGAAAATGTATTATAGAGAAAGAGGGGAATTACGTTAATCTGTAACTGTTCATTTTGTAATCATGCAGTTATAGTTCATGTACTTGTGCATCCACACTGCAGCGTCACAATTTCCCATTTTATAGTCTTTGGGGTCACTGAAAAAAGGGGGAAATTCATGCCACTTTTTCCCACACAGCCACACTGTGCCATCAGTATTTACAGTTTGTGGAAAAGGCGAGGTTTTCTGCTCACAAATTCGAGCATGAAGATTACAACGGCTTAGCACGACAAGTATTAGCATATCCTGTTACATACAAGGCTCTAAGCGGGGTTACGAGAAAGTAATGGAGCCGCCTGTAGAAGGTGGAAATTTTGTAGATATTAGTGCATAAGAAACGTGCATTAGAAACACTGGCATCTGTGGAGCATAATCCCTCTGCAGAGATTGATCATTCTGAAGGATTCAGCGTCAGGAGATTTGATGACTGAAGTAGAAAAAGAAGAGATTTGATTCTTTTTAATATCCTCTCTCCTCCAATAAAGTGGGAGGGCAAATGCATGTTACAGAGCCCTAAGTATGAATGTAATTTGCTAAATAAATGTGACAACTTGTCTGTAAACAAGAGCTGGGACTAACTATGAATCATACTACCGCACCAGATTTTTTTTTTCCTTATTTACCATCTGCAAATAATGTCAGAGTTGTGCCCGAGCGCTGTCAGAGCTGTCACTTTGTCAGGTTGTGGAGGTGGTGGTGCAGCAACAAAGCAGGTTAAAAAAAAAACAAGTGCTCTTCATTTCCTTCCCCTCACGAAAACATCCCAATTCTCTCTGCGGGGCTGGTAAACACTTGGACGTCTGTAATTTGTGTTTCATTCTTGAATTCATTTCTTATTGTAACAGGATTTGTCTGTCAAGACAAATGTCAGGATGAAGAGACTAAATAGGCGAGGAGATATTTGATAAGATCATTTCCAATATGTCAAAGGAAAGGGACTTATCTGATTTCCTCGGCTGGCTCTCATTTCACTGCTGCTGAATCACAAAAATTCAGTTATTTCATTTGTCTTATTGGTTATCCGACAATGCAAATTAAATTAACCAAGGAGCACAAGAAGAATACTGTGCAGGCTTATATTAGGAGCAGAGGTTCAGTTGTGCTGCTGCTAAACGTTTCCCTGTGTGGCACATTCATAGCCTTCTGCTTTTATTAGCAGTGATTTTCCTGCGTGTCCTTGTTCTGTTTGACGCCTACAACCTGACACTGAATTACAGGAGCCAAAGAGAAAGCTTAAAACTTACCTTTAGAAAAACATTATATAGTCAGAGCTAACGCAGCCAAATTCACATGGGCACTCAATCTTTAATCCACAATGTCATGTGTTATTAAATATAAATTTTGCTTTTAGCAATATGGACCGAATTAGTTGAGCCGATCAATGTCAGTTTGCCGGTTCAGCAATTCGTCCAGTACTCTGAGTCCACACTGCATCTCAACGAGTATTAAATTGACTGAAGTCAAGATTAAAGCCTTAAAATTTCAAGTACATCTCTCACAGGATAAATGTAAAAAATTATTTTGTTAATTTCTGAAACACATATAGTTTCCACCACCTGTAGCTAAACTCTGTGATCGATGTTAATTACTGGATGTTACTAGGCTCACCTTTTCTTGTTAAAGCAGTAAAGAACAGCCTCACGGGTATGCTCTACTGCTCTTGTAGTGCTACAAAATCTGCAGCCCAGATAGGTCTACTGATGTTTCTTTACAAAACCAATGACTCACTTAATACAATTTTACTTCACATAAGGTTAGAAGGAGCTTCATCTCTTTTAACAGGGTTCATATTCAAGTTAATGTAGGTTATTTATCAAGAAAACTCCATTCTGGGTAAATAAAATCCTGCCTGGTGTGCTGCGTCTCTTTCAAATCTAGGAGCACGTACTCCTGATGAATTAGTGACACAGAACTTAAAATAAACTACTTCTTGGAAGATCTACAAAGTCTCAAAGAGCATCTTGGAAAAGGAAAAAGTCTCCCCGGCTTCTTAAAACAATTACTGAGCCTAGATACTGCCAGCTTCAAAACATCAACTTTTAATCATATCTGAAGGTATGTACTCAAAGTGAAATACCCATGGCACCCCACTCCCTTCCACAATCTTGAACTACACAATCAAAGGAAGGGATTGCACCAAAATAGAGTTTAACTGCAGTACAACTTTCATGTACTTCACTGTAAGCTTAAATTTTAAACCATTTATCAACGGTATTTACTGAGGGGGAAAAATGCATTTTAAGGCCAACAGTCTTTTAAAAATAACTCATTTAACCTCTCAAACATGAAAGGAACTTGGAATTTCTCATCCTTCAAAACAAGACAACCGTCTCATCTCTACATCTCTAATTTGAACCAAACTGAAATGAGTCAAAATGAATTACCACTGCATTTAAGATCATGGATTTTCATTCTGTGCTTTAAATATTTAAACAAGAAACGGTACTTAATTTTTGCGTGTGAAAGTAAAAAAGTAAATGTTAAAGGCTATTTTAAAGAAAAGATCTTTGAAAAATACATTTAGTGTGAATGTCAGCAGACTCGTCAACATGCTGCATGATATTCTGGGGCTGCTTTGCTTTTGATTCTGTGCACTTGGGCACATTTATTTCTGTATGTATTATTGATATGCTCGAAAGATAATGTTACAACAAAGTCTTCAGGATCCATCCAGCTAAGATGGATAGCTGTTTTTTTAGGATTCTCAGTGGCCCCTCTTGGTGCATTTTGACAGCTGTAAACATATGTATACCACTGGCATGGCTGGGCCAGCCATCTATAATGGATATGGAGCCATGCGGCATGGAACAAGTCATTTCTAGTGTGATACTGGGACTCCATAAAATGTTAAAACGGCCTCTCCAAATATGCTCGGCAATTCCATGAACTACATGAAAATGTCAATCGCTCTTCGCCTGGCTTTCACAGATTGCACAATGCAATGAGAAAAGAAATATCTTCCTTAAACGTATGTCACTTTGGACATCATGCAATCAGTCAGTATTTAATAGCCTGGACTAAGTCCTCTTCAAGACTTTGAAACTTGCAGCGCACCACTGATCACAATACACCGGATTTTATATATCTTACGTAAACGGCATATTTCTTTTAGGAAAAAGCCGTTTCCACAAGCTGCTGCTGTCTGTGAATAATAATAACCAGGGAAGTTTAAACTGAGTTTTGAGATGCTTTCTATTAGGCGCCCTGGTTGCAGTTTGCTTTTGACTGCTCAGTTTGAGTCCTTTTTTGATCTCACTGAGGCGGTTGACACCACAGGCCAGGCCATCCCGCTTGAAAGCCTCGAAAAGGTGTTTATGTTGCAGTTACTGCCCTTCAAACAGATCAGACCATGACATGCTGATAGATTATTCCCTGCTGCTGATCTCAACTGTATATCTCCTGCTTGGCGTTTCCCATGGATTGAATTAAACCCTTTTTTTTTTATCATTTCCCATTAATCAGTTATCAGTAAGTTTTTGCAATATGGCACTGACTATAATTATGTTATTTAGAGGAAATCGTCCATCAGTATATAATAAAAGCCAATACTGAATCCACTCAAACATAATTACTCAATTAAACTGTTGCAAATGAAGAAATGTGAAATAACTCTAACCCCTGACAAAAGCTCCTATTTTTCAAGCCAAACTGATTTTGCACTGTACTTGGTACCATACTGCAAGGAACACTGCACGGTGATAATACTGCACAATATGTAATATTTGCACATCATCTGCAAACGGGATATCCATCTCCCCAGGTGAAACACCCACTACTTCCACCTACTAAAATCTCCATTTATTAGTAATAATAATAATAGTACAAATGTCCATATCCAGTCTGGGTTAAATTCTCTGTCAAATCATACCTGCAGATTCATTTACATGATTGGCTTGCAGTGAGCAAACTTTCAGCGAGTCAGTGATAATGAAAATGAGATTGCTTAATTCCACCCACTTAGCTTTCTCATTCAACTAAAGCAAAAACAACCAAAAAACCCTCAAAACCGGTCACTTGGAAGTTCAGGTGTGTCCATCAGAGTCTAGTTGTTTTTTCTTACCTAAATCTTTTTTACATTTTGATGTCAAAGAGAAAAACTTTCCTGTCTTGCTTCCTCCGATATGACATTCTTAATAAACTGTTGCCTTCTCCAACCCTAAGTAAAAATGATCCTGGCTTTAATTCCATCTCATTTCCACTTATTTGACTTTTATCTCCAGCATGAAATCTGCAGTCGTGCTAAAAGCCAGAATCTTATTAGAAATAATTTGGTGTTTTTATAGTAGAACTTCTTCATTTTTTCAACTAATTTGGGACTTTTTGCTCTATTGTCTGACAATGAAACTTTGTATGAGACTTTATGTGGGAGAAATTAACCTCTGCAACACATTTTTTCCATCCTGGTTATCTGTAAATACTTCTCACTTATCTTGACTTGCTTTGACCTCATTTGAAATTATTTCTGCCTTTTTTACTTTTGCATATTAAGTTTTACGGTCTCTGACTACTTAATTGACTTAACTTAATTCCCATTATGATTTTTAGTATTAATTATACTGTGTTAGGGTTGTGATCCAAAGCACTGACGTGCAAACAATGACAATCTAAACAACTATTTGTTGTGTTCATTACTGCTTTTCCCCCCATTCATTATAGTGAAGAAATGCAAAGCATGATTTCACATAGCCTGTGCAGATATTTTTTTGTTTATTTGGTGTAATTGTCAAATCTGAAATGCTAAAATAAAGGACATTTTTTCTACTGCTTAGCCAAACTATTCTATTCTTTTTTGTAAGTGGACTCATTTATTTATATGTTAAACTTTTTTTCTTGAATTATATCACCTGCTCACATTACATGTACATCACATGCTCAAACCTTCATATACTGTGGTGCAAAGATGGAAAATTGGACATCCCCCCTGTTTCTTCAGCGGTGTGCAAAAATCTTTAGCTAGTCCTCATTTTTATAGATTTTGCTAAGAAAATGGGAAATGCATCCAGTGAGAGATGGTTCAGACATACATGGACATATAGTAAAGCAAAAACAGAGTTTGCACAGCTTTAATGAGCTTGAAAGTCAATATTTGGACAATTTTGGACACAGACTGACAAAGGCAAGCGTTCTTGTAATTTCTTTAAGCAGTCTTCAGGAATAGTTCTCCAGGCTTTCAGAGCTCTTGTTTGGACTTTTGCTGCTTTTTGTTCTATTCTCTGTCAAGATTATCCCACACTGCTTTAATAATGTTGAGGTCCGGGCTCTGGGATAGTCAATCCATGACTGATAGTGTTCCATTGTGTGTTTTTCTATCCAAGTATGCTTTTACTCCACTGGCAGTGTGTTTGGGAAAATGAAGCCATTGCCCATCTGAAGAAAACTAGACCCAAACCATGACACGGCATCCACACTGTCTGTAGAAACTCTCCCCAGACCTTCTCCAGACAAGATGTCAATGATTTGAACCAAAAATGTAAAAATTTAGTTAAGAGCTGTTGCCACTGATCTTCAGCCTTTTCTCCCTGCTTTCCTTGAACTACATGAATCAACTGAAGGACAAGAGCTATCTCTTACTTCTGTGTCAGGTGTTTGCTTGCTTTTTTATTTTCTATTTCTCAAGGACATGACTTTCAGATACTGTTCAGATATTGTCCTCTACTTGTGTGATTTCCTATATATTTTATCTTTTAAGGATTCACTGCACACCATGCCAAAATAGGCCAAGTTTTCATATAGCGCCATAAGCATCACCTTGTTGGTGCACTTGGTGTTAGTGGATTTAATGATTCTTGTCAGTGTTAAGTGGTTTAAGAAACAAACAAATAAACCAAACCAAAAACTCAATTCCTCTAAAAAGTATAAGAAAGTCTGGCTCCCTGCAAGTAAAATGTAGAGGTGTAGCTCAAGACTTGTACTTGGAAATGGAAGAAATGGAAAAGTAAAAACAGAAGGCAGAATAGAGAATACATTTTCTATTCATATAACAAACACCTTTGTAATTATGTAGACACTTATAAATTGAACATCCTCTTATTTTGAAACTTAATAATTAGAAATGTATACACAGGACTCTAAATCTGGCATTTATGAATGTCTGATGCCTTATGAGAGCATAAGTATATTAAAGTGGACCTTTTCCCCTCATTTTCAGACCTTTTTTCATTATTCTACTCTTGCAGACGATCATTTCATGATTCACACTTCCTTATATAGCTCATACTGGGTCAGGGTGCTTCTTTAGATTTGAACAAGTTGTTTTACCTCCTTTCACTTTAAGGCCACCTTCCTTCAACCCAACTTTCTTCAGACTGGGTGCCCTTCACAAACATAAACTTTAAATAACAGGTGAGCGGCTCTTGCCTCACTGGAATTATGTGCATATACACTGACCTCATTAATCGAATCACTGGCCATGTTTAAATTAATGTGTAAGTGCATAGAAATGACAGAAAATCTAAAAGGTATAGTAAATCCACTTTAATTAAACAATTAAACAATTAAACAAACAACAATTAAACATACTTTTTTTTTTCATATCTTACTACTCGCAGATGCAACTATATAATACTAGGCTGACAGAGAGGTCTACACATAGATGAGAATGGCAAAGGCTAGCAATCATCCCCCTCCTCCACTGGGACAAAGTCAGAAAGTAATCGTCATCGTCAGGAGTAAAATATGTGCACGGTGCAGTGAAGCATCTTGTACCTGCAGGTCACCTGCTATAATAGTTTTCAGGGTTTTCAGGGCTAATTGAAGTTAACATTTCTGATACTGGTGAAGCTTTAACGCTCAAGTTTGCTGTGCATCTCTGACGAAAGGTCAGCTCACTTCAATTTATTTGCCAAAAGGAGAAGGCATGGAGCAACAGGCAGAGGCTAAGAATATAATCTGAGCTCCACCCTGATGCTGAAACCTGGTTCTGCTCTGTAAGCAGCATCACAATAAGCACGGGCAGCAGCGCGTGACTAATGATCAACGACAGTGACAAGGAAACTGCAATCATTACATAGAGACAAGTTTTGTGGACAAGTATTTGGTTAGCACCGACAATGCTTATTGGGGTCATTTCAATTTCATCGTATTTCCAAAACACCTTTGGGTATTAATATGAAACCAATTCTCTTGCGGTGGTGGTGGTGGAGATGGGGGATCTTGAAGAAATTCAGGGCGACCATTTCTCATTTTGGATTCAAGAGAAAGAAAATTGCAGTTCCAGCCAGAATCAAAGTGGGAAAAGTGGTTAAAGGATTATTGATCGATTTATTTGGGGCGAACATCTCCGTTTAAAGAGAGTGGACTTCACCTCAGTCTGTGTCTTAAGTCCCCAGATGACTGCATGCACTCAGTGAACTATTAAATCGACAACCAACATTTAAAAACTGCTGGCCAGAACGCAGCCTGCCTTTTCATGGGTATATACACTTGTAATTCTCTAGTGTAGATGCGAGCAACTAAATGACAAATACTGCGGCATATTATGTCTGAAGTAGAAGGGCCACAGTGTTTGTTTCATTACAGATGCAATTTTTCAGACTCCGAGCTGCTATTATGTTGTAATTCTGGTAAAAGATGAATTCAAATGAGGACTATTTTGTATTTAAAATCAAATTTATCACCCAGTATGCATGGCACTTCACAGAGATTTATTGCCTTTAGACCATACACACAGCAGTTTTAAGCTTTGTAATCCATAGAAGATTTGGTTTATGATTTAATTTAAGTTTTCACTAAAGCTGTAATCCCACGGATTTCTTTCATGGTTGATTTTGCTTGCGCTATGTATTGAGATGCAAATGCACATTAATAAAACAGCAAAACTGATAAGGCAGAAAACTGACCGATTAAGGAAATATGGAGCCCCTAAAGCCCCGGCATAAGGTAACGTAACAGTTTTTTTTTCTTTCACACAAGTTGTTATCTTGTGCAAACAGCTTGTTTATCACGTGCGTGCATGTTATTTATCTTTTCCATCTCTTCCTATGTATTTTATAATTTACTATGGAATGACGTGTCTCAGAAAGGGGTATAAAAATCCTGACACTGAGACTAAAATTGCACCATGCTGCACTTTCATTGTTCCACACTGTTCCAAAAAATAGTAATGTCAAAGTATCTTACTGTATATTTTACAGTTTTGTACTGTCTTTCTAGGATATCATTAAATTTACATAAGTAGACTGTGATCTTACATGTCAAAGGTAAAATAACTTAACAGCTCTGTAAATATAGTAAAACACAATTTACTTGTTTTTTAAATATATTTTTTTGTACATATGCATATTTAGATTGTAAAAATAAATCCAGAAATGTATCATAATTTCACAAATATTTGTCTGTTATGTGAGAGAATGATCTGTTAAATTCAAATGTAATACTATGGAAAAATATATAAAATGATCAAAAATTAATGAGAATAATCAATAATTAAAGGAGTATTTGAATTATAATTTTGCTGAAAATGTCATGTCACCTAGGTCTGATTCAATAATTAAGAGGTAACAAGTGAAAATATAATTAATAGGAATAAAAACTAAAAAAAACATATTGTGGCGTGTTGGGGGAACAGCTAGTTCTCTCCCATCATGCCTTGGGACATGTACTGCTTAGATGTTCTTGTTTTATTGTTTATGGTTACGTTACTTTTAACTGTTATCTTGAATGTTGTGTTTATGCCGTGGTGCAGAGTCACTGACAGTTGTTGTTTTGTAGAGGGAGTGCTGTACCATGAGTGACTTCTGTTGTGCTGTTGTTGAAAATTGAGGCACATGTAGCACCAGCAAGTGTTTTAATAAAGAGCTCCCCCTACCAGCTTGGGGCTGGATGACAAGCTCAATCTCTCTCTGTGAGCTTCTTTGTTAATGTTGTTTGTTTGCATGCCACAATGTCAAACATTGCATGACCACGCTGTGCTAATTATATATTTTGAACAAGAAATGTAGAGTTATGAATTGCAATTAATATAAATTTCAGAACAGAAATAGGCCTCTGCACCTGAGGTGAGGGTGTGCCCATGAAAACAATGTGACATGCCATTGGATGTTGAGACACATAATAACATGACGCTAAGCATCGGCCAATGAATGTGAACAAACAACAACCAGGTCGCGGGTATGGCTGCGACCCTAGAAAAATATCCTAATATGAAGGTATTTTATTGTGCATTTTACAGTAATGTTCTGTTCTTCTAGAATATCATTAAAGTTAGGTAAATAGACTGTGAGTTCACATTTCAAATGTAAATTAACGTTAAATCACTGTAATGTAATGAAACATAATTTTCATGATTATTAAATGTATCTGTCTGTACATATGCATATTTAGATTGTTAAAATACATTCACAAATGTATCATGATTTCACAAATATCTGTCCGTTATTTGAAAGATCGAACTGTTGAATTCAAATGTAATGCCATGGAAAAGCATATAACATGATCCCTATAAGCTTGTGTTACATCACATAAGTATTGTTATCACTGCTATTTAGGGCGATCGTGGCTCAAGAGTTGGCAGTTCGCCTTGTGATCAGAAGGTTGCCGGTTCGAGCCCCGGCTCGGACACTCTCCGTCGTTGTGTCCGTGGTCAAGACACTTCACCTACTGGCGATGGCCAAAGGGGCCCATGGTGCGATATGGCAGCCTCGCCTCTGTCAGTCTGTCCCAGGGCGTGCAATCCATTATTATTCAAACCAACTGTATATTTCTGTACATTTACGTATTATGATTCATATTGCCACATTCATTGACCTTGTTTATAGGTAATTTCATTGTTTGATCACGTTAAAATGTTCCTAATTTAATGTCTAAAAGCACTTGGAAAAGGCAGAATCCCATGTAAAATTAGCGCAACAAACTCTATTTTCATTACTGAAAATGACCGTATTTTTATGGGACAGTTATTTTCTGTTATTTTACGATCGTATTTTGGCGCCCCAGCTGCCGGAATATTACCGTTTTTTTTTAAATGTTTTTTTTCCTATTTATAGATGATTTTATTGTTTAATCACATTAACACGTTTCTAATTTAATGTTTAGCGGCACTTGAAAAAGGCGAGGTCCCATGTCAAATTAGCGCAACTAATTGTATTTTCATTACTGGAAATAACCGTATTTTTATGGGGAGTTATTTTCTGTTATTTCACGGTCGTATTTAGCTGCCAGAATATTACCGTTGTTTTAGGTTGTTTTTTTTAACAGTGCAGTTCTGCGATACCCACGTGGATCTGTCAAAGATGTAATGCTTAAAGACTGTTTAAGAGGCATGTAAACAGGAAATACATTTTATTTTTAATCATGATCCAATGATCCAAAATGGTCATTTTGGAGAACTGTTACACAGCTAGTCTCTAATAACATCAGATGCATACAGCAACATAGAAAAAAAAAATCATCTAATCAAGTTTTATTTTCCTCTCCGAATGTCAAACTACTAAATCACTTGCTTCATACGCGGCAGGACTATATGAAGGGCCGTGTAGTCTACAGCGTGCACAACCAATTATTCCAGCTAGTGGAATAATTGGTTGTAACATCAAAGGTTTCATTGTATTATATTTCCCAGGTGAAACATTGAGTTGATAAGGTGATAAACTGAGTTATTTCTATATAGTGGCCCTATAGAGTTTTTTGATAAAGTCTTGCGGTTACTTGTGGGACTTTGCGGTTTTGGGGTTATAATGAGCACTGAGGGATTTTTTTTTAATTTTTAATTTTTAAAATAACAAAAATATCTGTAAGATTTTGTCATGTAAAAAGGGACACATGAACAATTTTCAGCTTTGAATTTTGGTCTTAGTTTAGATCTAACTCTAAATGGTTTTCTAACTTTGGTCTCCACTGGCCATTGTTATGCCATTTTGTTGAATATTTAATTCAGCAAGATTCAGCCTAGACTTCTGATGTTGTGCCTGGAATCAACTGGGAGTTACAGCTCCCAACACTCCTATTGGGACTACTTTGGCCTTTCCCTTCCAGATCTTGTCCAGTTGTTCATGCAGTCCCTAATATTTTTCAGTTTTCTCTTGCTCCTTCTTTCTAATGTTGCTGCACATTCTGCTCCTTGTAAAGCACCATTATGTCTGGTTGGTCGGCCAGCAGTTGCTTGTCTGTCTGTTACTTAAAGTCCCATTGGACCTTAGCCCCATTATTCTCAAATGCCTTCAAAGATGTCCCATTTGGAATTCTAATCCATATGAGGCACAGATATTCGCGTATACTGTTCTAGCCACTTGGCCATGCCTTTTAATGTACACAGTCCCAGCTTGCAGCTTACATCCTTTTACTATGTGCTGTACTGCCTTGGGGGCACCTTTGGACAGTCTTCAGCCTGGGTCCTGTCAGGTGAGAAAGAGACTACTCACTCTATGCTGTTGCATAGGGCCTAGTCTTGTGCTGCCATGTCTGTAACCAGGTCCACGTCAGATGTTGGGGAACCAATAAGACAGTGACATAAAATGTAGTCTCCAGTATGAAAGCGTGCGTTTTGCTGATAGGTCCATCCACCCATTAACATCTCCCAATGCAAACTGTCACTCTATTATAACATCACCTCAATCTCTCCCATTGCTCCCATTATAATTGCTACAGTCTCAAGAGGAATTTGTAGCTTGAACGTAAACATATGTCTATTGAGTCACTTGCTGAAATGAGTGATGCCATCTTTCTTCAGGAGAAGACAGCCTGGATGGATTACATGCATGCATTGTTTTCCTGTGAATCATTTGTGCGTGTGAAGACAATCTGTATTCAGCATGGGGAATAGCAGCCTCTACTATTACTATTAAAAATTACTATACAGGGAGTAATTATTGTATAGAAGGAGAATAAATGACTACTACTGGGGGGGGGAAATGGAGTGTGATTACATATTTTACCTAAAGTATCAAAGTATGTCATAAGTGTCACAAAGTCTGCAGGATAGCCTCCGTTTTTTGGGCCAGAACTGATTGTGTGATAGGCCATTTTCCAGTGTTGTGAACATACATCTGCAGAAAGTGAGAGAGCCCTCAAACAGTGCAGACAGCTAGTCGTGGAGATGTGAGTGTTAAGACCCAAAGAAATGCTTCACAGAGAGAGCATTCAACCATCCTCCCTTTTTCTGGCAGTCACTACAGCAAACCTCACATCAGCATGAATGAAGGAACGGTAGTGAAGAAAAATGACATGCTGAGCTTTCTGGAAGGAGATGTCCTTCATGGGCTACAATACAGCAAATAGTGTTATTATCTATGACCACTGCATTCTGTTATTCCTCTCTCATCCCCTTTCCTTTCTGCTAACACTGTGACGAAGAAGGAGCCATACTTCACCTTGTTATTTACATGTAGCTGCAATAATCCTGCATGCTCCTTCCCCTTCACATTCATTTTGATATTCTACAATATTTACGATTAGGGGCTTAGCAGCGCGTACACAGTGCAGGCAGAGAGTAATGAATAAATTAAGCATTAGAGCGAAGGAACAGATCTACTCAGAGGTCACATGTATTTTGCTGCCATTTTAAAACAGGCAGATCGCTGAGGAGCACGGAGGAAGAATACGTCCAGTCAGTTGCAGGTGAGCGGCTGTAAATGGGCGGCCGTCGAGGGAGTGCCTGAATAATTTATAGCTCCTCTCGTGCTGCACAAACAGAGGCGGCTTATTTCAAACAAAGAGAACATGATGTCTGTTATGAATTTCTGTTATGCTTTGTTTCGCCCTGTCAGGTTTGTACACTGCGTTTTCATCTGCATCTGATTTCCTTTCATTCGATCTATCAAACTGCTGACATGCACTTGTAATCGATGCAGCTGCACATGCTTCCTAAGCAAAAAAAAGCTCGGTCAGGGTTTGGGTCGGAGAGCAAGAAAGCCGCATGTCAGGGTGCTCTTAATCTTTGATCCAATCTATCTCTCATTTTCCTGCAGCCTGAGACGTCAGTCTCCGGAGATGCCAGGTCTCACTGACACTATTCTCCTGAGAAACTCACAGCATGAACCGTTAAACATGGCGCTCTCGTAAGAAATCATACTGAGAGGCTGATTGCCATTTCTTACCAACTCCCACCAGCATAGTTTAACACATTTATTAACTCTTCGGCATTCTCTGGCAAATCCTAAAAAATAAAGTCAAACAATTGAGATGTTTGCACAATGAAAGAAAAGTTCAAAATAATTTATTTCCCCCACATCTTGCACTGAGTTTACCAACATATTGTGTTTCTCTGTGTCTTTGATCCCCCAATCCAAATTCTCTTAATGGCAACAATTTCAAGTTACTATCTGAGTTATTCTTGTTAGACAGTAAAGAGACAGATTGAAAGTAAGAAATAGGATTTATAAACAGCATTATGCAAACAACAGCCCGCAAGCTAAAACTGCTTTTCTGTGTTGCTGCTATAACTATTGTTGTTGTTGTGACTGTAGTGCCACTCACAAACAGCTATAATTCCTAAGTGCTTTGTGATGTCAAGTCTTGACTCACTGGATGTGTGCGCGCGCGCGTGCGTGTGTGTATAATTTCTTTAGTTGTTGTTTTTAGCTTCAGCTGTGCCTTCCTTTCAATGCTTTGACATTGTTTTGGCTTCTTGCTGCATTTGTGCTTGCTGCTTTCAAGGAAGAGCATCAGCCTGCATAGACTGCAAGTGATGATAATGTCACTGGCAGCAACTTATCCATTTACATTACATTGATTTCAATTTTAAAGAAAAAGATCAGACCTGTTATGCAGATTTGCCTTCCATTCTGCAACTCCAAACAAACCCACGTCTTCCTTGTCGCATGCATAAGGCTCCGCCATTATAGGGCATATCCCAAAACAGAAGGTACCCCCAATCTGTATTCCCGGTTTGTCCTTTACTGTTGAATTTTGTGACAAACGGTTTGAATTGTTTTGTATAATTTGCAAAAACAACTGACAGATCACCATTTTTGCAAGGATGGGAAAGGTCAGCAGAAATAATAAACATCTCTTTCATTGATTTGCTAATTAGTTGCCAATTAAAGTGACCACATTCCTAATCATGTAAAACACTCTCTGGCCAATAAATACTTACTCAGCATCTGCTCTAGTTTTCCTGCTGCAACTTGCTGCTTCTTTTGAGCCTATTTTTAAAGGGAACATTTTAAAGGGGGCATGTAGTGTGCATTTCTAGGTCTACAATTTTATTCTGGGGCTCTAATGGCATATTTTTGCATGATTTACAGTTCATAAACTCCGGATTTGTATTATGTCTGTCTCTTTATTGAGCCCTTTAGGTCAGTTTCTATCTGAAAAATGATGTTTAAGGTCCTGTCTCTTAAATCCTTCCTCTCCATGAGCCCACTCTGTTCTGATTGGCAGGCTAAGAGAGGATGACAATGGAAAGCTCACAAGACAAACAATAGTAGCTGGATTTTCTTTTTTTAAATACTCTTTACTCAAAATGTGAACGTCTTACATACATTCATATATGTTTGAACTGGAAAATGAGACACCAACAATGCACAGAGATATGGATAGAGACGGAAACATACAAACAGCTGCTTGTGGGCATGTACCAACAATCTGACGTTGGATGGGTTGAGGTAGAGGTAATGTTGCAACAAGGGCGCCCTGAGCAGGCATGGCTTTTCATTCAAGACAGGTTTTGAAACAATGTTGCAGTATAACATACAACTGACTTTGCAACACTCTATAAATCATAGAAATAGTGTCCCTGTGTATTTCTGCTCTGAGAGTACATATTGTCACACACAGCTGCACTATCAGACTAGCAAAGCCTGCAGCAGAAACAACCATTGCCACCAGGAATACAATTATAATTTGAATACAAAGTGTGTCAGTGATTATGTTTTTTAGCCTTGATGACCTAACTGCATGATTTCTTTTAAAACAATTATAGTAAACACACCGCTTTATTAGCCTTGCCAGTATCGGGTTAGATCTCTTTTTGCCTTCAGAACTGCCTGAAGTCTGTGTAGCAAAGATTCAACAAGGTGAAGGAAGCACTCCTCAGAGAATTTGGTCCATATTGACATGATAGCATCACGTTGATGCATATTTGTTGGCTTTACATCCAGGATGCAAATCTCCCTTTTTCTATTGGAATGGATCTGATGATCATCGGAGGCCATCTGAGTATCTTTTGTGAAGAAAATATTCCCCACACCATTACACCACCACCACCAACCTGAACTGGTGATATAAGGCACGATGGATCCATGCTTTCGTATTGCTTATAGTAAATTCTGGCGTACTACCTGAAGGTTGCAGCAGAATTCAAGACTCATTGAACCAAGCCATTTCAATCGCCTTTCTTCTCCATTCTGATACTCAGTTTGTCTCATGCTCTGCATGCTTAAACGCTGACATGTAACCGGGATATTAGATATTTGTATTAATGAGCATTTGAACAGACGTACCTAATAAAGTTGAAATGACTGGTAGCAAACTAAACATTTTGTTTGTTTGTTTTGTTTGTTTTATGAAGATGGATTTGTGATATAGTCAGTGCCTTGTTACCACATGTTTATATCTTACTGCCATCTGAAGTCTTACATTTGCAAAGAGTTCCTACAATTTAGGCCATGGAAACTTCCACTATAAATTGATACTAATTACATAAATAGACATAATAATAATAACTAATAACTTTAATAACTAGAAATCTCTTTTTTTTATTTGAGATCTAGAGAAAAACTGTTATTATATCATTATTAAGTGTGTCCGTCCGATTACTTATATCACTAGTAGTTCAAAGTGTTTTACAGGTAGCAGAACTTACCAGAAATATTCTCTGGATTTAGGTTACCTGAGTGTCTTTTGTGTCTTTGTATAATCTCAGACTGCATGTTGCTGACATCAGGGCACTGTGGGAGCTGTACCATCTGCTACAGGACTCCTTGTTCTTCTTGTCGCTAAAGATAGCTCTTTATGATTTTGTTTGGTTCTGTGTTTTGGCTCTTTGTCATGTTACACAATAAATCTGGGATGTTGAGAAGTCTCCTTGATGGGTGTTTCATGATGAATAAGAGACTAAACAGCTCAAGTGCCTCAAAATTTTTGCACAATAGAGTAAAAAGATAATTACTGTCGTACAGCTCCCTTTGCACTACAAAGCGCGCTACACTGTATGTTTCACTGAAAACTGTTGAAACTATCAAGTCTAAACTATCAATAGGCCCCGATATTCCATTCTCAGTCTCTTTTCGCAGTGTGCTCAGGCATCTGTAAGCCAGTGCCTGTTCTCACACATGAGAGTTAACATGTTGTCAGAAAGGTTTCTATATTTAGAGGCACCTCCCTGAGAGGTTGGCTAACTAAAGTTGAGGAAACGCACACTTCAGTTGGAAGAGAATCAGCTGGGGCGAGCTCTCAAGTCACAGAACTCTGTTGGAATTTTTAAGTCAGATATTCACTTGTCACATTAAAACAATCAGACTCGGGCTGTGAGCAGCTGCTGATCCTCTGATAATACAGGCACGCAAGACAGTGAGAGAAAGCTTGTGTTTGGAAAATAAATATATACAGCTAGCCTATAAATACTTGATATAGTCATGCAATAAATACTGAATATATTGAAAACATAAAAAAGTGACACCAAATTAGCCCAGCTATAAACTTTATGTAGTCTTTTTATGTCATATTTGAAATGAAAAGAAAGATTTCTCTGTAGTTTTAATCAAAGATCCAGGAGGATTACATCCCATTTGTGGCTTGTCGTTGGGATCAGACATCAATTTGCTTCTGTGTATGATAGCAAGTCTTGCTACACCGCATATGTGGGCAGGGAATGAGAGGAATGTTTGCTCACCTCTCCATCATAATCTGTTGTTCATCAAAGAGATCTATTTTCTGCCCTCTTTGTACCTTTTCACCGGACGGCAAACTCTGACAAAGTGCCTGGGTCTGTGCTTTCTAATGATGATATATGAGAGTTATCCTGAGGATGTTGTCAGATCAGGGACTGTGCTGTGGGTGTAAACCTACGGGGTGAGATGAGGTAAAAAAAAAAAAAAGTCTTTCTTCTGTGATTCAAAAAGATTATCTGGTGATGGAGTGCTACTCTTGAGAACCCTGAGGTTCTTTAACTCTGTTAAATAGACCTTAACGTTGACTATTATTAACCCCATTTTCTAATGTGTTTATCTATAATTGAAACTATCACGACTATCACGGATCTAAGCTGTTCAATAAGATACTTGCTCCTTCAAGGGTCTTGATTCACAGATGGCAATATATATATATATATATATATATATATATATATATATACACCTTTCTGTGATAAGAAAAACATGTGTTGTAATGCTGTTTAGAAAAACTGCCAGAATCTGGGTTTTTGGTGGATTTTCAAATATCTATGTGGTGGCAGAAATAAAGATTAGTTTACAAATCTTTAAATACATACTCCTTAAAATGGATCCCACTGCGTGTGAAATCTCGCTGTTGTTCAGCTTGTGCTGCTTTGACACAGTGTATTTTACAACAGCCATTTCTCAAACTGACACAGAATAAAGAAGGGTCGCGGCCTCCTTCTGTTTAATTATAGCATCTTGAGAAAAGCAGCAGAAGCCATCGAAACAGCTATTTGCAAGGAGGGAGCCCAGGCAGAAATGAGGCAGAAATCTATATTTTGGTGCATTGATATTTGGCGTATTGAATGTGTTCTCATTTTGCAAAGCACTAGACTCATGGCAGCTGGTTTAGCTTTTTTTTCTGCTGTATGCTAACATGAGAAAAACACAAAAGTTTTTCTTTGGAAAGTTGCTAGGTTTTTACTCGGTTTAATCCAGTTCTTCTACCTGATTATTGTCAAAGGAATGGCTTTTGTTTGTTAAGCCACTTTACACTGGCCTATAAATCATTCAACCTTGAAAAAAGCACCTAACTCAAGGGATGAACCATTGTTGTGTCTCCACACAATAAAACTTAGGAGAGAACTAGTTTTAAATTGTATCTTTAGATAATTTACTAGGTTGTTACTAGCAGCCTGTCACTAAACATGTTCTCTTTAGAAGACTTTGTGAAAAATAAAACCGCAGTCTGATTGAATTTTTTTTTTTAAAGCCATCAAGGTGTTTCCCAAAAAAACTTTTACCCGAAAACTTGGGATATCTTGGCATGGTCTGCAGTGTGTCCTTAGAAAAAAAAAACTGAGGAAACTGGTGAAATGAAGGAAAAAGGAGGAAGTGACAGGTCTGAAAAATGGACCACAGCAGATGAATAGTATCTGAAAGTCATGTTCTTACAAAATACAAAACAAATCCAAAAAAATGCCTGATCAAGGTCCTTCATTCATCTAGTATTCACTGTATTCTTGACAGGGTTTTAGTGGAGGGGTGGCTGTGAAGAAGCCATTTTTAAGAAAGAGAAACAGTGACAAAACGCTGAGGTTTGCCAAGAACTAGACTGAAAATCAGTGGTAACAGGATTTATTGAGTGATGAATCAATTCTGTAAATTTTTGGCTCAAATTGCCACCAGCCTATATGAAGGATGTCAGTAGAGAAGCGCAACAGTGTACAACCATCTGTAATACACTGAAGACTCGGTCATGGTTTGGGGATTTGTCAAAACTGATGGAATTAGGAGCATAGAGAAGTGCAGTCAGAGCCACCATGTAATACCATCTGGAAAATTTTTGAGCACCAGCTTTACTTTTTAATATGACCATAAATCAAACACACTGCCAGTGCAGTAAAATCATACCTGGAAAGACAAATACTTAACGGATTGCTATCAGCCATGGATTGGCCTCCCCAGAGCCCAGACCCCAATATTATTGAAGCAGTGTGTGACCATCTTGATGAAGAATGGAACAAAAAGGCAGCCAACATCCAAAGAAAAGCTTTGAACGTCCTTCAAGAAGTCCGGAGAACTATTCCTGAAGACTTCTTAGAGAAATTACAAGAAAACTTGCCTAAGGAAGATCAGGCTGTATTGAGGAGTAAAGGTGATCATACATTAGAGTTGTTCTCTGTTTTTGAAATTTGAATAAATCATTACACCTATTTCCCATTTTCCAAGGAAAATAGACAGAAATGAGGACTGGATGAAGACTTTTGCACACTACATACCAAAACGTCTACATTGTTGATTTTAGTCCATCATCTATAAATACCTTGCTTAGGGCAGATTAATTAAATAAAGCACTTTGGAAATGATTTTTATTCTTAATAGAAAACTCTGCGAATTTTTATAACCTGAGGTAATGCTTATGAAGCTTTTGTCAACTTAAGGGAAGGAGAACTGTTAAATAAGGATTTTACCAGAATCCCAAAGTATCAGCACTAATTAAAGTGCACAATGATTATTTATTTACACGCTTATTTCATTTTCTGCAAACTTACATTTACAACTAATGTGTTCTTCACCAATAGTGCCCTTAAACTGTCAGCAAGCAGCTCAGTATCAGTGATAGCAGCGTGCACAGATAAACTTGATTTGTTTTGACTGTTGAATTGGCAAATCGGACGGATTTGATTCGCAATCTTCACTTCACTCTTGAAACACAAGTTTTTTTTCTTTTCTTTTTTCTTTAAGTAAACACAAAAAAACCCATTACATCCGGTTTTCAATTTTTCAGAAATAATGGCTTTCAACACTATCATTATCCTCCATAGTTTGTGAAAAGAAGAAGAGTGCTGCTGATGTTTGTAATTTTCTTTTTTAAATTTCTAAATAAAAATGGCATATAGACCAATCAGACACAACATTATGATCACTGACAGGTGAAATGAATAACACTGATTATCCCTTCTTCATAGCACATCCGATTAGGGAACAAGAATCTCCAAAGCTGCAGCTCTTGTGGGGTGTTCCTGGTCTGCAGTGGTCAGTATCTATCAAAAGCGGTCCAAAGAAGCAACAGTGGTGAACCAACGCGAGCCAACAGGCTTTAATTGTTTCCATTGCTGAAAAAGTTAATGCTGGCTCTGATAGAAAGGTGTTAGAATAGACAGTGCATTGCGGTTTTTAGTTTATGGGGCTACATAGTCACAGCAGCCATCTTGACCCTGTCCACCACTAAACCGGCAATAAAGAGCAAGGGAGCATCAGAACTGGACCATCAACCAATGGAAGAGGTTGGCCTGGAGTAATGAATTACTTGGATGCCTGGGGACGAGTGCAACTCTCCCATTGGAAGCACATGGCACCCAGATGTACTATGTGAAGATGGCAAGCTGATGGAGGCAGTGTGATGTTTGAGCAATAATTGGTTATGGAAACCTTGGGTACTGCCATCCATGTGGATGTTATGTTAACATGTACCACCTACCTAAGCACTGTTGCAGAACAACAACAACACCCTTTCATGAAAACAATATTAGCTGATGGCTCTGGCCTCTTTCAGCAGGATAATGTGCCCTGCCACAAAGGAAAAATGGTTCAGGAATCTCAATTTCAAAAATGATTCGGTTCTCAATTCAATCGAGCATCTGTGGGATGTGATGGAAAAACAAGCCCAATCCATGTATTGCCACATCCATCTATCTATCTATCAGACCAAATACATGAAGCCCACTATCTACAGTAATGAACTGGCCTTACTCTGTGCTGAGCTCTGTTCTTTTCAGTCTTTCTGTATAACAGCTTTTAGAGGTAAAATGAACCAAAGTACTGTAACCTGGATTGCACATGTAATAACATGTCAAAGGTGTCAAACTCATTTCCTGCACTCAGCTCGCTACCAAAGGAGACCAAAGTCGCCTCCCTGAGAAAATAAATCATAATCCGAGACCGTGTCGTCCACGTTGTTTTTAATTTACACCACTGAGTTAAATCTTCTCTTTGACTGATGACTGAGAACCTTCACAGACAAATCTTCTCTTTGCTCAATCAACTCAACAGAGAATCGCAGATATTCTGCTCGTTTTAGTCCATAAGAAGCTCTACATCTCGTTTTATGTATTTCTAAGTGAATTCAATTGCTAATGCAAGTGTTTTGCCTTTAAACACTTTCTATTTCTATCCAAGTGCCAAATAAACTGATAGCTGCTTTCCTGTGCAGCGCTCCAACGAGACACTCCCTTTGTGCAGAATGTATCCTGCAGAACTGCCAGTTCAAAGGAAGAAAAAAATCAATGTCCTCTCAAAGTGCCACATTATATAAACCCCAGCAATCAGAAACATGATCAGATTCAATATTTGCACTGTTATGTGGCCATGTTCACTGACATATCATGATATGGTGCATTTGCAGTGTTGTTGTTAATCTTTGGTCATTTCTTTTTTTTTTTGCACTGTTGCATTACAGTATATGTGAAGCTTTTAGATTTGTTCCCCTTTTGTTTGAAAGTTTTAAATGTAGTAAGTGATTAATAAATAAGATTTCTAAATCACTTAATACATAATAATTTGGGCTGGGCCATATCATATCATTCACGGTAATACCGGTATAATGTCGGGCAACGATAAGAAAATGAAATATCGCGATAGAATATGGGTAAAACGCGCATGTGCAGTGCCCTTGTTTTCATACACACATGGTGGAAAAAGCATGGCGGCGACGGAGAATGAGAAGGGCGAAAGTAGATTGTTGAATGAAACAGATGAACCAGAATTGGTTTGTAAAAATGCTGCAACTTCAGTGGTGTGGAACTGGTTTAGCTTTTGTCCATCAGATACACAACAAAGCACTATTTTTGGTAGAGCATGCTAGCGGGCCGTCGTGATTTTTGGAAAATACGGCACACTTAAAATCACCTTTGATTTTTCTGACAATCGACAGTGCCCCTTATAATCCCGTGTGCCATGTGTATGAATTCCGGTTGTGTTTACTGACCTCGAAACAATTTTATATCGTACATGGCGCTCGAAAATCTGTCAAATGTTTTAGTACGACTTTGCTAAGCTACGAACCCACACCGCTTGATGGATTGTTGGATCATTACGGCTACCGTAGGCAGGCACCTCGCGGAGTGATACGTACTGTGCTTCAACATAATATTACCGTATTGTGTGTGTAACCTCTTTTTACGTTTTGTGGATATTATACATGGTTATGCTGAGGATATGTCGGCCAATTTCCACTGGAAATGTCTTTTGGTTAAACTGTCACAAAGGAATTTGCATTTGCACTGTTACATTTTTATATAACTTTAATGCACATAAAAAACAGCTGCTTGTTTAAGTGAAAATACATTGATGGGGTTTTTTGCACTAATAAAGTTGTGGAGTTGTAAAGTACTTTGTCTAGTGTCAATTATATCGTCAGTTATATCGTTATTGCAAATTTTCAAATGTATATCGTGATAAATATTTTTATATTTTTATATCATATCGCCCTGCTCTAATAATAATAATAATAATAATAATGATGTGTTCTGTATATGTAGAAAGACACTAAATATCATGAAAGTCCATCCTCCCATTCTTTCCCAACAGACCAGAAAGTCTGCCTCTAAACCAACCAGTGAAGTTTGCAGCAGGCTGTGACGTCAAAACCACATAAGCATAACCCCCACTAGAAGAGATCTGCCTGAGTAGGCAGCCACTGCTATTTCCTCACCAGAGTTGCTTTTTCAAGCTAAAATATCTCAATCAGGAGCAAAGAACACCAAATCTGTTGTTGGCTGTAAGAGTGAACACAAGAGTCTTCATGTACTCCCAGCATCTGGGAAACTAAATACAAGTGGATTACTTTTATTTTTATGGCAATGTGGTCTGCACCACAGTGGCAAAATCCTTATCTCACAGCCAAGAGATATTTTGAAATTGTAATGCTGAGGCACAGATAGAAATGCTGGAAACCAGGAAACCAAAAGTTGTGTTTTTATCGTAGAGTTTTTTAATAGTTTCTCTCTGACTCTCTGTGCTTACACATAACTTATTTAAACACAGACAAATTCCTAATAAAGCCTTCCTTGTTTTTCCTTCCTGTGGCCAGACAACGGAATTAGTGAAAAGAAAAACATGACTAATGTGCTGCATGTGTGTGCTACATGTTAAACAGCAGTCACTTACAAGCCATTTCCAAAGACGTTTTTTGGCAAAGTTACCCTGCACATGTTGTGAAACAACAAAATGTCTCAAACAGCTGCCATATCAGGTGAATGTGCTGCTTCTACCATTGGCTTATCCACTGTGTGACTGGCAGACCTGTGTGTGGCGGGTCTGCTGGATTTAAGGCTACAGACACTGAAACATCTCTTAGATCTTGACACTCTGTTTAGATTTAATAATATTCTGTTCAACCAGAGCTGAAACTTGAAATACATGATCAAGGGACATTAACTTGTTAAAAAGGGTCACAGTCTGGAAACTAAAGCTGTTTTCACACGTGCGCTGAAGTCTTGAACTTCACTATGTGAGAACAAAAAATGTCAGAATCAATCTGTATAAGGTCCATGTGATGTCAGATTGAGCCCAAGTGTGAACAGAGCGAGTAATTGCCCAGAGATTTCACAAAGGTGAGCGTGCATTCTGATGACATTTCTATCATGTCACCTGCACGCTCTATCCTGGTGTCCCCCCTCCCCAAGCCCCTGCCTAAACCAAAGAGTATCTCCAGTAGTGTCAAACACACATGCTACGTGTGAAAGAGCAAGACTGGTCAGTGCGTCCCTGATCATTCAGACAGTTACGTGTGACATTTATGTGTGAAAACAGCTAAAAGCTGGGCCAGAAACCATCTTTTATAATAATAACCTTTTCGCATCTTATGACTCAAGCGGACTGCAAAGAAACAAAAAACTCTGCACCTCCTCTTTCTTTACAGGTTAAAGCCTGATACAGCAGCTTTTGCCCAAACATAGATCTTTTCAGACCAAACTGGGTGAGTAATACAAAGTGGAATGAAGAACAACATTCAGGGAAATAAGATGTGTGGGTGCAACGGGGTGAACAGATGACTTTCACCTAGGAGAGTGAGGTTCAATTTGAGTGAAGCTAAAAGTCAGCAGTGACTTGTTTTTGGCGCGTATGTGTGCGTGCTCATCTGGAGGGGGGCTTAGACGAGCGATATATTTAAATTCTGATGTGTGTTTTCTTTCTTTTTTTGCCCCTTCAAATTTCAACTTACTGAAAGGATCTGAAAACTCTCTCCACCACTGGTTAAAACCTCCCACAAGCTGAGAAGATCATGAAAATTTGATGACTGTAATAAATTACTCTAGAAGCTTTAGACCACAGATAAGACAGCACCACTCTCCTTAAGTACAGACCTACCAGGTGATTACTGTAAACACAGGAAAACTAATTTAGCAAGGGTGTATCCAGTCATATTACTTCTTTGTTCTCAAATAATAACTTTTGTTTCAGGTTATGGGAATGTTGACACACAACTACCACTGTAGTGGCTTTCCTGACATTGATGAAGCTGTAAATAAAGAGCTTGAAAAGTCACAGCATGTCCATTCTTCCTGGAGCAAGAAAGACATTTTTACACTAGTCGCAATTAAAGCAAACGTGAAAACAATAGAAGAAAAAAAATCTAAAGCGACGTCGCAGTAAGAAGCTTGCATATCCTTTGTTTTTTGGGGGGTTTTTTGCACAAAGGCATTTAGGAAAACTTGTCATTAGAAACATACAGCTGCTCTATTTTCTGAGCGGTGATAATGTGCTCTCGTAAGACTTTTGACAAGAGGAAGCACACATGAGGCATGAGTTCATGGCGAGTTTATGTCATGTGAGAGTACAGCAGCTGAAAAGCAGCTTCTATCTATCTGCAAACAGAAACACGAGGGCAACTTAGAATAACAGCGGCACATTATAGGTGTTCATCTACCAAGGATCCTGCTTAAGGTGTGATATATGCTTCATTGGAGGCTCATAAATAATTGACTCATTACATAATGGTGAAGACAACCTTCCTTCCCTTAGACATTATTTACTGTATAAAGAAAATTCCTTTGAATATATACGACAAACCGCCAATTCCTGAGGAATCAATGTTGCACACATTCGTAAGTTTATTAAACCATCTATTGTATGTATTCTCAATCCGTATTCGCAGCAGCCCAGGGTGTTTTCTGCCGTTCATCAGAGAGGCTGTTTTCTCTATTGAGATAAGAAATTAAATCTGCAGGAGCGGAGGATGCTGGGTTTGCTGCAGGGTGGTGAAGCAGCAGCTCTGATAATGGAGCCGACTCCCATTGCGCAGGCTATGAGGCAAACAGCCGTGGCGCCAGCCCAACCCTGCCTATGTGAGAGGATAGTTAACAGAGTCACTCAGCTGAGGATCTCTCTCTCGTTCTCTCTCTGCCGCTCTCTCCTTTCTGTATGTGAACATGTGGTTAAAGCTGTATGTGACAAAGCGAAGGAAAAGTATGAGACGCTGTGCTTTTGAATTGCTCTGTTTCTCAATTCGAGCAAGCGTGTGGGAGAAAAAAGGAAATGAAAGAGTAAAACTGCAAGCTTCGCCTTTGTGAAGGGAATATGCTCCCATGATGAGTCAAACATATTGACCCTGAGCGATCGATCGAGTCAAAGGGTGACAATATTCCTTTAGCATATCGTTATCAAAGCCTCTTTCCTTTCTGTCCGACTGCCGCCATCACTTTCCTCTCACATTAACAGTCTGGATGTTTTGTAGAGTGTTATGCAAATGTAAAGAGGGTTTTAATTTCAATTTGGGAACTCACCAGAATACTGGGCTGTTTTGGATGCTCCTCACAGGGTTCAGTTCAAAGCAGCCTGCGGAGAGAAATAAACGGTCACACCTTAATGTGCAGGCACAAATAACATTGGGGGCCATACAGCAGCAGTTGTAATAGTGTCAGAATTGTAAAAAGGTTCAATTTATAGTTCAATCTTTGATTCCATCCCAGACTTAATACAAATGACTTGATATTTCTGTCTTGGTGGAACAAATAATTTTCTGCCTACAGAGCCTCTTACCCAGGTGGAATTTTCGAGAAGAAATATCGCTCTACTTGCCTCCGACTCTAAAGAAGATTTCCAGCTTTACATAGATAATTAATATTTTTCTCAAGTCTATGTAATAATTAACCTTGGATTGTCATTACAGCTATTAAATAGGATGAATGGATTCAATGAATGCCGACTGCTGAATGCTGAACATGTCGTTTCTGCAGGTTTTGCGACCTGCTTTTGTGCCATGCACTAAGTAACACACTGCATTATCGCTGCAAATTTTATTATTAAGATGTCACCCATAGAAAAATCGAGAGGTTCAGTAAAGGTAATAACTTTAATAGAATGATAAAGAAATACCGTAAGGTATTTTAATCCAATACAGCCTCCACACTGACCAAGCGATTAAAGATTATATTGCGGGCACAGAAACAATCTGTCCCAGCTCATTAATTACACCCGCCTTTTCAGTTAAACAGTTATTTAATGAATTAAATTAATCATCTAACTAATCATTTCATTAATTAACAACATCTGCACTGATTCTTCTGCACTGTCTCAAAGCTGTGAACCAACCTTAAACCTCTTATTAGCAATACCAAAACCTTTTACTACCTTTATGCTAAAAGGTCAAAGCAGGATCAGGTTTTTACAGATAGATGGCTTTAGCTTCCTCTCTCCAAATAATTTTTTAATAAAAGACATTTTATGAATTCATGAAGATATTAGCTCATTTGGAATTTGATGGCAACACGAAGCTGGAAACGCAATTGGTATTAAACAGAAAAGACTTGAAAATCATTTAGCAAAGAATTAGGTTAATTGGCAACAGGTCAGTAACACCACTGGGTCTAAAATAGCATCTTAGAGAGGAAGAGTTTCTCAGAAGATGCACAAGATACCCAAATTTGCAAAAGACTGCATCTACAAATTACAGAATCATGTTTCTCAACATAAAATTGCAAAGGCTGGGAATATCTCCCACACCTCTCTATGGTACATAACATCATCAAACAATTGAGATTATCTGGAGAAATCTCTGTGTGAAAGAGACAAGGCCAAAACTCAATATCAGAGGCCTGTGATCTTCAGGCTCTCAAGAGCTCCTGCATTAAAATCACTGCATGGGCTCAGGAACACTTCCAGAAGTGCAAGCTGAAGCTCTTTCACACAAAGAAGAAGCTATATGTGAACATGAAACAGAAATGCCACCATTGTCTTTGGGCCACTGTTCATTTGAAATATAATGAGGCAACTGGAAAACTATGAACATGGGTAATCTGCATCCTCCAGATTACAGAGAAAAGAGAAGAGGGACAATCTGACTTGTTATCAGCATTTAGCTTAAAAGCCCAGGTTTCTGATGGTATGAGGATGCATTACTGCTTATAGAACTGGCAGCTTCACATCTGAAAAGACACCAATAACCTCCTAAGACCCGAACTCTTCCACAGCATGCATTTAATTTCTCTTTGATATTTGGGCTGATTGGGACCTGATGAATGTAAAAACAAAGAATAACCAGATTTTTCTTTACCCGATTTTTGTTTTTAAGAAAAATGAGAGCCACATATGAGGATATTAGTTTAAAATTTCGATAGCACACTGGCAGTATAATGTTCTCGTAAGTGGATATCAGGCCCCTGTAGAGCATAATGGAGTATTTTGGTCTAAATAACCCAAAATGTGATATCTACATATGTGGATTATAGGGCAACATATACAATGTCTTGCATATTTCAGCAAGTCAATGCTAAAGAACATACTGCAGCTATTGAAACAGCATGGCTTCATAACAGAAGACTCCCTGAACTGCTGACCTGGCCTGCCTGTACACATTTGGACCACCAGTAAGTGAAAGTTACAGTAAAGAAGACCCAGGGCTGTTGAGCAGCTCGAATCCTTTATCAGACAAAAATGAGACAACATTCCTCTTCCAAAAGTCCAGCCGCTGCTCTCCTCAGTTCCCAGATGTTTACATACTGTTATTAGAAGAAGAGGGGATGCTACACAATCATAAACACAGCCCATTAAACACAAAGATGTGTTGCTGCTATTAAATTCAGAATGAGAAATTGCTCAATTTCTCAGCTTAAACATTTCATATGTTTTCTGTGGTTAATTGCCAAAAAAACTTATTTCATTCTGATTTTCTTTCGATTTTACAAGCGTCCCAACTTGAGTTCATAGTACTGCATGCCAAAAATATTCCACTAGATATTTTTGATCCATCAACTTGTATTCAAGTGTGTAAAAATGTGTTGTTGTTGTTGTTTTAATTTACAGCAACTAACTCACATCACCCACCATAAAAACCAATGGCAATATCTGGCAGACAGACGATCTGTTATTAACACGTTTTTGGATGTAAATAGGAAAAGTTTCAAGCTAAATTATGAACTGATTCTCTGCCTCTTGATTTGACAGCATACGTGACAAATGATCCTTTACTTCCTCCCTTCTACATTAAAGCACTGACTGGGTATAAACCCAGCATGTACCATCTAAGTTTGGTGTAAACACTTTCCCAAATACACAAAGAAAATGTCAAATCTCATTGAAGCCACTGCAGAAATATAAATAGGTTAAAATTGTTCAAGGCAGCTTTCTTTCTGTCTCTCCCCAGTTCACTAAATGTGCACATGGAGCTATCATTTTTAATTGAAGCTTTAGGAGATGAAGAAAAAGAGGAACAGTTTTTCAGGAGTAATGACTACATAGGAATAGCTCTGATTCTCCTCTGTCAAATTTAATTGCCAAAACAGCCATCTTGATTAAAATCTCAACAGGCCTTTTTATCAGTCCCAGCCATGGCAGAGAAAGCGTGTTTGTCCAAGCAATAAATATTTACCAACCCAAACTCTCCATTCTACCAAGTGTAAACAAGGTAAGTCTCTACAAAAGACCCTGACATTGAGAGCAACCTTTAGAAGTTGTTCAGTAGCAATCAATTACATCAGATAGAGACATGCCCCCACTTCTTCTTCTGTGTCGAGTTTGCAGCTCACCTCCTGCCTACACGGGCTCTCTTAACGTGCACTGTGGGTGATATTCCAAACATTAGCTAAATCCAAAATCATCAAGTTTAATCTAATACAGCTTATTTCCTTTGACATTACATAATGTCAAAGAGCCAGCATTCCCTGACCTGAACAGCAATGTGAAAAGTACAATTTCATGGTTGCTGCTCTTCCCTGAGATGCCTATTCTATCTCTGTGTTCTTAAAGGACTAAAGATTTGACTAATACATACTGTACACACTCGAGCCGCAAATATCACCAGTGCTTTTCAAGACGGTTTAAGCCGTCATAGCACATATTGTAAATGCACGCTACCTGCCCCTCCATCGACTCATCAAACTCCCACTCAGACACATCAAACACATCTAGTGCGTGCGCATCCGCGTCACTTGAGTGACATGCCGATTGGGTTTCGTGCGAGGATTTTCTACTCTGCATATGGCTGATTGCTGCTATTTCTCTAATTAAAAACACTGTAGAGGGATGTGTGACTTCCAGTGGTGAGGAGAAAGGTCGGATGCTCGAAAACAAAAGCAGTTTTGCTTCAAAACATCTTTCAGAGATCAGATGTCATTAGACTCATATACCGCCTCTAGCCAGTTCTTCAGTTGTGCCAAAACAGATGGTGTGTGTAGCTTTTAAAGCTCGACTCCTGTGGCTAAAAATATATAGGGCTCAGAGCTTGTTAATTCCCTTCAATCAATATATTTTCTCTGTCATTACAAAGAAAAGTAACTCATATTGATTATTATTTACCAGACTGAAATTTTTAATGATTTAATTCACCCAAATCTACATATCTTAAGTATTTTCTATCATACAGTGAGAAGTAACGTTTCATATGCTCACATTCACAATGCAGAACCACAAAAGATTTTTGCTACAATGACTAATTTAGCCAAATACCAGCTAATTCTAGTACTATAACTGCCTAATCAATTACCAGCAACACTGTCTGCCATAAAAATAATATCATGACTCTAAATTCTATACATTTAAAGTCTTATATAATTGTTATACTGGTGATTTCTATTTGACTGATGATTCATTAGATACTGCAGCAGTGAGTGTGGAGGTTTGCTTCTCCCTGCTTTTGTTAACCCAGCGTAGCAACCCAGGCTTTTCATCTGCAGCCACCCTCAAGGACAAACAGCTTTTTGTTCACCGCTTTTTGAGAACCTCAGCCGTTCAGTACACAGGGTGAGGCAGCCGTTTGGATAGAGGTAAGCTTGGATTTTAATCACGCCCCGCATATTGACAAAATGGAAGCTTTTAGATGACTACTCTAGTTTTATCCCCCCCAAAATGATGTCACGTTACTGATGGCCATAGAAACTTTATCAGTCGAAGCACTCTGTAGAATTCCTAATGTGTTTTTCATTAGTAATAATCATGACTCAGCAGACTCTCAAACTGATGGCAGTAATAGCACCAGGACCACCTTTAGCAGCAATAACTTTAAGTAATCATTTTCTCTATGCCTTTATCAGTCTCTCACATCACTGTGCAGAAATTCTGGTCCACTCTTCTTTACAGCGTTGCTTGAGTTCAGTGGAAGATTGCAGAAAGGGCGCTTATATACAGAGTTCACGGTCAACTCACGACATCCTCTGTGGCTACAAATCACACCCAAATCATCGCCCCTCCACCACCCTGCCTCCCAGTTAATGTGAGGCATCTCCATTTTGGTCTCATCTTTCTAAGGACGCTGTTTTGTGGTTTGTTCAAATGCAACTTTGTAAACCTAAGCCATGCTGCCATGGTTTTTTGTTGTTTTGTTTTTTTTAGAGAAAAGAGGTTTTCTCCCCAAGCCAGACTTGTTCAGTCATCTCTTTAATTCTGCTGTTATTAGCTTTAACATTTAACATGCTAACTGAGGTCTGTAGTGTCTAAGATGTAGCGCTTTGGGGTTTTTTTTCATTAGACCCACCATTAGATGGTCTGACCTACGGAATTGTGTTATTGTGTTACCACACATGCTCCTGACCAGCAAACTCCCAAAACTTCTGCTTGTGGTCACACAAAGTGGATTTGATAAGCAGTACATTGAAAGACCCTGGAATATTAAATCTCTATACCTCGGTCTAAAATATGTTTAAAAATAGCAAGCGCATAGAATACATACTTCTCTATTACTCTGCTTGACTTGCCAGAAGGTTAATATAAATATTTTAAGGCCATGGCCCAGTTTGCGATCACAAAAGCAAATCTAAAAACAAATAAAGAACCATATATACAAATTGGGGTTATGAACCTAACCAGTCAGATGAATTGTAAATTGTAAGAGGCATATGGAGGCCTAGGGAGTCTGAGCAAGAAGCGACATAATGAGAAGAAATGAGAAGAAAAAGGATGCAAAGATGCAAATACCCACGCCATTGCAATGCATGCTAAAGTGATGGTTTGACTGCAGTGTTTTTCCTCTCTTGAGGATGTTAAATATGCTGTGATTTTTATCAGACACCAAACAGCCGTATTACACTGTTGCCTCAGCTGAGCGCGATTTAGCAGACAGCATATGGCTCTCTTAGCATGCCCACAGTTGGCATACTGTCCATTACCAGTACCTCTAGGGCAGCCAATGTGACCTCTAGAGAGGAGATCGCTCCCAGACAAAGGCAACAACCTAAGGCAAAGGCCAGCTGAGGGCTCAACTGCAACGAGCGGGGACACATGAATGCGCAAATGCAAAAATGTGCTTATGATTTACGATAACATTTATCATGACTAGGATGTTGTGACTCCTTTGTTAGGAAGGAAATCTCTTTGTGGTGCAGACAGTGACCACTGAGACACTGAGCAATAATACAAGATGCCTGAGAGAATCACGTCAAATAAGATACGCTCTAATAATTGCCATGGTTATGCAGCTATTTTTAATAAAAAAGCACACAGTTACATTTGCAAGTCTATGTTATCCTAAACTGTGTACTACGTATATAAGTCAGTGAACCGCAGAGAGCAAGGTGACTGAGTAGTACCCTTTAGTCATCTCATATGATAAACTATAAACAGAACACGGCTGTGCACAACTTGGCCAAAGAGGTCAGCAGGGTCAGCGGTGTGTCTTGGACATGCAAACTAAGAGCATGTGAAGAATCAGAGTTTCCCCTCAAATCTTGATGAGTCAGGATGGATCGTCTCCGTGGCTCATCATCTGATGCTACGGTAGTGAGCTCTTTCCCCCTCCCCTTTCCCCCTTGCGAACACAAGCCTCTGATGATGTCCGTAATGCTATTTATACACTTAGGCACACTCAGCACATTTACCAGCATCACACAAATAATCAGCAGGTATGAGAGACAGCGTGCAAGAAGGATAGGTTTGCTATCGGTTACAACAACTTCTGGCTTCCTAATTTCACAGAGAAATGTACCAGGTGTGGAACAACACAGCTCTGGCTGCATCTCCCGGGTTATTTCATTCTGTGCTGATGTACTCGGCTCAAAACTGAAACTGAGGTTTTACTGCAGACATAAACAAGCAACTGTCTGTAATAATGGGCATTTTTAATGAAAAATCTTTAATGGGCATATAGATTCTTCTGAGCAATATAATACGGTGCCAGAGAACTTAAAGTCCATATCAGAAACATTTCAGGTTTCTTACTAATAGGACACTGCACAACTTTAAATTCTCTGCAGAGGTGTGCTGTAGCAACTGGCCACTTAGTTTTCTGAATAAAAAACAAGAATACATCATTCATAAGCTAAAATAATTACCACACCATAGCACGGCAAAGCATTTTTGGTTTAATATATATATATATATATATATATATATATATATACATGCATGTATGCACTATATGCACATGACAGTAATTGAGATAAAAACAGAAGCATGTTGTACCCAAAGTATTGCTTTTTTCTCCTTTTTTGCTGTTATTGGTATTATTACTCAGCCCTGGACTTTGCATTAGTGGAACTGTTTTTTGTTTCTCTCTCTTTTTTTTACCCTTAATTTGAAGGCAGACTGTATACAGAGTCCAGAAATGAAACCCCACGATTTTTTCAGCAAAAATGGCTGCAAATTTGAACACAACTGCAAACAAATGATGTAAACACAAATTGTGTCCAAAAATGCTATCGAATTTTTGGCCCCGCAGTTAATTTGGCATTCTGGAATACAGTCTCTCTCGTTAGACTGCTTGCACTGACTGTCTAGTCGCCAGTACTACATAATCACGCCCTTCATTTACATCTCCTACTAATGTTTACAGAAAAATAAACACGGAAACATACAGATATACCGCTTCGGTAACAGAAGCTAGTGTCTGCTGTGTTCATTCCATTTAAGGCAGCAGACTATTTACTCAAGGGGTTCAAGGAGAATCCAGACCAGCTTCCTTGTGAGAAAACTGTTCTGGCGCAGGAGGGGCCAAGCCCCAAAGCACTAAAATACTGCACCCCAAACACGATTATCCAGCACTTTAAATATTCTTCCAAGGGTACATCATGTCCCTGTTTAAATTTGTGTGACAGAAAAATCCTTCCAGGCTTATATCGTGTTAGATGTGATTTTTCAAATTTAGACACACAGTAAGAATTGACATGACAGTAAAATATACATTCACTGTGTTCATATGTTATCTAATTTAAAATGTTTGTAAATGAATTAAACGCCACTTGCTTGCCACTCTTTCGGTGTCTGCATTAATTAAAAAACAACAACAAAAACCAGGAGTGTGTAAGTACAATACAGATACGAGTATGCACTGTTTTTGCCTATTTCATAAAATTGCACATTCTGTTTTCCAGACTTTAATTAGAACTTCAGTACTGCAGGGTTTGCTAGAAAAGTTTTTTTAAGAGATTAGCACAGAAGCAAAAACTCAAACAGAAAGAAGGTACGTGACAAAACCAGCCATCAAAGCAAACAGGTAATAACCAAAAGACAAACATGAACACAGAGAAAAGAAGAAGCACTAACACTAAACATGATAAGAGTGACGGGGGAACCGGAACGAGGAGACAAAACAGAGGAAGGAAAAGAAAGACTGGGGATCCTGGGAATAAAAAGAACACAAGAAATATCAACAAAATCAAAACAGGAACAAAACTCAATAATTACTAAACGAAAAGCTGGGACCATGATATGACCGAGCAGAGAGACTTGCTTAAGGTAACAATATCCACCCTCCACAATGCAAACTAGGTGAAATAAATGGAAAAGTCAAGCTGCATAGGTGCAACTCTCATTGTGAGGACAAAGGGAGCATTGTGTGACAGCAAAGTCCCCAAAACACATAAGGGGAGATTTTCTTTTTAAATCTCTAGCTTCTTTATTGTTGCACTGACATATGTCTATAAAACAGCTAAGGGGAGGAGCAGACTGATAAAAACCCATTAGTTAATTAAATGAGCACAATGAGCTATGCAGAAGTTAAGAAGTGGCTTCGTTGAAGAGTTGGCTTGGACGGGAAAGGGAAAAACCACAGCACGGTTCGGCTGCAGTGGACAGTTTTTCTTTATTTATTTTATTACTTGATTTCCTTGGACTACAAAGAAGCTTTTGTGTGTCATGACTTCTGTTTTTTCCTACCGCAGTAGAGTATAAGTTAAGGCAACACCAAGAGCACAAAGATCAGAACGTTACCAGTTGTTTCACATATTTCTGACACTGCCCCCCAGTAACACTAGACAGCTACAGTATGTAGACGTGTGTCTGCAAGGCTCTGCAAACACAGCTAGCACCAAGCTTATAGCACCAGTGCTGAGACTACACAGCATCATGCTGGAGGCTCGATGCACTGGCACTCCCAGCGTGACGCTCCTCAACAACACCAGAGAAGCAGTGCTTATACTGTTTATACTGCTTATACTGGATATCTACAGTATAAAACCACCAATTCATCACATATACACGTAAACCCACATTATTACTCTGATTATTAAATGTCATAAGGATGGTGATTGATTTATTTACAAAGCTCATGTTAACACAAAGGATAAAACCGAAAAGTCAATAATAAAGAGAAATCATTGTTGAAATACAATTTAAAAAAATTGTCATTTTTCAATGACTTGTGGATAATTTAACATTAAGCTTATAAATGTCACTTTGACTAATAAGTTACAGACTTATTAGTGGAGAATTGACCAGCAATACAATGTTTTCCTACAGTATACCATAACACCTCGCTTTAGATTCAATCACGATCATAGCACCAACAGTTCTTACTAATGAACTGCATTTATGTGTAGTTTAGTGTGCGTGTGTGTGAGATACATGTTTTTTTAATCCATGCGTATCGCTTGCAGCTGCTCAGTTTGTGGTAGAGCCTGGTGCCATGTCAGGTGGCTTGGTTTATTTATAAAGACAGCCACACAGATTTGACAGACTGTTTAATTTTACTTTGAAACTGTGCAGCACATATGTTACAGTAGTGACTACAGCCGTTACATGCACCGCATTATGGCTACAGCTATTTAATCAGCTGAAAGGGAAGACATTCACACATTTGATATGTCACTTTGCATGATATTACAGGTAAAATGAATCCATGATGTGTGTGTTTTCTACTGGTACTCGAATTAAAATGTAAAAGTGTTAGTGATGGAATGCATTTGCACTTTCATCCAAGCTGTATAACAAACAGGTTTCACTTCATGAGCTTTATTAACACATCTTCAGCTGTATGTATAATTTATGGCATGAACATGTCAAAACATGGGATGTGGAAGCCACAAAATGACCCCAACAAATATATGTCTGGCGCAAGCGTTAAACTACCATTTAATCATCTGCATATCTGCCTATAAACAAAACTGTTACTTATGAACTGTTATTTACAAGGTTCCAGTAAAGAAAGAAGCAAAACAAAACAAAACAAAACAAAAGAGATAAAAGAAAAAACACAAGTTGTAAATTTTGCTGGGCAGAGGCCGCCAGTTTGGTTGTCATTTTAAGTTTGTGCCCATTCAGTAAAAGAAAATACTAATGCAGTACTGTGCAAACGTGTTCGTTTTACCCTTTTGTTTCCAATGAGCTGATCTTCTTATAAGTTTTTAAAGTGGCTTTCAGCAAAAAATCTCCAGGTTTTGTGAAGGTCTTTTAAAGTTTTGATTGTTTTTTTAGAGGAATATTTTTGTGTGTGTTAAGCCACTTAACACTGACCTATGAATTATTCAGGCATTAAAAAAAGCACCTAATTTAAGGGATGAACCAGTGTTATATCTGCACATAACAGGCGATTTAGCAAAGAACCAATTCTGAATTGTATCTTTAGCCACTTTGTTAGCAGTCTGTCAGAAAACATATAATTTGGTCCCGCTTCTTTAGTTGAATCTCTGTAAAATACCAAAGATAACACACTTTTACAGGCGTAAAAACAGTATTTTTGCACCAAGTTGATTCCCAAAGAGTAGAAATCTGGCATATCTTAGCATGCTGTGCAGTGTGTCCTTTAAAAATTGAGGACAATGGACATGTGTGGAACAAAAGACGGAGCGACAGAGCTAAAAAAAACCCCCAAAAAACAAAAAAAACCTATCTATAGCAGATGCACAGTATCTGAAAGTCATGAAAAAATAAAATGGAAATACAGCAGAGACCTGACACAGGAACTGAGAGATGCAACTTGCCTTTTACTTGAGCTGCTTAAAGAAATTACAAGAAAGAACCAAAAGAGTTTCAGCTATGTTGAAGTATAAAAGCAATCATAATAAAAAGCTTTTAAAAATTGTACAAACTCTTTTTTTGCCTTGTATACATGCATTTTCATGTATGTTTGCATATGTATCAATAAATAACTGCAAGTATTTCCCATTTTCTCTAGCAAAATATAAAGAAATGAGGGTTGGCCCAAGACTTTTGCACTGTACTGTAAAGATGCAAGTCTGATGACTCTTATAGCTTTGCCTGTGCAGAAAATGGAAAGTGAAAAGATTTCCTTTTAAGCCTGCAAGAGAGACAAAGTTAAAGGTATTTTGAGGATCATTTAAAATCCAAAAGTGTCAGCCACAAACCCACAGCTTATAATACCACAGTAAAGTACATGAGAGCTAAAACAGCACATGAAATTTTATTTTTAATTTCCTAAAATACACAAATTTGTGTGTAATACAGTAACAAAATAAATTTGAAAAGGGTTGAACATAACTGCAACCGATTATTTAATATTAAAGGTTGAAGATGAAGTCATTTTCTTGCAATGTAGTTTGATCTTAACTTTTTTATTTGTTCTAATGTAGTGGGACGTATCACACGTTACTCACATTTTAACATGCTTTTAGAAGAATACAGACATACTAAGCTTCAGGAATAATCGCATAGAGAAATGGATATTTAGTTTATACTTTCCATATGTCTTATGTTCCAACATTCAACCTTCCCCTGATGACTAAACCTCTTTAAATCTTCAGATTCTGGCAATGAAATCTGAAGTCCATGTTAATGCAATGTAACATGAGATGACACAATGAAACTTTAATGAGATCCACGAGAAACTGGCCTGCTGCTGCAGCAAATATTGACAGGGTATTATAAGAATATCCAAAAATATTTTTTGTTCAGCACAGAGTGTCATTTCTGATATGTTAGTCATGGGATTTAAAATTCTTGGCAATAAAATAAAGAAGCAAAAACAATGCCATTTCCAACATTTAGCGGCATCTGAATGTGTAAGAATTTGCCTCAACCTGCTTGTTTTGAAAAGTGATTGTTTTCATACTTCTCCCAGGCTGTCATAGTTAGCTGGACATGGACAGCCTTGCTTAGTCACTATGACAGAACATTGCTTCCATAAAGCATCAGAAGTGCTCCGCTTTGATCCACAGTTACAGTCTTATCTGAACTCAGACATCAAGTGTGCAAAGAGCACCATTGTTTGTTCGGGTCCTGTGATGTACTTGAGTGCTAGCTTTGCATATCCTGTTATTTACTTCAGTATCTAAGGGCTCCATAAATGCCACAGCACTGGGCTGCAAAGAATAGGACGCAGCCTGAAATAGTATTTCATCAATAGTTTAGATTTGCTCTGCCATTACAGTGTCAGTGGATTTACAATTGATAATAATAGCAAACTGACAACTACACTGCAAACACTATGATCAGAAACAACAGTAAGCCTGATAAACCATGGTACCCTTTCCATTTATGTCAGGCTATTGACATCCTTGCAGATATTGAAAGGGATTATGTGACTTAAGTCTGCATGTTTTGCATGCCTGAAGAAGTGTTCTACTTGGATGGAAGCTGATCTTGCCGTGCCAGTCAGCTCTGTCTGACTACTGACTTCCTCCTTCGCAGATAATCCCATGAAAAAGACAACTCTTTAATGCTTAACATCCTTAACACAGCTCTCTCAATTCCTTGAATCAAAATTAGCCACCATGCACACACAATCCATTTTGTGCCTCAACACAGACCTTTCCCACATGCCACTGAAGATGTGCCATGAACATGAATAAGGTTCAAAGTGACTGGTGTAAAAAGGCGTCACTGATAAGGCATGTGGCAATTTTAGGCATACATGACACATTGAGACTCAGTTTGTAGCGGATATCAAATTCATTCATCTTGAATTCAGTATTGGCATGTTAGAAAATGAATTTATTTGCTATTTGTATTGTGTTAGATTCTATACAAATTCAGCTCAGGCTTCTCTTGGGCTTTGCTATAAAGAACTGCAGATTTCCATTAAGATTAAATGGACAATACTGTGGTGGGATGCCCACAAAAACAATATTTACTGTAGGGTTTTATAAAAAGACAATAACCGATTGATGGTAATGCTGTTTCTAGTACTATATGTACAACCAGACCTCCTGCTTTTACATACAGTAAATTATATTGAGTGAAGTCAATATAGAATTTAGCCTGATCCAGTTCTTTGATATAACATCATTACATGGGAAAAGGCAAACTCACGCTCTCAGTTATATTTTAAGTCCAGCATAAAATGTAAAGCTGGGTTTTTTCTCTGGACATCTGCGGCTGACAAAAATGAAAAAGAAATATGGGCATGCATCTGCATGAATAAATGACATTACTGGCCAAATGCTCTCAACACCTCCCAAAAGATTCTGAGAAGGAGCAGTGAAAGGCGGAGAAATATGACTGCAGTCAAACAGATTGTTTGCTAAGAAATTGCTAAGAAATGTCAATCAAAATACCCTCGAGTGCAGGTTGAGTCAGTGCGCCTACACACAGAACAAACTTCAAGAATGAAGAGAAACCCCAAAATATACCCTGTGCATGTCCACCTCTTAATTCTTCACTAAAGAAAATGATTTTCTGCCTGTTGTTTATGAGTTAACATTTATCAACATGCCAACACAAAAAAATATGTTATAAATAAATTATTTATAATAACATAAGGAGAAGAGGCATATTTACCATTTACCATATGAAAAAAACAGAGACATAAGAAGCTATAGACATTGTAGACAAATGAAGACAGATTTGCAAATGTTTCTAATTTGCTAATACATAAAGGACAGATACAGGTTAAAACTGAAATTCAAAATGAACAAGTTCACATTATTTTGTTCCACATTTGACACTTTCTCCTGCATGCTAATGGGGGATACTCAGGCTGACATACTTTAACTATCCAATCACTGTGCCAGGCATGTGTGTGTCTTTGTATGGTCAGTGTGAAATATTACAATGACATTGCCTCTCAGAGAGCATTACTGTTATCTGAAGTCAAGGTTAAGCTTCATTTTTGGCTCAAGTCATCGTCCAGGATACAGAAACACATTTGCCTGTATTTATTCAAAAAGCTAACTAAATATTGCAGTTCAGTTGTGCAGTTAGCAGTTATTGATTTGAAGAGTTGAAAAGTTGCTAGAACTGCAAAAGGGAATGACCACAAAACATTTCGCCACCAAGGAGAAGAAAAAGTACAACAAACAAAGATCAATGAAGCATGAAGGAAAAGCAGTGGACAACTGGTTTTAATCACTCAGTTTCGCTCTACTAAAAGTAAATTCTTTGCACATTGTGACTTCTGACTCCTCCATTGTAGGGGGAAAAGACCAATAACAACACTATCAGCTGTTCCACGTATTTTTGCCACCAAGTGGCAGTCGACAGCTACAACTTGGAGATGCAGTGGCATTCCCTCAGGACAAAGCAAGGTAACTTGCCTAGTCAAATCTAAAAATAGACCTCTAATATTCTATACTAAATTAGAAGCAGTCTATCTCCTTTAAACTCAAATAGCATCCTGTCACAAAGCTTCTTGCCTTGGCCGCAGTTGGCCATTGTCCCTGGAATCTCCGCTTGCTTTCGATCCTATTGGAGACTGTAGCATGTCTCTTTTTCATGGGTGTGTTCATCTGCCGTTAGCAATACCTAGAGATTGTCCAGCTGAGAGACCAGTAGCTTTTACTGGTGTTTATGCGAGCACATTGTAGTTAACAGCTTTGAGATCAGGTACCATCTGGGCTTTGGGTGGCAACAGAGCTAGCAAGTAAATGGGCTTCTGTGATTTATCATCATAACACATCATTTTCTTCTTGTTAACCACCTTGTCCAGGCTGCATGATGTAGTGAAGATAGAGTGCAGTGTGAAAAAGTTTTTAATAACTCCTTTAGCACATTTGTAAAGAAAAACTTGATGATGGAGAGTACACGTCAAATCCAATGTAATAAAACAAGCAAGTGAAACAGTTGTAGACTGCACTTTCAGATTAGCATCTATGAGAAATCATTTGTGGACCAAATGTACACAGTTCAACGAGCAGTTTTGCCAACATTCCACCCTCATTTTTCATTCATATTTTTAATCCCTCTGTAGATATTGATAGTTAACCATAAGCTAATATTAAATCATTTGTGGCGATATAGTGCTTGCCTTTCTGCATAAATCATTGAATGGCACCATGTAGATGGCATGTACCCCACCTTTACCAATCCCTGGTAAAGGTGGGGTTGCTGGTGCTCTGTGCTAATGTTTCCACTGTCTTGCCACTGAAATTTACTGGAATGACTTTGGGGACAATGAGCCCATCACAGAGAGACAGATCAATTCTGAAGCAGTCAAGCAACAATAAAAGAAAAAGAAAAAACACAAAGCATAAAACAAATGAGAATTATTAAGAAATGTTCCACAAATTCAAGTTAGATGTAAGAACTGTGTCAGAGCCGCAGTTGTTAGACGAAACATGCGGGGATTAAATATGCAAGTCTGTACACACAATGTTCCTGCACTAAAGCAAATATACACATATTTCCTTATTTCAAGTATTAAAAAAAGGATCTTACTTAAAAAAAAACGTATACATAGTGATAAAATTGTACAGTCACATAAGGAAAACCTGATGTACTGAGCAGCAGTGTTTAGTACTATCCATCTGGCTGTGGAGAAGGAAGACCACATGGACACTATCCTCAACTCTCCAGGTGGTGAGCACTAGAGCCGATTTGTGCTGTTATAACAGTTTACAAAGTTGAATTTGGTTTGCCTGAGTCAATCTGAGGCTTCAGAATTTACTTTTGAATCCTCAGTTTCTCCACATTTAATATAATACAATGATAGTCAGTATTTCTACTACTACAAAGCAAAGAAATACTGTTCATAATTCATTTGGCAAACTTAATTTGTTTCCTCTGACCCTTGGTTTTCAGTTTTGATGGATAATAGGGCATATAATTGACATAAGTGCGAATGGCTGTTTCTCACGGTTTGCCTTGTGAGGGGCTGCCAATCTGACCAGGTTTATGCTCTACTGCTCACCCAGTGTCTCTGGGATCCTTAAGTGAGTAAACAGTAAAAAACAAACAAACAGGTAGACTGATAGCAGTTTTAAAAAAAAAGGTGGATATGAGCGCTAATAGTTGTCTGACTGTGTGTTAGCCTTGTGATTGACAGCTACTATGACCTCGGTTGGACAAACGGTTAACGAAACAGTTGGATGGAGAGGTGTACAGACTGGTTGATGGATCAGTGTAATAACAGAACTCAAGCGACTTAGAGCAACAATTGTGATTAAATAATGTAATTGCACATTAAAAATAGCAGTAATGAATTAATAATTTAGAATGCCTTAATATTAAAAAGTGCAGAAATAGCCACAATGCTTTAAAATGTAATGCATAGTTTAAAAAAAATCCCACTTGTATATTTTATATAAAAACTGGAAACTGTGTGTAGGAAAAGGAGGAAACATTGATCAGAACACAGATGGTTAAGTTGAACATGTGTCTATCTTAACCCAGATTAGCAGCAACTGTTCCCCCTGCATTGCTGGAGGAAGCAGGTAATGCACTGTGGAAGGCAGCGATGACATGGAAAGTAATGCACGTCTGAGCTGAATGCTGGTGACCTCCAAATGTCATTCAACTGCAGTGGATTTAGTACTCGTCTTAGGCTACTAGCAAGTTCCCTGAGAAATAAGGTTCTTCACTTCAGAACAAATCTCTACGCCCCACGTTACACTGATAATTCAGACTTTGGTTTTGATTTGCAGCGGTAACTTGTGTAACCTGTTGTGAAAATGATTGACTAGAGTCATATTGTTACAAATTGTCTTATATAGTGCCTTAGAGAAAAAAAAAACACCTCTACTTCCATTCAGAATGCTCTAAAAATAGATTAAAGCATTTAGATTGTCATAAGCTTTTCTAAGATTAAACACTTTAACATAACATTCTAACTCAAAAGTAGTTACTTGCTGCTATTTACAATTAATCTTAATGTGTATTTAACAGCCATGTACCAGGTTAGCTATTTTGCATATATTAAATTCAAAATAATAAAAACTGAATTAATTAATACATGTAATACTAGCAGACATGCAGAAAATAGCCATGCTTTTATTTGAAAAGGGAGTTGACTTTACGTTGAAATATGAATCTTGAAGAGCATGCTTCCTAGCAGCTCTTTTGTCTTACCCGAAATAATGTAAACTCACAACATAGTCAAATAAAAATAATCTTTGCTCTATTATTTTTCACCTAAAGCAATATAGTGACTGTTATTGCAGTAACATATTTTGGCACGATGCCTCGGGTTCCTGTTGTGTTTTAGTTATAGGTCCCATTAATAATATGCATTAGTCCCCTGAGTATTTTCCTCTGTTTTCATCCACTCTGTTAATGTCAGGGGGTCCCTGTGCCTACCTGGTCAGCTCAATATGGCTACATATGTTTTTATTTTCATTTTTGTTCCTGCTCTCTCCCTTCCTCTCTCTCCCTCCTCCCTCTGCCTGGGCGGAGCTCACCTGTGGGCTCCTGCCCTTGGCCCACGCACCTCGTCGCAATCACGCAGCTGTGGCTCATCACCTGAGAGTGTTCCAGCTCCTTTTTAAGATGGCAGCTCTGTGTTTCTCGTCGCTGGACCGTTGCCGACCCTCGTCAGTGTAACCCCAGCTCAGTTCACTCTAGAGTGTTTCTCAGCGATCTTCCTTTGTAATCCCTTCGTGTCTCTGTGTACAGATTGCCTGGACCAACCCTTGTGTTTCCCGAGCGATCGAGTGTGCGTGGAGGGTGAAGAGGAGCGTGAGGTGTGGATGGAGTGTGTGTGGATTTTCTGCATCTTTCCCCATTTGTGTGTGGACCCCCGGAGCCTGGCTTTCCCCTCACCTTTATAAATAGATCACCTGTTGTTGTGTTTTAAAAACTTAGAGCCTGCGCGTGAGTCCTTGCAGTCCTGTTGTGACAGTTAAGATCACTCATGTTCAGTGTTTCTGTTTTGGTTGTTTGGTTGCCCCTGCATATTTATACTGATCGTTCTTTGTCCTGTACTCGGTAGACCTGCTTTGCCTAAAATTAGATTAATAACAAATAAAATACTATAAATAACATATATGATACTGCGTTTGTATTGCACACGCGCACCCACAAATTATGCTATACTGCTTTTCGCTGCATATCTCCTGATACCAGCTAAATAAACAACTTGGTTTGATGCTTGACCCACATACACATGACCACATAAGGGAAAAATGTGTACAGTATATGGGCAACACCACATATTTTTCCCTTTCAAAAGCTCTTGTGAAATTTCTTTGGTTTTCCATGGTGTCACAATGTAAGCTAAGACTGATGCCACATGGCAACGGATTATCTCTCAATTTAGCTACGGTGTTGACATCTTTAGTGATGGTTTTTGCATCATTTCTTTTTTTATGCAAATGTGATGTCAGCATATGGAAGTGGTGACTAAAATACAGTATGTCTGTATTATAGCACTGGGGGGAGGCCATTTAAATCACAGTTAAAAAGAGAAAAAAAATGAGCTGCATATTTAGCAAGAAAAAAAAAATTGATTTCAATCCTCATGATAGTAAATGGCAATTAAGTTCACTTTGACTATAACAGCATTTGTCCTTACATAAATTATATCTCCTTCTAAATAAGGACTAAAGTACTCCTGAAAAAGCTTCAGGCATATTATTATAGAGGTCAAATGTGGTTAGTAACAGTTCACTGCTTTCCCACAAGTAATTCCCAACAACCATATGGTTTTTTTGCCTATTTCAGTTGCACACATTTCAAACTATGCCCTTGTATTTATGCAGCATTTGACCGCAAAGGACATGACAAAAGGGCGGTGAAAAAAAACCAAAAACATTGTTGAACGTTAATGTCTCTGGGAGCAATGAAAGACAGAGCGATGAAACAGCTTACTAATGTCTTGTTGCACCATGAGAATGAGAAAGAGAAGAATGAAAGGGTTTTGTTCCGCCAAGGTCAATTATTCCACGTTGATTTTATTATGAAGTGGAAAAGAGCTTCCTAATGGGATTGCTTAATAGCTGTATTTCAAAAGTTACTGGTGGGTACAACAATAATAACTGAGAACACATTGTATTTTAGGCGTAGGCATGGTCTAAACGCATTTTCTCTTTATTACCAATAATTGTTGGTCAAAGCATTATTTGCACCATAGAACCAAAGTCATTGACAAAGCGTTCGGTTGCAATGAACTTGAGCAATGCCTGACAGCATCCATTATTTATGACACCATCCTACATACTCTAACAGACACATTAATTAACATGGTGTGTCATTTGTGCTTTATTTTGCTGAAGGCATCTTGACCGTGCCAGCAGAAAACAAGAAGTGCATGCACCAAGCTATTTATCATTAATTTCTTATCATTTACATTTAGGTTAGAGAGAGGAATCTAATTATGTAACTCAAGCAATATTTTATCCCTTAAGGGAATAACCAGTGAAATAAGACTCAGGCTTTAAAGCGAGATTTCAGATTGGTGTCACTCGAGTTAATCCCATTATAGGGGCAAACAGGAGCCAGGGTGAAGGGATATGTATACAGAGAAAATGGGATCAGTGCAGAGATTCACTCAACGCAGCTATGTAGGGGTGAACTCATGGTTTAATGGATTAAACCCAGTCGAGCCATGATGATTAACCTGACCCCCCTTGCTGGAGATCCTTCCCCCCCTTAAAACTCAAAGCTTGAGAAATACATTTCAAACACATTTCTCTATCTGCGGGTTTGGGGTGGGGATGGGGGGCTTGAATCAAAACTGTCCTGCAATCATGGGTACCAGACAAGGCCCTTGGACACCCATCTGTGAAAGGCAGATGACGGGGGAGTTTGACTCGTACAACACACCACGCCATGACTCACAGATGGGAGCCAGCTCAGGCAGGATTTGTCACCATAATGGGAATGTGTCTGTATATGTGTGCGTCTGTGTTTGTGTGTATGCAAGCCTTGTGAGGGTGCCTGTGAGCACGTAAGTATATGTGTGGCGAGACCATGGTGTTGACTTTCAGCGGAAAGGGGGTGAGTGGAGGAGAGGCGCTTTGACAAGTGTGTGATGCATGCTCCTGTGACGGCAGCAGCCATCAGAGAGCACTGGGCTGTCAGAGACTGATAACCCAGACAGGAGGAGTTTAGCAAGACCCTTGTCACTGGGCCTTATCCACAGTTCAGCAAGACTCTCAATACATCGCCTTCCAAATGTGCTCCTGAACGCGATACTGCCTTTCTTTCTGCTTGTTTAGAGCTGAAATAATGTCTGAACGAGGTTGTACTTTTAACAAAATACAACTGTCGACGTCAGTCGACAGCACTTTGTGAATGCATATGTTAATTGAAAGAAGCATTGTACTGGGAAAGTTACAGTCTCTTTCTGTCTCATTTCAAATGTACTGCATAGAACAGCTTAGTTAGCGAGCTCTAAAGTAGCTACTCCACACTATCTGCATGAATAAATCATTGTTGTGGGATTATACCTTATTTTCAGTTTCAATTTAGTATTTATGAGGTAAAACAGAGTTGCACACAGATAGATGTTCTTCTGGATGAGCTGAATTCTAGTACTAACAATTATCCCTCTGCTGTGACCACTGATGCTCATTACTGAGCAGGACAAGGTGTAATCTACTGTGTCAATCTTTTCCTTCATAACATATTTGCATATGTGTAGGAAGAATACTTTTTTACAAGTTTCATAAAAGCCCAATACTTTCGTTGTGTTTCCTTTTAGGAATACCTGTATAAGGAATGGTATTTATGTTACTAAGATAGTTACTTATTAAAAAATAAAAATCACACATTCCAAACATTATTTTCCAGGTTTTTTCAGTGATTTATTCAGATCAATGTTCTCAGCCATTTCACTTTAAGTGGACGAGAAAGAGCAAGCTCTTCTATTCACTGACTTACTCCAACCACGAACTTGCAGTCAAGTAGAGGAGCGCCGCACAGCTTTTAGTCTAACCCAGAGAGCACTGCTTGCTGCTCATGGGAATAGTAAAGATAAACAGTTAAATCTTCATATAATCATCATTATCTGTGCACAAAAGCAGTTAAGTGCAAGCATGGGCGATATTGTATCTTTACTGAGTATTGTATCATGAAAGTAACCTGTAATGCATTTCAAAGAATATTAGGCTGAATAACATTTCAGAGAATATTTTCGCTTTGTGTGCACTGTGGAGAATATTTTCCAATTCTTAGTAAATTATATGTATAAAATTACTGGGCCAGCTACACATTACACCTGCAAGAGCTGCTCAGTAATGGAACCATGAAGCTCCCAGGACACAGTTTTGTCATGTGAAGGCTGTGTGCAGGACCCAAAGTGCAGACTCCGGAGACAAAACGTGAACTCAAAAAACAGCTTTAATGCTGAACTCAAAAAGTAACAAACTTCCAAATAAACTTACGCAGACAGACAGCACACACAGCAAGATGAGGGTAGATTGCAACACGGACAGATGAAAACACAGGGCTTATATACACAGAGGGAGCAATCAGGGAATGCGAGACAGGACTGAAACATATCTGGGACAAATCAGGGCTGACGAGACAAAGGAAGCAAAACCAGACGCATTAACATGAGACACGGACTTTCAAAGTAAAACAGGAAACATAACACAGAGACGCAGACTTGACACAGTGTTACGACCCGTCTAGGGCCAGGCAGTAACACGAGTGAGGCGCTCGCATCCCCCCCAAGACCCAAGCAGCCACAAGAGACACATCCTTTAGTTTCACCGTGATTTATTTACAATGTGGAAAAAAAAGGAACCAAAACGGGAGTGTCAATGCTTCAGGGTGAGCCAAGGCCAAAACAATAAACAAAACAGATCTAAACAAATCCCACACCCCTGACCTCACCAAAACAAAGTCAAAAATAAAAACAGAGTCTGACCTCCTTAACTAACACAAAACAGGAGAAAAACGGGTGATCAAAAGAAAACGGCAGCTCACCCCTATCCACTCCACTTTCACAACTCTCAAGCACTGCAGCCAGTGGCTGCCACGGGAAGACTGCTGGGCCGTGAGGAGAAACGCGAAGACCTCTCCCGCTGAAGCGCTCCAACCTCCTTTTAATGGGCGGGTCCTCCAGCTGGAACCAGTCATGTCGTTGCAGTGTATCCATGCACCCATTCCAGCGCCTTATGGCCAAAGTACTGGCAGGCGTGAATAACTGCGATGCCTACTTGGATGATGTTGTCATTTACTCATCCACCTGGTCTGTCCACTTACAAACCCTCTCTCTCGTTTTCAGCCGTTTTCAGAAAGCCTCGCTTACGCTAAACCTAGCCAAATGTGAATTTGGCAGAGCCACCATCACATATCTGGGAAAACAGGTGGGTCAGGGACAAGTACTGCCGGTGTCTGCGAAAATACAGGCGATCGTTGAGTTTCCAGTGCCACAAACGAGAAGGGCGCTGCGCCGATTTCTGGGCATGTGTGGTTATTACAGAGGTTTTTGTAAAAACTTTGCCACTGTTGTTGTTCCTCTCACCGATTTGATCAGTCCGGTGAAGCCTTTTGTGTGGACGCCTGTTTGTCAGACTGCTTTCGAGTCTGCGAAAGCATTACTGTGCAGTTCCCCTGTTCTTACGGCACCTAACTTCATGTCCCCTTTCAAGCTCGAGGTTGACGCTAGTGCGTCTGGTGCAGGAGCTGTCCTCATACAGGAAGACCATCGCGGCGTGGATCGCCCAATTTGTTATCTTTCAAAAAAGTTCAACAAACATCAGATTAACTACAGCACTATTGAAAAGGAAGCCCTTGCCTTGTTGTTAGCCCTGCAGCATTTCGAGGTGTATATCGGTTCCAGCTCTATCCCTGTTCAAGTATTCACTGACCACAATCCATTGGTGTTTCTCTCCCAGATGCAAAACTCAAATCAGAGACTTATGCGTTGGTCCCTTCTTTTGCAAGATTTTAACCTGCATATCAAACATAAGAAAGGGACGGAAAATGTCATCGCTGACGCCCTGTCGAGAGCAGTTTCATAGTTTGGGAATTAAACAATGGGAGGGTTGTTTAATTCTTATGGAAGGGGGTGTTACGGCAGGTACGGCAATATGCCACCACATCAGCTTTCAGCCCTGGCCAAAAGAAGTTGCGCAACACCCGATGATAAGTTTTATTCACCCCGAGATGTCCAGCCATGCTGGCATCATGCGCTAAGCTAAGCACCTGCCCTCGATGTGGCTTCGGCACCACCACCTGCGTAGCACCAGGCAAACCGCTATGGTCAGGGGACCACCTTCTCATGAGAACTCCGTCTTGCACAAAAAAGGAAGTGGGGGATTTACTTTCTGCACTCGCGGCTATGAAACAGGGAGCCAGTGATGAGTCCTTCTGCTGAGCGGTTATCAATGCATCCTTATTCAACTTTTCATCCAACTCTGGCATCAGTTTTGTCACATCATTGCCGCTTCTTATTCTGCCACTCTCACAGCTGGGGAACTTTCTTTCGTCTAGCGTCGCCATAAAGGTGTCAGCGACATTCACAACGTCGTCAAATTTGCGCGATTGCGCACGAGTAATAGCACAAACAGGAAACACACTGGATATAGGGGTGGCAGCATCAGTAACAGAAGCAACAGGCGTTTCCACCACTTCAGGCGGGGGAAAAACTGTCCCACCAGCCAAGTCATTTCCCAGAATAAATGAAACCCCTTTGATAGGCAACTGGGAACTCACGGCAACTTTAACATGCCCCGTTATTACGGGCGAATGCAAATGAACCTTGTGTAGCGGCGCCCGAAGAACGCTCATCTTAATTCCCCAAACTAATGTAACAGTGTTTATGTGGTATTATTCCACTTGCCACAAATGTCAGTGTAATGGGGAAACAGCGCCCCCCTCTCGGTGTGGCTGGTTAGGTGAGGCTGGCTGCAATAATCGCTGCCAGTCTGCCGTAGCCATACGAGAGGTGAGTTGTATTGTTCCGCACACGATATAGCTAAGTAGTACAGACACATAAAACATGTTTGATTAGTTGATGTGCACCGAGTGTAATAAGTGCTTAGTGGACACATGTCCAACACCAGTTTTATGTACTTTTCATTTGTTTATTACTGTGTAAAACTGTATGCTAAAGCGGAATGCTAATGGGATGTTCTGCCGTAGTGTGCTGTGCGGAGCGGTGTGTGGCGAGCCATTTGCACTGATACAAAACCGTTGTTTCCATTCAGGTACATCATTTGTTGTTGCTGTTATTTTATTGTATATTAAAAATTGTAATATTGCTGCAATAATCGCTGCCAGTCTGCCGTAGCCATACGAGAGTGTGCTGTGCGGAGCGGTGTGTGGCGAGCCATTTGCACTGATACAAAACCGTTGTTTCCATTCAGGAAATAAAGTGGCAACGATCGATCAGAGACTCCTTGTCTTTTTAAAAAACAACACAACGCAGAGTCGAGGAGTCTGTTTGGGCCGAGCTGTTGCAGCGGGATGAAGCAGAAACCGGTTACACTGGTGCCGTGACCCAAGCTCCTGCAATCCTGTGACCGCAGCGGGGCCGTCTACTTCCTGGAAGGTGGAAAAGTCGCGGGAGACTGGCTTTTCTTAGTCCCGCCATTTTCTGCGTTCTTTAGAGACATCGGGGTGGGGCTCTGTGCTTTCTTTTTTTTTTTTGGAGAAAAAAAAAAAAAGGGAGAGACACATTGCTGAGCCATGGCGGATTTTCCCAGTTTTGGCAGGGGAAGGGGGGCAGTTGGTTTTACCCCTCTGCATTCATTTGGCAGAGGCAGATCAAGGTTGCTGATAGCCCCAGTTTCATCCACACCTAAGCCTGTCCTTGCTGAGTTAAATGAAAACCCTATTGATGTGAACTGTGATGATCTACAAAATACTAGATCAGAAACCAGTCCCACAAAAGAGAATCTTTATGCAGAGATTGCAACGCAAATTGGGTTTTCTATTGGGGAAAGCATTGCCTCTTGTCTTGAATCTCGGTTGGGCTCTGGAGTGGGAAACAGTGTTTTTGGGTCTGCCAATAATGTGTTATCAAAACCCTCACTATTGAATGTGATTGTAAAGTCTGATGTTAAAGAACCTGTGTGTTTTAGAGGGGATGGCTGTGATACATGCAGTGTTCAGGAATGGGAGGAAACAATGATGACTTTTTTTAAGAAAAGAGGGGTACCTGTTGCTGAACAAGCTGATGATGTGCTAAGTAAACTGCTGGGGAGGGCACGAGAAATAGTCAAGGTGGGCATACGTAGTAAGCCATCTGTGTGTCTTGAGAGGGGCCCAGAGCCCATTTTTGAGATCTTAAAGCAGCACTTCAGTGACACTGCCTGTTCAAGCATGCCTTTAGCTGACTTTTATGCAACACTACCCAACTCAGGTGAAACACCGTTTGATTACTGGCTCAGGTTGAACAGAGCCATGGAGGTGACAGAAGACTGTCTGAAGAGACAAAATAAGTCCTTTGCATATCTGACAAAAGAGCTGACTGCTATGTTTATCCGTCACTGCCCAGACTCAGAACTGTCTCTTATTTTCAAGTGCAAGCCCCTGCAGCAGTGGACGGTTGCTGATGTGCACGAGAAATTGCTGGAGCATGGCAAGGACCGGAAGTGCACCCCTCAGTTTAGTGCAGTCAGTGCCTTGAGTTTTCAGCAACAGGAGGTGAGTCCTAATGTGCAGCAGGCGACAGGAAACATTAAGTGTGTTACACCATCACCAACCTCTACCCCAGCATCACTTACCGACCTTCATGCAAAACCACCTACTGATCGTCTTGATCATGTGATAGCCCTGTTAGAGAAAGTCCTGGAGGGGCAGCCTCGACAAGCGAAACTGCCTGCTAAGGATGATGTAAGGGTCCCCCGGAACCAAACACACAAAATTGTGCCTTGCATGATTTGTGGTGACACTGAACACTCTACGTATCACCACTGTAGAGCCCATCAGCTGTGTTTCATCTGCCATGCTGGCGACCACACACGGGCTCAATGCCCCAGGGCTGTGTCTGTCAGAGTCAGGGGGCCTGAATCAGCCACCCAGCAGCTGGGAAACTAGATGGCCTACATGTGGAGGGGGCAAGTGTTAGGCCTGAAATCGCCCCCAAAGAGGATGATTTTGATGATTTAGAATCTGTATTACACACTGTTTGTGAGGAGCGCCAGCTAGGCCGGAGACCCATTCTTCAGAACACACACAGACTAAAACAGCATGATGAGCTGTTCTATGAAAATGTGACCCTGGGGGGCAAAGTGTCTGTTAAAGCCATGCTTGACAGTGGTTCTATGGCCTGCACCCTCAGCACCAATATGGTGCCCGAACTATTACATCATGCAGTGCTGCAGACCCCCACCTTGCAACCCACGGATGTCGTCCTGATTGGCTGTGGTGGTTCAAGGACCGTTCCATCAGGTGTGTGTGACATTATGGTGGAGATGTATGGCTGTAAAGTTGTTGTGCCAATGTTGGTGATTGCAGGGCAGAGTGAGGACCTCATTTTGGGCAGCAACCTAATGAGGTATCTGGGTAATCGCCTGAGGGAAGAGGGACATTTAGGAGAGGAATGCAGCAGGACCCTGAGTGCTGAAGAACAGCCTAATAAAAATCTGCTGAGTTCAATGTCAGGGGTGGTGGCCCCAGGGCATGTTGGTGATAAGATCGGAACTGTCAAGCTGAAGAGAGCTGTAACATTAGAGCCCTTGACAGAACACCTTGTTTGGGGCAGGCTGCGGCTAATGAATAATGGGGAAGTGGGCAGTGCTGTAGTTGTAGAGCCCACCGGGTCAAGATCTGGACCGAGGTCAGTTATGGTTGGGAGAACTGTAGCGCATCTAAACAGTGATGGGTGGCTTCCTGTGAAAGTGCTGAACCCCTTTGACAAGCCGATAACACTGAAACGGAACATGAAGTTGGCTGACGTGTCCCCCTGTGCAGCAGTGGAGAACTTCAGCCCCACTGGCTCCTACTGGCAACAGAACATGCAACGGTCTACTGGCTCAGCTTGGTGCCATGATGAGCAGAGTCTAGTTACTGATGTTTCCACTCTGCCAGATGATTCACCCTCACAGGAGGTGACAAGTGGTTGTAGCCCCTTACATGCAGTGCTGCAAAATCTGGGGCTGTCTGATATTGACATTGATTCATGTGCAGTTTCGCCGGCTGGCAAAGAAAAACTGGTTGGCCTTATAGCCCAGTTTGAGTCTATCTTCTCGAGAGACAAGCTGGATTGTGGCAAGGCTAACGGCTGCCTACATCGAATTCGAGTTGTGGATGACAAGCCATTCCGGTTGCCATGCCGACGTGTGCCGCCAACTCATTATGAAAAACTAAGACAGGCTCTGAATGACATGGAGGAACGGGAAATAATTCGGAAGTCTTGCAGTGAGTTTGCATCACCCCTGGTCTTAGTTTGGAAGAAGTCCGGTGAGTTGAGAATCTGTAACGACTTTCGCTGGCTTAATGCTAGAACTGTCAAAGATGCTCACCCACTCCCGCATCCAGCTGACGCACTGGCTGCTTTGGGAGGAAACGGATTGTTCTCCACAATGGACTTGACTTCGGGTTATTATAATGTGGAGGTGCATGAGGAGGACCGTAAGTACACGGCATTTACGTCTCCATTTGGGTTGTACGAATATAATCGTATGCCACAAGGACTGTGCAACAGTCCGGCCACCTTCATGAGGATGATGCTAGGCATTTTTGGGGATCAGAACTTCCTCAGTGTGCTGTGTTATCTTGACGATGTTCTGGTTTTTGCCCCGACAGAAGAATTGGCACTGGAGCGCTTGCATATGGTGTTCCAGAGACTCCAGGTTCACAACCTTAAGTTGGCTCCAAAGAAGTGCCATTTTCTGAGACAGTCTGTGAAATTCCTGGGGCACATTGTAAATGCTGATGGGATACAGTCAGACCCTGACAAAATAGCATCCATTACATCCCTTGCAGAGGCAGACCTTATGGAAGAGGGTTCGAGTGTACCATCCCAACAGAAGGTCCGCTCATTTTTGGGGATGGTAATGTTTTACCAGCAATTTATTGAGAACTGCTCATCCATCGCAAAACCTCTGTTTCGGCTGACATCTGGGGATAAAGGCCCTCGTGGTTCACGGCGAAAGCACCGGCTGGTGCGTACAAAGCTGTGTGAGGAGGACTGGACGGATGAATGCAGGGCAGCTTTCAATGAGCTGAAGCAGGCCCTGTTGGATCGAGTGCTCCTGGCCCATCCTAATTTTGAGGAGCCCTTTTTGCTCTCTGTTGATGCCTCCAGCAGTGGCCTTGGTGCTGTGTTGTCGCAAGTTCCTGCTGGTGCTTCTACATCAAGACCGATCGCCTTTGCCAGTAAGACACTCAATCATGCACAGTCCAAGTACCCAGCGCATAGGCTGGAGTTCTTTGCATTGAAGTGGGCGGTGTGCGACAAGTTCCATCACTGGTTGAGGGGTCATCAGTTTACCGTATGGACGGATAATAACCCTCTCACTTACATACTCTCTAAGCCAAGACTGGATGCATGTGAGCAGAGGTGGATCGCAAAGCTAGCGCCTTTCCAGTTTGACATAAAGTACATTCCTGGTCCTAAAAATGTGGTTGCTGACGCGCTGAGCAGGGAGCCCTTCGTGCACCCCAGGGCCTCACACCGGTTGATAAGGGTTCCATATAAGGAACTTCTGGCAGAAGCAGAGGCAGTTGCCACTGGTGGGGTTCAGGAGGCCTTCAGATGGACTGTTCACTCAGCTGATAAGGCCTCAAGCAATGACCAGCCTGTTGTTTCGCAGTGCACGGCTGTTGCACAGACAGGAATGCTGACATCTTCTGAGGTGGGAGCTGTCTTCCAGGCCCATTGTGAACATGAGTCCAGGGTGTGGCCACATGCTCTCCTTCTGCCCCAATGCTCGCAGACTGTGCTTACGCCAAACCAGTCTGACTCTGAGCCCTTCTCGCATGATGACCTAGTGGGACACCAGCGGCGTGATGATGTGTTGTGCAGAGTGATCTCCTATGTGGAAAGGGGACGGAGACCCTCAAGGAGGGAGCGGGCAAGTGAACCAGTTGATACGAAGAGACTTCTAAGGGTTTGGGACAAGTTAACTGTGAGAGATGGTGTGCTGTATCGAGTCTCCAAGAATCCCATCACAAAGACAAAGACTTATCTGTATGTTGTTCCGCCAACCTTGCATCTCGCTGTACTGAAAGGCGTCCATGATGAAGCCGGTCACCAAGGACAACAAAGAACACTTTATCTGGCCAGGCATAGATTCTACTGGCCTGGTATGACCAAACATGTGTCAGAGTATGTACGGTGCTGCAGAAGGTGTGTTGTTAGCAAGTCGCCTGAGCCAGAGGCGAGAGCACCTTTGGAGAACATCAGAACATCAGAGCCCCTTGAACTGATCTGCATAGATTTTTGGTCTGCGGAGGATTCGGCGAACAAATCAGTGGATGTGCTTGTGGTCACCGACCACTTTACTAAGATGGCTCAGGCCTTTCTATGCCCCAATCAGTCTGCTAAGGCGGTAGCACACCAACTCTGGCATAACTACTTCTGCATCTACGGCTTCCCAAAACGCCTTCACTCGGATCAGGGAGCTAATTTTGAGAGTGTGCTTATTGCCGAGCTATTGAATGTGGCAGGTGTCCAGAAGTCTCACACGACCCCATACCATCCGATGGGAAATGGCTCCTGCGAGAGGATGAACCGTACCTTGGGCAACATGATTCGTGCATTACCCCCGAGAGCCAAGCAAAGGTGGCCTGATGCACTGAAAGCTCTCACATTCGCCTATAACTGTACAGTCCATGAGACAACTGGCTATGCGCCATTTCTGCTGATGTTTGGCAGAGTGCCAAGACTGCCGATTGATGTGATCTTTGGCTCTGTTATTGAGCACCAAGACATCATGAACTATGATCGATATGTCCAGACATTGAGGAGGGACCTCAAAGAGGCCATGGATTTGGCGCAGGAGGTGGCACGCAAAAATTTGAAGCGTCACACGGACCTCTACAACCGGAAGGTGCGGGGAGCCCCAGTAGCGATTGGTGATCGTGTCCTTTTGGCCAACAAAAAGGGACGTGGCAAAAGAAAACTTGCTGATCGCTGGGAGAGTGTTGTCTATACAGTTTTTGACAAGAATGATGAGAGTCACACCTTTAAGCTGATGGATGATTCCACGGGGCAAGTGAAAGTTGTGCATCGCAACCTGATAATGCCAGTGAACTTCCTCCCTCTCAGTGGTGCTTCAGTTCAAGATGATGGAGATGAGCTTTCTGAGTCTGGCTCGCTGATGGTTGGATGCGACGGAGAAGCTGTCTGCAACTCATCGGTGGGCACGGCTGAATACAGAACGAGAGCTTGGGTGTCTGACTTACCGTCTGCAGTGTCCAGCGACTCGCTGATGATAGAGGTTACTCAACCAGAAGGCAGCATTATAGATCAAGAGCTTGCCTGTACCAGTGTTCCCCCTGTTGACACTGAGGAGCAGGTAGATGCCACCTCTGGTGGTCAACATTCTGACCTGCTTATGTCTGTGGCCCCAGTTGCAGCCTCCTCTGTTTTGGAGTTGGCAGCCATTACTGACGGTGATCAGGACAATGAAGCTGCTATTGAGGGTCATGTCTCAGCCACAGTTGTTCCACCCAATGCAGACCCGACTGATGTTAGCGGGAAGGTGGGGACCCGTGCTAGATCGAGAGTGGGACGGTTACTTAAGCCTGTTTCCAGGTTGATTGAAATGATGCATCAGAGGCCTGTTAAAGTTTAAATATTGTTGATAACTGCAAGTTGATTCTATTGTTGTTGAAATGGGACTTTGATCTTTAGAATTGGAACTGATTATTTGTCTTTGATTTTTCTGTGTCAGAGTGGTGTACAGTTATGATGTGATGAAATATGTAACTGGCATATTTTATTTCTTTTTTTTGGAAGGGGTCTGGCCAACTTCTTCCTCTACTTCCTTTGGGGATAGTCCTCTGACTGAATTTTCTTTGTGACTGTACGACCTGGTATTACTGAACAGATTTATCACGTGTCAATAGCTGTGGATTAGCTATTGGATTTTTTTTTTTTATCTTGTTCTTTTTTTTTGAGGATTATTGGGTTTTTGTCCTCTGTGTTATGGTGACTGTGGTGTACCTGTTTTTTTTTAGAATGTTTTTTTGTTTGTGGTGTTTGTTTATTTGAGTGTGCAAGTGGAATTCAGCAGGGGGGAATGTAACAGTGTTTATGTGGTATTATTCCACTTGCCACAAATGTCAGTGTAATGGGGAAACAGCGCCCCCCTCTCGGTGTGGCTGGTTAGGTGAGGCTGGCTGCAATAATCGCTGCCAGTCTGCCGTAGCCATACGAGAGGTGAGTTGTATTGTTCCGCACACGATATAGCTAAGTAGTACAGACACATAAAACATGTTTGATTAGTTGATGTGCACCGAGTGTAATAAGTGCTTAGTGGACACATGTCCAACACCAGTTTTATGTACTTTTCATTTGTTTATTACTGTGTAAAACTGTATGCTAAAGCGGAATGCTAATGGGATGTTCTGCCGTAGTGTGCTGTGCGGAGCGGTGTGTGGCGAGCCATTTGCACTGATACAAAACCGTTGTTTCCATTCAGGTACATCATTTGTTGTTGCTGTTATTTTATTGTATATTAAAAATTGTAATATTGCTGCAATAATCGCTGCCAGTCTGCCGTAGCCATACGAGAGTGTGCTGTGCGGAGCGGTGTGTGGCGAGCCATTTGCACTGATACAAAACCGTTGTTTCCATTCAGGAAATAAAGTGGCAACGATCGATCAGAGACTCCTTGTCTTTTTAAAAAACAACACAACGCAGAGTCGAGGAGTCTGTTTGGGCCGAGCTGTTGCAGCGGGATGAAGCAGAAACCGGTTACACTAACACATCTGAATCACAAGCAGTTTTATCTGACAATGGCAGTACACTGTCCAACATAAATGACTGATGCGCACCTGTGTCCCGAAGAATAGTAACAGGCACTTTATCCCTCTCTTCTCCCGTCACAGAAACAAAGCCTTTGGTGATAAATGGTTTAAAACGTGGCTCTATTTCAGCATCCGCATGGTGCAAATCACGGGTGGAATATGTTTTAGGCGAAGGGACAACTTTAATAAGACCTACGCCGGCTGGAATTTTAGAGCCTTTGCGCTGCTCCTTCCTCCGGAGCGCAGGACAGACAGCGATCAGATGTCCGGGTTCGCGACAATAAAAACAGTCGCGATTACCACCATCCTCCTGTCTATCCTTCAGCCCTACCTTTGGTGATCTTATCTTCCTCTCCTGTCCTACCCTGATGTTTTGTGCGACAGCGGCTGAAAATATAGTTTTGTGAGTGAGAGTATACTCATCAGCCATCACTGCCGCTTTAGCAAGTGACGTCACCTTTTGCTCATTCAGGTAAATGACTACTTGGTCCGGCAAACATTTTTTGAATTCCCCTAACAGGAGAAGCTCTTTCAGCCCCTCAAGATCCTTTACTTTACTGGCCTGCAACCATCGTTCAAACAAGCGACTTTTTTCACGGGCAAACTCCACAAATGTCTGATTGGCAGTTTTTTCACACTTCCTAAATTTCTGACGGTAGGCTTCTGGGACAAGCTCATATGCCTGCAACACAGTCTTCTTCATAATGTCATAATCCAGGCTATCTTCAATTGATAAACTGGTACACACCTCCTGGGCTTTGCCGACCAGTTTACATTGCAATAGCAGTGGCCAAAACTCCTTCGGCCAGCTTAATGCGGCCGCTATACGCTCAAAAGCGTTAAAATAGGAGTCCACTTCGGCCTCACGAAATGGGGGAACCAGTTTAACGTGCTTAGTGATGTCAAAACCCGTTGAGACAGCGGTAGATGTACTAGGATGGCTAGAGGCAGATGTGGAGGGCTTTCGCTCCTGCTCCAAAGCTCTGACACGGAGGTGCATTGCTTGTACCTCAAGCTCTTTAGCACGGGTTTCCACCTCCCTTATACGGAGGGTCAAACGGAGATCCTCCGTAGACCGCCCCGCCAGGGGTTCCCCGGCCGTACCAGACTCAGCTGCTTCAGACTCCGCCTCAGCTGCATCAGACTCCACCTCAGCTGCATCAGACTCCACCTCAGCCGGGAGCACGTTAACAGGCCCTTTGGCATCCGGCTCCGGCTCAGCCTCCGGAGCCACCTTCACACCTCCGCCGTCAGGCTGCTCAACAGCTGCCTTCGGGGAAGGAAGGATGCCTCGCTCCACCAGCCCTGCACACAAAGCGTCCTTAACCTCCGCTTTACGGGCACTATAGGACAGCTGAACATCATAGAAACTAGCAATAATGAGCAAATCCGCTTTCCTGCACTTCACTATCTTATCCCACGAAGGTGAGGTAACAAACTCATCCAATGAAAACTCCATAATCCCACACACCCACTATCCCCACACCAAGAAAACTGCCAAACAGACCAAAACACACGAAAACCACAGAAAAGGGCAGAGGACGAACCCCCAATTCATGTTACGACCCGTCTAGGGCCAGGCAGTAACACGAGTGAGGCGCTCGCATCCCCCCCAAGACCCAAGCAGCCACAAGAGACACATCCTTTAGTTTCACCGTGATTTATTTACAATGTGGAAAAAAAAGGAACCAAAACGGGAGTGTCAATGCTTCAGGGTGAGCCAAGGCCAAAACAATAAACAAAACAGATCTAAACAAATCCCACACCCCTGACCTCACCAAAACAAAGTCAAAAATAAAAACAGAGTCTAACCTCCTTAACTAACACAAAACAGGAGAAAAACGGGTGATCAAAAGAAAACGGCAGCTCACCCCTACCCACTCCACTTTCACAACTCTCAAGCACTGCAGCCAGTGGCTGCCACGGGAAGACTGCTGGGCCGTGAGGAGAAACGCGAAGACCTCTCCAGCTGAAGCGCTCCAACCTCCTTTTAATGGGCGGGTCCTCCAGCTGGAACCAGTCATGTCGTTGCAGTGTATCCATGCACCAATCGGAGGAGGGCCCTGGCACAGCTAAATTAACATAAGACATAACACCTGCACAAAACAAACACGTAAACATGCAAGGTCGTAACAACAGGAATACAGCAGACGGGAGACAGCAACTATGGATCACAGACAGAAAACCAGAACACTAAAACTCTAACAAAACCCACACAGAGAACCTAAACTAAGAATAATCCTATAAGTCACAAGGCAAAGCTAGAATATAATGAAATAAACAAAATCAAAGAACCAAAAACACAAAACACTGGGTCGACGACCCAGGCACCCTAACAAGTTTTTGTGCTGATGTTAACACCAAAGAAGGAACTCTGCAGTTATTAAGTGACTTAGTTGCATTTCAACACTTCACTCTAAAACTCTATGAGGCCACTTTGTGGCTGAGTTGCTGTGGTTATTAATACCACTTACAGGTGATTATGGAATAACCAGGAGGGAAGAAGTTAAAAAATTGACTTGTTTCAAATGTGGCATCCTGTTACTACCACACTTAAATTCAAAGGCATCTTTAAAACGACCCATTCATTCCTAAGAGCTTTGAAAGGCAGAAGATATGGGGAAGCAATGTGGGAATGGCACTGAAAACACCAAATTCCGAGATTAAGAAGTGTGGCCCAATAGTTTTGTCCTATATCTTGGCGCTACACTGGTAGCGCATTCAAGACCTGGTAAGCTGAAAATGTATTTCCTTTACAAAATACTATAAGATCTGACTTTGAAGATGAATGATTGAAGGGGAATGCTGATAGCTTTATGAATCTAAATGAAGCTCAGTGTTGAATGGCTGTGCATCCCACACCAACACAATGCATGACACAAGCATTGTGCTCAGACTAAACCTCTCATTTAATGGCATTAGCAATGCAACAATACAATGACTGAGAAAAAATGAAATTATGAATATGATTTCCATTGCTCACAAATAAGCCCGTGTAAGAAGTTGGTTTTACATGGGAAAAAACACAATGTGAGGTTGAAAAAGATGGAAAAACACATAGCATGCATGTAATGCCAAAATACTGTAGATGTGATTTAGAGTAAATTGGCTAAAACATGTAGAAACAGCAATGGTCCTTTACACGCTCAATTAGTCAAACTCTGCTAGGGCATATGAAAGCCAGTAAATAATGCCTGAAAGGCCATAACCTGCCTGACCTGTGCATTAGAGTTATGATAATCTCAGCTGATCTCTAACATTTACAGTCATAACAAAGATTTACATTTAACTGCTTTAAGTTTTGGAAATGCTTACAATACAGCTGCAAAGAATATTTGTGAATAGCCCTGTTGTTCAGAGGTAATGTTGTACCGGTCTACGCAAAATACTAAAAAATTTATATAAACATATTCACTACTACATTTTGAAACCCACTGTAGTTATGCAAGAGTGTAGCAAGCAAACTGTTTTTGCTTGTTTGTTTGAATTTGCAGGTTGGATTTGCTCACATTACTACTGCATGACAGACACTGAAAATAGTGAAACCGAGCAATATCAACTTGAGTTTTAAATAAATTAAAATTTATGGGGGATTGCCAGTCCCCCATGAAGGTCTGTGGGTGCAAATGAGGAGATGAGATGCCCAGGCAGCAGTGGGCTTGTGGGCCTCAGGAGACCCTCACAGAAGTGATGGGGAAGCAGCAAAGGTAGATTTTGCTGACCAAAAGCTCCTTTTCTATTATCCTGGCTCATAGAGAGGAATAGGTGTAGGAAGGAAGTACACTGATGTAAAGGAAAAAAGGAAAAGAACAGAAAAAAGCCGGTGTCTTGGCTTTGTCTTAAGAATATAGTAAATTATTATTTAGTTTCACCAAAGAAAATCTAGACTGATGAAAATAATACCTATTCTTCAATCAACTGGATCTATCACGATTAAAGTGGATGTAATAAAAGTGCTGCTACTAACACAGGTGAAATAGTGGCTGGATACCTGTCACTAAAAACCAGGTCAGGGTGAACAATGACACTTCTGATCTGCTCACACGCAAAGCCTCAAACACACAAAAACAGTTGGCTTTCCATTTACTGATTTTTTTTGGCCATCCAATTGAAACAAAAGACAGCTAAACCAACGATCTCTTTGTCATGTTGTTATATAGTTTGAAACTGAATCCAAAGCTGATTTTAAATCTGAATAAAAGTTTTGGCAATGTAAACATTACCTTGCAGTCCTCATTGCAGTCAGTGAGTCCAACATTGTGAAAACATGGGGATATTTTCAAAAAATGTTCCCAGGTAATCTTCCGGCAGTCAATAGCAGCACAAGTAGCATCAGCAAAAGTCAGACTCTTGTTAGAGGAGAGCATATCAATCAGATAATTATATAAACAACCCTGAGACTACAGCCCTAAACACTCACTGTAATCAATACTATATCAAATTAAAATTGAAATAATGTCTCTATTTGTTCACATGATAGCAAGCTGTCATACGGGATAGTTTCTCCTTGTAGACGATATGTAGATCACATCACTGTTTCTTGTTTTACTGTAGATCCTCACATAAAATTGTAGCCACAATATGCGAGAATTCAGAAATGTTATAAACTTTTCAGTTAAAACAAAAAAATTATGTGCCTGCAGCGCATGGTGATAATGCTGCAGGAGTGCATCAAAGTTGAAAATGTCTGAGGACTTTTTCTACAGTGAAAATTAATACTGGAATCCATAATTCCAACTGTCAGGAAAACCACAGCTTTTGTTGCCTGTGAGGAGGCAAACCACAAACTTTTCAAGTCTACAGAGTGTATTTCCTATTGAAAGGCATACGTTGTCAAATCACTTCAAACTGTGATGTGCTGAGCAGGAATTAATTTAGAGCTTACAATGCAGGTATCATATCTAGAAACAAGGGTTCTGAAATGTTATTCTGACTCTGTTACTAATCTATTATTAACACAGTAAAACTTCTTCCACTGAAAGTCATATACCAAAGGATCCTAGCAATGCCTTTCTACAGATTGTCTTATGAATTTCTTTTTATTACAATGCAGCGAGCTGCCTCCTAATAATGCCAAGTCTAAAAATATGAGATCTAAGGAAAACTTTAAATAAGCCTGGATACATAGCAGTGAAAACAGCTAGGAAAACACTCAAACCTAGCTTTAAGTAAAAAGCTTGTGTCAGATAATTACCAACCTACTTGCTAGTCGCTAACAAACAAGTGTGCTCTGGAAAATACACTGCCATCATAAATGACAGTGTATTTTAAAGAGAGACATGTTTTTCTTTACATAAAAGAATACCACAAAAAGCACTCAACATCAGAGTTAGATGTCAGAAAATATCTCACTGACTGAAAGTTTTTTAAAGCTTTATTCTACAAATCAACAAAATATAGTATTACAATATACACTCACCGGCCACTTCATTAGGATACGTGTTTTTAAATTCAAATATCTAATAAGCCAATGGAAGCAACTCAATGCAATTAGGCATGTATGCTGCTGAAGTTCAAATCAAAGATCAGGATGGAGACGAAAGTGGAATTTTGAACATGACGTGGTTGTTGGTGAGAGATGGGGTGATCTCAGTATTTCAAAAACTGCTGATATACTGCGCAGTCATCTCCAGGGTTTACAGAGAATAGTCAGAAAAAAGAAGAGAAAATATCCCATGTGTGGCGGTCCCCTGGGTGAAAATACCTTGTTGATGCCAGACACCAGAGAATGACCAGACTGCTTCCAAGTGATAAGAAGCTCAAAAAACTACTCGTTGCAACCAAGGTATCCAGAAGACCATCTCTGAATGAACAACAATGAACCTTGAAGTAAAGGGGCTACACCAACAAAACAACCACATGGGGTGCCGCTCCTGTCAGCTTAGGACAGGAAAATTAGGCTACAATTCTCACCAGAATTGGAAAACAGAGGATTGTGAAAACACTGCTGATTGCTGATGAGTGTACATTTCTGCTCTGACGGAGCATGGATCCATCCTGCCTTGTATCAACAATTCAGGCGGTGGTATAATGGGGTGGGTGGTACTTTCTTGGCACACTTTGGGCCCCTCAGTATCAATTGAGCATCATTTAAAACACCACAAATTACCTAAGTATTGTTGTTGATCTTGTCCATCCCTTTATGTGCATCTTCTGATGAGTCCTTCCAGCAGAATAACATGTCATGTTACAAAGGTCAAATCATTTCAAACTGGTTTCTTGATCATGACAATGACTTGAGTGTGCTCAAATGCCATCGACACTGATCAGATCTCAATCTGATAGAGCATCTTTTTGATGTGGTGAGACAGGAGATTCACATCAAGAAAATGCAGCCGATAAATCTGCCATATGGACCAAATTCTTTAAGAACTGTTTCCAGCATGTTGTTGAAACTGTACCGTGAAGAATTAAGGAGCTGTGGGGGCAAAATGGGGTCAAACCTATTACCTGGAACATAAACCTTACAAAGTGGCCATGAATGTATGACTTTTTGAAACTCACTACACACTTTTTTTTTGACAGTTTGGAATTTATTGCTATAGGCACATTTGTCAACCGGGCATTGGACTGCCACGACCTCTGCCCCCTGACCGCACCAAACCCCTAGTGTAACGTAGCTCCTAGGATGATGCGGACATGCAAACACTTCCACCAAGATAAGGTGGGCAAGTGGCAGAGGGACAGGCTCTGCTTTAAAAGACAGGGTGAGGAGCTTGGTTATTCACAGCTCAGAGTAGAGTCACTACTCGTCCACGTTAAAGGGGTCAGGTGATGTGTTTAAGGCATGTGACTAGCCTCCTGGATGAGAGGCAAGGTTTTTCAGGCTTGTGCTGCTGGGATGCGGCCCTGTCATGCTGGACACACTGGAGAGATCACATCTCTCTGCTCAAGATGAGCTAGATTTGGTGGCTTGGGAGAATGAGGTCAAAGCATCTCCCATCCCATTACCCATGGTGGAGGAGCAACAGAAATTGGATGGATTGATAGATGAATGGAATTTATTCTATAGACAAATCATTTATTCAACCTGGTAATTCATACATGCCTGTGTAATTTAATGAATTTCTTAGTGAGACTTGTACGTTAACTTAGATCATATGCTACAAATAAGCTTAAGTTCATTTTAAGTTTATTTTAAATGATGGTACAGTAGCAGCACTCTCAAAACATCACTACAGTTATTTTACGTAGGAGAAAACTCACCCTACAATTGAAAAACATACATCATGTATTAGAGAGTGTATTGAATTGAAGTCAGATGACTAGGTAAAGCCAAAGCTCTGAAAACATGCTGTTGTCTGACCCATGAGATGACCTGAACAGCATACAGAGTGAATTTTGTTGTTTTATTTACTCCACAGTCGAGGTGCTGCTGCTGTGATAAGTTCTCATGCCTGATAAATGACTGCGTAGTTTGAATGGACTCAACACTTAATAAATCTTAACCATTTCCTTGAAATCCAGGCAGTTTCACCAGACCATAAACATATTTTCACACAATGCCCTCCAAACTTCTGGAGAATGGCCAGCTTTGAGTATATTGTGTGTTTTGTTTGATGACTTTAATGCTCACCCTGAGTGCACACATCCCCTCCCACAACACTGCTGCACCTACATGCGCTGGATAAATGCCGAACTCTTTCAGCCCAGCTTCTCTGCATGTAGCTTAAAATTCTGTACACTTATAAAAATTAGAATAACTCATTAGGCGAGTGTAGGCAAAATGTCAATCTCGTACAAATCCACTCAGCTGATCAAAAAGAGGTATATGTGGTTTGTCAAATCCCCATGATATTGACTTTCAGACTCGCTTCAATGTATGTTCTCAGTCAACACAGGGCCTCTGTGGCGGGAACTAAAAAAGGATGAATGTTGGCATCTGTCTGCCATGGAATCGAGATTCTCTGCCACACTCCAACAGCAGTGTTAAAAAACACGCTGCACGCCGAGAAATCAAACGAGCCCCATCTTTGACAATTTCTGCAGCAGATTCCACAGTAGCTGCTGCATATGCAAACAATGGCAGAATCCATAAATGATACACCTTGTATGTCTGAGAAAAGAGCAGTGTGGGTGTATCACTAATGGAACACTCTTCTGACAGGGAGCTCTTTACAGTTGTCTTATGAAAGCAGGCTGCATTTTCAGGTGAGGCGAGTAGAGTATTGTGGTTGCACAAACATGAAAATACGTATGATTTTTATTCCAAGAATCACTCCTGTTAGTGTTAAGTACAGTGTGTCTGGTCTTTTGCTGTAGCTCCTACACAAAATTTTCAATTTTCTTCCATAGAAAAAGAATTACATGTTGGGCTAATCTGCATAATTCCGCAGCGTCCACTTACCAAATTTCTTGAGGAAGTGTTATTTTGTCATCCCTTGTTTAACACCACACGCTGTCAGAGACAGATACTGCTCAGCTCAGCATAGTAAGTCACACTTTCCATGAGCTTAGTGGCTATAGTGATGACTATTGGTGTTGAATACAACCTAAACAAGAATCACAACATGGGAAAATTAGTCCCTTTTAACTGCCACTAAATAGATGCAAGTTATATGCTGATGAAGTAGTCGTGTTGTCCAAAGTCAAACTGAAAGAACTACAGTGTGACACACTGGCACACATCACAGACTGAGAAAGACAGCATGCCGAACAAAACGAGACGGGCCACAAACAGCCCACTGGGAAAATTAGTCTACATATTTTTAAGAGAGCTGTGAGTTGAAATTTGCTACATGCTTTTAATTAATGACAAGGAGGGAGTGGAAGGGAGAGGACGGGGGAAGAGCGAGTACAGACAATCAACATAAATATCCTACAATGGGGTCTGAAGGGAACATAGCAGAAGGCATTGGACTGTCAGCTAAGGGCCTGATTAATGACAGCTCTGTAGTCTGGAGGTGGTTGTATTCACAGTAATACAGCTTTCCCATCAGCCCCGAGCGTCTGAAAAGCAGATTACTCTTCTACAAATTCACTCATTATAAATCAAACAGGACACATTATCTCCAGGAATATCTGCGCTTTGTCTAAAACTCATGAACACTTTTTAAAGAAATATGTTAACCTGTATGAAAAATGTAACTGATGAATTTGCATACATTCAAAGCCAGAGGAACTGAAGCCCTGTACTTTGCAATACCACAGTATAAAAATGGCTATATTACTGTTATGTTAACTGATTGTTACTTCATATAGAACACATAAACAACTCATCAGTGCCTTACTTAGTAATTGTCATATTTTCTGCTACTTCATTTTTGCAACAACTCAACATCATATAGAAAAAGGATAAGGAGCATAATATATTTTAGATATATAAAAAAATTCCTTCAGAGTAACTAGAAACTCTAGCTGTCAGTTTAAAATAGTGGAGCTAAAATTGGATTATACAATATACATCAAATTCGGATATTTATCTGAAGCACCTAAACACTTGTCTTTTGTTAAATCGCACAACTGACAACATCAGTTAGTTTAAAGGGTTTACGATGATAGAAAAAGAACTATGAGCATAAAAATAGTAACACAGACGGCAGAATGCATACAGCGCATTCATCAGTTTTTTTCTTCTTTCAAAAAACAAGCCTAGACTAACGTCTGTGCTTCTAGAAACATTAAATTCCACAATATGGAAAGCGCTTGCTGTGACAGAATCTTGGACGCCAGGGCATATTTTTAATCTCAGAACCGCCGCCTGTAATATTAAATGAATGTCATATGAATGCTGAAATTGTAGAGACTGCTAAATGACCGCCCCCCAAGCTATGCATCAGTGTGAGATGACATCTGCAACAGAATCATTTGTTTTTCAGCCGTGCAGCTGTCTGTGTTGATGGTAGTATGTGAGATTTGATTTGAAAGGGTTGTCTAAAATTTGGTTGAGGCACACTAACGGAAGACAAAATGAATAAGACATTCATACATTTTTTGATGCATTTAACATTTATTTTAATTTTTCACACTTTGTCTTTTAGTTATAGACATTTTTAAACATCATTTACTACATGCTGTCTGTCACACTGGAAAATGTGAATGTACGCATGTGTGATCCTTTCATTCTTAAATCCAACACACACACATTTCCTCCTTGTTATCATGTGCAGATATGTGTCATGCACTTGGAAGTAAGGTGCCCACTGTATGTGCACAGGTATATATTTGCATAAGTTTGAGGTCTGGATAAAGATCCTAAAGTGTCTCATTTCACCACATCACTTGCAAATGATAAACTAAAATCAAACTCCTGCATATTTTTATTTTCATTCCATACTTTTTCATCGTTCTTAAGATAACATTCATCCTTGCTGTTTTCTAAAGAGATCCAAAAGTCAACACAACTTTAGCAAATCTCGCTGGCATTGTTCTGAAGTGGCTTCACAATAAAGGCTTCTAACTGTCTTCTAACAAATTCATTGCGAGAATCAAATGGAGGAAATCTTAAACTGACAATGGCTGCTTATAAATGAAAATTAGCTTACTGCAAAACGGAGAGAAACGATGCCAAGGGCAATGTTACTACAAAATCACACAACATGCAGCGGGATGGATGAATATAGAAATTTAGCACTGAACTGTCGAGAATTAATGGATATAAATGAAGTTTTTTCATCATCGCGCAAAAGTCCAAATCTGAAGTTTGGAGGCTGCGCAAAATGTAAATAAAAACAGAAATGTGCAAATCTTATAAATCCTTATTTTGTTCATATATTTCTGAAAATTTTCCATAGTTTATGTAGAAGTAGTTTTGTTTTTTTGCAGACTGTTGAACCTAAAGAGATGCTCTTTTTATACCCAATCATATTTCTGACCAGTTGCCAATTAACCCGATTAGTTGCAAAAAACTGATTTGTTTTAGCACCACTTACTGTTCCAGCCCTTCATTGCTCCCGTCCCAACTTTTTTTTTTCAGATGTGCTGTTGCCATCAAATGTTCAAAACTTCATGTTCTAATCACAAAAAAAAGCACAGAATTTCAGCAGTTTCCTTTTTTTTTCTTTTTTAAGCGTACTGTACTTAGAGTTGGTCTCTGACAGAAAATCCTGATTAGCTGCTTTTGGAAAATCAAGTGAAGCAAAAACTGCAGAACAAAAAGTCAAAGGGGTGAATATATTTTTACATGCAACACATGCTGTGCTCACAGCACCGACTTTGACGTGGTTTTCCGAGGCGCTGACAGTTTTCTTCTCTCATGTGAAGTCACAAAACTTTCAGTTTAGTTTATTGTGAGCCAGATTTTTTTTTTTTTAAATAGGGATTGTTGTTTTTGCCAATGCACAGGGGTGTCTGGCACATTTCCTCTCCATTAACAGTTGGTTCCTGTGCATGCACAATGAATTTCTTCCTTTTTCTTTATGGTTTATTTCCTCATCTTTATACTTTCTTTTTGTGTTATTCATACAAAGTTTCACTTTTTTTGGTATCATTCGTGTTTATTGGATTCATGGGACAAAATTCAGCAATTAACTTGAGTAAATGGTTTGCTGCTTTAATTAAGGAACAATAAATACCAGTAGAAGAACTGCAGTGTTTTGCAGCTGCACGGAATTTCTTATAAAACGGCATATTTTGAAATTTTTTTACAACAAATTTGGTAAATAAGCCATTTTTGCAACATAAGAGTGAGATCTTGTGTCAAAAAATAAAATATAACAATGCTGTGAGCGGTTTATTCAGTGCTTAATTTTTGATTATGTGTTGAAATAGTTAACACCAGTGTGTCTATGATAGATGCCTGTGGGGTCTTGTAGGGTCTGAAAATAGGCGCTCCACAAAGTGTGTGAAACAGTGTGAGACTACAAACAGGTGTAGACTTTCCCTAGTTAGACATTCATTGCAGCCTAATTTAAATATTGCATCCCAGCGTGCTCCCGCTTTGAACTTGCTCACATCTCGCAGTCACCAGGCTCTGAAATGCGCTATTGTGTTTTGACACATTTCTCATGAGCAGCAGGTCCATATAATATTAAGTGGAAAATGGCGTCTTTATGCCAGTGGCTTCTTGTGGGAAAACGTGATGCATTTGGCCAGATGTGCTGTACATCATTCATTCATGTGGGACTAAATCATTTGAAAGCGACCTAATTGCTTGGAAACGCAACTCTCAGTGTATTTTTATTGTGTTTATTCAGTGATTTTGAAAAAGAACTGTGCATAGAAAACTGCTCAGTAAAAGGTCTTTTCAGCATTCGCAAATTAGTGCAATTATTCAGTGTGAGTGGCGTGTTCAAATAAATGTTTTCATTGATTTTCTTATAAATACCTATAAAACAAATGCTGTTAATTGGGTGGTAGGTTTACTAACATATTAGGTAATGTTTGGTGAAAATAATTTGCCAGTACATCTAAAAACACAGCCATTACTAAAGCCATCAAGTTCATGTTCTCAGAGCTTTTGCTTCTGGTTTGTACTCCTCTTACAATCTCGAAAAAAATACCTAGTGCATTTTATTTGAGTTTTGGGGGATATTTTTATGATAAATATTGAAAAGATCAAAGTCACGTCAAACACATAAGGCACACATGGAATAGAGAAAGGAAACAGCAATCCACTCATACAACACTACAAGTACTTGGGATCAAGAAATATGTAAAAGAGTCTCTAAATAAATTGTGTTTGTGCATCACTAATACATCTGACTTCTAATAAATCACTAACAGCAAATTAAGTTTTTACTTTTGCAGCTTTACTGTGAACAAACAATGACTTTCAGACATGGCTTCAATTAAATTTGAGTATGGGTTCACAATCAGTAATAAAACCTTCATCACAAAGTGTAATAATATTTGGGAGTCATTAAGATTTCTATAATAAATACATAAAACTTTATATGTGCCAGGCTCATCTCGTATCAGCTTTAATAACACAGAGAAAATCATTCATGATTAGTAAATATTACCAGTATTTCATCGCATGTTAACAGTAAGAAAAAAACTACTTGCTAAACTTAATGTAGTTCATTTACAACTTGGAAACACTGGTTACTATAAAGTGCTTTTATGGAATTATTTTTAACAAACAACCCCCTAATTGAAAAATGTAACCTTTGTTTATGCTTATTTTTATTACTAAACAGAAGAGGAGTTGTTAGCTGCCATTGTATTTATTATAATATTTTCCATTTCTCATTGTTAATATTTGAGTAAATCACAGCAGCAGTAGTTGGCCATTTGTGGACATGCATGATAATAACAAAACCTTTTCAGCCCTTTTCTTTCTATTTTTAAATCCCAGCAGAAAACTGACAAAAGATGCTGACTTGAAAGGTCAGACGGCTGTGTCACCAGATAAGTGAAGTCTGTTACATCTTTGACTGCTATAAGTTTCTCCTTCTCTGTGCATCAACTCCTTCCGAAAAAAAAAGGTAAAGAATCTATGACAAGAACCCTCCTCAAGCTGAGAGGTTTTGCTTGACGGCGGTGGGAGATGTTGCCCCACTTTTTTGCTCAGCCCCTTTGGGAACGGTCCTCACTCTTCCTTCCTCGCCTGGTTGAAAACAGAGAGCTGGGCGCACTGAAACAACTGCACTAAATACAGCCCTCCAGTTACCATAGAAACCAGCACTGGTGCATCCCTGACTAGTCCTACTGTATTTCATTTTGCACTTGACCCAGAAAAACACTACAAGGTTGATGTTTAGTTTCTTCCCAGTCAAAATTTCAAGAGCTTTGGTGATATAACAGGCGTGAACAAAGAGCTGTACTGGTAATGAGGAATAAACGGACACCAAATTCTGAAGGAGACAGACGGGAAAGATGCAGGGGTGTGAAAAGGATAGAGAGGTAAAAAAAAAACAAAAAAAAACGTGCGTGCAAGTCATGACGCCAAAGACGCTTCAGGGAGAGTGAATTTACAGTGACAACAAACTTGGGTACCCCTGCAAGGCTGACCATAGCTAAACTGAACTGGACAGCAGATGATCATTTGAAATATATCAAGTCCTGCTTGTGCTGGCACCTTTCCTGAGATAAAGGATGACGCGACACGGATTTCTTTTTAAAGCAATAGCGTAGCAATGCTGTTCTTAAAGTTATATAATGCAAGGTGCTGCATTGCATCAAACACCATTGTTTTAAATATAGAACTAGCCATCAGTCTTTAAAAATTCAGGCATATATAACCATAAAATTTAACACACCTTAGAGTAGGCCAAATCAGTTTTCAGGAGACAAGAGTCAAATATCACAAGGCTCACTTCACAATTAAATACTTAATGATTCGCTCTCCTACTATAGGCCACTATAACATTCAGGCCTTTCACAGAGTTAAGTCATTTTTACTGTGCTCTCAGCTCCACTGGGACATTATTATATTGCCAAATAGGTCAGATGCAACACATTTTACTGCAGCCAGGCTTTTACCTGCGAAACATGATAAAGCACATATATCATTACCACCATTTTAACAATACCCACAAGCGCCTTTAATCTATACACCAAGCACACATGGTTTCAAACTCAGCAACATTATAATAGCAGTAAGTGCTTTAGGAAGCAGATTTTTTTTTTTAAACAGGAACAATTAAAATGCACGATTCACCCACACATCACCTACAGAGCGACAGCATTTCGGCTATGACACCCTAAACACGCGCCGCCTCCCGCATCTATCGAGGCAACAAGTCACAACTGATCTGTAAAGTCTTTACACTTCAAAGGAATTTCTGCTGCTACAATCCAATTTTGTGGCTTGTGGTTCGTGCTTTGTACAGAAAAATGATATCAGTGAGGGTTTTCTATACAAAAAGAACGTTTGCAGTCAGCAGATAAAATAAAAACAAAATTTCAATAGGGCAATAAAGGGGAGACAAATGAGGAGGGGGAAAGGGGTGGGGGCTGCTGAATACATTTTCCACGAGAAATCTTTGAAAGCGAAAAACAATGGCTACATTTTATGTAACAACAAGACGGTAAAGCCTCCATTTCATATGCATGCTGAAGTGCTGTGCTACCCAAAGTGTGTGGCAGAGAGCCAAGGCAGGTGGGGCGAGGATAACAAAAGGGAAAAATATTAGCTGAAAAACTAGTTCAATGAATAAAGTATTTTTAGGTAAGACAAACAATTATACTGACCTTTATTTTTACTGATATTTAACGCTTCTGCCTGCGTCTGAGGGAGGAAACACCGGAGTGAATGTGTGGTAATTGCAATGTTATGCTGCACGCGAGACTTTATTTGGATTGACCAAAAAACAGCAAGGAAGAAGAAACACCACAAAAATCATCATCAGTCTAAAGACTGTGCAATAAAATCACCCAGGAGATCACTGCTACTCATCTGAGGTTCTAAAACAGAAGTGGCACTCAAGTTTCATCTTACACTACTAATGTAATATAACACTAAAAGGAAGGTGGGATTAAAACTTCTTAAGAATGCATTTGCCTCAAGAGTGTAAGCAAAATAAAAATTACCCGCAAAATAACTTTAAGTGACATAACACATACATATATGTTATACATCATAATTAAAGAAATATGCAAATATTCACAACTATAACTACAATTTGTATTTCTGTGAAAAGCACTTACAAGCAATTTGTATGTGACTAGATTTCAATGGAAGATTGTTACAATTCTGATGCAATATGAAATATAAAAAGGAGATAAAACTATATAATATAATGTCAGCCTGCAACTATTTTTATTAATTGTTCAACCGCTTTATAATAATTTCTAATAAAAAACAACAGATTGTAAAAAAAGGCCCAACCCCAGGATGGAACCAGGTTATGCCACTTTTGCTTGCATGCCTTAAATTATTAATGACAATAGATTTTCCTTCGGTCAGATAACAAATCACTTTGTCCCCACATGACTCCATGGAGGCGTTGCATAGTCTCATTCTCCCCTCTTTAGGAACGGCAGAACAAAAGGGCAGCTACACAGAAGCAGCCATGTAACTGATACATATTCAGTGGACTCTTTTTGTGCTGTGCTGCCCTGCTGCCATTCTTGCTCAACAGCACCTTTAGTCACCGCTGAGGGAGAGGAGAGTACTTCTTATTCACCCACATGTTCATAGATATTCAGGGAGTTGACCCTCTGGTTCTCTAACCTTTAGCTTCCCGCCACCTTGTTTCATTTATGGGAAAAAGGAGGAAATAACTATTATTATACAAAGAATAGCATTCCTCATAGGTTTTTGCACTCCTAGTCCATTTTATTTTTAAATAGTCCTCTCCTCTGTTATTGTAATAGCCAATCCGACATTCAGCAGCATTGAAAGGAAGGCCAAACAAGCTAATGATTGAACAAATGCACTGGCAAATTGGACTAATTTTCTTATTGTATTTTTTTTTTTCATTGAACAACGGTGCTCCATAATGATTGCCTGACACTGGGTAAGCACAGGGATGCACGCTCCTGTTTTTGCCTAAAACAGTAATTTGAATGGCACTGGCGTATAAGCCAACGCTGCTAGATGGGGCTGGAGCAGTCCTCTGCAGTAAAGGCCTGACGGCATCATGTTACGCTCCTGGAAATCTTCTATTAAGTGTGAGTAGTATAGCACAAGACAACTGTGGGTTTTCTAAATGGTTTTCATGAGCATTGTAAAACAGAAAGCATACGAGTCATTGAGATGTTAAAAGGTGGTCACAGCGTGGGAGGGGCGTAGAAACAAAATTATAGGAGACAAGTGTACTTACACAATGGATGAATTCTCCTAAACCATTTTTTAAAAAATCACCACCTGCCAACTAAATGCCACTGAAAACGTAAGCACAACGAGGACCTTGATAGTATGTCAACCGGGAGAATGAAAACATGACTGCACTACAAATGTGAAGTGCCTTAAAGCAGAGTGGAGTAGAGGGAAAACTGAAATGGCTTCTCACACTTAATACGAAAGGCAAAAAATACACAAGAAAGTAAACAGACAATCCCAATACACATGTGGAAATATGGCAATTTGCATATTTTGTACTAAAGGGTAACAACTGCATTAAACTTAGATCCGATTATACGACAAGCTTCTTATTTCAGGTTTCGATTCAGTCAAAATCCTTCACAAATCACGTAATAAGAGAGCAGACAAGACACAGATTAAGTGAGGATTTTTAATCTAAACTCTGTAATGACAGGTCTTGAGAGATTGCTCGTAGCGATTCTCTGAGCTGATCAGATAGTTAAAAGGATTTCATATAAGACTTGATCAACTAGGAAAACAATGCAGAGCAATGATTTAGAGATACACTAATGACTACCTTTGAAATGACTTTGGAGAAATCCAATTAAAACTAAAAAAGGATTCCCTCAGCTTTGAATGAGGTCAGATTTTTATTATCTGGAATCAATAATTATCTGCAATGCAAATTCCACTTTTCACATCTGCTAGTATATGCAGCTGTTACAGTATTTTTTATTTTTTTTGGCCTGTTTATGCTGTTCGAAAGCTGATATACTTAATCACATTGAGAAAAGTTAACACAGGCCGGTCATATGTTAAATATGGGTAATTTTAGCCCATTGCTAATTGGTTGCTAGGCATGTATAATTCAGCTTTTGTTGATATAAACAAAATATAATAATTGCTATTAAATTAAAATGATAGGATGCTTTCATAAGGTGCAGTAAGTGCATGAAAGCTAAAAAAACGGTCACTGTAGCCCATTGGTAGGTGGTTGCCAGGCAACATGACAACATCAAAATATATTGTGCATAATATAAATTGCGCAGATATAAATTAGATGTTATTGCTGTGAATTTTAAATTATACTATACTTCCATAAAAAGTGATAACTGCTAGTAATAAGCCATCATAGTTGATTGCTAAATGATGATAATATTGGATATGGATACAAACATGGGCATACGAGGCAGTTGTGTGCCAAACTTGGCTACTCAGCTCGCTTGCAGACAAATCTGAGAGGTGCACATAAAAAAAGGGATATTTATTCAGTATCCAACCAAATGTGAAATTTGGTCACTACATGAGTCATCGCGTCATTATTTCACACTCCTATCTGAATCCATTCTGTCACTATCAAGGCAATGAAATCATAATTGGTGACTGAAGAAATCACACCATCCATCCATCCAATTCTAGTTATGCAAATCGGCCAAAATAGTCATTTAAAAAACACAATACAATAAAAGTATTCTAATCAAATTAATAAATCTTTCTCCATTGACTTGTAAAATCAGGGTTTAAAACAATCAATTTAACAACCAAAGACATTTTTTTTGTTCTTCCTAGTCAAAAGGTAAAGCTCATTAACTAACAGTAAGCCACCTGATCTGACAAGACACATACAGCGATTATACAGTACACATTAATCTGTGGTTTAGATGAAAGCTGTTCATTGTTGGCTGCTCATGCAAAGCATATGGACTCGCAGCAGACACCATTAGCATGGGTGATTAACTGGCCAGGTTAAGCGCCTTGCACCAGAGGCACAGAAGAAACTATCCACCTCTTGGGATCGCGTTGCCTGTACCACAAATTACGTTATCTCCAAAATCAGTGGAGGAGGAGTATGGCAAATTTGGTGCTGGTGGCACATCGTGCATATTAGGCGATTGTGTTTGTGGCTACATGAATGAATGAGAGGGGGGGAAAAATGAGGACACAATCAAACCTCACTGGGGAGTAAAATGGAGGGAAATGTGTCACATCAGAGCGATGGAGAGATGCTGTGATGATTCCTTTCGGATTGAAACACACCCAACTCACATTCAAATTTAATGAGAACGTTGGGAAAAAAGTCATGGAGAGATTGGGGTGGTGGTAATAGGGTTGCAGCCCCAACCAATTAAAGCTACTTAAAGGAAATCAATTTGAATCGCAAGTTCAAAGACATCTCAGTCAGTAGCTGACTCTGATCCTAAGTGAGTTGGCACTGGGGACTTCTCTTTTTGCATTGCGCATTTTTTCTTGTGAGTCTTCGAAACACGCTTACACACTGTCAGGTGACAGATGGCAGCTTCCTCGAGTTACCACAGAGTGTGTATTCGAATTTTAGACTAATGACGTGTAATGTGCTATATTTTAGACTTTTCTCTTCCAAAACTGCTTCAATGCCAAATATGGAGATCTCCCATTTTCAAGGGTAGATTGGTCGGCAGAGCGCACTGCATTTACAGGTGACATGGTTACAGTGCTGCTAGAGTCCCGTCTCATCTCTAAGGGCGCAGAAACAATTTGGTGAAGCAATCCTGGGCAGATACTTTCACCATTAGATGGTCTCGTTCTTGCGTAGGTCCAGTCAGTAACTTTTAGTGCCACAAAGGTTTTGAGGACGGTGAAGTTTCACTGGAAAGTGAACTTCAGACTATTACTTTCACCTACTTGAACTTATGAAATCCCCTCCTTCCTCTTGAAGAAGTGAATTCTCATTTTCACTCTCTCAGTGAAAATGAGAATTCACTTCCATTGTATGCCACGCTGCTGTTGATGTAAAAGTGGCAGAGTTGTAAGCCTGTTGCCTCTGAACAATGGTGTGAGCAGCCCCTTCTCGCTCATGTTGTTCACCCGCTGATACACTGAAAATGATGAATCCTTCTGCAACCAAATCCAACCTGTTCTCAGAAACAGCAGGGGGATGAATATATTACAGCATGGCGATTCATTAGCTGAATGTCAACCACTATGTGTGCGCAGACAGGGCCTTGCCTTTTAACCATAGTTCACCACATGAAAGAGGACCCAGAGTTATACTTGAGTCATCCAGAAGATAATTTAATAACTTGCTACAATAGTACTGTGTATTTAGATAAAGAATATTCGCTGAAACTTAATCTGAGACACTTTGACCTCTATAAAGTGATGGGTTTTTTGGTTTGTATTTTTTTTTTTACTGCAATAGAATCTTTTTCATTTTCTTATCTGAATATGAGTGAGTATGGGTTTATGAGCAGCCACCCTCTCATATCAGCTGGTCCAAGAATCAACAGACACCACAGATCCACAAGGATCTTTGCCAGTTTATTATGGACTGCAACCAGGAAAAGGGATTTTATGTGTTAAACAACTTAGAACACAACAAAGAACTATCATAAATAGCTACAGTATAAGGCTAACAGTCTTAACTTGATATCTATTGAGCAGCTGCTCCACAGATTTTAATTATATCACCTAGATTGGGTTGTACAGTCTATTTTTAATGTTGCCAAAGTTCTTAGGAATTACTCGCATGTCGTATAACATGTAACATCTTTAAGGCTTGTCGATTGTTTTGTGCTAAAAATTTAATTTGACAAATAAAAAAAGACCAAAAAATGCATATATGTACTGTTTATTGATCTAAAACAAGAATCAAGAGCACAAACAGGAACTAGAAAGACAGATGATGTTTTCTCCAATATTTGCTTCCCTTAGTTGGTTACCAGATTTGAATTTAAAATCATTCTTCTCACATAGAAAGTCCTGAATGATCAGTCTCCATCATATCTTAAAGACCTTATGGTGTCATTTAATCCTGAAAGAGCACTTTGCTCTTAGACTGCTGGCTTATTTTTGGTTCCAAAATGTAGAATAGGAGGTATTCCGCTATCAGGACCCTCTCTTTTGGAACCAGTTCCCAGTTTGGATTCAGGACACAGGCATCCTGCCTACTTCTAAGATTAGGCTTAAAACTTTAATTTCTAATGAAGTTTACATTTAGGGCTGGATCAGGTGACCTTGAAGTATCCCTTAGTTATGCAGCAGGACTTCTAATGATGCACTGAGCATTTCTCTCCAATCTCCTTACATGTTTATGCCATTACAGCACAACATTAACGTTTGTCTTCTCTCTCCTAGGGTTTGTTTTGTCCTCATGCCTGATGATGTATTTCTGTTTTGTTTGCCAAAAGTCTCTTGCTGCTAAAAGAGAGTTCTTCCTCCCTACAATCACCGAGTACTTAGTCATGGGGATTCTCAGCTTGTTGAGCTTCTCTCCCTAATATTGTAAGGTCTTTAAATTTCAATACCCTGAGGTGACTGTTGTTGTAAACTGGCACTATATAAAGAAAACCGAACCGAATTCAATTTACTAGGGTATGTTATCCTCCGCATGTGTTCATTTGAAAGCTCTGAGCAGAGGTGTCAATGATCTGACAGTTTTGTTTAGGTCTTTGGCTTCACATTTATCGTAAATATAAAATCAAATAGATACTTTTATATTCTCTTTCCCAGCATGCCAAGCTCTTTTATACCTGTATTTGCTTAAAATTAGGTAAGAGAAGTGTCAGCTTTCTTCCACTGCTGTCTGCAAGACCACCTCCTTTGGACTTTCAGGGTCCAGTTATAAAATTCAAACATTGCCGAACTCCCACAAACTTCCAAGATGCTACTTTAAATTTAAACTACACAGTATAAACAAATACAGACCAGTCAAAAAGTCAAAACTATAATTTTATACACATTTATACACAAAAACCTGTGCATATCTCTACATATAACACAGTGACAGTGTTTCAGAGTCAGTAGCTCTCTGTAATAGCATTTATAAAGATCTAAAAATATTCAACTAAGCCAAACTGTTAGGTTACTGGTGTAATATTTTCACATCAAATTTTTTGCTTTTTTTGTGAAATAGTAATGTAATGTGTACATAGGGCTGTTCGATATAGCGATATATATCGGATGACGATATAAAAACGTCTATTGTTTCATTTTACGCTATCGTTTGTTTCGTGGTGTTGCAAAATACACCGTTTACAGCAATATTTTTTCATGGTTTTGATGGTCACTGTAGTGGCTATATTCATTTCTTAAAGTTCTCTCTTTCTCTTATATTTAATATAACCACACTACGGACGGACAAGCCACTGTTTTTACGTGTTGTCGTTAGCAACAATGATGGTAAAACCATCGCGTGGCTCCGCTGTCCGCTTGTTTGTTTTCCACATAAACCTTTCACAATAAAGCTCAAGATCCTGTTGAGACTTTTCAAAATAAACTGAATCACGTGAAAGAGTATGCAGAGAGTTTACGGATTGGAAGCGAAAAAGAGCTGTCAGGTGCTAAAAAATAAACCTTAGACTCAAACTGTGAAAGAAAACGGCGGCAGTTACAACTTATGTCTAAAAATGCATAGTTTCATGCATCGGTTAAAAGACTGGACTCCAGGTAAAGGGCGCCCAGCTGGAAACACTTCACACAAGTTGAGTTGCCCGAGATTCACAGAATTTACAGAAAATGTTACATTTTTGTGATTAATATCGTTGTCAGGACGATAAATGTCTTATATCAGGATATGAGATTTTAGTCATATCGCACAACCCTATGTGTACATGTACTAAGTGTTGAGTGAGATGAATTTCTTCATTTGTTACAATATTTAACAAGCTAGCAGGAGTAAATGGAGTTTGCCTGATTGTCATGATAAATTTTACAAAATTAAAAATTCAGTTTATTGTTCAAAGCACTTTAAGTACTTTGCGTCTATCCAAGATTAAAGGACCTAACACTTTCTGCTATGCAGGTCAGGCTGCTTCTTTTATTCACAGCCATACTAAATTTTCTAAGGTTGCCAGATGTGATTTTTTTTAAAATCCGCCTAGTAACATCAGCATTTACCCACTCATATGCTCCCATTAACACAGCTACCCTTTGTAATATCAGTGTAAATTTTTTTAATAAAACCTGTTAGCAAGGATCATAATACAGCTGCTCATCTATTGCAATGAAAGCGTTCAGTGAGGGATTTTTTTCTGGGCCCTTCAAGAGGATGAAGGTAAAAATATTAATGTCACAGTATTATCTTTATCTGTCATGCACAGAGTATTTCACTGCAAACTTGGTACAGCCTGAAATTTTTGAGAAAAATCCCCAAGGCCAATTCATGCAGTAGAAAGATATGACCTCGGCATAGAAAAAGGCCAGAATTCAGTTTTTAATACTTAATTTTGAAGTCACTGCTGGTAAGTGATCTTCACGCTCTCTGCATACTAATTTGCACAGATGTCGTCCTTGAGAACCGTGTGATTAATAATGGATACAGTGTGACTATATGCCAATGGCTGGGCAGATCTGTAGAGCAGTGAACTGCAACACCGGGTTTGAAAATGTGCCTCTTTCCATCTCCACATCTCGAATAGAGTGTGTTTCAATTAACTGGGACAAATAAGAGTTAAATTCTCCACATTCAAAACTGATCCTTTCTCGTGCTTCTGCAGCAAGAGAATATGGGAAATCAGAGAAATTCGAACATGTAGTCAGAGCCTGCATCACAAATATCTACAGCACATTTTTCTGAAACTGTTCCTAAGAATATGCATCTGTGAAATCTATTCATAAAAATATGGGCACCCTCAGTAAAATAAAATAAATGAAAAATCGTACTGTATTTACGCAGGGATATTTTCAGAAGGAATACAGTGGATTAACGCCACGGTCGATTTTCAGAGCATCAAAGCTCAGCTCACAGGACTCCTTACCTTACTCTCTTCCTATTTTAATAAAATGTAAATAAATAAATTAAAAAATTAAAGACCAGTCAAATTACTATTCAAATTCAGTCAAAAGCTCCCCTTGAGATGATGTGATATGCATGTGTTGCTAGACTACTATTACAACACTCAGCTCTTAATTCAGATACATGCAGAAAAAAAATTTGCATACCAAGCCAGCAACATCTGCATCATTCCACCTTTCGATGCATCTTCATTGGAGGGTAAGACTGCACTCAAAAAACATTTTTTTTTAGCCTGAGTGCAATGCAAGAGAAGTCAAGCCTGCAGAACATTGTTATTTAACACTATGTGTAAAACAAATACATTAACCAACTGTATTTGCTAGAGGCCCCTTTCACATCGCTTTAAAAGTTTAAACAGAAAGCAAGCAAGTTAAACATTCATTATCAAACAAAACTGAACCGCTCTATTAAAATTTAGCAAAGAGATACCATATCTGGGCCATAGAAGACACCAAAGTAGTCTTGTTAACTAACGGTTTAGTGCTGATGAAGGCACACTGTGCATTAAAATTTTAGCAATTTAATAAACCCAGGGTTTTAAATGAATATGAGTGGTCCAGTTCTTTCTTTGAGTTCAGTCTTTATGAAATGACCCAGGGATACACTTCTCTTTCTCTGCTACACTGGCTGCTTCTGTGAGGTGTCTGAAGCGCACCTCTTTATATTTCCTTCAAATCTTTTTCAGCCCTGTCATTAAACGAAGGCTCGAGTTTTTTTTTTTTGTTGCACTGTATGAACCACTTTGAAAATGGAAGAACAGATGGAGTTTTATTGCAATCCTAAAAAAAAACATATCAAGGGGAAATGGTGGATAAAGAAGTCTTTGCCTGAATTACAAGAGAGTCCATTTATTGGCACTTGCTTTACGAAGTACACTATAGTGACATGCACCATTTGCCCTAATGGTGGTAAAGTCTTAATTCTACATCTCCTGGAAATAGAAAGTTTGCTATTCTTGATCCGTTTAATAGGTAGTTGCGGACAAATTAGAGCTGCAATAACATTAGAAATTCAAAATGTAGCTATTGCACAAGGTGGTTTTCATGGACAGTAACTAGGCCTCTGCTGCAGCACCTCGCAGGTCTGTGATACTCCTGGTAACCATTGGAAACAGTCCTCCAACCTGAAGGATGGGACCTGCCAATGATTCTCCCTTGTGCGCAAGCCACAAGACTCACAGGCCATGTTGATTTACTGACAAAAACAAGGTCCCCCTCTGAGTGAGCCAATGTTGGTGTGGAACACACCACTCAAACAGGATATTTCACTCTTTACTGGAGCTCATCTCTCAAAGGTAATGGCTTGGAAAATCTAAACTCTTTAAAAGGCAACAGGGACTATAAGACTATTATACATTTCTTATCCTACTGACATTGCCATCACAGCTTAGACAAGCTGATACAGGGTCACTAGATTATTACTTTCTCATAAGCAGTACAGTCAAAAACAGAGGTTTCATGTAGTTTCATGTAGTGGTTTCATATAGTGATGTCTGCCCGTGAGCATGGCAGGCTGATACAGTGTTAATCCCAACCACTACTCCTACAGGACCAAAATAATTTCAGGCACTTATAGGATGTGGAAGTTGGAATCATTCCAGGAGTAGTGGGTGACAGTTCAGCCCTTTTGATTGGTACCTGGTATGTCTGTGGAATTTTAAATTTCAGGAAGCACCTCAATCCAATGGGTGATCAGGCCACAGCAAACCACCTATTAAAGAGTCTGAAAATGTATCCGTCTACCACAAGAACATATGGTCAATAGTTAGTGTACAAGACTTACCTCGCTAAGCCGGCTTATACTTTAGCTCATAGCACTCCTAAGCTCCTTAACGAGTAAGCTCAAATTGAGCTAATTATTCAGAGACAACCTCCGTCTCATGGAACGCAGCCAGGGATGAGAACCTAGCACCATAAATTTGGCAATTTGGCACTGCAACACATGGAAGCTGTGTAATTACCTAGTAAAGAAAAGCAAAAAAAACCCTGCAGGAACATATTGTATGTACTCTATGGATTGCTCCCGACAAAAGTGTCAATATGCTTATTAGTCTACAGGTTGTCTCACATAGGGCTTTTGTCAATCACAATATTTTGTATGCTTAAACTGTCTTGTAACTATATCTTGATACTTCAGTTATTTCTTGTATGTCTTGTAATTCAGAGCTGGCTTCTGTCTGCACTGTTAATTGTTATTCATCTTAATATGGCTTCCCCGTGTGCTTTTGTCATTTTAATTTAGTTACTTCAAAGTCAAAACCTTCTTTGATTGTGCTGTTCAGTTATGTTGCTCACTCAAAACAGAAAATGGGTACACTGTGCAAATCATTTTAGAGTTATTACGAGTTTGTGAAGACTGTAAATATGTTAGATAAAACAGTAATACACTATAACGAGCAAAACATGTTACTGGATTTTTTTCCGCAAGTGTTGTGTTTATAATAAAATAAATAGTTGATCGAAATTCTCCTCGTCAGCTGAAATACACTTGCATCTAAGCTTCAAAATAACAAATGGGTCTGTAACAGCGTACCATCAGCAAAGATACCTCATTGCATTTATATTCTAAAGCCTGCTCGAGCTTCTTTTTCCTGGTACATCTGCATTGATTTTTCCATGTATGAAAAATGCTCGCTGAGCCACTTCATCACCTGCCATACTGACAACTTTATAATTTCATTTTGGTTATTAGCATATTACCTAAAACCTAATTTATGAAAGACTATTGGAGCACCTTTGAGGTTCACTGTTGCGCAAAGTAAACATAATTGTCTGTGTAAAATTCTACAGTAATCTAATGCAACACAACTGACAGAGTTACTAACAAAGACAAAATAATACAGGGAAGATAATCATGGATTTGAATAACAGTCAGGTAGACCTTTCTATTGCAATCATAATGAACTTCATCTGTACTCGTATTCTAACGTCGGGGGCAGTAGGAAAGTGGTGAAAGCTGCAGTGCATGGGGTGTAAATTAGGTATAAGTAAGATACCACTTTGTATGAATATACATAATATGTATAAAGATTATGGTGATGCCAGCCAAATTAGATGTAAATACTATGCAAAAAAACCAAAGAGTGACAAAAAAAAAAAATCACCTTTCTCTGCTGTGCATCAGAACAGTGCATTCATTATATGCATTGTGTAAGATGATTCAGTTTTCTGAAGGCAAATGATGGTAATAATGTCTGAGCTGAGCTAAATTATGTACGACTCAAAACCAAAAAAAAAAATTTCAAACATGATTTTGAAAGCTCTCCATCATTTCCTTCATTTTTGCAGCTTTGAATTAGGCCTGAATATTACGAGTCTTGCATTCCTTTGGTTTAGTTTACAGGTTCTTGCACACACCTGCCTTCTGTCAGTAACAACATCAACATGCGGCAGATTTTACATCAACAAAATCACATTACATTACAAAGATATTTCAGACACTTTGGCTATTTAGATTCATATCCATCACACAACACCATCTGATCAGGCTCCAATTCATACTGCAGCACGGTAGCAACCCCAGATATAGACCTGGAGTCATATTCAGTAACAAGACGAACAAGGGGTCCCGCAGCAGATGGCATGGGCCTCGTGGAGCCCTGATATCGACAGCATGGAGACAGAACTGAGACAGATTTAATCCAGACAACTGTCACAATCTGTCGAAGATGCTTTGAACAACCTACCTGTCAAGTACGGGTGGGACGGAATATCCACGCGGCAATTGATCATATGGTTTCCTCTTGATACACATCATTAATACACTGGCACCAAATATTGAGAATAATTATATTTTTATTAAAACATGCAGACTTTTTGACACCAGTTTGATTAAAAAGAGTCACTACTTAATGCCCCATGGTGGTGCCGCTTATAAAATGAATGCAGGAAGAAAATGGCAGACAGGCTATTAAATGCACTGTACTCTAATAAAATGATAATAAGACCAATACACAAATACACACAGACATAGTGCAGTGACTACTCTTGGATGTTTTTTTTTTAAGTTCTGGTGCCTAAAATTTTGCCTAGCTGTTGAAGCTGTCCCACTCAACTGCTGAATTTCCAATACTGCTGAGTCTTAGTTTAACATTAACCAATTCATTAATCTATTCACAGTTTTTGAATTTTAAAAATATCAAGTTACCTAAATGAACAGTAGGATGATGCAAGTGTTCACTGACTAAGCAGGAACATTATAGTGCCAGGCTGTGGGAGTGACCGTCAGTGCCACAGTAGAACTCTGTTTGTATCAAGTGATCTACAGCGTAATAGGCCTCACTACCACACAAGGTATTTTACCTAGAGCCAAATCATTTGGAACCTATTAAGTGTGCTTGGATCAGAATGTGCTGTAGGCTCATCAGCCATATGTTAGGCCTCCGATTAGACGAGAACCATGCTGAGAGAAACAGTACCCCTCAAGTCAAACACAAGGGTGCATCTGTTTTGAGAAGACTTTTTTTATACCTTCAAGTCTCTTTATTGCATATTTAATTGAAAAGGATGGCTGATTTAAAGTGTCATGGTTTGCCAACGCATTGCCTGCTTTGAAAGGCCTCACAGCGTTTGCTACAATAAGCCTTTTTTCCATATATGGTCAACTTCCACTTGCAACATTCTATGTTTAAAATTTAGTGGAAAAGAATGGACAGAAAGAAAAGTATAAAAGATATATGTATCGCAGTGACTTTGCTGCACTCCAGCACACTATATGATGATTACATGACACACACTTTATCCAGCTGAGCCACCAGGATGCCACGAATACCTAATAGGTTTGAGAGATGTTTGCAGCCATGGCAACAAAACAAATAAGACCAACGTGTCTTATCAACAAGCTTACAAAGGAAGGGAAACGGAGAAGGTGAGCCACAATGCAACACAAGTGAGAAAGCAAATGGCATTGTCAACAAGCTCAAGTGATTGGGGAGTTTCAGGAAGGAAATCTGCTCAAAGCTCTGGCTTCTCACAATATTCCAATAGGAGTTTTGTAGTTTTTCAAGCAGACTAAAAATATCTTTATTAGGTCACACTATAAGTGAATTCTGTGGACATCAGCATTATAACCTCTACAATTTCTTTAATGTATGATTTCAAACTGAACGATCTGGTGCTTATTTGTTAGGATTACATGGAAAGCCACTGAAGGCTGTACAATGCACAGCAGATTTCACTGTCTAATATAATGAAGTCAGTTCCAACAGAGCTACACAAGTGACAGCCAGCTGCCAAGCATCCCACTTGTTTGGCTGTCTAATCTCAAAATTACTGAACTGTCAAAATTCAAAGTCTTTCACAGCAATAAAGATATTCATGAGGAATTCTGTAATTTCATGATTGAACCTGACCGTTAAAGGTTGTAACGTACTCCGCATTCCAGATGAAGACACGGTCCTCTCAAATCTTCTCGGTGATGTGATACATGCGATTCGTGTTTTTACACAATTAAGCTCAAGAGTATCTGCTAAAATTCAAAACAGGCATTAGAATAGCGGTGAAAAAAAGCTGTAAGTGACTTTGACTGTGCAGTAACTGGTTTTTCCAATTTTGAAAACTGCTGCTCGATGGGATTTTCACACACAGCCATCACAAGGTGTTGTGGGAACGGTGTAAAAAAGGGAAAAAACTGGTAAAAAAAAAAAATGCAGTGTTGATGGCACAGAACATAAAAGAATGGCTAGGCTGTTTGGAGATAGAAAACCAACAGTAACTCAAATAACAAGTCACGGTATCCAGAGGAGCCTCTGTGTGAGTGCACAACATATCAAACCTTTGAGCAGATGGTCTTCAGCTGCAGAAAACTACACTGGGTACCATAACTGTCAGCTTAACACTGAGATTATGCTGTGTATAAGCAAAACAAAATTGGACAGTGGACAAAAAACTAAACAAATGTGATTCAGTATTCAGATGGTAAAGTTGGAATTTAGTTTAATCTACAGTAATATCTACCTTCTTGGCACACTTTGGGCTTCTTAGTGCAAACTAAGGATTGCTACCAAAGCCCCACATTAAACAGGAACAGAGCTAAATTATATAAAACCAGAGTAATGATGAATTCTCACACTATCTGCTAGGGCTGCTCAATTAATCGAATTTTAATCTCGATTACGATCTGGGCTTTCAACGATCATTAAAAATGACTGAGCCGATTATTAGCCCCTCCCTCGTGCTTTACTCTTGCGCTGCTCCGTGTGGCAAATCGAGCGCACCTCTCTGCATTTCGAACACATGTCACAACAATTAAGAGCAGCGGTCCCCAACCTTTTTTGCGCCACGGACCGGTTTATGCCCGACAATATTTTCATGGACCGGCCTTTAAGGTGTCGCGGATAAATACAACAAAATAAAACTAGTACCGGTACCGAAAAAAATAAAATTTATTTATAACACACGTGAAACGACCAAGGAAAACCGAGTTAATGATAAAAACGATAACAAAATAATGCTGAAAACCGATAAAAACCCTGAAAACTATACATTTCACACCTGAGCCTCAACTCTCGCGGCCTGGTACCAAATGACTCACAGACCGGTACCGGTCCGAGGCCGGGGGGTTGGGGACCGCTGATTAAGAGGACCCGAGGGAAGCTCGGAAAGCTAAGCAGAAGTTATTTGGAGAGGAGAGTGACTGCTGTTGGTTGAAAAGAGAGGTAAAAAAAAAAAACTTCAGTGGTGTGGAAACATTATGGGTTCGCGGAGTCAGACGTGGATCAAGTAGACATAGTGTGTAAACTTTGCTACAGTGTCGTAGCTGCACCACAGAGCAACACTGCAAAGTTCACTAAACATAGATGTTTACATTTTTCATTCATTTTTTATATTGCAAACATTTGCACTGTTATCAGTATTTTCACACTATTTTATATTATTTTTTGACAATCTTTAAAGTCATTATTCAATACATTGTTATTGTTAAATAAATATCGTCAAATAATCGAGATCTCAATTTCAGTGAAAATAATCGTGATCATCATTTTTGCCATAATCGAGCAGCCCTACTATCTGCTCTTCTCTTAATACCAGAAATATTAAGGCAACAGTTTTCCTATTTCGTACTGATAAGAAAATGGTATCTCGCAGATTAGGACATTTAAGGGGAAACATTTTCTAATCAGTACTTTTAGCAGGATGGCACTCCTGTCACAAAGCTCACATTATCTCAGACTCCTCAATTTCAGTGTGTTCTTTGAGAAGTGCTTCTTCAGCGCCTTGCTGACTCTATAACACAATAATTTGAGATATTTCTAAAGAGAAAAAAAAAAGAGTAGAGAAACTTCAAATAAAAACTGGACAATGAGTATATATGTACTTTACGTTGTAATTCCATTTTGATCCCCTATTTAAACAAGAGTGTTAGAAAAATACAAAGTACTCTAAATACAGTCAAGTCAAGATACAATAGAAGTGCTTAACTGCTGAAAGTCTTATCACAGTCACTCAATCGACTTTTCCTCCCTAACCGTGGATCAAAGGGGTATCCATCTGCTATTACTGAGCGAATGCCATGAGCTCTTTCAGTTTGAGGATTTCTTAGACGTTATCTCTTTTTCATTCTGAAATGGAGCTTTATTTCCTCTAAGACATGCACTAAGCACAAAGCAGCACCCAATCATCCAGCAAAATAAACAAAGTATGAAACAAAGGAATGGGCATTTTAGCTTTCTCCTTCTGTCATATTAACATGCAGTTAGCAAAAATGCACTGGATTTGTGTCATATACAGAAGCTTTACCTGAGCAAGGGAAGGTTACAGAGGCCAAACCGAGACGACAGTTGTTGCTGATATTGACTTTTTTTTTTTTTAGCTTAACCACTAAATATTCCCAAATCGAATTTTATTATTTTCTTTTTTTGTGTGTGATGTTGTTGCCTGTTTTTAATTGTGTAATTGTTGCAAATGTGAGGTACTTGCTGCTGCCTATCTTGGCCAGGTCTCCCTTGAAAATTAGGTTTTTAATCTCAATGTGATCTTCCTGTTTAAATAAAGGTTAAATTAAAAAGGATGATTAATAAATAGATACACCAACAGCAACATAATCCTTAAATTCATGTGATATTACCTCTGTAAGACAATCTTTTTCTTGAGATTCATGATCTTTCCAAAGCTATTAAAACTAGAGAGACAGATGTCTCAGTGTCTACTTTCCGAAGTTACAGCTATGATAATTAAGACTATACTGAAAAAGGAACTGAGCCGTTCCTTGGTTTGGCATAAGAACAAAGATTTCAAACCTATTTGCCATTAACAATAGATATTTGTATAACTTCTTGATATAAAAGAAGCAGAGTTTTTCAATAATCAGTAAAATAATTTTCAGCACCACATAAGCAACTTCTTATTAGAAAGATCTGGTTGATTTATTTTGTGTTAGTAACTTCATTTAGAGCCAAAATGATTGACAAAGTTGATCAACTGGAAAAACAAGCTGACTAGAGCCTGATTGTGATTTTTCCATGCACATTTTATAAGAACAAAGCAGCCCTCAGTCACTGACTGATCAATCAGCAATTGCTTTCAATATAGGGGAGGGACAAAAGGCCTCAAGTTTTGCTGAACAATGCATGATAAGAAGCATGCAAATACTCCACTCATATGTAAAAGGCTAAACAGTTATTTGCAATTTTTCTGCAAACATTTGAAAGGACTGTTTGTCTTTACAGTATATCATATCATGTTAAGCCAAGTACCTTGGAGAAAAGTCACATTACTGTAGACTCCTGGAAGCTGATAACTTATATTTTCTTTTCTTTATTTCGTCTTTCGTGTTGGGTGTTTTTTTTTTGTTTGTTTGTTTGCTTGTTTTTGCTGTCCAGCTCAAAAAGACATTATTGTCTTGCAGAGACAATAAATATCGTATAAACCTATTGGCAGAAGAAAAATTTCGATGCTGCATCTTTTTTGACCAAACAAAAGCCCTGCATCCTTAGAAGATTGTACAAACAAACTGTGAGACAAATCGACATAGTGTTCAGATCAGAGTAAAGAAATGACAACATAAGTTATTGAATAAAGTTTTCACTACCACTGATGTCTCCTAAGCAAAACCACTCACTCTGCAGTAAAAAGTGTTCGGAAACTCTGAAGCGTGCATTCATGCAGAATGGTGAACCTGAGGTCAAGTCTTTACAGTACAGTTCAAATATGGATAATAGAACTGTAGTCTTTAACCATTCATCCATTCAAAAATCCAGAAGAAGGCTGACACACTTTATAAATGTCCTACAGCACTGATCTTGGCCACCATAAATGGAGTCCTTTTAGTCAATAGACACCTAGCTAACAAAGACTACATCCAGTCATCATCAACCTGGAGGAGAGGCTGCTGGTAACATTCTATAGAGCCACCATAGAGAGCATCCTAACGTACGGCATAACAACATGGTATGCAGGGTGCTCAGTTGCAGACAGGAAAGTACTGCAGAGGGTCATCAACACAGCCCAGAAGATCACTGGCTGCTCTCTGCCCAGCCTGGAGGCCATTGCAAACTCTCGGTACCTCAGCAGAGCTGGCAATATCATTAAGGACTACTCTCACCCCAGTAATCAACTGTTTGAACTATTACCGTCAGGCTGACGGTACAGGTCACATAAAACCAGGACAAACAGATCCAGGGATAGCTTCTTTCCCAGAGCTATCACCGTAGTAAATAAGCACAAAACAATTGAGCCTGCTTAACTATACCATACTTGCCACTGTCACTATATTATGCTGCTATTCATACTATCATTATATGAATGTTGCTATTCTGTATATATCGTACTTATTATTGTTTGAGTACTTCGGTTGTTTTATTGTACTTTTTATATTTATATTTATTATTGCATTTTGCACCAAGGGAGTGGCACTCCAATTTCGTTGTACCTTGTACAATGACAATAAAGGCTATTCATCTATCAAGTCCCACAATGGATAAAGTAGTTTGTCAAACCAATCTAATCAACTGATCATGGTGAAGCCCGTCTAAGGGCATCATCAATAACTGCATGCACGGATGGCTCCGAAAGACCTAAAGCACACAGCTACTGCCAGATGGAAGATAATCACTCCTGAACATTATCACTTTCCATTACTGGGCTGGTTTGTTTGGTATTTTTGCTACATAGTATATTGATGTCGTTATCAAACCATAAAGCTTTCATCGTGTTTCACGTCTCAGTGCCGCTCATATGAGCATGATATACAGCTGACCTTCTACCGGGCACTGTTTTCTCTGACACGAGTTCGGTTGGCATGTCTCAATGCATCTTGACAGACAGACAGGCTGAGGGTTGAGAGTGTGATTCAACTGCTGTTTTTCGCCCAACAGTGAAGTTTGAGTTGGTGTAGCTTTGTTTTTCCACTTCACATCTCATGTAAGTCAATGTCACCCACCTGCCCTGAGTGCAGGCCCTTACAAATGATTCCCTGCATCACAAAACACTGAATTGAGAAAATGGCATGCAAATGACCCATCCTTCAGCTGATACATCTTATGTAAGCATAAAAAAAACCCCACACTACTAGTCCACTGGTAGTGCTATGATTTATCATGACTCCAGACATATATTAATATTTTAAGAAAGCAGGATTTGCATGCAATATTGCCATTGATAAAAATCAGTCCCTGCATATATTTAGTGAAAGAAAAGCCTTTGTCTGAGTACATCATTCATATTTATGACAACATCATCAGGTCAGATAAAGACAAGTGGCAGAGCCTGATCATCCCAGCACTGAGGTGACTACAAGTGTCCAAGCGATGTGCTGGATTAGCTAGATTCAACTCATTACCTTGAACAAATTTTAAGTTATATAGGCCACAACAGACATTCACACTTTATAGTTAAAGAAAAAACAGTAAGTCAACTGGGGCTTTCCTAAAAACACTTTATGGACTCTGGAAATTTTAATTAAAGTCATTAATCCTGATCATGTTTTTATAACCACAACATCTTTGGACAAAATTGCAATACATCTATTTTTTCTGTCAAACAAAGCAGTCTCCATCTTAGTAACAATCCCAACAACAATACTGCACATGTGCAACACCCCCCGCTGCTTGCCACTCAATGAACGGGGTAGACCAACAACACCTCCAACTAAGCCATCAAATCGATATTGTTTGTCCCTGACGCATGAAACAACCCAAGTGTTCCTGAAGTGTTTTCCCCAGTAGCAGGTAGATGGGAAGAGGCGCCACAAGCATGCCACAATTTTGGCCAAAAAGACTATATTTTGAGTCTTGTCTGTTAACGTTTCCTTTGACTGGCTCTTTACTATTCGTTTTGTTGTCAACTGTTCTGATAACAGTTTGCCCCCAAAACACACTAGATTTACTGTTAAGAGCTTTAATGAAAAAAAAGAGATAGAAATAAGGTGAGCAAAGGTTAATAATAAAAGTTATTATATCCAGAGGTTATTTGAGCTGGGTGTTGTAGCTAGGCTTGATGCTTTCAAGGATCAAAAATAGTGAGAGTGATTGCCCTTATCGCCCCTTGTTTGGCCATTATTGTTAATATAGTGAATATTGTTGTTATTTTTACATTCATAAATGTAATCTGCCTCACTCTGGTCTCATGTCAGTATCTCCACATTTAACCAACACTCATGTGTGGGAACTTGCACACGCGCACTAATTCATGCAACACTGCAACCTTTGAAACGAATGTGCACGTGCAGAGGCACTACTTTATCTCCTCTCCTAAACCCCCTTTTTTTTTTTCCAATGGACGTCTGTCTTTGTCAGTGAAAGACTGCACTCTGTGTGTGAACAGTGAGGAATGGGGAGAAGCAGGTGAGCCATTTTACACACATTTAAAAACAAAGGGAGAAGTTCCTACAACTGCAGGCCAGAGGAAAACAAGTTTTAAAAAACAACAAGCAACTGTTATGACTTGTTAGCTGTTCAGCTGATATCCCTCCACATATGGCCACTAATTACAATTTAATTACAGCTAAATAAGTCATTGCATGTGAACAAGGTTCTCCTGCTGATATGGCCTACCTTCTTTCTCTACATGAAAGTAGGAAAATATTCCTCAGTGTATGTGTGGGTTTCTCTCTCACCGGCATTAGTGAGACAGCACTGTTGTTGGGATTTTTTTGTGTTTGGCCCATACAGCATGCATTATGGAGGGCAGTCAACACTACCTTAATGGGGTGCACATTTATCCTTCCCCTATTTGGCCCCAATGACAGTGGTATTGGTTATTGCCAGTACAGGGTGATCGAATCTTTCAGATCTTATTCCTCCAAATAAGATATTGATAAATGGATGACAAGGCAGCGAGAGAAATAGGGCAGGGACATAGACCTCTTTTTGTTTCATAACTCAATATCAAAAGGTCACATATTCCTCCGGAACAACATAAATGTTGATTTTTACTATTTTTCAAACACGTCGTTGGCCTATTTGAAATAAGCTAGCAAAATATTAGGTTGAGCTTCATGTCAGTCTCCAATTCAGGTCAAAATTGCAGAACGTGAAAGCAATTAAAATTAGTCAGTTTGATAATTTCCAATAAATAACATCATTAATGTCTGAGTGTATTTAAAATAACGCTGAATTTAAATGAATTTCCTTTAGATGTTTGTGTTTTTTTAATGACTGGACTCCACTATTCTTACAGTCACATTCAGAGGATTATTCTTTAAAGCACAGATACTCTTTGGTTCAACGGGAGGCATTTTTATGTGCAAATATTTTGCCTGTCACTGCTGCTTTTTGGTCTTACGCCAAAGAGCATCCTGGCATAAATTCCACTTTAACCCCTGACACCTATAATAAGTTGTCCTTCCACAAACCTTAAACACAAAGATTGTGCTGTTATAGGCTGTTCTATACTATATTTGGCTGAACTGCATTTTGTTTAGCAGTAACTATGCAAAGGAAGTGTACACTTGAGCCACTTAAGATGAGGCTTTGTTCCAAAAGAAATAAAATCTTTGAGGTACTCTTAGTGCCCTACTAAAGGATAGAAATGTCCTTGAAAAGGTTTTGACAGAAATATTCTTTGTTATTTTTTTTTATTTTTATTTTTTACTTTTCCATGAATGCAAGTTTTGGTTTTCCAAAAGATTACTCATCATTGTCTGGAAAATGGTGGATGGAATAAATATGACTATGGGATGAGTAAAACTTACTACTGTTGTGTTTATAGTCTCAAGAATCACTATCCAAAGTTAGTCGTACCAATACGTACAAATAAACAAAAGCAGGCTAATACACTAGAGTGGCAGAGACACCAAGGATAAATGGAAGAGTATCTAGACAACAGGCACAAACATTTATAAACATTTTGGGGCATTTGGAGGAATTACTAAGCTTTATACTATCATCATATGGTTTAAATTCAAAGTAAAATACTAGGACCAAATAAATGGTCAAATAACTCCAAAATTATACTCGGGAATGTGACAGAATGAGGTAAACTCACAAGAATCTGAATGCCTACTAGAAAATGTTTGATTTTTGAGTGCAGTGTTGAGCCCTTTTCTGAAAATGAAATGATCAAAGAAAAAGGAGGTAGAGGATCTGTTCTCAGCTGCATAAAATAAAAATTAATTGTGAATGATGGTGGAACCGCTTCAGAAATATCTTCAAAAACAACCGGGGAAAAAAGGCTTTTCAGAAAAAAACTGTTTTGCACACTGTTTGCAAAATTTAAAATTGTGGCACTAGTGGGATTTAAAGTCACAGTTTGATACAAAGAGAACAAAACATCTTCTATTATTAAACAGAGTTAGGGTCAGCTGATATTGTTTTTGCATAAAATGATGGACAATGTGTGTTTTATCTATATTGTATTGTATGCTGTATATGCGTCAATTCACAATCACAAGTTTATGTTTTTATTCTTTAGCCTACATATATAACTTGCTTGAGTACTGCTTTAGTTTTACCTTGTTAGGCATGCCTAACATCTGCTCCTGACAAATAGCAGATAGCTGTAACCACAAAGACAGAATTGGTGCTGATTCACCCAACAACAAAAAAAACCCTAGCACTATACCATGTAAATTACAATATGCTATTCTGTGCTACACACAGCAGGATCAATCATTCAGTACATGCAACACATGAATGCATGTGACACGTGAAGATTTAATGCTCTGCAGGCTTTAAATGGCCCACTAAACAGTCCGTTGGTTTCATGGGAAAAACTGGGTATCTTCCAGAGATAGAAAAATCAGTCACAAGAAAGAAGCACATGAGGATTACCAAAATTAAGTTGCTGAAAATAACTCTCTGTTGGAATCAGTACAGCAGCAAATGGTCTTGTAATTAACAGGTGAACTTCAGTGAATAATTTGGAAAGGATGGAAAGATCCCATAATGTTGGTTTGAGGAATAGATGTCCTCGGCTAGAGTTCACACTCGGTGTCAGCAAGACACTGTTTAACCGTCCTTCTGCTCATGTATGTGCAACAATGTGATGATCAAAGTGTTATACTGCTTACTTGAAGAAAAGCAGGGCCAAATAAATCGACCACACTGCACAGAAACTTTAGAAAGCAGACTATGATAAGTCTTTCTTTCGCACATTCTTGACAGTTCTTTTTTAAAGGCACATAAATAAATTTTAAAAAAGTCAGACATAAAAGCAGGTATTGTAAATATTTAACCTACAAACAACATAAGGAAACTCTCAGAAACCAATGATCAATAATTATTTGGGCAGCAATTCTGCCTTGCTGTACATTCAATCTATTCTGCTGGGAATGCTCTCTGTATTTCAGAGTTATAAAGCTTTCAAGGGCCTCAAAGATTTAAACAGCAATAAGCTGCAGTTTTACACAAATATAGCGCACCACACCTTGAAAGAAACCTGCTACGTTGATGTTTTGTTTCACACAAAAAGCCCAAGGCGGTAAATTATCAGTTTGTGGATCGTGTGTGCATATTAAATAAATATCAAATAATACATTCACCAAAGAGTGCAGCAAAGGAAAACTTATTTCATGGAGTCAGGCCAAATGCGTGATGTTCTGCTGCTGCTGTTTCTTTGAGCTAATATAGTTTCCATCTCGTTTAAGCAGTGCTTTTGTGTGATGATCTCTCCTAGTTAGATGCAGAAATAGTCCTGTGAATTTCTGCTTGCGGACAACAAGACAAAGAAGAGATTTAGTCAAGGTGAGCTGGATTTTTCTGCTGTTGTTTGTCAGCTATTAAAGCATGAAATCAAGATGTGTGACCGTAAATCTCTCAAAACTCAGAAAGCACTTTAAGTATTAAAAAAAGGGGGAGAAATGAAAGAAACTAGATTTGTGCTATTTCTTATTTTGCACATCATCAAAGCGCATGAAGAGAACCGTATTCTGCACCCGCATCTGTCCTGGAACAGCATGCAAAGAAACTTGGAAAAGACAACTAGAAGAAAATATGGTCAGTGACAAGATATTTTTCACAGAATCCTTGTTTTGTTGCACTGGCTCTTAACCGATCACTTCACTAGAACAGTTAATGCTTTTGTAGTGTTCCAGCCTTTAATAGGCAGCACAGCCACACATCTCCAGTGAGGCTGGTGCAGGCTGATGAAGAGCACACCATACGAGTTTCTGACAAACAAATCAATAAGTAAGCATCTCTCATCACAGTGGCATATTCGGGAGGAGTAATTCGTCTTTTTCCTAATGCATCATCGGTCAAGATTGAATAGTGCATTAAAGGCACTAAATTTTGGCCAGTGTTTCTGAGTTCAGAGGAGAAAGTCTTAACAGGACCAGCAAGACCTGTGTTAGCAGGCACAGCACAATAATATATTGTCCTTATGCATTATTTAATGGCACTGTGGGGATGATAGTGTTTGTGCACATTTCAAATTCTGTATGAGAGCATGTAGCTCCCTTAATTGGCTTGCTCAAGAGAGCCAAAGTGAAATGCTGTTCTAGTAGAAGATATTGATCAATGGGACCAGATGCAGCTGCTGAAAGCATTATCTAAATCAATGTCACCTTCAGGTAAACAGCAAAATACTAGAAGCTGCAGGTTTGCTATTATTCTACACTAGTGCTTTTTTCTGGTTTACACAATGATATCACATTTCTTCATCTAAATGACCATTTAGAGGCTCTGACACGCAGTGTCGAGTGCAACAGTTTAAGGCTGCCGCATGTGGCAGGACGACTGCACAGCACTGTTTCTTGAGGGAGATAGATGTCACCAATAATATTCTGAGTCATCAGACGGAACGGGCAACTGGCTGGTACTATGCAGTGATGCGCCTCTGCAGTTTAGATGCCATGTGCTCCATAGCAGGTTATAAGCATTTTCCCAATTGAATATTTGCGTCAGAATTTGGCTGCTCCAGCCAGGTGGAATATGCTATGCTTGGATTGTAACTGCTGCATACCCCTGGGATCAGCTTGACCATATTCATCCACAATATTCCTGAAGGAATTGGCTCTCTCACCACCTTATGAATTCTTTTATGAATCTGTATGCCTCTGCTAGACAGTTAGCCGCCCTCAAAATGACTATCCACTACTTCCCTCTATATCACAACCCGCAGTATCTTCTCCCTTGCACCTTGTTACTACATGTTGCGTGTTACAGAGCACAAAGCAGGTCAGTCTTTAACAACCAGAGCTTTTTGTACCTAACCTTTTCATCAGTTATTTGTCAGGAAAAAAACAACGACAATGTTAACAAGTGCACTGCAGACACAGATTCACACTTCTTGACAATAAATGACAGCTCTTCTTATTGAGACTTACTACGCAGATGCGAGAGGCTAAAAGCCCTCAGGGTAAAACGAGAATTGCCGCAATCATGACTTCCAAAGGTTACCAAGTCAGAATACAAATGCTCTTAAGAGATATCAAAAATGACCAAGTGCAAAAGCTACAAAGTCTTGCTACTCTGACTTCTGCACCTTTAAATTGTGCTTTTGAAATGCTTTAGCCAGTTTTCACCTGCTCTGCTTTTAAAGGACTTTTTTTTCAAATTCAACCTATTAACTTTTGATTGTGATGTATTTTTAGTCACACAACTAAAGTAAAAAAAAAAACTAACTTAGCAAATAAGAGACTATATGTGCTGCTTGTCCTTTTCACAATCACAGGGGACACATCCCAGCATGCAACAGCAGATTCACAGAGTACATTTTGGACAGGTCAAACGTCTAAGCTACTAAAGTCACATTCACCTTCAAACAGGCGGTGTTTAAATCTTGCTTCTTGCATGCAGACAAACCCAGGAGTTAAGACCTTCTTGTAGTGAAGGAACATCAGCTTTCTGCACAAAAACCTGTTTTGTGTCCTCAGCACACTGCAGCATAATACACCGTGTGCTGATGAGCAAAAATAAATAATGTCTACGGAATAAATTATACATCTAAAATAAGCACCAAAAGTTGTTTAACAACTTACTGCAGTGGGCATTAAGTTTAATATGTTTTTTTGCTCTTGTATTTTCTCCCTGTTGAAATCCATCATGCCGCAAAGTTCAAAAGTGTTTTATGCATCTCAAGGCCTGTATGTTATTTACCTGCTTTTCCTCCTTTGAGAGCCCCACTGCTTTTTTTGTCACTTTGTTACTCGCTCAAATATAAAATCCAAGAGCAGCTCTAGTTTAATTGCTTCAGTGCTTTGGTGGCTACTCCTTTGATCTTTGTGGCTAGTTGTAATTATGCCATTTCTCGAACCTTTTTCATGCATCTCGAGTGCTAAATAACTTGCCCTGCCTTGGGAGAAACATCTATCTCATTCTTTTGACCAATAACAACTTAATTGGTACTTTTCACTTTTCTTTGCTGGTTCTTTTCTGCATGCAAAATCCAAACTTCAAGAAAAATGATCAAGAGGGTAGAGGAGTTTTTTCTAACTCCCTGACACCATTTATTTCTCTCGAGATATGCACAATATTATCCCCAAAAACTTTTTTTGCTCTTTGTTTCCTTAAATAAAATGTTATGACACTGCCATTTTTTCTGTCAAAAAACATGTTAGTCAATGCTGGAATCAGCCCACAATATCATATGTCACCATGATACGGTACATAACTGTGGAAAGAAATGACTAAAAATCATGCCAAAAGTCACTACTTACACCACTATTTTAACTCTTAGATTGATAGCTTAGAGTATCTTGGAAAAAGTAATCCTTTCAGCAAATGTGTGCATTTTGAAAATGTCAAGCTGAGAACATGACTCACTGTAAAGGGCTATTTTAATATACCTTGTATAGAGAACAAATACATGTCTGCCCTATACAGTCTTTTATAGTCCTGAATACAGATCAATCGCTTGTGTTGTTTGCTCTCATTCCTGCAGTGGCTGATAACCCACCACTGGTCCTGATTTCATAATGCTAACACATGACACCAGCACCATGAGCAGCTGCTGTAACACAATGCAACAGAATGGCAAGGCAGAGAGACCTCATTAATCTAACCTCTCAGCCTGCATATAGCAGCCTAGAAAGCAAAATAGTAATAAAAAAAAAAAACTCAGCACACATGTCACTGTAACTTTCTCTTTATGGCATTACCTGCTGAGATATTAATTTGTTCTGCAGCAGTTTACTGCCTGCATTAGCATTGCTGAACATGGAAGTGTTGGCAATAATGCATGATAATGATAATGACCATCCTGTCTGATTTCATTAGGCAAACACATGACAGCAAATGCTCTGAGCTTCTGCTGTAACATCCTGCAACACGCTGACAAGTAAACTGACAAGACGTGATCATCACCACTTACTGCAACGCACACAGCTAGTAAAAAAGGCATTTAAATACATAAGAACCCTGCTTCATGCACTGCTAATTCAAATCACAAATCCTATGAAGCTCAAGGGTATCAACCCTGCAAAGAAGAAACCTCATTAACCCCTGATAAAGGAGACTTCTCAAGTCTCTTATGTCAAAACTTGTATGATGCGCAGTTTTAACCAAACATCATTTCAATTTGCTTTTTGCCAAAAACACAGGGTTAAATCTTTACTTCAAACTAAACAATAAGAGTGAGTCAAGCCCTCAAGACAGCTGTTTGTGCTCTTCTTACAATAAAAGCCTTACATGACAAATACAGTATAGTATTTTATTGCCTTTAGTCATCTGTCAGACTATGGTATAATTCCTTTATGACAACTGTTATTTTTTCACTTTACTGCAGTTGACAGCCGTGAAAACGGTGGGTGCTCTGTCATGTAGGAACATACATGCTAAAGGAGGGTGTATACCATAGATACAGCTGGCAGTCAGTGTTTTCCAGTAGCACTGCAAGCTGCAGTAACACTCACTGCCTGCCCTAATGTAGCCACACAGCTGTCCAATGTCTACATGTATCCCAGGGGAAGTCTTAGAAGGTATTGTGTGGATTAAGCGGGGCTATACGAGGAATGTTCACTTGACTTTAGTGAAAGATATTGACAATTTAACCCCACCTCAATCTAACTGATTTACAATCTCTATACCTCCATGCAGGCATCGTGAGTTCTCATTTTTCCTGCATGCTGTAACTGATGTCCTCTGAGTGATAAATAGATATTTCAGGGACAAATGCTGACCTCTGAAGCACTGTGCAAAAAACTGGGATAGCCACTCCATTGAGTCTAACAAGTCAGTGATTATAAAGTAACTGGAAAATGATGAGAGGGGCTGAAAATTCCAGCTGCAACCATTATAGGCAGAATTCACTCACAGTGCCCATGAGATCATTAGAATGCTGCATCAGTGCTTCTGTATCCCTTCATCATTTTTAAACCTGATTAGCTGATTTGCCAAAACAAAGGTCAGGAGTAGAATAATATACAGTGCACACATCCTGAAAAGGCCTCTACTCATTAAACAAATTCATCATCTGGCCGAATGTTTTTTAAACTTGCAAGTTAACAATACAGTTATAAGTTTCCTGATGGTTCAGGCTCTGTGGCTCCAGTGTAAGACGGCCCACTCTCTGAGCAATCAGTGCAATTTACCCTGATGGGAGAATTCCAGCAGCTGCTGCTAATTTATGAAAACTCTTGGTCTCTGAGTGGTGCTGATGCAGACACACCCGGGCCATTTCCACACGCGCTTGTGTCTGTGGGAATTCAACTCTTGTGTCACTGTTTAAGCGTCTTCATTGCAGTTAGGAGCTCTGTCAGCCCTATGACAGAGCTGTTGTGAGCCCATCGGACTCGGTCTATCAGATATATAACAGCACTAACAACCACGTGAGAACTGGATATCTCAAGTAACATGAAGACATCTTTGCCAGACAGGTTTATACCATATTATCCAGCAGACTACTGTGAATAGCCTTGAAAGACTTGCACATTATGCATCAAGATACATAAATGATTTGATAGATAGATAGATAGATAGATAGATAGATAGATAGATACCGGAGGCCTATTATTCTATATTTAGTTTGCACAATCCATGCCGCACATCAGAAATCTGGACACCATTTAGCTCATCACATTGCACCCACGTATGTGTCACAGCTGCAAAAGTCTAATTTACATTTCTCACCAAGTCTGAGAGACTTACCAGAAGTGGAACTGGGACTAATATAGCAGAAGCCAAAGGCTTGATCCCAATGCACATGATCTCGCTGTCCACACACTTGTCTCAGCGGATAAATTCACAACGAAACTCGGATGGTGACGAGAGTTCATTTATTCCAAATTCAGGTGTAAAACCCTTCTTGTTACGCTGGTCAGGCTTGTGCTGCAAAAATCCAAGGGACCCAATGAGCGACAATCTGCTGCTTAAGTGTCATCAACAAGAGACAGTCCTTCCCAGTTACCTGCATCGGGATAAAACCCCACCTAAAATCCCAGTACGATCCGATTAGGGCTCGAAGGCAGGCAGAATATAATTAGGTTGAAATCTCTAAATCCAGAAGCTCAGGAGGGTCCGAGTGTAGCGTCCGAGTCGTCTTCAAATGGGTTAAAGCGTGAGTACGTGGTCGTAGCAGGTCCCCCGCATACGCGTTTGTAACGCGGAGGAACGATGGATTAAATTTCCAATAAATCTCACGCCTGTGATGAATTGCAGTACAGATGGTGTCGGGATGGAGAACTGCAGCATGGGGCTCTTTTTGAAGCGATAGGTTGCACTCCTGAAAAAAAGGGAAAAAAAAGAAGCCTCACACGGTTGAAGGTTGGCGTCAAATTCGGGCTTCAAGTCAATCAAAAACAGCAAAGGTTGGAAAAGTCTCCACCAACACCGGGTTTCTGTTAATTACAGCACTAGAGCGCACTTATCGTGCCTAATTTCCTGACATTTATTTACCTTCACTGTAGACGTTTGTTGCCATAACTTCCCCTATCTGAAGCGCAATGAAGGAATCCCACCCATGCACTGATACTGTTTTTTCTCGCTCTCTCTCTTTCTCCTCTAACACTATGCGTACCCATGCGAGCAATTAGTTTTCATACACGACTTGGTCCGTCCGCTCTTTCTACAAAGCAATGCGGTCGATTTCTTCGGGCGGGATGTGGCAGGAAATCTTGCTGTGTCCCAGAGAACAGGCAACCTTTGAAAATGCGCCTCTACTCTTCATGCAGGCGTCCACCTGCGTAACACGAGCCGGCTATAAAAGAATACATTTGCTCACGCCATGATGTCTGGAGCAGAGCAGAGCCAAGTGGCCAGTGGACAAATTCTTGATATCAGAGGAAACGACTGACACCTTTCATGGACAGTGCAGCACTGCAGCAATGTGATGTCATTTGAGCTCCATTTAAAGCAAATACACGAAACACTGGAGGCTTTTCTTTTTCTGTGGTGGTGAGGAGAAGCAAATGTTTCAACATGAAGGTGGCTTGAAATAGAGAGGGGGTGCTGTGGGCTGTTTGTGATACTCCGGGATGGGCTGGTATCTCATGGTCCAGCACAACAAGATACTGCAACAGTGGACCGGAGGAGAGAGCCCTGAGGGAGGGGATTGAGGAGGTGTTGGATCATTGCTGCACTTAAAAAAAAATCACACTCGCTCTCCTTATAGGCAGTAGGAGGTGTTCAGTGTCTTGCATTTGGGATCTAAAGAATACTTCTAACCCTCCATACCTTTATTTTTTTTATTCGTATCCTTCTCAGTCTTGAACGGGCAAGATAACAAGTAAAAACATGAATTCATTGACCGCCCACACACATGTCCCAGACAGCACCTACTGCTTTGCTTTCCAGTTGGGACAAACACCCCTCTTAGCCCAGATCAGCAGAAATTGGATATCCAGCCTATAGAAAAATAACATGAACATCCTCCCACCAGTAAAAAAAACAATAGTTAATCCTCTCAGAGTTGCAAAAGAAAGCCAAAGACAGCCCATTCGACATAAAGCCATCATGTTTTCCAGTGTTCTTTTTTGTCCGTGTTCATCCCCCAAGAGCATTGTCTGCTTGCATGGAGGCTGCATGACATCATGAAACAAGGAATTACTGTAAGATGGACTTGGCAGTTCCTGTAAAATCCTATTGATTTAGCTGCAGGAGCATCACATGTGCTGCACAGACTTGGACACATTATACATTAAATGTTGGCTGTTAAATACCTGGCATTCAAGACCTCAGAGGAGGAGATTCACCTTTAATGCAGATTTAAGTGTCTTCTGCAGGCTGAATTGATTAACCAAATAAAACTATCCCATCACATAGGAAAATTTAAGATACAATGAAAGTATCTCACATAACAGGCCCCAAATGTACAACTATAATAATGTGGAAATGACAAGAAATAAAAGTATGAGAAAGAAAAGTACAATAAATAACAAGGTTAATTCTCACAGAGTACTAAAGACACCTGGAATGTCTTTAGCAATAGAACAGTGAATCTCCACACTTATTCTTTTTCTTGGCTTCAGCCGTACGTTTTATCATCTTTGTTTGGGTACTGCAACATGACAGGTGTCACGATTATATGACTCAAAACAAGAGCATCAGCCTGTTTTAATTAAAGGGCAGTTCAAAATGGGTGGGACACCTCCAGGGTGTTTTATATGGAAGAGTGAGATGTAACACAAGCTCACTTTGGAAGACACTATACCTACAGGGTTGTTGTATTTGCTGCCTTCCCGATTTCTTTTTCTCTTTTTCTTTTTTTATATTTCTCATGTAAATGTTTCAGATATTTTAATATTACACTAAGATAACCTGAGTAAATATAAAAAGCTGTTTTTAAACGATGATTTCCTGTATTAAGGAGAAAAAAATACCTTTCCAAACCTACCTGGCCCTATGTGAAAAAGTAACAGCTCTCCCTTTTTAAATCATGAATGAACTGCAATTAACCACATTAGTTGAAAAGCTGAGTTCAGTTTCACTAGCCATTCATAGGCCTGATTTCTTTCAGACCCGCGGAACAAAGAAATCACTTATATAGACAAAGTGTCTGCCGAAGTGAATTAGGCTGAAATATCTCAAAAAGCAACACATTATGAAACAATCAATTAGAATCATTGACTTCTACCAGTCTGGTAAGGGTTGCAAAACTCCAGTGTACTACGGGCATTATCCACAAGTGGAGAAAACATAGAACAGGAAACATATGGAAATATGTAATGTAGCTGTTGCTGTTCTGTTGCTGTTCTGTGAGTCTATCGTGCAAGTGGTGTGATATGCCCATGTAGAAAGGACGGCACTGCAATGCTGGACTTGCCCTTACTCTGGGCTCCCTCTTTATTCTGGCAACTGGTACAAAGAAAACAGCACACAGTCATCATTAACAGTGTGCAAAGCAACTGCAACATTCAGTTCACCAGCTTGGGAGTTTTTTTTCCTTTTTCCTTCATAGAAAACATAGGAAATACATATAGGAAACATAGAACCTTCTCAAGAGGGGCTGGCCTACCAAAATTATTAACAAAAATCTTAAAAACATCTTACACAAGACTTTTGGGGAAATAGTCTATAGAGTGATGAGACAGAAGCTGAACTTCTTGGGAGGTTTGACTCTGGTTACAGCTAGCATAATATTAACACAGCATTTCATAAAAAACAAGTCAGACATGGTGGTGGTAGTGTGATGGTCCGGGGCTGGCTGCTTTGATGCTTCAGGAGCTGCAGGACTTACTGTAACTAATGGTACCATGAATTCGGCTCAAGCGTAGAATTGGTAACACTAAAGTGTATTTCATGGATGATCTGAAATATCTAGAATCTGACAAATATGGAAAAAAAAAATCCAAAACATTTGTCACAGTGCTGCATATACGTGTAACTCAGTTAATATCAATAAAACAGTTATTTTTGAAAGGTTGGAAACAATATGAACTCAGATTCTCACACATCTTTAAACTAATTTTGTGCCCTCTGAACAGATGCCACTCTTTCAGAATATCATTGTGTTTTAGTATGCGCCAGAGCATTTTGGTTTTATGATATGATTTCTCTCAGCTCTGTCTGAACGAGGTGGGTGAGTACATAAGACACAAGCAGCAAATACTGATGGAAACTGAAAAAGAGCCACGAAGGAAGACAATCTGCTATTTATATCAGGCTGCACTCCATGGGGCAAAGCTCCCTCTTGCAGTAATGCACTCTAAAAGTGATTGATTAGTGTGTTATTGAGATATTGTCCATCTTAACGTTCCTCTCTTGCCAAAGTGATGAAATTACCGCACACTAGTCCGTGAAAGCATAATAGCAGATTAGGTCAGTGTGAGCCATCCACTCTAATCAGGAAACTTGACATTCCCTAAAATGGTAAACATGAGTGGGGGGTCTTCACTTAGATCCCGAATGTACCACCCAGCCACTAATACCCTTAGACAGCGTGCTTAATGACTTGGAATATTTTACTGAGGTTCTTTAATTTAGATTCAACCATACATGGTCTCTGTATGTGCACATCTGAAAATGTCATTTCCAACACAACACTGTTGCCCTTTGTTTGAACACATTGTGCAGATCACTTTCCATATGGACAGTAAAACACTCACACTCACTAGCTGAGCCCAGACAAAATCTAAAGTGTGATGCGCCATCAGTTTAGCACGTCAGAGAAATGTCGCGTGTGTATGTGTATGCGAAATTGGGAATAAAGTTGGTGCATTGACAGAGACAATAAAACTCTATCCTCTGGAACAGCAACATCATTACAGAGCAGTACATCCAGTGCAGATTAGAGCAGTCTTGTTTATACCACTGAATCACCCTGTACATTAGCGCCCTCGCTCACAGTGCAAAAAGTTCCTCTTAATGTGTTTTAAACCCTCCATCACATCATCAAAAGCGGAAACACTGTAGATGTGATTTCCACTATAAGGTCTCTAACAAGAGCAGTGCTTTGTTAGCATGGTATAAAAAAAAGGAAAAAGAAAGAGAATAAAAAACAGACATCAGCAGGAGGCTGACTGTTTCAGCAGATGTCACCCTGCTAGAATTACATAGATAATAGACACGAACAGGTGACAAATTAAAGGCAAAGCCAACATAGTCTGGCCAAGATATTTTCACAGTCCGTGCTTTAATGATTGTAGTGGTGAGCGCTGCAACACGTTCGTCTACAATCTATTGGTGTTCAACCTGGTTGTGATATCGTGGCTGTGAAGGCCATAGTATGTGATTTACATTATTTTCACACTAATCAAACAGTTCAGTGAGCCCTCGTGCCCTGTGGGTGGTGAAACTGTCATCCTAGAAAAGAGTTCTCTTGTCAAGATGATCTATTATGGCATAAAGGCGATCTCCAGAACAACCTTCTACTGCAGTGACTCTTCCCTCACAGATCCCTTCACTGTAGGGGTCAAGGGTTCAGATTTTTCTTTCAGAATTGCATGTATGCAGAGCTCTCAGCGCTCCTTTGTTTTATTCAAGCATGTTTATCCTCTGACCCCCGCACAAACACACAAAGAAAGAAAATGATGCTTTAAAATACTCCTCTTTTCAGCTTCAGTAAAAATTTATGACTAGTGTATGTTACATAGAACATGTAGCACAAACATCAGGCATCATCTGCATTTGCTGTTTGATCAGCGTGTAAATAACGGGTCATTCTCATAGCATCTGTGTCACAAATGACATAAACATTATACATTATTCAGGTTGCATAGCAAGTACAATCATGCTTTCATGTTTCCTACTGTACTGCATGTCAGCCTTGGCTTGCTCTACTTTAAATTAAACAAGTGCTGCTTTTGGCAGAAATGTTGAGGACTCTTAAGTGTGTTCGTGTGTGAGAAATCTTAAAGATAGACGTAGGCCATCTGGATAAGTGTGAGGTGCAGTTCACTCAGAAGCGGTCCTTCGGGTGGGTCTTTATGGCTGAAAATCTTAAAAGAATCCTGCTGCTCTTCAGAAACAGAAGACAAAGCTTTAAGATGAAAGAGTTTCACTTGTGAAGGCTTTCATCAGTGTTATATATAATTAATTCCCAGGGACATGTAGAACAGCCACTTAGATGCAAGTATTCGAAAACATTAAAAATCATACCACCAAGTGTAATTAAGGATCTGACACAGTACCATATCAAAACAGCTAGAGGATATGCTTAAAAATCAGGTCCCCCCACTTATTCATCTCAGGTTAAGACTTTTTAAAAAGGAAAGATCCAGGAGGTCATCCTCTTTCTTTTCTGAAGAAATTTAAATCACTTCCTCCTAGACCAAGAGACACCTTCTCAGTGGCGAAAAATAAAGCAGACATGGGATGTCTGGCCTCTTTAAAGTGGCTTTCTGCATGACTTTTGACACGCTCTTCCCTAATGGAGCTACTGCACTCAGTAATTCAGTTTTTTCAAAAAGCACTCTGTTTCTCTTTCCACAAGGATATGAAATCATCCATCACACATGTTGTTTTAGAGTTAATGAATCTCAGCACGCTTGCAGTCTCAGAAATGTTTTCCATATATTTTTTGTATATGGTCATTTTAAGGTGATAGACCTTTTGGATGATGCTGAATATCAAATGTCTGTTATGATCCAGACGGATGTTTTTTGTCTCTCGCTCTTTCTCCCCGTCTCCAGCTCGTCTCCTTTGCTGCTCAGAGGGGGAGTTTGGGCTGGTCACACCTTGGGCCCTGCACCTCTACAGTCTGTCTGGAGTCTGGTTTTCCACTCTTCAGCCACTGCACCTATTTGCTATTAGTTCATTACCTCCCTGTATGTAAGGACCTATTTGAGCCTTCACTCATTGCCTCTCATTGCTCTCACCCAAAAGAAATAGTCACCTGCAATCCTACACTGATCTGTTCCTGCAGAAAGAAAATTTGTTTTCACTTACCTGAAACTCACCTGACTTCACTGCTTTCTTTACTTTCTGGAAAAACTCCTGTCCTTGAAAAGGAATCAGGTAAGAACTCACATCAAAATCACAGCACGATATCCCTCACCACAACAAATCTGTTTCTTCTCTCTGAAATTCTTGTTTAGTGAATAGACATTCACCTTAGATTCTCCTGTCTCCAGACCATTCCCCAATTGATCTGAATTTCATTAAAATAAACCTTTTCAAAACTGAACCCTGTGGTCTCTGTCCTGTTTCTGAGTCCTTTGAAAAGAGTTTCCAGTACTTGTAATGACAGAACAGTCTGGCCAAATGGACCCTTTAGACCCAGTGGCTATCCATGCAGCATTATTTAATCAAGACTTGTTACTCGGCCAACATGATCAAGCCCTCCACTCTTTTGTAGAGCAGAAACAAGTTACCTATCAATGCCTTGATCAGATGTGTAGCACGATTCAGTCAATTCACACAGAGTTACCTCAGGCTTCTGTAACAGATCTAGCTGCATCACTCTGGTCATCAAGTCCAAAGAATCCTGTAATGTCCCCGACATTCTCCGATGCGGTCTCCCACTCACAGAAAAGGGAACTTTATGCTCCATTGCTCACTAGTCTTTAGTCCCTCTATTCCATTCCTTTCCTGACGACTCCTCGAAAACATCTGGCCTACAAGGATAGAACTGTTTCTTCAAAAATCTCGAGACGTATATATTTGCTAAGTTTATTGAGGAGTTTAAAAGAATTTGTGACCACCCCCCTGTAAGGAAGACACTGCTCATTGTCTCCCGAATTGAAAGCAAAGCAATAAAAGCGTTGCAGAATTTGTAGCAGAATTCCAAACTTTGTTAAGGAGACTGGGTGGAATTCCAAAGCCATACAAGGGGTCTTCCTTCACTTATTAAATGATTAAATGAACAGAAAGTTGGTTTCCTGTGATGAGCCAATGTAGTTTTAAGTCTTTGTGTCCCTAGCTATTGATGTTGATAACTGGTTTTGTTAATTTAATAGAGAAAAGAATTAGAAGATCTGACAAATTTCTACACACAGCTTTCCATCCTCTTCTGCAGCTTGCTCTGTCCTGTGCTTCAGGATCTGCTACTTCATGATTTTTTGAGAAAAGTCCAGGTGAGTTGATTCAGCTGAGCACTCAATGGTCAACCCTTGTTTTCATTACTGAACAAACAGAATGGAAACAAGTACTTTGAGTTTTATATATTTTATGCACCAAAGACCCATTATCTTTTACGCTATCTGTGGCTAGAAAAATACATTCTTCACGTCACCTAGTATGAAAAACAAAGAGAGTTGAAGTTTGTTCTGCTTATCTGTATTATTGTAGGGCCTTTACTTTACAGTGTGAAGCATTTTGAGCCAACTGCTGTTGTGATTTGTTGCTATCTATAAAGAATTAATTGAATTGTATTGTTTGCAATCATCCATAATACCTGCTAATATTTCACCTGAAAACCTCGGTCCCCAAAGAATATCAAGATCTGCAACGAACTTCCAGCAAGGACAAAGCACTCTCTCCCCCTCCTCATTGACTTTATGACTGCAAGGCATCGGCCTTCGTCGTGGAGCTTTGGTACCTACCAGCCATCTTCATAACCTGTCTCATCCAAAAAGAGAAGCAATGGAAAAATACATCTACGAGTCTTTAGCAGCTTGAATTATATGTCTCTCCTTTAGTAGGAAGTGGTTTCTTCTTTTTTGATAAGAGAAATAAAACTCTCATACCCTGCACTGATTACCATGACTTTAATAAAACAAATGCTGAGTTCATCAGCTCAGCATTTGAAGCACTCTGTGGAGTCACTATTTTAATGAAGTTAGAGCTACATAATGCTTACAATACATTCAATAGTGGGCAGATAAAAATCGATCTGTAGAAGATAAAAGCAGAAGAATGACCAACTACTACCTCCAAAAAACAACTGTAACAGAATTTGTTCATTTTTACTGAAGATTAATCAGGAACTAGAGTCACATTGATAATCACCAGCAGGTGCAGCTTCCTTGGAATTAAAACACAGATTCACCCCAGCACCTGTTCAACCTGATCCTAAACTACAGTTCAGTGTGGAGGTGGAGGCCTCTGACTAAGGAGTGGAGCAGTCCTCTCTCAGTGGTCAAATTGTAAGTTACGTCCCTGTGCTTTTTCTAGCGTCTAACTACCACTGAGCAGAGGTACCATGAGCTGCTGGCAGTGAATTAGCCTTAGAGGAGTGGAAGCATTGATTGGAGGAAGCTGAGCGGCTGTTTACTGTGTGGACTAATCATAAAAATCTTTCCCCCCTGCAATCAACCAGATGATATCATTCTATACAGGAAATATAATCTTTTTTTCTCCGAGACAATCCTACCATCCTTCTGTGTTGTTGGTAACCTGGTATTGGAAATAAAAGGATGTTGTTCGTCAAGCACTGCAAAATAAACTAGACCCTGACAATGGCCTCCCTAACCAACCGCATGACCTTCCTCTAAAAACACAGGTAATCCACTGGGCCCACACCACCAAGTTTACCTGCCACCCTCTTTTCCAAGATGTTTCTTTTGATAACCCATATTAGATAATGATGTTAAGGAATATATGGCTGGATGCTCCATCTGTGCCAGAAATAACAGTAGAGTCCAGTCCCTGCCATGGTTTCTTCAACCTTTACCTAATAGAAAAAATATTGCTTCTGAGGCAGTCTCACAATCATCAACATACTCTCTAAGCCAGCTTCTTTTGTCGCTTCAGAAATGCCAACCTCCTGGTTCAGCATGTTTGTTGCATGGTATTGCAGAAGATCTAGTTTCTGATAGAGGAACATAATCATAAAGGAATTTTAGACTCCAGATTCCTTTCTCAAACTGTATTATTGCCTTAAATCCTACTTTTGGAGTTCAGTGACCTCCTCTGCCACCAGACTTTCATCGCTTAAAGCCTACCTGGGCCACGGGTCCCCTTTGTTCCCTTCCCTTGAAGCAGAAATGGTTGAGCCCTCTGAGCAACATGGCCTAAAGCGCTGCTACAGAATATGGAAACAGACCAAGGCTGCCCTGCAGGACACAATCACTGCCTAACAGACCAGAGGACTCCAGCCTGATGCTATTCTCCAGGTCAGAAAGTCTGGTTATCTTCTATAGACATTCCTTTGAAATAAGTTTCCAAGAAATTGGCTCCTAGATACACTGATCTCTATGAAACCTGCTTAGTTCAGGTGTGTCAATGAGAGGGAGGGCATGGGTGGCTTGCTCCTTCATCCCAAATCCCTCGGTCACCTCTGGGGCCCCGACTAGGGTATTGATCAGTTTCTTCTTCGTGGAGTTTGGACCAGTGATGCCTGGGCTCTACCCTGTTCTGTTTTTTACTCCTTGCCAGATTTTTATATTATTAGCAATTGTAATCAGGCTCTCTGGGATTTGCTCAATCTCTAGTGAAACCTTTATTTTGCCGTTGCCACATTTCTCTCTTTGTCTCTCAGTTCTTCTCTGAGTCAGCTGAAGCTCTCTCCCAGAAGAAATACTCCACTGAATTCCTGACATGCTCTGTTCCTGTGGAAAGAAGAATTATTTTCACTTACCTGAAACTCACCTGCCTGCCCACCCTCTGCCGCTCTCTTTACTTCCTACACAAATTACTCCCTGATATTTCTTCCTCCCTCCTCCATCTGTTCTAAAAAGACTCAAATATGAACTCACACAGCAATATTGGTTTCAACTCTGGCCAAAACCAATCTTTCTCCTCTCTGGCAGAAGTCTGCTTCTGTTCAGTGAACAGACACTCGCCTGAGATTCTCCTAACTCCAGGCTCTGCCCCTGCTGATCTGAATTCCTGCAAAATAAACATTTTAAAAACTAAGCACTGTGGGTCGTGCTTCAGAGTCCTTTGAAAAAAATGATCATTATTGGTTATGACAGTGTCAAATTACAAAATAACTGAAAGCTGAATATGAGCAGTTTAGACATTAAAGCCTTGTCTTTTGTTATTCAGCAGCAGCTGCAATGTCTTCTTCTTCTTTTGATCTTGAGCGTAGGACGGGCTGCAAGATTGGGACGAGTGGGATTGTTTAGGGGTTTTTTGAACATAAAGATAAACATAAGTTCATACTGATTGTTTAGAGCAAACAAAACTTGTAAAAGTAAAGTTATACACAGACAAACAAAATCCACACTTTCAGTAACAACAATCTGAATACTTAGTATCAATCTGTACCACTGAGATCAACATGTGCATCAATGACCTGTGACCCTCTATCCCTTTGGATAATAAGTGCAAAAAAATGTTTCAATTTAAAGCACCAGCCATTTAATAATCAGTCTTTCGGGAAAGGCAGACAAGCTGAAATCACAACACAGGTATATTAATGGTTGTCACGATGTTCATAAGCAGATGCTTATTGACAGATCCAGGTGTCAAATTAGCATTTATTATGACCATTAAGCCATTCTTGGAGAATATAATAAATATATTTCACTCTGAAGTTGCAAACTGTTGTGCTGCTATTCACAGGGTGGCTACTAGATCTTCTATTTGTTTCGGAGCAGATGTTTTATAATGGGGTTTTCAAAGCTTTCTTTTTTTTGCTCAAAAACATGATGCCCCCTGCTGTATCTAGAAACAAAGCTGATGAGAAAGATGACAGGAAACCACAACATTAAAGTTATGGGCAGCAAAACCAAAACAATGAGCATAGGGAAACTTCAAAGTGGGGTGACAGTTCTCTGTGGGTTTCACATTAACAAGAATCACTGTGAAATAAAACTACTGGTTAATTCTGTTTTAAGTGCTTATTTTGAAACATATCTACTCAAAACAAATCAGGCCAGAAAGTCAAAACTATAAAACACTGGGTTTTGGATAAATAATCTAGTTGTTCAGGACAAACTGACTGTGTATATAAGAAAGATTGGTTTCATTTTGAAACTTCTGAATGCAGCATTATGGCTGTTGCCATCTAGATTTTTTGAATGTAAAAATTACTATATTTGGTAAAAGGGTAGAATAGACATTACCACCCAAGGCTCCAGTCAGACAGGACTAGAGACTATTCATTGCCCCCAGTGGTTGCTAGAGGTGGCTGAAGGCTGCTGGAGCCTACTGGTTGTTGCTGGGTGAAATCGGTTGCAAAGAGAATGCTGCACCAACAACCTTGTTGTGATTGAATGGCAAAGCTTTTACTCTGAAGGCAAATGATCCCCTTTTCTAGTTTGCATTGCACTCTTTATCAGAATCAGAATACTTTATTAATCCCTAAGGAAATTATGTGGTCAAAGTTGCTCCAAGACAATAACAGTAACAGACTGAACTACATTAAATAATACAATAAACATGACCCTCAAACTTCTCGCCGGCTGGTCCAGATGGGCATAGACACAATTGAGCAGGTAGATGATGGCGCCCTCAGCTCTGAGGTGGGATTGGTAAGCAATCTGCAGGGGATCCTGATGTGGCCTGACAATAGGTCTGAGATGGTCAAGGATGAGTCTTTCCAGGGTCTTCATGACATGGGAAGTCAGTGCCACAGGCCTGTAATCCTGGAGGCCACTGAGATATGATGTCTTCCACAGCACTGCGACCCTCTCCAGACTCAGACTCAACATGAACAGTTTATTAAAGAATCCACAAAGCTGTTGGGGAACAGGTCTTCAGGACATGGGGACTCACCCTGTCTGGGCCAGCAGACTTGCCTGAGTGGAGGATTCTATTTTGTCTTTGAACCTGGTCATGAGCAGAGATGGGCAGTAACGCGTTACTATAATCTGATTACTTTTTTTGAGTAACGAGTAAAGTAAGGGATTACTATTGCAAAAAAGGTAATTAGATTACTGTTACTTTCCCGTAAGCACGCCGCGTTACTGCGTTACTGCGTTACTGCGTTACTAAAACTGTGATTTTTTTTTGCGAGAGTGTCTCATGACAATGACGTAAGCGAGTCATGAGTGAAAGGGATAGGTGAGGGAGGGTGTCAGGACTCTGTAAACCTCACGGTAAGGCCATTATTGGGCTTACTGAGTGTCTCCAGTGTCCCACACAGGAGGCAATGGTGCAATGTGGAGAGGGAGGCAGAGTGGTGTGGATGTGGATTGCAGGCTGACTACAGGTAAGTCAGTAGGGGAGTGAGCATTCACTGCAGTGTCAAATCTGTTAAAAAACACATTTAATTCATTAGCTCTGTCCTCACCGCCCCCAGGTGCTCTGCTGCTGGATGGCCTGAATCCAGAGATCGTCTTGATACCACTCCACACCTCTTTCATGCTGTTCTGCTGGAGTTTCCACTCTAGCTTTCTCCTGTAATTGTCCTTAGACTTTCAGATCTTGCCCTTCAATAACACCAGAACCATTCTCACCTTCGGAAGAGGAGGCCTTCTTCCGCTCTGAAGCCCTCTTCTTGTCATTGAGGACTGCTATGATGTTCTTGGGCTACGTCCACACTAGCCCGGATAGATTTGAAAACAGCGTTTTTCCTTGGGGAAAACGCTGTCTCAGTGTGGACAGGAGGTGAAAAAAGGGAGAGAAAACGATGCGTTTTCAAACGAAAACACATTAGTGTGGACGTAGCCTTAGTCACCCACGGCTTGTTGTTTGGGTAACAATGGACAGTCCGAGCTGGGGCACTGGAGTCACTCAGTAAGCCCATTGATGGCCTTGCTGTGAGGGTCACAGAGTGACTCTCAGTCTGTCATCCCTATAGTTCTGCTAAGGCCTCCTCCGACCGCCTCCTAATACATCTAGTGGTCACAGACTCCCTCTTCAACTGTATGGGTCCTTGACATTAGCATAGACTAACTTTAAAATTCTCTTTCCCCTTGTGGGACAGACCACATACTGTGTGAAAGTTGGCAGTATAGTTTCCAAGGTGACATGGTTGAAGTCACTCGAGAGAGCAATGAAGGCACTCTGGTGCTGAGTCTGTAACTGGTCTGTGGCAGAGTGGATAATGTCATATGCAGCTGTGGCGTTAGCAGAGGTAGGAACTTAAACAGCCACCAAGATTGCATTGGTAAATTCCCTGGGCAAATAATACAGCCTGAGTCCAACAGCAGACAGTTCAATGTCCGGGCAACAAACCCGCTCTATGATTGTAATATGAACAGGGTTACACCATACTGCCAAACCTTGACTCTTTTTGAGTACCTTTATGTGATTCACTGTTCAAAAAAACCTTTTAAGCTTACTTTCTTTTGGATGCTTGACCTTCACAAATAGGTCTGAACAACAGGTGGGGAGCTACTGCCCTCACAATGTGGTAATCTCAGACAAGCAATGAATTGAAACTGCAACGAAGTGTTTAGCCCAGTCTTAGTTTTAATATGCCATATTAAGCCTGCCATATAAATATATATATGCCATATAAATGTATACAGAAAAAAAGCGTCAAGGGCACTGACTTGCTCTTGGAGACAGCCTCAAGTGGCCATTCAAGGAACCACAGATTTCCCATTTTCAGGATGGCTTTATTTTTCAGCCCTGGGGGAGCTAAAACCTATAATATTTGTACCTTATATAGATACTTTACCATAAGATGTGTGTACATGCTGTGGGTAAGGTGACCATAATTTTTAACTGTTACCCCTGATGGAGTTTCCCCAGCCCTGCCGAGAGCAATTTGAAAACCCATATTTCTTAGTGTTTGTATATGCATTCAGACAGAATTAATTCAACAAAAATCCAGACGGGTACACAGCAAAACATGTCTTCCTTTATACTCTCAGTGTATGTTATTTCTTCTTTTTTTCAAAACAATCTATTTTTACATTATGTACTAATTTTGTCTCAAATTGATCCAAAGTGATTTTGTCTGTGAGGTAAGCAGCGAGAAAAATGAGAATTGCTATCTCAGGAAGACAAAAAAAAAATCTTAGCAGCAGATTTTTCAAGGTGCCATGGCAACAGAACATTCAAAGAATTTTGATGAGAACAGCAGGCAAAGAGAGGCTGATTACAAGGGAGACAATTTATTACTTCAACAGCAAGGGCAACACAGTCTGATTGCGCACACATACACAATCACTGTGTTGTTTTCTTCATCTGAACCACAGTGAAAAAAAATACTGCTTTTCTGCCCCATCGTGACCCTTCAGTCAGAGGATGAGAGAGTGCGGTCATAGTGCTTTGGCATGGAGATGAAGGGCTCAGGCTAGAGCCTGGTAGGCAGAGACTCTTTTAACCTGAAAAAAAGTCCATTTTAAATCACACAAGAGGAAGAGGCAATCAACACAGCGCTGCAGCTGTCTATCTTAGGTGGCTATTCTCACTTCCCAATCTCACTCTCCGGTGCTCAGCAAACAGACCGTCATCCTGACAAACATAATCACTCAGCACAGATTCGGTGAGCATCTGTCAGTGGGAAATAATGTGGAAAAAACTTCAGGTGAACACCCTTTTGTGCTGAATATACAACTCAGAGCCACAAATAACCTTAGGTTATGACTATTATATAAAAGTCCCAGTCATCAGGAACTTTGACAGAAAGCTCTGCATAGACACAATATTCCACAAATATGTGCTCATACACTTAATTTGCAAACTAGCAAACTCAAAGGGAATCACTGATGCCACATGGATTGAATGAATATTTATGTTGGATGTTTTACATGAAAATGTGGAGTGGGATAAAGATTTAATGTCACTCAAGTTTGAACTGGTAATTGAAAATCCTTAAAAGTCGTATTCTGACACTCAGCCTGACGAAACCTGCAAAGCCATCACAAGTTCACTTAATGTGTTTTTTTTTTATCCAAGTGACATTCGGTGCCATTTTGGAAATGTGCACATTGTCTGAGAATTTTAATAATGTCTGACATCTTAATTAGGTTTTAAAAGATATAATCACAAAGTCTGTAAGATGCTGTAAGCGCTGCTGATGGGTGGCAGAGTACATCAAAGTCTCTAATGTAAAGCACCTATTACTGTGCTGAACTGCAGACAGGACTTACTAAGAAATTAGTCATAAGCATTGTGTCATTGTTGCTAGAGTTATAGTTGCCATCAATGTAAAGTCTAGTGTATGTCTGAAGCATTCAAGCATTTCTTCTCTAAATCAAGAAGTAATCTCATCAAAATACCAGCATCCAATCACATTGAAATCTCCCCGCAGCTGAAATGAATTGAGTTTTGTGAAAGGACATCTGACTAGATGGCTCTGGAGGTTGCCATTGTGTGATTTCATGTAAGTGAGTTTCAAGGCTCCACACTGTGGTTTTGTGCTGTAGAACAGACGAGTGTTGGGGTTCAGTGGGCGTATGGAATAGAGGCTACCAAGGTTAAGATAAAAGGAGGGTGCTGGCTAACACACGGAGGATGGGTGGCAGTGACTAAAGGCCCTACCTGAGCATAACGGCGCCTCAGAGCAACACTCATCTCCTCTTCTCAGGCCAGCTCTGATAGAGTGCGTTATCGGTACAGACAGGCAGGCTAAATCAGTGGTTGAGAAAAGGTTAAAGCTACTGGTCTGTTTCTTTTCCCATGAAGGCAGGCAGGTGAATGTCAAAGCTGCCTGAATCACAGGGGAACGCTCCGGGGCGGAGGGCGAGTCAGCCCCCAGGTAAGGCTGTGATTTATGCATTACTTGTGTTCAATGGTGCAACACTGTATTATATCGAGCAGTTTATTGATGAGCAGTGTGTCATCTACGGAGGCCACTTGGGTTCCTTGTGCTTTTACGCTCTGGTTATAAAAGCAGATAATTATTTTTTCAAGCTGGATATTTGATTAAGTTAGGATTAGTTAGGATTCAGGAGACAGACACCCTCTCTACCTTTGAGATAAGGATTAAAACTTTTGATAAAGCATATAGTTAAGCTTGGATCAGGTTACTCTGAATCCTCCCTTAGTTATGCTGCAATAAGCCTAGGCTGCTGGAAGCTTCTCATGATGCTTTTCTTCTTCATTCACAGTTTTTCACTGTCTTTGTGTTTGAACACCACTTTGCATTTAATCATTAGTTATTAGTAGAGATGGCACGATACCACTTCTTTATGTCCGATACCGATACCGATATCATAAATTTGGATATCTGCCGATACCAATATGAATCCGATATAGTGTGTTTTTTAATCAATAAAACTTTTTTTAATATCTTGCTGCATTTTGTATAAGTTTATACTCAAGTTTAAATAAATAACAACACTAAAGCTATTCTGTTATACCTGTATGTAAAAAATACACTGCGCCCAAAATATTTTATAGTTCAGCAACACTGATCAATCTAATAAACTTAAACCTACTCCATCCTCCCTATTCTGATATTTTAAAGAGTACTTATTAAGCAATATTAAGCAACATAACTAATAGGGTTGCAAACTCCCAGCAAAAAAAAAAAAGGGAACCACCCCCCAACCTCATGATGCTTAATCAATGTAATCAAATTTAATTTGATGCAGGGGGAAAAATGCACAGAAATAAATTTTTTTTCAAGAATAATTAAATAGATTCAACATCTTTCTTCAACAGAATTGCAGACTGCACAGATGGTATCTTCCCAAAGGAAAAAGTAGTATAACTTACTAGGGTATATTAGACTTAACAGTTATTATATACAGTAATGGACTTGTATATATTTTACATCAGATTAAAACTTTGGGTGCAGGAGTCAGATAATTATTTATTAAAAGCTAGACATTTTAAATGAGAATAAGAAAGAGAAGTAAGTCTTTGTGCCCCCTTTTCCCAGTTCATGCCCTATCGGCCCCCCTGGCTAAACTTTGCTAGATCCGCCCCTGCACAGTTACCAGCGGTCAGCTACATAGAAAAGGATCCTGGTGTAGAAAGTAATATTAAATAAATTCTAACAACAGCTTATCAAGCTTAATAGTGCTGCTGTTGTTCAGCCGCTGGTTTCCTCTTTCTGGTGAGAAGTGGGCCAAAAACTAAGAAGAGAGACGGACTCGCGACAGAAAAGCCGATCAGCTGATCATTAAGCAGTTTCACGATTGAAGTAGCAGCAGGAGAGAGAGAGAGAGAGAGAGATGCAGTGCTCCATATATCGGTTGTTAAGCTTAACGTGGGAGTGCTTTGCAGACATTCAGAGATGAACTTACACACTTTCTTTACTTCTCTCTGGGATAACTTCCTCAGATATGAAATGCTGGTTTGGTAGCGAGGCTACAAATACACACAGCTGCTCTATCACGTGATGCGTACTGCTGCGACGTGCTACGGTTATGAGCCGCGTCACGCCGTGTAGCAAGTTTTGTGAGGTGCTTTTTTGATATGTAATGGATCGGATTACATTTTTTATTTATCGCCGATATCCGATCCAGTAATGTCGGTCAGTATCAGACCGATACCGATACGTAATATCGGATCAGTCCGTCTCTAGTTATTAGTAATATCTGGCTCTTTTCCACAGTGTGTCTTTTATCCTATCTTCCTCCCCTCAGCCCCGGCTGTCAGATGGCTGCACCTCCCTGAACCTGGTTCTACCTGAGGTTTCTTCCTGTTAAAAGGGTGTTTTTCCTTTACACTGTTATGGCCTGTATTTATATAGCGCTTTACTAGTCCCTAAGGACCCCAAAGCGCTTTATATAACCAGTCGTCAAAGGAGCTTGCAAAGAAAAGCGTCTGGACTTCTTTAGTCCAGACGCGTCTGGACTTCTTTAAGTCCAGACCAGGTCCGATGACCTGGATGACTGAGAACCTTCACAGACATATATAACCAGTCATCCACCCATTCACACACTGGTGATGGCAAGCTACATTGTAGCCACAGCCACCCTGGGGCGCACTGACAGAGGCGAGGCTGCCGGACACTGGCGCCACCGGGCCCTCTGACCACCACCAGTAGGCAACGGGTGAAGTGTCTTGCCCAAGGACACAACGACCGAGACTGTCCAAGCCGGGGCTCAAGCCGGAAACCTTCCGATTACAAGGCGAACTCCCAACTCTTGAGCCACGATCGCCCCTGTTAGCAAGTGCCTGCTCACATAGGGTCATCTGATTGTTGGGGTTTTCTCTATATTCTTTTAGGGTCTTTAACTTACAATATAAAGCCCTTTGAGGCGACTGTCGTCACGTTTTGGCATATGCTACCTACACTCACACTGCATTCTATCATTCAGTGCAAGCAAAACGAGGGCTGTGATATTTGACTCCCATCACACCACACTAACAGGCTGTCTAACTAAATAGTAAGATAGGGTCTGGAGAGCAAATATTTTCTCTCTTTTTCTAAGAGTTGACATGTGTTGATGCTAGGAAACAAGACAGTAGTGCATTGTGACATGTCAAGAAGGTGTTTTGTGCAGGTTTACAGTGAAGACCCACCGGACACAAAAAAACCCCCATCACTTTCACCACTTGCTTACTTTGTCTTTGTGGGCCTGTCAGCAATTGCAAGACAGCAAGTAGCTTCTTTGTTAGAAAAAAAAAAAAACTATGCCATCAACAACTTTTTTGTAACACCTTGTAAAGGCTGAACTATCTGACTCACCTTCACATCACTTTCTCTTTGATGTTTTTTCAACAAATCACTGCAGAGCCCCAAGTGATTAAATCTCAGGTTACCTGCTTCCTTACACTGGATGGACGAGATTCAGTACAGCAGAATATTAAGAGCTAAAATTCACTTACTTTTGTGTTGAATTCGAAGTGCCTTCAACAATACACAGAAAACAGAGTCAGTATTTTTGATTCTTTGTGTACTTTCAAGGACACAAAATGCCCACTACTATGAAGATTTTGCAACCAAGTTTTTGCATCTAAATGATCACTTCTCTGGCAGCCTAGAATTTATACTGTAGGATTTTGTTACTGAGCTCATTTGACTTGGCTCTAGTATGTTTTTCCCCTACTGACAGATAAGCTACAATATTTGCCTTTAGGCTCTTTACTCATTTCTCCTCACATGTTTTCTATAGGCTCAATAGAGCAATCGAGTTGTAAATACACAGTGTCTTGTCTCTACTGGGGGTAAATCTGGGACTATGCAAGATTCCATTAGTGCCCAGGACTCCTCCACCTCCACTGTAATGATTTTGCCCCTCTTCCCTCAGTCCCCTGTGGCAAACCGTGAGGACCTGACCCTTTGAAAAGCACTCTTCCCCACCTGACCATCCAGGTTAGGAAATGCTGGAGAGACTCCACTAAGGCGAGGCTTTAGACTTTGGCAGTATCAGCCCCTGGGGTTTGGGGGACTAGTGTCAGCCAGCTGTCTGCTACCTGGAGTCACCTTTAGAACTTAAGCTTGAATTAGATAATGCTGCTGTGGACGATGTCCTGAATGGTTCATCTTCCCAAGAAGCCAGGCCAATTTGGCTATTGAGAAGCTGCCCCCACTTTGAACCTAAAGTAATCACATTCAAAATGTGGTGCAAAGAGTAGGTTGTTGTGTCTTTTTATTTTTTAAGAAACCTTTCTCCAACTCCCTCGCTACATAAATACAAAGGGCATCAAGAGAAACCAAAGTTTATTGTTATGGTCCCAAGCAATATTCTTCTTATTCCCATAACTGTTAAAACTAATATTAACTGTTATTTCAGCTGCTGTGATCTTTGATGCACCTCTCTTTTGAGTCACACGTTTCCTTATATATCACATGTTCGTTGCCACTTTCCCTCAGCTTCTATATACACAGTATTTTCCCTTCCTTCTCGGTGGTTTCAATCATATTCCATCAACATCTGCATATCTTGTGACACTGTGGTGACTCACAGTTTTCTGTGTTACATGTAGTGTAGGCGGTAATACAGGTCACAATTTAACATGACCCATGATGACAGGCTTTCCCACTTTCTTCACAGCCACTGGTGACAGCAAGACTTTAGAAAAGCGGGATACTACATTTCTCCCATATTAGCTTCTATTTGTTGGCTTCATGTTAAATCCAGAATGGGATTTAATTCAGTTATCGCATCAGTTATCGGGAGATCGTGGCTCAAGAGTTGGAGCGTTCGTCTTGTAATCGGAAGGTTGCCGGTTCGAGCCCCGGCTCCGACAGTCTTGGTCGTTGTGTCCTTGGGCAAGACACTTCACCTGTTGCCTACTGGTGGTGGTCAGAGGGCCCGGTGGCGCCAATGTCCGGCAGCCTCGCCTCTGTCAGTGTGCCCCAGGGTGGCTGTGGCTACAATGTAGCTTGCCATCACCAGTGTGTGAATGGGTGGATGACTGTGTATAGTGTAAAGCGCTTTGGGGTCCTTAGGACCAAGTAAAGTAAATACATGCAAATACAGACCATTTCAGTTCATTTCCATTTTATTTGTATAGCCCCAAATCACAACAACAGTCGCCTTAAGCTGCTTTATATTGTAAGGTAGACCCAACAATCATACACACGGAAAAACAACAACAACAATCATATGACCTTGTATGAGCAAGCACTTTGGCAACAGTGGGAAGGAAAACTCCCTTTTAACAGGGAGTTCCTGCAGAACCAGACTCAGGGAGGGGCAGGGCCATCTGCTGCGACCGGTTGGGATGAGAGAAGGAAGACATGCTGTGGAAGAGATACAGAGACTAATTACAAGTGTGATTCAGCAGAAAGGTCTATTAATGCATGCTGAGTGAGAAAGGTGACGGAAAAGGAAATACTCAGTGCATCATGGGAATCCCCCAGCAGTCTCCTCCTATTGCAGCATAACTAAGGGAGGATTCAGGGTCACCTATCCAGCCCTAACTATATGCTTTAGCAATAAAGGAAGGTTTTAAGCCTAATCAACATGAGGCAGAACCTTCACGTTTCAGGCTCCTGTTCTGTGGAACCAGCTCCCAGTTTGAATTCAGGAGACAGACACCCTCTCTACTTTTAAGATTAGACTTAGGGCTGGATCAGGTGACCCTGAACCCTCTCCTAGTTAAGTTGCAATAGACTAGGCTGCTTGGAGCTTCCTATAATGCGTTGACCTTTTCTTCCTACGTACCTCTTTTTTCTCTAATCATTAATCATTATTAAACTGTACTTTTTGTGTTATCTGTTTTCTGTTTCCCCTCACCGTGCCTGCCCCTGCCTGTGGCTAGTTTTGCTGGAGGTTTCTTCTTCTAAAAGGGATTTTTTCCTCCCACTGTTGCCAAGTGCTTGCTTATAGGGGTCGTCTGATTGTTGGGTTTTCTATCTTATATTGTAGTGTCTTTACAAGTGTCTTTATAAAGCACTTTGAGGTGACTGTTGTGATTTAGTACCATATAAGTAAAACCGAATTGATCTGAAGAACTGAAGTCCACTGATAACCCTACTTGGACCTCAGGTGAGAGAGACACTTCCTTTTGGATGAAAGAACTTACTCTGGCCACTGAGAAAGAAACAAGTAATTAGAGCAGAAACGTCCACCATCTCCTGAATACCTCAGACTTCCAGTAAAGCTGGGTCAAGCCCACATGCAGAAGTTGTCTGAGGCCTATGCATTCACTGGATGTATAAGTGATGGACTGGAGGAAGAAAACGGATCAACAGATCAGTGAATCTGTTGCTGAATGTGACAAAGGCCAGGGAGATGGTGGTGATTTCACAAGGAAGGAATAAGATTGCTACACCACTCTTTTGTATTCTGAGCATCAAGCAGAAGTGCAAGTACCCGGGCACCCACATTGAAAAAACATACTGAACTGGAAGACCAATACTGAGGATGTCAGAAGGAGATGAGCAGGCTTTTTTCCCTGAGGAAGCTGGGATACTTGTGCAGTAGGATGTTGAAAATATTTTACTAGTCTGTTGTGGGAGTCTGCTGGGGGAGCAGCATCACAGATGGAATAAAGTGATCGAGAGGGCTGGCTCTGTAATTGGTTGCAAAGCATACACCTTTGAAGCCGCGGTACAGGGGAGGATACCGAACATACTGTTGTCCATTATGGATAATTCTAAACACCCTCTCCACTCCCTCCTAGACAGGAAGCAAAACACTTTGTCTGACAGACTGATCCAGTGTTGCTGTCACAAGGACTGCTACAAGAAATCTCTCCTGCCTACAGCAGTTATGCTTTACAACTTCGCACCTCTATCTGACAGCCAACTCTTGGCTTTATAGACTTCTGCATCAAACAAACTCTGCTCTATTTGCTCAACTTGGAGCTTTTTTATTTTGTTATTGACTGTGTTTATTTTTCTATTCTGTACAATGAGCTGTTTTATTTTGTGGGCTTTTTATTGAGCGGTTTTACTATATTGAGATGTTTTATTTTATTTTATTACTGAGCGTTTTGTTTGTTTGTTTTGTTTTCGAGTTAACACAAAAATTATTTTTAGTTATGGAGGATATACATTATCTAGAACAGCAGTCTAATAAGGAGACACCAAAACCCTCAACAGGACACCTATGCAGTTCACTTGATAGAGCATGTGCCCCTTGTACTGAAAGCTCAAGTCTTTACTGTAGAGCTCTGGGTTTGAGGTCACTCCAGCACACTTATGTCATTCACTCTCTCTTCCCCCTCTTCCCTGTCTGATCAAATGAAGGCTTAAAAAGCCAAAAATCCCTGAGCACACAAACTCTTTTTAATATTATTCCTTTCAAACTCACTCTTCTTCCTCACAGGGCATGCTTTTGTTTGGTATCTTACAACTTAAGCAAAATGTAAGTTTGAGAGCAGCTGTTCGGGCTCCATACTTGTCATTTTATATTGGAATATCGAACGTTGTGAGTGAAGCAACTCTCTTTGTTCCACCTTTATCCATAAACCCCTCAGTTGGACAATAATGCTTCAGGTTAAACAGCTGTTGTTGCTCTTTCTACAGAGGAATCAAGTATGTAAACAGGAAGAGAGAGTGAGAGTAAGTGAGAGAGAAAGAGAGAGATACAGAGGGGTGGAGTCGAGCCTTGGGCACCCACAGCACTGCAACTTCAATAGATAACACTAAGTATGCTCAGCGTTTTCACCCCCAAAGCACTTTTTCTTCCTCCTTCCTGCCACTGTCATTTTAACCAGACTTGTGATAGAGCCCGTTTGCTGTGATACCCCATTAATTTCCCCAGTGGCTGATCATTCAATATTCAGTGCCTAGTGTTATGCAGCTCCTGCTGTGGATCAAGCTACTAAGGCTATTTTCCCCCTGACCAATATCATCAGAGCTCAAAACAATCTCTGTGAGGGGATTATGAGATCAAACTAAGGCCAGAAAAATAACCTTGTTTCAAAAGAAAAAAAAAAAAATCTGTATCTCTTTGAGTTGTCAGTCTGGTTGTAAATATGTCTGTTCTACATTAATATACATTGAGAAAAATGTGACAGCGTTACTGGATAAAATATAGACAGGCTGCGATCCATTTTAATGAGCTGATCTTTCTCATTGTGTGTTTAGCAATGACATCTTTATGATGCACAAAATGTTCTTTCAAAATGCTCCTTATGCAAGAGAAAGCACATGCCAACACTGGTGTATCAATCCAAATAACAAAAATGAAGTGCAGAAGTGATATTAAAATTCAATTTTAATTTTAATTAAATAAAAGAAAAAAAACAGTCAAATAAAGTACAGGCACAAATAGCAAGGTTTTACACAGAAGGTGAGTTTAAGTTACTGGCTACACATGTCATGTTGGGCTGCATTCAGAAAATAAAGAAAATAAATATTAGCCAAACTGTAGCTCTGTAGAACAAAGAGTGAATACCAACAAGGACTCATGCTTGTTAGTGCCTTTATTGTATACATTCATTGGTAATGGAGTCAGTCTAAAGCATGAGGGGGAAGATCAGTTGGTGTTTAATCCTGTCTTGGTATAACTGCGTAACTGCAATGGGACTCTTTTGAGCAAATAACTCTGGCAATGATGGTTGAGAGACTGAAATCTCTTTATGCACCATGACAGCGTTAGAAATGTTTAAAATGTTCACAAATGCATTGATAGGAGAAAAAAAAACCCCTAAAAGCTACATGTGATCTGATATATGTCACATATATATGCTGCCAAGCTTCTGTGGGAAATATGATCACAGTGTGGAGTGTTATTATTCTAGTCCATGAGGTGCTGTGTCCTTAGTGTTTATATGTGGGTGGTTGTACCAGCACAGCTGCTTAAAAATGTCCATTATTTTTAAGTGTTTATTAAAATAAATAAATAAATAAAAATCTTCCAAAGACATTACAGCATCAGCTGCTTCCAAACAACATCTGTTTCTGCTCATATGTCAAAACCCTCTGGGAATCACAAATCATATTCATTTGGAGCACAGGAGAAGACGGCGATATTGATGAAGCAACAGCATGCGAACGATATCGGACACAGAGTCTAGTTTACCCAAACACGATGCATATCTTAACTTTTTGATTAGAAAGTAGTTCGGCTTCTTCATATCAGTGATTTATACGACTTTAAAAGCATTTCATAAATAATGTCATCCTCTAAATGGGAACGACAAGTCAGAAAATGGTTCTTGTTCAGGAGTGCATGCGTTAACAACTTCAATTTGAAGACCTTTTGTTAGCTTGATAACAAGGCTGCACATATCAGTCTAAAAGTCCCTGCATGCTAACCAATCACTGGAGACTAGTGTATGCGCCTAAATTTCCACTGATTTTACGTCAGCATTGATGCATACTCATTCCAACATACTGGTTTTGTCAGGGTTTTAAACGAAGAGTTGAGTGAAGTAAAACAGTTTAGCATTTTCTTCTATTTAGCAGCTATGCCTCATGGGCGAGAAAAACAAACACTGGTCACTTAAAATATCCCAGTTGACTGACTAATTGTCAGTCCTCTCGCTGCACTCGCTGCACAGAAAAGTCTCTTAAAAAAAATCAGCAGATTTAAAGGTCTGGACCTGGGCAAGGTCTTGATTATGTGTTTGCAGTTTCAAGTAGATTGGTTTGGACAAGGCGTTGGGTAAATTCTGCTTGTTTTACACATTATAAAGTCTATACTAGCTGTTTTAAACAAGATCCTCTTTGAACTGAACATTTTAAAGTCTTGTCACAGTATTGCTTTAAGGGCCCTGAATGAATTTACCCAACATATATCATTAATTTGCCTGAGCATCAAGCACAGTTTAATTAATGAGAAAGTCATCTGAAGCACGTTAGTTTTTACTTCATAGTAAAACTGCACAGTATCGTACTTTGTTCTCTCTGTGCCGCGAGGCCACTGATGATACTCCCAGACCTGAGATCTGCAGAGAGAGCGCTTCACACAGCAAAAATATTGGCTCAAGGTCTGACTCATGCAGGGTTATCATCAATTCCGTGTGTTATCTTGACGAACTTAGGGATTCTTTTCGAGCTTTTATCATGCATGGAATATTGCTGGCACGAAAGGTGTTTACTTCAGGTGACAAAAGAGAGAGCTCGGTGGCTGAAATGAGAAATTCTGAAGGGGAAACTGCAGATAGAGAGTGTTAAAAAATATGCCTGTAAAAGTATCTGTAGTGCAGAGTGAGTGAAGAGGTGCTTGAGCTCTAACCTTGGAAAAACTACAACTTATGCTGATGTTGAAATTAAATCTAAGATTATTACATCAGGTATATGATGAACTAAGAACATTTGTACAAGTTACCCTAATGTGTCGCATTTGGTTTAGTTTGAGAAATTCAGTTGTGTGATCTTGTCTGGATCCAGCAACTTTTTCCTTGATTCTGCAACAGTTACTCATCCTTTTTGCTAACCAAGGTGCTCAGACTGTCTTGGATGTGTGGAAGACTCTTGGCAGCAGCCACTTCAACTTCAAGCAGAACTGAACGCACCAGAGCGCTTCAGAGTTAGTGAGTGATTAGGACCAGTTACTGGAGAGCAGCCAAGATTAGAGTCATTGGAAGGGCAGGTAGGGCGTAAATCGCCTTTGTTCGATTCAGACTACTCATCATTCTCAACCCCTCGCATTAACTGATCTTTCCATTCGCTCATTGGCGATGGCCAACATGAATGAAACAATGTCAAATTCAGTACAATTTCTGAATTGCTATCTCATTTAGCCACCGACTAACCTGTACTCACAGTGCTCCAGTGTACGACAGCAGATGAAACTGGGAACATTCATGCACTGGCACAGCATCAGCTTAAAAACAGGAAAAACAACATAATGCTTCAGGATTGGTGTTAAAAGAATAGTTTTGGAAAAATATGCTTGTTTGACTCTTTTGAATGAGTTGGTGAGAAAAAATATCACTCTTTGTTCAGCAAAATTGATATGGCCCTTTGAGAGATTTAGCTTAACTTAGAATCTGTGGGAAGCTTGTCAATTCTGCACTATATTATTGTAACACTCGCTGAAAATATCTTGCAATGTAATTTAGAAGGCATGAACACTTTTTGAACATTCAATTTTCTGTTTCACTCTGACAATCGCAGCTGAAAAGCGCTTGCTGCAGTGCAATCAAGAGACAATGCCAAGCAGCTCTGCCAAGTTAACATACAGCAGGAGCCAGTCACTTTGACAGGTATTCCTCTAAATGAATATGAGAGGAAACATTTCAGTTATATGTAAAACCCCTGGAGGGGAAAAATGAAAATTAATTATGGAAATAAATAGCAACGGTTATAACTAGTGTTTGGGTATAAGATATAACTGGGGGTGACTAACCCTGACAGAAAAAGACAGCTTTTCAAACTAAGTGCTTAATCTGTAATAACATTAACTGAAACAGAAAAAAAAATGCTTCCTGCATTATTCTGACTTGCAATCGGCAACATTTGTGAAGCTATATTTAATTTAACAGTCAAACAAACGAATGATAGGACCCGCAACTGGTAGTGGGCAAATAAACAAAATGGGACACCTCTAGTAGGGCAAGATGACATAAAATTAATACTTCATCTGCCTACACATGAATCTTTGTTAGGAAGTAAATAACAGCCAAGGAACCTAAACAAATGCCAAGATGTGGGTAAAAATATCTTCTTATTTAAATGCTTAATGTGGATTTAAAAACAAATACTGTATCAACAACGCTGCAGCTGAACAACATTCTTCCGGTGTGATCAAGTTATATATGTATTTAGAAAAATAAAAGCTAATCTAAGAAAATGTACACTTCCTATGACTTTTTTTTATGTTTTGGTAACTAGTATTTCATGATATGGTCAAATGTGTGTATGTGTGTGTGTATATATATATATATATATATATTAGGGGTGCAACGATACTCGTATCGATATCGAACCGTTCGATACAGTACTTTCGGTTCGGTACGCATATGTATCGAACGATACAACATTTTTAATTTATTTTATCAACTTTCCTTCTGACGATGCTGTCTGTGTTGAGCGCTCAGTGGATCTGCGCTCGACAGTGCAGCCTAGGCGGAGTAGTCGAACACAGATTCACTGAGCGCAGGGCAAGCTACCTAGACAGAAGTTAAGCTTGTTGCAACATGGCAAATTGAACCTCCTCCACCCTCATTCAGATCTGGCGTTTGGAACTATTTTGGTTTTCATGTGACGTATGACCCTGAAGGTAAGCGTGTCATGGACAAAAGTAAAACAGTATGTTGGATGTGCCAGCAATGCTCAATTGGTGGGAACTAGTGTGTTAGCGCAGTTAGCTCGTTAATGTGTTGACGTCTTCCAGCCCCACTCATGAGGCGATCCGCGGTAGCTCGTTAACGGAGATTTGCCGTGTTGTGACCTTAACGTCATTTCAGATTAACGCTGACAGCACTAGTGGGAACACAACCAATATGACTGCACATTTACTCCGACATCATCCTAGTGCAAAGACAAGTGGAAGCAGACAAAAACAAGCACGCATGCTACAAACTTTACCCGAGTCATTTAGACAGCCGTTAGCACATGATTCTCCTTATGGGGACCTGATATGTTTAATATGCTGCTGAGAATATAGCCCAGAAGAAGCGTATAGTATAGCTTTTATTTTGGAAAGAGACATTTCTCCATAATAAACTCTCTTTTCCAAAGATGAGTGATTCCTCAATCAGATACAGGGCTCGCAAAATCGCTAGCCCGACATCCTGGGGCTTTTTTCCAGTCGGGCTACCAAAATCTATCTCTGCCCTGCCCGTCGGCCTATCGTAGGAAGGAAAAATATATGTCAATGCTTTTGCATTCTTTCGGAAATGTAGCTGGGTAATTATGTCATTGGCATCGGCCACTGTCAATATGTGACATACTGAAATCGCGTTTGAATTTGCGCTTGTTTTTTGCTTTCACTTTGCAATCGCGTGAACTGTGTATAGAGAGCGACAGCACTGATTGGTGAGTGACGATAATTTGCGCACCAATTCCTCTGACATCGTCTTATCAATCGTTAGCTTACTATGCAAACATGACAAGTGAAATCTCCTGCAGCTTAAACATGTGAGAGGTTGATCGCGCAGAGAATCGCTGAGCGTTATGTGAGTGCGTGTGTAAAAGCAGCAGGATATATATTTTAGTTCTGCTGAGCCAAATAAGACAGGTCAGGGTGAAGAAGTGACAAAACGGAAAGGTTATGACAAATCAGACTATAAGGCAAAAAGAAAGTGCAGCTTTATGGTTTCATGGACAAAAGAATTTCTGTGGCTGCAATATGACGAGCTAAATAACCAGGGCTGCACATAAGTGGTCTGCAGGTGCGCATTCGCTGTCAAAATAAAAACCCGCACAAGATAAGAAGTTGCAACGCGTGTTTGCGTACATAAGATTTTCAGGAAGAGGACAGACATTTGTGTAGAACTCTTAAAGATGTCGAAGAAGCTCCTTTAAGCAATTACTGTGATGTTCCTCCACCTCCAAAGAAATGTCAGAAGGAGTCCGAACCACAAAAGAAGCGCGTATTCTCGGAAAAGTGGTTGCAGGAGGTGAGCTGGCTTCAAACAAATGATGAACGCACAGAGATGTGGTGCAGAATGTGCCGTGAAAATTTAATAAATGACAAATGAATAAAAAGGCATGAACATTTTTTTTGTATCGAAAAAGTATCGAACCGTGACACCAAAGTATCGAACCGAACCGAACCGTGAATTTTGTTGTATCGTTGCACCCCTAATATATATATATATATATATATATATATAAAAGTAAAGTTGGTCTTAGGAGGTTGTTTGGGATTTGGGTTTAGGCTTTTCTGAGAAATCCTACTTGCAACTAAGGAAGGAGGTCCCTACGCTCTGACCTGGATTAACTGCTCTCATGAGTGAAGGTTTGCAAATTTGTGCCATCTATTTTATAAATGTACACAGGTTGCCAACACATATACACACATGTAATTAATCCAAGTCTGTGCCAATGAGCATAACTTGTCAGTAAGTAACTGGTTGCCAACTGATTGTATTCTGGTTATTTAAAACCAAGGTAACCAAGGTTTCACCCATGCTATTGTGCTGTTAAATCACCATTATGTAGCAACTACACATTACCTGGTGTAAGTTGATGCGTAAAAAGGCATCAACTTACACTAAAAAGCGTGTTATTGTGATTGTTACAACTAAGGAGGACCAGAAGCTACATTTTCCATCTTTTTTAGCAGACAAAGTATTGAACGTGGTGAAATACTCAGGTCATATGTTAAGTTATCTTATATTTGTGATGATGATGATGATGAAATGAAGCGACCGTGCTGTAAATTGTACATGCAAGTGAATATGTCGGCATATAAGAGTTAAAGTGGCCCATTTTCAAGCCTATTGGACCTCTTTTTATACAGCTCATTTGTGGGTTAATTAGAGTAAAGCCATAAAGAAAAAAAATGCAGGTGGCTTTTCAGGATGCATTAAGAGTTTTCCTTAGACATCCAAGATGGACATCTGCAAATCCAAGGTTTGTCATGAGTAATGTTCCAACTTTTCATCTCTTATCGATGAACAATGTGTACAAATTTATGTGCTATTTGAATGTGGTAATCTTGTCAGAAATAAAGAAAGAGAAGACAAGAGGTTGATGTAAATCTCTACTGGGCATTTCTGTGTATTTAGACAAAAACAGATTTGCGATTGTTTTTCTGATTTATCATAAATACACTGGTGTTCTTTTCCCCAACTTAAACCCATTCAACTGCAAACTCACAGACTGATAGCAGACTGACTCTGTCTTGTTTTTATCATTGCTTTGATGGTTACTGTTCCCCAGCAACCATTTCAAAGACAACATGATCACAAGTTCATTGCAGACAGTCACAGGAATTTTGATTGTGCCACAGTCTTCAATCACTCTTTTCCATAGTGTGTTTATAACTTTTTGTGGTTAGGAAATCAGGCCATTTTCAGTTTCGTCATAATACCCTGTACACAAAGATTTGTAAAGCTGCCATGCCAAGTTTAATGTGGAGGAACTACACCGTGTCCCCAACCCCCTTCATGACCTTCTGGAAGAAATGTGACATTAAAAATGTTTCCTTTAACTGAAACACCAACTTTGAGCAAGGCCTTATCGCCAGACATGTGTGGCTGACTTCATATATTCTTTTGTGTCTGGATGAGAGCAAATCTCTGCAATGTAGAGGAAAGAATTCCCAGAGGAGTGAAGGCTGCTGTAGGGCCATGTTATTACCCAGAGCTTCAGAAAGAGATGTTCAAAAGAAGGTGTGTGCGCACTTTTAACTATTAAGTGTGTACTCTAACAGTGTCCCTTATGTTCATTTATTCCCACAAGGCAGGCTTTGCAAGTTAATAATATCATTTGTTTTAACCCAAATATGGCAACAGATACATAAAATCAAAAATCCCAAAACACACATGAGAGAATATGTTAGTTTCAGTCATTTAATACCTGTGTTGTAACAAAAGTTATACACCTCATTTAGATTATCCCAACTAAGCTCTGCATGAATCCAAATCTGAGAAACTGTGAGATAGTCAAGGTTATTAATTTGGCAGTTTCTGAACTGGTGGTAAATTGGCAGCGTTTTCTCTTAGACACAGATATTTCTGTAACAGTACTGCCAAGAATCTTAGAAATATGGCACTGCATCGTACTGTCAATGTATTCCCTGCAAAAAATCCTTGAGTTGTTCTTTTTTCCCAGTTTCCAGTATTACCTAAACTGTTGCTTTCATGTTATCCAAGGACTGCAGGAGAGAGCAGGGTTGTTTCCAGAACATTCACTGAGTATAACGTTATCATTTTGTTTTTTTTTAATTATATCAACAAAATGGAAATAAAATGTCTTCAAATGTTATTCAAACATTTTAGCTTGTAAGAGTCTTCAGAGAGGTGATTCTGTGGTAAGTGGAGCATAATTACTTCCAATTTGCAGCTTGGAGTTTTATGAACTGAACATGATTCAGATGAGTATGCAGTTAGCACTCAAACACTCTCTGCTCCCATCACTTTTCAGACTTTAGAAAAAACACTCAAAGAAAAAAAAAAGGAGGATCTTTTTCAGATCGGTACATTTCAGTTACTCGGTTATGGCAATAAATCCAATTTATCTCTAATAAGTGGACCTCTTTATCATTTTCATAAATCTGAAAGTATCTTTTGAGACATAATAAATGTATCATTTCTCATAATTTAAAATAGTTGATGAAATCCCACATACATGCTGTTTTTAAAAAAATTTTTGATACTCTTCAGAGGTTGATCTGTGACTGAAACTGGATGTTGATACTTACTGAACCTCTGGAGTGAAAAGCTTTCATCATCTTGTCAAGAAGAATACAGATTTTTACAGGACTGAAGAGACAAAACTGGCAATGCAATGTGTCTACTCGCTATGCAAATCAGAGTTTAATAAAAGATACTGAAAGCTAAATAATGTATCTCATATGACAGGTTCATTCATGAAAATGTAGAGCACAGCACCTTACATAGTTCAGAAAAAGAAGAAAATGATTGATGATTTAACAGTTTACAGTTAGTTCCATAAGTTTATGGACAATGAAGTTTGTAAAATTGTCAGGGCATAATTACACTAAATAAATAAATAACCAAATTTACTATAGAAAATAGTAAAAAAAATCCTTTAAGATTGGCCAAAACCAACAAACCAACCAGCTCAGAAACACCCCAAGGCCTGGAAAACCACAGAAGACAACTAAAATGCTTAATTAGTGAATTATTTCTATGTTTTTAAAAAAAAAAAGAAGAATACAAAAAGAAATAAATAAAAGAAACACATTCACAACATCTACCAAGTAGGGGTATGTTATCATTGCCAGAGTCTACAATCAAGCGATGTCCTCATGAATGTAAATGGGTTTACCAAGGTTTAACAGCAAGGTGCAAACCACTGGTTGCACATAAGAACAGGGAGGCCCGATTAGAAAGCCCGAGAAGATGGAAAAGAGCCTTTTCATTTCATTTTAAACATTTTTGTAAAGCAAACGTTAAAATGCCTGAATCATAAAATCAATTGTACCAGATTTAGCTGCTCGTTAATTTTTATCCACAGTTCCTGGGCAGGTCAAATAACAGTTAGAAATACATAAAAACACATCATCAACAAACAAATTCAACTAATACAAATGCAGTTAATAATAACAGGCCAAACACCCCAGCTAAATTATTTTAAAAGCCCTAACACAGTATCCAAATCTCAAACATCTGTTACTATTGCACATAAATATGAATAAAAACATTAAAACAATATCTAAATCTAAAAGAACCAAGAGAATTGAAAACATAATGTTGACAAATTTGATTTTTTACAATCCATATTTTAACATAATGTAAAAAAGAGTGGAAATGTATGCAAGTTTTCAAACGTACTGGAAGCTTATAGCATTCCCTGATAGCTTTTAAAGAAAAGGCGGATTGAGAGAAAGTGGAGTTCCTTGTAAGAATGTAACAGTCCCCTCGAGCTGCTGATCTCAAAGCTTTGATTGTGTTTTCTGTGCAGAGCTGGAAAAAAAACTTTGATGGGAAATGGGGTTACAATGTTATGAACAATTTCAAAAATAAGTCACACATCAAGATTGAGATTTAAATTCTCAAAGCTTAAAACACTATATTTACTAAGGATGTTGCAGTGATGAAAATACATTGGTTTCCTCCCTTGGGAGGTCTCTGTTGGGAGAGATTTATCTTGAACAATAGAGGGAAACACATCATATAAAATAACACATACATTAAAACACTCATTTAGAATTTCACAAAATAAAATTGATACCTATTTAACTTACAGTTTGATACTCTGTAAATTTTCTTGAGGGCACTGACTTATTAGAAAGTAGGAGATTTTTGCCCTTAGTAATTTTCAGACCCGGTTTTATCACTGACCCCTCAAATATCTCCTGGGGGGACCATCCCAACTATCTGTCTTGCCGTTTAATCAAATTTTGAACTTGGGATCTTAGACTGACAAAGCAGTTGCAAAGCCATGTAGTGATACCATAACTGATAACAGATTCAGTAGTGACCCTACTAAATAGTAACACGATGCATTTATCCAACTTCATCAATATTATTTATTTTATGACCAGAAAATTTCTAGAAAAAGTCTTTGGACAGAAACTAAAATCCACTTCTACCAGAATGATGTGAAGATAAAAGGAGGGGGAAAGGAACAGAGTATGATCCAAAGCATACTACATCATCTGTCAAATACACTGTTATGGCATGGTCATGTATGGCTGCTAATAGAACTGGGTCACTGGTGTTTATTGATGGTGTGACTGCTGATAGATGCAGCATGATGAATGCTGAAGACTGCAGGGCTATGCTTTCTGCACAGATGCATTTAAATGTTGCAAAACTGATGCAACAGCACTTCACAGAGCAAATGGATAATGACCCAAAGCGATCCAAGAGTTTCTCAAGTCAAAGAAATGGGTTACTCTTCAATGGCCAAGTCACTTACCTGATCTCATCTCAATAGAGCATGTTCTTTTAGTTACTGAAGGAGAACAGGAACACCAATAAACAAGCAACAACTGTGGGTGGCTGCAGTAAAGGCCCAGCAGACCATTTAAAGGGAGGAAACTCATTTGGTGATGCTCCAAGTCTTGAGGCAAAACTCTCTGATTACCCATGGATCTGGTTAAAATATTAAAGCAGAGTTTATAAAGTACAAATTAAAAACAGAAACAAAAACCAAAAGAAAAACATTTGAAATATAAGCTATCGGTTGACATTTCGCAAACAGTAAAAGGTTACATCTGTTGGTTTCTACCTTACATATTCGGCAGCAGGTGTAAAATACCATGTTTACAGATGGTTTTAACCTTAGCATAAGATGTACTTTTAGAAATACCAAGTGATATGTGGGACATAGCGTAAGCATGGTTTTTGTGCTTATGCATTGTTTATTCATCGAGCCCCCGGAGTGCAGTATACCAGGGAAGTAAAAATATATATAAGCTTGGGAAAATATTTCTCAGCTCGATTACACTCACTTGAGCACTGGTTGGACACGATGGTTTCCACTTGAAACAAGTAGCATTAAATAAGACGTGTTACGTAAAGACAAGAGGCTTGTGCGTGCAGATTTGACAGCCTCCCCTGAAACTGCATCATCAACTACACTGTAAAAAGGGTAAAATGTCAGCCTATAGATGTCTGGTTTAACTGACTATCCAGCCCAAGTCTTCTGAGAACCGCATAGTAACATTTGTTAGCTGCACTACTCTCTAAAACTGGCTCTGCCTTGCAGGTGACCTTCCCAGGTCTATTTTTGTCAGGTAATGACTATCATTATGAATGCATTTGCTTTACATTGCTTGTGCTGCAGCGGCCGTGCTCAGGTACAGACATTTAGACTGCAACAGTGGTACAGTGCGGATCACAGTGAATCTGACCAGCATCTGTAGAAAAGCTGATGGATTGTCAGGTTTCCCGAAATCCTCGTTCAGAGAAGAGGTGGAGGTGCCGCTGCCCTATCAGAGTGTGCTTCAGCGCCTCCAGCTCCCTCTTGATTGCCTGACATTCTTTATCAACAGTCAAGTAATTCTGTTCCCTTGGCAACAGTTTCCTGCTGATACAAAGGATCAGGTATCACCTTGAAAGTTTAAGAGTGTGGTTGGCAGCCTTAGTGTTTTCATTTGCGTGCAGCTGCACCATCACTTTCAAGAGGAAACTATAGCTTAGCTGCCAGGTTTAGGCTTTTATTTTCATCCCCTCCCTGCACTGCCCTGCATTCAGGTCATGATATTCATCTATTAACTAATCTTTACCACCTCTGACCAGTCACTGCGCTGCTAAAAATCTTCTGCACAGGTTTTTGTTTTTTAATGTGCTACATCTGTTCTTTTTCTGGGAAAGGTCTCTGCTCTTAAAAAGGGTTATAGTGTAACTGCAATCTAATACAGGAAAGATGACCAAGATTAGGCTCTCGCAGAGAGCCTGGGTTTAACATTTCAGACCGGCATATAGATGATGCATTCACACAAAAACAATCACGCTTATCTTTCACTGAACATGTTTTATTGGCTAGCAAAACAACCTTATTAGAGTGAAGCAGAAATGAAAAATAAGAAAGAATATGATAAAGCCCTCTATTTCACAGAGCTTTAATATTGTTATGTTGCTGTTTTTTCAGTGTACACAAACCTATGCAAATGTGTGCAATTTTCCATCTAAACACTAAATGTAATTATTTTTTACTATGCTATACCCTTTTTTAAAAGTCTCAGACAGGATCCATTGTATCAAGTTTTGAGAGTAGAGCCAAAGGAAGATGAGAGGACAGAGTTGAACAAAAGATGAGCTTTATTGTAAAGCTGATGGCTTTACAATAAAGCTCCCACCCACCAAAAGAACACAACCTAAAAACAAGAGAGTTCACACAAGAAACACAGCAGGGAAGCATCAGACAATCTGACAAATAACACGGGAGAGACAGTCAAAATAGAGTTAAAATACACATACATAGACAGGCTAATCAGGGGAATAAGACACAGCTGGGGGAATGAAGCACAAGTGAAACTAACAAGAGCAGCCCCACAAGGGAAGTAACTAAAACTAAAACACAGGAGACAAAATGACAACCAAAATAAAACATAAAATAAAAAAACAACATGTGAAACAGGGATGAAGAGGCAAGAACGTCACGGGATGAATAACTCTAAAGGACCACACAGAGGGAACGGTGAGGAACAAATAAGCTCTATAACTACTAACAGAGAATATAATATAATTTGTATTCAGACAATGCAAGCCAAAGGCTAGTCCTTGGCTAACTGATTTTACCAGAGCCACTAGAAAAGAATGTAGAAGATGTGAAAGACGGTGGAAAAAAGATAGGCTGTGTGTCTCTATGGAAGCTCTTAAGACTAGCTGGAAAGTCTATCAGAGAGCAGTAAAGGCTGCCAAGCACTCCTATTTTTCTCAACTTATTGCTGCCAGCTCGCATAACCCTCGTGTTTTATATAACACTATAAATTCTGTACTTAATCCGGAAGGCTATATTCTTTTGCACTCTTCTGCGGTTATGTGCAATAAGTTTCTTAATTATTTTGTGGAAAAGGTTGCTAGTTTGAGACTTCTGACTCTACCTATTGCTGACCCAGCCATGCATGGTTCTTGCTCAAGTCTGTTCTCTGCTTTTCTACCAATTGTTTTATCTGATTTAGAGAAACTTGTGTTGAATGCTAAACCGTGTGGCTCTCCAAACGACGTTGTTCCTCCCCGTTTTCTTAAAAAGGTATTTCCTATCATCGGACCTCACATTATGAACATTATTAATACTAGTCTCTTGTCTGGTCAAGTACCTAGGGAATTTAAGCATGCAGTCATACATCCTTTACTTAAGAAACTGGGCTTAGACAGTTCAGTCATATCAAATTTTAGACCCATCTCTAAGCTTCCCTTTCTTAGTAAGATTCTGGAAAGGACTGTTTATACTCAGTTGATGGACTACTTGAATAACTCTAAATTGTCAGAAATCTTTCAGTCCGGCTTTAAGCCATTCCACAGTACGGAGACCGCCCTCGTAAAAGTTATGAATGACATCCTGATAGCGACAGACCATGGTAAATATGCAGTGCTGGTCTTGTTGGACATGACCGCTGTATTTGACACTGTGGATCACGATTTGCTGATCTCCCCGCTTACAGCACTGTGTGGAAATTTCTGGTTCGGCACTTTTGTGGTTAAAGTCCTATCTCTTAAATAGGACCTTTTGTGTTAAGTTGGGGTCGGCTTCATCCTGTGTGGCCCCTCTGCTTTGGGGTGTGCCACAGGGATCTATTCTTGGGGCGTTATTGTTTTCATTGTACCTTTTGCCTCTTGGCGCGATTTTCTGGAAACAAAGTGCCATTCCATCTATACGCAGATGATTGCCAGCTCTACTTACCTTTTAGTCATTCTGATAGTCTACAAACTCGACCTCTGCTTGACTGCCTTACTGATGTCAAAGCATGGATGGCAGAAAAGAAAAACTTTTTAAATTTTAATGATCGGAAGACAGAAGCAATTTTATTTGGCCCAAGTCGTTCTTCTCATACTCCGGATGTTGATCTTGCAGCTTTGACTTCCCAAATAAAGAGTTTGATCACAAATCTCGGAGTTAAAATTGATTCTGCACTTACCTTTGATGACCATGTAAACGGGGTGGTAAAATTAGCATTTTTATCACCTCAGACGTTTATCAAAGGTTAAGCCCTTTCTTGGAAAGTGGACTTGGAACTTGGAAAGTGTTATTCATGCCTTTATTACCTCACGTTTAGATTATTGCAATTCGCTTTTAATAGGGGTTGGGCAGGGCACTTTGTCACACTTGCAATTAGTGCAAAATGCTGCGGCACGATTTTTAAATGGCAGAAGAAAATTTGATCACATCACTCCGATTTTGGCCTCTTTACACTGGCTTCCAATTGAATTCAGGATCCGTTTTAAAGTCCTTTTATTGTTTTTTAAATCTCTAAATGGTCTGGCACCTGTTTATTTGTCTGACTTGTTGAAGCCCCACATCCCCACTCGTTCCCTTCGGTCAGCTGAGCAGTTGCTGCTTTCGGTCCCAAAGTCACGGCTGAAACTTAGAGGAGACCGAGCGTTCTCTGTTGCAGCGCCGATGCTTTGGAATAACCTTCCTCTCCATATTAGACAGGCTACATCAGTGCCAGTTTTTAAGTCTTTATTAAAAACCTATTTCTATTCCCTGGCTTTTAACTCTGTGGGTAACTGATTTTTTTTTTTTATTAAATTTTAATTTTATTGCTATGTCTGGTTTTATTACATGCATATTAGTATTGTACAGCACTTTGGTCTACCAGGTGTGTTTTTAAAGTGCTATATAAATAAATAAATGATGATGATGATGATAATAACATCAAAAGAGGAACACAATACCAATGAAAAAACATGAAACTGGACTTACACAACAAACAACACTAAGAACCACAAAGCCTTAATAAAGAATAGAAATCAAAACCCAAAGAATAAACACAATTCCTAAATTTCAAACAGTAATAAAACCCTGAATCCAAAGACCCGGATCAGGACACATTATTCTAAATGTCCATAGGTGAAAACCTCCCTTGCGTCCTTCTTTCTTTACCTATCCGATAAGCATCTTGATTTCACATTGAGTGAAATTGAACTGCTCTTTGCTGTTATTTTTATTACTATGTTTAACAACCTGTGGTGAAAAAAGCATTTTTATACTAACAATGAACCGCCAGACACCGCAGAACATCCCCAGAGGTCCCATGTCCATGAGTGGAAAAAAGACTAAGGAAGGAATATGTCTAAGAAATGAATGTGAACAATGTTTTTTTTTTCATCTGGCCACTAATTTGATGACTATGAGGATGTTTTGCAAAATCTAATATAACAATGTTGTTAACCCTTTGACTTGGCCCTAACCAAACAAACAAGTGGAAATCATCTGCACAGCATTTCTTTCCTCTTTATCTGTATTTCCTCTACACTTGTTGAAATTGTGCGTGTTCTGGGGCATATATGTATATATATGTATATATATATATATATATATATATGTATATATATATAATGTTCTGGTTACTGCTCGACGAAAAGAAAAAGCAAAAAGGAAAAAAACATCCTCATTCACAGCCGGATGAGTGAATCTTACCTGTCAATCACAAGTCATTCAAAGTCTCATAAAAAATGTTTGCATCTGCTTTGAAGTTTGATTTTAAAAAGATTAAAATCCGCTTTGCCCAAAAGCTTTCACTAATTACATATGTCAACTTGTTCAGTCTGTGCTTTCTTGCATTTATACTGTAATTAGAGAAATAAAAACATGCAACTCAATCTGTCAATCTCAAGCAGAGAGCATTAATTCAGCAATCTGCAAATGAATATTATTGTAGTGTTTCTGTCAGTAATTCTGGCAGATAATTGAGGATATGAAACATGTCATTTGTTACATGCGCTTCAGTTAGATTCAATTGAAACTCAAGTTTGTGTGTAAACATATGTACTGCGGGGAAAAAATGAACAAAAAATGAAGTCAGAGAGAGGCATTGATTTTTTTCATCTCTCCAGCCTCTTGTTGTTCTGTATCTGACCTGCAAACACATACACACACACACACACACTGATCCATATTCACTGACTTTCACCCTATTAGTCTCAAGTTTTCCCTATCTGCTTCCTTTGTCAACTCATATATCCCTGTGTGTTACATCTCCTACTGTACTGTAGTAGCAACACTTTCTTACTGCAGGTCCCTTATGAAAAGGTTTTCTCCAGTGCCCAAGGTCTTCTCATGTCAAAGGTTAGCATGTGCTAGATATTACATAGGGAGGCAAACACTACAAATGAAAAAAGAGAAAGGAACAACAAAGGAAAGATTTGAACATCAAAACTGGTTCACATGGCTGGCTGATCATCACGGGTCAGAGGGTTTGTAATATTCACTTATACGCTTGCACTTCAGGTGCATTCATGTGCAAAGAGTGAGCAGTGAAAAGTCTGCAGTGTCTGTCAAAATACACTGAATGTGAAGAGACGTGCAGCCATATTTGGGGCTTTGTGGGCTTTTTAAACAGCTCAAGTTAATCCAGGACATTTCAGTTTATTCGTAAAAAATATCCCACACAAAAGGCTAGGTAAATGCAGATGCATTTTCTTTACACTGCCCAAATGACAATGACTACACTTGGGTGCAATTTGTTTTCTCTTCCAAAATACTACTAGCTACATTTGCCACCATTATATATGTATATTTTTCTAATAACGCTATTAGATGTTTGGTTGCTATCTTGCTGTTGTCTTACTAGTCAAATACAAATTTACATAGACAATTTTTTCAGAGCCGGCCTGAGGCATAAGCAGCTGCTTGGGGCCCCACACCAGCAGGGGGCCTACAAGAGCACTTGAAATTTCACCTAGGACAGGTTGATAAAAATCTATTTTTGTTTGTGTGATAAAACTACCAATTATATCCTGATAAACATGTTGAAAAATTGATAATTTAATAGTGCTGTTTTAAAGATTTTCCACTGCCAATGTGAGAGCTGTGGTAACATTCATGCCAGCTGTAACTGTTTAGATCACAATAAGTATTTAATTTACCTTGAATGAGCCTTCAGTTCAGTATAGTGAGCTGAAGCTATGCTGTATGTAAACCATAAGCATTATGGTTGATAACCTACTTTTAGGTCACCAGTCAGTTAACAGCTTATAACACATGTGGTCTTCACTTCTGCATTATGTTCCTAAACATTTTAATGTATTATAATTTTGAAAAACTTCATTAGATAGTTAGAATGTAAAGGTTTTCTTCTGAGTAAAATAAATGTTACAGGTAATGTAAAGGTTTTCTGATGGGAATAATCTAATAGGATACCCTTCAGTCCTCCAGACCTATGACAAGTGGAATGATATCTAAGTCGTGAGTAGCATTGTGTCATTATGAAACAGAACTTCTGTTTTTATAGACTTGATAACAGCTTTACATGATCCACATTCCTATTTTGAGTCTCGTTTTCTTGTTTTGTTTGGTTTATTTAAATGGGTAAAATAAACTCATGCTATCTCATTAACTGTTTCCCCAGGAGCACTGCTGAAATCTTTTCAAAGACTGGCAACAACATCTGCCCATTATACTTCCCAACTTTTAATATGACATGACAGATTAAAAGTGCTCTTCATATTTCTGAAAATGAAGAGCACTTTCCTAATGAATATTTTGCATTTTAATTATTTTTTTGTTTTCCTATTTAAGTTTCTATTTAATTGATTTAATTTTTTCTGGTTTTACATTTGCATTGGCAGCACAGTGCCACGGTGATTAGCACAGTTGCCCCACAGCAAGAAGGTTGTTTGATTCCACCACCTGGCCATGGCCTTTTTATGTGGAGTTTGCATGTTCTCCCCATGTTTTGCACGGGTTCTCTATGGGTGTCCTCCCACAATCCAAAAGACCTTCAGTTAGTGGGGTTAGGTTAATTGGTCATTTTAAAATGAAATATTTGCAGATTATAATATACATCTAGCAAAGGTTTTAGCTACAGTTATCCGACTGTGATCGAGAATAAAGGACGTGAAGACAAAAATAGCCTTACAGAAGTAGTCATGGGGACAGAGTAGGATGAGTTGGTAAAGCCATGTCAGTCATGTGGGCACACACTGGCACCAGTAAACATAATATAATATAGAACTGTATAGATTATTAATGCATACTGTATGTGCAAATCATATAACTGGAGTATAGCAGGCCCTACAGACACCCTCGAGTTAGTCTGTGAATACAGAGTGGATTATATGTGTCATGCGGTGTGAAATGGTTGCAAATGTGAGCTGAGATGGGTCACTGTGAGGGCCAGCATGAGCAAAAGCCCTTGAAATGCTTGAAAATATCATTCCCACTATTGCTGAGATTTGTCAAGGCAGCATTGATTCGAACTGTGGAAGGAAGGGTGACATGCACAACATGCTGAAACAAGCATCTTCTGAGCCCAGAGCAGCAGCACCAATATTTCATCCTGATCTCTTTCCAATAGGTGGCTGCAACCACAAACATGGGCACACCTGATTTACTGCTGCTTAAAAATGTAATTATAAGTCTTGACAAATATAACCCCTCTCCTGTCTTATCAATAGGTCGGTGAGTGTGTTACGGGTAAGACTCCTTCATAGATGGTGCAAATTTCTATTCTTTATGTACTTCCACTGAAGGTGTCACATTGATTATTGTGCAAGTAATCAGCAGTCTTGGCAGTGTGATTAGTGCGGACAAACCTCGATGCGTTGCTGCAACACTGTCTTCATTATTTCTGTGTGTCACAGTGGAGAACCCATAAACAAAGCAAGTCTGAGCACAGAGTTGTTATAATGATGCGGTTTAGTTTATCAAATGATGTCACTGTGGTGTTGTCACAAATATAGCCTCTGTGGATCCTAGAAATAAGCCAGCAGCCCCTTGCCAAATGCTCCCTAATGAACTGTGCAGTATTTCTTGTGCAAGTATAGCATGGCATACACAAACTTGGGTATATAAAGCCCGCATATTAGCTTTTAATAACTGCACTTGCACTATATGCAAAAATGAGAGAAAACTAAAAAAATAAAGGGGAATGTGTGTTTTCTTTGCTCACAGGACAATATTATCTATGTTATTGTGTAAAAGATATTTATCCATACTGTCTAAATTCAGGCATTCCTTTGTACTATGGGTTTATCCTGCAAAAAGAAATAGTTCATTATTATTTAATGTTGAAACTGCACTGCAATATTATCATCAATTTATACAAGGCTCAAGTGACATTCACAGTTTGTAAGCATATTCCTTTTCTCAGACCCAGTGGATTGATATGCATGATCAAGGCAATTAAATAGGAATTTGTGGACAATTAAATTAAATGGCACTAATTGCTTCAATCATCACCTTACCATTCATTTATTACACAGCACCACAGCCAGGAATATATTCATCTTCTGTTAAGGGTCTAACGGCAGCATGAAATTTCCATTAGCAGTGTCTCTGAGCCACAAAATCTGTATTTTCAATGCTGACTGTTTGCTTTTCTTTGTGTGCATCGCTTTTCTCCTGTCTGCCAAATATGAAGTTAATATTCAGAGAAGGATTCAAGATTAGGAGCACAGACTTTATCACTATTTTCTTTAGCTGTTAATTTTTTTAAGAGTTAGGTGGTACACTCACTAGGGTTTCCAGCAGAAACAGAGCTACATTCTGTAGCATATTTTTGTTGGTAGATTACATCACAAACAAGAGTCAAACTCATTTACAAGTGTGTATCAAGTAGTGTTTTGCCCTGGAGGTTAATCTTTTATCCTATAACAGTATTGATTCTTGTTACAACATGAGCAGATATAGTCTGTTTCAGTAGAAGCACATCTCTATATAAAGTATAAACACCGTAGGAAATCCTTTCATCCACACTGGAAACAGATTTTATGTATTGTTACTACTCTTAAACCACAAAACATTACTTAGTTCTATGCAAGCCATTACTTAACATTTATACTTAGACAATAAAAACACGAGTTTGTCTAATTTAACTAGATTTCATAGACAAACACTGTAACATATGTATGCACAGACATTTAAAACGAGGTATGGCCTTGACATGGACATGATGCAAGAAGTCATCTGTGTCCACCTGGACTGCATAAGTGTCCAGATCTGTTGGTGAGGAATTTCTCTCCATTGCTGGATGGGTGCAGGCTGCATTTGTGAGTGGTCATCAGCTGTGGCTAATTATGATGTACCAGCATAACACATGTACTACGACTAAATACTAGTCAAGAAAGTGTCTGGATATGATTCTGATCCAGGCCTGCGCTACTCTGGCAGTGTGTTGGTGGGGGTTGTCCTACTAAAACAGCCATGGGTGGGGTGCTGTTGCAACAGTGGGATAAGTACAGGTCGGAGCACCTCTACTGTCCAGTGATCTTTTCCACCAAGACCAGTCAGATCAGAGATGGTACTCTCATGAAGACACGAGGATAAAGCAATATCCCAGACACGCCTGCCAGCATCCAGCATGCCTCAGTCAACTTTAGTTAGTCACAGTATGTTACACTAATGACAATGTTGTGCAGACTGTTTTTTTGTGTTCTGAGACCAATGCTTTGAGAACGCAATAAACTGAACCAATTCTGAGGTGTACAAGTAAGTTCATTTGTCTTTGGTAAATGAATTACCAATCCTGCCAGTCACTGAAACCAATCAACTTGAGCAAAGATATTTAGGTTTTCTAAGAAAGTAAAATTATGTACTGAGAAACGGTCTCAAAGCAGAGATGGAAAATGTGTTTTACAAGATAAAACTTGTGTTTCTTTTCTCTCTCTTTTTTTTGATGAGTGTAGGTTTCCACTGATTTTTGTAAATTGCATGAAAAGGTCAGATAGTCATCACTGACATCAACAAGGCATCAGTGTGTTTGGAATTGATTTTTACTTTAAATTATTATCTCCACTCATTCATTCATGAGCTAATTCAAACTGATATGTAATGCTATTGTGGGTAACTTGTAAACATGAGAGGATCTTTAGAGCATTGGGCAGCTATTACTGATATATATTCCTGCATAAACTGAGGATATTTTCACCCACAATGATGCGCACAGAATTCCAGTTAAAATCACAGTTAAATGAAAGCATGTTCAAGGTAAATGAAATTCTAACAATTAAAATTGAAGCTACATTTAAAAATAATCCCATCAAGTCATTCAAATCTTTGCTTTATTGTGAAAGTCTCTCTGGGATGAACCACACAGTTTGAGGAACCTTCAGTGACATGTGTTGGCTTTTGCATTGCCATTGGATTTTCAAGTGCATACACACAAACACCACTCAGCCACAATATTAAAGCCATGGCAGGAGAAGTGAATGACACTGATTATCTAGTTACAGTGCAATGTTTTACTCTAAAACCTTGGGTCCTGGCTTTTACTTTGACACTTGCTCCCCATACTGCAAAAGCAGCTCAGAATGGCTTGACCACCACAATGACGGCCTAAGGAATTTATCTGGCCTCCAAACTCCCTAGATCCCAATCCAACTGAATATCTGCAGGATGAGCAAGAATAAGCTGGATAAACCAAAGCCATAACCCACAAAGCACAGGACCCAAAGGATCCATTGCTAGTATTGCAGTTCCAGACATTGCAAGATACTCTCATGTTCGTAGGTTCAAGGACAGAAAGTGGGTTGGCACCATGACGGAAACCTACATAAAATAGGTGAGCAGTAACTAAATGCAAATGTACAGAGTACACATTTTCTACTGTATTTCAGTATAAAAATTATAGAATGTTCATTTAAGGAGTGTGTGTGTGTGTGTATGTTTATTTCTGGAAAGTGTTTTGCATAAGTAATATAATTGTAAATTTTTCACTAAACTTGGTGATAAGCATGTGGCAAGAGAACATCCAACCATGTCAGCTACATTTTCACTGCATGCTGCACTGAACCCAGTTATCCCATGTCAAAAAATTGAGCACTCAGGCGAGCCACCAACACACAAACAGCACACTCCCAGCTGCTGTGGATGACAACTTAATGAAACCCACCTGGCGGTGATGAGGGCAGCCTGACCCCCTCTTTGATGAATCAAGTGCCTCAGCTTTTGCAAAGAGTTTAAAGTTAGCATTACCTCTGCCTGCAATTCCAATTTTTACTTTACCTACACTGTCAGCATTTGAAGTTAAACTTAATGTGCTCTTTATTATTATCCTCATCCTTTCATTTATCACTCATTTGATTTAGTTATTTCCTTTTATGTCATCCCTAAAATATAAATGAAATACTTTGCAAGGGCGTCATGGTCCAGCAGTCCTGTGGATTGCAGCTCCAATTCCCATGGCACATCCTGTCTGTTATCACAGCCGACATTAATCCCCTGAATTTCAGGGTCTCAAAATTCGACTTGGACAAATGAAAGAATAGATGATAAGGATGTCCTGTGAGAGTGCTGCTTACTCTTGAGTCCTGCTTCACTCGTTGCTTTTTTAACTTCACTAAAGCAAATGTTGGCCTGAACCGATTAGGAAAAATTGGTTATCTGGGAGTGGGGTGGGTGGGGGGTCAGTTTGGGCTATCTCTGAACTTGTCAGTCAACTGCAGCCCAAGTCAGAAAAAGGGATAATACGTAAATTTATCCCAAATAAGTACATTTTGTCATTTATGATGAGGATATGGCAGATGTTTGGTTTGAACTTCTGAAATGTGAAAGAAATGTGCTTATTTTCTGTGTAAACTCACTGAACATTTTATTTGGTGCATCTGTTCAAGTGCTCATTAATGCAAATATCTAATCAGGCAGTCACATAGCAACAACTTAGTGCATTTAGGCATGAATGTAAGTCAAGATGACCCACTGAAGTTCAAACCGAGCCAGAAGAAATGTGATTTAAGTGACATTGAATGTAGCATTGGTGCCAGACCTACTGGCCTGACTATTTCAGAAACTGCTGATCTATTAGAATTTTCCACAACCATCTCTGGGGTGTACAGGGTGATCTGAAAAAGAGAAAATATCTGGGGGTGACAGTGCCTTGTTGATGCTAGAGAACAGAGAAGCATGGCTTCAAGTGGTTATCTTGACTATAACCAGTTGTTAAAACCAAAATATATATGCAGAAGAGGATATATCTGAAAACTCAACATATTGAACCTACAGCAGCAGAATACCACACCAAGTGCCAGACCTGTCAGCTAAGAACAGAAACAACTTTGATCCACACAAGCTAATCAAAGCTGGACAGCAGAAAATTAGAAAAAAGTTCCCTGATTTCATGAGTCTTAATTTGCGCTGCAACATTCGGATGAAATGGTCACAATGTATCATAAACAACACACAAGCATGGCTTGATCCCGCTATGTATTAATGGTTCAAGCTGTAGGTGGTGATGTAAAAGTGTGGGGGATGTTTTCTTACCATGCTTTAAGCTCCCTAGTCACCCTAGACTGAATATTGTTGTCCATCCCTTTATGACCACTGTTTACCCATCTTCTAATGTCAATGACAATGGTTAATCATCTCAAAGCTCAAATCATCTCAAACTGGCTTCTTGAACATTATGCTGAGTTCATTACTCAAATGGATTCCACAGCCACCAGAACTCAAAATGCTCTGGAGCAAATGTGTGATGCTTGCATGTCAATATGATAGTATCACACATACTGTATGAGGAATGTTCCGGCACTTTGTTAAATCTATAGCATGGAGAATTAAGGAAATTCTGAAGATATAAAGATGTAGGATAATGATGCCTATGTAATTTTGTAAATTCAGTGCTGTATCTTCTAAGAAGGCTGGAGACACCAACTTATTTCAAAATAACAAAAACATTAAACTTTTACATTTTTCAGCGATGCTTTGCATGCATGTTCTATCGTTCCTCTTATTGCTGGTAATCGTCACTGTCTAGTTCTTCACATGGTAAAGCTTATGACACCAAGTTCAGTTTTGTGTTCAGTTTCCTGCCCGTGCAAAAGTGATTTTAAGCAATACACAATGGTTTCCCACAATCATACAGAGACAGCTCCAAATGGTAATGTGATGTAACCATTTGAAAATTTTAGTACTTAGAAATTGTGTAATGTCATATCAGTGAATTGCACATAGCATATTCATGTTTACTCGTTTATTCTGCCTGAGAATGAGAATGAGAACGGCAAATAGCTTTTAAATTGAGGAGTCTCTTGCTTTATTCTCTGCAATGAGTTCCCATTGCCGGTGTATAAGAGACAAATTTGTGGCTCGGTGATGACTGACTGTTTTGTTTGAAACAAACATATAAAAACAACAGGTGACTAATGCAGCTCACGGTGGCCCGTAATTTACAGAAACAAGATTACATTTCCATTGCACACCTGAAAAGGTTACATTCCTATAATGATGCTAAATACTATAATGATGTTGTTTTGGTTAGCTTTTTTGGCTAGACAGCCCAATGTCTTACAAAGCCTGCGGCTCTCTGATAGCAGTGTTCTAGATCACTGAGCAGCTGCACATCTGGATGTGTGTCTGTTCCGAAAGAGAGAAAAATATTGCCTACATTATTAAATTTGTCATCTAAGAAACTTTGCACAATAGGCTAATTCATGTGTGTTTGCTCTATAGGAAGATGCTATTATTGTTGATTGATTGGTAAAAGCAGTTAAACATTCTAACCCTCTGCTTATGTTCTCTGGGTATTCACCTACGTTATATATATATATTGTAACATTCTTCAATACATTACAGGTGATACAGCACAAACCTGGTCAAAGTGCCAAAAACAGATATGTCAGTTCTTTCTATGGCTGACCATGACTGTCTTTCCATATGTTATCATATGTTTTGGTCTAATAAGCATGCGTTTTCTTGTTTAAACATCCAGGGGGTCACATGACAAATCATTACAGTTTTTTTTTATCAAACAAAGAAAATCTTGCCTGAAATCATTTGCACTCTTCAACTAATTGATTGGTTGTGGAGCAAAGCACCTCAACAAAGAACTTCCACAGAAAGTAAAGTAGGCACATAACCTCTGAGCCAGTCAGTATGCATTTATCTATTTTTATAATGGTGAAAATGTGAGGTGTTTTTTCACAGGTAGGCATAGAAAAGTGACAAAAGCATAGCCATCTGCATGTGATCTTAAGAACCACACAAAATAACATTTTAAAATGCGACTTGACACTAGAACACAAGACCGCAATATGAATGGCTACTGCTGACGGGTAAGGGTCAGCACAGCCACTGCTAGCAATAAAACACTTAATACAACAAAATACTGTTCACGAAGGAGGAATAAGGTCAGAGTATTCACAGTACAGCATCTGCTCATTTTTGAAAAGGAGGATTTGGTTTCATGTGTTCAACTCTGACATGTTGAATTCATTTTCGGTCCTTTCATCTGTCTTCAAATCTCAGAATCTTTTTTTTCCTGTGTCAAATCCCCTAAAGCGGATTTATTTTCCACAGGAAAAGAGATCCGCCATCACTGCCACCTCCTCATCAATACCCCTCTTTTACAATTTGGTTTTTCAAAATTTTATACAATTACAATTTTTTTGTACCTATGTGGAGGCAGCACTACGCTGTCAGGTTCCATGAACTATCACTATGAATCACTACAGCATACAGACACTAGTTTCCTCACTACCCATTCACTCGAAGCTGAAGGACAAACTCTCCACACAGAAGCAACTCCCATCCACCTCCAGAACAAACACATATAATAATTTGTCTGCTTGCAGATAATAATGCTGCACCACTTTATTGACAAATTCAAATATTCAATCAAATGAAGCTTACCAATAACAGCAATTTCTGTTCAGCTTTTCCTGTAGGTTGAGCTACAATAAGTCTGTACATTTTCTGTTGTGTCACCCAGGGTCCCTTCACCTTTTTCTAAGTGAATAACTCAGTTCTACACTACAAAGGTCACTTAGGCTACAAGAGCATAACTATTGCATCTCAGATAATAAGGACTGCAAAATATGATTTTTTTTCTTCATGGCTAGATTTTTTTTCTTATTTCTCATTTAGTTCAGCGAGGCCTTGCTGCAGGGTCAAGCTTTTTCGCTCAAGGGCACTCAAGCAAAGCAAAGCAGATGCTCACCAACTTCACCATGGGCATGCACACAGACAGTATGAGCATTTGAAGGACATTCGTGTGTGTATTATGTATGCATGTACTACCCTACTGCCCACGAGGCAAGTGTCACAAATACTTTACTGGCTTATAACCACTGTACACACACATGATTTCAAGGCAAGTTTTCTCTAATTCTCAATGAGCCGTCAAGCCCAATTACTATTGTGTCGTGTATCAGTTAAAAATTGGCCGCTTAGATCTTGAATTTCTTGGCAGGATCCCGATGTCAGTTAGTGAAAGAACTCTGACAGGTCTGGAAGAGCTCCCTGACTCACAACAGTCCTAATCCGTGGCCTGGAGGGAGCCAGGGCAAGGATGAAGGGGGTTTTGGAGATAAGATATGTTGAACGGATGCTTGAATGAACTTCAGAGTAAAGTCACAAATACTGGTAATATACCAGGCAGTTGTTTTGCTGCATGCAGTATGTCATAGCTCTGTGGCCACCACTGGAAATTTATTTCCTTCAATTTGTCAGAAGGGCTTCTCTGTGTCAGGACTTCCCATCACAACTGAGGACAGCCTAGTTATGAGAGAGGCCTGAGCAGCTGCAGTGAAACAGTTCTAATGCTTACACCCCTCTGCTTAAGACAGAATAATCACTGCCAAACAATTTCCTCTCCCCACTCCCTCTCCCACTCTCTGAGTTGCTTCAGGGGGTTGGTGTGTCATGCCCAGCATAAATAGAAAGCACCATTTCCATCTGTCTGGTAAACAAGCTGGCTTAGCTGTCACCTCAGTTCACCCATTTTGGATATTTCCCATAGATGAGGACTTTCAATGCTCCGCTGCACAAAGGCAGTTACATACGGGTGACAAAATAAAAGGAGAAAAAAAACACCAAAAAGTGTTCAAAGCAACCAGTCTCTCTGGAAGAAAATATTCCCAGGGGACTTCATTGTTTTAAAATATTGCCTCCCTTTGTTTTATCTTTATTTTAATGTAGCACATTCACAAAAAATATGCAAAACCTCTGTTTTACTCAGATTTGGCGGCATAATTGGTCACAAGTTCACCTCGTGACCAGAAATGTGTTTGAATGTATGTTTAAGTGCAGCATATTTATTTTTTTTTAGGATGTATGTGGAGGGTGAGCACAGGTATAAATGAGTTTAGCTCTGAGGTTTTCTTTGTTTCCACAGGCCAAGATACAACCTCCGACTACCTGGTAACTTCTGGTCACCTGCTAACCATCAGTCACAAAGGAAAAATGTGTATTCCTCAACTGGTTGGCGAGGTGGAGGTTCATGGGTGTCCCTGAGTGATATCAGTTTCAAAGCAGGTGCTGCACCATCTCCTTTTAAATGCTTTGGTTGGTCGCACATTGTCCCTGTCTCCCATACTTTGCATGGAAAACAGTGATTTGTCTGCAAACACAAACCAAATACTGTAAAAGCAGTAGTTAACCTCGAAAAACCACAATACAAAGCAGAGATGAACAATGTTCAGCTTCAAAGCAAAAGTTGTTTATTTGAAACATGCTAGTGGCTGCAGTAAGATGCAACTTGAAACAGACTCTGTTTCACTGCAGAATACACGAGGATTTGCAGACAAGTTGCCATCTTCCATACAAACTACAGGAAATCACAGCAAGGAGCATGTGGCGGGATGCGGTCTGCATCTCAGCTGCAGAGGAGGGGTAGTGCAGTGGAGGCTGTTGCAGAAGCTGGAGACAGTTGTCTAATCATGCCTTTCCTATTTCAGTAACCGGTCAGGGGAGGAGACCTGAATAAATAAAGTGAATAAAGTGAAAGCCGCCCCGCAAGAACAGTGTCTGGTGTCTGTCGTACTTGGGCTGAGAACAACAGCAAACAGATTACAGAGGCTTTCAGTGCACCATCATATACCAGTTTATCCTAGAGACTGATAGCAACCTCCAGCATCCATTTAAGACAAGTCTGGGAATTTACATTTTTCCCTATTGACTGGTTGTTGTCAAGTGATCACCTACTAGTCTCTAACCCTGTGTCACTGGGCACTTAGGCAAATTAAAGTAAAGGCATCCATCTTTTTATTACCGTTAATATTCTGTCACATAACTGCTGAATCTGTTGAAAGACAGCAAAACATCTTACCATATGCTGCCAGTCACGTCATCAATCTCATCCTTTTTCCATTTTGCTCATAGGTAACCTGCACTTTTAGCACAAGTTGTTGTAGATGTTCCCATTTTGTGCTTGTCCTTTGCAAATTATCTAAGGTGTTGGCTAGAACAGGATGTTGGCATTAAGCATCCGGAACTCTACCAGAGCAACAAAACACTTTATCCACTTTATTCCACCATTTCCGAGAGCACTGTCTAACATGTTGATTCGAATCTCCTATAAGTGTTCAGTTAGACTTGGATCTGACTGCAAGTGTCATAGCAAATAAAAATCACACCCATGGCCTATGGATCGGAGCATTGTCATTCTAGAAGCGACCACTCCCGTCAGCATAGAAATGCATGCTCTTAAGGGCTCAGACCATGCAAACCAGCAAAATGCCCCTTAGCATAACAGAGAGGCTCCTCTTACTGCAAAGATCAAGGCTTTGGGTTTCTTTTATAATTTGTTGCTTCTCTGTATCAAATCATGCTGTAATGTCGATTTAATCAAAGAGCAACTGCTATGTTCATATATGAATTTTAATGGAGGCGAGCACACAGTTAAGTAAAGTGGCTTTGTAAAAACTATTCCTTTTGCTTCAGCTGAATCTTTGATAGACAGGAAATGTATTAGCATAATACAAATACTCTGAATCACTGCACTGTTTACTGCAGCTTGAAAAGCTTTAAGCTTTTATTCAGTGCATGAGCTGCTTATATGTGAATTATAAGTTCAGTTTACAAATTGTCAGAGATTTATAGTTTTTGACTAGGAGGATAATTTCCTACCTTACTTTACCTTTCTGAACTCCTTCACTGAATAAACCTAGCATCATGGGTCATATGCTTAAAAAGATTACAATGACCTGTAACTTTCACTTTTACTCAAGTAAAGATGAAAAGGCACAAACTAGTATAAAAATAAAATCCGCTCTTTTATTATAGTAAAAAAAACAACATCAAAGACAAATTTAAAACTTTATCTCAAGCTAAATTCTAATTTTAATGAATGTGCACATGTACAAATCAAGTTCATTTTGCTGTTTGCAAGTTCATCTGTTTCTATTGTATTTGAAGACTATTTGAACACATCAAAACAGGAAAACAAATATAGTCGGGGTTAGAGCGGGATTGTGCAGGTGTGGCAAAGCTAAGATCAGTTGTACAGGAAGGGGGAAAATAGCTTTTAAGTCACAATAATTTCTGTGATAATTTGTGATCAGCTGAACTGGGCTGCTGCTCTTTGTGGATTTATAATTCAACAAATACAAGCAGATGTTGCATGGACAATCATGGCTGAGGTCAGCTTAATCATGACTAGATTATACAAAACAAAAAGTAACAAAGGTGGAAATTTGATGAATGATACATTGGCTTAAATTTGTGTCTGTTACACTGTTACATTGACCATGTACATGCACAGCTGCTCCGCACCAGTCTAACGTGCTGCATTACTGTAAATTTTACGACAGTACTGCAAACTAATGAGCTTTACAGGTTAACTAACAAAACTGTAAAGGCTGCACTAAACTGGCTGATATTTTAATGCAACATTTGAATAACAAAATGTTTCAGGAAAAGTAGGAATGTGAAGGGTTGCCAAGAAAACCTGGCAACACTTCACGAATGCATACAATGTATGTTAAAACAACAACGACACTCTAACATTACATTGCATGTAAGCTTTAAGTCTGCTATTTATTGGATGTCACTGAGCACTCCTTACCTTTAAAAAATAATCTCTCCTGTCCTATCTTTCTTACATCTCTCTCCACCTCTGAGTGGAGTTATAACACTTTCTCCCTCCTGCCTTGGCAAATACACAGAAACTGTATGTTTGCTGGGATTTGATGAGCTGTTAGAAACATTGGATTTAATATTACTTGCCACTTTAAAAATGTTACTCCCTATATACTTCATTCTCTTCTGTTGCATTAGCTAAACGCTGAGATACTGCAACTGCAGCATATTATCATTGTCAACAAGCTGGATGCAGCAACAGGATTGTCTTTTATGTGTCAGTGTTTTCTCCATTTAAGGTCAAATTGGTTTGAAGCCTGGAAGGTGCACAGTGATGTGAAACAATAACTTAACTCACCGTAATGAGCTGTTTTGAAATTGTGCAGTAAGCAGTAGAAAGTAAACGTATCTGTGAAAAAATCCAGGAAGCAAAGATCAGAAAAATAAATACTCAAGCAAAGCAAAGATAGAAAGACTTTTCAGCTTAAATAGAGTAGTGAAGTACAAACACCTCTACTCTGAGGTCCATCACTGTACCAACACTACCACATTTTTTTGTTACAGCAGTGCTACAGCAAAACTTTAATGTAAACCACAGATGTTTACATGAAGGCATGGAGAATAAGTGACCACTGCTGCAAATGTTTAAGGCTAAGCGAATTTAAAATAATTTATATTTGTTTGTTGTTTGATTTGGTCATTAATCATAGTGTGGCTCTCCTGTGAGGACCAAATATCTCTGAAAACAGTTTTTAATGATCTCATAAAATCAGTCCTATGCCTTGACTAGAAACATAGAATAAAATATCTAAAATAAGTAAAAAGAAAAAATTAAAAGCCAATAAAAAAATAATTAAATGACCAGTTTGTGACACAGTTAACTGTCTACAGGGGGTTTAAAAATATTAATGAGAAATTAAGGTTGTGTATTGTCAGAACAGCTGGTTAAACTTAATACATTTGGTCCGCTGGGTAATTTCTCATGTATCCACATCAGAAAAGCTTGTTTAGATTCCCTCCGGGTACTCTGAGTATCCAGCTCCCTCTTAAAGTCATCCCATACAGACATGTATGTTAGGTTAAATGGTGAGTCTAAATTTACCATAGCTGTGAATGTGAGTGTGAATGGTCTGTCACTCTGTGTTAGCCCATGTGATAGACTAACAACCCATCCAGGGTGTGTCCGGCCACCATCCCTATGACAGCTGGGGCATCACTGGACAGACTGGGTAGAATAGGCTCTAACCACACCATGACCCCAGATTTGGAAAAGCAGGAAAGGATGGATGGACAGCTGTATGGATAGATATTATTAATAGTATATTATAGTATGTAGTGTATATTATATAATATAACCATGTACTACGTATATATGAGAATAGAACTGTACACAACAATGAACACCAGCTTTTTAAAGTCATCAAGCAGGAAGTCTGTGTACAGAGAATTAAAAATAAAAATGGCACCGTAAGAAGACCTGCAAATTAGATCACACAATATCACAATTACTACAAGTCGAGGGTTCATTATAACTAGATGTAGTCTAATTTCTGTGGCCTCTTTTTCTCACAATCACTTTAGCTTTTGGTCTTGTCTTAATACACGATTATGAAATTGAAAGTTATTCAACACCAGTTGAGATGGGAGCCAGCAGTAGTTATGCAACTTTAACTAAGTAACACTAATGAGATAAAATAACCACTGAATTTGAGTACTTGTTAGTAATTATTAATAATGGCAGTTGTATTGATGCTTTGCATTAACAGTAACTCATTAAAACCGTATAGAACAATTATAACAATTAAAAACTCCAAGTGTTTCACTTTGTACCGTATTGTTCTTCTAAACTAATACTCCTTTACTGAATAAAGTTTTATTTACCTGCTCAATCCCAGATGTTGTGGCGACCGGTCCAGACCACAAATATTGCAGGATTTTCAAACACATATTTGCCCATAAACCTGGTGTCGAATCTGTAATCCACAATCGTATTTAATCCTGCAATCCCACCAGCATTCACCACAAGACTCATACATAATTCTGCACTCTGCTTGCGAGCACACACACAGGACAAACATACACAATTACAAACACAGACAGACACACGGCTTTTGCCTCCTGTCAAACCAGTATACAGCTTAATAAACACGGCGCAAATAGGCACTGATAGCAGCAACAAGAGCAGTAAAAACCGACAGCTGTGTTGATCTCTCCATCAGGGGGAATAGAAATGACTCCGCTGCATATCACACTGTTCTCTTTACACAACTTATTAACCAAAGTAATCACTTTACAATGCTGCAGGTAATCAGTGCAGACAGGATCATATGGTCACCCATTTCCGATACTGTCTGCTGGGACATGACCTGAATTTTGAAACTGCCACCATAATTGTAATGCCTTTACAAAGCAAAGCACCGTAAAGCAACCGTTTGCTTTCCGGATACCAATGATGTAATGCAAACAGGAACTGATTTAATTTTGTGACTTGGAAAAAGCAACATGTTGTGCATTTGATGAGTCGGTGCCAGAATAATTTTTGTAGCGTGAAATCAAATCTTTTTCTCATTACAGAGGCTTGATTTAAAAAGATGCTTTGTTGCATATCCAGTCTTTCAAATGAAGTCATTCTTTGATATTCCTTTTGTGTTTAAAACAAAGAAAAGGAAGAGAAAAAGACTCCAAAGACTAACTTTTCAGATACCAAAAGTCAACAAGAGAATTTTAATGGGTTAAATAATGTGACCAAACACATACAGTATGAATTTAAAAGTTTACCATGGTGACTTTACTGTTATCAGTTTCAGATATTCACTGCAGTAGATTTCAGTAATTATGATGTAAATGCAAGGCTGAAACTGGGTCAGAGACATCTTGGTACCTTGTCTTTTTTGATCAAAGATGTTATATCCCATCTAGACAGGAATATGTAGTCTCACACTGATCGGTGAGGAAGGAACAGGCATAGGAAGAGTGCTACATTCCTCCCAAATAGAAGATTTGTGGTGGCTGCAGATAAGGCATCAGCCAACCAAAAACAACACACTCAATTTTGTTTTTCCTGGTGGCCCGTATCTTCTGATAGATACGATTTAGCACCACTTCTGTTAACATCACATTTATTTATCCATTGACCTTTCTTAAGGCAAGGATAACTTCTTGAAAACAACTTTTGTTTCTGCTGCTGTAAATGATTCCAGATGCTGTGCCGTGTAATCCATTAACTGGATCTAGCAGTAAATGGCTCGTACAGACATCCCATCAGCCCAAACTTAAAGTGAAACCTATGGCCCTGTCAGCGTCAGACACTGACTCCAGTCAAACTCAAGATGTAAACATATCCTCTCTATATTTTTTAACTGTTCCAAACGGAAAATGGCTTCTAGGTCATTTCCCTCTGAATGTGGAATGAGATGACAGAATTTATGAAGCAATGCGCTTTGATCTTGGTGTGTTGTCCCCATTTTACAGGAAACACCTGCCTCAAACACATTTAGGGAGATTAGGAGTGAGCTTGTTATCTTTCCACACCACGTTTGTGTCTTTTACAGGACTGGAATTTCAATGCAGGACCAGACACTGTGAAACTGTTTCCACAACCAGCAGAACACAGACGTCGTTCATGTGTTGCTGAAATGTAGTTCAGCCATATCAAGGGCCTGCTCGCATTGATAAACTGCAGCAATGAGATAAAGTGCCGCTGAATGCTTAAAGACCAACAGGTCAGCAGTAGTTAAAGCTTAATTAAAAAGCTCTATTATGTTTAATCCAACAGAAACCCAAGACAACTCAACCTTGACGTATTAAAAAGCATTTTCTAGCTAGGACCATAGATTTTTATGCAGTTACATGTGAAGCATTTTTTAAATTCAGCTTCTAGCAGCAATGTCTCACCTAAACATATTAAAGCACGTCATTTTCATCTTTCATCTGCACGATTTTCATCTTTAAGAGATTCCTTGAACTCGCAAGATAACTGTGGAAAAGAGTATTACCCCGTCACAATCATAAAGTTTGCATTGAATAATTACTTAGCGCTCACAACATATCTCATTGATGTGAAGAAGATATAAATCCCAAACCAAATTTCAGAGAGTTGGATAGTGATCTCATCATCAGGGAAAGGCGATGGCAGAGATTGATTGTGCTACATCTTTTACAAAAAAAAAAGAAGGAAAAAAATCTCTAGGCAGCCCACGTTGTGGGTTTCTCATGGAAAAATCATTGCTTGCTCTGAAAATAATACATCTGTCTGTGGCTGTGTTTGCTCGAGGGTAGTGTGTATCAGCCAACAATCTTTTAAGTGTGTGGTGACATTTTATGGTGAAAGTTTGACAGTGTAATGTAGTTAAACTACTGCGAAAGTGCTGACCTCTAAAGCACATTACATGTTTGTTAGTCCTATCTCGCAGTGGCTCTTATGTAAATATCTAGGTTAGGATTTTAAGCATCCAAGTACCAATATCAGTATCACTATAGGTATCAATAATCACTGGTACTCTTATTGATTTTCTTCCTTAATTGATAATAAAATTTGACTAACAGAAAAACTGCAAAATGGTCAACTATTTTTACTGAAAATGTTGTTGACGAGGAAATGGTTAATTTATAATTAAGTGTGAAAGATCTACACTAGTACCTGGCAACGTGTGATTTGTACAGAAAAACCAACATACCTATATGAAAATGCATGGTGTAGAGGCTTCTAAATAAAGAATATGAGAGGTAAAGTATTTGAATTACTGTATTTATCTCATACATTTACTGTTGAATGTTGACAGCCAGAAGACAATAGTAGCATCAGTGCTTAAACTGCACTGTGTGTATTACCTTTTTCTTTTGACCCATTATTAAGGGAGCCACAGTAAAGAGTAGACAGGAAAGTGCGAAGAGAGCGACACACAGGATGAGTCAGGCGTGCCAGCTTTTTCACTACTATGTCCTAACCAGTAGGGGTGCAACGATACACAAAATTCACGGTTCGGTTCGATACTTTGGTGTCACGGTTTAATATTTTTTCGATACAAAAAAATGTTGATGCCTTTTTAATTTGTCATTTATTAAAATTATAAATATATATTTTAACTCAAAGTACAGTTTTTAAATTTAATGTTGCTGAAACAACAAAATAAAAAAAATAAATCTATCTGATCGAGAAATCACTCATCTTTGGAAAAGAGAGTTTATTACAGAGAAATGGCTCTTTCCAAAATAAAAGCTATACTATACGCTTCTTCTGGGCTATATTCTCAGCAGCATATTAAACATAGCAGGTCCCCATAAGGAGAATCAAGTGCTAACGGCTGTCTAAATGACTTGGGTGAAGTTTGTAGCATGCGTGCTTGTTGTCTTTGTCTGCTTCCACTTGTCTTTGCACTAGGATGATGTCGGTGTAAATGTGCAGTCATATTCGTTCTGTTCCCACTGGTGCTGCGTTAATCTCGTTAAAATGACATTAACGCCATAACGCCGCAAATCTCCGTTAACAAGTTACCGCGGATCGCCCCGTGTGTGGGGCTGGACGGCGTCAACACGTTAACAAGCTAACTGCGCTAACGCACTAGTTCTCACCAATTGAGCATTGCGTGGCACATCCAACATACTGTTTTACTTTTGTCCATGATGCGCTAACCATCAGGATCATGCTTCACATGAAAACCTCTGAACGAGGGTGGAGGAGGTTCAGTTTCGGGTAGCAGTTAGGCAGTTGCCATGTTGCAACGAGCTTAGCTTCCAGTGTTGCCAACTTAGCGACTTTGTCGCTATATTTAGCGAGTTTTCAGACCCCCTAGCGACTTTTTTTCTTAAAAAAGTCGCTAAAAAAAGACGTGAAAGACATTACAAAAAACAATAATTGCTAAAAGAAATTTAATTTGTAGTTCTAAATAAATTCTAAATGCATTTAGGACGTTTTTTGCTCACTTTATGTCTCGTCCACGATGTTATTTCTCTCTCCAGCAGCGTAGGTTACAATTACATTAGCATGACCAATTATGCAAATTAGGTGATGACGTCATTTAGCGACTTCTAGCGACTTTTAGGACAACCAATAGCGATTTTCCTTACTGAGGAGTTGGCAACACTGTTAGCTTCTGTCTTGCTAGCTTGCTAGCTAGCCAGTGGATCTGCACTCGACAGTGCAGCCTAGGCGGAGTAGTCAAACGCAGATCCACTGAGCGCTCAACACAGACAGCATCGTCAGAAGAAAAGTTGATAAAATAAATTTAAAAAATTGTATTGTTTGATACATATGCGTACCGAACCAAAAGCACTGCATCGAATGGTTCAATATCAATAACAGTATTGTTGCACCCCTACTAACCAGCATGAGCTGTGTTTGATTGTTTTAGCATTGTTACAGTTAGCTGTGTTAGCATTTTAACTTGTACAATGAGTCTGTAGCCCAGCAAATATAAACATGATCATTACATAGTTATGCAACACTATAAGAAGCAAATATGTATTCATGAGCAGTTTAAACATTGTATTAAACATTGACATAGATGATACTGATGGCAGTACTGAATGCTCCTGAGCTTACTGGTGGTCTATTTCTGATCACTTCAGTAATCGTCCAATTTAAAATCATCCTAACTACTCATCAACACACACCAGATAAACTTCCAATCATCGCAACCATTCAGATTGTGAGTCAAAACAGGCAAAATCAAAACAAAGGCATAAACAAGCAGCTATCACATTTCTGCATCTGTCTGTCTTATCTGTCTGTCTTATCTGTGTCTTCCCTCTACAGTGATGTTAACAGCATCTTTCTGGATGCTGCCAGTGGTTATGGCACATCAGCCAACTAGGCCCATTGCTTTGTAGATCACATTTGATTTTCACTGCTGATAGTAGATGCGGCAATTTACGCCACTGCTCATTCAAGTAGATGGAGATCAAAGAACCTTGTTCTGCCCCTCATCTCATTCTCATCTCTGGTTTCATCAGATCAGCAACAGGACTTCTTATAGAGGCTTCAGACTTACCCACTGAATCACGAGGGTCAGAATCCATCCCTGCAGAGCAAATGTGTACAGAAAGTCTTAAGTTTAACAGCAGTGCTCCAGAAATTTGCATGTTTATCTAGCATGTCAGAATGAGCACTTCCAACCTTTCCTGATGAGATTGAAAATGCAGAGTGACGCACTATTTTCCAGCCCAGACCTACAAAAGAAAGGTTCAGTGATTGTTATCATTTTCAGGCGTTACTGAGCCGTATGAATAATTGCATCACTCTACACAGACAGAAAAAAACAGACATTCACAGTATGGCTATGGACAACATTATTTGGTCTTAAAGATCAGTTTGGCTGACAACTAATGCATTGCAAATCCTCAGGGCAAAAGATATTTCCAATATAATCTTGCCTTCATGTATCATTTATGAATAACATCAGTTAGTTTGTGAATAAATTGGTATACCATAAGAAATCTCTGCCAATTTGTTTTGCATTAGTATAGCAGCCAATTCATTATAAGAGTTTTTATCTATCTAGCCGCACTGTAAAAACGATTACACCAAATAGGTTTAAATCAGTATTTAGAGCACAATGTCAACAAAAACAAAACTCCATTATTGTGATGTATTTTCAAATTACTCTTTACTAGAATAATCTTTAAACATTACAGCTTTGGCCAGATAGCATTCTTTCATGTTTAATCAGGCATTATGAGTACTTGTGGAATATGCTTTTTCTCAACTGCTATTATTCATCCTACATTTACACACATGGTCTTTGCACCAGCACAGTGGGCTGGTGTCCTAGCATGGAACAAGACTGAATGTTTGAAAATTGTAATAGTTTCTTCTTTTTAATAATTTAAATGAAAAAACAAAACTATCACATTTTAAATTGTATATTCATTACATGTTTAGTGAACTGTTGGCAGCCTTTTTCGTTTCAATATCAGTGATTATGGCTTATAAATGACATCACTCTTTCAGAGTTATCAGAATATTTACCAAGATTGATTTAAAACTCCAAGGACTTTGAAATGTCTTCCTTGAAGACATTTCAGCTCTTATCACCTCTCATCACCACGCTTTTCTTTCCAAGCTCCTTAGACTACAATGAACTGGATGACATCGATTTAAAGAGGACTTACAAAACAGAAATATTCAACTGCTGAAAAGCGTGTTCATTTATATATTCTTGATTTGTGCACATGTGCACAGCAATGTTGGAACACGAAGGGGCAATACCCAAACTGTTCCCCGCAAAGTTGGGAGCAAAACACTGTCCAAAATGTCTCGGTATGGTGAAGCATTAAGCCCACACCTCCCTCCACCAAACTTTACAAAAGTCACATAAGTACCAGCAACCACCAAAGTCATCCATCAGATTGCCAGACGGAGAAGTGTAATTCATCACTCCAGAGACCACATCTCCACTGCCCTACAGTCCAGTGGAGGCGTGCATTACACCAAAGCATCGAACACTTTGCATTGCGCTTGGTGATTGTCATTGCCATGGAAACCCACTCCATGAAGCTCTCTACGCACTTTACTTGAACTGATCTGAAGGCCACATGAGGTTTGGAGGTCTGTAGCTATTGACCCTACAGAAAGTTGGTGACCTCTGTAGACAATGTGCCACAGCATACATTGATCCCACTTGCCTACCACTTCATGGTTGAGATATTGTCATTCCCAACCACTTCCACTTTGTTATAATACAACTAACAGATGACTTTGGAATATTTAATAGTGAGAAATTTTCACCAGTGGTGTTCTTGCACAGGTGGTATCATATCACAGTACCACGCTGGAATTCACTGAGCTCCTGAGAGCGACCCACTCTCACAAGTGTTTGTAGAAGCAGTCTGCATGTGTGAAGTGGAATGGAAAACCTGAATTCAGTGATTTGGATGGGTGACTGAATACTTATACCATGAAATATATAAATAATAACTACAGACATTTCAGCTTGTTTTGAGCCAAAGTTTATTTTTGACCAGTTTTCTTCAAGAAGTGAAACTCTGCTATAGTTCAACAGCCTTACCGTGTGGCTGTAACACAACTCTGTGTAGCTTCACCAGAAAAAAAAAAAGAATTGTCTGAAGACTGCACAGTTAGATATAATAAAAAGCAACAGGTCACATCAGAAACCTTTCTCCAAGAGAAAAGCACTGCATTAAGCCCAGACTAAAATCAGCAAAACTTTTATTCTGGAAAACACTGGTGCACTGTTACTCCAAGAACTGCACTTAAAACAACTCATTCATTGTGTGCAATTCTGACACACACTAAACAATAACAAGCTTACTCAAAGCCTGTTGCCCAAAGCTGCACAATGTTTTGAGGTAACATATCTCTCAGTTTCAAAACCGTAGCAATATATCATGTACCATTTTCATTTTTCAACATGCTACTCGTGACGCAACACTAATCGCGTGTTGCACGGTTGTCCAGTCACTGCTTCAGATAAATACAGTGGGGCAAAAAAGTATTTAGTCAGCCACCGATTGTGCAAGTTCCCCCACTTAAAATGATGACAGAGGTCAGTAATTTGCACCAGAGGTACACTTCAACTGTGAGAGACAGAATGTGAAAAAAAAAATCCATGAATTCACATGGTAGGATTTGTAAAGAATTTATTCGTAAATCAGGGTGGAAAATAAGTATTTGGTCAATAACAAAAATACAACTCAATACTTTGTAACATAACCTTTGTTGGCAATAACAGAGGTCAAACGTTTACTATAGGTCTTTACCAGGTTTGCACACACAGTAGCTGGTATTTTGGCCCATTCCTCCATGCAGATCTTCTCAAGAGCAGTGATGTTTTGGGGCTGTCGCCGAGCAACACGGACTTTCAACTCCCGCCACAGATTTTCTATGAGGTTGAGGTCTGGAGACTGGCTAGGCCACTCCAGGACTTTCAAATGCTTCTTACGGAGCCACTCCTTTGTTGCCCGGGCGGTGTGTTTTGGATCATTGTCATGTTGGAAGACCCAGCCTCGTTTCATCTTCAAAGTTCTCACTGATGGAAGGAGGTTTTGGCTCAAAATCTCACGATACTTGGCCCCATTCATTCTGTCCTTAACACGGATCAGTCGTCCTGTCCCCTTGGCAGAAAAACAGCCCCATAGCATGATGTTTCCACCCCCATGCTTCACAGTAGGTATGGTGTTCTTGGGATGCAACTCAGTATTCTTCTTCCTCCAAACACGACGAGTTGAGTTTATACCAAAAAGTTCTACTTTGGTTTCATCTGACCACATGACATTCTCCCAATCCTCTAATGTATCATCCATGTGCTCTCTGGCAAACTTCAGACGGGCCTGGACATGCACTGGCTTCAGCAGCGGAACACGTCTGGCACTGCGGGATTTGATTCCCTGCCGTTGTAGTGTGTTACTGATGGTGACCTTTGTTACTTTGGTCCCAGCTCTCTGCAGGTCATTCACCAGGTCCCCCCGTGTGGTTCTGGGATCTTTGCTCACCGTTCTCATGATCATTTTGACCCCACGGGATGAGATCTTGCGTGGAGCCCCAGATCGAGGGAGATTATCAGTGGTCTTGTATGTCTTCCATTTTCTGATGATTGCTCCCACAGTTGATTTTTTCACACCAAGCTGCTTGCCTATTGTAGATTCACTCTTCCCAGTCTGGTGCAGGTCTACAATTCTTTTCCTGGTGTCCTTCGAAAGCTCTTTGGTCTTGGCCATGGCGGAGTTTGGAGTCTGACTGGTTGAGGCTGTGGACAGGTGTCTTTTATACAGATGATGAGGTCAAACAGGTGCCATTCATACAGGTAACGAGTGGGGGACAGAAAAGCTTCTTACAGAAGACATTACAGGTCTGTGAGAGCCAGGGATTTTCCTTGTTTGAGGTGACCAAATACTTATTTTCCACCCTGATTTACGAATAAATTCTTTACAAATCCTACCATGTGAATTCATGGATTTTTTTTTCACATTCTGTCTCTCACAGTTGAAGTGTACCTCTGGTGCAAATTACTGACCTCTGTCATCATTTTAAGTGGGGGAACTTGCACAATCGGTGGCTGACTAAATACTTTTTTGCCCCACTGTATTTCTTAAATCTTTAAAAGAGATTTTCCCAACTGGGATCTAATTCTCTGTCTTTGTACTTGCATCAAAGTAACTCTGAGAGATACACAGTAATATTTTTCCACTTACTGTGATTATTTCATTACGCAACCGGAGAACAAAAACAAATGGTCATATATGCCAGAATTCATAGAAGTATCACTAAATCCACATTCACATTAACAACATAAGGCCAAAGAGCCAAAAAAACGGATGCTCAACATTAGCCTAATTACTGAAAGTAATGCTTTCTGGTGACTGCTCATGTAATTTATTAATAACTGTAAAAATATGCAGATGAATATTCATAAATGCCTTTGTGATGAAACACTAATAACATCTGTTAAATCTTTTACAGTCTAGCTCTGTTCTTTACAGCAGATGCTCAAGCAGTTTTGTCAGCAAAGCACACCTCAAAAAATAAACAGATGTGCAAAATGTGTGTGCTTTATCTGGCTTTCAGTAGAAGACCTTATAGAAAGCAGAGATGGCACCAGACAATGTGCTGCCAGAGTCTCAATAGACAGCAGAAAAGCTCCAAACTACCATGCACTAAGGCAATTCACAGAATGGTGATAAAGGCATCATGATTTAACTCCTCATTAGCACACATGCACACTCACCAACAGCTCAGCACATGAAAACAGTTGCGTATAGCCGTTCTTCAGCATTACTTTATTGGAAAAATTGCATCCTAAACAGACAGTATCAAGCGTGCATTTTTTATCTCTTTAAATGCACTTGTTTATGGCGGGTTATAGGACTATTACTCAAGCCTTTGCAACACCAAATAGAAATACCATCCATTCATTCACTTCCGCTTATCCTTTCCAGGGTCGCGGGGGGTGCTGGAGCCTATCCCAGCTGTCATAGGGCGAGAGGCGGGGTACACCCTGGACAGGTCGCCAGTCTGTCGCAGGGCCAACACACAGGAACAGACAACCATTCGCACTCACATTCACTCGCACATTCACACCTAATGGCAATGGTGGGAGGAAGCCGGAGTACCCGGATGGAACCCACGCAAACACGGGGAGAACATGCAAACTCCACACAGAAAGACCCCGGCCTGATGTTGGAATTGAACTCAGGACCTTCTAGCTGTGAGGCAACAGTGCTAACCACTGTGCCACCGTGCTGCCCAAACAGAAATGCACTTTAAAAAATACCGCAATTTAAAAAAAAAAGAAAAAACATCTAAGAGAAATTCAGTTCATACCAGCAAAAATAACAGCAAACATTACTTCGGTGATTAAAGCCGATACAGTCTCGGTGATTAAAGCTGATACAGTTGCAATATGAAGCAAAAGCATTTCTTTTCTACCTCCACTGACTTAAACATATGTTTTAACAAAGATACAAAATCTTCCCTCTTGCACTTCTTTTAGACAACATCCTAATGAAGACTGAAGGCTGTGTACTTAAAACTTGGCATGACGGGAACAAAACAAAAGTGACAGAAAGATTTATCTGTTTTTCTGTTTTAAATCAAGAAGAAAAGCCTGTATTTGACTTTCAGGTCTTTTTCTCAACTTTTTCAGAGGTGTCATATACAGCTCAACCTTTTCAAATGTCAGGTGTGTCCTGAAGGCCACAGCTAAAGAAGAATTCCATGGCAGCACTTATTTCTGATACACAATGTCTGCCTCTGATTCTTGTGACTGAAACAGAAAGAGCTTGCAAAGCTTAAGTATAATTTTTATTATTATGCTTTCTACAAGGAAATGTCATTCCAATCAGCAATTGTGTTACTTTAGTTTTTGTGCAAAGATAATTAATCCATTTTCACTTGGAAACATTCCTCAGAGATTTTGGTCCATTTTGTCATGATAGCATTGCACACTTGCTGCACATACAAGATATAAATCTTCTGCTCCTCCAGATGCCACCACATGACCTTGGGATTGTGATCAGGTGACTGTGGAGTCCATTTAAGTACAGTGAACTCATTCACATGTTTAATGAACCAGTTTGAGATGACTGAAGCTCTATGACATTGTGCATTATACTGCTGCAAGCAGGAATCTGAAAATCGGTACACTGTGGTCATTAGAGATGAACATGGCAATTAGACCAAGCAATTGGTCTAAAACAGAGTTACTGTTGCTTTCCTATCAACTCAAAGGAATCAAACCATTATCCTCTGACCTCAAGGTGTTTTCATGCACAGAAATGCGGCTCACTGGATAAATTCTCTTTCCTGGATTATTCCCCGTAAACACCACATACAGTCATGCCTGGCACCAACAACAACGCCACATTCAAAGTCATTTAAATCACCTTCTGTGCCCATTCTGATACTTGATTTGAACTTCAGCAGGTCATATTTACCATATTTACTTGCCTATAAACCTCGAGCTGCTGCTGACTATAGATTTGTGTCAACAAGCAGCTGGACAGTCCCATGAGTGTAAGTATGCTGAAGGCCATGGTTACAGAAGAATTGTGTAGCAGCGCAATCATCTGAGTATTGTCTCTCTCTGGGTTGCCTTAAAAAATATTGATTCAAGTGAATTTAAAAATAAATTTAAATTCTACTTACCAAATAAAATCTACTCTTATGATACAATGATGTCTGTGAAGGATGGAAGCTACAACACCAAGACTTAAAAAAAAAAAAAATATATATATATATATATATATATATATATATATATATATATATATATATATATATATATATATATATATATATATTTCAACCAGACATTCTGTACTAGACCTCTCATGTGCACAACCTTGAATTATGCTGTCAACAAGCTAGTGTTTGAGGTCAGTGAAAATCCTGTATTACACTGTCCTGTCATAACACCTGCTAGAGGGCATGTTACAGCTGCAGTGCCCAGAGACTGCACGCCACATTATAAAGCTGGATACAAAGTAGCTGAATGAAGGGGGAGGTCCATGTGGTGAACTGTAGAACATGTATCATACTGATTTTCTTTCTTCGTCCGTTTGGTTATCCTTGTCCGAAAGCTGTCAATGATGTGCGGGCAAGAGCTTATCCAGACCCATATCTAAGAGCCAGCCACTGCAACAGGGCTTATGGAGATAGTCAAGGGTCTTGACTCACTAACACCAGCTAGACTTGCCTTATCAGGCACTGCAGATGCTGCCATGAAAAGTGATCAGTCCTCCTTTAGGATACTTACTGGGTTTTAAAGGGTGATGCAGTAATGAGAAACTAGACAGGAAGCATTTAATTTACTGTACAGGTTTTCCTGCCAGCAAGAGAAAAATGAGCATGGCCTGGTTAACCTCATTTGGTAATATAACAAGGGATTAATATGTTTTAACATATAACAGAATAACTAGATGGGGCACATGTATTTTACTATACAGTGTACAATAAAGATAATTTTTCAATTAAACGCATCTTGGTCAAACTGTACAATTAAAAGCGGAATTCCTGATGCATGTATACATTTATTTAAATCACACCGTCAGCAGGCTTTCCACATAGGCTGTAGTTTGTGTAGATAACTAATGGATATTCATAATTCCATTTGCCACTGTCTACGCTGCAACCCTGCTAATAATAATTCAACTGCAATTATGATAAAATGGCTTCATGTGCTTAAAAATGCCTTGTTGATATGCACAGTAATAAGCCTATGCATTTATGGAGAAGAATTGATAATAGCTGTTTTTGGTCAGCGTCGGAGGCAAAGGTACGTGGAGATTTTCAGGAGCATAATTCAAATCATAAACCTGCAGCTTTTCTTTTTTTTTTCATTGTTGCTGTTGTTGCTGATGCAAGGGCCAATTACCATACCCAACTATCAAATTACAAACAGCATTAGCATCCTGTCTACGTCTGTTGCCATTGTGTAGTCTCCACAGTATAACTAGTAATTATTTATATTAAACTTTGTTGCAACTTGGCTCAGAAGGTACAAAAGACTGAACTGGGACCCCGAAGTAAGATTATGTGGTATTTGGATACCTCCTGTTTCGATGAGATTGTCATCAAAGCAAATGAGCTCAGCATGTGGACTCGTGTGTTAAAAGATACTTGACACTGGTGGTTTCTGGCTTTTTAACTATACAAGGTTGTAAGTGTTTGAAGGAAAGTGCAGTTTTTTGCTCTTTGATTCTTTTGATCCTGCACAGTTGTTGGTTTTTCTTGCTATAACACTAATAAGTAGAAAGATTTCAGTCTATTTTAGTTCACTTAATAATTAAAGAAACTTTAAAAGAAACCCAATTACAAAGTGTTAAAGGGTTTTGAATCGTGGCCAAACTTTTTTCCAGAGTGCATACAGCTGTGAGAGATCGAAAAGGAAAACCATTCAGACTGAGGCTAAAGCTACTTAGATTATATTGCCCTTAAACGGAATAAAGTGGTCATTACAAAGATTCTATTACAGGATTTCTAGTGTCTCCCAACTTCCTGACTTACTACAATGGTCCCTAATGTGAATTTAACATTGATTATCAAGATAAGGACAGGCTGTGGGCGAAAGCTGTAGGTTATGAAGTGAAAAAGAAGAGCGATTGAAAAAAAGAGCTGGTGGATGCAGAGCAGCGAGCACTAACTGCAGTATTGTTTTACTGTTCAAACCACCGGAGCATGATAAAAAGATTTCTTCTATTTTAGGATGGTGGTGTCCTCATGAAAGGAAGTATCACCCAAGTTGGGGATTTATCTTTATCACACCAAAGGTTAACATCACAAAGTTAATTTCCTGAGGGCAAAGAAGTAGATTTGCTACAACAATGACATGCGTTTTATGAAGGTGTGTGTGTGTTAGTGTGTGTGTAATCACTGTAATGGAAATATTAAATGGGAATGACATAAGGTCTAAGACTGCAGGCTCTGATGCTTCTGACTCACCCATGCAGACCAGGGCTCTTACTCCCTGCAGCTGTTTTGGTTTCTCAAAGTAGAAAGTTTAGGAACAAACCATTTTCTTCCTCTTTAGATTTTCATTTGCGCATTAAAGCTCAAACTTGGTCTTAATCTGTAACTTTTTGCTGCAACTTGAAGAATAAAAGCAGAGCTGTTTTCATTTATTTTTTTTCTCTTAAATTATGCATAATATACCTGCTATATTTGGTTCCCTCTCACGCAGCGATTTACTCTAATTGCTACCCCCCGAACAACTGCAGGATCAAAAAGTAGTTAATAAGCGATAATAATGTCAAAAGAAATGGCATTTCAGTTGAGCAACAACCGATATATACAACAGAACATGTGACCTCAGTATCCATGATGAGCAATAATATTGGGGAATAACAAGGGTGTTGATGTGGAGAGAATTGTTTTATCTCTGCTACAAGGTGGCATTGTTTTTCCAGGTAATATTATAAATTTCAGTATTAGCTCAACACTGTGGGATATTTAGTCAGGTGATAATTACTGCCGCAGTCACCAAGCGACACATTTGGGAATTAAAAGCAAGCCAGGACAAAAAAAATCATAAATTTGTAGTCTAGTTCTGCACTGATGTCAGGTGCTTTATTTGAGCACAGTGGAGCCATGAATTTAAATTTTATGAATATTAACTTCAAGAGGCCTCACTGACAGCAAGCTGATCAAAGTAAAGACATGAATATTAAGTCAAAGGAACACAAAACGGTTCTGGTGGTTCTGCACCGTGATGGGGAAGCTTCTTGAGCCTTATGGAGAATTATTCATCACTTCTGGAAATCATCCACATTTTTCTGAGCAATCCAATCTATAACCATTAGTGATTTGCGATGACGACAACCATTTCTGCACATTTCCCACCCAGCAGATAGTAAGGCAATAAAGTGGTATGCAACATACTGCGCATACAGCAACTATAATCCTGGAAGTGGAAGTCATAATTCTAGTCTTTACACTGAATTGAATTTACAGAATCAATATCTAACTGAGATAAGGATTGACTTTGCACTGCAGGTGATGACCAGGCCATAAGTCATACCAGAAAGGAGCTAAACAAATATTGTGCTATTCTATATGTATTGTGCTCTATGTCGTAGCATGAAACCTAATCTTACAGTTTAGGCTTTGTGTGAGAGGCCTTGAGATTGCTGTGATTTCATCTTTTCCCTGCACAAAACAGTACAATGCGAATGCTGAGACAAGGATGAATGACCTAATCTCATTTTATTTTAAAAGGTTAGCCTTTTCTCTATCTCTCGGGCCCCTGGCCAGCTCTGGACCACCAGGTGTCCCAGCTCCCCTTTCAAAGACAGGCAATGTGGCCCATTTTGCAAGACATTTAGAAATGTCACAGTCATTAACAGCAGAAAACCCTAACCTAACCTATCTTTGGGGTGGGGAAAGAGAGGCTGGTATGCATGAAGTGATATTATAGCTTTTATGGTACATTATTCAACAAATTCTTAATCTATCCTGTAATTCATCTATAACAACCATTATACGCCATCTTTACACAGCATAAGCCATCAAATCTAGCTTGGATAACACCATAATTTGGCACAAGCAAGATTTACTTAGTGTTTTGGCAGAGGGCCAGTCTCAACCTATTTTTTGCAGGAGAATTCAATTTGGAATTATGCCACTTGTGAACACTGCCTGTGATTTACTATGTCCTTCCCTGAGGTGCATGTATGAACACGGTGATTTATACCTGCAAATGGCTTGCTGGTGACATTTCTGACCGTGATTTTGTACAATAATGCTTATGTCCCAGTTTGCTTTTGTAAGGCAAACAAAAATATTGGCCAACAACTACATTGTCTCTGGGTGGACAACTACATTGTCTCTGGGTGGACAACTACATTGTCTCTGGGTGGTAAAACTGCAATTTAGGTAGCATAACGAAACCATCAAGTTTAACATGTGACAGTGTTTTACTTAAGGTAGTTAGATAATTTCATGCTTCAGGATGCAAGTGTGTGGTGTGATGCATGTATGCATTCAGGTCATAGCTACGACAAACGGACCGAAGTGACATATCCATTATGTCTGTCTGAGGCAGGGAAATGACCTTTGAAATCCATTCTGTTTCTGCACACGGATTAGAAGAAGGATCATAAATTCATCCTTTTATCACAAATGGCCCTTTTTTGAGGCCTCAAAAACATAAGTAATTAGCAAAAAAAGCTAAATTTGCATTGCAATACGCCCATTATCATGCCTCAAATAACTACTTTTGCCAGTGACTGTTTTCCATTTCATAGATATGCACGGGTCTAAATCATATTCTATTCAGAGGAATGTGAGGGACAATTCAGACCTAATGTGCATGCCGGGAAGAATAAAACCGATCAAAGTGAAACAGTCAAATCTCTGCATGAGGCTGCAGCGTGCATATGCTAAATCAAATAAATGTAAGTGAAATGTTGTGTAGCCCTGAAAATAGTTGAACTTTTTCATTTGCAACTTCAAATTCACCATTTAACAGCCAGAGTTTCTTGATAAATTAGATCCCTGGTGAGGTTTAAATATGGAGCATATTAAAAGGGAATTTCAACAATAATAGTTTGTATGTGAACTTGGCTTGAGGTTTCACCACCAATTAAGAGGGGGAAAAAAAGAATAAGTCAATGCAGGGATTTGCTGCATTTAATCAGATGGTTTGAAGAGCTGGTTGTTTTGAGTCACAGCAGCAAAGCAAAGAGGTAATTTGACTAGACACACATAGGGCATACTAATGACTGCCTGCGTTTCATTACTCCAGCCAGGGACTACAGTGTTGAAAAGGGTATTACTGAACAGATCTTTCCATCATTCTACCTTTTGTGTGACTTAAGCTCCCACCTGCATTGACTTTCTCTTAAGTTTGGTGTGTAATATTGCTTTCAAATACCCGAAGCCATGCAAATCTGATTCCTCAATACAATTCTGAGAATGCCATTTCAATGTCATTACTACTGCCTTCCCATTTCATTTACGAAGCCCTGAGTCGACAGTGATACGCTGGGACGAGAGTCCCTGCCGCTGAAGAGATGGAGATAACAGGATGATTCATAGTCTTTCAAAAGAGGTCACAGCTTCCTGTGCTTTTACGACAGGAATTTGGGATTCCCTCTGTGCACACAGTGGAGGGCAGCAAGCCAAACATCCCAGTTGGCATACTCAATTAGTTGTGGCGTGTATAAGAAGCAAACACCTCACGACTCATTAAGATGAACTCTTTTAAAGTGTTTATATATTTTTTTAATCTTTTAATCTTTTAAATGCTCAGAGATCAATAACCTATAATATTAGATGTGTATTAATAGAGAGAACAACAAAATATTAGTAAATGCTTTTAACACAAATCTTTCTCATGTCTATATGAAGAAGGACCTGAGGCAGATAAAAGCAGTAAAAAAAAGACATGAGCGTTAAGGCGTACTGCCCAAATAGAAGTGGAAATTCACTTCCTATAAAACAAGGAGATGTGAAGGTTAAATGCAAGCTCCTTCCTCCATCCTCCCTGTTTCTAATTACTGAGCAAGAGCGTGAGAGGGCCGCGCTACTGATTGCAGCTGCCTGGTGACTGCAGCAGACACCAAATCTTCTCAGCTGTCTGTTATAATGAAAGTGACCAGGCCCTCTGGCACTCAGTATTTCTGAAGGAAGAATAGGGCTTTGTGGTGGCTCTAAGTTTAGACTGAATTAAACACTGTCTTGGTTCTTAGATCACAGCCGAAGCCATCCAGGTGTATTGTCATGTTGACAGTGTGTAAATGTGTAGGAGTTGGATGTGGCTGTGCTTATGCGCTTCACGACACTCGTGATAAAAAGACAGTGTTGTTAATTAAAGGTCTGCTTTAATGAGACCATCACTGCTTGCAGGCTAACAGCCTACGCAATCATGTACTAGATAAATACCGTGATCTCTAAAGTCCTCACCAATGAAAGTTTCCAACCATCCATCCATTTTCTTTAGCTTATCTAATTCAGGGTCATGGCTGGAGTTTCATTAAGTAAAATATGTTTTTATCAGTTTGTCACTGAAGAGCAGTGATACTTTACACACACACACATGTCATACCTTGCAGTGCTGTTACAGAGGGCCGCTGATGATACTGAGAAATGTAGTTTTTTTTTTTTTTGATTGAGAGAAGAACTATACACTTTTGAAACTTTAATATCTTTGTGATTAAACTCGCATTTTTAATCACACTATCAAAGCCAATCAGCCCAACAGAGCCACTTCATATATTTCCCTGTCTTCAAAAACTATTTTTAAAGGAGGAATTTCAAAGGCAATTCCTGATAAAAGCTTGAAGATACAGATATCAATCTGATGTGTTAAAACTTAATCAGATAAGATGATGCACAAAGTTTTTCAATAGATGTAATCAGTCCCCAACTCTTCAAATTTTCACTACATTAAGTCTGGTTGGGATACTGTGACACCACACACAGTTTACTTCGAAGCACTGGGTGTCTGTACGCCATGGGAAATATGACTTTTTCTTTGAAGTGTTCCTTGAATTATGAAACGCATAATTCATAATTCACCTTTTTCATGTGCACTCCTTGTTTTAAGCCTCTCATTTTTTGTTTAATTTAACTATTTAATTGAAAAATATTAAAGCACTATTAAAGGATAACACCTTGCAACGTGGGTTATTGCCTTTCCTTTGAGCTTCAGGCAATCCTGGATTCATATCAGTGCTAAATAGGGTCTATCATATTAACAGTCCTCCCTTCACTGCATTATTAGATCACTTTTAATAGTTCATTTGTGGCATCTGGACCTGGCACTTTGCAATAAGCTCAACTAGCATATATACTGCCTGCATCACCATATTAGACATTTTCACACAGTCGTTCTACTTTAGAGCAAGCTTTCTTGTGAATTAGACCAAGTATCTTTCTGTAGGGATGTTTTATTTCCAAGTCCCTCTTCAAACAGCATAGCACCACGTTGGCATGTGCACAAGTTGTGGTTCTCGCCACGCAACAAATTTATCCACCTTCTGCCAACTCACAGATTTTGTCATCTTCCATGGAATCATTCAGTGCATTTGATGTGTAACACAGAAATAATTCCAGCCATCTGGCAGCTAACTGTGACAGTTTTATTGTTTTTTTCTTGAGGTATAAACTTTGTATTGGTTGCAGCTGTATATTCAAATACTAAGACATGGATGACAGAAATTTGCTTTGCTGACAGCACATAATTTAAGAATTATTTCTTTGAATCATGTAAGAACTCACTTCCTTTTGGTAAAAACTGTTATAATAATAAAAGCTGTCTAGAGATCTGCGTACAACGTGTATTCAAAACATTTTTAAACAGAAACAAATGCAAGAAATTTTTACAAAAGCCAATCAAATGTCCTTTAACATTCATTTCCCTTTCAGATAAGAATATATCCTTCTCATTAAATCCCCGATAAAACAATTGCAAGATGCAAAGAATCACTTATGAAGCTGCAACAAACAAGCATTCAAATATATATCGTTGTTGAGCACTTTTAAACCATCCAAACCACTGGATGACAGCGTTGGTGGGACACTACAACATGCAAATTCTGCACAAGAGGTCAAAGATAAGCAGCAAACATGCCTTGAGGAAGCTAAATATTGAGTCACACTGCCACTATCCCATTAAAAGCTACCTTTTATCTGAAAACACCCTGTCCCCATAATTATCTGCAGTTTGGAGCCCAGAGACAACAGTATTAGGTGTTAGCAAACAAAACTCAATGGGACAGAGTCTGTTAGCATATTTGACTACTTAAATGATAAGCTACTGATGTTCTGAGAAATATTCCCAGCATATTAGCAGAGAATCTGCAACTTTTAGCCTATTTAAACGTTAAATGTGGGTAATTTTTTGTACAAAACGATGATGATGATGATTATTATTATTATTAATTAGGAGAGCCGTGAACATGAACACAGTAACCTAACCAAAATGCTATATGCAGAGTTTGCTTTGTATTGCACAAAAATCTACTCAATAATTTATTAGGTACAAAAATGCATAAACGTCCACTGTATTTCATCTCCATATTACCAAACCCTTCACGCTCTGTCCAAGTCAGCCTGATCATGAAGGAAAGCTGACTAAAGACAACCCACACAATTTGTCATTCTTGTCTTGTGACAATCGAGATCAAAGAGTGCTCTTGGTTTCCAATATCCCCCATAATTCCACATGGCTTGCTTAATTCAGTCAACAGCTGATTTTGAGCTTTGATATACCAAGGTGAAGAAAAAAACGTTTCTTTTTCCGTCTCTCACCTACACAAAAGGTCAATAAACTGAAGAAGGTGTCCATCAGCTGAACTGTTTTTCTTCTCACTCCCAAGGCGTAACATGCCGACGTTTTGTCACGTCCCGCGGCGTTCCTGAGGAACGCGAAAGGAGACCTTCGGCGTTCTTATGGTATGCGGCGGGTTATGGCCGAAATCCAGTGCAATGACACTCCTGCGGTAATAGACATTCCAGCCCTGTATTCCAGCCCTAACCATAACCTTTTTCCTGAGCTTAACCAGGACTTTAATGATGTTAAATAGCATGTTTCTAAGCAATTTGAAGAAAAAGAGCGAACATGCGTAGATTGAGTCCATACGGTTCTCATTTTTCCTCATTTTTCCGAGGTCGTCATTTAGGAACGTGGTGGGTAGGCGAAAACGTAATATGTTGACGATTTGTCACCTAGCGTAAAATGTTACGCTTTGGGAGTGAGAACGTGTTGAAAGGCGAATGGGTAATCCACCTGATACCAATTTCAGAATATTTTTGTTGTCACGTCACGTAAATGCATGAAAATATCACAGAAAATAAACAGTCCTCAAAAACAGTCCTCAAAAACAGTTTGACTGATGTTCAGTGCAATGAGCTGTTTTCCACAATGATGCGTTACAGTGGATAAAAGCTCCTCTCTTTCTCTCTTTTGCTCCTATTTCCTTTTTTTTTTTCTTTCAGACACATCTTCAAATCCAACTCAATTAAATTCAAAGCATACGAGCAGTTTCAGTCTATAGCCACACCAAAATCACAGTACAACTTTATTTTTCTAACTTCACTAAAATCCTTTAGGGACTCGAGCCTTAAACCTGAATGACCCTCAAAGAGCAACTCCTCTGATTGCAAAAGTCTGATTGCTTGGAAGTCAGTGAGAAAAAAGCCCCACTAGATTTATCACCTCAGAAAAAAAATTTTACAAGTCAGTTTAGGGCCTCAATTGCTAGTCTTAGATCTTTTTTAATACAGCATTGTGACTGACAACTCTTTACCACCTGGGCATAGATTACCCATTGGCTCCAAGTCAGATCCACCCATACTGCAACAGTTAAAATGCACAAATTGATGACTTCATAGCAGCTGTTCAACAACCAATATGTCACAGTGGCTACAACATCTTGTATATGTACTCTAGTGTAAGAGCCTGAAGTGGGATTTGCATTCTGCAGGAGAGTAGAGTGCCATCTTCCTCTGAGATCTGTAGCTTTCTTTTCCATCATCTACCAAGACGCAAGCAATGTGCATTGAGAAAAATCCAAACTGTTCTGCACATCAGCATGCAAAAAGCTCTTTCAGTGCTGTGGGAGTGCAGGGGTTGGAATCACCCATCTACAAATTCACCTTTACTGTCTAATAAAGCATTTCTGGTCTGGGTGTAGAGATTCCAAACAATATCAAGATGGTTAGTTTTATGAAACCATTTTTATTCACAGGGCACACAGTATTTTCTGCATAGTTCTGGAATAATTTCAATTCAATTCAATTTCATTTATACAGCGCCAAATCACTGCCAAATGCTTTATATTGTAAGGTAGACCTTACAATAATACATACAGAGAAACAATCTAACCATCATATGACCCCCTATGAGCAAGCACTTTGGCGACAGTGGGAAGGAAAAACCTTTTAACAGGAAGAAACCTCAGGCAGAACCAGGCTCAGGGAGTGGCAGCCATCTGCAAGGGTGAGGGTGAGGGTGAGAGAAGGAAGACAGGATAAAAGACATGCTTCTTTTTCTTCTTTTCTTTTTCTTTCTTTCACACTTCACACATTTGAAAACATCAGCGACAGCATTCCTCAGTTGATTGATGGTGGTCTGTCGGAGATTTTTAAAGTGACACCTTGACTTCAGATATCTCCTGATACCCTAAACTAGTCTACCAAGAGCTTGAGAAAAAGACAGTAAACTGGGAAGCATTGTCATCTGACTTTCTCGGTCCTGTTAACTCACTTGACAGTTTTTAGTTGTCAAAAATAAAATTTTGCTGTTATCTTCCTCCATGCTAGGGTAGCTTTTCCTGCTAGCAGCTGGTAGCAATATGTGAAGAAATGAACACAGAACTGAATATATTAAATTTGCTCCAAAGATCCAGCCACTGTCACAGATACCAAGCCCACCTTTATGAATTAAGACTGGATGTACAATCACAATAATAGAAAAATACATGCATTGGTATCCCCAACCATCCACACAAACGTGGAACTATTGCAGCTTCCTAACTACAGGATATTCAAAGGTTTCCTGGTAGTTACCAGTGGCTTGCACAGTGTGCTGACTTTGCTTTAATTTTGCTCTTGAGGGCAGGATTTCCAACATATGTGCAGCAGAGTATCATTCAGTCTTTTATGATTGGGTCTTGCCATGGTTGAGTAGAGCATGCAAATGAATTTCTAGTCTTCTCAGCAGGTAAACCATTTCTCAGACCAATTTATATTTGAATATATTTCAATATGGATTTTCATAAGCAGACAATGGGCACATTTGCTCTCAGCATGCCACTGGGCAGGCAACATCTTGTTCACTGTTCTCTCTCATGTCTCCATTTCATTTCAAACAGAACTGTTGTTAAACTAACTTATAGTGAACTAATATTTATCACTTAAATAAATGGCCTAAATGCTGATACACTGCCCTGCTTTTAGATACAACTGACTGCTGTGAGGAAAAATCCTTTGATGCAGTTGCTCTGCAATTGTTAGAAAGGCAATTCAATGTGCAAAAATAATGCTATAATGAACAAAAGATGAAGTCATGGACCGCATAAAGCTGCATGTTACATATTATCTACTCAGCATGGGTATAACAGAAACATACGCTACAAGTATGCACACACCAGACACCTTATTAGGTATTCCTTGCTACACTGCGTTGAATACTCTTTTGCCTTCACAACTGCAAATTCTTTATGGCACAGATTCAACAAGGTGCTGGAAGCATTCCTCTGAGATTTTGGTCCATGATATCATGATGCAACTCTCCTTTTCCACCACATCCCAAAGGTGCTTTTTTGGACTCAGATCTGATGACTGTTGATGCCATTTGAGCACACTGAACTCACTGTCATGTTCAAGAAACCAGTGTGAGATCATTTAAGCTTTGTGACATGGCACATTATCCTGCTGGCAGCAGCCATACAAAGACAGGTACACTGTGGCCATGACAGGATAGACATGGTCAGCAGCTATTCTAAGGTAGGTTATGGCTTTTAAATGATGGTCAATTGGTACAAAAAGGGTCCAAATGTTGCCAACAAAATATCCCCTAAACCTGTTACAGCACCACCTGCCTGAACCATGGATCCAAGACAGGATGGATGGATCTGTGGTGTTTATGCCAAAAATCTGAGGTTATCCTCCGAACACCACAGGAGAACTCAAGACTCATCAGACAAGGCAATGCTTTTCTGATCTTCTATTGTCCAGTATTGTTTAGTCCATGCAAACTGTAACCTCAGTTTCCCGTTCTTAGCTGACAGGAGTTGCAGCATATGTGGTCTTCTAAAGTTGTACCCTATTTGCTTCAAGGTTCAATATGTTGCACATTCAGAAATTGACTTCTGCATACCTTGGTTTTAACAAGTAGTTATTTGAGTCACTGTTACCTGCTCAAAGCAGTGTGATCTATCTGATATCAAAAGTTATTTTCACCCACAGGACTGCCTTTCACTGGATATTTTCTCTTTTTCAGACTATTCTCTGTAAACCCTAGATGTGAACACTGGTTGCATGGAAAAATCCCAGTAATCCCAACAGTTACTGAGATACTCAGTCTATATAGCACCAACAACCAGACCACGTTTAAAGTTACTTAAATCACCTTTCTTCCACATTCTGATGCTCAATTTGAATTTATCGAGCATCAGGTTATCTTGACTATGTCTACATGATCGAATGCACTGAACCGCTGTCATTTTATTGGCTGAGTGTAAATGCCAAGTGAGTGTAGAGGATGATTGTTCCCTCACTGACAAAAAAAAAATCAAAACCTTCTCTTTAGCTGAATGCTGTCAGGTCAACTCAAGTTACAAGTGGCAGCTGAGGAGTTAGTTTAAATAATTTAAAATAGATCATAAAGTAATTACAGTCATTCAAATGTGCTTACTGAAGATGAGGCATGAGTTTCTCAAACTTGGAAACCACTTTTGGGAGATAAAGAGCAAAACCTCTTAATCTTGAATACCAGGAAACAGGGGGCTAAGTTATTAATGTGTAAAGCCAACTTCTTAAATCAGCAGACATACTGACCTATGTCTGACCCTAAAATTTCTACAGTACGGTGCACTTTTGGACTCCTAGACTTTTTAAATACAGGCTGTCAACTCCCAAGTCTGCCAACATCATCATTTTTTGGTAAGAAATGAAATGAAATAAAAAATAGACAGACTCACATTTCTAATAGAGGATAAAATGCAGATTTCAACTTGTCACTTCATATTTACTGCTTTACTGCTATATTTTACGTGATCTTGCACAGTCTGGATGTGGTGTTTGTAAAAGCTGTGGGGTAAATTGCAGTTTCCTCCTGATACTCTGATATTAAAGTCAATGCCTTGAGATAGAGTTGATAGAGCTTTCCTACAACATACAATCTCCAGCACATGGCAAACCTTCAGACACATGGCCACATCTTGCCATACATAAATGAAATTTAAGAAACTGCTTTTATATCGGCCTGCTGTATAAGCCTGCTGATCCAAAATCTGTGTTTAAACAGGTGATGATAACAAGGCAAGCTGTGACAGCAATTCTATACTACAATAGTAATATCAACGAAAAATGCACAGTTTTCATCTTTGTGCACATAACAGTTCGAAACATAATAGACGTTTTGTGCAAGGAAAATTTGTTCCCACTGGTTATGTCTGACCACAGAAGCATGTAGCCCGTGTGTCCCTCCCTCCGCACACAGAACAATAAAAGGCAGCTGGACTGGACACATGGCGTGCCAGATGTGCTATCATGCCAAGCAACAATGTGATCAGATCTGCCTTCCTACTCCACGTGAAACACTGCACCACCCATCTCCATCAGTCTTGGCTATTCGTAATAACAGTTGCCTATTTTAATTTTTAGTCCAAGTAATCACAAAATGTTGCAATCCTGGGCGTCACAAATAAATCAGCAGCTTTCTAAGTCTTGCAAAGTAGGCCGTAATCTAAAATGAAAAACTACTATTAAATAACAAAGGTACACAGCCTTGGATGCACTTAAGGCAAATGTGAGGGGAGCCATTATTTTCCATTGTACAGCCAGGAAAAAAGGAGCCACTTAAGGAGCAACCTCATTTCGGAGTGGGTAAATGTATAGTCAGCAATTTTTTTTCTCTAAAATACTCGGAGAGAAACTTTAGTAGAAATGATGAACAGACCTCTATGAACATTTACCTTAAACATAAACTCTAGAGAAAGCTTTTTTGTAAAGTCTAATTGTTCCATCAGTTGGTGGGCTAAAAATTCTTGTGAGCTTGAGATCATAGGAGCAACAATCTACCTACAGAGAGAAAACACTCTTTGACCTTTGTTATGTATTTAAGTTTTATTTGATCAGGTATTAAAAATGTCCCCCTCATTGCCTTAATCGAAATCAAAATATCCGTACTCCTTAAATCACAAACAGTTAACAACCATGGCTATCTGGAATAGCTTAAGCAACATGAGCACATGGTTAAATAATGTAGCATATCCCTGCAAATACATCATACTGAGGCTATTTCTTAACCTACATTTACAGAGCTGGTTGCACCAATTCAGAAATGTGCTGTTTCTATCACAACATGGGAAGGAGAACCTGCAACATGATACAGTGAATTTCTGTGTCATGGATTTGATCTTGGTGTTATCAGTAAGTAACTGACCGATATTACTAATAATATTGATCCTGGGATAAAGTAATGGCAGCCATTTATACAATGACATCCGCATGAAGATTAACAAATTCAATTGACCACCTGTCAAAAACAAAGAAAGACAAATAAATTCTTTTTAATCTGTCTAAAACTTGTTTAAAACTAAAAGTTAAATTGGTATTTATTAGACAAAAGAAATTTAACAAACAACACAACAAAAACAACCTAATTTCCCATTTTTACACCCAAATTTGAGTAGTCAGAAATTAATCAAGCATAACATGTAACCAGTAAAACTAATTTTCCATTCGGGAATTCAAGTAAATGATATTTAGATGACATATTTAGATGAAATAGGAATTTATTTGGCATCTTAATCAAAAAATAATATTGTGCTTAACTGTTTTTTCAGCTTTTTTTGTGTAAGAAATTAACAATAACAGAAAACAACAATAATTATATTTTAGCATAGCAATCTGATTTTGATTAAAGAGCGTGTGCATATACTGGTAGATTAACTTTAATAGAAACATTAAAAAATAATTTAGCAATTACCAATATTGTTTATTTTGTGTTAATTTACGGTAGCTGTGGGATAAGACTTACATTGGTTGGTAAAATTGTTAAGCACTGTGTATATAGCAGCCTTTGATTTGTATCTAATGTAATGTACTCACATGCTTTTTCCCATTTTACTGACCACTTAAAGATGGGAGATGATGAATTTATTTTCATTTTCATATTCCTTTTCAAGATGTTAACTTGTCATACTTTAGTAATACGTGAACAACTGATATAGTTACATGTTTTGATATAATATATAAGATCCGTTTGTTTTAAGTGTTTTTCTTCTGCGTTGTCTGGAATATAACGTGTTATGTTGATAATGCACAATGAAAGGTGCCGCACAGTTAAGTGGCATGATTCATTATTGAAATATCTCATAAACAGTTTAAAGCGGTTTTCTTATCAGTTTTCCATTAAACGGTTTTCAAATTTAACTTAGTTTTAAACTAGTTGGTTAGTCTAGTTTTTTCTCCCTCTCATTTGGTCGAGTAAGAAATGAATTGCCAGGAACAGTGTTGGTCAAGTTACTTGAAAAAAGTAACCAGTAACTAATTACCGATTACTTCCCCAAAAAAGTAATTTTTCTGCATAATCCATCATACAAAATGTAATCAAATGGAAAAGTCTCTTTTTAAAACTTGTTTTATTAGTTGTAACCTTTTAACTTTATGCATCAAGCAAAAATTATATGTAAATTATATGCAACATTCTCTGACTGGAAGAAATTTGTTTAACATTTAAACTTATTTTCTGCACATTCCAGCACATTATATATATATATATATATATATATATATATATATATATATATATATATATATATATATATATATATGTGTGTGTTTACACTCACTCTTTCAATTAGATGTAAGTAAAACACAGCAGAAAATAAATAACATCAAAGACTAGCGGTCCTTTTGCTCTATTTTCACCTGTAAAGCAGGAGTAGGGTAGGCGGAGGTTTATCCTGGTGCAAGTGTGCCGCAGCGGTCAGTGGAAGAATCCGCGAGTTTCTCTGTGAGTTTCCCATTACGTGGTAGCGCACTCCCGGTGCTTGCTTGGAAGTTTAGGGGGTTTTTTTTCGCTGTAAAAAGAAGTTTTCTTCCCACGCACAACGGACGCTAATGTTTTTGTCACTTTTTATGGAATCAAACTCAAAGTAAGGTCAGTACTTCCACGCTTTAAACGCTGCACGCTCATACTCTCTCCGCACTCGATATAAGATCCACTGTTGATCTGCACACAGCATTGACTGTAGAAAACAGTCGATGGCACACAGCTGTTGTCACAAACGTCGCACTCGCTTACGTCACTGTCATGAGACATTCTCGCAAAAGATCCCGGTTTTAGTAAGGCATTAACGCAGCGTTCCTACGGGAAAGTAACGGTAATCTAATTACCGTTTTTGCAATAGTAATCCCTTACTTTACTCATTACCTGGAAAAAGTAATCAGATTACGCGTTACTGCCCATCTCTGGCCAGGAACATCTTTACTGTGCAGATGTTTTAGGCAGTGCTAATAAAAATGGTTAATGTTACCAACACCAGTTTTGGCTGAGGTTTTTTTTTTCTTCTTGTCATTGAGAAACTGATACTGCAAACCTGAGCCACCCCTAGGCAGAGGTGGGAAGTAACAAAGTACAAATACTCCATTACAGTGCTTAAGTAGAAATTTCAGGTATTTAAGTATTAATTTTTCTGAAAACTTTTAACTTTTACTTACATTCTCAAAATGGGCTTGTTACTTTTGCTTTTAAGGCATTTGAGGGAAGTTATTATTTCGTCACTGTGGGCCATTTAACATCAAACCAATTTGACCCTAAACAGTAACACAGGAAAGGCAGTCCTGTTCACCTATTAATCACCACGTGATGTCACATAAAAATAGATGAAAGAGCCAAAACAGTGTGCCATAGTCAGAGGTTAAAGTGGGCCAGTGTTTTTATTTATTTATTTATTTTTCCCCACAACATTGGAATGGCTGCAGGTCATGGTTGCAGTACTTCAGCAATTAGCTAGCCCTACACAAGATGAGCGAGCATATAGTGAGTAATATTTTTTAACTTATCGATTGTTTCTGCCTTTTTGCTACAAGCCACATTTTAACTACATTCCCACTGTGCTTTACTCTAAATACTTCACATCACTCCTCACATCCGTGGCCATTTCATCAGTTCAATTCAATTCACCTGTCTTCGACCTGTAGAAGGAAGCCAGAGGAGGTCCATGTAGAGACAGGGGAAACATGTAAACTCCACATGGAAAGGCCACAGCCAGTGTTTGAACTGTTGCTATGATGCCACAGCATTATCCACTTCACCATCATGCCACACTTTATACAGGATGATGTTTATTTGAAAACCAGAGGAATACTTACCAGTCATATCTGCTTTTAGTTTGCATATCCTTGCAATGATATGAAAGAAATTTAGAAAAATCAATAGATCTGCCAGTTGGATTTAATCTTCCTGACCTCCCCTTCGCTTTTCTACATAAACGTCCCCTTACTTAGAAGAAAAAATATTGGAGACCATTTAAGAAAAAGTTCTAATAATCAAAAGCACAGTGTCAAGAAGAAGAATCCTCATGATCCTCTACTTGCCAATTTTAAGGATTGGTAGAAAAGACTTGATATCTGTTAATCTATCTGCTGTATTCAAAGATGTTGCCTATAAATCCAGAGTAAGACACCAAAGGAGAGTGAACAATTTTTCATTTTTTCTAATCTGGCAAGGGGAAAAAAACAGATTGAGTATGAAAACCTTCCAGCTGCTCAGCTATGAACAGGTTTACTGCTGTCTAAAAGCAGAAGATGCACTTGAGTCATAGGGGTCTGTTCCCATTTGCCTAATGGGAAGCTCGCAGGCAGAAAGAAATCACACCTTAATTTGGTAAACAACTCAATACTTCATAACTGTCAAGATCTTCCCACCTGGTAGTAACAGTGCTGTTTTGTGCTTGTAAATTCAAAATTTCTTTAAAAAGAAAAAAAAACTTATCAAACTTGGCATTCAATACATGCGGGATTTGGCTCTCCATGCATTTTAAACACATATTTTTTATTATTTTTGGGGGATGTTTTTTGCTGTAAAATGAATTTTTTAAAAGTCAGCGCAACTAAACTGAACCCAGCGGATCACCTTTGTGTTTGAGATGTAAAGTGACAGACAAATTTCCCTTTAAAATGTGTTAATGCTTGGGAAATTCTTAATTTGTTAAAGCATCTAATGTAAAAACCAAGTCAAGTACTATAAGCTCCTGAACAAAATGGGTCTATCATAAACCTACTAAAAGAGAGTATAGGGAAACAGCTTTTTTCTTTCCAATGAAAAGACCCAGTGCTTTGTTAAAAGGAGATCATAAAAGCTCAAAGGCACCATGGAGAATGTTAAAAAGCTTTAAGGACTATTTCCTTATCACTGCCAGGAATTTACAGAATTTAATACATTTGTTTTATTCTTACCTGAAATACAATAAACCCTGCACTTGCCCACTCGTGGTTAGTATTATAATTTTACCTCATGGGAAAAAAAACTGAATGAATGAACTTTCTCTCTAAACAGAATTCAAAGAAGCCATTACAGCTGTGGTCACGCCTGCACTCAACCCCGGTGCTTTGAATTGACTGTAGTAGAGAACACTAAAACCAAGTAGAGGTAGTAAAAACCTCTAAAGATTTGCTCTGTCAATAAACAAAGACCGTATTTGGTCTTCTAAACACTGCACTGAAATCCACACTCTTGTGTGATGCCTGTCTAGAAAAATGTACGAAGAAACACACCCAGTTATTACAACTTCACTGTCCTAAATTATGTGCTTGACCCCTTACTACACAATTCCAAACCTCATTTAGCTTTTATTACTACATTGGCTTGTGTCAGCGAATTATCCGTTTTTTTGGTTAAAACATGCCTAACAGAGTCTGACAAGAAATGATCCTAATGAATAAATTAACTGAATTCTGTCAACTCAGAAGCAACAAACGAATTAAAATGTTGCTGTAATGCTTAAAGAAATGAAAACAAAACAAAAAAACACCTGGCAGAACATCTCACAGCTAATCAGGTTGATTAGCAACATGGTTGGATGTAAAAAGAGAAGAGACGGAGAGGGAAGTAAAGATAGGGAGCGGTTCATCGCTCTGTGAAAATGCAAATTGGGTTTTCTTAATGAAAAATAGAATTTATCATTTATTTATCATTACTCATAATTATATTACAACTGACAAGTCCAGTGTGCTTTGAGTCTGGCGTCCAGTCTGCTTTTACAAACATTTGTGGAAGAAGGGGTCTTATTAACCGGTGTTATTACAAAGTGGAAGCATTTAGGAACCACAGCAATCAGTGTGAGACAATGTACAGTTACAGGGCGCAGTCGCTTAGTGCTGAGGTGCATAGTTCATAAAGGTCGCTGGCGCTCTGCTGACTCAGTAACTGCAGAGTTCCAAAACTCCTCTTACATTAACATCAGCACAGAAGCTGCACACCAGGAGCTTCATGGCATGAGTTTCCTGCAGATCTTCTGTGTTGGTGGCTCAGTACTTATATTCTATTGTCCTTATATTTCACATCATGCTATGCCCACTGAAAAAATTATAACTGAAAGTATTCTTAGCTACATGCGGTATTCATGTCATTGTATTTGTGGTAAAACATCCGTTTTATTGTTCTTTTCCTACATGAAGTTATGTTGCTGTTTTTGGTAGGAAGTAAAAATGAGATGTTAAAGTAAATGAAAAGCCAGTCTCAGTATTATGATAGGACCATCAGGTATCCATCTACAAGATTTACTGAGCAAAGCAGTTCCTGTTCATCTGCAGTGTTTTTCACTATAGTCAAACTGAAATTCATTGAGTTGGCAAATTCACCTCTCGAATCTGTTTACTCATCACGTGGCATTTTGAACTGCGTTTTTTACAGGTCTGATTAAATGAGCTTGAGAATATATTAACTGGGACACAGAGGAACTCAGAGGTGTTAAAAAACCTCTGAGTTGCATGTGATACAAAAAAACATCAATCACCAAAATGAAAAACAACTCAAACTGTTATGTCAGCTGGTAGCATACAGTTTGGTCAAAACTGCAGTAAATAACTTTTTTGTTAACTTTCCAGCTCCTACAGTGGTTCAAACTCATTTCCTTACAAGTGTCATTCATTTTGACGAGGCCTCCACTGGCACTGAAGAAGCAGATAGGCAATAGAAGCATAATTTAAAAGAGCTGCTATATTTGAGATAGTCATGTCTGCTGTATGGCACCAGGGAAGCCATTAAAAGGGGTCTAATGACTTTATTATTCAGTATTTATTTATTTTTTTGTAAAAATTGCTTTATGGAGAAAAGGCATTTTTACATATTGGAATGAAAGTTGAGCTTTGTCTGTGATAAGAGCTTAATTTTACACATTTTTGGCAGGCGTACACAGCTCAGTACACGCATAAGGCAGGTGTTTTATCAACTAAGACGGATCCCAAACAATAATCAGGCAAAGTGAACTCAAGCCGCTGTTCAGCAATCAATAACCACAACTATAATGCTGAGCAACAAACCAGAACAAGTGGCTGCAGATGCTGCAGATGCTGCAGACAGCACAGTAGCACGCTGCACAGTTATTAGAGGAGAGCATCATACGGCCAAGCTAACTTTCACTCCAGCTCAGCAATGCAATATACAGTGGGGCAAAAAAGTATTTAGTCAGCCACCGATTGTGCAAGTTCCCCCACTTAAAATGATGACAGAGGTCAGTAATTTGCACCAGAGGTACACTTCAACTGTGAGAGACAGAATGTGAAAAAAAAAATCCATGAATTCACATGGTAGGATTTGTAAAGAATTTATTCGTAAATCAGGGTGGAAAATAAGTATTTGGTCAATAACAAAAATACAACTCAATACTTTGTAACATAACCTTTGTTGGCAATAACAGAGGTCAAACGTTTACTATAGGTCTTTACCAGGTTTGCACACACAGTAGCTGGTATTTTGGCCCATTCCTCCATGCAGATCTTCTCAAGAGCAGTGATGTTTTGGGGCTGTCGCCGAGCAACACGGACTTTCAACTCCCGCCACAGATTTTCTATGGGGTTGAGGTCTGGAGACTGGCTAGGCCACTCCAGGACTTTCAAAGGCTTCTTACGGAGCCACTCCTTTGTTGCCCGGGCGGTGTGTTTTGGATCATTGTCATGTTGGAAGACCCAGCCTCGTTTCATCTTCAAAGTTCTCACTGATGGAAGGAGGTTTTGGCTCAAAATCTCACGATACTTGGCCCCATTCATTCTGTCCTTAACACGGATCAGTCGTCCTGTCCCCTTGGCAGAAAAACAGCCCCATAGCATGATGTTTCCACCCCCATGCTTCACAGTAGGTATGGTGTTCTTGGGATGCAACTCAGTATTCTTCTTCCTCCAAACACGACGAGTTGAGTTTATACCAAAAAGTTCTACTTTGGTTTCATCTGACCACATGACATTCTCCCAATCCTCTGCTGTATCATCCATGTGCTCTCTGGCAAACTTCAGACGGGCCTGGACATGCACTGGCTTCAGCAGCGGAACACGTCTGGCACTGCGGGATTTGATTCCCTGCCGTTGTAGTGTGTTACTGATGGTGACCTTTGTTACTTTGGTCCCAGCTCTCTGCAGGTCATTCACCAGGTCCCCCCGTGTGGTTCTGGGATCTTTGCTCACCGTTCTCATGATCATTTTGACCCCACGGGATGAGATCTTGCGTGGAGCCCCAGATCGAGGGAGATTATCAGTGGTCTTGTATGTCTTCCATTTTCTGATGATTGCTCCCACAGTTGATTTTTTCACACCAAGCTGCTTGCCTATTGTAGATTCACTCTTCCCAGTCTGGTGCAGGTCTACAATTCTTTTCCTGGTGTCCTTCGAAAGCTCTTTGGTCTTGGCCATGGCGGAGTTTGGAGTCTGACTGGTTGAGGCTGTGGACAGGTGTCTTTTATACAGATGATGAGGTCAAACAGGTGCCATTCATACAGGTAACGAGTGGGGGACAGAAAAGCTTCTTACAGAAGACGTTACAGGTCTGTGAGAGCCAGGGATTTTCCTTGTTTGAGGTGACCAAATACTTATTTTCCACCCTGATTTACGAATAAATTCTTTACAAATCCTACCATGTGAATTCATGGATTTTTTTTTCACATTCTGTCTCTCACAGTTGAAGTGTACCTCTGGTGCAAATTACTGACCTCTGTCATCATTTTAAGTAGAGGAACTTGCACAATCGGTGGCTGACTAAATACTTTTTTGCCCCACTGTACATTATCGGAAAAAACATTACTTACTTTTGTCTGAGAATCCTGCACGCATATTACCAAAAGGAGTCCAGGCTGATCTAAGTGGGCTCCTGTTCATCTGATTTCATACAACCCACCTTCTTTAGAGTATCATTATTTTAAATTGTCCATTATTGTCCATAATGCTTTTCAGCATCGTGAGCACTTGCTTGTGCTTGTAATTTTTTTTCCTGAGAACTATAACTATATAGGTTTGACTCCTAAAGCCTGAAAATTGAATCCATTGGATGAGCAAACATGCAGGGACAAAGCTCGTGTGCCACATCTACCTGCTCCAAAGTTGGTTCTAATGCTCTTATCCTGCTTATAGCCGATTGTAACATGTGTTAAGTTTTTTTTCCTTCAATAAAAAAAAAAGTTAAAAATAAATAAATAAAAAATAAAATGTTGTTAATGCCTCTTTTTTTTTAGCTGCACTATTTATGCCTCTCCTGGCTTCTGCTTGAGATATTTCTGGCACTTAATGGCACAGAGCATTGAGCATCTGTTTTTCACAATGATAATTAGCAAGCTCCAATTCAAAATTTCAAAACCCCAGTAGGGGTTTGACAACAGTTAGGTTACCACTGCGTTGAACACATTTCCAGACATCTCAAACAGTCCCCTGTGGACTTTTGTACAAAAACTCCCTGTGATGCATCTTATTTCTAACCAAAGAAAGATGGCAGCCGGAAGTGCCATATCAAGGCTCAGTGACCACATGTCTTGATCTGTCATTTATCAAAATCTGTCTCATTTTCGGGCCCATTTAGCAGTTAATGTGTCAAGTTCTTGTTTGATTAGCTTATGTCTAATTATTGGTCACAAGTCATATTTGCTACATGATTACAGTGAACAAATTCTAACTGTAAAGCCAGGCACAGTTCATCCTCTGCTCTTATAAATGCAACAGACAGAAGTAATGCATGTGGGTGAAATGGAAATATTTTTGAAGCCCTTTTTTTCTCCTTTATAATATGTGGCTGATATGTAGGCTAGATCTCTTGTGATAAATAAAACCATATTGCAGCTACGGGCAGAAGGTCAAACAGTACTCAATTAAGCAAGAAAGAAGATGAACTGAATGAATACATTAACAAAGAGTTATGATGCCTGAATTGTACATAGCAGCTTATTCTAGTACTCTATGCAATGATATTAAGAGCAGAGCATGCCAGAACTCAAGTAAATTTGATTTAGTAATACTTTACCAATAGTATTGTAATACTTTCAACAATGTCTAACATACAGTGTATTTAGAGTTATGCTGGACAGCAACCAAATGCAGGACAATTAAAGTCTCAATAGCCAATGAAGATGTACAACAGGTGACACCCCCCACTGCATTTAAAGTAGTAAAAATGGAAATATAAAAGTTACGGAACAGACGAAGGAGCACAGGGAACAGGACAGAGAAACAAGAGCCAAATGGACAAACAAAGTCAAAGGGTGGGGGAGGGGGTTGCAACAAGTAAAACCAAAACTAGAGGAACCGTGACAGAGACAGCACCAGCAAATCAAACAGGGACCAAAACAAAACATATTTGTTTTGTTTTGGTGTATAGAAGACAGTGACAAATGACTAATTCTTACAATGCATAATTAACGTAAACTTACTTAGAAATGTTATATAAAATGAAGAAAGGTTCTTTAATAACTTTAGCACAGTAGTGTGGTGTTTATTAGTTTGAATGATTAGCATAAAGGCCATATACTTTAGGTTTCTGTCCTCCACAAATGCATTTTCCTGCAAATTAATCTTGTCCGTTCACTGACAGTACATTAATAGGCTGGATATCACTGGGTCCAAAAGGAGCCCGATGTGAGAAATGACTTTGAAAAAAAATAAAATAACAACCAGCTACTGAGGTCTACGCATTCCTTTTATCGCTTGAACCTTTTCTACTGGTCATTGCAGCCATTGTGCGACAGCATAATTAGTCACAGAGCAGGTGTTATGCAATGTAATGTATCATTTATGCAATTATAAATTTTTCTCTACGTTCTATCAATGATGCATGGGCCTTTTCACAGTGATTGTGAAGGCTTATTGTAATTAACCATCTTCTGAGAACAAACAATGCTTATCTATAATTATATTTGCCTTATCTCTGTGTCAATTACAGTTTGTACAAACACATTATGATACACATTACAACTATATTTTGATGCTAAATTAAATAATATGTTAATTTACAAGCTGTTGATTAAAACTTCGGAACGTCCTTAGAACATGCCAGGGTGTTAGTTAACAGCTTCACAGGTTGGAGGCTGGGATGTACACTGTCAGGTGTCACTTACCCTGCAATCTCATCAATCTGTGTAGTATCTCTCTGGGCTTAGTCGTAGAATGCCCTACACCCCTATTATTCCATCAACAATCTGACAGCGCAAAGGAGAATAAAAACAGCAAGAGACTGAGCAGTAAGAACACAAACAGCTCTAAATTAGAATATTGATGTTTTTCTGCAGCAAAGGCCTCACAAGAGTTCCAATACACGCATGAGAGAAACAGGAGTGCATTTGGATTTTAAATAAGTAGGAAAGAAAATAATGTGCTGTCAAAGGTTTGCTTCCAGGGAAACAAACATCAAATGTACGCATGTCACTGTGTGACAATGTACCTCCTGAGGGGGAATTGCAAGACTTTTAAGAACTGACACTTTAATAACTCACAAATTACTTACTTGGTTTTGACAAGACGCACTATCTTTGAAAAGGTGGTGCGCCTCAAAATAGACAGGAATGTACTGATTCATGTTCAAGGTTGAGATTCAGCTGGATTCGTTTACTGACCAAAAATAACTCTCGCAATCGCGGCGTTTCTCAGTCACAGAAAGATATTCTTCCTCTCTGGGTGGATAAGGAGGATCATGTCTAGCTGTTTGCATCTTGCAAGAATTCCAAATCAGTTTGATACGCCCTCCCCTGAATTAATGGTGCAGATCACGCCGCATCTCATGGTAGTTGAGTTTTAAATCTATGGGTTTACATACCGCACGCTAAAACAAACACATCAAAAGCAACCCCTGGAACCTAAGGTTGCTACAGGTTTTTAGCTGAACAAGCCAAGTCTGTGCCATATCAAGCTCTTTTTTGAGCTTTTGTTAGATTATGACCGGCAGATTATTTGGGAAAGTAATTGTCCCCAGGTGTTATGAACATCCCAAGCTTATTCTCCACCCTCGTGATTTTCTACTGTAGAGATTAGGCTCAGAGGAAAACGGGTCCAAACAGGCACAAACACACTAAGTATGTGTAGCCAATGAGCTTTCTGATTTGCTTGAGCATCCCATCCCTCTGGGCCTCATGATCCAGGGAAAGAAAAGTCCTCTTTTTACCCCAGGACCTGTAATACCTGCATGATGAGTGCCACCGTGCTGCCAGCTGAAAAAAACTAACTCAATCCCTCCATCTCAATGCACCACACACAAATCACACGGTACTGAGGAGCCAGGGGGGAACACACTGAAGCTCTTTACAGCCACCTGCTGTGCTTGCAGTAATACAGCATTTTGAACTAACTGGAATTATCTTCATCTATTGGTATTTTTTTTTCTTTAATAGCAATTATAAAATAAAATGCCAACTCTTTATTTTGCAGGTCTGTAATTTCCTAATATTCTCTACATAGAATTATTGCATTTATTGGGTAAATAAAGAGCTTGCTTAGCTGTATTTAAAGACAATTAAATGGTATCGCATTGACAACTTACATATTCAAACAATGCATGCTGAATTGTATGCTTGCTTGTAAGCAAATTTAAAAAATTTAGCATCTTTAGCTGATCTGCTCTGCTGGAAACTCATTGTAAATGCTGACTGAAAGGGTGCCAGCATAAGTAATAATTAGCAAGCTGTTAAAAACTGCTTTCCAGGAATGCATATATGAATTTGTTTACAGTTCTTTATAGCTACGCAAATCTATGGGAATATGTTGCACAGACACGAAAAACCCATCTTATTACTGGATTATTTCTGCCATGAATACCTGATTGCAGAGTCTTGCATACTGGTGGAAGATGCACAAACCTCGAGCTGTTCGGAGACTCAAATTGTTGGTGTAGCCCACACTTGTGTATGCATGACAGGTCAAATGTCTTCCGTCACTCATTTTATTGTTGAGTTTTTATGGTGACTTAATTAAGTACACAAAGGTCAAAAGCTCTGACTTTGCATTTTGAATGCAGACTTTAATGATGCATTGGAACTGCTGCTTAAATAATAGCAGCCTCATTATTGGATGAGTGCTTGTCATGGATGATTTACAAGCTGCATGTCAAATGAGCCATCTCAGGGAGAAAATAACATCACAGTGGCTCAGAGGACGAACTAGGTCCCATCTCCATGGTTTCCCATTAACACTGGGATGGTTGGCTTTTGTGACTACCATTACTTAGTGCACACAACAATTAGCAGTGGGGGTGTCTCTTCTGTGTATTCATTAATACAAAACGCTGTTCACACATAGGAGCGAATGACTCCCCTGCAGGGGTAAGAATTTGGAATTACTCTCAAAATTAGTAATGAATATGTCACTGACCACATAAGTCTGACCTGTGTGAAATGCTTCAGTCTTTCTGCGTTGCTTTGGTAATTGGAAGTTTAAACACGCAAATGTGTAAACACTTCATTTGCGAGATTTGCAGTGCTCATATGCAAACTCAGGACAGAATTATACATAAATGTGTTTATTTTAGTCAGGTAATATTAATAAAACAGATAGTACGGATTGTGTATGTTCAACTCAACACACATAAAGCAAGATTTTACAGTCTGATGAGAAGACAGTACATTTTTTGGTGATTTGTTTTTATGTTTAAACTTCAGTGTTTCTGAGCATTCGACACAGATGCATCACATAGCATTGTATTTTATTTATTACACTATAGCCTTTACTCTTCCCCAGCATGTAGATTTACACACTGTAAGCTGTTCCCTTTTTCAGCACCTTAAGGGTTTTAGTTTAGGACTGATTTCTCTTTGCAGAGCTTTTAGAGCGTACTGATTTTTGTCTTGGTAACTGACTTCACGTCAGCCCAGAAAAAAGCTCAAATTCATTCCATCTCCCATCATTCTCCCTGTTAATTAAGATTCACCAGTGCTACTTCATTATGGTAATTTTGTCATTGAACTGCTGGAATGGAAGATTAGTGTGGAGACACCCTACCTCTTTCAAATACACCCAGCAGGAAGTACAGCAACAAGATCAATTTTCTCCCTTCACATCACAATTAGATGCATAGGGAAAAAATGTATAAAACAGATTCAACTTCTGGACTTATGGAAATGCACAAAAGTCAGAGTTTTGGCAAAATAAGGTACATAAACCACAGGGCTTTATAATTACATTCTGATCACAATGCGGCTGACAGGTTCATCCAAGCCACATGTAATCCTGACTAAACTAATGAAGACTGCCAGCACTGACTGCAGCAATTTAACTGTATGGGAAACCAACAGCTTAGGATTGAAGCTGAAAGGTTTAGAATCTGAGTATAAGACTTGCACACTTAAAATAAAAAAATTAAATTAAAAAAAAAAAAAAAAATCACACTGTGCTAAAGAAAGGTATAAAAGAAAATGGAGTGTTTTACTTCACTCCCTGGGAGAAGGACATTTTCAAATTAGTTTCACCGCGTCCAGTGTCTCCACTAGAAGCACCGGGAGCTACACCCACCAGCGAAAGAATACTTGTACATAACCGCAGCAAAGACAGGACTGATACCACAGGATGTTAGTTAGTCTTTAATTGCAGTTAAAAGTAAAAATTAAACTAAAAACTAATGTGAGCACATTATCAAATCCAATGAGTGACAAGCCTTTGCATCTTTAATAGGACCACGTAGCATATGCACCTAACTGTCATCCCTTATGATCAGCCCTGGGCTATGTAGGAAATTATGATTAATACCACCGACGTGCTGTACTTCAGCACCTTACAAGAAAGAAATCTTGTCAGTGCGTGTTTCACCTTCTCAGCACGTGACTGATGAACAACTTGATTATAATCATCTCCTTTCACTCTAGGACTCTCTCTCCCCCCCATCGTTAGATAATTAAGCTGATTTAGTCACACTTGAAAACACAGATGATATGTGAGGATAGCCGTGAACAACACACATCTAAATAAGTCTGTTTAATTTGAGGATAAAGAACTGAGTGTGCAAGAACAGTGAGATTACATATTGCCTCACCAGTGTTGTTTAGTACAATTTGTTAAGACCTGTACAGCAGGAATATAATAAATAAGTACAGTGTGGTGTAGGTTAATACAGCCAAACGGAGTGAAGAATAAGACTCACTTCTCAGTTCAGTTTAGTGAGACTTGCATTAAAAATGTATTTGGAAGTTTCTCTAAGTCAGTGTTTTGTTGTTTTTCATTCCCACCAGGTATCCATTCGCCGTACACGTACTCTTTGTTTATAGTGGTATTCTTTCAGGTGCTTTTTTAAAGCATTTGGAATGGGAAGCATATTAATGCCATCATAGGTGGTGCAGCTGCTAATGACCGCTCGACAGATGTGCTGCAAGCTGAAGGGCTGTGTGCGGTGGATGGGGTTGGACAGGAGGGGCTCGAAGAACATGCAAGAGTTGGGATCCTTGTAGTGCTCTAGCAGTCCTGTAACTGTGGGCGCGTGGAAGACACTGGGGTCATGAACATCAAAGCTAAAGTTGTGATTCCACTGTTCAATACGTGCATGTAGTGAGCGGCCATAGCGGCGGAAGCTAACTGAAAAGAGGTAGTCTTCCTGGGCAGAGTCCCGCAGTAGAAAGGTGCCTTCAGGCTTTCCCTCCAGCAATGTCTCTGCCTCGTAGCGGTCCATGACTCCCCAGTAACATGGGAGGTTTGTGATCTGCAGCAGGTCTGGAACTAAACAGTGAATGTAATCAATCTGAGTGTGAATGCGGTAGCTATCGTGAGATTTGTGATGCTCAGTCTGAGGAAGAATTTCTCCAGAGGTCATGCTGGTCGCAGTTATGTCTGGGTCAACCAAAGCGTCGGAGGCAGCGTCGCAGGTGTGGACGGAGGCTGATGCAGAGGCTGAGGCTGCAACTTCATCCAGAGTGTCCAAACAGCTCTGTAAGAGGAGTTGGTGTTGCTGCTCTCTTTGGAGAAGGAGCTGCTGTTGCTGATGGACGGAGGTTCTGTCAGTCTCAGCTAAGTCATTCATACCATGAGCCAGCTTTGGGCCGTGCTTGTAGAGAGGGTTAATTTGGGCTGTAACCTCAAATGTGTGGATCTCTGCATTGGGAGGTGGCTCAACCCCTTGTTCAATGCTGATGCGCCTGCGCTCTCGTAATCGGTCATCCACATCCTCCACTGCAGCTGCCATGGCTGAAGTTGGGGCAGTGCACACTACTGTAGAATCTAGCAGGGGAGGCTGGGTAATGGGGGCCGTGTGTTGTTTAATGAGATACCATTTCTGAGCCAGCTCTGATCCTACAGGGAAAGGGCAGTCATCCAACATCAACTCACTGAGATGGATCTTGCGCCTCGAGGAGCCACAGACACTTGATGATGAAAGAGCCTGCGGCGGTGGAGCTGGTGCCGCTGCAGTGTGTGTCTTTATTGGGAAACACTGCCCCATTGCATCTTGGATTTTTTGCCTGAGAGTGCGACTGCTGCTTGACCCTCTCCCCTCACCTTCACTAGATATGGGTAACTCTGCAGCAGACCCAGTCGCTCCCAGAGCTGGTCTTGCTGTTACTCGTTCCTGTCCTAGTAATGAGGCAGCTACTTCAAAGCCCTGCCATCTCCAACTATCCCTCAGAGGGGAAGGGGAAGATTGGTCTCTGGTCTCCAGTTCACTCAACAGCTCACCATATTCAAAGCCATCACTGACAGGTCGCTCAGCCGCAGCGTCGTGGGAGGAAAGGCCTTTTTTCTTCCCCTTTCCACCTTTCCTTCCACCGCCTGCATCTCGTCTCTCCTCTGACCGGCTCTGTCTCACCTTGGGACGAGCCCCCCTCTCTCGATCTTTTCCTCGGTTCCCTGACTCCTTTGGTAATGACATGACGGAATATGTGGAGACAGTTTCACCAATCCAGGAAATTTCCAAGGAACAGCTAATTACAGTTATCTTTCAGCAAATGATTTCCATCCACATCCTGACATGTCACTCTCACCATCCATGTATAGTGGCCATACAGACTTTACAATGCCTGAAAAACAAAAAAGAAAACTCTGTTCAAAGCTCAGCTTCAACCTTATGGAATATTTATAGATAACATAATGTCAAAATTCTGGTGGCGCACACTTTGTTGCCAGTTGATTTCAAATGCTCATATAAAACTGATGCAATCCAACACAATAGCACTTCTCAGAATTTCACTGTGTTGAAATCTAAGGTTTATTTTTGTTTAATCGTTTTAGAAAGGTGTTGACTCTAGAGCCGAGACTGACATTTTCATTATTGATTAATCTACAGTTCTTTTTTTTTTTCTTTTCTTTTCTTTTAACTCAGACTTGAATCTTAGGTAGAGAAAAGGAGAGGAAAAAACTATACAGGCCAAATGTTGTTTTATGGTACTGTTAGACTGCACAAGAGAGTCTTTTTAACATTAAGAAATCTTGAGTTTCTATGACATCAGATGAGTACACAGAGGTGTGCGTACTGGGAGTAGAATACATATTACAAAACTTTATTACAAAAGAATACACGGATAACACATAACAACACATGATTGAGGAACTAAAGGAGAAGTACTAACAACAAATTTTGAAGAGCTAAACTGCTTTCTAAGTTTTGTGACCTCTGATTTTTCTGTAGAAATGTTATGTCCAGTGTGAATTTTAGCATATCACAGCTTTCAGCAGAACTGATATCAGAGTCCATCTAAATAGAGCCAATGAATCGGTTGGCTGATAACGGACTGTTGTCGAACAAGTGCAGTTAAAAGTTCTTTTCCCTTTGCAGAACATAGTGGAGAAAGAGATGCCTGAAGGTAAACTAGAAATTATGTTGTTATGCAGTTTCTACAGCAATACAAGGCAAAATCCATTGCATTGTTTCCAGTAACAGAGTTGCAGCAATTCTTAAGACACTGAGTGGTCAACAAGGTGAAAAATATCACACAAACCTAAAGTTATTTAATTATTTATTTATTGCTGACAGTTTTGAGCAAAAGTCAATGCGGGTCCCTGTTTTGCTAGAAATCCAAAGGTAATAATAACAACATACTTTTTTTTTTTTTAATTACAGGGCTTGCAATATTAAGATTGTTTTGACATCTGAAGTGGGGCAGGAAAAGTTCAAGTTTGTTGGCCACAGTTAGCAATGCTTTCCAGGGGCTTTGTGAATGTACTTCTGTGGCTGTCCCGCTAGGTACAGCATAGACAAGATAAATTAAACAAAGAATGACAGATAATTCATTTTATTAATATTAGTGATTATTTCGGATTGTAATTCAGGCTTTCATTTTTACACCCATGTTTAGATTTTCTTGTTTAATTCAATTAGGCTCCAGCTGTTGCCCCCATGTCTTATGTCCTGTCTTGTTAGAGGAGCTGGCTTTTAGAAACATTTAGATATTAAATTTCACATGAAGGTTGACTAATGGTAAAAACACCCACTTTCTCTTTCCTGCATTAGGCTTCCTTTTATTTGATTAGGTGTCTTGTAAAGCACTTCCTTGAAAAGCACTCTGTGACACAACTTCTGAAAATGTTTTATGAACGAAGCTTTATACCACTCTTAAACAGCAATAAACTTTTTTTAATGTTAGTGTCTCAGCAACTTATAGAAATGTTAAAACTGTTTCAGTTTTAACAAACCTACCAGAGGCAGCAGCATTATCTGGGATCGAGCTCTGTCCTCACAAATCACACCACCCGCTATTATCAAGACACCGGGGATGATCGACTTAAAAGTAAAGATTTACGAACTTGTAACTCTACAACTGAGCCGACCACAATCGTCGTAAAAGATGTAAATTTACCAGCCAAATTAAGTACTTAATCATTTATGCAGCGTGAAATACACTAAGCAAGAACTAACAAGCTAACATTGTTAGCCGACAGCTGTTCAGTGTTGATACATGCTAAGCACAGCTAGCCATCCGCTAACTCTACTTTTCTGCGGTAGGAAGGTCTTTGCCTTGCCTACAGACATTTACATCGGGCTTATACGCCCACAACACACATGTTGAACATACCTAAGAAGTTGCAATCAAGTTCCCAGACCAAACAGACGTTGTTTCTTCTTATTTAAACTAAAGCCGTTATTAACAGCGAGATGACTAGCTCGCATTAGCTTGATGAACTGCGAGAACCGCGCAACCCGGAAGTAAAAACGTACTCTGCGGCATCAATGCGGCCACTCTTTCAACACAAGAGCATCTTAAAAGCGACTCACAAGTTTCCCGAAGCCTCATATAAATAAATAAATAAATAAATAAAAAACAGACACAAACACAGACCACAAGTTAATTTGCAAAAGAACTGAACCTCTTTATTTGGACTGTCAATGATCCGACGGATGTTGCATTTCAGACCATTCACATATGAGTGACAGTAAAAAAGTAGAGTGTAAGCATGTGATGCAAAAAGGTTCATAAAACATTAGAAAAAGTTGGGGGAGAGTTTTAGAATTAAATATAACTGGTACAAGATAGATATATGCAGCTGGTGGGCTACATTAATTCAATAATAAAGCCATGCTGGGACATGAACATGGTCTCAGGACCACTTGGTAGACGTCTCCATGCGACACAGGCTCTGTACCTCCGTAGTGGGTGCGTGGCTTACACCAGCCTGAAACTAATACATGCACTTCTCAACTAATATCACGCAACTTGGAATGTAAACATGGAGTAAACATATTCCTTGGCCAGTTATTAGTGTTCAGTTTACTCATAATCACATCATGATTATGTGGCTCAGAAAAGCATTGTCACCCCCCTGCTGCATCATCTTTATAAACACACACGCACACACACGCACACACACTCTTGTAGAAATCTGCCACTGTACCTCTGTGTCTATTTGAAGTAACAAGTAGGCTGTCCAAAGCAACAGAGGCCATGAGAAGGATAATCTGAGCCATCTGCAACAACATAGTTGGTATACAGGATAGTGAAGAGTTAAAAATAAAAGAAACAAGTCTTAAAGCCACCATTGCTAACTCACTAAAGTCCTTTGCGGGCATGAGTGTGATGCTTTTAACAAGTCAGATAATCCCAAGAGCCTGCTCTGAAGAAATCTATGACTAGAATGCTTCTCATGACCATTATTAAAACAAAAGCTGAGGATGCTGGAGCGAGAATTTCAGGCACCACATAAACAGTTTATGAGAACATGACAGCTAAACATTTTAATCACAAGGTTTGAGAAACAATTCTTTCTCACCACCACATGACCAAAAAAAAAAATGAGCCGTTAAGTGCCTCATATAGTTATACCTTTGAAAACAAACAAACAAACAAACAAACAAAAAAAACCCACTACTGCAACTCATATGGAGTCCACGGATTGGGGGGGTAGAAGACTTGCTTTTGGGATCTACCCAGCCTGCTCAGGTGTGAGAAGGCTTCAGTTCTTTAATGTGTTAGATTGTGAGACAATGGATTATGCATGACATCACAGAACATGAATCTGGCATCATCCCAGAGAGATGTAAACAGTGACATTTAGGCGATATAAACATACAACATTAGTTGCAAGATTTCTGTTCTCCGGTGACACTGGGCACCATCAACCACCATGCCCTCTATCTACAACAGTGCGGTATTAGTGTGGCAAAACATGCGATTATAGAAAATAAGCATAAGTTATCAATATCAAGGGAGAGTAAAAAATACAATTGGAAAAAAAGATATCTGTAAATAACCATCTTTACTAGACAGACCTCCTATTTTTGATGAAATAATAATTTGAATGGTTATCCCTGCCTTATGTTGCAACCAAAAGTGATCCAAAAGTTAAGACCATATTACACGTACATGCACCTCCGGCTCTGCCACATTCACAGACAGAGGCTGTATAAGACAGTTTTTGATTCAACACTGATACCACATGATAATGTTAGGGTTCTGAGACTGAAACACACTGAGACACAAACAGAAAAAAGATGGACATCGTCAAGCACCTTGAAAAGTATGATTCATCAAATCATCACATTGGCCATTTGAGGAAGAGGGCACTGCGAGGGTGAGGCGCTGTGCTCCATAGCATTTATTATGAGATCAAGCTTCATTTTCCAAAGCCAATTATAAGGGGGCCAGAGGGTTGAGATGGGTTTCATTTAGTTTTCTCGTCTGGCATTAGACTGTAAATTGAAAACACTCTGCGCTCCTTGCTTTTATCAATTCAATATCAAATCAGCTCTCACACAGTACAAACCTCACAGCCCTTACTCACCCCTCTGGGGATTCCTCGGCACAAAATGAGATTCATCATCATTTATGTAGTAGGGCATAAAATAACAGACAAATTGCAGCTGGCATAAATTCTTTAAACCGCTGTTCTTTTTTTAAAAAATAGTATACCATTTCACTATAAATGTCTTTCTCAAATTGACAGTCACACAACCCTTCTCTTTGGCTTGGTAGAAGTTTAGAGGAGGAGAGTCACTTCTATTTTGACTACATGTTCAGGGGAAAAACAACCGAGACAAAGGATAAACCTGTGGTTGAATTACAAGCTGTTCTTCAAGCCTTTTGGTCATCTCTCTCCTTCCTTTGACACAAAAACATGCTCGTTAGAGACGACAAAAAGGACCAAGGTAAGCTGACCAAGTTTCAACCAACAAAAGCCCCAGCTATCACAGGTTAAAAAATGATTACGGTGGTTAGCAAGCATACTGGTGTCTGTATATCAGCACCTGACTACAAGGGGAACCTCAGTAAGTGTGTAATTGGGCCAAATACCATTTAGTGCCTAATATCAAAGTTCATTTATTAAAAGTGCCTTAACTCTGGCTGGAAATCTTCAGAATCTACACATTATATGGTGCAGAGGCTGTTGCTGTCAGTGTGTTTTGGATAGAAAGCCTTATTCCAAGGCAGAAGGAAAAGAAGAGTAACTCATAGGGCGGAACCCCTTTATGAAAGCACCAATCTACTGTTTTTCTCTCACAACGGCAAACTGAGCCTCTGCAGATCATGCCACAGTCCTGCAGGTGACACGGAGCAGTTTGCACAGTTAACCTTTTTTTTTTCTCTGTCCTGCAATATAATAATCATCTGTATTCCATTTTTAATAAACTTAGTTGTATATAATAACGTACAAAAATATTAGAGAACATATACACAGTTTTTTTGTCATTTTGTAGTGACTGCTTTGCCTGGTTTTCTGAAGCATACGTTTATCTTTGTGCTGGGTGATGAGGAACTGAATAGGCCTCAAATGAAGTGTATTTTTCCTTTCTTCTTTTCATATTGTTGAAGTCCGGTCTGTTCCATCTGAGGGGTAGAACGGAGACACGTTAAGGTACATTACACTTATAATCACAATGTGATAAGCATGGCATCGCTGAAGGGGCATGTCACTGTCCTGCTGCTAAACTTACTGTTAGATACATATATTAGTAACATTAAGAAAATTAAAAACACTAAATCCTATGAAATTTAAATTGGCTTCTGTCTTGCAGTATCACTGATTTAACACATACTATCCAGTATACAGACAATCTTATTGTCTGTATTAAAAAAAAGCAATTTTATCCCTTTTCCCTCAATGTTTTTCAAAAGATCGAAGTTACATTCAATTTTTAAAAAAAAAAATCTTATATTAAGATTTATGCTGCTTCTGGCCCTCAGGGCCTTTATGCATCCTTGTTTTAAGATATACAAAGCCAAAACAGAACATAACTTTAGCCGCATCAGTTAAAGGAATGAAAATATAACATTTTCCAAAATTCATCCATCTCATAAATTATTTACAACCACAATACTGGACAATTATACAGAGATACTGATGTTGAAACACAGGTGCAACCTCCAGAGCTTAAAAATTATGCCAACATAGAAGTGGCAGTGCAGTTCCTCTAATTGCTACTCCAGTTTCTCTTCCAAATCACTGCACAGACCCCCCGTGTTAAAATGTCAAACAGAATTAATAACCATAAAACAATCTGGCTTTGATCCCACTCTAAATGGGGTGAATTCTTTTGTAACTCATCCACTTGAATAACTGAGTCAGGGGTGTGGCCACTCTGACAGACAGGTGTCCTGCCACAGGCAGCTGGAGCTGATCAAGTCTGCTAGGCCTCATCCACTACTGTTCACTGTGTCTATGCTGTTGGAGCCTTTTCAATGGATTACCTGACTAATGTTATGGCTTCTTTTATTTCAGTTTTGGTGAGTGAAATTCTAGTATTTTATTAGTCTTACTTGGCACTAATTACCTCAAATGTGTGTCTGAGTTGCACCCATACAGTTTATAGATGCAACATTCTAATCAAGCCTGCTAGCATTAGCTGATAAAGTGAAATTTGACCCTGTCAAGCATGTAAGGTAGCTTATGGCTAAAAAACAATAGTAAAAACTTCTCTGGGTATATCCATTTTTTACACTGTCTTTCGTTTAAAGGGCTCTTTTTCTCCCATTTGACTAGTTCTTGGGTCAGCAACCTTCAATATCAAAAGATCTATTTAAGCTCCTCCTACCAAACAATAAAAGAAAAAAAGCTGCAGATTAAGAAGGATTACAGGATTACATCTTTTTTTGTTTTATTTTGTTTTTTAAAGCTTGCAGGAGTGACAGTTAAGGGGATTGTGGGCTGTCCACCCCTGCTCTTCTGCTCTAGCTGAAAGCTGTGTACAAGTTTGCCAACCAGTGTCCCATTTAAAGTTGCTGACACTTACCCCCTAAGGCATGCTCTGTCATACTGAGGCACAGTGATTCCAGCGTAGGGTTGATCTCCAGGTCAGCACCTGGAACTTGGCATTCTGAGGAAATGAATAAAACTATTAGTCCACAGAAACGTTAGGAAATGACATACTGTCACAACACTAAATTTAAAAAACAAACAAACAAAAAAAACCATTTATATATATAAAATCTGCATTAACGCAGATTAATCTGCCTGATTCACATTTAGATTACTTTATTGAAACACAATGTGCACATGTGGCTGTGTGCAAAAGAATAATCATCACAATATTGCTAATGCTCAGCTCACCTTGGTGCTGTAATCTAAAATTGAAGTGAGTAACACTAATAAAGGGAGTAGTTCTGTTTTCTAAACAAACAAGACAAGGCATATCTACAGATAGTCAGTTTCAACCAAATTAAACAGTGTGAACATTACGAAAAATGGAGGTAACTGGCACAAGAATTTGTATAAATGGTGTGAAAGTCTAAGGTTTATCATTTTACTGTATTTTTAAAAGTGTTTAATGAAATGTAATTTATACTTACAAACAGTTGGGGGTTTTTAACTCAAGAGTGAGATACAGGTCTGCCTTTGCAATCCTCTTTTCTTTCTTACATCAGTTAGCATTTCACTTACTTAAAAAAGCAGACTGTGACTGCAAAGCTTTAGATGTATTCTGATGTAAGTTCTGATGTAAATTTCAATCCGTTTCAAGAGAATAAAGACATGATCGATAGTACAATACTGGTCTGAGAAGAAGTAAAACGGAGCTTGAAAGTTGAACTTCCACAAAGGCATTTAGGTGTTTGGCTGACAGTGATGTCTAGACAGCTTTATAAGGAATCCTCTGGGATACTCAAAGAACATATTATGCTACAATAGTTTTGTTTTGCCTCTGTACTGAGGAACAAAACTTCCAAAAGAATAAAAAGGTTTATATCTGAGAGTCCTACCATCATGCTGTATAATTCTGTCTGCTTTCACACACCCTTTTTACTTGCATGTATGTTTTAACACCTTATTTTGCTTTGACTGGTTATGCTAAAGCTAGAAATGAAAAATAAGGTGTATGATGTATGGATGCAGACATGTTGTTACACTAAATGAAGTGTAGGAAGAGCGTGCAACAAAAACAACATGCCATAAGAGGAAAGTCAGAGGCAGATGACTGTAGATGCCACTATATTAAAAATACAGATTTAAGCATTGAATCACAAACATAACAAGATCAGCAGTTCAGGAACACTTCTGTTCATAAGCAGTAAGCTGCCTGAAGTGCAGTAAATTAGAAAACATGGTCTGTTGTGCAGGACCAAGCTTTAGTTTGCAATTAAACATTTCCAACATTTATTCAATCGATCGTTTAAAAAAATGCAACACAATCTTAAAGCAGATTCAGATTTGGACTCAGTCAATTAGAAATGCTGGATTTTTCAGGTTTTTGTTTCTTTGCGTTATTAAGCATACAAGAATATGAAACTGCGTGAGTGTAGACACTGAAACTACAACCATACGGAGCTCATGTCTGTGGAACTATACATTTCTGGCTTTCACACACTCCTTTATGGAAATATTAGAAGCTGACTCTGCTAAAACACGACAGATCCATTACAGGTAAATTTGCAATGCTCACGTCTGGCATCTGGCACACAAAACAAGGCAACCAAAAGGTTATGTATACTATACAAGGCGACAGATTGTTTTCTGCAACATGCTGCTAAGCCGTCTTGTTAGTTTGTCCTTGGCACAGAGGGAGAGACACTCTCCATTCTGGCATCTGACCAATTCATAGCTGCTTTTTTTTTTTTTTTTGCACAGAGGTTGTGTAGCTTGTTCTACTTGCAAAACTCAGACTGAGACCCAGAGCTTTCAAATATTCCAATAGCCATTTCCAGTTAGGCATTTAAAACATGTAGGTAAAACTAGGTGTTATAAAGTGTAAACAGGAATCCCAAGATGTCAAGAAGGTTGTGTTTACATGTTGGCACAGAATGTGGTACATTAAACAAGCACTATGACAGTTTGTGGGTTAGTGCATATGTATATACCTTGCTGCTGGAACATGAGCATGGTTTGTGGGGAAGTGTGGACAGGGAGCGAGTGGGTCCGCTGTACAGAGCTGCGACTCTGACTTGGCATGCTGTTACTGCCTCCAGGGTTGGCAAACCACAGGCTCTATATATTGGAAAACACAAGTTCTCCTTACACAAACATCACTTACCCAGGAAAACTGGCAAAGTTTCTTAAACCTTCAGCTAGGTTCTCAAATAAAAACACTCAAATTATATAAAACTATGAAACCAGTTTTACTGTCAAATCTGTACTGATTAAACCTCTTTTTGGGGGGAGTTTTTTTGCTTTCAGAACAAAGATGTATTATGACTGTTTTAACGTGCTTCATACTGACCAATACCTTCACACAAAATATTCAAATTTACCCTACACAGAGTTCATATTAATTGAACTTTGTTCCACAATTTTTTTCTGGGTCATTTCTACACCACTTAGCTCACTATTTGTCACCAGTGGGGTTTACAGTTTGAGAACAACTGGTTTTAAGTCATTAAATCTTTTAATATTTGAGTTTCTTCGTAGGCCACTAATCTGTATAGAAGTTAAAATTAGTAATGCATGTTACAACTTGATGTCATAATATAATTATAACATTTAAAATACTGACTTGTCTACCCTGTCCTGTCAGCGCAGGACTAGTGAGAGTGTGCCGTGGAGAAGCTCCCCCAATACCAGCTGGGAGACACATGCGTCCAGCTGGAAGTCCACGAGGGGTCATCTGGAACTGCCTTTGGCCGCGCCGCCCTACACCTCCACTTACAGAACCTGCTGTGGGGAGGGAGTTGGACCCATAGGTCCAGCTGGAGTAGCAAAACAAACACCAGAGAAACATGCCTTAGAAATTATAAGGATTGTTGAACTATTACAGCCATTTCTTAAGAAATGACAGCAGCAATTTCAATTAGGAAAAGAGGAAACTAAAAAGAAGGGAAAGAAAATCAAGCTAACAGATAACAGAGACGAATCCAGAATCACAATAAACTGATGTGACAGCTCTTCTGCTAAAGAGGAAGATCAAAGGTAAAAGAAGGCCAGCGCACTCACCCTTTCTGACGGTACCCAGGCATGTCCAGCATAGCTTTCCGAGGGAACAGGCGAAGCAGTTTGAGGACCTGCTGCTTCCAGGAGACCAGCCTTTTCTTGTGAGTTTCTGTGAAAGCCTGTCAAAACAAGACAGCAAAAAGGAGTGAAATAATGAACGAAGTATTAGCAGAATTTCTGGAAATGCATTTGGAATCTGTATTTATTTTTCAGTTCGAGAAAGAAACAGGCAAAAAAAAAAAATATTTTTAAAGGCATTATATTTGTGTTTTAAGGTTGTCACAAGTTCCATTTACAACTGCATTACAACTCCACACATATATGAGCAAACAGAGGAAAAGCTTCATCTTCAGTTTCTTACCTCATGTGTCAGACACTTCTCAATTAGCTGAAGGTAACAGCTGATATTTTCTTCATCTGGCCTTGACACCAGCAACTGGGTGCAAACTGAAGGGGGAAAAAAGCCAAAGTACCCTTCAGTGTGAGTGATACTTGCTGATCTCTGTTAATGGGGGTTGTTGAAAATGGATTATTCTAAGTATTTTTGTTTTATACAATATCCTGACCTGGGTATGAAATCTAAATTCATAGCTTTTATAAGAAAGTTGTAAGAGAGATTCCAATAGGGATTTGGCCACCAATCTAATTAGCAACCTTCATCTACTCCGTAAAACCTCTACTGTATTCTTACCTTTACCCATAACACGAGTGAACTGTCCAGCAATGTCACCATCTGAGATGGGTGCACCTGAGGAATCTCCATCACAGGGAGGTGGATTGTTGGATTGGAAGCCCTCTGGGGCCGGCTCTTTATCCGTTCCTGTTTTTGTAGAATCTGAAGGTGAGGTGGTGGTGTCTGAAGCACTCTGCGCTGCAGTGGGTGGACTGTAGGCCTTAATAGGTGTGATGATGATCTGCTGCAGCTCCTGGAGGGCATTACGTAGGTTTCCCCCTTCCAAAATATCCTGACAAGAGATGACGACATCACTGTCATATGATAGCTTAAGTTTTACGGGTGCTGTTGTGAGCGGAAAGATTGATTTCCAAGTTGGAAATCCAGATTTAGGCTGTAGCAAAGCAAACGTTTGCTCCACTGAAATGTCTTACAGGAAGACACTGAATTCCTACCAGCCCTCCTCCATGTTTCTATGCCAACAAGCAGACTGGGAATTTCCCAATGGAGCTTAATCACATGATTGTCACCAAGTACATATTCAAGTGCAATTTTGATCAGTGCAATTGAAAATTCATCAAGACAAAGCACCACTGCTATTTTTTTTAGCTTGAGAAAAATATTATCCAATTTGAATTACCTTTTCTAAAGACTTGAGCACACTCTGCCTCTCTCGCAGTTTTTGGATACTCAAGGCAATCTTATGTCGTGCTCCTTTAGTGACGTTCTAAAAAGGAGAGAGAGAAAATAGCAAGATGGCATAAGAAGCAGGAAAGTCATTTCTTGAGGGAACACTGGGCAATTTATACAGTTACTAAATAACAGACCTAATCACCATCTGTTTCATTAAAGCCAAGGGGCAGAGGCAAAATCGCACCATTTGTATGTGCGACTGGGTCGATATAACTGTAGGGTGCGTTGTTTAATTTCATGCCTCATTGAGAGCTGATGTATCATCAGGTTTGAGGACAATAATGTTCACAATTGATAAGGAGTGTAGAATAATCAAAGCCTGGCACCAGCGTATGCAAAAAGGAGGCTTAAAAACCTGTGACTCCAGGTGCTGCTCTGTGAGAATCATCATCTCCTCATAGGTCATCTGGGAGAAAAGTGATGCATATTTATGAAGGCGGAGACTCTTCAACCATGCAGGAACATCTAGTACAAAAAAAAAAAAAAGGGGGGGGAGTTACAAAAAAAGTCACATTATATTTTGGCTTAAAATCACCCCAGCTGTTGGCTGTGCATGGCTTTTACCAGAGCTTGGAGTGCTCTTGGACTGGTTAGGTAAAGAACTCTGACCTTTCATGCCACTACCATCCTCCTGGAAGGTGTTGCGAACCGAGCCTTGTTCTTCTGTCTGCTCACTGCCTGAAGAAGCTACGCTGCTCTGGGGCGAAAGGGGTGCGTGATCTGTCGGAATAAAGTTCTGCCGGCCCACTGCGTCATCCTGGCTAACCCACTCAGACCCACAAGCCTGGGTACTGGAAGAAATAATGGACATGGACTTCTTCTGAGGGCTGGGCTGCATCTGCCCACAAAGGCCTGGAAAGGGAAACATTTCAGATATGAGCAACAACAAAAAAAACTGTAAAACATAGTCGATATGCTCATGACTGATAACTTATGCTTTTACTAAACCACTTGTTCTTTATGTTTTCCCAAAAGATGAAAAATGAGAGTTGAATGACAAATATTACCTGTATTATTGCTGTTAATAGGTGAGGACATCCCGCCTGGGAATGACATGTGTCCGTTCTGGCCTGCTGAAGGTGTGCTGGATGAAGGAGACTTGTCGTGCCAAACAAGGCCGGGGTCCAGAGACTCTGCAGAACTGGGCCACTCATCTGAGCCTTGGCGTGGGTGGTAGGGGCTGGATGGAGCACGTGGTGTATACCCACTGGAAAGGTGCTCCTCCAGGTGGTTCAGCCACATGGCGAGAGATGTGCGGTCATCCAGTGTGGTGGCAGGGTGGATGAGGGCATAAGATAGCAGCTGCCTGCTTTCTTCCACAAACAGGCTACTCTCAATAGTGTGACTCAAAACCTTCTGCAGCAGCTTCATGTACTCACATTTGGCCTCACTATTACGTGGTTGCAGCAGAGGCAGATGGGACAACAGCAAGGAGACCACTTTCTCTTTTGGTTCCTGGTGCCATTGGCTGACAATTGCTAACGACAAATAGATTTTTACATGTGATTAACATTTTATTATTTAATATATGCTGTCTTTCATTTTAGAAAAACAATTAATATGGCTGTAATTATAAAGTAATTAATAATAAAGAACACTTAAGCTCTCAGCTACCTGCATTGTTGGCCTCAGCTTCAAGGATGTGGATGTCAGTGCAGTCTGCCAGCCAGTGTTCAAGGCAGATGTGTAGAAAGCGAGCCTGGGTACGGGATGCCCTTTTCAGGAGGGACAGCAGCGCCACTGTCTGTTCACACTCATTCCAGCCTTTGAACCAATCTGTGAGGATACCTACCTGGTCTCGGAACATCATGGCGCGTCTCCTTGGTAAGGAGAAAAAGAATGTGCCAACAGGGAGCGGGCTACAGGAAAGGCTGCTCGCTCAGACACAGATGGGTTGAGTCCAGCCCCGCACAGCGGGGTTGTATTTTCAACAGTCCTGGGATTCCCCTCAGACTGGACCGAGGGACCCTCACATGGTTCAGATGCAGGAGAAACTTCAGCGAGGGATGTGGCGTGGATTTTTCGCAGGATGTCTTTAGGCTGAAAGTGAGTGTCAACTGTAGTGGCTAATCACACAAACAGGAAAATATTTTTTTCATTCCGGCGTGTTCTGGATCATCTGCACCCTATTACAAAACAAACACAGAAAGCAAACCACATTGCATACTTAAACTAGACATTCGGTGAACTGTTACATTAATTCTAAAATTGCATACAAGGAAAAACTTCTTAAATGTAACATCACTGCAAGGGAGCAGCCAGAAGTAGCTTATGTTAAAATAAGGCAGTTGAGTAATCTATTGCCTCAACCTTGCAAACAAGGTAACAGTAATGACTCTGTTAGATCATGCCAATGGATCATCAACCTCAGGGAAAGGAAAAAATAACTGACAATGAGGGTCTAATCTTATATCATGATCATTAATCAGAGATTATGGCACAAAGTGCAAATAAAACAGACTACTGCTATATCATAGGCATTATAAAAACCTCTTCCAGGTCTATGCTTCTTAAGTCATAGCATCATTATACAGACGAGCCATTCACAAAAGGTGTGTCAACACAGTTATCAATAAGAGACTGGGTCAGTAAAACGTAGAGCAAAAAAGAACATAAGTGAATAATACCTCTTTTTTTACAGAAACTAATACTGCTTTCTCTTACAGAGAAAATGAATCGCAGACATGTAATCACTAACGAGCAAGGGTAACTTCAGTTACATGTCAAAACTGCTAACTCCCAGCACTGCAAACGGTATCACCTGTAACAGTATGAGCTATAATGTTGATTTTATGAACAACGCTGGGTGCTCGGCTGAAAGCTCCGGTTCTCACCTTGCTGCGAGGGTTTCTTAGACTAAAACAGACGAATATTACACCCGGCAGCTAAGCATTAAATAGCGGTTAGCTGAGTTAGCTCGGTTGGCCTAGTCTGTGATGAGGGATCGAGATTTGTATTGTTTTTCGTTGACGCTGTTGCTGCCCCTTTTCTCCGCCTCGTACTTCAGTCTTAGCGGTAAAAACGAGAATGTTAAAACGCTATTCTGATCGGCCAGAGGTTTTAGCCAGATAGCAAGATTAAGTTACTCAAGTGACGATTTAAACTGAAGAGACTCAAAAGATTTGTTGTTTACCTTTGTCAGTTGTCACTGGTTAGCGGGCTAGGCTAGTAGTAATGCATAGCTAGCTCGACGGTAGCGTTAGCTTCTTAGCTAGCAAGTTTTGCTAAAAGATGCAGCAACGTTAGCTTAGCTGAGAAGCGTAGCTTTCGGTCCCATGCGTGGTACTCCTTAAGGAGGTTCCTGTACAGTGGTGAGCCTCTGTGGCTTTAAGCATACTATGTTAAAGAATTTATGTACAAAAATGTTAGTTACAATACAGAAATAAGGAGTGTACGCCTGGAGAAATCTACTTCGATTTTAAGTTGACGTAAGACGTGGGCACAACGTCATACGTCTACACGACGCACGTAATATTAATGTCCGCCCACAATCTTATAAATATGAAAAAGACCCTGGCTGAGGTGGATTATCTATCTGATAGATATATACATTTTCTTACGTTTTCTCTGCGAGGGAAATGTTGCTTATCCCATAACGTCCTGAACAGGTCTCTAGTTGATCACAGAGACAGACAACCTCACACCACACTCGCCCACACAGCCCACTCCCCACATTTGTACCAGTTATTAAAGACAGAAGAAAAGGTACTTTTTGATGACATAACTTGTGTTTTTATTAATTCAACTTAGTTTTATTCTATATTTAGCTTCTGGTCGTCCAAATCCCACTTGCTGTGGCTCTATGTCCCACCAGTGGGGCCACCACCAGATTTTAAGAACCATTAAATTAACCTAACGTGCTTGTTCGATGAGCCTTTCTAAGCTCCTGTATTGCACTTATGTGTGTGGTCGCTGAAATTAGTTTTCTCATCAACATAAATGTCAATACCAAATGATTCCCAGCAGAACACTGCATTATTAACAAAATGACTAATGGTATTCTTTCACTTGCCACTGTTTCTAATGTCGTGGCTGAGTAGTGTATGCTATTCTGTCATCTTCTCTCACTGTACTTATACAGATAAAGCCAATGTGAATTTTATTGTTATATCACCTGTATGCAAAGAGACAAAATTGTGAAGCTTTGTGCACATATACATAGTGCAAAAAAGACCACACATTGTGCTTCGGCATAGAGAACAGTCGAAATACAAAATACAAAAATGCCAAAAAGTAGGCAATATTCTGGCAAAATTAAACTAAACTATAAATTTAATATTTAAAGATAACATATGATCATGCTTGAATTGACCCACCATCCTGAGTGTATGGACAGTACTGTGTAAGATATAAATGGCAGGTGCTATACAGTTAAAAATGTGCAATAGACAAGAAACAGCAACTTAACCTGAATATAAAATACAGTAGATATAGACTCCATCATCACATCTGTCCAGTGTCATTTCACTGATGCCTCACAACAATGTAAAACTTTCTTTCATCTCTTTATCAGAATCATTTTCCATTCTATTTTTTATGTGCTGTCATTGAACCGTTTTTAAAGAAAGCAAACTTTCATCCTTCTGTTCTTACATATTTATCAAAGTTATTTTTTTTATTTAAAGTTTTTTCCACAAGCTTTTAGCTTTTATTTTTCCTCCTCAGTGTAACCAGTGACTATCTTTTTAGCAGTTCACAGAGGAGACTTTGAGGTCTTTAAGACATGTCAGAGTTTCACGAGGTTCGACAGATCTTTAGATGATGATCCTTTAGATCATCTTAAAAAATGTTTTCAGTTCAATTAAGCTTTATTTATATAGTACCAAATTAGAATAACATAGGCCTTAGAACGCCTTATATTACAAGGCAGAAAATCCCCTTCACTATTCGGGGGAAAACCCAACAATCATACAAACCCCTATGAGCAAGCATTTTGGATGGGAGGGAAAGAAACACTCCCTTTTAACTGGTAGAAACTAACCGAATCAGGCTCAGGGAGGAGCAGCTATCTGCCACAAGTGGTTGGGAGGTGAGGGGAAAGTGAAAAGAAGAAAGAGAAGAGAAAAGCAAACCAGAGCATAAGGAGATAGGACAGAACATAGACCAATGTAGAGAGAAGACAAAATTTTATTGACATGCTGCAGTAATATATAAGCACGTAATGAGGGAAAAGTGGTGGGTGAAGAAGAAGTGCTCAACACACCACAGTGTATCACAGGAAGTCCTGCAGCAGTAAAAGGCATGGTTCAAGTTCAGTTGTGCCAGCCCCAACTAATTTATGAGCTTTACCACAAAGGAAAGTTCTGAGTTTAATCTTAAAACTAGAGAGGGTGTATGTCTCCTAAATCCAAGTTGGTAGCGGATCCCGTGTAGAGGGGCTTTCTAACTAAAGGCTCTGCGCCACATTCTACTTTTAAATACCCTAGGAACCACAAGAAAGCCTACAGTCTGAAAAAAGTGAAGTGCTCTGTTATAATTGGAATATAGTTGGTATTTAGGAGAAGATGATTATGGGACATCCAGGTCTTTATGTTTTTAAGACATGCCTGTAGTTTAACTAATTGGGTCTTCGGTCTTCATGAATAAATATAATGACCTATCATCTTCATATTAATGAAAATGTATGTGATCTTTTCTTTTTTGGCAATTCTTTCAGTGTGCGTGTATGTATGGTGCATATGGTATCTCTTATTTTTTTTGTGTAACCCTTTGTTTCATGTACAGCATGTTTGTCAACTTTGTTGTTTTTAAATGTGCTTTATGAATAAATTTGGACGGCATTTGGAAGGAAAGGGTGTATAATGTAAAACTAAGGGTCTTATCAGGGATTCTGCAGTTGATTGTTGCATTCTTCTCTTTTAGAAAGAAGTTTGTTGGTCACCATAGACGCAGTGGCCCAGAGACCTAGCTATTGCTGTGATATTGATGCTGAATATTAGAAGACGCCGCATTTTCTTCCACTTTATAGATCAGAATAAAATTTGTTATTGTTCAGTCCCACAAACGGCATGAATAGCGATAAGAGTTCTCTTGGCTCTTTTTTTTTTTTTTTTACAAATATAAAGAGATACAGGAGTTTCAGTTTATTCAGGTTTGGGTTGTCCAGTTCTCCAGTCTTGCTTCCTTGAAATAAAAAAGCAACCCCAGAATAAAACTAGTATCCTCATACTCAGACGTGAAAGGAGTCCTCCACACGTGCATCCTAATACTGCAATTTATTCTCTTTGATATAAATGAAAAGTCACTCTTCCACCTTCAGCTAGTTTAGAACATAGCAGAAAGCCTTTTTCAATGGTTTTAGTAGACTTTATCACATCACCATAATCATGGCATCTCTCCACGGGCTTCCTGTATATTTTAGAATTTAGATTTCAAATGTTACTAATCACTGTTAAATTAATGCTGGCCCTAGTTACATAGCAGAAACGTTGACCATATTGCTCAGTTCATACGCTTACAACCTAGGATGTGACCCTTCTGCCCTTTCAAAGTAGTGACTACATCTAAAGGTGGCTTTTGCCACTTGCAGACTCTGTAGCATCTTTTTAAAATTCACTTTTTAAAACACAAGACTAAAAAGATTTTATCTACTAAATTAAACTGCATATGGTAGCTTTTACTGCCTGGGTATTGTCTTTCAGTTGTCTTGCTTATTGTTAACGTTCCTTTGCTGTTACGATTTCATTGGCATTTATTATTCATTACTTCCTTTCCATTATTTTATTAATACCAGTTTTGAATCATGAAGAACACAATTGGTACTTATCAGTACAGATAAAAAGGGGCACTGCACCTAATTATTTTTATTTAAAACTAAATGGTCTAGGAAACAGCAAAGTGTGTTTGGCCAGAGGTGTAGCATGCCTACAATTTCCACCAGTAGAGAGCAGCATGGCAATAAATTTCTTTCCTATCAGATACACAATTAATTTAAACTTCTAATTTGACAATATTCCTGGGCACCGGGGTAGGTTGCCGTGTAAGTGTAATGTAATTTATTCATAAAGAAAGGAAACTGATTTCTTTCAGGCTGCAGATTCTTAAACGCACGGCAGTCATGCAGAGTGTGAGATCTGACTTAAGCCTTTTAGTTTCAGGCGTGGTGGGAAAAGGCCCTATAAGGCAACACAGAGCATGTGTAAGTGACCAGTGCCTTACAAATTCCAATATTTACCAAAGAATCCAGTATCAACTCTAATATTACAATGTGCTGGCACTTGTGATTTATAGGTTGCCCTTCCATAATGTAACCAGAATGTAAAACAGTAAGATTTTTTTAAAATAAATTATTCTTCCCTCACTTTTGACTGCTTAAACATAATAGCTTTCTTATTTTTTTATTATTATGACTTAAATGGTATAAACAAAATACTTCAACTCCTAAACAACATTCTGTTTTGCTATTGTTTAAGGATATGAAGACGTTTTCTACATCTGCAAGTTTCACTTTGATATTCACGTTCACATTATAAAGGGAAGTGAAAGTCGCAGATACTAAGTGACAGTAAAAGACAACACAAAATGATTAAACTGATCATCTTCAGGTTTAAATGGCCTAAAATTATTCAATTTCAACTCCAGCTTCTTCTGCTACGGTAAAATGTGAGTTTAATGTGTAAATGTTTTCCATAATTTATCCCCTATGCAATAAAAGATTGAGATACGTTGCTCCGCTTCACCACTGCTGTCATGTTTTCCTGCTGAAAGGAGGAAGCATGACTGAGAGGCGATCTAGCATTGTGTCTGCCCTCCCCTGCCATCTTAAGCAGTTTGAAAGTAACTGTCAGTCTATCGCAAACAGTTTAAGCAAGGCAGTGTTACCCTCAGGACTTAAAAGCAGAGAAGGATCCTTTGAGAATGGTAGGTGAAACTGATGCAATTTCTTGAAAGACCTAGCTTTTCAATTGAAGTTCACTGCATTCGATGAACCGTAATTCTACGTATTTGTCTGTGCGCATAAAGATATTTGTTCAACTTAACCATTGCGACCATCCCCCTTGCTCTATAAAACAGGAAACTACAATCTTGCATATTGCTGCAACACATTTCCTGCCCTCAAAATGTCAAAGAGTGTCATGGATGTTTAATATACCCATGCAAGGTGGATAGAGCCCTTTACAGATCTAGTAGATGTCCTTCACCCCGTTTTTTTGTTTCTATTTTTGGTCTGTAGACCAGCCCACTTAACTATTTATCACAGTATTATCTGGAGATATTGAACATTTAATAGAGTGACACAATTTAACTAATGTTTTCATGGCCTGTTTTTACAGTCAAGCTCTTTAGTTGTGTGTGAAGTGGATGAAAGTCTGAAAGATAAACTGAAAAAGTTTAGATTTCGAAAAGAGACCAGCAATGCTGCCATACTAAGTAAGTAATGTTTATCCGTTCCTTACACACGTAGTACTTCACATTTGTAAAACCATTATCAAAAATTTTCATCGCATATGAATATCTGCAGACCAACTAATATAAAATAAAATCAAAGCACAAAAGATTTCTCTTTGAAATTTCTTAGTGAAAATAGACATGGCGAAACAGCTCGTTATTCTTGAGGAGGAATATGACGTAAGTCAATGTTTTTCTTTCTCTCTTTATTTACTCTCTGTTAGTTTTGATTTAAAAAGTCACTCGCACTCCGTCTTGTCTTCTAGGACATCTCAATGGATGACTTAAGAAATGAACTTCCAGAGCGGCAGCCCAGATATCCTTACATCATATCATGAATAGCAAAATTATTAATTAAAAAAAAATAGTCTTTTTGCAAAATCAAGTGATCTTCTGGTGGCTGCTCCCCTTCTGGGTCACCGGAGTTGGTCATCTGCCTCCATCTCATTCTATCCTATTATCCTCTTTTGTCACACCAACCCTCTGCATGTCCTTTTTCACAACAGCCATGAATCTCCTCTGTGGTCCTCTTTTCCTCCTCCCTGATTCGTCCAGTCTCAGGGTTGCCGCTATAATTTTGTCTCAACCTGAGCTGTCCCTCTGATGTCTTCATCTCTAATCCTGTCAATCCAATTAAAGAATATTAACATATTCAACTTTGCCACCTCCAGCTTTGCCTCCTGTCTTTTTGCCAGTGTCACGGTCTCCAAACCACACATCATAGGAGGTCTCATTGCTATCTTGTAAACCTTTATCAGTCATAAATCATTCCCGATACTTTTTTCCACCCACTCTACCCTGGCTGCACTCTTCTTCACCTCTCTTGTGCACTGGATTGGTTGACCCCAGGTATTTAAACTCATCCACCTTTGCTGCCACTACGTTTCCAGCATCACCTTTACATGTCTCCTTCTTATTCACACATGTATTCTGTCTTGCTTTTACTGAGTTTCATTCCTCTTCTCTCCAATTCATACCTCCACCTCTTCAGACTCCTTTCTGCTTGCTCCAGTGCAGATTCTACTGATATGGTTATATAAACAGAAAAGTTCCTTGACAGAAACATACATTCATTGTCTACAGCTACAAATATGTCCATGATGATGGCAGAGTGTCTTACCCGCTGTGTTTCATATTCTCCAGTCCTGTGGGTAAGCAGTTACAGTAATCTAGACTCTTAAAGCATTGTAGCAACAATGGCAAAGTAAACTAATCTAAAATACACTTTTAAATGTTTTTATGGTGATGAAGGTTGAATTAGAATTCTAAAGATATGTTTGGGCGAGTATTAAAATTACCCCCCAAAAAAATGTCACTTTCATTTTAATAGGGTGCAAGCCAGAGCAGCAGATGATGTATGCAGGAAGCAAGAATCGACTGGTCCAAACTGCAGAGCTCACAAAGGTAATTATCACAAAATTATGAGTTTATAATATACAGTGGTATGTTGAGTAAATATACTAGTATTTAATGTAACAAGGTATAATATTTCTACTTTTTATTCAGAGAAATTGAAAATCTGTAAATTTGTAGATTTTAATTGAAAGTCTCAGATTTACTTTTCTCTGAAATCTACTCAGTTGTTTTTAGTTATGTAGTTGACATACATACATTTGTTTACTGCCAATTTATTTAGCAGGTTATTCATATTTTAATGTAATGTTTTCTTATAAACATGTCTTTTCTTACATGTTAACTCTCCTGTGTATGAGCTATTGCTCATTTTATAATTTCTTTGCTTTACTCTCTAAGGTGTTTGAAACAAGAAACCCCGATGACTTGACAGAAGAATGGCTGAAGAGCCACCTGTCATTTTTTCGCTGAATGTACATCTTCTGCATCTCCAAAAGTCCCTTTATGAGGCTGTCAGTTTAATGTCCATCTGGTGTGTATGGAATTGTTAATAAACATTTTAACCCAAACAGCTTTGTCAGTTCTGCATTTAAATCTGTCATTTTAGGGTTTTTTTTCTTTTCAGATGAACAAATACAATACTATAAGATCAGCTGTACTAATTACAGCACAGGTTAAATTCATGAAAATACTCAAGAGGTTCCCAAACCAGAAAGAGAAACAGAAAAAGAACAAACTCTGGTCAGAGGGTTTTTTTTTTGTTTTTTTACAAAATGTCGTCTACAATTTATTACCTGCTTTGAGAGCCCACATGCTTTACACTATTCCCACTCCAAAGGCATTTCAAGAGTGGAAAACATTTGAAAACATTTTAGAGTGGAAAACATTTTTTTTTTAACATGATCCTGTAATGACCATCTGACAAACAATATAGAGGAATGGCATACAAATAACTAGAGTTAAATCTACAAATAAAAACTGGATTGAACAGAGTTGTATCCAGGTGAAAGGTTATCAGCATTTCATAAACAATTTGTAATCAGCAAGAAATTTTAACCCCACATCAGGCCAATATTATACTCAATGATAGTGTAAGAGCGCCACTGTTTGGAGCTCAATATATAGATAAGACAGGTCACCGGCTCACTGGTCTTATTCACTGTCGCTGGCGTCACTGGAATCTGAGCCTCTGTCACTTCCACTCCCACTCTGAGCCCGAGTCTCTGAATGGTCGCTGCTGCGGTCGCTGCCTGCAGGAGAGGCGCTGCGACTCCGGCTGCCTCTTCTGTTCCCTCCTTCATCCTCACTGTCGCTGCCCTCCTCCCCGCTGCTCCTGGCTGAATTCTTTGGCTCATTGTCGTCGCTGTCGTCATCACTGCCAAAGATCTCTTCCTCATCTCGCATTTCTCTGGTCCTCTCCTCGCCGCTCTCGCTACCACTGCCGCTTGCCTTCCGCCTTCTCTTCCCTCTGTCTTCATCCTCGTCCTCATCTTCTCCCCTTTGTTCCTGTTCTTCATCGTCTCTCTCAGATTCACTGCCAGAGTTTTCTGCCTCGCTGCCACTGCCCTTCTTCTCATCACCTGGAGAAAATAGCAGTGCGTTGATTTAGCATAGTTACTGACAATCGCTCAAACTCATTTTACATCGAGGGCACATACAGACAAATGAAACTGCACTTTAAAGACATTTCACTACACATTTAATCCCCAAAATATTAATTAGATTTAGATAATAAAGCGCAATAAGTGCTCAGGTAGAGTAAAAAAAAAAAAAGCACTATATACGAACCGTTCCGTTTCCCCAGATATAAGCTAAAGAAGTGCAATTTCAACAGCACATGACAGTTTTCCTACATCATAAATGTATAAAATTACAGAAAATGCTCTGGTAGCTCACCGCCCAGACTGTCACGTATTTCTAAAACAAAGTTTATGCTGCTTAATCAGACAAAAAAAATCAAATCAAATCAAATCATCAGAGTCTTTCCCCATCCAATTCTGGGTAGAGGGTAGAAAAGTCAGTAAAAATCATATGTCAACAACTAACCAGAATCTTGCGTCTCTTTGTCCATGTCGATATCTTCTTCCTCATCTTCTGGCTCATGGTTCTCCAACTGAGCTTTACGTGCCTCCTGAAAAATCACAGTGAAGGCAGTCAGTTATAAATACACAGTAACAAAGGAATGACAAAAATCAAAGTATATGGCCATTCCTAGAAAGCATTTGTAATCTAGTGTAGTCTGTCGAGTGACATGGAAAACGCTGGAAGCAGGGTGCTAAATATATAATAATGCAAACCATCATTGACCCCGTTAGCTTTTTTTGGGGTTTTTTTTGCTTAAAGCAATAAAAGACACCTCCCATACCGGCACTTCTTTTGTATAGCAACTACTTTGTTTATCAAATGTGTTGCAGCGGAACTACTTCTATTAGATCAATCATACAGTTCTAAACTCCTAAATAGTTTTCTTTGTCTTTAAAGACATTGTATCAATCCCAATCTTCTTCCAAGAAAAACAAAACAAACAAAAAAAAAATAAAAATAAATTCAGTAACAACAACGTACGTTTCTAGCTTCATCAGTAAACTATAGGATGGAAAGCTAAACTCCTGATTGAAAGCTCTGAAAAACAATGAAATGCACTCACCTGAGCTTCAAGCTCCTTCTCATTCATGTCTCTGTGCTTACACACCAGCACAGCGTTTGTTGTAGACTGTGCTCCAGCCTTGGCTCTTCTCTTGCTCAAGCGCACCCTACAGGCCAGAATAACAGTTGTAAAAGGTCTTGGCCAGCCAGTTATTTGTCATGACGGTTTGTGCAACAACATCAATACCACCAATACCAAAACTTGTGCAACAAACCAACATGTACAATGTTGAAGTAGTTAAAAATATTTTCCAGCCAAGTGTCAACATATACAAATCATTTCTAAGGTGTCACCTTGTCTCCAGCTCATTGTAGTAAACACCGTCTCCATCTCTGAAGATAAAGAAGTAGTTCTCTTCATAGCCTTTGCTGGCTTTGTTCTTAACGTTCCAGTTGTATTCCCTTGCAATCTTGTAATCATAGCTGAAACATACCATACAAAATTCCATTATACTTGTGTACAGTACACTTTCACCAAACACACTCAAAAAAATAAATAAATAAAAATAAACAACACCGAATTAATGTTTATTTAATGCAGTAAATTCCATAGATACATGTTTGTGATGCATTATTTTACTTACAGATCCTCAGGCATGTAATCGATCCCCTCTTCAAAGTCTCTCTTGCGCTTTCGGAGCGTTTCCTCATTGGGCAGGAAGTAGGCCACAAACTGATTTCCTTCCTCATCCATCATACCTCTATATTTCACAAACAACAAGTGACATTTAACAAAAAAAACAACCAAACAAAACAAAACAAAACAAAAGCTGTTGAAGAGGAGAACAGAGAAAACACATCTGATCATACCTGATCATGGCCTGAGACATCATTTCCACAGCTGCTGGTCCAGACATGTCTTTAGGTGCAGGATCGGAGTCAAATATGACTTGAGCACATGGATTGATCCACATCTGGGGCAAAGAGAAAATGTATTTATTATTTTTAACTACCAGCGCAACAAAAGTGGATTTCTGTTGTTGTTGCATGCATGTTTCAGTCATTAAGGTTCCATAGGTTAATACAAATAAATTCAGTAAAGGAATTAGCTCACCTTAAAGTCAGGGAACACAGGTAGTACCTCCACAGGAGTAACTCTGGGTTTGCTGTAATGCTGTGTAATCTGGAGATAAAGAACAACTCCATTTTAGCTAGTTTGTAGCTTACCAACACAAACACATATCAAAATAAAAGAACTCAGTTGACAAACAGAACATAATTAATTTTTTTTTTTTTTTTTTTTTTTTTAAATTGCCAGAACAAGAATCGCATATCCAATACAAGGTTTAAATTGAACTCATTTCTTTTACATATTATATCATTTTGTTGGTGTAAGAAGAGAAGGATTTGAGCTAGGGCTGCTCAATTAATCAAATTTTAATCTAAATTATGATCTGGGCTTTCAACGATCATTAAAAATGACTGAGCCAATTATTAGCACCTCCCTCGTGCTTTACTCTCGCGTTGCTCTGTGTGGCAAACCAAGCGCACCTCTCTGCGTTTCAAACACGCGTCACAACAATTAAGAGGACCCGAGGGAAGCTCGGAAAGCTCGAAAAGGTAAGCAGAAGTTATTTGGAGAGGAGAGGATAATGGCTGCTGAAGAAAGAATGCCATTGGTTGAAAAGAGAGATAAAACGACTTCAGTGGTGTGGAAACATTATGGGTTCGCGGAGTCAGACGTGGATCAAGTAGACATAAGGTGTCAACTTTGCTACGGTGTCGTAGCTGCACCACAGAGCAACACTACAAATTTATTCAATCATTTGAAGACCGCTCACAAAGTGACATACGATCAAACAATGAAGGAGCATAGAGAAAAACTCTCGACAACACCTGCTTCATCCTCACAGACCTCCATTCACGCTACCCTGTACAACGTGAGTAAATATCCCACCAGCTCCCAGAGACACAAGGAGATAACAAACACGGTAAAGTTTTTCCTCGCCAAAGACCACTGCTCAGTGGTAATCAACACTTTTCAGTTATTTTTTATATTGCAAAATTTGCATTTTGTAAATCAGTATTTGCACACTATTTTATATTATTTTTTGACAATCTTTAAAGCCAATATTCAATACATTGTTAAATAAATATTGTCAAATAATCGAGAACTCAATTTCAGTGAAAATAATTGTGATTATTTTTGCCATAATCGAGCAGCATATTAATATGCTCACTCACAGATTTCTGTGCATCCTCAAACGTCTTCTCAATAGCAGAAATCTGACTGTCTCGGTCCTTGTAGATCTCTTCTTCTGTAAACTGCTGTTTGACAGACACTCCAATCCTAAACGCAAAAACAAAAACGTCGCGATTACATGAACACCTAGAACATTCATCTGTACATGTGTAAAATGTAAAGGTGGAGTTCACTGATCCAACTTACTTGACTTCCACTTTCTCATTGGAAACACCGTATCGGTTAAACTCTGTGGAAATGTATTCCGTTTTCCTCATCCATGGGACAACTTTGGCATGCTGCTGCGACCTTATAGGGAAGGGGAAAATTGCTCAAAATAAAAATATTGCTGAATGCATAACACAAAGCAGCCCATTTAGTAGTCATACCTCTTTGAACTGGATGGAGCCTGGATGTCCTCCTCCAACAGTTTTTCATCAGCGGGATCCAACAGAACTGAAAATGTGAAAGATTAACTTAGTCTGTGCAGACATTTAAATAATTCACAATGTAAATTAAGAACAGGATCAACCTTGACAGAGACTTACTGTTGGGATCTATGCGGTATGTGTCTGGGTTGATAAGATCGATGGTGACCCCGAGGTCTGGTTCAGTCAGGAGTTCATGCTTGTGCTGCTTCTCAAGAGAAGTGGCTTTATACTGTACAAACCTGCCAATAAAGAACACCACAGGTTATATATGGGTGTGTGTGTTTAAACATGTTTACTTGATGGGAAGTGAATACTTGCATTCACTCCATTCAGTGGAGTGAAAAATGAATACCTGTGCTGATCAAATGGATAAGTGATGAATTTAGGATCAAAGGGTATGTCAGGCAAGGTGTTGCAGTATTTCACTCTGCAGACAACTCCAGACCTGTCAAGAGCACCAAAGTAAAGAATACACCAATGGTAAGCCAGCAATCTTCACATACAGAAGCAGTTTCTGTACCTGGCAGAAACTAAGTACATACAAATATGTTTTTAATCTACTGACCTCTCTGGGACGGTTCTGTGAGAGGATGGCCTACTGGAAGAAAAAACAGCCATTGGTTAGTAGTAAAGAGTGCACAATGCACAAGCCCTTTACAACACAATTTAATTTTATATTAAGAATCCAAATGTCTTCAACTTGGAAAACAAAGAACCTCTCCTTTTAGGCAAAATAGGGCATTCCTTATGGTGTCTATACATACTTTTCACTGTGGTCTGAAATGTACAGCTTAAACCAATTACAAGCTAACTGTCATTTTATGTGTTTTATTTTATTTTGCAATATTACAAACGAAGGACCAAAAATTCAAAACAAATATTGGCAATGGCAACACTGGAAGGGTTATTTGTGCGTTAACATGTTTAAAAGGAACAAAAGCTACCCTACACATATCGCAAACTTAAAACCACTATCTTTTAGTACTTAATAACTAATCTTTCAGGCGCCTTTTTTTCCGCCACATTGTTGTTAGCATTCTTGTAGCCAACATAAAGTCAGTTTTTGATTTGGCTGAACTTTACATTAGTGCTGCCAAAAAAAATAATAATAAATTGTTGACTGGCACAAACTACTGACAGTAAGCTTATGGAAATCCCTACGCTGATTTCTGTAAGCTTCTCGTAAATTAGCCGAACGTTGAGCTTGATTGTTTGTTTGTTTGCTAACACTTCCGACTAATGCTACACACATCACAAAAGCACCCTGGGACCCGCTGACCGCTTGTTTCTGCATTACACTTAACTCCGTGTCGTAAACTGACACAAAACGTGCAGAAACCACTCAGGTAAGCGAACTTGTAAAGGCACTGTTGAACGTACCTGTGGCCGTCTTCTCGTTGAGATTGTGTCTGAATCGTTGGAGCCATGTTTATGAAAAAACGCTTAAAATTAAAAACAAAACCGTTTGTTTGCACAAATAACCAGCACAAATACGTCCGATGTCAACAAAAAACATTAACTCCTATCGAGTTCATGGCCTGAGTGCGTTTTCATCTTTTATTAGCAGGATGGAATGATGACCCGGTAGTGTATCCACATCTCCGGTTCTTAAGTGGACTTTCTTTATTGTGAGCGCCTCCTAGTGTTCTGGAATTTGAAGTACTTGAATAACCCGTTGTCCTTTTTTCAAATGTTTTTTTTTTTCACAAGAAAAGGGGACATGGGCGATTTTTGAAACCCAGTATTTGGTATGACCATCTTTATTCTTCAACACAACCTAAACTCTGTTAGGCAAGCTTTCCTATAAGTAGTTTTCAGAAATCGGCTTCAGGTTTCTAAGGACATTCAAAGCTCTTTGAATGCTGACTGGCTTTTTTTCTGTTCATTGTTGAAATGATCCAGCACTGCTTGAATAGCATTAAGGTGTATGCTCTAGGGAAGCCAGTCCATGAATAATAATAATTTTTTTTTAAATCTATGTATGCTTTTACTGCAATGTGTTTGGGATCACTGACATGAAAAATGAAGCCTCTGCTGAATGGTATTGCATGGTGGATCAAAATCTGATACTGTAATGATGTCGATAAGTCACACTACTGACTTAGACTCCATGTTTTACAGCTGATGTAGACATTGACTGTTGTGCCTTTTCTGACTTCCTCCATACATATTAGTGATGATTTGGATAAATTACTATATAAGACTTGTTGCCACTGATGTTTCATCCAGTTCTCCTGGAATTCGGCATACCCCAGCCTTTTCTCCCAGTTTACCTTGCTTAATAGATTCAAACAGGTGTAACAGAGACCCCTCCTATGACACCATTTCTGATGAGGTTGAAGTGAGCATCGATGGTAGATGGATCAACTGCAGCTCCTGTATCAGGTCTTTGCTGGATTCCAACTTCTTAAGCACATGGCTTTCACACACACTGCTCATCTGCTGTAGGTCTCCTACTTCTTGTCCTCGCCTTGACCCGATATAAGCTTTCATTTAATAGATCTTTCGGAATCACCTTGTTGGTGCAAAAACAGAACAAAAAACCCAACACTAGTTTCTTCCAAACTTATCTTTGGCATTTTTCATATATTTGACTAAAGAAATACATTTTCCAATAAAATGGAAATACCCTAAAAAAAAAAAAAAGCTCTTCAGAAAGCTTGTAGAACTATTGTTTAAGACCAGTTTAAAAGTGACAACATTTGGCTCACTGGGAGAAAAATGTATTGAAACGAAGAAAACCCAAATATGCTGTTTGTTTCAGGGGAAACCATTTAATCAACAGACACCTAAATATAACACAAAAATGGCTGGCAGACAAATAATCTCACAGGCTAGCTGAGACTAATATGTTTGAAAAGTGGACTTTTCCTTTTATGTACTGGATATATCTATATATTTAAAAAAAAGAAAAAAAAGAAGTTGCTTTATACACTTGCTACCATTCCCCGATACATTCCTTGATCCCCTTTTACAAATGAATACGTTTCCCTTGCCATCTTCTGACCTGGTATAAGATTTATTTTATAAGAGTGGTAATACAGTTGATCAAAATCAGATAAAGGCTGAAATTTGTAATACTAGATACCTCCTTCAAGCTCTAATAATGCTTTATCTACTGTAGGTGAAACGCTTAGTGTTAAGTGTATAAAAATATTTGATCAAATTATTAATTACCTATTCTACACTCATCACATGTGTTCCATCAAATACAACATTCAAAAGTAGCTCATTGTTAAAAGCTGTAGCATCAAACATACAAACATCTGATAATTGATTAGAACAAATAATAAAAAGAAAGATAATATAAAAAAACAAAACAAAAAAAAAAAAAACTGGTAACAGATTTACAGTCAGCTTTGTGAAACCATGAATATAGCTGTAAAAAGCAACAAATGTAGTTGCATAGAATCACATGTTTAAAACACCATCCCAACATTAAAAAAAAAAAAAAAAAAAAAAAATTTAAAATGAAATGGTAGACCAAAAAAAAAAAAAAAAAAAAAGAGCATAGTCTTTTCTGAATCAACAGTTCCTTTACATTCATTCTGTTTCACCAAAATTTGAGAGTAAAAATCATAAATGTTGCACACACCCCTCTGCATCTCAGCCTGGCCCTTCACTCATGCTGTACCTCTCTACCATCTATTATTGAAAGTGGACTGTGCACAAGGGTGCGCCAGGCAGGACGAGAAAAAAAAAGAGAGAGAAAAAAAAAAAAAAAAAGAGGCTCCTGCCTTTTATCAAATTCTTCAGTCACATTACTTCAACAGCTCTCCATTCAGAGTCTTTAGTGGACTTCTTGTTTTCTTTTCTTTTGTTTTCTCCATCTCAGGTTTGCGTCTCTGCCTGGGCATCAGCGCTGTGGAAAGGGACAACAGATCAGATTTGCATACAGGTATAAACAAACAGCTCATATTTTTAAAAAAACAAACAAAAACCCACAACACACTGAATCAAGACATAATTCATACCGGCTTAACATGTAGATCATCTGTCCAGGATCATCTGCAAACATCCTGCAATGACAGGCAAATGGCTTTAAAATATTTTTTGCATCTACTAGTTCAAAACAGGGCTTGAGGGTTAAGATCAAATAACAGCCATAGTTTAAATGGTGACATCTTAACTTTCAATCCTCGTAAGTCTACAGTCTCTCTTTTTTCCACAAACTTTGTCCAAGTTAGTTCAAAGACATTTCAGTGAGCAAGACATCATGAGTCATGTGAAGTCAAACTTGTTTATAATTATGGGTGTCTGACTTAGTAACAACACACCGACACATACTTAACTGCCCTTGAAAAACTCAAATTCAAATTTGAAAGAGCATTCAGTTTGCTCAGCACAACTGTGCCATCTTGCACACATCTAACTGTTCCCAGATAGGTCTGTTATCGGTGTGTGTGAAATCAAAACATATGCAGCAGAAGAAACTGTAGCTGGGTTTTATTTGCATAGAAAAACTGAGGAATTTCTGAACAAGTGTTTGTTCCAAAGCAATGCATCCAACGTAGTCCTGATAGGTTAGTTGCTCTTGACACAAAGCTCTTAATGTCAGAGACACAATTTTTTAAATAAATTAATAGCAGCAGTTGTCTATGGATCCTAGCTAATAAGGAGACAAGAGGATGGCGCAGCCTTAAACCAATTCAATGGGAAAAGCAGTAGAATAAATCAGGTACTTAGATGAAGAATGACTACATTTAATTCAGATATTGTGAGAACATGTAGATACAACTTAATCACTCAAGAAATAAAAATATTTAAAAGAGACACCATAGAACAATCTCTTACCCATCCCCCCAGTGGTAAAATGCACGGTCTTGGAAGAACATGGACAGGAACAACCACAGGCTTATCAACTCCAGCCAGAAGATAACAAACAGGAGCCATAGCGATGTGAGCAGGATTTCACACAACATCCTGGAGCTCTGTGAGGACGACACACATGCATCATAAATAAGTGATGTCTTCAGTTTTATGAAGGTAGTGGGCACCATGTTGTTGCTAAATAACAATCAAATTATGTCTGTAGCACATACAACATGCAGTCCAAAAGTCTTGAGCCTCTCCTCAAGGTATTCGATTTTGTACTCAGGCTTTTTGGTAACTTTTTAAAGTTGTCTTGAGCAATAGTTCCTCAGCCTTTCCGTGTTTTCGTTTGGACAGTGGCTGCTTTTTCACCAGTTTTTAAATTCGGTCATTGTACCTGACCATTTTCATAGGAATGTTTCTCTGTTTGTTAACCACTTAAGGCTGACCAAGAAATAATTCAAGCACCCAAGTTAAAGGATTAATTAGGGATTTATCAACACACAAGTGACACCTTGGCAAAGAAGTGATTTTAAACTGTATCTTTAGGCACTTTGTTATTAGTAGCATGCAACTAAATACACAATTTGCTTCCATTTCTGTAGTTGATTTTATGGAAAATGCCAAACAATACAGTTTGAAGGTCTTTCAACTTTTTCTTCTGGAAACTGGTTGCTTTTCAACTAGTTTCTGTGAATGTATGGGTGGGGGGGTGGGGGGGGGAACGGACGGACACAAAACAAAAACACAGAGTCATGATTGGCCTTTCTAGAGCTCAGGCCTCAACATTACTGAAGCAGGGGCACCTCCACAATTTTGTCATAAGGGTGGCCAAATGTGGGCCACTAAAATATTTGGGGTGGCACACCAAAAACAGATAAGGTTGAGGAACATACAAAGTGAGACAATACAAGTGACACACACACACACACACACACACACACACACACGTAAACAATTTATATGCAGGAATAAAGGACAATTTATTTTTTTCAACTCATTCTAGGGCGTCTTCCTACCTCGTGCTCACCTTTATTATTTTATTTATTTCATTACCAGCATAGGACAGTCTTGCCAGGGGGAAGAGGGAGGCCACTGGGGGCCCGGCAAATTTTGGGGTTTAGCCAAATATTGACCTTCAGGTTGATTAATATTGTATAGCCTGTGTGTTTTGCCCTATACATTTAATTTCCGTGCATGTTTCACGTTTAATTAATTGGTTGTGGAAAAGAATGTTTGAGAGTCATTGACAACAAGAACAGAAACTCATTAACTGATGTTAAATATCTGGTGCCGCTAATCTTTCATCTTTTAGAAAACGTACATTTAAAAAAAAATCATTAATTATGAACAAAGAAATGAAAGCTAGTTTTGCCAAACTCATCGACATTGACCGCACAAGACCTGCGCAGAGTCATATGTTATTTAATGTCCACGATTATCGATCAGCGTGACACACACACACACACAGAGTAGCTAGCTAGCGTGGCATCTAATGTCAAGCTATAAACAGTCCCGCTAGCCATCTACCTAGACACTTTCGAGCGTTGAGAGTGCATGGGTGCTTGAGCTAACCATTGTATTTGACTTTTACCTTAACGATAACGTTAGAATAATGAGCTGTTTGCGCGAGTTTCGGTGCAGAAATCGAGTTATGTTAGCTACAAGAGAGGAGAAAACTAGAGCCACTGGCTTTTAGCTAACGTTTCATTTGCCATACACACCCATACCGTTAACAAGAAAGTGGTATCTAAATAGGGGAATTTGTGTTTTAGGCCTCTTACCTTACTCAAGGAAAAGACTCTTGAGACAGCATTCCTTCTTTTCTAGGCTAGGGAAACATTTACCATACTTTTGTTTACAATGCTCGTCACATTACGCGTCAAGCGCAGTTCCGCTTTCAGAACCAATTACAACATCGGTTCATTTATATTGCGAAGCCGTGGTCCGCGGACGCTGATAGGTCCTGTCAGGCCTCCAAATTAAACTACTTACCGTATTTTTCTCACAATACATATTCTATTCTGGATAATGTAATTCAATTATAAAATTATCAATAGCTTCTATATGTAGAGACAATGTTTTGTTAATTTGGGGGGAAAACGACATATTCTGCTGTACTGTAATTTTCGGTTTATATTTTTCATACATAAAACAGAATCATAAAATATTCCCGAAATTATTTTCTTCTACCAATTTAAAATGTACTTTAATTAAATTTAAAGATTTTGCCAATTAATTTAACAATAGATTAAAAATAACAACAACAACAACTGACCAGCCACTTTATTAGTTACACCTGTTCAACTGCTCAAGGTAAATTTCTAATCAACCAATCACACAGTAACTACTCAGACGTGTTAACTTGGTCAAGCTTGCCTAAAGGTCAAACCGAGGATCAGAACAAGAAAGGAAGGTGATTTTGAACATTGTGAGGTGGCAGACAGGCTGGTCTGTTTCAGAAATTGATGGTCTCCTGGGATTTTGCCACACAACCATGTCTAGGGTTCACAAAGAACGGTCTAGAAAAGAGTTCATATTCAGTGAGGGACAAAATTTGGTACAAACAACATGACATTGTGTATCCATCCTGCCTTGTATCATATGTTGGTGCAGGTGGTGTAATGTCAGAAATGTTTTCTTGTCACACTTTGGGCCCTTTAATGGAACAATGAGTATTATTGGTGACCATGTCCATCTCTTTATAGCAAGTGAATCCATTTTCTAATAGCTTCTGCTAGCAAGATAATGTTCCATGTCAAAAATCTAGATCAATGACAAAGACAAAGGGATTACTGTACTCATATGACCTCCAGCCAAACACGATCAGGGCACCTTTGCAACGTGGCGGAACAGGAGACTTGCAACACGGATGTGTGTAGTCGACAAATCAGAGGCAACTTTGTGATGCTATCAAGACCAAAATCTCTGAGGAATGTTTCCAGCACCTTGTTGAATCTTTGGTTCAATTAAAGCAGGCAATAGGGTTCCAACCTGGGTACTTTTAAACAGTTTCTGTTCATGGACTCAGCCTTATTCATTTCCACTTAATCATGGCTTTTTTAAAAAATAAATGTGTTTAATGTGATTATTGAAGCAAAATACATAAAAAAAAAAATACACAACCACAAAGTAAGCCATACTAAAATTACTTTATTACAGCTGATTTCTGTTCAATATCCCTCTGCCCACACAATAGTAAATACAATACAAACAATATAGTAAATTTGATCCTATTTTTAATTCTGCTTATCAATATTTGTACACAATTTAAATCCACTTTTTGTACTTTACCATATCTTATGTAGTATCTTCATAATCTCTCTGACATTCAATAACAAGTTCCACCATCTATACATTTTATTATAGGTTATAAGTTGTAGTGGTAATGTGGCAAACAATACTGACATCTTCAAAGAAATGCAATATCTTTTTCAGAATTTGCCTGTCACCCCATCATCTTTTCAAGCCTTTTTACTTTGGCCACTACACCAGAACCTTGTTGTTTTGTTTCATACATTACATGTGGTCAGCCCAATGATAGGTTACAACCATGGAGATGAAACAAATGCAGTGGTATCTGGGCTTGGCAACTAAGGTATGGCACAGTGTTGGACCATAAAAAGGATCGCTATTTTCTGTCGCTGATTCTCATTCAGTATCCTACATGCTTTCAGTCAGTAGGAGAAATATCTGAACGTTAAAGTCAAACAAATAAAACAAAACAAAATCTAATCCAGGCTGGTGGAGAAGTCTTTCGACTGATAACAAAATCCAGGTTCCCTCACACAAAACTATGACACAAAAGTGAACAAAATGTGTCCGCATAAACAAAGTTGGCATCTATGTGAGGTCTGATTGACCTAACATTCAAACTCTTGGCCGTGGCCTATGAATATAGTAACAATCCAATAAAGATAAATACATTCTCATCTTCTTTACAACATGAATAACTCAAAAGAAAAAAAAGATGACTACAACCTGTTTTGTTACAGTAGCTGGAACTAATCAGTTGGCATAACAGAAAAAAAAAAGTTTCGGGTTCAAACCATATGTAACTTGATACAATGCATACTTTCTAGGCAGAATATATACATAATGAAAGTTAAAATCCCACCTAGAAAGAAAAATATCCCAGCATTTTTGTGTGTCCTCAAATATGATAGGAATAGAGCAACAAACAACATTCAGAAAGAGCCAGCCAGAAAGGGCGGCTCTGAATCAGAGTGGAATGGAGACAAATGGTCAAATGTGTGCAGCGACAGAGAACTAACTCCGCAGTGGAAATACTCAGAGATGGTGACTAAACGAGTGGTTTTTTAAGATGATAGTAAAAGGCAATTTGTCAGTGTACACAAACCAAGCGTAACATTGAGATATGTCCACACAACTTAACACCTAAACTCTGAGCGTGAAAGGTTTACACATGTCACTGTAGTCTGTCAGTTTTTAGAAATCATATTCTTAAAATGTGGGTTTACACTTAAAATTCCTCCAATTAAAAAAACAAAAACAAAAAATCCATACACACACATAAATTCCAGCTTTGTGAGGAGGAGCAGTCACTTTTTTCAACTCCAGAGAATTATCTTTAAAGTGTTTTATATTCTCAGTGTCAAAATGCCAAGTCTCACTTGAATGGAGAGGCTGTTAAAAGGTAAATGGGAACATACTTCTCCAGCGATAGTTCGTTAACTACAAACTGAAGAGAGAGAAAGAATGCAGACATGAATATAATTCAGAGGAGGAAAGGAAGTGTTTTTTGCCACATGTATTTTGCACTTGTCTTGTGTTTTTTTTAAACTGTGCACTGACTAAGTTTTACATGCTACAACGTCAAAATGCAAGCATGTGCTCAATTCAGTCACCCAAGTTTTGGGGTTCAATGACTTGGTGTAACATTATTAACTTAGCACCTCTTAAATTATTAGTGTTGCTTACTTGGGCCCAGTGTTTTCATATTTAGTTGTGCCAAGCCTGCTGTTATGGTCATGACAATTAACTCTAACTTCCTGCCCGCCATAATAAACTCTCCAGTTTACTCACTTCAGTTCATAGAAACTCTAGCCAAAACATACGCACACACACACAAAAAAGCACCATCCTCACATATTCTCTTCACTCGGAATTTAACATGAACACAACTGAGCGCAACAACAGCCATAACTTCACTGACTGGCGATCTCCTTAGTTACAATTGTATTGGGTGTAGTTGTACTCTGTACTTGGGAAATTGCTCTAAAGCAAAAAAGAAAATGGATCACAGCACATCTAAGTCTGACTCCTAAACTTAACAACATGCGTACCAATGATCACTCACCAGGTGTTTTGCGAAAAGAAGTCAACTATTAAATCTCACACACATTTAGTTGTATAAAGTGCTTTGAACAAGGCAGCAGTTTTAAAAGGCACTAATAAAAATAAACAGATGTCTATTAGGATTCTTTATGAAGGCCAATAAGTCACAATTCCTTCTGAGAACATGTACAGTGACATTCTCTGTAACGCAGGGGTTTCCCCCTCAAGTACCATGTGAAGGCATGAGAACTGGTTGCAGATATGCACCAGCAATGTTCTGTTTTTCGACATACATAGGACTTAAACTGTACTGAATATGAGAATCTGAGGAAAATGTCTGAAAACCTGCTAAAATAGGCTAAACAAAAGAAGCTAACACTGATAAGAAATGGAAGAAGGAAATTTAAACTATAAAGATCTGAGACTAATTTCAGTTATCATAGGTTAAAAAGGCACTGTAGGATAGTTGTAGCATATGTGTGAAACAGTTAAGACTAGATTATTTGGCTCTGAATCTGTAATGTTTCATTTTGGTAGAGGAAATAAAACTAACTAAGATAAGAGGAATTGAAGTCATCATGACGACCATTACAGCAGGCTGGCATCACAAGCATCTTCACTCACTATGCTGCGTTTGTAACCACCATCAAACAATTGCCCAGTGTATTACTGAATATGAATGGGGAGAGTGAAGAAGGGAGGTCCTGAATAAAATCAGTTCTGTGATTGTTTGATACATTTAAAAAAGGACAAAATTAACACATGTCAAAGGCTTTTAACAGTGTTTCATGTGCAAAATGAGAGCAATGGCTGTGAGTAGCACAAACTTATGTTTTTTTTTGTTTCTTTATTTTATTCTTTTAAATCCTCCTTAGGAGAGAACTGTAACTAAACACAAATGAAAGTAACATATTGACACTCAAACTGCTTATGTAACATAAATTTTAAGGATCTGTATGTGTGCCGATAAACTGCCGTGAGGGCGGGCTGTGCTTTTTCCAGCCCTTTTGACCTGAGCAACATTTATTTCATCACACATCCACATCTGTACATGGGAGAAATGGTAAATGGTGGGGTAGTGTCTGAGACAAGCAATAGAGCTCTGCCTTGATGTGTTTTTAGATTCCCCGCACTTGGATTCTTGATTCCATGGCTGATGAGGGATCTATGTGTAGGAGAGGTGGGACCCGTTAGATATTTGAGAGGTCACACTGGTGCTCCTGCTCATTCCCTGCTCACTGTGCCCTCCCGAGGGTGTCCTTCCCATCCCCTGGGGGCTGTTCTGAATACCACTGGTGCGTGCGCCCAGAACTCCAGCTGATGGGTGGCCCCATGGTGTCGAATCCCCTCCTCCCTGTATGCCCTGTCCCCAGCCATGCTGCATAGATGCCCCTCCTGGACTGGAGTGATATCGATGGTAACTGCCTTGGTGACTGAACCCTGCACCTGAGCTGCTGCTGCCCCAGTGTGCACCTTGAGAGCTTCCAGATGGGTGCTGCTGCTGATGTTGACACCAACTTACTTGAGCCCCGGGAAAGTTATTTCCCATGGCCTCTGGAGAGATGTTTGATAGCACCATGTTGCTAAAGCCTAGGCGCATACTCTCAGAGTCAAAAGCCTCAACTTCTCTGGCTTGGCGTTCCAGCACGCTCTGGATTCGCGCTGAGCATTCATTCTGCAAGGACTGCATTTCTTCCTCAATCTATAGCAGAAAAGGAGGGAAAAAATTAAATTCATATTAAACTGGTCGCAATATTGTTATGGCTTACAAACATGGCAACTAAAGTAATGTTCAGGACTCTTAAAATGCCAGGACGCTCTCTACTATACCATAGTCCCCCCCCCCCTTTTTTTTTTTTAAAACCTGCTTAAAGGTATATAGTAAACATGTACACAGTGGACATTATTGTTTTTCCTTTCTCTCATTTTAATCATGTTGCAGCTCGTATGGCAGGACAAATTAACTCTTTATCATTATAACAATGAGAAGGCCACTGACCTCATGTAAATCCCATCGCCACTTCACCCACATTGCATGTAAAACAAACTGGATTAACTGAAGGTTGGAGCATTTTGCCCCTTTACATCCAAACTCTGAGACTCAGTAGCTTAAGAAAATATAAATGTAAATCTTAACATGAACATAATTTATGGCGGAGAACCTTTGTTTCCAGCAGGGCCCTTCGGAGTGACACCCTCTGCTCCAGATCTTTCTTTTCACGCTCATGCTGGGCATCTGTCTGCATCTTGATCTTGCTCTGGTAGGCGTTGAGAAGCTCCAGCTCTTGCTGTAGCTGCATTCGTAGGGCTTGCAACTGAGCCTCCTGAGTCTCATCCAGACGAAGCTAAGACCAGTGAGAAGATCACATTCAGGGTCCAAGCAGTAAAACATATACTCAACTATTACTGATGTGGCCATGTGGCCATATCCATTACAGGTAAGAGACTAACAGTCTTACAGTTTTACCAGACTCACCGCCTGAGTAGAAAGCATTTCATTGATAGAGTGGTCATACTGCTCGGCCAAAATGGCAAGTTTGCGGTGCTGCTCTTGCTTCAGCCGTTTAAGGACAGCTTTGTGCTCTGACTTTGGTGTCGTCTCCAGCAGATGGTTCCTCAGTGCTTTATACTGCCTAGTCTGGATCTTGCAAGTGTCCTGGAACTGCTTCTTGATCTGTAGCTCTTTGGACTAGATCGGTGAGAAAGGAGTAAATACTATATGCACTATACTTCCCAACTATTATCTACAGATAATAGCTAGCATGCTTAGAAGTGAGGAAGTACAACCAGAAAACAAAGCACTACATTAAAGTAATTCCGGGTTACGGTCTATTCAGTTTGTTGTTGTTTTTTTAATTAAAACAGTAAAATATCAAGAGGTATAAAGCTGGGCACTCCTGATTCTGAGGCTGACATTTTATTCCTAAATCTGTGCATCTTTTTTTCCAGCTAGTCCTGACCCAAGCATGATGAAGTAGAATTCAAATAGTGCCTAGACAAGCACTTTTACTAAAATTAGTGTCTGAATATTTAATATACACCCATGCTCAGAAACTTCTCCTGACCTTGAGACTTTTGGGTTGCTGGCGAACCTCCATAGCATGTTTGCGTCTAAGTTCTCTCTCCCTTCGCTTGTTGTACTCCTGCTGATTGGTAAGCTCCGTCTGGTGCTGTAGTCGGGTGAGCTCAGCCCTCGTCTTTTGGATGTTGTTTAGCTGGCGGAACTCCAACTCTTGCATGGACTCGTGGTGCCGGAGAAGCATAGCATGTTCCAAGTCCTTCTGGGTTTGACGCTTACTTAGCTCCTAATGATGTCCAAATGGAGATAAACAACATTGACAAGATAAGATTACTTCCAGAACAACAGACCACCGGATTACTTAATATTTGTAACGTACTGTTCAACAGTATAGTGGTAGAGAAAGGTACAGACCTCTCGCAATAGATCCTTTTCGATTCTGTGGCGAGTAGTCAAAATCCTCCTTTTGAACCTGCGGCACTCTAGCTCCAGATACTGCCTCTGTCTGCGCTGTAAATTGGCCTCTTCTTCTGCTTGATAGTTTTGGAAGTTCTCCTTCTGTTTTGACAACCACTCCTGCTTTTCTTTCTTGGGAGTTGACTGGTTTTCATTCAATTCCTAAAGTAATAACAGACTGAAGGTCACTACCAACACTTAATTTATACTGATTAATGTTTACTAACTGCTAGTTTAAAAAGAAAAAAGAAATCTGTATGTATTTCTGTGTCTGTAACATCAATCTGCCTGCCTCTTTAAGTTGCTCCTTGCGAAGTTTGTATTCCCGTTTCTGGTTTTCAAGAAAGCTGTTGAGCTCTTTTTTCTGTTGACTCTGGATGTGTTGCTGGAACTTCTTTTCATCATTGCTAAAGGTTTTTGCCTGATAAAGAAACAAATATAATCAGTTTTTTCTATGCACAATAACAGTGAGCGAATGATAACACTTAATGAACACTTAGAAGCTGAAAGCATACATCTTTCTCCATTGACGCCTGGTGTTTCTTGATCAGTTTCTCCATCTCTTGGGCGAAGCTATTCCTCTGATTCTCCAGCTCCTTGTCCAGACGGAGTCTGTTCTCGTCCATTTCAGTCTTCAGCTTGTTTTCCAGAGCCATCAGCTGTTTTTGATGCTGTCGCCTCATGCGCTTGTAGCCTAATATCTGCTCTCTTAACTCAGAATCTTGCTCATGCTCCTTAATCTGGCGAGTGAGCTAGCAAAAACAAGACAAAATACTTATCTTTAGACATGAAGTTTATAAGGCACACAAGTATTGTGAATAGATTTAATTGCAAGCTTGTTCAAAACACTTCTGATTACATGAAAAAATATATTGCTTGCCTTAAGGTAAACGCTTCTAATAATCACGAGGACACTGGGTGAAAATATTTTTGCCTACCCAGCAGGTATATGCATGGTTATCTGAGATATTAAACAGTTCGTTAGCAATGATGTACAAATGAAATGACAGCATCATTACCACTGAAGCTGTGCGTATTGTGGCAAAGTGTTCACGGTTTCTTCTTGGCCGTGGCGTGTGTGGAGGAGGGGACTGCTGCTCAGTTGGCTGGTTGTGAGTCTGTAAATCTTGGTTACACATCTCTTCTCCCTAAAAGGTGCACAACAATACAGACATTGCAGGCTATTTAGAACCAATCTAAACAATACTCCAGTGAGAATAATACTAATAACACTTTACTTTAAAAGTGAAAGACAAATGAAAGAAAGATGTCTTACTTGTTTGACATGTATGACAGAGCTGTTGGACATTACTGTGTGGTCCCCTTCAATGTCTGCCTCACTTTTGTCATCGCCTGCATCTGTTAAACTATTAACAGAGCTGCTCTGCGAACTGGCACTGATTGACATACTGGGGATGGATTGGTTGCTCCCTACACTGTTCACTGTACCGGTCCTACTACTCACACTTGGTTCTGGCTCCTAAAAGTAAAATAAAGTAGAAAGTAACAAGATTACAACACATCTCGTGTCAGAGGACACAATAGTATGAAAGGCAGAGAGGCAAGCAAGGAGGGGTTAACACAATTTCAAACACACCTCCTCTTCATCTTGTGTTGTTGGGCCATTGCGGACTTCCTGAAACAAGATCTTCTTCATCTTGCGATACTGCAGATTGTCTAGCTCCCGTACTGCATCCTTTGTCCGGTTTATCAAGTCTATTAAAACCGATTCAGGTCGCTCACGCTGGACAAATGCATGCTGGACGAGCAACAGAAAAGCCATTTTGCGTTAAATTTATGAATTTGTCTATAAGGATTCATTACAATAACAAATCGGTCACAATCATTTTTGGCTGATTACCTTTAGGAGCTCCTCAGAGTTTGGCCTATCCTGGGGTAATTTCTGAAGGCAAGAATCTACAAAGTTTCGGAAATAATCCGTCCTACAGTTGGGAGATCATATATGAACAAAGTTTAGAATGTAGAAGAACAACATAAATAATAAATAGACATTATTCAATTTGAAAAACAAAATATGGATCCAATTCTAAACTCACCATTCACTCGACTGCAGTGTGGGGCTGTCATTCTGTGCTATATGGTATAAGGCACTCATTGCATTCATGTTAAAGAGTGGCGGCTTCCTCTCAGCTATGAACCAAGAAACAGGTTACAATAAGAAATGCATACAAGGCAAGTGAGGGTGAAAAAAGAAAAAGCCACATCAGTAATTGAATGAACCTAATGGCGTGAGAAACACTGCTGCTGACTGTGAGCAGTTAACTGAAGTATAAAAGCAGATGTGTGAATTCTAACAATGCAACAGCAAAGGAGCTAGGACATACCTAATTCAATGCAGGTTATACCCATAGACCAAATATCCACCTTTCCATCATATTCACCTTCATCCATGGCTAAAATTACTTCTGGGGCCATCCTGAAAAAAAAAAAAACAAAAAACAAAGAAGGCATCACATTCACTAACTTGCTAACTTGTAAATGATGGTTTAATATACTATATTAAAAATATGCAGGTGATTTGATAAACACAAACAACAACAACAAAAAAAACCCCCACTTGGCTACAGTTCATATTCCAGTGGAAGGCAGGGATGTGAAGCTGCAAATGGGCACCTGACAGCCGTCGCTACGTAACAGATCTGAATCTCAACAAGTAAAAATTGAGTTGGCCTCAACTCTGTTCAGGCAATGCACTTTATCCATGACGCTGTGAAAATATCGCTGGCCATGATTGGTCACTGGTAACTTGGCTGCTCGCAGTGTGAAAGTAGCAATAACATTAGTCTGGAAGCATTTCTTTCCATATTTAGTGATAAGAATGGGGATTTAGAAGGTTTTTTTCACATATAGATGTTAATTATGTTTAATATGTGACAATGTTCTTGTAAACAGATTGCCCATCTGTTAAGAAGGAGACAGGGTATATACAGACATATATAGATAAATTATTATAGTAAGATGTTTTGAATTTTACCAATATGGAGTCCCAACGAAGGAGTTCGCAGGACAGGCGATGGAAGCAGAGCCAAAATCTGCTAGTTTTACCTGCCCTGGCTCTGTCAGCAAGATGTTTCCTGCCTTGATATCTCTGTCAAACACATGACAGGAAATGGTTATAGCAAGACGTAGAAGACAGTGCATGAGGGCTAAAGCAATCTGTGCACAGCATGCTCCTAAAAAAAACTTGAAACACTCACCGGTGAATCATGGTTTGGGAGTGAAGATAAGCCAAACCTTGAAGAGCACCATGTGTAATTGCAGCTATTTCAACTTCCTGCAGAGGTTTCTTGTGAACTGAAGAAGATGTATAATAAGTGATGTAAATCAAGAAAAAAGGTGATGGGGATAAAATGGCAAATACAGGAATGTAATTTCTTCCAAAGTTTTCAACTCACCTTCTAACAAATCGGAAGCAGAGCCAAGGCAATACTCCATTACCAGCTGTAAGGAAATCAGAAGTGCTTTGTGTGAATTTATATTTGGCCCTTAAATAATTAATATATATTAGTCTTACACCAAGATCATCATCATTAGCACAATGTTGTAGAACCTCACCCATGCAGTGTGCTCTCGTAGGTAGCATCCTTTGTACTCTATGGTGTTTGGGTGTTGTATTCGTTGCAGGAATTTCACTTCTTTGATTATGTCTTGCCATTTCTGGGACAACAGGAAAACAACAAAAGGACTGTTACAGCAAGAACAAGTAACAATCATGAATAAACAGTTTATTAACCTAATATAGAACATTTAAGATCATCATACCTCACTGGATTGCTTCCCACTATATGACATCTTCTTGATGGCCACCACATCATTTGTCTGCACGTCCCGTGCCTGAATAATAAACACATTACATAAAACTGATTGTCAAGATTTTTGTGATTTAAGCTACAACGAGATAAATAAGGCAATATAATAAAGGTCCTACTTCAATATAGCTTAATTAACTTTGCATTATGAAACTGTAAAGATTAAATTATATCTATGTGCTTTGAAAAATCAACATTAAAAAGCCCCATTGTGATATCATGATACCTGAGCCAATCTGTATTAAGTCACATGCACAACAGCTACAAGCAGACATGTTGGGGCAACATGGGAACAACATTATGGTAATCAGTTCTTTCTAAACTGACTAACATAAGCAAAGTTTAGGCGTAATATCTGTATTAAAACTTTCTAAATCCATTACACGCATCTAATTGATTTGTGGGTATGTCTGTATGCATGTGTTGTTAAATACTCACAAAATATACAGCACCAAAGCTGCCATGTCCAATTTCATGAAGATCCGTAAAGAGCTTTTCTGGGTCCTCCTTGAAGAAGAGTTCAGCAATTTCGGGGTCCTTGAGGTTCCCCGCCCGACTGTTATTGGGCATAATTAGGGGTTGGGGGCAATGCCGCTGCCGCCAGGAACTATCTGGGTCTGCGACAGCGACGTGAAAGCCCCCACTGATGACTCATCTGCAGGACAGTGGTTTCATGTGTTCAGAACTGAAAGTACAAGAAAAAAACAAGAGTAAACACACTAGCAGAGATGTACATATACATTGCTATTCTAAATTAGAAAGCTACAGCAACACTGGATGGACTGTGAAGCACAGCACACTACAAGAAAAGGAAATGTGGATGTTGTGAAGTAAGATTCACATAAACGCTGAATTACTAATAATACTTCTTAACACTGATTATATCATATTAGAAGGCTACATAAGTGAGAAAGCTCTTAGTTGTTCAGATGAGCAACAGACATGCCTAATAATGTGGGCATGAGAAGGCTAAACAAAGCATGAACTTAACCATGATGTCAGAAATCCTGAGGTAGCAAGAGATAAGTCTCCTGTTTCCATAGTAACCACAGCAATGAAATCAGTGGGCCATGTCCCAACAAAACTGGCCTCACACCTTCAGTGACTGGTGTGTACACAAAAATATGTGAGGAGGATACAAAGACATGCCTGAGAGCTGCCCATCTCCAGCCTGAATGTGGAAGAGAAATTGAGCACCTTCACAGTGTTAATAACTGAAGGAAAACTCAGCATTCTACTGAAGGGATGACTGGTTAAACCTGCAGGTACATGGAAAACATTCTCAAACGCAGCAAACAGCGTACATGCATCTTCCTAAAAGTGATCAAAGGGTTTGTTCAACAAAAAAAAAAAAAAAAGTTTATTCAAAGGTTATATTTATTAGTTTATTAAAAGTATTGTTTGAAACCACTTATTCAAAGTGGTGTCATACCACAGTAACGGCTTAGTTTTCCTTTGCCCTGACTTTGGAATATCCACAACAGAAACACTCATTACAATTAAAATAAATTACTTGTTTGTGATTCACACCATGTGGGAAAATGACATCTGAAAAGCAGCGTGCCTTTTCATAAGTGGTGTCTTACTGGAAGCAGTCAAGTGCGCCGCCTTCTCGTGAATGTAAACAAATTAAACAAATAAATAAATAGATCAAAATAACCAAAAAAAATAATCACAGCAGGGTGTGTGGGTTAACATAATATATCAAAAGCTCAATATAATTTCACTGGGGTTATGGGGTTAACATGTTTAGCTCTTCATGATGTCAGCAAAGCCAATACCAAAATTATGGAAAAAAAACCCCAACAACAGTCATTTTGTTAGTCTGTTTTTTTTCAGTACATCACAACAATTGCTCCATCGTGTAGTAACACATTCACCTTATATGCAAAAGATACCCGGTTTGAGACCGAGTGGAGACACTAAACTTAGTTTAAGGAGTCACAAGCTAGTATAAGCCTAGTGCCAAGCAAAGACAAATGGAGAGGTTGTGTCAGGAAGGGAATGTAGTGTAAAATCTGTGCCAAAACAAACATACTGATCCATCTGCTGTGGCGACCCTTAGGAAATAATGGAGCAGCCAAAAGTCACTGGCAGAGTATGTATCGACACTTCTGGAAGTGATGGGGGCAAAAACGCCTACAAGTGTTCCAGTCTATCTTTACATGATGAAGGAGGAGGAGGAGGATGCCCATGAGCCCAGGAAAAACTACACATGGAAGATGGCTACGACTATAGCGGCCACTATAGCGCAGGCTCTACTCATTGATATAAAAGGCAGTATGAGTAGCGTGTGGAACTACTTTGTGTTATTATCCTGAAATACACTAACCTTTTCCTTTTGGAGACACCTGGCACTGCCATTGTGAAATCACTCATGCACCTAAATGTTTGCAGTGGCTAACTATCAATAAAATGTTAACATTTTAAATAATGTTTTAAACCACCATGACAGTGATTTAAAATGACTTTGTGCGATTAAAGGTATTTTATGTCCAAGTACATCAAATTGGGTATTGAGACTCATGCAATTCTACTGATATTGATATCAACTACCAAATTTCAGGTTATCATGATGTCTCTGCCTTTTAAAAATACAGAAATTAATAAAAGATTATTGCTAAGCCTGCAACACCACACTCAATACTTTACTTTCCATTATCACTTTGAAACAGCTTCACTACTGTAATACTAATGTAGACTGTAAAAGATCACCGAGAAAGGTTTACTGAGTCCATTCGGCTCAGATGATCAGTTGCAAACAGATGCAGGGCTGACGCTAGAGTCACAAGACTTCTTTCCCAGCCTGGGAGAAACAGCCCCCAGTTCCAAGCAGACATCTTTTGTCTCACAACAACACTGAACAACTCACTATACTACACAGTTGTAGCCACAGCTCTGAAATAAAGCCCCATTACCATGTGGGACTGTGGCTCTTTATTGCCATTGTTCTTCACTACATTGTTTCTCATGAATGAGCTTTGTTGTCATATCTCATGATAGCATTTTCAACTTGTGAACATGTGAGCACAAAAGTGAATGATGATAACTGATACTTTCATTAAAAAAGAGGAAGAAAACAACAAACACAAATAACAAGATCAACAACAATATAAATACCCTGGTGTTCCAACTTGCACAAATGCATGCACAAGAATGCAGCAGGACAGGACAACAGAGCTGGAGGGCTGGAATTCTCAATGTATGCCCTCACTGCGCTGCATTTCTCAGCATTTCCTGTTCGTGCAGCTATAGGGAGGTAGGAATGGGCCTTGCTGAGCATTTTCACTAGTGATTATCTGTCTATCTTGGTATTGCAGCAATGGCACGCCTTCTTAAGTGCGCCGCAATTGAAAAAAGTAAAACATTTTTCTTTCCATGTCCTAGAAGCACTTAAAAAATACAGGTAGTTTTCATTACTTTGAAGAACCTATTAAACAAATGTAAAAGTAATGGAGGTCATTTAAGACACCTCCGTTTGGCACGCTAATCTATGGCACAACATAGCACAGGGTTTACGTCTGTTTCACCCAAAAACAAACAGAAACGGCACTGTAACATTGTAGCCAGTGTATCTTTATGCCTTCAAGTATATTAAGTTAGTTGGTAACTAGGCACCAGTTACCCAAGAGGAATGAGGGCGATAGATCTGAAAACCTTTAAAATATCCAACGTTTGCCCAAACTAAGATTGGTGAGGCAAACAGCAGCGCAGCATTACCTGCTGCGTTTTTACCTGTCTCCTCCTCCTAGAGTTTCAAAACAACCGGAATTTCACAGATTATTTGGTTGGGATTCGTTAAAAGTTAACACTTTCCCACAGCGGTTTTAAGCGTCATGTTAAAACAAATCACATCAAAAAGACGGAAATATAAAAAGACAGCAGCTTGGGAGTGTGATGTCAGCTACACACACCAAACTTAACGTTAGCCAAGTTACGTGTCATATGGCGAAACAGCCCAAGCATAATTGGCGTCGTGTTTACGACGTGAACAGCTGAACATAAACATGGATAATGTGGAATTAAGCGACCTGTAAGAACTCGCTTATCAGAAAAAGCTAAATTAGCAGGCTAACGTTTGTTATGTTTGCTAAGTTAGCTTAGCCAGTTAGCTGAAACTCACCCTCTTTTGACAGGCCAGGCTTCAGCGCTGTGGAGAATGTCGCTAATTCAAAACAGTTTGGGATTTGAAAAGTATCCCCTCCGTTTCATCGCCAGTGAGGCAACTTTGTGCGCCAAATCCTTGTGGTTCTTCACGCTGTCAGTCGATTATAACGCGCACATTTGTGAATTGTTACAGGTTAAAATCCCCACCCTTCAAGTAACTGGGGTGCCAGAGCAGTCAGATCCCACTCCCAGACAGGTCCAAAGATGGCTGCCGAGCGATCCGCTGCCGCCTCCCTTCGTGGAAATGCGTCGGGGGAAATGTGAGGGAAGTTCAAACACCTCCAGAACCGCATTAAACAAGCCACAATAATGTCCGCCTTATCGTTGGGGGGGAAAAAACCTCGGGATTTAACCTCTCACGCTGGCAGACTAACCGTAGCCGTTAAGACGTGTGTATGTGCCAGGCTGTCCGTGCTCCTCAGCGCAAACAGCAGTTCCGCCCTGCCTGTTGAATTTGCTGTAAACTCTCCCTGACCCATGTACATCCAGAGGCGGAGACACTGGAACATCATTAACGAACACTGGACCTGCGATCACGTTCATATATTTTTTTTTTTTATCAAAGTTACTTTTAATAATTTCATTTTTGACATTTCTGGCGTAAGATGTGAGTAGGGGGGGCTTTATAAATTTAATATGTATTTTAAATGAAAGGACTTGGTTATCGATGATGAGGAAATACAAGAACATTATAGAACTGAGACAGACTGTTAGAGAGCCCAAAGGTGGACAGTAGCTGTATTTCACAGTAGTACTGTATATTCATGAGGCAGTGGAACATCTTTGGCTTATTACACATTTGCCTAACAAGGGAAAGCTGTTTCGATTCCGTGAGGAGACACAACTCTCTTGGGAGTTGCGTCAGGAAGGGCATCCGGCGTTAAACTCCGGCAACTCAAATATGCAAAGCTACCCGCTGTGGCGACCCCTTGTGAGTAAGGGAAGCATTGTATGCAGTTTATTGTATATTAAATTTATCTATTTGTTCATCCATTCAGAAGTGGAATATTTCTTTCCTAATAGGGGCACCATTGTTAACTTTCCGTAAGCAACAACTCATTGCTCCACATCACTTTTTGTTGCTTTTGTTTTGTTTTCTTAAATAATAAGAACATGAAAACTAACAGAAAAATACAATAAATGAATGGATACACAAAGCTACCCAGGGGGAATGTTAACACAGACATGTAAGATAGGTTGTAGCAGTTTATCTATCAAAAACGCAAGTTAACAGAAAACAAGTGATCTCAAGGTAATTCCGGTAGATTGTACAATGCAACAGAGGGTCTGTATCTAACAGCAATCACATAATCACACTGTGGCCATGAGCAGCCACATGACTACAGTGGGGAGGAAAAACTCCCTTTTAGCAGGAAGAGACATTTGGCAGAACCAAGCTCAAGGAGGAGCAGCCACATGCTACAACTGGAGTTAATGACATGCATTTGACATGTAAATGTATTGGGTGTGACAAGAAGGAAATGCAGAAGGAATGCTCATTGTATCATAGGAAATCCACCGGAAGCCTGAGGCTATAGCACAATAGCTAAGGGACATGATCCAGCCCAGCTTTCTTAAAAAGGAAAGATTCATATGCTCATTTCTAATCCTTGCCACTCCATCCTGCTCACTCTCGTTAAAAATCTTAATATCTTCAGCTCTGCCACTTCCAGCTTGGCCTCCTGTCTTTTTGTTAGTCCCACTCTCTCCAGACCATACATCATAGCAGATCTCAATACCATCTTGTAAACTTTCCCTCTTTTGGTGCCATCCTTCTGTCACAAATCACCCCTGACACTGCCTGCACTCACTTTTTCACCACTCTTTGTGGACCATCTGTTGCTTTTGGTGGTTGATCCCAGATATTTAAACTTATCCACCTTCATGACATCTATTGCACTTTCACTGTTACACCCGTCTCCCCCTCATTCCTCATTCCACATGTACTCTGTCTTGCTTCTACTTTTCACTCCACTTCTCTTCAGAGCATACCTCCACCTCTTAGGCTTTCTTTCTCCTCCTCACTACTCTCACAAGAGATCACAACATCATCTGTAAACACTGCAGTCCACAGAAACTCCTGCCTGACCTCATATATCAACCTGTCCATCACCACTGCAAACAAGAAGGTGCTCAGAGCCTGATGTAATCCCACGCTGCACTCATTTGAAGCTCTGCAGTGGTGAGGTGTGGTACTGCACATCTCACCACTGGCTGAGTCTGATCTAGTGACAGTCATTGCACTGGCCTTATACATGTCATGCATCAGCCTCACATATTTCTCTGTCACTCTTGACTCCCTCATACAGTACCGCAGTTCCCCTCTTGGAACCCTGTCATATGCTTTCTTCCATCCACCGAGGCACAGAGCAGCTACTTTTGACCTCATTTACACCTCTTCATCAACACTATCAAAGTTCAAATAATGCTTATCCAAGCTTTTATTTTGAAGAAAAGCTTTCCGGAAGACACGTCCCTATCGTGACGTTGCTGCAAGTGCGGAAGTAAATTAGCTGACATACCCACATGGTGGAAATGGCTGCTGATGGGGAAAAACAACAGGGCCACAGACCCGGCATATACAAACAAAAAAATAAAGGACACAAACATGGCAAGCACCGGACGAAAGGAGAAATTGAAAGGGAAAACAAAGGCAAGTCGCGTCCAGCTGCACAGCGTTAAACCTGAGGCTTACATGTGTGTTGTTAGCATGTAGCGGTTGCTTCTGCAAGTACACGTGTTGGGCTTTAAGTGCTCAATCCTTTCAGTACAGTATCTTATATCGTAGCACTTTTCTTTTAAAGGTATTTAGTGAAAGTCTGTATTCGCTTGCGAGCCTCGTTTGGTGTTTAACTGGAGTTTGACAATGAGCTTCAGCCATTTAAACGTGGTCCGGGAATCTTCCAGATATCCAGTTACTGGAAAATCAGAGGACTTAACACTCTGTATTACACCTAGAAAATTTATCATTAAAAACATTTTTGTTCTATTTAAATTCAAGCTCACATTCCGACTTATAGACGTTTTACACGTGATCTGAATGATCGTCAGATAGTAACACTACATGTCAAGCAGTACAGCAATGATAGTTCATGCTATAATTTAATGTTAATTTCATTTCATTCAGCGTAAAGCAGTACACAAACACATTTGGACACCTTGTAGCTTAAACAAATATATCCAGGCAAAAGTCTTATATCTGTAAACAAACCTAAATTTTGTGGATTAGTGAATTTGTCGGCATTTTACATTTATTGGAATGTCTGAAATACAAAGTAACGTGGACACTTTAATAAAAAATTATTTGAGCACACGTTATTAACATACAGCCAGATGACCCAATCGTGCCCTAAAGAGTACACACAATAACCCCCACTGCTCAATAAAAGCCAGGAATGTTGATTTAAATGACTGTGAAGTGTCTGCACTGCAGTTAAACTGGATTCCAACAGAGGGCGCTCCACTAATGCGTGAGAATAAATGATTTTCTTCGATAAGCTAAAAGACCTTATGTATTATGGCTGATGGATAATCATCCAGCCGGCTTGTGCTGTTATTCAACATCATATATGCTGTCAGACCTTGGCAGTGATGTGTCATTCATCAATATATCAGTTATAAATAAACCCCAGTCTCAAACTAAAAAAATATATTCACATATAAGGCAGTGTGGTAGTTAAAAACAACAAAGGAATGTTCGTCTCATTGTTGTTCATTGATGCTTCGTATGTACTGCAGTGGTATCAAAGTTGGTTAGTAAAAATAGTTTAACATAAACAGAACAACATAATGAAAAATTATTTCAGTTAATTGATATTTATTATTATGAGTATGGATTTGTTCATAATTTGTCTTCAATATGAAATTCATTATTATTCATTCACTGATGCACATGTGTACTAATACTAAATGGTAAATGTCAGTCATTGTACAGTCTGTATTGTAATATGTTTTATCAGTTACATGTGCAGTAATGCATATTTGACGGTTGGCAATTGGCTTTAAAAGCTAAACAAGAATTTAAGTGGACTGTTTAATGTAAGTAATCATTTTATTGGATTATCAGAGTATAACACTACAGTCTTGTCTGCAGACTTTAGCCAGCGGGGACAACAGCAATTTTCTGGGGGCTCCTGGTGAAACCAGCATATCAGTTTCAACTACAAGTGGGATACAAATGAAAACCAGAAAACTCTTGGAACAAAAATGACTGTTTCTTGTCTATGGAGTCTGCTTTATCGCTTGTTATATAAAGTTTGACACATAGCTGTAAAAAAGAAAATGTTCTAACAAAGCATAGTGCCATTTCTACTGAATTCATTGACTATGAAACAAATCGGTACTGTGCATATAAAATTTAGTCCAGTTGTCTAATGTGTGGTCTTTTGCTTACTTTATTTATATCCGCATGACCCTCTGGGGGCGGGGAAGCTTTGTCTGCTGCAACAGCTGCGCTGTTGTGTTGACTTGAACTTCATTCTGCAGGTGGTTTTGATTGGTTGCCTTGCCAGCATATGTTTTAAAGCAGCAAAGATATTGTAAAAAATCAAACGGCCGATGTTCACACACTGTTCTTGTATCTGCCGAGATTTACTGACATCTTAGACTTCAGCTGCTTTAACATTGTGCAGCAGAGTGGAGCATGATCCATGTGTGTGTGTTAGAATAGAAGTTCTTTCTAAGCAGCTAGGTTGTGGGTTGTAGTAAGGCCTATATTAAAAGAATACTATACACAATGTATAAATTAATAAATAACTTGTGTTGCAATGTCTCACAGGCAGAGTGTCGGTGACAGTCCTTACCAAAAAACAGAGGAAGGAGCAAAAGAAGATGGACAGAAGGCACAAAGCCAACCAGCTGCGCAAGAATAAGAAAGACATGGTAATTTAAAATATCACATGATGGATCGCTGTTCTTAAATTCTTAATGTAACGAATCTGGAGTTGCTTGAGTTTCTTTCTTTCTTCCCAGGTCCTGACAGAAAAGCGACGTCTTGGCAGCAGGGATGGTCCTCCTCATTTGGTTGTTGTGGTGTCCCTACATGCTCAAGTCGATGCTGGAGCCATCACTAAGCTGCTTCGTGGAGAAGGCGCTGGGGGCATTGTACATCATGACCGGTGCATCAGTGGTGTCAGTGACAGTTTTGGGCTGATTTTGCCTCGTTTTAAACAGAGGTTCACCTTTCTAAGTCAGAGTACAGGTAAGCATTAGAAAAGAGATTTCCTTTGGAAAAAAAAGTGAGCCAGAAGCACAAGTAGTGTTGCTTCTGTGATATCTATTGATGTAATTTTAGTTTATCAAATGTAAAAGACATTACAATTTGAGAATTTTGTTCATAGAATAAGTAAACATCCCTGGTAATGCTGACACACTTGTGACATACTGTAGACTACCATAGAAGAATAAGAAGTTAAGTCAGATAGGTTACTGTACTTTAGATACGATTTTTTAAAATCTATTTATATTTTGTGTTGTAAAATTGATGTTGTGTTCAGTAAATGACATTCTAAAACAAATATTTTAAAAATGTACTCGTTTTTTTTTGTGTGTGTGTCTTTAACACTTCTGTAATCTCTTTTTATAGCTGACATGCACTCCCTACTGGATGTGACAAAGATTGCAGATAGCCTTGTATTTGTGTTGGACTCTACTGAAGGCTGGGACACATATGGAGACTATTGTCTCTCTTGCGTCTTTGCTCAGGGTCTCCCCAGCTATGGTAATTATAAATCTTCTTTTTTTTTTTAAATTTAATTGACTTCGTTTCTGATGTGCCTCTACTAAGCCCTTGTCTCTTTCCCATATTCAACCTACATAGCACTGGTGTGTCAGGGTGTGTCCGAGCTCCCTGTGAAGAAGAGGGTTGAGTCCAGAAGAGCTTTGTCAAAGATCACAGAGGCCCGTTTTCCTGATGCTCGTCTCTTCCCGCTGGACTCCGAACAAGATGCCACACTACTTCTCAGACACCTGGGGACTCAGAGACAGAGAAAGTTGGGTTTCCGCTCCAAACGGTCACATCTCATTGCTGAACATGTCACTTTTATACCCAACAACCCTGTTGATAGTACAAGTGGAGCCACTGGCCTGGGCACACTCTGTGTGTCTGGGTATGTCCGTGGCCGCCCTCTGCGGGTTGACAGACTGGTACACATCAGTGGTCATGGTGATTTTCAGCTCAGCCAGATTGATGCCCCAGTAGACCCTCTTCCTCTGAACTTAACAGTGTCCAGACCACTGAAGGCGAGCAAAGGAGGAGATGTTGACATGCAGGTAGGTGTTGCTGCTTTTTTTTAATACTTTAACTTGGCAAATGTACATACAGACCTGATAGCGTATACTTTATTAAACAATAAATTATATAAATGACTTCATTTATTGCTCTACTGCATCGCCAAAATTAAAACGTTTTTTTGGGAGTTTTACCTTGCTTTGGACTTTTTTGATAGGTTGTATTATGGATATTTGTTTCTCACTTGCATCTATTTTTATCAATGTAATATTACTGTTGCATAACAATTGGAATTTACCCCTGCTAAAAATCTGTGCATTTTCCCCACGCTGTTTTTAACCATTAAAACTAATTCAAAGTGAATATAATGAATGGTGGTCAGTTGGTTTAAATGCGAAGTGAGACTTTAACACCTTTAATTGTTTTGGAGTGTTAGTGCATCTAGTTTAGTTGATATGGGTCACATTTACCTGCTCATTTGCGTTTCCCACAGGATGGAGGTGAAAATGAGGCCCCTGTGAGGGTGCTCATGAAAGCGGACCCATCCAACAGGGAGAGTCTGCAGGCAGAGGCTGAGGTGGATCCCATGGACGGAGAGCAGACATGGCCAACAGAATCGGAACTGCTGGAAGCTGAAGGTGAAGAAACAGAATTTATAGATAATGCTCTCAGAAAATGATGATGACTAAAATACAAAATGACAGATCTTGTGTTAGAACAGTCACACTTGATTTGAAGTTACAACTATATCACTTTATACTTTCAAGTAGTGGGAAACTGTCTGACTGATGTAAATATATATAACTTAATTGACAGTTTAATAGACACAACAAGCCAGTTAAACAAAGACTTTGCTATAATGTTATTGATGTACGGTAAAAATTTGGATGGTTACACATAGCTGAAGTAATTCAGTCATTTCTAGTAAATAGAAATGAGTAATGTGCTTTTCTTGATGCAAGAGTATACAGTTTATCATGCCAGGAAAACACAGGATTCAAAGTTGTTTTTGATGTTTCTCTCTTTAGAAGCCAGGAAGAAAAAACGTGTAATGAAGGTCCCTAAAGGAACATCAGACTATCAGGCCACGTGGATTGTTGATGAAGGTGAGGAGGAGAATGGCGACATGGATGAAGAAAGTAGTGACAACGATGATGATGATGACATGATGGATGAAGCCATGGATAAAGAGGATGGGGAGACTGACTCTCAGGTACACATTTAAAGTCATTTTGACATAAGTCTTTAATGACACAGTGAATCAGAAAATAAATAAAATGTATCAGTTTAAATGTTCCTTTTTAAAAACTTTTCACAAAAAAGACAGGTATAAAGTTTATAATGATACGACGGCCTAGCCTTGCAAAATGCGATACACTGAAAAATGGGCATTAATTTAAATGGACATAAATAGTATTTTTTTTTAATAAAGCTCAGGTCAGGATAGAATCTAAGCAGAGATGCTCAGACATCTCTTTGTTTAGCCAGCTCGTCTGTCTAGCCAGGTCTTGAGGTCTACTGGTTTGTTAACGAGGCGTTCCCAAGCCAGCCAAGATGTAGTCTGTCCAGCTTGTCCTCAGTCTACCTTGGTCTCTTCCTGGGTTGGACATTCAACTCACCTAGGAAGCATGCAGGAGATATCCTAGGCTCATGCCCTCACCATGTCAACTAGCTCTTTTCAATGGAGGGGAGAAGCAGCACGACTGTGAGTGACTCTGCTTTTCACCCCATCTTTAAGGCTGAGTCCCCCTTTGGAGGAAACTAATTTCCCGTGCCTGGATCCCTGTTCTTACTGTTTCAGTAACTACAGCTTTGTCTTCCTGCTTAGCTCTCTTCGTAACAGCAGTCTGTTTCAGTGCAGATACTGCACTAATCATCTTTCAACCTCTTGCTCAATTCTTCCCTGACTTGTGAGCAAGATTTAAAGATACTTGAACTGCTCTCAATGGGGCAGGTTCCTAACCTGGGGTGGACACGCCATGATTGAAGAAGTGCTCTGTTTCAAGCCATGAGGCCTGAGTAGGCTCAGACTTAAAAAAAAACAACAGCACACGAGTCTGCCTACCTGTGGGCACACCACCAAAAATTAAAGCTGGATAATTTACCACTGTGGTAAGAATAATAAAGCATGCTTACATGCTAAAATTGAATAATTCAGAGAAGCCCTTAGTCCGTAGTATCATATTTAATAAAAAGTTTAACAGCATTTTACTGCAAAACAAGGTACAGTAAGTTACCAAGTACTTAGATAACAACGCTTTCCATGGAAAATACCAGAGACTCACTACAGGATTCAGATGACTTGATTACGACAGGTTTTTCATTCTAGTATGGATGATGTAGAGGGTTCGTGTGTCAGTGATTGTACAAATGTTGTTATATTTGGATTTTTTTCTTTCATTTCTCATTTAGTAGTTTGACCAGAAGTTCAGCCAGAACATACCTTTTATGGTTATTTTTTTGCGCGGGGTCGTGTTGTCATAGCAACAGTGTAGCTAATGTCAGGCGGTGCAGTCCTGTGGAGAATGATGAGGATGGTAATTTGTGAAGAAGCAATAAAGTGTTGGCGGTTCCGGGGCTGAAGCGGTGCATACGTGACCCACAGGCAGTGCACCTCACTGCTGAGAGGCACTGTTTATTTTCTCAGTGTCTGACTCTGGCGTGTAGTGCCAGGCTGCTCACCACAACAATAGTGTTTGGAGCAGGAATCCCAAGAGAAGCCTCCTGTCTTCCTGTCTTGTGAACAGAACTTCCTGTCTGGACGAAGGGAGGGGTTGGCCATTTATTTATTTCCCACTCCGCTTGAAAAGAAGTCAGGGAAACTTTCCTTATGCAACAGGTTCATTACGATCTGTGATTGTTATTAGCATGCATTTGATGTCAAAGTTAGCGCACAGGCATACGTATCTAGACGAAGGTAACAATAGTGGAAAGGGTACTTCAAATGATAATGATTATTATTACTATTGCAGCAAGGATGTTGGAAAGGTTGTGAATCAGCCGCATGCTGAGAGCTTTCCGCTCTTGCGTCTGGCTTCTCCTGTAATTTGCCAGCCAAGGGAGCACAGCAAAGCATGTCTTCTTTGATGATTCATTTCCTTATCCAAATATGTTGCCCTTGGATGCTCAATTTCTAGATATTGTTTTAAGAGTGGATGTCTTGCACTGGAGAGTGTCGTTACGTAACACACTGAATTCAAATGTATGCAAAGCAGGGATTCCCATAGTTTGAATTCGGGCAATTACTTATCCCATTCACACATACAAGGCCCCTCAGTGCTGTTTGTTTATTGTGGCGGAGTTGTTGGTTATGTTACATAAATATTTTCTATAATTAGGATCGTTTTGATGTTATTTGTTTTCCTGCCATTTGTGTCTGGTTATTGTTAATACTGGCAGCAACTAACAAAGTAAGTGTTTTGTAATAGTAGGACAACAATATTGTACATTACAGCAAGAGAACATTATCCAGGAGTAAGGCTGGGTGATTTTGTTTTTGGCTATATCATGATATATGATATATATCATGATATATATCACGATATGTTTAACTAGCCTCCAAAAACAAATGTTATATTCAACCATATATATCATTCATACGGTCACTGTCTGTGGTCAACACAGACCTTTTTTTTTTGTCGTATGGGATCGCTTTGGCAAACGAAGACGCCAGTGTCATCTGCTTCATGGCTGGTTTATTTAAAGTTTTCTGTGGTGTGTGGGGAGATGTTGACATGCGGACTTTGAAACATTCCTCATTTTGCAATGGATGACTTCTCAGGTGGTGGAACAAATTTGTGGTGCTGGGACCTTTTGTGGCAATGGTTTTATGCCATGTTTTGCAAATTATGGCATTTTGTTTGACATGCTCCTTTTGAAAACCAAACCACTGCCAGTAAACGTTTCTCTTTGGAACTAGCTCGTCTGACTCGTCTTCAGTTACAGTCTCATTCACTTCCTCGTCTGAAACTTTTGCTGTCACCATATTTTTCCCTAGCAGGTAGAATATAAACACGCATGCTCAGCGCAGTGTGCCGTGCAGAAAACCTTCTGCTTTGGAGGGAGGATTAGTGAAGCAATCTTTTACAAAAAGCTCATAAAAGCGTAATATTACCAGGGCAGTTTATACTCAATGGTTCCGATAGACCCATTTTAACCATCGTACGTGGAAAAACTTTTGATACATGAAGTATATTCAATATATCACCCATCCCTACCCAGGACAGCTGTTTAACTCAGTATATTAGGATTAGAAGCTCAGGGTTTTAAAAAGAGGGAGCCAGACTCATAGCTGGTAAAAGGTTATTTAAAAATGTTTTCAGTGGTCTTGTAATTTGAAAATATAGTTTGTTTGTTATCTGAGTTATATCTACTATATAATGCTGAAATTTGGCCATATAAAGTTTTGTTTGGGTGGCAAAAACTACTGTGAGGCTAGCCGTATTCCCCTTGTGGCCCATGACCTTCCTTCCTTCCTTCCTTGAATTAACCAAGTGTTATCTCTGTCACTGCATTTGCTGTTAGTAAATGCCAAAGCATCAAAGCTTCTTCACTGATCACTAAAAATGAGTACAATGATTGTTGTGTTGATGGTCAGAGAGCAGCTTGCATTCTTTGTTCAAACCTCTTGTACTAAATTTGTCCTGTGTCCTTTCTGCCCAGGACCCAGGTTCATGCTGTGATTCAGAAGAGGAAGAGGAGGAGGAGGAGGAAGAGGTGTGCTCCACAGAGCGAGCAGGTGCAGATCAGCGCTATGATGAACATATGGATGAAGCTGCCGAAGAAGAAGGCCTAAAACGCTACCGTGACGCTCGAGCCAATGAAATGTTCCCCGATGAGGTGGACACGCCCCTCGACACTCCAGCTAGAATCAGGTCAGTAGCGTTTCTTTTATGTTTTTTGTTTCTTTTACATTTCCTTTTGGGATGGAATATTTATTGTTTCCTGTTTGTTTGGGTTGCCGTCCTGTTCTCGCAGGTTCCAGCGTTACAGGGGGTTAAAAAGTTTCCGCTCGTCACCTTGGGACCCCATGGAAAACTTGCCCCTCGACTATTCACGTATATTCCAGTTCCAGAGCTTTGAACGCACTCGCCGCCGCATATTGGCTGAGGCTGCAGCTGAGGAGGATGGAGCCATGGTAAAGTAGACAACAGTAGTTGTCTTCAGCTGTAAATGCTCTCATGTTTAACCATGATTTTTGGCTTCACTCACTCTGCTGTCCTCCACGTTTCAGGATGGCTGGTATGTGACCCTGCACATCATTGATGTGCCTTTTTCTGTGATGGAGAGTGTCCAGTCAGGCAAACCTCTGGTTCTCGTGTCTCTCTTGCCCCATGAACAGAAGGTATTCACATCTGAAAATGTTTCCTTTTGTAAGAAAAGCTGCACCAGCTACACAGAATAATTTTTGCTGACCTCATGTTTTTTTCTTCTGTGCACAGATGTCAGTCATGCATGTTTTGGTGCGGAGACACCCCAGTAACACAGAACCGATCAAATCTAAAGAGGAGCTTGTGTTCCATTGTGGATTTCGGAGATTCCGAGCCTCTCCCATCTACTCTCAGCACACATCAGGTAGAAAACCTGCTGAATTCATCCAGTACATTCATCAGAACAAACGGCAGCAGTGATCCTGCATAAACAAACTTAAATCAAACGCATTGCCAGAGATGTATCAATTCAGGGCTAAGGGCTTGTAACGTCCAACTTCCTGCATTCTTGACTGACCGGTAACTGACTGATCAGTCTAACTAACATATCGTTTATTGCTTGGCTATAGCTATCAAGAAGAGATAAAGCTTGCCAAACTAAGTCACAAACCGCCATAATGTTTGTAACAGCAAACCAAATCAAACTGTTAAATCGCCCTCACCGAGCTGAACATGGGCATTTTAAATAACCTAACAAAGTAACGTGGTTAAAGCGAAAACTATCCAGAGTTTAGAGCTAGCCGCAAGCTAGCAGCCTCGGTATGAGCAAAAGATCTGACCAGTTATGACGAAAATTATGGAGATGAGAGAAAAGGATATCCTGTTATCTGGTGAGTTTATAAACACAACCTGACATTTGCTTTGTTATATAAATATGTTGTACCTGCTTCTGTTTGGCAAGGTAAAATATGTCAGGTAAAGGTGGATGTACAGCAGCTCATTTTGAGTTACTTATATTTGCCTCTTTGCAAAAGCAGAGCACTTTATTTTCACTTGTTTCACTGAGAGAAGTTGCTGTAACTTACTGCAGTTGAGGGCAAAAATCGGTTAAAAAAAAAAAACAACAACAACAAAAAATCAGATATCATAACCAGCCAAGATGCAGATAAATGCAGTGTTTTAACATCTGGTTCATATTACAAGTAAATCTTGTAATATTGAAACACACCTGGTGCTAATCTAGGATCTATTATTCCACAAATTTAGTGATTATGGGTCACCTGGAACTCGGTGGGTTCATTATACCACTTGATTTTTTTTATGATGTTGAGACGGTGTCCTTAAACAGAACCACCTCTATGCATTTGCATTACGGGAGTGCTATTACTGTAATATTTGTTGTTATAATGCTAAGCTGTGTTCTTTTGAAAAAAATGTATAATAAGGTATCATCCAGTAAAAGACAAACTTAACCTTTTTATTATTAAAATAACCTTTTTTATTATTATTATTATTATTATTATTATTATTATTATTATTGACATTTTAATTAAGATGTGTCGATCTTAAGCTGAAAAAGTCAGAAACTGAAAAATGTCTTTCCACCATGTAAGGTCGACTTTCGGTTCTTTACAAAACAAGAACTGTTAATCAAGTTACTTTATTAGTATAATGATCTTAAAAGCTACTTCTGGAAACAAGATATCTGTTGGATATATTATTATTATTATTATTAATAAAATCTTTTTTTTTTCTCCACCTTTTTTTCTAGCTGACAAGCATAAGATGGAGCGCTTCCTCAGACCAGATGCCCCCGCTGTAGTGTCACTGTATGCCCCCATCACCTTCCCCCCTGCAGGAGTCCTGCTTTTTAAGCAAAGGAATGATGGTGAGATGGAAAGTCCTGTTTACATCAACATGAGTAAATTGAATTAGTGGCCTGGCTGCCCTCAAGTTAAACTTTAGACCATTCATCCTGTTGGTGGTTTTGATTAATTATCCACTTAAGCAAATTCTGTACTGGCCTTTGAGCACGTGTTCTTCTTACTGTGTCTTTCTAGGCATCCAGGACCTTGTGGCTACAGGCAGTCTGCTCAGTTGTGACCCTCAGCGTGTTGTGCTAAAGAGGATTGCTCTGAGTGGACACCCATTCAAAATTAACAGGCGCTCTGCTGTTGTTCGTTACATGTTCTTTAACAGGGGTGAGAGGACGTTCTCATACTGTTATTACTGTCACTGCAGACATAATTCCTAATTTTTTCATTAAAATTTTCTTGACTTTCTTTTACAGATGATATTATGTGGTTCAAGCCAGTGGAGCTGCGAACAAAATGGGGTCGGAGAGGTCACATCAAGGAGGCCTTAGGTGAGAAAATTTAAGAATAAAACCCTGTGTCTGTGTCTCTGTGCCTTATTTGCTGTGGATTCTTACTGCCATTTCTTATCTTTCAGGAACACACGGTCACATGAAATGCGTGTTTGACAATCAGCTACGCTCTCAAGACACTGTGCTGATGAATTTGTACAAGAGAGTGTATCCTCGGTGGACGTATGACCCCTATGTGCCCGCGCCTTTAACTTGGGTGAAGAAAGAAGGCACTGTGGAAATGGAAGACTTGGATATGGAATAGTGGAGGGACAGAAGGACAAGCCATGTAATAACAGAAACATCCAAGTGGTTTCAGGACACTTTCAAAAAGTGGAATGCGTATTAAATAAATCTATTTTGATCCAAAGTTAAGCTATCTTGTTCCATTTTGCATCCAAGCCTCAAACATGCTGCAGAGTTTGTTTTGACCACTAGATGGCAGGAATGGATAAGTATTAATAAAGCTTCCTACGTGTTTGTAGAGCATCTCACTTTTTCTTTTTTCCTAAATGGGTAAAAAAGATTTGAGTCGCTGCCTCTAAACAAATAGTTGAGTGCACTGAGTGCTTTATGATTAAACAAATCTGAGAGCTGGTACCACGACGACTGGGTGAGTTCAGTAATTTAACATTAGGCATGTATCGAGCTCATTACATGGGCGACTCTTTGAAGTCATGCATGTGTGGCCTACGCACATGAAAATGTAGAAAGCTAGGACGAAATTATGTATCGATAATGACCGAGATACGCGAGGAACTTTAATCATAGAAAGAGAACTCCCAAGTCGCACTTTTAAGGAAAAGTTCTTTTCTGTAATCGCTTAATGAAATGCTGTTTAAGATTTGGAAAAATCGCAGCTTCGAGCATTATTTATGTGTTCTTTTATCATACACATGCCTCAGTATAGTTTACTTAAAAAATATAGGCTGAAGAACTAATAAATGACTTGAATTTTAGCAGAGTGAAAACAACAATGGTGCAAAATAGAAGACGAAAACCAGCTGTACTTTCTTTCTTCGGAGAACGCTGATTTATGAATTGCAATATTTATCGTAAAAACTGAGCCCCTGCATGCCTGCAGCAACATGATTCATCCGTGGACTCTGTTGGGATTGCACCATAAAGGCATGCCAGTGTGTCTGGGAAACCTGAAGGTGAAGTCTTTTGGATGAAGTGGAGAACATGATCCAAGAAAAGAAGACGGAGGGAGGCAAAAAGTTCACCCTGTGCATTTTTGTTTGAGAACAGTGGAAAAAAAATTACATAAATTGAAAAAAAGACAATGCAAGAAAGACAAATGTCCCTACTGTTTTTGGAGCCAGGGAAGGTGGGAGCACTGGACAGTTTTGAGGTAACACTTCATATATTTAGTACCTCGCTACGGTTTCCTACAGGGGCACAGCAACAGTGATGTGTTGAACACATCTTGTTCAGGCTGAGAGGCAGAGAGTATGCTCTGCTGTTAAAGGGGAGGGGGACTTCAATACCCCGATGATGGAGAACGCTCTTACACTAACACATACAAAAATGGAACTGTATTTAGATGCGTGCACTACATTTTTCCCTGACACTATCAATTTGAAACAGATAAACATTTAGCTGTTTGGGGACCAACTGCGACGTGGTAAGACTGAATCCAGCCCATAAGTGAAGTGTGTGTTTGGCAAAGGCCACCCTCTGAAGACTTGAATGCTGGTGACTTAGTGCTGTTTGGATCAGGAATGTCTTGTGGTTCCCAGTTCACTGCCACCACACTCAGTTGGCTCTCACAGAAGATATAATGGGTGAGAGATTTTTCCGTTGGATGTGGATAAAGAAACGGAAGGAGAGAAAAGGGGCAGCGAGGGAGTGAGAGATAAGGGAAGAACTAGTTGATGTTCTGCCTGAATAAAGCCAGAAGTGGTGGGAGGAAGCAGTCAAAGGAATGTAAAAAAAAAAAAAGGGGGACGCATAGAATTTGGAAATTAAAATAAAACATTAGTGGGTGAGAGAGAGAGAGTGAAATGGAGGAGTGTGAGAGTCTGAGGCGGTGTGGGCGAGGGAGTAAGGAGAGCGAGAGTGGCTGGCGTTTATGGATTGCAGATGTGGCGCTATGGGGTTTTGGCAGGGGCCATGCGCGCCTGAATCCTGCACCGGCTGGGTGGCACCGGGGTGAGAGCGAGGTCACCGCACCGCAGCACACAGCCCATAAAACACTGACTAGTGGGGGGAACGAGAGAAAGAGAAATTAGGCCTCAAACGCACACTAAGCCGGGACTGCGTTGCGGAGTGGGTGAGCAGATTACATTTGGGGTGCAATCACACACAAGCGGACCCAAGCAAGAGTCAGGCTTGGGTCAAGTCATATGTTAATAAAGCTCGGAGCTGATGAGCTTATCTCAGATACAAAAGATGAGCTTTCTGTAAATAAACTCTCCCTGCCCCACCCATCAACTATGACAACTCGCACCATCTCTTCTGTTGACAGAAAACTTTCCACTTCTGCACTTAATGCTAAATTTAGTTTATACAGTACAAAGGACCAGCAAGCTAGCCAAGTGTAGACCAAAAGTGTTCAACTCGTGGTTTTTCTCATAGGCTCATCCTGTAAAGTTTGCCATTTCTCATGCCATCCTCAGGCCAACCTCACTGGATCTGGTCCAAGCAAAAATGCTTATTAAAAAAATGCAAAACTGTACTTGTTTTATTTTATTTCTTTGCCAAACTCATTGGAGTTACAGTTCCGAGAATGAACAATATGACTGCAATAATTTGCCTCAAGTAGGCCTATTTAAGTTTTAATGGAGCAGAGAGTGTTGCTGACACACTCTGCGCGCAAATATATAACCTTAGGTTTATCATACGTGTACAGTAATTGGCAAGCATCTTTAGATGACCTGTGTATACATATGGCACGATGTACACTGTGAGCAGCACACAGTACATATGGTTTACTGCAAATTAAACTTTACTTAAATTTTAAAAGTGGGATATGAGGCAGTCATTAGCTGCCTTTGCGTGTTTACAGGGGAAAAATGTTCTGCAATCAAGTAGATATTGGCAAAAATTATTTTGGCACAAATTTCTAAGGCACTCCTTAGAAACAATGCTGCCTACGTGCAGTGTTGGGGAGTAACGGAATACATGTACCGCCGTTACGTATTTAAAATACAAAATATGAGTAACTGTATTCCGTTACAGTTACTGTTTAAAAAGGTGGTATTTAGAATACAGTTACTTTGTTGAAATAAATGGATTACACGGCGGTACTTCCCTGTTTCATATTGTGGCGGGTCAGGCCTGTTTGGGTTTTGTTTGACAGCTACGTTCTGTTGTTCCAGGTGGCAGCGTTACGGGTGCCATGGTTACAGGGTGACGCTCTCTCTCTGTTTCCTGGGTGAGAGAGCGCCTGTTGTTGTTGTGCTAAGCTAATAGGCAGAATGCTACTGGCATAGCTCTAAAGAATGCAGCAACATAGGCAGTGTAGTCCGTGCTGCAGGGAGAATGGACTGCCATACCCGTTATTGTGTCTGTGAGCGAGGGAGGGAGAAAAAGGAAAAGTAGGAGCTGTCATCGAGCAAAAACGGGAGCTGGAAGCATGTAAATATAATAATAACCACTGCAGCCAAGAAGAGTGCCTGACGAGCCCAGTTGTAAGTAAGCTATTAAGACTCGACTGTACACCGTGTTCGTGTTTTCCTCCAAAACAATAAGTTCCGTTGGAGCAGCCTTTCAGCGCATCTCTGTTTCTGGCAAGCAAAGTTGACCCAGACAACAAAGTGAAGCTAGTTTTCGGCTACGAGCCCGACACAGAACCCACCGTATTAGCCAGAGGTCCCTTTACTACGTACTACGGTTCGGAGCCGCGGACCTTCAGTTACAGTAATAAATCACAGCAATAGTACATTCATGTAGTTGTAAACAGCATGATAATATATTAAGTAATCCAAAGTATTTAGAATACGTTACTCTCATTGAGTAACGTAACGGAATACATTACAGAATACATTTTGGGGCATGTATTCTGTATTCTGTAATGGAATACATTTTAAAAGTAACCTTTCCAACACTGCCTACGTGCTATGGAGCTTATTTGCTTGCGTAATAGTGAGATTTAATATAAAGTTATCGTTATTATGTGTATTATCGCTCGCACATCTGAATATTTAAATTTGACTAATTATTTTATTTTTGCTTAAATATTTTCCATCCATCGATTTTCCTAACCCTTGTCCAAATGCAGCTTGCAGGGAAGCTGAAGCGTATCACAGGTGTTCTAATTTTTTATAAAGTATTAAGCACAAAAAATAAATAAATTGAAGCTCACTTACATGTGAAATATAAATGAGTTTTCACGCATGCTTTTATTGATCAAAAACACAATGCAGATGACTAAAAATGATTTCAAAAAAAAATTCCAGTAAAATGTTAACATGTTTTCAAAAAACAAAAAAAGATTATCCGGCTTTTAAGTAATATTAATATTGTGTCAACTCAGAGCTGATTATGTTTTTGATGCATTGTAAAACCAAATGACAGCACCAGTATTAAATTAAAAAACAAACTTTATCAAGTGTTTTGGAAAAAATTAAGCTTTTTGTAACATTTTCATAAACGTTTGATGAACATCTCACATGCTCCCCTGTTTTTGTAGGTGCTGCCTGACAATACTTGCATATTAGGTCAGCTCTGTTTTTCTCTTTCTTTTGTGTTATCCTTCCTTCCCTCTGTTGTTCCCCCTTTTCTCCCTCTTAGCCTGGTCCTGACTCCCTGGTTCCTGGGGCTTGGCCAAGGCTCGTGTCCCCGGAGGAGCCAGAGAGGAGATGGAGAGGGGGCAGCAAGGGGGTGCTGAGACTGACTCCAAAACCACAGCTGCAGCAGCAGCCCCTCCTCTCCTCTCCTCTCCTCTCCTCTCCTCTCCTCTCCTCTCCTCTCCTCTCCTCTCCTCTCCTCCTCTCCTCTCCTCTCCTCTCCTCTCCTCTCCTCTCCTCTCCTCTCCTCTCCTCTCCTTTCCTTTCCCATCCTCTCGCCTGGCACACTCCCCAGCTCTGCCATTAATCAGAGGGGAAAGGGTATTTTAGTGCATGTGTGTTTGTGTGTGAAAGACAAAGATGCTGACTGTGTCAGTGTCTAACTGAGTGTTTATGTGTATCTGTGTGTGTGTGTTGATAGAGAGCTGGATGGGTCCGGAGTGATGGTATGGAGACCAGGATCTCACAACAAAGCCAGAGAGTTCACCCAGAGAACAAAAGGAGGAGGAAGGGGGTTGACAGACATAAAGCCTGGTGAGCAGATTGGGACTGCCAGCGACGAAAAGGAAGAGGTAGACAGATGATCTGCAGAAGTTTTAAGGATAACAGGATGAGTCCAAAGTATCTAAATATGGTCCAAACCTAGTTTGTAACAATCTGAAATCCCTCTGATCCAGATTATTTGGGGCATTTTTTAACAAAAGCGCTGCAGCAACACCTGCACACCAATTTATAATAGGCTCACAAGGCCAACAATCCATGACCTCGGATGTTAACAAATGTCATCAATATTCCCTTTAAGGTGCACACTGCCTCTCTACTTTCCTTCCTTCACCCTCTGATTATCCAGGTGGGAGTGAAATCTTTAAAAAAAGAAAAGAATAAATTCCAACCTGCTCTGCTTTCACCCCCCAACGGGCCTCCAAGAGTGCTTTTCTGCTGATATCACTGCACAGAGACCTGGCAAGCCAATCTCTCCCCAGCTCTATCATTCCCTTCTCCCTGCTTCCTGCCCTGATGATGTCACACACCATATGGTTTTCGGCAGTATCAAGCCGGAAAAGAGATTTAGCCAGTGGAGGGGAGAAGGAGAAAAAAGGAGGAGGGCTGGAGCTGCGCACAGGTTGGACACAAAAAAACAAAAGGTTTGCTCTTCCCCCTGTGTGCACTGTGAGTAGAAGGTAGAGAGAGAAAGCGAGAGAGGAGGGGTGGCGGAGTGGGAGGGAAGGGGAATGTTTGCATTGTGTGAGGCTAATGAGGAGAGACCAGGGAGCAGAGACCATGCATCGGACAGCCATGTGCTGCACAGGCGCCCGTTGGATTGGCCTGCACACATGTGCGCACACACAGATACACAGATTTTAACATAGTTACTGATACCCACACTGCAGTTCAGGAGGAGGCCAGATATGTGTTGCACTACTTACTCAGTTTCAGTATCAGTCAAAAAAATATGTTCCCATCTCAATCTCCCTTTAACACCAGATCACATAACTGTCTGGCAGTCATACGCTGGCAGAAAAGTACGACCTAAATGCAGTTAATCTGCTTTAAAGAGCATTTTAGCATCTTTCAGCTCACGATTGTGGATTTTTCTTTTCTGCCACAACTTTACTGTCCTGAAGGCAAATGTTCATTAAAAAAAAAAGAGAAAAAATCAACTGCATGCCTGCTCAGCCTCAAACTGTAGAAAAAGTTGGCAACTATCTGGTGATAATAGAGCATTTAACTGCTAAAGTGCTAGATACATATGCATCTCTGAGGAGGCGGTGGAAACCCAACCGCAGCTAAACGGAGAGTGAGCACTGGATGTATGCCATATCAGTGTCAGTATTATGTTTGTTTCACGTGATTTTTCTTGATTCTTCAAGTGTAAGAAAATGGAAATTTGAATTATAATTACATAAACAACATGATAAACTCCCTCAGCTGAGGGAGAGTCACAGAGCTCAGGTTAAAGCTCAGAAGTAGACCTTAAATGAACATTTTGAAATTGTGCTTTTACCTCTATGGTAGCCCAAAGAATGTCTCCTTGCACCTTTAAAACACAATTTCACTGCAATATCTAATATGTACAATCAAAAAAGATTTCAACATGTAAGCTGCCTTGCTTCCATTATTAAGGTTTAAATGAATTCTGTTTACCATACAGAATTAATACTATTTATTTAAGGCTCTTATCTCAATGATTGCAAGAATAGGTGAAAAATCCAGTTTCCTAAAATGCTAAATAAATTTCGTTTATTATTATTATTTTAAGCGGCTCCAATATTTTTGTATATTTTAATTTAATTTATATTAATTGACTGGATACATTAACAAACTGTGAAGGTCAAATAGTCGAAAATGTTTAGAGAATAAAATATGAGTGTTCTCAACCCAGAAACTATCTTGCATTTATTCATCCCCCCACACCACTCTTGCCTTTCAAGTATTTCTTATCTGGGACTAATCATGGCAAGATAATTGTGCATCACCATCAGATGGGCAACCCAGAATAGAGGCCAAACGCACACAACAACTCTGCTTATTCAGATGACATGCCTTGCACGCCTATGTACTAAAGCTGTCGTGCAACTGCTCATTACAATGAATTAAGAGAGGTCTGTGTGTAAATGTTGAGCCTACCATTCAATTTTTGGTGGCGAAGGGAATCTGAAGCTGGAGGGGTGTGCGTCTGGTATGGTGAGGCGGCCACAGCCAGCATCTGGAGATATGTGTGGCCATGTCCACTGGAAGGAAGGAAGGAAAGAAAGTAAGGACGGACGAAGAGATGATTGATGAGAATGAAAGACAGAAAAGAGAGCGCGCAAAAGACCTGATGTTAGTAGTTGAGAAAAGTGTGGAAGATTACACTCAGATAGTCTGTTTCAAAGTGTTAAAATTACTTTAAGACTGTCCTGTCTATTGTCCTGACCTGCTTTTTCTGTGCTGGCAGACAGAAATGGAGCAATAATAAGGTAATTGCAATATTCGTCACTCAAAGTCTTAATTGAAACAAGGTGGACTGGGCCTTAGAGACACGATGACCCTGCAACATATCTGATCGAAGATGTCTGAAGAAGTTGGCTGCAGTCGTTCAGACTATTCAACGCCTCACTGTGTTTCCATATCCACCAACCTTCGGTGAGATATGGAACATGTACAACTTGCAATGCTCACACTTGGAGAAACTGTGGGAAAGGTGTGTGATTTAGAGAGTGACAGCAAAATGTTAAGGGATTTAGCTGTTCAGCCTGCCTTATCTCCAGCTCTGGTTCTTGACCAAGTGTTGGTCTTTGGGAAAGTAGTCAGGCACAGGCTTTGGGATGTGCTCCCTGGGCTGTGTCTGGGGCTTTGCGCTTGCAACTTTAATTGAATCATTGCTTACAACCAGCAATTTGGAGGCCTTTTCAGTTCATTAAAAGTTCAGCCATTCAGGTTTGCTGTGCTCCAGATTACGGCATGTTAAATTGTGTTTTGACAGGCTGAAGTTTAATGTCCAGCACAGGCCTCAGGAGGCTGATTGATTGAAGAGATAACGCCTGTCTGGGAAGACAATAGTTGTACCTAGAGACACACAAAACAACTGAAATTAAGAAACTTTTATGTAGTTTTATATTTGGGAAAAATGGTTTATTTATGGCATATTTGCTTTTATTGGACAGTCAGCAACAAAGAGGCATAAAACATAGAGGGAAAGACAGAGGATGACAAGCAACACAAGTCCCTAGCTACAAATGAAATCGTGACCGCGCTGTCATGTGATGACTCTTTCCTCAGAGACTGAGCACATGGCACTGTTGTTCATATCAAAACCACTGTATTTCCCTTTAATCTCATCTGTCCAAGCTGTTCCGGGGTGCTCACTATTAGACAACGTATCGATATGTTTGCAAGCAACAAACCCGATCATGCTCTCTTCCTTAAGTGTTGTTATAGCGCTCTCAGAAACATGTGATATTAAAAAAAATGATATTAATTGGTTATGATGCATCAGTAAACTGGTCAGACACTGGGCTTTGAAGACAGACTTCTAGTTTGGCTTGAATAAAACCTGTCAAAGGTTGATTGAATGCATATTGTTGGAACTATTCAAGTTCTTGTATTATTTATTGGTTATGAAACTACTACATTTACATATTTACTGCATATTTATAGTTACTCTTCCCACCCTCCCCTGTCCTTAAAAGACTAGTTTTGAGAATTGCACAAAGTGAATGATAGGCTGCTTAATGCTGCTAAGATTAAAAGGTTGTGTCTCTTTTTATATCAATTTTGGAAAACCGGAGACTTTTTTTTAACAGGCAGCATCACAGTTTGCTGATTGTTAAACGGCTGTTATTCACTCTTAGATTTGACCTATTCTAGCCTTGTGATTAGAGCATTTTAAACAATAGTTTACATTTGAAGGCATCAATTAGATTGTTGTTCTTTATTCATTGTTCTTTACAGATGTGTCATAACTCCTTAATAAAACAAATCATATAGCAACTGAAATTTTCTAGGCAAATGTAAAGCCTGCATATGTCTAATCTGTCATCTTAAATGCTTTCTGCCAACAAATAATTGGAATTAATAAAAATCAGAGACAGTTATCGTGTAAATATTGAGACTATTATGATTTAAATGTGTAAAAATGCTGCCAGCCCTATACTCCTTTTTAAATCGGTGTTAATTAAAGAGAAAGAAATCTACATATAGCCTACCTGACAAAATGACATCACAACAACGTTTCCTTTGGTGGAAACTATTTTGGACTATGAATTGAAACACTGTCATATCCTTGATAGAAGATATTTATCTCCACCTACAGAAAACTCTGTCTCTCTCTGTCTGCGAGGTTATCATCAGTTCATCAAGGGAACATGGAAGTCAGAGACAATACCTTCCCCAACTTCACCAGGCACTAAGTTTTGAAGCAGAGCCTTTCAGTGAAAGACCAGCACCTTGAGGTTGGATAATTTAAAGAGGAAGAGGCCCTGTGTGCTTTATGACATTGTCAGATGCTGCTGCTGTGATCAAAACAAACATGAATCGGCCTCAGTTTGGTAAGTGTTTCACCGAATCACATCGGCTGTCTCTCTCAATATGATGGCAAAATAATTTGTTTCATCAATTTCAGTCTGCGGTCTTAAAAAAAAAAGAAGCTTTTGGATGGTTATAGAAAGGCTTGAGGCCTGAATAACATAATCCATCCAAATGCAGTTAAAGGTGATGATTCATGCTTGTTATAGTTTGCAAGCAGAATCAAAATGTACTTTTTCAAAGGTACTGAAACTAATTAGGAGCCATAAACACACACAGCATTTTTGTGCACATGTTTTGTTTGATTTGTAATAACAGCTCAGAGTGCAACTGATACAAAGGGAGTCTAAGGCTTTTTATTAGTCTACTGCTAATGTTCACTAATGCTCAGCTCAACTACTCTGCGTGCAAAGATACTAAGGTACAGAGTTTACTTAAACGTTTACTGCTACTTTAAGCTTCTCCTCAGAGACATACTGTACTTGTAGTCAGCTACATTTGGCAGCTGCAGTCGCTTCTTAAATTAAGAATTAGTACACCACACATATATATACCCTGCTATGCAGCATATAAAGCACTTAAAATCGACTCAAATGCGAGTCATTACATCATTAAAGACCTTTTAACGTGTTAACGACTCAACAGGATAATCATATAATGTAATATAGTTGTTAGAAGTAAAGGTACCTAAAGCTATTTGTTGTAATTTTTAACTGGAGGCTGCTGGGGGGTGTTTGTACTTCTGAATGATTCTTACATAACAACGCATTTTATCGTGAAAATGAACCACGGCTATGGCACTCTCCCTGTGCTTACCCTTAATATGCAGCCGTCTCCCGTTGACATTCTGGCGAACGACGTGGCTGATCTTATCTTATCAATATAACTGGTTTATAAGTTACTGTACGCTTGTCATATGGCGTTCACAAATTAGAGGCCAGCGCTTACCGACTTTTTCATCCCCCCAACATCACTGCAACCCGCGTCCCACTCTTGATAAGGCCTTTGGGACTCACTGCCATTGGGTGTCGCTGTGCGCGTAAAGTCTCAGCCGGCAGGTTTGGTCCGACCGGACCTCAACACAGTCTGAAGTGTCAGACAGTCTTGTTAACACGTGAGAAATTCAGTGTGTGGAAGAAGGTGAAAGAGGGGGAGACCGGGAGAGAGGGGGCTGCAAATTTACGCGGAAGAGAAGTTTTTGAGAGAGAGCTGGACACTGAGGGAACTGCGGAGATCTTATTGAGGGAATGCCGAAAAGGGGAGAAGACATACGGCCAGAGCAACAGACATGAGTCCGAGGTAAGATTGAGAAACGGGTTGAAAGGCGGGGATGGCACACAGGCAGACGTGTCAGAATGAGCAGTTTTATTGAATTACAGAGATGAGTCGATCCAATTACTGTATGCTTCCCCAGGTCTTTTCCTTTTGAGCAGATTGATGTAACCCGTACTGACAGAGACGGTAACATCTGGATTATAGCACCACCGCTCATTTGATATGCAATATTTCAGACTTAGGTTTTCTGATGATATTTTGCAAACAACATGCAAGTTATTCAACTAAACTGGAAATGGGGTGAAAAAACGTTGTGCTGGCACAGAATAGGAAACTGTAATATAACAGATGTTAGATAAAGTTTCACGTAATTAATTTAAATACTTTTTAGAGCAACTGCAAAGGACTTCTTCAGAAAAGGGAAATACAATTTCTGTTTATCTAAAAACCGTCATCATGGCACTACCTGCGAGGGCGCACAACTTTGACTTCATTACTTATCTTAAAAATATGACATCAGAGGAAGAGCTTTATTATTTTTAAGTAGCCAAGAAAAGGCCCTCGTGTCATCGAGTTGCTAGTTTCCCTTTGTATCCCAAAATCGTACTGGTGTTTGGTTCAGTCTCCAATCCGGGTCATGTTTGAGGGCTTTAACTGCGCAACAGGTGTTTTACCTGAGCGAGTGAGGGAGAGCGCACGCGTGCGCGAGAGAGAATTTTAAGGTGCCCAAAGTTTATCTAACCTGCTTTCACTTTCCCTGTAACGCAGACTAATTGTTTTCTTTAAGGCTCGTATTGTGGCAGGTTTTTGTCAGGGGAGGTCTGGAGAAAAGGACACAGACACTTTTATTTTAACCGTTTTATTGATTTATTCAATGAAACGGCTTCAATTATAGAATATCAATACATTTATTCCCTCAATGATTTGTGATTAACCTTGATTGAATTTTGAGCTGAGTTTTGAAGAAAAAAATAAAAATAAAATCAGCGTCGTTATGGAAGAAGTCTGACTGCTTTAAGCTCTTGACACGTTATTGATTCGCTGTCCAAGCTATTTCCGTCATTACGCTTCTGTCTAAAATTAAGGTGGGCTACCTAAGGATCATAGGTATAACACACACATATGTATACAATTGCTGCCTGTCTCTTTAAGACGATGTGTTGAGAAGTTCAAGTCGGGGTCACATGAAGTTCCTGCCCTCGATTTTACCTTTTAGTTTTATTATAGACTGACATCACACGGGGCGCTAAAACACTTAGGGCGCATAGAGGGTCCATTATCATCCCTGTGCGCGTTATTGCTCCAACTCAAAAATAGCTAAGGAAATTACTTGAAAAAAAGGGAGGAAAATGATGCTGTACTAAGCACGTATTTTTTTTTATAGGAGGGGACGAGAAAGAGGGGAGAGGAGGGACAGAGAGACAGAGAGACAGAGGGAGAGGGAGGAAAGTGGGTGGGAGGACGGACCTAAGGAGCGAAAAGAAATTCATATCAATTAATAATCATAAAAAAAAAGAGCTGGCAGACGAGCTCGGAAAACTGGCATGGTTTTTTGGAGGCTGGCAGTTCAAAGCTGAAACGTCAGATATGACTCCTAGAGACTGCTGAGATGATCATTAAGGGAGACTTAGATCGGATGGCAGAAGACATCGGGCATGCAGGTAAGAGCTGATATGTATAGAGGCAAGAAGAGGGGAAGGATGACATTTCTATTTATAATGACTGAACTCTGTGCGTGCTTTCAGAAGGAAACTTCCTGGAGTCGATGAGATATTAGTGGAACTTGTTTTACAACATATGGCGTCTTTCTCTGTTTTTTAAATCCTGTTTTAATTCGGACACAGGACATTGCACATGTTCTTTATAGCGCATTTAATTCGCGTTGGTTGAAACATAAAATTGTTTAATTCCTTGTTCCTTACGTTATAAAAAATTGTCACGTAAAGAGGAAGCTGTTAATTTGTATATTTCTTCAAGATCACGCCGATGTAACCGGCGGTTGGCAAATACAAATAATCTGACATGCTTCGAGTACAAAACAAGAACAAAAAAAAAACCTGCTTAAAATGAGATTTTAACGTGTTTTATATTGACTGATATTAAAGTGTATTTGAAAAAAACGTTAAAAACTTTAAAAACTCAGAATTAAAAATATAAATACATTTTTAAAAAGCTGTATTTAGTAAAATAAATGTCTTATAAATTTGTCAGGGATGCTGCAACAAAATCCTTAAGCAAACTCCTCACTGGGGATCTGTCTTTATGTGTAACAACACTGCGGAGCTTAGGTGAGGACACAAGCGCAGGAGAGCGTTATATGATTTTTTTTTTTTTTTTTTTTGCGGGGGGTGATTTGCAGTGTATAAGTTTCTGGTTTACTTTGTACAAGTGGAGACTTTACACAGCTGCCCGGAAAGAGATGCTCTCTCAATGCTGCTGACAGGTCTGAAAAGGGAAAAAAGAGTTGCTATAAGAAACAGCTGTGTGATACACCTCGTAGCGCAATGAGGTGAAATCGGCCTGTTTCTGGAGATGATTTCATTTCTTTTTCTTCTTCTTCTTCTTTGGCGGAGATAAGGAGAAGCAGAGAGTAGATGAGACGCTGCAGCGCAGATGAGATGCATTCACTCGTGACTCGGTTTACTGCTCAGTGTGTGAAGGGCAAATTAAAACGTTAGAAACCGAGAGGTCGGGTCCTCTCGGCGACTCACGAAGGCGGGACACGACTTTTTGTTTTGCGACATGTAGTATTCCGATATATATGTACATGTATATTTTAACAGTGAAATCAAAGCCAACACCGAAGTTAAGAATTTACTCCTTAATAATCGCACAGGAAAACAATAATAATAACTGCATCCAAGCAAGCTGCAGAAATTATTATCATACATATTGTCTTTGATAATTGCTTAGGGAAAAAAAGGAAATTAAAAAAAAGGAACGACTTGCTTTGAAAACTTTAGTATATCATTTAAAAAACAAGCAAACAGGTTACCTCCGTAATACTAGCAGTTTGGATTATTATAATGTCATGGTTAATATGACCATCTCGTTATCTCATTGTTAACTCAGTTACAATCTACATGAAGAAGATGTCACCCTCATGTCTTTATCAGTAGTCTATTTCTAAATTTGTGATGATTTTTAGGATTATAGAAATATAGAAATCAAACAGGAAAATGATTAACTGCCCATCCTGTTTACTGATGTGATGAAAAAAACCCAAACTGTCAAATATAATCACTAACCATCACTGCAAACACCCAGTCTATTTTTTTTTCTTCCAAACTTCAAACTCTAAAACAGTTCGCCTCCACTGAGTCACAAAAATGACAAAATAAATTAGGTGGGCTGAAGTTGTAAAAAAGTACAGTAAAAGTCTTTGCGAAAAATTTACACTGACTTTGTATTTATTCTAAAATAAACAAGGCTATAGGAATATGGGTCCCAAATTGAAAAGAAAGAAAATAAAACATCAGCACAACGTTTTAAGCAGATGTGTGGCGTGTTTATATGACTGAGGCTGTATGCAGAGGTAGGAAGTTTAGTCTTGCTTCACCCCAAACCACAAAAGTGACAAAACAGACAAAACTTAGGCACAATGACTATTAATCTAATGCAAAAAGGTGAATGTCATTGCCATAAACTACATAACAATCATAAGAGATTTTCTAGCTTGTTCAGGGGTCTTTTAGAAGAAAGCTATCAATCTACGAGGGAGCTGTAAGCTTCCCTCAGGAAACTGCACTGTATGTGCAGTCTTGAAGAATAACATTACAGCGCATGTTTAACGTAACAAAACAAGCAGTTTCTGTGGCATATTATAGGCTTAAAATGTGTTTTCAAGTTCACGGCATGTAGCAGGTTCTCTTTAAGATGTGTTCTCTGACTAAATATTGCAATCATCGATAGCTTCCTAACAGGATGCAGCCAGCTAACACATGGCCTCAAGATCAAGCGTTTTGTATTACATCTTTTACTGTAATGTTTCACTTTTTGTCAGGGGCTATAGTAAGTCGAGAGTTTAGGCTATTTAAAGGGCAAGTTGTAGCCTGTCAAACAACTCAAAGAGCAAAAGCATAGAGATCGTTGTTGTCTTGATAGTAAACTCACAAACACTGTGCCTGTTGTTATCACAAAACATTACTAAAAAAAAATGTTAGGCTGTATCCACAGGACATTACAGGTGCACATAGATGTTGTAATATGTCAATTAAGAAAAAGATTTTTATGTACTGTGAAGAAGTATTTAATCAGAAGTCAGGATATAAAGAAGGCTTAGTTTTCTGCCAGGCTTTCTGATGAAATTCTAATGCTTAAATATGCACTACAAACCACATACAGGAGAGAATGTACACAGTCTGTTAACATACGGTTCAGAGTAACAAGTAATCAGCTCAGTGCGATGAAGACTGCAACAGCTCAGCAAGTTATGGAAATTACTTGGTCAATTCTTCATATTTACTTAGATCTTAAACTCGTTTGATGTCATGAAAATGTCTAGTAAATTATGTCCGCTGAAAGCCGAAAAGAAGAGAAGCCAGCGGTGGATGCACTTCACATGACAGCTGGAAACAGGATGGAGTGTGAGCCCACGTACTACCCTTACTAGAACTGTCTTTTTAAAAGATATACTTCCGATCATACAATAGTTCAGCTGTACGTGTGGAAATGACGACAGAATCTTTTAAAAAAATTCAAAATGAATTATTTTTTTAAAATGGCATTTGTTGTTAAAAACAGAAATTTCCTTTGATATTTATCGCATGATGCTTATCACATGATCACTTGCTGGACTTGACTGTGACTTGTCATTTTCCATTTTGTGGGTGATGACATTTCTGTCTAATGTCTAATGCTGAACAATCAACATTTTAAAAAATGCTCAGTCTTAGCTGGGGAAGATTTTTGGAGGAAAAAATTGACACATTTTGCTCGGGAATTGTCATAATTCCTCAGTAACTCATTTGTCAGTTTTTTTTTTTCAACTCATACTTCTCCATTCTTATGCTGAGTGTGTACACTTAATGAAATAAACAAGAAGTGAATGAGCTGGTGTCAGGAAGACAGCGATCAGATGGATGACACGATATTTATTTAGCTGCTTGTTTCCCATCAGTGAGACTGAGCCTTTAGGGACAGTTTGAGACGTTTAATCTTGTAAGTAAACTAGGCTCAGATGCCACTGATTGAACAATACGTGGCATTTCATTCGTGCAGCCAATATAGTTTGTTTTAAGATTGGTGGAACAATTACTGTCGGAATTTGAGCGTGTACATGTGCGTGTACATGTGCGTGTTTGTGCGCGTGTGTGTAGGCGCACACTGGATCTTTGAAACCTACCTCAACGTAGCGTATTGAAACACCTAATGTTGATTTACATCCCGTGCGCTCAGTGTTCCTTATATGACTGGGCAAGAAGGGGAGCTGAAATCTCGATCTTTTTTTGGATGTGTCCTTCCCCCACAGGTTTATACCTGCTCTTCATCATATTAGCAAAACATTCGTCCCTGAGCTTTGTTTAAAACTGTGTGCAGCACTTCTGGAATACTTTATCAGGAAGCCAGCAATTACAAAATATATATTTGTGGTTCTTGTCTTGAGCTCTTTCTCTTTTTTTGCTTGCTGCAGAGGAAGTGAATGCAAAGACTTGAATTTCTTATAATGAGAAAACCACTGCAACTGCTCACCTTTTGCAAAAGTTCACTTCTACCGAGTGGCCTTTCCGTGCACTTTCCACACATAAGTTCTGCACTTTACTGTCAAGGCTTGTCAATCTGCTTAAATAGCTGTTACGCAAATAATAAGCGAATCATAAAAGCGTAACTGTGAGCTTCCATTAAGACATATTTAAGTATTGTTTATGTTTTAAAAGAAAATCTGACAGCAGTTAATTCATCTTAATAAGTGCATCCATATGCAAGGTCTTTTTTTTAATGGTTTTCATTACTAGCCCGTTTGCTGTTAAAGCTTTTGGCACTCAAACTTCTGAAAATATACTCTGATTTAATGTAATGTGTTTATTGTAACTTTTGATAGATTGTGATTATGAAATGCATCAATAATATTTTTAGTGGTGCAGAAAATTGCACATTAATTGGCTTATTGTGACTTGAAATGATGACTGCTGCATGACGTTTTACAGATATCTGTTGTTGCAGGTGGTGGACTGAAAACAATGCTGGATGCCATGGAAGTTCCAAGTCATGCTAGGGATCTCCTCCTGCAACTCAACAGCCAACGCACCAAGGGCTTCCTGTGTGATGTTATCATCGTGGTGCAGAACGCCCTCTTCAGAGCTCACAAGAACATTCTGGCTGCCAGCAGCCTCTACTTGAAGTCTTTGGTGGTCCATGACAATCTCATCAACCTCGATCACGAGATGGTGAGTCCAGGGGTCTTCAGGGTAATTCTGGACTACATCTACACAGGCCGCCTTAGTGATGGAGACCCCACTTCTCCAAATGAACCAAATCTAGGGGCTGTCTTGGCAGCAGCCAGCTACCTTCAACTGCTTGACTTAGTGGCTTTGTGCAAAAAGAAGCTAAGAAGAAATGGCAAGTACCCTCCCCGCCCAAGTCCAGCATTTCTACCCTACTCAAAGATGGGGCCAAATAGCATGGGTTTAGGGAGTGGTGGCAGGTATAGGGTTTCTACTCCTGTCATTCAATCCTGTCCTCCAGGCGGAATTTTGAACAGCCATGGACCCCGGGCACTACCACCAGAGGAGCTAGTTCCACATCGACTAGCTGTTCATACAGGAGAGTTGTATGCTCCCACCTCCACCCAGGGCTCTCAGGTGTTCCCCTCTCTGCAGTCACCTCTGCCTTCTCAGCTTGGGCGTGCAGCCCTATCCGACAGGAACTGCTCACCCAGCTTCGGCCTTGATCTCTCTAAGAAAAGCCCCACCTCTCAGTCTCAGCTCACACCTTCTCAGACCCATCTGGGGAACACTCATAATGACGAGGAGCGAGATGGGACTCTGAGTGACCGCACAAGTCCTATCCAGGGGACGAATGGCAGAGCTTTCCCCTCAGAAAAAATGGAATCAACTGACCAGGGAGGCTCCCTCACTCCGCCACCTTTTCCACCTCTCAACCAACCGATAGCCCCGCACCTCCCCCACCTGCATCGCTCAGGTTCCCAGGGGACAGACCGCTACCCATGCCCCCCAAGTCCGGACACCCCCACGGAAGGCGGAGAGGCAGGCAGAGAAATGGGCAACATCTATCGCTGGGTAAAACATGAACCGCTGTCATACACAGCTGAAGATGAAGATGAGGATGAAGATGAAGAGGAAGGGGGTGAAAATGGAGATCAGCATCATAACCATCACAAGACTGGGGAGGAGAGTGAAGGAGCAGATGACAAGAGCGGGTCAGGCACAGAAGAGACAGGCAGCAGTGAGGGTCGCCCATCCCCGACTGGACCAATGGGGAGGTTCCACATGCCGTACGAGCCGGAGAGCTTCGGGGACAATCTGTATGTGTGCATTCCCTGTGACAAAGGCTTCCCAAGCTCAGAGCAGCTCAATGCACATGTGGAGACACACACGGAAGAGGAGCTGTACGGCAACTCAGGCGGGGACATAGGAAACGGCAATAACAGCAGCAGCAAAAACATGAGCAGTAACACAAACGGTTATGGAAGCCTCAACAGCAGCAACACTCTGAACAGTTTGTCACACCTGGAGACCAAGTCGAGCCAGCTGAATCCAGCGAGCATCGGGGAGATGATTCGACCCTACCGCTGTTCCACCTGTGACAAGTCTTACAAAGATCCAGCCACTTTGCGCCAACATGAGAAGACCCACTGGCTGACACGGCCTTACCCCTGCAGTATTTGTGGCAAGAAATTTACACAGCGCGGTACCATGACCCGCCACATGCGTAGCCACCTGGGCCTCAAACCTTTTGCCTGTGACTCCTGTGGCATGCGCTTCACCCGGCAGTACCGCCTCACTGAGCACATGCGCATTCACTCTGGTGAGAAGCCCTATGAATGTCAGGTGTGTGGGGGAAAGTTCGCTCAGCAGCGCAATCTCATCAGCCACATGAAGATGCACAGCAGCGGAGGGACTGGAGGGAGCCTGACCACAGATGGGAAACTGAAGCTGGACTTTGCAGAGGGCATTTATCCTCTGAGTAAATACACAGCAGAGCATCTTGGACTGAAACAAGAGAAGGCTAGTGAGCTTCTCATCCAAGCACAGCAGCAACTGGTGGCTGATGCAAAGGTCATGGAGAGCCTGTATCCACTCTCCAAACTGGCCTCTGAACACCTGGGCCTCACCCACGACAAGATGGACATCCTGGGCCAATCACTGCCCCCACAGGCCCTCTCTGACGCCCGAACCATCGACCGCTACTCACCAAGTTAAGACATGTGATATCACCAATAAGTCTGTGTGCACACACAATTTGCAGTATCCTTATTCCATTCACCTCAACTCAATATCTCTGCACCTCAGACTCAGGCCATAAACAATTGGTCTGCTAATGCACACCAAAATGTGTAGACTGTAAGTGCCTTTCTATGCATCTAATGTATCCTAAAGACCTCCTTCATAAAGGAGCTTTGTGCTATTACGTGACCAAGGGACACTCACTTAAAAAAAAAGTACAGTATTTATGTACAGTGTATGCAAAGAAACTTTTTTTTCTATGATTACAGCCATTGAGCCAAAGTGAAAAATTGAAAACCAAAATGAAAATTGTTTTATTTATTTTTTATTATGGTGGAATCCAAAGAAAACAAAAACTATCCCTGACCCTAAACCTGTGTACTATTCAACTTTGTTAAAAAAAAAAAAAAAAAGAAAGAAAGAAAAAGCACATAAGGACAAATTTCAGGGTTTGTCCAGAACTGAGCAGAACTTTTATAATATGAATAAGGCCACTCACCTGGACTTTAAAGGAATGGGAGTACATTTCGTCTGTTTTTTTTCTATTATTTCATTTTTTTATTTCCTGTTTTTGGGGTACTGGACAATTTATGTATCTCGCTCTCCAGCTTCTTGCCATCTTGGGAAATGACTGAATGATAAGAGCATTTTGATAGTCACCAGGGCAATATATTCCCTAATCACCATTTATTTTAAAGTAAAACCACTCACCACTCAGCATATTTGTGTGGATAAAGGGCTTCAGTTGAATCCACCTTATGCCCAGCTTTCAACCACTTACGAGCCAAAACTTCCTGTGCAGTTCGACAACCACCCCTTTGCGCTCAGTTGTTATTGAGATGCAGCAAGCACAGCCCTGTGATCTCATAACTGGGACATGATTGCACATACCCAACTGATGACACACTAATCCCTGTTCACGGCGAGTGTAGCTTCATCTTATGGTGTACATGAAGCATGGGTGTTGCCGCTGACATTGTGCAATTATTACAATTATGGATACAGTTGAGCATAGAGGCAGGGGTAAGGACGGGCTTAATGACACAGAAATCTGTCATTTACTGTCATCAGCAGTTAAACCATTCATTGCGGTCTGATGATTAATCGTGGAGCGGCAGTAGTCAGAGGCTTTGTTGGATGCTTCTCTGTTCCACCGTCCGGCCTCTCATTTGACCTCCCTCCCCTGTAGTCTGTTGTCTGGGAGCCCCGCTACTGTTGACAGGCCAAAGTGAGTGCTCTACTCAGCCCTTTGCCTTAGAAGCACTCCAAACACCGGATGCATATATGCTCCCCCTTCACACACAGCAAGCTGCTAATCTGTCAGTGATATGAACATAAGAAGGGGTTTGTGGGTCTTCCCTGGAAGCCAGCGGGTGAGTAGCACTCCCAGCTGTTGTGCTTCAGTAATCCCTGTGAAATCTCACTTTCTCCTGGACAATTCACACTGCTCGCTGGCGTGATGTCCCATTTCATGCCTGCCATTGTACCCCTCTGATCCACTTATTAACATTAGATCCCAGCCTAGCAAATGTGTCCCGGCCTTGCCTCCCGGCCCTGCTGGTATTAAATGCGGAAACAATGAATGACTGATTTGTGTGTTGGCTGAGCAGCCTGAAAACAAAAGAGCACTTAAAGATTGTGGGTTGAAGGCACATTTTTGTCTGTAAATCTTTATTCCAAAAAAAAAAAGAAGTTGCATTTTTTTTTCTTCTGCTTTTGGGTCTTTGTCCACTTTTACTAGTCCTCAATTCAGATTAGAAATGTTTGACCACTATAGTGCCACTGCCAACCTCAGAGGGTGAATGTGAAGATTAAAGCCATAAATACACTGTGATAGACGTAGTGAATCATAAAGGCTAAAAAAAAAAAAAAAAAAAAAAAAAAAAATCATACAGTGTGCCTTACTTACTTCTTTGGAATTTCCTTTTTCTTTTTAAATGTAACGATAATTTAAGGGCTTATTTTCTGTAGCATATGATCATATCAAACATGTTGTTTCTTGTCACTTTTCTTCATTTTAATTTGAACTGAAAGCAGCGCACGTGAAATTGGTGCTTACCTCAGGACTGAACCCAGCGTGGGGATGCTAATCTTTTGTAAACTATAGATCAACAGTATCAACACACATACATGCACACACTCACCCACACTCACCTTAGTATTTTTTTTTTTTTTATTAACAGGACCGTTGTCCTGTGTTAAACCTGTGGTTAATTCTTTGTTTATCCATTTGTTTATCCAGTTTTGTCGTGGAGAGATAAGGTGGTATTAACATTGTTTTTATAGTACGTGGTGTACATTTTTTCTATTTTGTCTTCTTCAATGACATTTATGTCTGACCAGTTCCATTGTTGTAACATAAGGCAAAGCCATTTTTGCTTGTACCTTAAGTGCTTGTCGATACCTGAACCACAGTTTAGTAAGTATGAAGGCATTGAGATCAATATATTACAGTAAAGTTGAGCTGACAAGCTTTGTGTTGTGAAATATCTCCCTCTCTCTCTGTCTCTCTCTCCCTCTCTTGCTCTCTCTGTGAAAGACATGATGCATCATCTGTACTTCCTTAAACAGACACGCAGTGGCTTTGCTGGTTGACTATGAAAGCTAGCCTCGTAATGTTTGGCCCCCTTTTCCTCAGAGGTTAGTGAACTTTTGACAAGAGTCAGACGGAGGTCGCTCATGCACACAAGCACACAGGAAGCCAGCTTGTTTTGTTTGGTGCTCTGCAAAAAAAGAAAAAAGGAAAAGAACATAGCAGAAAAAATAAAAATAAAACCAGTAGAGGCTTCATCTACAAACGTGTGTGTATGTGTTCAAAACCTAAAAAACAGGCAGAGGCAGTCGTGAGAATTTCCACACTCCCCTTCACTAGTTAAAATAACATACCACTTCCACTGTCACACCAAATCTGTGTAAGAGGGAAGACCAAGATAATGCTCGAGCATTTCTGTAGGAAGCGCACCGTTTGAAATCTGCTTAATTTCATTTATGTGCGAATGTTAATGGAGGGGAGCGTTTCACGTCTTTAGAAAGGGGAAGCAGTTGCTTGTCTGTTTGCGTGTCCCTGTGCTATTTAAGCGCATGAAGGCCTGGTAATGCATGTCCTGGGAATAGGGTTAGTGTGAAGGAGAAGAGCTGAGGAGCAGGAAGTGAACTTTTGGCTGGTGTGTTGTGCTGAGCAGGATGTGCCGTGTGTTTCTATTCAGAAGCAGATAGAAAGACGGAGAACGGGGAGGGAGAGGAGCAGGGAGAGCACAGCAGGGTGGATGCGAGCCATTGTCCTAATATGAAAGCCTGTCCACACTTCTGAAACTCTCCATTCAGAAAACAAGTAGACTGTATCTTCTCTTTTCCTTCCCCTTGTTGCTTTTTGGGAATAAATCTCTGCTCAGTATCACGGTGATGTTGCATTGAAGGCTTTCAAGGGCTGCATGGTGAGACATTTAGATGCTTTGTTAGAATTTGAGGATATTTATTTTTTTTAAATAAATTTCCCCTCTATTTGCTATATATCCATATTTTGCACATTTTTTTAAATTTGAGGCAAGACTAAATAATAGGAAGACCCCAGTGAGTGTATTGTAGAGCCTAATTGAAAAACTTGGCAGTGTTTCCTTTGCTCTGTGGTTGTTTCACTTAGTCTAATTAGAAGAGCCTTGTTTCAATTTACTGATGTAGCCACCCACCCCATGGGGTTTTATGCCCTTTGCCTTTGTTAATGTTATTTATATGACAAGTAAGCCCAGCAAAACTCTTATTGCCACCACAGTGGTTTTGATGAAGATGCTTGGAGCGTAACATAATTAGGCATCTAAAGAGTTTATTAGTTAAATGAATTTTTAGAATCAATTGAGTGAATGCAAATATAAATGAATGCACTAACAAAAGCCGCAAAAAATTAGGTGTGGGTTGTTTTTGTACTTTACTTGCCATGTCATTTCCCCTTTTTTAATTTCTTTCTTTTTTTTATGGCAACCATCCCAGTCCTGTAACTTTTTGTAACACTAACATTATAGAAGTAAAAAGGGCTCTGGATGATCTGCAGTAGCATCTCGTGGACCAAAAAAGGATTTGGCTTTAACGTTAAAAAATGCAAAGCATGCCTTTAAGCTTTCTTCCAGTCGCAGGAGGCCAAGGTCACCTCTGTGCCGCCTGTCGGCATCACAGTCTGAAATCATACCACTGTTTGACATTTATTATATTTTGCAAGGTGTGCCAAAAAAGACTGAAGCTTTCGATAGACATCGCAGATGCACAAAACTAAACTCAGCAACAAACGTTGAGGTTTGCATCGGTGAGCTTAGCTTGTAACCATCTTTACCTTGTTAGGAAAGTCATTTTCAGTGTGGGTAATCGTGAGAACGTGAGCACAAGTTACTATTGTCCTGTGTACAGTACATATTTTTCTATTTATGAGCACTTATGTTTAAATATAAGCTAGAGTCAGATATTGATATTCAAGCCTAAGCTTGTCCTTTACATGGGAAAACTGACTCTGAAGTCAGTCAGTTCAAACGTGCCTTCGGTATAAAAAGTATGAAGTTATCCTGCAATAAATTGTACGACTGTAGCATGGGGAGGTTTCTGATGTGGCTACTTAATGCACCTGCCCATCTACATGTCTGAATGCCTTTCCCACAGTGTAGCAGGGTGAAGTACAAGGGAGATATCTGACACTTTCGAGGCTCTTTATTACAAGCAGCTGCTTTAGATTTATTTCTCTGAACTGCACTTTTCTGGAAAAATCATTGTATTGTGATTTTTTATTACTCTTATGATCCCCTAGAAGTCCCACAATTGCCTTTCCTCTGGCACTTTGCTTCCTTTTCTTCCTCCCTCCAGTGCAGAGCTCGGCCACACTCGTTCACCGCCCTCGTACCCTCAAAGCACAGCTTCCCTCTTCACCTCTCTCTGTGCCTTCTCTCTTCTTACACTTAACACAAACCGCTGACCCACAGCACCCGCTGCCTCCCCTCCTCTCCCATGATCCACTTACTTCCAGCTGTTTTTCATGCTGAAGAAGACAGTTGTCTAAATGTTTATGTGAAGAGCTACTTTCTTTTTCTTTAAGCCCTGATCAATTTCCAAAATGAACTTTGTGGCATGTGTTAAAATACAACAGATGACGGGCCCAAAAAAAGAAGAAGCAAAAAACCCTGTATCTGACATCGTTATTGTATTGTGATCTTCAAGCCAAGGAATGGCTTACAAAGGAGAGATTAAAGACATCTTATTGTTGTAGAGGAAATGCAGAATAATGTGAGAGGAAATGTTCAGGGAAAATATGCTCAGAAAGATGCCAGTAAAGTAAACATGTATGAAATTGCACAATTGAGTCGGGCCTCAGCTGCACCAGCCAAGTCATGCGCTGAGATGGAGAGAACAAACAGAGAGAGGGTTGAGAGGAAAAGAAAAGCAGAAACAGAGAGAAAAATAGCTTGTGTTTGATAGTCTTAACCTTCAGTAAATAACAAAGGAAAGCTGGCAGCGTTGTGTGTGTCTGCTCACCACTCTTTTTCCACCCGCTTCCAATTTAATCTTATGAGGACATGTTTATTTTTCTTTTTTTTTTTATTACTGCAGGTCAATTTCAGGTTTTTAATTTTAACGTTCATTTCAGTGTGACATCGGAAATGACACCCTCTTTCCAGGCCTAGCAATTATCACCAAATCAGCACATGACCTACAGTAGGCTCTTTGTAGCGAATTAGTGAAGGGGCTTCTGTCTGTCCATATCCTCCAGCATCTGTTTTGTTTGGATCTCTTTTTCTCTCTCTACCTTGAACACATACAAAGTCCACTGAGTGGACCTTGGCTTTAATTGTTTAGTTTACAGTGCACAACTTCTTCTCCAGAAGTTTAAATCTGAAGACAAACAGAGAGCTAGGACAAAACAAGCAGGAATTTGGTGCAGTGAAAGTCAGCCGGGGGAGAATATTCGATTGTATATCTCTCTAACACACTCCTGCTCACGCACACATAAACACACAGCTGGATGGCAGACTGCCGCTGCAGATTAGGTCAGATTTAATTAGCTTGCTCTGCTCCGTTTGGAGTGTCGCTTCTTGTAGAAAAACCCATTTTTAAAGAAAGGCGATTCCACTGACGGCTTTCACCCGTCACACGCTGAAACCTGTGCCAAAATGTTACAGAGCCTCAGGGTCCTCACACACACTTACGTACACAAAGACACGCACAAGCATCTATTTTGGTTTTGGAAAATCGGTAAGGAGAAGTGTAGAAATGATGGATTATGATCTAATGAAGACCACTTTGACATTTTGAGGTGGTTATGCCCGACTGTGGTTCAGGGACAAATATGTTATGCAGGAACACAGGCTGCCACGTAGACAATTGTAGTTGTGAATAAATGGAAAAACGCATGGCAGAATACATGCATCACAAATTTACAATGGAAATTAGATTATTATTATTTTTTTTAGTAGACGACAGGATTATATTTCAGCAGGCATGAACCAGGCGTGCCAGAAACATCAGCAGCGTCCGGTGTTTTTGTTACATGGTTTTACCTTTTATACCAAAATGACAATTAAAAGCAATACACTTAAACCAAAACAGTATTTTCTTTTTGTGCATTCTGCATATTCCAGTGTCTATAATGATCTTACTTTGCTTTAGTGAAATGAATGTATTTATTGCATGTCAAAAGTTTTATAGGTAATTTTTTTTTTGTGTAAATTCTTGTGGGTTTTTATCATTTTATTTGATTATGGTGTCTTGATAAAATGTTGATAAGGCTTTTACTTTTTTTAAAAGCCAATGTGAAAAATGTCTTTTCTTGTTTGTTTGTTACTATACTCGAAATCAACTTGGCAATAAAATGAATTGCATAACGGATTTGCACGGACATTTGTCAAGTTATTTAATTAATTTGCACATCCAAATCAAATAGTCCAGTAAATGATCACATTTATATTTGTATTAATTTAATTACCCTTGATTACTGCAGTGCAAAATCTCTCATAACAAAACTTGTAGACCACTGCAATGATTTGTGTTTTTGGAAAATTTATTTTGCATGAAATGAGTTTTACATTAAAAGAAAGAATGGGACATAAGACCACAGCGGAGACCATTTCACAGCAATGATGACCGCAGAAATGAACGACTTCTGTTCATTTTCCTACAACACGTTGGCCTTCAGGTCTGTATTCTCCCACATGGAGACATGTGTGTGCCTCATTTAAGACAGAGAATTTCAAATGAATCTCATACATCACACACAGTCCACATGCAACAATGAACAGATCCATTACTCTGTCAGCAGGAGCAAAGCCAGCCAGGCAGGCACACACACACACGCACGCACGCACGCACGCACGCACGCACACACGTACACGCACGCACGCACGCACACACACACGCACACACACACACATCCTTTTCCACTGTGTGAAAATCACCTTATTATCACCAGCACATAAGAAATCATAGTGCCTTCCAGATGTTTTATATAATTCAAGCAACTTGCCACAAATTACTTCTTGACATTAAACAAATTAGCATTTCTTCTCTCAGGTGCATTAAATCAACATTCATGAGCTGGAGGTGCTTCCTGAGAGATCATATTCACCAGGTGTAATGACAGACATCATCCGCTCTATGCTGCTTGAACAGTGGGTGAAAACAAAAGGAACAGCGTGACATTTATCACAAGTCTCGCACAATTCTGCTACCCGAATGTGGAACAGGAACATTTTTCTCTGATGGTAATCCCCTCACATTACAATCCACGTACTGTTTAATCAGTTACGGTCATTGGATCCATGTTTAGCAAAAATATTAACAGAATGTCTAACTTAACAGCTTTCCCCTCCCCAGACATTTCCCAAACTATTAGCTGTTAATGTGCATTGAAACTCCTCAGTGAATTATTTAGATGTGTCATCAAATGGCCCTGTTACATGTAGGTCGTATGAGGCACAAACTTTCAGAACAGAAGACATGTCATAAAGGCTGCCGGCAGTTTAACCAGATTATCTAAAACGCTTTATTCAAGTGTAACTGTGTAAATAGAACAACCCTGCATACAAAAAACAAAACAAAAAACTACACGGTGTGATGGCTTGTTGCCTTAGATACTAGTAAGACAGGAAATATTTTCCAGGAAGTTCAACCTGTGTGATAGATTAGGACTTTTCAAAAACCTATCTGTGGCCAAAAATATATGCATAGCAGGTTATACCTTTATGCAGAATAATTCTAAAACTTATTTGAATGAATAGTATATATTTAGCAGTGTTTGCATGCACGTTGGCTAATGAAGCAGCTGTGATAATGAGGAACGGCGGAATTTGAGCTTGGTTCAGTCTGGCCCTGTGCTAGCGTGCTTGATAAATAAGTGTGATAGCCTCAAATTCAAAGCAATGATAGAGTTTGTGCTTTCAGCCTAAAATTGAAACATAGTTATGTTGGCAAAAATTCCTCTGTGTGGACACACATAGTCAGAAAGCTATATGTGTCCATGAGAAAGAAGATAGGTGCACTAGGTCTAAAGTTGAAGGGCAGTTGCTAGAAGCCTTGGTACCCACTGCTCACTCTGAGAAACCAGGATATTCGTGGCAGGTGGCCTACAGCCACTCTGGTCTCTTGCCACTCTTCCATTCGGAGACACTGTATATTAAATGGCAAAGGTCTGTGGTGTTTGGTTTCCCTCAGTGGGTGACAGAAACTGGGTGCCAGGCTCTGGAAACCCCACCATCCCTTTGAGCTTTCAGTGCCCTCTGTGTCAGAGAAACTACCAGAAGCTCAGGGGCTGTAAACTCTACGCTAGTCCGTGTAGAGTTTACACCTTCTCCTTAAGTTTGCTTTGGTTTACTCCCACAAAACATAGTCAATGAAATTTTCGCAGACGTTAATAAAAAATGTGAGAGATTGTCAGTCCGTCTGTGTCGTCTAAGTGATGGAAATGTTACGGATGTTTGCCCTCCTTGGGGGGGAAATGTACACTGGAAGAAGTGCTAGACCTTTTTCACCCTGATCTGGGATAATTGTGGAAAAACATAAATAGATAAGGTGGATGATCAGTAGGTTTCCAGTGGAAGTTTGCGTAACCTTCTCACAAACATTCTTCAGTAGGTGAGACATGAGAAGGGCACTGCTGAGTCATTTAAACTGTCAGGGACTGTCTGCTGTGGTGCATACACTTCTGCAGCTTCTCTTAAATTCCAGGAATTTGCTTGGGGACTCCTAATACGGTTTCCGACATTATGACACATTTTTGCATCTAAAGTTTGCTCTGGAGCTGTCAAAAGGTCAACAAAAGTTTCAGTCCCGCTTTTATAGCAATATGCAATCACTCAGAAACCAAAAAACTGAAATGAGATAGGATTATTTCTTGCTTCACTCACATCTGCTTTTTTCCTCTTTCAAATTAAATTTTCATTCAATAGCTCCTGTCCTTTGAGCCCACAATCAGACAGGCATTCTCTTTTGTCAGTCACACCTCAGTGCAGCCAGCAATCAAACCAAAGCAAGATAGTTCAGTTGGTTGTTGTCCATATAATAAGTAATGAGTTTAAGATTGACATCTTTCTCTGATTTTGTGTGTGTGTTCAAATAAAGAATGTCCCAGTAATATAAAGTACCTATTAGCTGTAAAGTGATTCTGGCAAACTTGAAACAAACCAGAGAACTAGAAAATGGGTTTTAAATATTTATTTATCGTGTATATACTATGCCCTTTCTATAAATGTAGCACAGAATTTTTTTAAAGACCTATGATATTTGTTTTACTCAGAACAGGATGGCCAGATACTGATTATGAAAGTCCTGCCAGTAACTCCCCGTGACTTCTATATGCAGAGGGCTTCAAATATGAATGGCAGAGAAAACAAGTGAGACATTTATGTGCTTGAGTAGGATGGTATGAAAACGGTGCTTAATGTTTATCAGGAGCGGAGCTTGAGCTTTTGTTTAGCATGTTCTTTGCATGTTTAGTTACTAAAGTTTGCACAATAGTTATGTCTGACTCTTACTTGACCTCAGAAATGTGTCCACAGTTTTTGAATTCACTCTCAGGTTAAAAAGGCTATTTAACTGCTTTGCATTTTATAATTTTATTGTGGTTAGTTGATGCTTTTAGTTTATCACTGAGAATGCTGTGTTTGTGTTGGTAATTGTACTTTTGCAGTAGCTTATAACTTTTAAACCGCTGCTGAAGTGGCATTTATTATCACCATATATACACGTCTGACTTAGGAAGCTTTAGTCTGCTGTAATAACTAAAACAAATGCTCCCCCGGTCTCTTTTTGCACTGCTGCCTTTCTCATTATTACATGAAGTGCATAAAGGAATTGTAAAGCAGTACATTGTTTTCCCATATTACATAAAAAAGAAAACCTTCATTCGTTCAAGGGCTAGGAATTTCAAACTGAAGATCTGAACTCTGAAATATGCTCTAATTTGGTTTGTGAGAAAAGTACGACAACATCGGGAAAAAGAAAAAAAAAGGAGACAAACAGATCACTTAAATAGCCCCCATCATGACCTTGATACGAAGTGTCTCACGTCATATTTTATTGTCTCTCTCCTCCTCATCCTCCTTTTCACTTCTTTCTTTGTCCGTCTATCCCACCCTTGCTACATTTCACCGCTTAAGACTCCCACTGAATGGAAAACAGCTGGGTCGGGGACTGCCCAGAGCACATTATGCCCAATTCTTCAATGAATTCCCATCTACCTCTCCCCGCTCCCTCTCTGTCCAGTGCGCTCCCCTGCTCCCTGTCCTCATTTAAGGTGGGGCTGTGCAGCTGAAACAAAAGAAAAACAGCCTGCATGAGAACATGTTTCTTACCCACATATGGTACACTTTCTCCCTCTCCTCCTTTCTGTGAATTTGTTTCCCAACCCTACTCCCTGGTGATACTCTGCTGTTATGGCTGGTTCTGCTTTTGACAAGCTGAAAAGCACCAAGATATAATGCAGCTGAGCTGAATGGCCAAGTATGCATACAGAGTAATGTGTCAGAATTATTAGTTTGCCCCGATACCCACAGTTCACCTGCTGTGGTAGACGATGAATCGTGTGAAGACAAACACTCATAAAACTCTGCTATGATTTCCCAAGAACAATAATATGTTTTAGGTTACACCAAACCGCACTGTAGACTAGTGGGATGCTCGGATGAAATGCATGTTAGCGCGTGTTGTTTCAAAGTATCAAAGTTTGTTTTGAAAAAATTAAACTGTGGCCATTGGTCTTTTGAACCACCATCCCTAAAAACCAATTTAGCATCTCTGATGCTATCGGTGTTACTAGTAATACTTCCAGTACTCACACTATAACCAATAAACCTCAGGGACATAAAAAAGACATATTGTTAATGATAGCCAGCTGATAACTGTGTCTGTCTGCTGTCGACAAAACATAATTCAGGATGGCAATTCAGTCTCAGGACGGGGTGACACAAAAAGTAGATGGGAAGTTGTTAACGTGAGCTTGTTATGATAGTACGGATGGGTGACAAATTAAAGGAAAAACTTTGACCACTACTGTTGTGACAAGAAAAACAGTGCCAAGGACAACTCTTGACTGTGTTGGTCATCTGAGGGATTTGTTTAACTGCGGAGGGCATTTTGAACCCCGCTGAGAGAGAAGTGTCAAAGTGCAAAATTGTTCTAGTTGACCTCTTCATCCTATGATGAATAATCCTGAAGAAGTCTAATATAGGGCAAATGTTTGGGGTGTCTGATTGTGTGAGTGTGCGTTGGCGGAGGGGGTTAACTGATTTAGAGAGTTCAACTGCACAAAAACGGTGTGAATCATAATGTGAGGCCTTCGCAATCCTGAAATCTTTCAACATGTGAACCATTGTGTTACAGCGATCTCCACCATCGTCATCAAAACACCAAATGAGGAAATGTGTTTTGGAAGAACAACGTTTGTTCCTGCAAAACGCTAAAGTGCACTGAAGGTGTTCTGGTGACAGGATGTGACCTGGTGCCTTTGTGAGACACTTGATGTCCATTTTTTTTTAATTTGTCACACAACTTGGTGTTATCTGCTTGCACATTTAGTCGATTTATTTATGTAGCACATTTAGAAACAACAGCTCTTGACCAAAGTGACGTCCGTCTAAAATAATCACAAAAGATAAAAACATAGCAGAAAACAACAAAATGAGGAAAGCTGAGTACAACAACACAAATAAAAGAACTCATTCTAAGCCAAAGAATAAAAATTGACTACTATAGTTCCTATTGCCTGATAGAAATATCTGGCTCTTCAGTTGCTAAATGCTCCATTAAGCTGACCAGCTAGTCAGTTACTATCCTTTTGATCTTTATTGCTGTGTAGACAGCAAAGAGAATGCTTTTAAACTTTCTTTATTAAAAGTAAATACATATTTGCTGTGTTTAAAAGGCCAGATTTTTAAAGTTGAATAATGATAATGTATTTACAGAATCTGATACAGGATAGTCTTAGGAAATTAGAAGAACAATACTGTAATACTTTCAAGCATTCACACTAATAAAGGGAAATTTGAAGTGTTGTCACTCTGTCCCTACTGTCACTTCTACGGTGGCAGTAGTTAAAAACTTGGTCTCTCTCTAAGGTGTTTACATCACAAAGATGAAATCAATTTTCTAGAGAACTGAAGACAGTGTTCGAAGCAGTGCAAGGTCAAGAGAAGTACAAGAAGGAAGTATTGCTTCAGCTGCCGTGGGGGCCTGGGTGACAAATTGGGTGTATATTGTGGGCAATGTGTGTGTTTGTGTGTCTATGCCAGTGCAATTTCCTGCCTGCAGATTGACTAACATGTGGGCACCTGCCTTGACAAATCCACCCATCCTGTTTCTTTCAGCTCACAATGCATTGCTCTTTGCTGCTGTACATACATGCAGCGAGCACAAACTACACACACACACACACACACACACAAAAAGATGTTTAAACCATACATAAAATTTGTGCATCTGGACCTCATATCATCTATTAGCTGATCTTGAGAATGAGATCAGTGTTTCTGAAACTTTGTGTTTCATACCAGCCCACTGAAAATATAAACTGGTACAAGAGGCTCATGCATTAGTCATTCACAGATGCTGGAAGCTACAGCGAGAAGCACACACATTAAACTAAACAGGAACTTTACATCATAAATTTTGCACATCTAGCACAGAGCGGTCCAGCGGGTAGACAAGCCAGGACAAAGTTGTCTGGCCTTGGGGGAGAGAGGCTGACGGCCAGCCTGGCTGGGTGATACACATATACATGCATATAAATAAAGGCAACCCAAACACTGAAGGCAATAATGAGATCCTTAATCTATTAGTGGAAAAGGCAGAAAGAGCCTTTATAATGTAGGCCTGAAGGGAAACAAATTTAACAAACTAATGAGCTGGCATGCAAACAACTGCAGTTCAAGGTGAACTAGAAAGCGTGAGTGTTGCTGTAAGAGGCACATATAGGCTCTACGTGTTTGCCTGTACAGGCTTTGACCTTTGATTTATTGAGAATTACTTCATGTGAAAGCGTTGGCAGTGAGATGTGCTCTGTGTATCACACAAAGTGTGAAGGTGAGAATACCGGATCTGTTGCTGGAACTATGACGCTATTGTGTATGGTGACACGCTCTGGGGCCCAGCATGTGTGTGTTTGTGTGTGTTTGTGTGTGTGAGTGTGTGAGTATTTCCTTGTGTCACAGAACAGAGAAATTCACTGACCTGTTAAGAACAGAGTGTCCATTACCTTCTCAGCATGGAGTTACACACTTAAAAGCAGTCCATTACTATTCCATTCAGTTTGACAAGGGTAATAAATTATCAAGTGCCTCATCACTTTCACTTTGTGTATGTTTGTGTGGGGTGTGTGCGCGCGCTTGAGTAAATGGGCGTAGATGGCAGAAAGGTGAGAAGATAGCAGAAGTGTTATTTCAGTTTGGCTCTGTGTGTATCTGCTCATTTATGTGTGAACATCTTATCTCCAAGTGTCACACTAATTTCCAGTTAACAAAAAGGTCTAAGGGGAATACTGCAGCTCTCGAAGGAGCTCAGTTGGACTTGCTATTAATTGCAACTTTGCTAGTTTAATCTTTTGCTCTTCCTGCCCATATGTTGGTAATAGCCTCAAGGAAGACACAAACCCCAAATTGTTTTCTGTGTGGGTGAAAAATGTAAGTTACTCTGGAAAAAGCATCTGCCAAATGAATGGAATGTAAATAACTTATTAAAAAAAAAAGCAGACCAGAAAAACATATAACTTCTCCACGCTGGGGTCATTGCATCCAGTAAAATGTATAAAAAGTACATTAAGGTAAGAGTGAGAGTATGTGTAAATGCACATGTGGCACGGAGGGGTTACTCGTCTGTCTGAGAAATGCAGAGGATGACATGTGTGTGTCATCCAACTGTAGATTAGAACCCCATTAGCCTCAGTGGCTGGTCTGCTGTTTAGACTGAATATAAACACAGAGGGAGGGATGGCTCGACGTCTTGTTTCTCCATCCTCAATCTCCCGATAACACTTGCAAACACACAACAACATGTCTGGGCAACCAGACTTTCCTTTCCTTCACATAGTGAGTGTGTGTGGACTAAGAGGTCTCCAGTGAGACTGCTCTGTGGACTGCTCTCATGCCCTCCACTGGCATCATCCTCCTCACTTCCTGTACCAGCTGCAGCTCGTCTCCCCGCCTCGTCCTCCCTGTTGCTCTCTTCAGGGCAATCTGAATCTTCTTTCATTCCCACGATCACATAAAAAAGTGTTTGTCAGCTGAGTCATGAGCACAATGCTCCTATCAGTTGTTGGTGGTTTAAAGAGGAAAAAAAAGTCACCGAATAGAATTAAAAATAACTGCATTTCTTGTAAGACACCTAAATATAGCAGTTATAGTAAATACTCAAAGCATGTTGTTGTTGTCCAGTGAGGCTCTATTGATTTAAATTAGTCATGCATTAAAAAAAAACAACATAAAGTGATAAAGCAAGGTTGGCCCGTGAGCCAACAGAATATTTACAGACTCTACGAGCCTCTGGAGCTCTACAGATGGGAATAAACAAATTTTGTCTAAACAATATTGCTTAATTTGGTGTGTTGTTGAGCTCCCATAGGATTTTAGCTGGTCTGAGATCTGGTCATTGCAATTCACAAAGTTTTCATTCTTATCAAACTACTGAGGGAGGTCTTGTTCCATCTGTTAAATCATCTACATTTTTTTAAAAACTTTTTTTCACTCTTTTTCTTTCTTTCTGTTTTTTTGAGAAAAATGCATATTTGCGCTCTTGCCGACAGTTAGATGAGGAAGTCATTTGTGGGTCTGTGCAGTATCTGAGGCTGTACAGCTGGCAGCTGGTTTGCTGAGCTTAGAATAAAGAGACTGGAAACTGGGGGAAACACCCACCTCAACACATTTAAAGGTTTAAAAAAAAAACCCTGTGCCCTCAATGATTAACAGGATATGTTTTGTTGGCTTAATCCATACTGAAAACAACATTTTACAAACTACAGGTTGCGGTTTCAAGCTGGATCAAGTGTGAGCCACTGATGGCCTGATGATTCAATTTCAGCTTTGCACGCAAAACAAAACATGGTCAGTTGTAAACTTTCACATTCTAGTCTTATTCTAAGGTCAGCAAACCAGCTGCCAGCTTTGAGGAGCTGCTAGTTTCTTTTTTGTCTTATCTTTGCAAATCTGCTAAAGTAACCATGGCTAATCTAAAGTAATGAAAAAGTAATTGCATACAAGTAAATGAGTGCAAAGTCTCTTCAAGAAATGTTTACCTTTGCATCATCCATCTGTCCTTGAAAAGGCAGAAGTGAAGGTGCCAAATATAATTTGGTGTTAACCACATATCTATGTCTGTGTTGAGGTATCTGGATGTATTCACTATGTCTCGGTGCTCATGGACACCACACCAAGTGAGTGCACATCTTTGGCCAGTTCTGCCCTAGTTTACTGGCAGCGGCCCCACTGTCTGTGCAAAAAGTCACGTCGCGAGGAGAGAGAGAGAAGCGGGGTAGGAAGGAGGAGGGGGTGTAAGGGGCACAAGGAGCAGGACACAGGAAGTGGGGAAAGATGAAGAGCCGGGAGACAATGTGATGCACAGGGGTGCTGAACTGGAGGGGAGGAGAAGGAGGAAAAGCAAGCAGAGGAGAAAGAGGAGGGAGAGCACAGGGTGTGTGCATCTGGCACAGGGAGGCAGGGGAAGATAGCGTGGGCCAGGCTGGCCGGACGTGTGTGTTTGTGTTTGATTGAAGAGGGATGTGAGACAGAGACCCCTCACTGGCTCAGTTTTACTGGAATGCTGCCATGGAGAGATGGACACTGACTCACATGCTTTAGACGCAAACACACACACACACACACACACACACACACACATACACACAACCACGTGCGCACACATTTGTACAGTGAGTGCAGAACAAGGATACTGGAGTTACTGGAGAGTATGGGCAAAGAGTTCTGAGGAGCATCTTTCTTAAAAAACCCAAGCAGCTGGTTTCCGTGGGCACAGTCATTAGGAAACTCATGCAGTAAAAGCTTACAAAAGTTTATTTTATTTGCTTTATAGTGGGAGATATGCTTTCCATAGATATCAACTATTTCAGAATTTGAGAAGAGCAATGTAAAATGATGTCTGTAATGCAACATAGTTCATGTTGCATTGTGCACATTTTGCCTTTAATTAAATTAGATCTGATGCAATAGAAATACACAAAGCTGGTACAAATAATAATAGAAGCATTCATAGCAGAAATGCCAGTGGGAGTTGGCATATGGTTGGCTTGGAAGATATCATATTAATATTCTGAACTACTGAGGACCAGTTGACCATGACCCCAGTACTTGTCATGTTACTGAGCAGTTAATGCAGTACTTTTGTTAACCTCTTTGAATTGAAGCTGAATGTCAGCATTTCTTGTTTCTCATCTTGACTGTTTGACTTGAAATCCACTGTAGTGATGTACAGAGCTAAAACGATGTAGATGACTGCTTGCCTTTTAAGACATTCTGTCACTGCAAATTCCTGCATATTCCTAGATTTTCTTAACATTTTGAACTCGCTTTTAGACATTATTCGAAACAAAATTATAATTATTGCTACTATCATTACTGCTCATTACTATTTTTCAGTATTATAACTTGAATTGCATACTGAGATAATTTTGTACAGTAGTGAAAATGAAGGACAAGGTGAGCATGGCTGCGGGACAAGGACAGAGATCTAAGGATAACATTTGCACAGCCATACAATGGTAAGGAAAAGCACTGCTTTTAAATTTGAGCTTTCCTTTTTTGTCTCTGCAACAAGTTTTTTGCCTAACTTGGTCACATTCATGTCAGACAAGAGATACGAGGTGTAGGTTTCCATGCACCACATAGATAGCTGATGAAGTAGCAGGGAAAAAGTTCAAAGGAAGTCCTTTAGCTATGTTTAGTAACAGTAGCTAGCCCCTGATATGATAAACATTACAATGAGATATTAATTAAGTAATGTTATCTTTACTGAAATAAGACAATCCTGCCAGGGACTGCATTGTCTTCATGTGCCCTGGGTCAAACTCCGGGGCTGCTTGTAAGTCTCAGACTGTCCAGGGAAACAGCTGGCCTGGCTCTGTCCAAGACAGTTCAACAACAATGGTAACATGCTCCATTTACGAAAACAGAAAAAAAAGGTTTCTTATTCATACTAAACTCTGAAAATGTCATCTTGTGTGGTCATTCCAATATTTCTTAGCTCGAAGCAGACATTCAGGGAAATTTCTGGAAAGATGGCTAACCCAAAAACACCAAACTGTGTCTTTTCACTTTTTTTTTTTAAAATTAAGCAAACAATATCTATAAATTAATTAATAAACAAAGTTTAAGCAAATGTTAGGCAGATTTGATCATTTAGACAGGTAATTTTTCTCTCTGGAGTTTATATTTTGTCCATTTTTTTATTATGTGGGTTTCCTCTGGGGAAATTGGGGTTCAGCAGTCTATGGACGTGCATGCTAGGTTAAGTCAGAATTCTAATTTGGCTGCGGGTAAAGTATTGGATTGGATATGGATAAAGTACATACTATATATAATGCATGGGCAAATGTGGCTTGTAGTCTAAAGTGCTTTGAGTGGTCAGTAAGAATAGAAAAACTGGAGGAGGAGAGCGGAGAAGAGAGGGAAAGAGAAAGGACCAAGAGGGAGGATAAACTAATGAGCTGCCAGCAAGGCTTCCTTACAAATAGTTGATGATAACAAATGTCTGTTTTTACCAAGATACTCCAGGAAAAAAAAACCTCTCAAGGTTGCACTCATTCTCCAAAACAGGATGAACCTTAGATCACGCCACCAACTCCTGTTTGTAGGCTGCTGTAGACTATGCCCTTACAGAGTGGCAGCAGGATAAGACACAGATAGGCACTCCAAGCTGAAACTCAATACCTTTTTCATTTTCAGAGCGGTGCTTACATAACCTGATGAGTTAATAGGTCAATCAGAGTTGGACGGGACTTATGTAAACGTGTCTGCTGACAGGCAGAGAAATCCAGTCCAAAAATTTCATACTCTTGGTTCCAGTGACATATTTTGTGCTTTCGTTAGAGCTTACTGTCTGAGAATTTCTTCGCCCCTTAGAGTCACTTCCTGTCCGCCAAGGCATAGTGTCCCTATCGCCACGGAAACAACACTGCAAAGTGACTACAGGAGTTGCTAAACAGTGTGCTCTTCCTTATGGGACTCCAGAGGCCAGATGGACTCCAAGTGCACACAGATACACACCTAAGTAGGGAGAGGCAGCATGTCCAATAATGGCATGCAGTGTTTGTGTGTGTGTGCATGTGTGTGTGTGTTTGGTGAGGGGGAGGATGGAGGAGGGACATTAGGGGGTCCATTGTTTCAAACTCGAAGGCAGAAGTGTTGGGAGGGGAGAGGGAAAGTCAAGGAGAGGCTAAATTTAGAGCACCTCCGCTCAAGTATTCCAAATATTCTTACGTATATTTGGTTGCTCACGTATACAGGTTGTTACTTCATCTGTTTCCAAGAATTACATCATTATGCCAGACCGGCATTAGTGATTTTAAAACTTCTGCTCGATTTATTCAGACTTTACCCCGCTTTACACCCGCTTTATCAGATTTTAGATACAAAAAGAGACGTTTACTCAAAAACTGAAATCTCTGGTAATAATTATTGTTTGGATAAGAACCTCAGGTTAAGAAGACATTACAGTACATACAGGGTTAAGTCTTAATGTGCATGTTTTCAGTCATTTCCTGGCTAGCTGTAAAGCCTTGACCTCCTGGTGTGGACTGGGCCACACACACACACAGACCCAGACAAGCACACACACATCCACGTCTAGGACTGACCTATACACTTCCTGTCAGGCAGGGACACCCCTTTTGAGAGAGAGCGTGATATGTCTCCACTACATCCCCCGCAGAATCCTCTTATGCTGTTTTGTCCACCTCATTGTTCTTTTCACACTTGAATATGGTCACAAGGGACCGTGGCTGAAAAGATGGCAGCCGCCTACAGGTGTTAGCTATAACACAAGTGTCAGAAAGTTTAAAAATAATATATGTCACCTCATTAAGTTCCTGTGAGAATAACCTTTTCAGTGTAAAAAAATAACTCTAACAGGTAATCATATAAATAACTAAAACTAATAGCAATAAGTAAGTTAATAAATTATTTTAAACACAAAAATGAACAAAACGCAACCAAAGATATATTGAAATGTACCCTATTTTCTCATACAGCAAATTCGAAATAAAATGTAATATCTCCTTTCTTACAAAAATATTCAAGCAAAATGGTGGTTTTATGGACTTCTCAAACTGTGAACCTGAACATCCCATGTCTGAGTGTTTGTCTTATTGGGGCAAAGTTCAAGGGGGGGTTGACAGTGTTACATGAACTGTCTGTCTGTTTCCAACATATTTATCCATGTTCCTGTAGAAAGAGGTACCTGATGGTCTTTCAGAAATTATGGGGGAATCTGAAATAGTAAAGCAAAATAGGAGTGATCATACATGGTACACATAAGGAACCAATGTAAAAGGGTGGCTTGACACCCCACATAGCAAGCAGGTCTGGGCCGGATCTGGTATCAAGCTGGCACTGCTAGTTGACTTCTGGCATGATAAGACGTATGGCATCCAGATGTGGACCAGGCCTGGCATAGATGGCACTGTCTATGGGATGGCATGCCACATTTGGCCCGATTGTGGTTTGGGTTATGTGGCCCAGGCTCATAGAAAACAGGTCTGGCCTGGATCTGGCATCAAGCTGTCACTTCTGAGTGACTGGTGTCATGGCAGAGTGTATGTCAACCAGATGTGGGCCAGGTCTGGCAATGATGCCACTGTTTATGTTCCTATTTTCCTATTTTAGTTAAAAGACCTAAATGCCATGTTGCAATACTATATTGCCAACGTAGCCAAAGTTCCAAATGCATATTTGACAAGTTTGTGAGTGTACACTTTATCCAAAACCTATAGGCAATTTACTTATCTTTGCCACTGGGTGCCTGTAGCTCAGGTGGTAGAGCAGGTCACCTACTGATGAATGAATGTAGTTAGGAAGTAGAAAGTGTGTGATTGGGTGAATGTGGCATGTTGTATAGAGCACTTTTGAGTAATCCAAGAGAGTAGAAATGTGCTATATAAGAATCCATTCACTGCAAACAGAGTTTTGTCATGTTACTTTTGCACCATTATGTTCTGGCACATGTTGTTATTACATGGCTTGATTAAGGTACACATTAGGCTGACATCTGGGGCCAGAGCTGAAACTGTTCTGGGCCAGCACAGGGCCAGCAGTGTGTCTGCAACTGGCCCGTGGCTGCACACAACTTACACATGGCCCACATACCGCAAAGAATGACGGCCCTTTGGTGGCCCAGATCAGGTTTGCCAGAGATAATCCACACATGGGCCAGCACAGGACCACCAGTGTGTCAGCAACTGGCCTTGTGCTGGCCCATGTGTGGGCCACCTCTGGCAAACCTGATCTGGGCCACCAAAGGGCTGTCATTCTTTGCGGTATGTGGGCCATGTGTAAGCACATTGGGTGGGCCAGATCGGGGTCATACCAATTTTGCTATGTGGGACAGACACGAGATCTGCACCTGCAAGTGGAAAAACCTGCAATGTAAATAAATAATCTAGAAAAAAATCTATTAATTTACTTTGAGTTAATTGAAAGAGTCATTAGATTATAAGGGCACCTGAGTTGCCATTTCAGCAAGTGCAGAAAACACACGTGCAAGTCCCACACATGCAAGGTTACTACATAGATTATTTTGCAATAAGCATTATTTTTATTGTAAAAATGTTTTTTTTCCCCTTTTTTAAAGTTTTAATTAGTGTTGTTTTGATTTTTTTTAGTTTTGATAATTATGGGATGGCAGTATAGCAGTTAGGATGGTCTTTAACAGTTGTAATAGTTGTGCATAGATGTAATATTTCCCAGCAATTCCAGAATGCTCTTGTCATTTTTATATTCAATAGCATATAATTTAGTCACTGTGGCTGTTATGTTTTGATATCTAGGATACTGTGTGAAAGTAGATGTTTTTCTCCATAAATAAGTGCTATAAAACCTAAAAAAAAATACTGTCGTGGCTATCTGAAATATTAATTAAGCACTAATCATGCATTTACTGATATGAGACAGCCTCTGTGTAGATTTTAAATAGATTTATAGTTCAAACTTTGGAATAAATAGTTAGATGAGAGACGAGGAGAGAAGGGTTAATTATTTACAACAGATTCTGTCCTTCCATCTTCTTCCTCTTTTCTCTGTAATGGTGATCTATTATGGTTTTTGTGTGTGCCTCTGCTATGCATGCGTGTGTTTGTCTTTGTGTGCATCTGGTTTACCAATCTCAGCTCCATTGTCATATCCTTGACCTGGTGAGGGGCACATCGAGGCCGGTGAAGCTACGTGTTTAACGTGTTTCCTTCCATTGCTGAGCTCTGATGTCACCCCGTAAGGGGATTCAGTCGAAGTGGAAACTAGTGGGCACTGTCTGTCATAACAAAGATGGGGAGAGCATGGAGAGGGACATATCTCATGTTGAGTTAGGAGACAGTGTATGTTTAAGAGGTAGGGGTGCTTGGGGAACACAGTTTTAACAAGGTTTTAATGATATGCTACAAATGGCCCGTGATCCAGAACAGAACAGACTACAATGGATCTCAGAGACCCCGTCTGGGTTTTCATACACTGGGTTTTCAGCTGTTAAAATCAGCATTTCATGCTGTAGATTAGTTCTGCACCACCCAGTCTCTCTCATTTCTACCTCTATTACATGCATCTCCTCATCGTATTGCACTCAAAGCCACCTCATGCTGTGGTCTGTGATTACAGCCAAGTGTTTACAATCCTCCCATATTAACACTTGTGTAAAACAGCATGGGGTACCATCTTGGACTAGCTTTTTTCAGATGCACAGAATTGAGCTTAGAGTTGACACCATCAGCTTGATGGTACCTGCCAAAATCACGTATCTGCTTATGTGAGGCAGGACGAGCATGTCTAAATAAACTACCTCAGCCCATATTTATTTATTGCTTTAAACAGATGAAGCAGTGTTTTAAAGAGAAATGAAAACTGAGAAAATGGAGAAGTAGGACATTTTCAAAGTGGAGATGTAGAACCCATGAAATCCAGACTTTAGTGGAGGAGAACACTGTTTATGCTTTTATATCATGAATTGGTTCAAATGTGCATCATAAATATTGTGTGGAAAGTTTGCTGCATTCTTTCTTAATGGGATGCTATTTTCTTTTTGCCGTTCCACTTCTAGATTTTATTGTTGCACCATGTATCCAGCACTACAGCTGCCAATGTCCAATTTCACAATACACAGGTAAATTAGAAATGGCACTGTGAGAAATTGCACAAGTCCGCATCTGCATAGCTGCGAGTGTGCTTATGTGTGCATGTATGAATGTGTATGTGTGTGTGTGTGTTTGTCCTGGGTGTACATGTACATGTGTGTAATAAGAACCAAATGGTGGGGTGTGCGAGTGCATGGTTTCTCTCCCCCATCTCTAATCAGGCAGTCCCCAGGAGTACGGTGTGAGAGCGGACTCGGGGCTTAGAGTGCTGAGCTGCTTCATAAATCAGCTCTACCCATAGAGAGACCTTGATACATGCGGACTCCACTAACTCAGTGATGGAGCTGCAAAGTGTTATTCCTTTCTGGTGACTTTTTGAGGGGGTTTCAATCATGTTTCAGTCCTCGTAGTGATTAAAGCTGTGAAAAGAGGTGTGAAGCAGCAGAAATAATGAATTTGCCATTATTTGATGACCATGGTGTGGTCTGGGTAGGTGGTCTCTAATGACAAGGCCAGTCACTGTCTGAACAGAGAGAATTTATGCTTGCTCTCTCACATTAGATTCCCAGCTACGGTACTGCAACTTTTATATGCATACACACACACACACACACACACGCACGCACGCACGCACATGCACACACACACACATATATATATACTATTTTTTCTCTTCTTTTCTTCATCTCTTTCTTCTCCACTCTCTTTTTCAATCCTCATTCCCCGCAGGAGATGGCCTCTCCCTGTCCTCCATCTCTTCTTCTGCTCTCTTTCTTTCTCTTTCACATCTGGTCAGGCAGCTGTGGCTGGCCAGGTTTCAGTGGGGCTGGGAAGGGAAGGTGTGGAGGGAAGAAGAGGAGTAGGAGAAGGGGAAGGGGAGGTGGTTTCAAGGAGGCTATCAATTGCAAAGCCCAGGGCACAGTAAAAGAAAAAAAAAGATTTAACACAAAAAGTGCACTGTGAAAAAAAAGAATATAGTTTGAACTGAATTTCTTCTGTTTCTCTCAGTCTATCTATCACACTGTCTCCCTGTGCACTATTAAACTCTATTAAAGAGAGCAGCAGTGCAGAGAGAAGGGGTACGGGAGGCTGGGGGTTTGGGGAGAAGCAGGGGAAGAAGGGGGAGGATGGTGAGGGCAAAGATTTCAATATCTGATTTCCACATCTTAAATACATTAATTTATCTTACCCTGAGGCTCTTTTAAAGTCAAGAGAAAGGAAGGGAAGGGATGGGAGGAGGGAGAGGAAAAGGAGCGAGGGTACTTATGACATTTTCATTGTGGAATCTTGTTTCTATTGTTTCTATGGTCAACATATTGCCCAAAGATTCCACATGCCATCATGGCCACACAAGCTCCAAGCTGCTAAACGGTCACAGATGGTATTACACACTTTGTGCGCATGCAGATGACTTGATTCCTGTCAGGCTTAGATGCTTTTTTTCTGTAAAATGCCAATGTCAGCATGTGATTTACCGCTTATGAGTGTGTCATTGTGTTGCCACATTCCAGGATGTCGACTGTGCTACCTTTATGCCAACTAGCCTGTCTTTGTGGATCTCCGCCCTCAGTGCCAGTTCCCCCTGCACTCCAGCTGAAGTTCATGACCCCTCATAGTTCATGTTGGGACAGGCCCTTACTCAGGGAGAATGAACTCTTCGCTGCGGTCTCACGTGACTCTAGCATATGGTAAGTCACCCCGAGAGTGGAAAAACTCCACTTTTGCTTGCACTTCTTTCCAACTCATTTTATGGCCAGTTTCAGAGCGTGAGGAGCCAAACAAACAGAGAGGAATAAATGGTCAGGGAGAGGGATCTGAAACACAAAGATAGAGATGGGCCTTCTATACCGCATTCAACAAGAGGGAGTAGGATGTGACAGAGCCGTTAGGATTGACAGAGAGTTTGCAGGTGTGGGTGCATGTACTTGCCTTTGTGCGTTGGTGTATATCAGATTTTCTGAAGGTGTGCCTGCATGTGTCTCTGTTTGTATATAAGTGTGTGGTGCTAGGGTACTGGGGAAGGTGAACTTATGCTACTCTCGGTACAGGAAGCCCCTGATTAGCACTAACGAGAATTGCAGACCATATTAATGCAGCCACACACCTCTCCCTCCCTCCCTCCTCCTTTGCTCTCTCACTCTTGCCATCTGCACTCTCTACATTCTCTGCCAGACATCATAAACCCACGGCAGAGCACTGAGACACACCAGACCACTGAGGGGGGCAGGCAGGGGGCTGCCATGCACTCAGGTCCCTCTTGTACATTCAGCCTCACAATATCACATTCTTCAAGCAAACACATATGGTGAAACATGCTGTAGATAGTGCACACACACGCACGCATGCATGCATGCACGCACGCACGCACGCACACACACACACACACACACACACACACACACACACACACAGGAAATCTTCTACCATATGACAGAGTTCATATCACAAACATTTATACACCTAAACAAACACAGAAAGCACAGTGAAAAGTGAAACATTATACAGGTGCAAACATTCACAACTTTACCAAAACACACTTTCTTTCAGTTTCCAGAAAAATTAGTTTGCATAGAAAAGAATTTGAGGTTGGAGATCAAAGATAACGAGAGTTTGAGACTGGAGAGATTAAGGAAGAGAGGGAGAGAGAGAGAGAGAGAGAAAGAGGGCGGAAAAAAGGTCCGCTGGTGTGCAAGTCTTATTAAATGTTCCTGCAGATGGACAGACAGGGTGTTTTCATATTGAGACATGGATACCCTCTCCTCTATTCTCTTGACTCCCACCCACACATTAACATGTGTTTCACATTCAATGCGGAGATGTGCAAACCAACGGCCAACCACTCTGTGTGACTGGCAGCCCACTCTCTCACACACTCTCTCTCTCTCTCTCTCTCTTTGTGTAGTCATAGAAATGAACCTACAAAACAGGATCATGCCTTTGTGTTTGCATCTTTTATTACAAGAAAAGAGACCAACCGGCACACTTCTGTAGCAAAAAGAGTGGACCGGTCTCAGCTGATGAATATCGTGAATGTCCAGACATTAAAAAAGAAAAAAAAAATCCTGTTGCTAAATTATTCAGTTCTTTTAAATACAAACCTCCAATCTTCAGAGGTTTACAAGTAATCAGAAAAACTAACACAAATTTTAAATGGCAGTTTTGCTTTAAATACTTGGATGAAATTTCTTTGCAGTCAGTAACTGTCGGGACTGAAGTTTCCTTGAAATACTCTCCTTACCGTTTAATTCAGTTCACCTTCAGTTGCTACTTGTTTGTGGTTCTTTCTGCATTTAGTTCTGTCTTCAGTAACTGAAAGGCACACTGTGTTGGGCTGAGATCAGGTGACTGTGTTGGCCATTGAAGAACATTCAATTTCTTTGCCTTGAGAAACTCTTGGGTTGTTTTTGCAGTATGCTCTGGTCATTATCCATCTGTACAATGAAGTCCTGTCCGATCAGTTTTGGAGCATTTGGCTGAATCTGAGCAGAAAGTATCGCTCCGTATACTTCAGAATTCATCCCGCTACTTCTGTCAGCAGTCACATCATCAATAAACTTTAGTGACACAGTTCTGCTGGCGACCAAACATGGTGGAGGCAATGCCATAGCAATGCTTCCAGCACGTTTGACAGATGATGTGGTACATTTTAGATCATGAGGTGTTCCTTCTTCTTCATACTTTTCTCTTCACATTGTTTGGGTGCAAGTTGATGTTGATTTCATCTGTCCAAAGAATGTTTTTCTTTTATATCTGCCAAAGGCTAATCAGGTTTTCTTGTTCTCCAGTGCGACCAGTTGTGTGCAGACTTTGACAATGAAACGTCTACCTCCTTGAGAGTGCTCTCGTCTTGGCTCGATGCTGTGAAAATGTGTTTCTTAACCAATGAAATCATTTGTGATCATTCTATGTAGTTGTCTTCTCCAGTCTTTCAGGCTTTTTGGTCTTCTTGAGCTGACAGGTGCATTCCTTATGTGTAAGAATGTACCACATTGTTGATTTGGCCACTCCTAAAGTTTTTGCTTTTGTTATCTTTTTGATAGCTTTATTTTGGTTTTTCAGCCTAATGACACTTCCCCCTACACTTGTGCTGATATCTCTTTAGACCTCATATTGAGAATTGCGGTGAAAGACTATAAAACACGTCGAACGCTTGGAATTGGCTCCAGATTTTCTGTCTGCTTTATGTTTCATGGAATAATGAGGGAACAGACCTCACCAGGACATGAAACTACTTGTGAGTAAATTGTACAATAAGCTCTAAGTCTCTGAAAACAGGTCGTTATGCATAAAAATGGGTGTAATTCCTAAATAGTTGAATTAGAATTTTAGTTGAACGTTTACACTTAAATCGCCTATTTAACCCTTTAAGACCTACCATAGAATCAAGTCCGCCAGAGCTTATATTATATTTTTACATGTTGTACTGCCATTTTTGGGAGCATTTCAAGTTGATATACATCAATACAACCATTGTAGCCCAATTTTTAATTATATGTATGCATTGAGTTCATAGTAATTACATAAATTGCAAAAAAGTGCAATAAACTACAAAAAAAATTAAAATCGTTTTTGTTTTTTTAACATATATTTCTAGTTAGAGAAATTTCAGAGGCTTATCCGTCAAAACTGTAAATACAAAAAAGTTGCACAAAATAGTTTTCCACCACAGGAAATTTATTTTGAGTGTCTTTATAGTTTTATTTTTGAAATACACCAATTTTTATATACTGCAGGAAAACGAAAATAAATATTATAATGCAAATTTGCAAAAAAACAGCATATGCATCAAAATAAACTATTTCCAGCAGTGAAATAAGAGTCCTAAGCATCCCAGAAACGACACAGAAAGTCATAAAGTCAAACATAACTTTTAAAAACACCAGTATAGGCTCATAAGGCCCTGATGGTAAAAAAACCCCCACTACATTTCCGCGAAAATGACGTCACTTCCGGTTTCGGGCAGGTCATGGCAGACATGCAATAGTTCACGGTGACGGACATCAGCGTGAACTATTGCAAACAGCTGATCGGATCGGCAAAACGTGTTTCTGGAATATTATGTTTTTGTTTCTGCAAGTGCTTTTATGCAGTTTTTGCAAAGCTATATGTGGAAGGAAACTGTAACCTAGAACAAGCTGATGGCATAAGATGTAAGTACAACTCCTCCGGTTTCATATGCAAACAAATTATTGCGCTAGCTTACCTGGTTGCAGCGCTACCGGGATTTAAAAATAGTTACGCAAAACAGAGCGTGCCCTCTCCTACCGGCTTTAAAGGGTTAAAATAGGCAAAATTCACGAAAACAGTGTTGTTGTCCAAATACTTATGGACCTGACTGTAACACTGTGATATAACCACTTTCTTGAGTGTAGTCTTAAATTGTGTCTGTGGCTGACTTCAATTGCTTTGCTTAATTCAGAACATTCAGCTCAGCAAACATCATGTTCTTTTTGGTTATTGTTGCCGTGTACCTTGTAGCCTGGAAAAAATATAATGCACGTCATCACTCTGTTACAACAAAACAATGTTAAGCATTAATCCAGACAGGCTGTGGCATTTGAGCTGCTTTAGTCAATTGCTCTGCCTCTGCAAGCTGCTTTGCAGCCCAGCTCGACTGTAGTTCCTCCTTTTTATGCTCTGTCTAATTTAATCAGTGTCAGATCTGTTGTCACTGATGTCAGCTCAGTTCTCTTTCTTATAGGGGTCTCACGTTGGCTTTTCCCCTCTTCTGGGTTTCAACTTATGCACAGTCATTCTAAGTGAAATATCTAAAACTAGTCACACTTGCTGGTTATACAGTTTACTCACTTTAGTAAACTAGCTAATGTTTTATGTTATCTTAAAATATTTGTGTCTGTAAGTTAGTTCACGAATTGTGTTGCCTTTTTAAAAAGGTGACTGCAAAGTTACTGAAGTGAATTAATTTACACATGAAGTTGTATACTTGCTTAATGGCTAGAGACTGGCTATCTAGACTTGAAAATATTGGCTATGCAAAAATCATTAACTACTTAAACTATATTTTTATTTTTTACACTGTGATTAAAGAAAAGGGCAATGCCTTCATGTGTGCCTACATAAATGTCAGCAGGGAGTTAGTGCTGTTTGAAGACATTCAATGGGGAAGCAAGGTCAGAGTGAACGGATGCAGAGCAGACACACACGTAAACATAAATACAGACACAAACTTAAAAGAGAGAGTGAGATAAAGGCAACACAGCATGAGGAAACACATGGCATTATAGACAGGTGTAGGTCAGAAAGGAAAATAATGCGAACACAAACGTAATCACAGACACAAGAGGATTTGAAAAGGTGGCTGGCTGAAGACAAGAGAGATGAAGCTGGGGGATGAGTGGGTGGAACTTGTGGGAGGGGGTCTCTCTCTGTCAAATTTACCCAGCTGGAAGACCAAAAGATCCAAGACAGAGCCCTGATGTCACCTACTGTACCATACCCTCCCAATTCCCCTACTTCCTGTCCGTGCTGGAGTGATGTCACAGGCCAGCTGGAGATGTCACGTCCACACCCCCAGCTCCCCTCTGTCTGTCCCCTCTCTCCCCTTTCTCAATGCGGCTTCAATCACTGGTGTCCCACTGTGACCCAGGACAGTCAATGGAGCACGTACCAAACACAGACAAAAAGGCAACTATGCGGACACACCACATACTCATACGTATTCTTAATCAAAGCTACATCATAGATACAAATCATTTCATTGTATAATAAAGACAGAGCTAATGAATGAAATGCTAAAGGGTAAAGAAACAAAACCCATAGCACTGTATAAACTGTTTATTGTTTTATGTAATTCATTTTTTCTCCACACAGTTTACATTAAAGAAAAAAAAAGGGGGGGGGGGGGGGTGTTTATAAGGAGCACAAGAAGAAAACTCTTCTTGGATCCAGTGACCTCACCACTTCTTAAAACTCTGTACCTCACTGTACAGAATATCCTAACCAACCACAACTGCTGATCTGATAATACGCTCTCACAATAACAAGAGTGGAGTAGCTGAAAACCTAAGAGAGTTAACCTGTGCTTGCTTATATCAGTCATCACTGCTTACAACTCCATTTGGATCATAAACTACTCATTTATAAGCCTTTTTAGGAAAAAATAGCCAGATTTCTGGTCAAAAGTTAGTCTATTAACAGTATTCAATACAGTCTTAAAAACAGTGTGACTACTGGGAGGAAGTAAATGACAGATTTACGGCCCAGTGTGGCCATAAAGAGGTCTCGAACACGTTCAACCTCTTTGGGCCACCTCAAACTAATAAAATTGCAGTGAATTGCTGATACAGAGGAACAGAGAGGCGAGCATCAGTTTCTTTCTTTTTTCAAAATATAAAACTGTCATGTTTTTTGTAACCTAACTTGGATATCATGTGTCATTCCTGTAATACTCTTTCTACCCAACATTTGACTCAGAGTGGAGAGTTATTAAAACTGACAAGTTTTTTAAACTCATTAGTGAGGTGTGGTGGTGAGCGGCTGACACTTCTTCCTCAGGGTTGGTGTTTGACCTGGAGATGTTTACTTTTTCTGTCACACTCGCTAAAAAAGAAAGGTCTGCAATAATGTTAAAGATCCATGAGTGGAAGTAAAGTATGTGAATGACAACATTTGCATAGCTATTTAACATCGTGATTAAAATGTGTGCTGCGAACTGATGCAACACCTCACTATGACGAATAATTACAAGGTCAAGTTCAAGTTCAATACAAGGTCAATTTTAAACCATTCTGTCACAGTAACACTAAAATGACAATGACAGTCTTGTCCTTTACTGCCACTTCCAAAGGCATTCAAAATACCATTAGAGGGACATTTTCATTCTGCTCATTTTTTGTGAAACGCAGAACTCTGCTTCATTTAGCTGTTGTTTATGTGGGTGTGTACTTCTACGGTATAAGAGTAAACACAGCAGGGATATAAATCTTTCTAAACAGTCACATTATGGGGACCAATTTGTGTTTTGGGAACAAAATTTTTTCTCAATAACTCAATAAATTTTAGCATGAAGTCTTGGTCTGGAGCGCGGAAATTATTAGAAGGCAAGCGTCCAGGAAATGAATGCAAGTCAATGCAATGTCCTCCGAAGTGATGGAAGCAAAACATGACTCTATGTGTGTGCCTATGAGAGTCAGAGATAGTCCATGACCCCCACCCACTAACACACACACACACACACACACACGTATACACACACAATGTGTTACGTGCAGGCCAACAAGACCCCCCCAGTAGAAACTGAACACCATAATCTTCCTCTCTCCTGCTCTGAACCCACCCTGTCCCCTGCTGGCCACTGTCCTTAACCAAACACACAACACAAACATGCACACAAGGATGCACTCATTCACTCACTCACAAACACACACACTACACAAACACTCTCTGAAGTTTAATATCGGATTAAATGATGCACATGTGTGTGACATACAAACACATGCACACGCCCCGCGTGCTGGTTCTTCTGAAAACACATACATCCTTTCACTTTCTTTGATAGATGAGGAAATGCTCACACAAACAAATATACAAAACCTCCATCCCAAACCCCATTACATTTGTGTGCTTTTCCTAGAGCTTCAGTTGAGGCTTTCACGACCTGACGTATCCAGCAGGTCCGCCTCCTCTTCTATTCTCTCTTTCTCTCTCCCAGATCGGGCCCTACCTGATTGTCTGCTTGTTTTCCCTGGTGGCTCCCAGCTTCCGTTCCCAGGCAGGGAGGTGGAGGTGGGAGCACAGCCTACGACATATTTTCCACCCCTGAAGGCCGAGGGCCAGCAGTGGTTCCTTCTGTCCATTGGCTGTACAGGAAGAACTTCGACCTGCTTTTGCCTAACCGCTCCAAACTACTTCTATGGCTTAGGCCTGAGGAAAAGGGGGGATGAGTTGGGATAAGTGAGGAAAGAAAGTAAATAGACATATGTGTATTCAGTGGCTTTTCATCTTTGAACAGGGAAAACAGGTTTTGGAAAACAATGTATGTAAGACTGCAAAGGATCTTTCTGTTGTCATGACTTTCACTTATTTTCACTTATGATCACTTATTTCAAATGTTAGCATAAACAGTCAAACAGTAAAGGTGGACAGACACACCAGAGACATTGCATGGTGGAATGATTGTACAGCATGCATCTTTAAAAACTTGGCACTATTCGTTATCTATTGCTATGTGGTAGGCAGAGGGGGGACCTAAATGCAGGACTTGGAAACAGAGCTCAACTTAAAGGCAGCGTTATTGCTGGAATGCCTCAGGAAAACCAAATAAAAAAGAAGGGCTGAGTGAGAACTGCAAAAGAACTAGTGGCAAAAAGACAGAACGGGGGCGCACACAGCTAGAGGTAGATCACAACCAAGAATGGAGAGACCCAGACAATATATACACACTCCAGGTAATGAGGGAAGAGGAAACAGGCGGGAGCACAGCTGACACCAAGTGCAGAATAATGAAACAGGGGAAGTAGGACTGAACCCAAGCTCACAAGACACACGACTGACAGGACAAACACAGACTGAGACCGAGACTAAGACAAATGAACTTGACACAGGGACCAGAGATAAATAGACACGGAGACAAGACAAACTTCCACAGATGATGCACAGAGACAAGGGGCCACCAAAATAGGACAGGAAGTAACAGAACAGGTGACAGGCTAGCATATATGAACTAGACATGGACACTGAAACATGGATTTGACATGGAGATAGAAAGGTAAAAAAACACGGAGACCAGACGACAAAACAGCTACAGGAACAAAGGGAGTCTAGAATTGAAGGATAAATGAATACCAGGGCCTGAATAGACAAGAACCAAAACCTAGAATACAATGAAAGCCCATCAAAAAATACTGAGAGGATTTAAAACTCAAATTCCTGGGTTCTAGACCCAGGCAACATGTCAAAATCACCAAAAACATGAAAGAATACAAAACCAGAAAGTCCGTAACTGAAGATGCTGGGTTACAAGCGCAGGACTATAAATGTTTTCTTACCTCTTCTTTATTCCAAACAGCTCTGGACCATAATGCTACCACAACCATGCTTCACAGTTGGTGCAATGTTCTTCAGTTTGAAAACCCCACCTTTACTCCTCCAAACATTCCTCTTGTCACTGTGGTCAAACGGATAAACTGTTGTGTCACCTGAAAACTTTTCTCCAGAGAGCATTTGTCTTGTCTACGTGGGCAGCTGCAAATTTCAGTCGAGCTTGAAGGTATAAATTCTTCTGTCTTAGAGGCTTCTGTCTTCACCTGCGGCCTCTTAGCCCATGACAATGTAAAACGTGGGTAGCATTTTCTATTAAAGCTTGTTAATAAAGTGATAATAGTATCGTAACAAGGCAGAAACAAGTAATAATGTGGTAATTTCAAAGTTATTACTACTTAATTATCAAAGTAATAACCACTTAAAGTCCAAGTATTATCGTGGTACCAACAGTGGTTACAGTTGAGCAATATTACACTGAAATTTAAGTAATTGGTTACTAAAAGCCTCAAAACTAGGGAAGTACAGATCAGTAATAAAGTAGTAATAGGGTAACAGTTACTACTTGTTACCTTATTACTACTAATTTCTAAGTTATTACCTCCCAGTTACCTTTTGTAGTTTCTGTGTAATAAGCAGGAAACAGAGCTGTGAAATGCAAAGCAGCCTGTTTTTATTTAACAACATATTAATAACCTATTAAAGCAAAGTTTAAAAGGCCATGATTATTACTAGGAAACACCTGCGGCAGTTTCTGTGTAATAAGAAAGAATTTAATACCACGATAGCTAATTAAAGCATCAAGAAGTCTGGAATGAACTGGAACCACTTATGCAAAATGGCAATAATTAAGTTTAAAAGAATAATAAATATGACTACATGAAATCTGCATAGGAGTGTAAAGGACCCTCTTTCACAGCATAATTTATACCTAGATGACAGTACATAATAGGGTAAAAATATTTCAGGTAGGAAAGACAGGGGAGCAGAGTTTTTAAAATGTCCATTGCACAAAAATAAGATGCCATCCATGTTCTCCTGCTTGTACAATTCAGGGTTGTACAAGTCCTGTTCATCTCTTTCCTTTTCTGCCCAAAATAACACATTGGAATATTTAATGTCTATCATTAGAAATATACCACTAAAATATTCACCGTGGGTGGATAGCTATATTCTGAGTACAACACACTTCCAACTGCCTCACCTAAACTGGTGAAACCGGAGTGCTTAATTTTTGGTGAATACTCCAAATATCATTAGAAACATTTCTTATCTGATAGTATAACTAACCACAGCAAGTTCTATATCTATATATTAAACAATAACGGTCAGCTTATTATAAGACAACCCTACATTTATGCAACCTTGGTTTTGATAACTACTGTTAGTATTATTAGCTAAGCTAATGTTAGCTGCTAGCCTAATGTCAGCTACTGTCACAGTGGTGTAAGTTGAAAGTATGTAGTATCTGTTAATAATGACAAGAGACTCGGTCCTAAATATAACTTGGGTGATTGTCAAGTTAAAAGCCATTGTAGACCTTCAGCACCACTTATATTTATATTGATATGTTTATAATATTATCGTATTTATGATTGTCTGTACAGTATGATTGCCTGTGAGGGCTCTCAGTCTTCCAGGTCATCGTAGTCTAAGGAGCTTTAAAAAACTTCTTTAAATCACCCGCTCACATCCTGGGCCATTTGACCTCAGTAGATCGCATGATAGGGTGGGGCTAGGTTTCACAATGGGTTCACCCGAAACCTTGGGTGATTGTGACCCACACCCATTTTCACACCGTGGCTCGTGTGATTAGGTAGAGGATCAATAGGGGGTCCATGACCCTCTTGGGGACACTCATAGGGCTTAAAATCAATTAGTCTTAGAACTGAAGAAAGTTCTCAAATGAGAGGTGAAACATCTTCAAGGAAAGTTAAAGAAGTAAGTTAAAGAAGTCCAGATGCTTTTCTTTCCAAGCTCCTTAGATTTAGTATGATTGTATAGAAGTTTATGCAAAAACAGATTTTAGGTTCATTAGTCTATGATTTCAGAAAACACTTCCTTGATGTCTTCATGCATGCTCAGTAATCCAGGTAAGAAAATCCCAAAAAGTTGATTCTGCTACTCATGACCATTGATCAGTGGTTGTTGATCAATGGTCATGGCAATTTGCATATTAATGATCAAGAAACTGACCTAATAGCCTCATAGTGACCTCATAGTTTGTCAGTGGTGCTAGTTTCAGGCATTGTGCAAATGTTCTGTTTGTAAGGTTGGGAAAAGTGATGAAACATTTCTCCCATTGAAAATGCTATCTCCAAGTGAACACAATAAACTTTTTGGGACTTCCTTGATGATTTGATGATTTCATTTGTTAATTTTAAGTCGTACTAAACTCAAGATGATGTTTGTTTTATATAAATTGTGTTCCCCATTAGACTCAAATGAGAAGATGAAGCACTGCTCACTTTAGGATGGACCTATTTTGACACTGATATTGACAAGTTGCTACCCTATACATTGCTCCTCTTACTTGCCCTGACACAATACTCATGGTGTGGTAAGATAAACAGTTGTTTCATCTTGTCTGTTAATGGTGCACCTGCAGTTTTTCATTCCCTACTTTTCCCATTGGGACTTCCTGCATCTATAGAAACACTTCTTAGAGTCAACATGACCTCTGTGATTATTACAAATGACTCTCATTATGTAGTAATACTGTAATTACATGACATAAAGTGCTGCCCTGCTGTGGTGTGCTGTAACTTTTATCACTGTAAGTGACAGCACTTGCACACCACATCAGTGAGTAAAACTTGTTACTCATTTATAAAGGGATTCATTTTCCCCCAGTTGTTTGCCTCTGGGCTTTTTCGTGATTGAGCTTGTTTTTTTTCGGCGCTTGGGGCTGAGCCATTCTGTCACTGTTGAGCGTTTGATGTAGTCAGACATGGAGGTGAACCCAAAGAATGACTGTGAGAGTCTCATGTTAGATTAGTTCTGTTTTATATGAAATGAGTGCTACGGTAATCCACCCAGATTACATAATGGTAATTTGGTACCCATTTCCTTGTTCAACAAGCTTTTATGTAGGCCCAGTAATCATCTGCAGAGACCTTGAACTGCACGTTATACCACTAAAGCTCAAAACCAGCTGTACAGGCCAATAAAAAGACAAGTAAGGATGTGTTATTAGACATTAAGATTTCTCTACAATGCACTGGGTGAGCGCAACACTGAAAAAGCAGATTTCTTCCAAATTTGACTGTTGGTTCACCCCAGCACTTGGATCTGTTTTAGTGGAGACTTGAGAGGAACATTTACCTTTCCTTGCAGACATGGCTTGAAAGCAAAAATGGTTTTGGTAAAACATGCAGCAGCAGTAACACACTTTGGTGGTGAATAATTTCAGCTGGCATGAAGATAACAATTCTGAGTAGTGAATAAAGAATATACTGGCAAACTACAGCTTTATTATTTTTGTCATTTGGTAATTATTGGCAGATAAATAAAACATGAATTTCATGATGAGAGGGAAAAGTTGATTGTCAGAAGGTTAGTGCTGTGAGTTCTGATAAACAGTTATTACGGTTAGCCAAATAAGATATCATCATCACATGACATAGAACTGCTGATAGAAGCATGACAGAGGTGAAGCTTCCGCTCTACACGACTTCCTCACTGATACAATATGTGCCCACAGAGTTAACATGATCAGTGCGGTGGGTTAGATGACTCTGTTCTGTTTCTAATAAGGTAGCACTGCTTTTATACATCATTTAATGTTGAAGCATTTTTGGATAATTTAAACGCCATCCTAACAAAGGATACTTTGGTGCAAAATAAACATTTAGACCACACATATATGCTCTAAAAAGACTTTGTAAAGAAAAACAGAAATACAGCAAAACAAGATGGGATTAAATGGTGAAAAGTTGGGTTTTACTGAGAAATACTGTAATGCAACTGAAGTAAAGTAAACAGACCTTTGGAAAGTTAAACAAAAACAACTTAAAGCTGAAGTAAAACCAACATGTGAAACCCGCAGTCTTACTGGCTTGAACTAAGTGTGGGAAATACCACAAAATTTGGTTTCAAATCAGTGCCAAGTTATACCAAGACCAGAACTCCACATACTTTTCCAGATACCATTACCTTTTTTCAAAAGACTTTACTGATTGTATGCTGATTGAATAACTAAACATTTCATCTTATAATCTCAGTTGAGAACTCAAGTACTTGCAGTATTTAAATGGGAAATACATTTACATGACTCACTAAGGTAACTGTTCCAGGGGAACCACAACACCTGCATTATGTGGGTATGCAAGGCCCTTACTGTATAATCAAGCACCTTGTTTTCTAAGTAAACTAAGTGTTAAGTAGGTGTTGTACATGAAATTGGGGAGACAATATTTCTCTCTAATTGTGTATAGGTAAGTACTTTATACGTAAAAAATACAGTACAGTTAAAACACAGGTAGACAGAAACACATACACAACAGCATTCAAATGGCTAAAATATAACTTAATTTTAATCGTCCACTTTTTGCTGTTGGTTACTGTAACATGTAGAAATACACTAAAAAAGTGTATTTCAGTTTCAGCTGACACTTTATCTTTCTATTGCAATGACCTGGATTACTAAAAGTCCAAAAATCTGCTGAACAAACTGGGGCTTTTGAAGCATTTTCCTTTAACTGGAGAGTGGGTTGTATTCACTCTTCAACTCTAGGGGTTTTCCAAAGTTCTGCTGCCCTTCTTGTCTGGTGTAGCTCTGTTGTCCTAAATTCCCATATACAGTCCTCCAAACATTATTGATATAACACTGGATTTTGCCTTTTAGATGCCACCAGGCCACGATTTAAAACTCATACTCTGAACTGAACAGTACAGAAAAAAGACTCTGAAAGTCTGGTCATCTTTCTGTCCAGTTGAGACTCTGTTGCTTTGTTTCACTTCAGCTGTTTAAATATGCTATACCCAGTTTAGCAATAAACACAAAACAAAAAACTGTCAAGTTTCTGCCCACATCCTGATACATGGTAAGATACTGTATCTCCAGATGCCACTTCTAACCCTGACTACAGCAAGCCTCAAACTTTAGTTCATGCCCTGCAAATGCTCAAACACACAAACAAAATGAACAGATATTAGAGATTACTGTTGCAACACTCATCCTCACAGTGGGCCTGTGCCCCTGATAACTACTTATATAGACATAGAGTGAAGCTGAAGATATGTCTGGCATGTAATCATTGCTAGTTAGTGAACAGGATGCAGTTCTTGTCAGAGATGGATGCCAACATAAGTAATGTTGTTTAATAATGTTTAAACAAATATAAGGCAATTACTGGTGAATGTGACAAGCTAACAGTTTTAACATTCAATTCACACTTCATGTCATACATAGTATAAAACTTCAAGAAGATCAGATTAACTTCACTGCAATAATCAATGTAAAAATCTGCACAAGCATGATATATTCCAATGAGCTATTCATTTACTCTTGTTGTGGGAGGCTCAGCATAATTTAAATAATGAGCAGCTCTTTTTCATTTTCTGCGTTTCTGTGTGTATTTTTGGAACTGTGTGCAGGATCAGTTTACTGTAAACTCAGAACTGCTTCAGGACACGGGTGGCTCCCCATTAGGAAAGAAAAACCAAGAAACAAATGAGCTAAAAACAAATGAAAAAAAAAAACCCAACTTGTGATAACCTGTTAGAAAATACCTCCAGGAGGAATTATTATTAGTATGCACTGCAGATCTCCAAAAAATGGATGTCTAATGAACTCCTTGTGCTTTATGTTGTTGTTAATCCAACCAGCAACACTGACTACCACAGCTGTGTGTGAGACATGTTAGCACACATCGTGCACAGCTGCCCAAATACAGGCCTTATTCAAATGTAAAACAGTGTGCTTAACTCATAGGGTCTCTGATATGCATGCTAAATATATACCAGTGTCTTACCGCTGTGCCTGATGAACACATCTGGTGGTTTACTCAGTCACTTATCATCTGAAAGGTCTGTAGGCAGCTCTGTGTAGTGAAGTGTGCATTGTCACTGGTGCATGGTCATTCTTTGCCCTCTGTTTCTGTTACTCATTTACATACAAGTAGTTGCTGCTTAAATAGCTAATACTGTAAATATAAGGAAGTATTTCAAATGCAGACTGATAATGAGGTCCACTTTGTATGCAGGGTTGGTTAAATGGCCCTTTGAAAGAACCATGTCTAAATGTAAAATTGGGTTGAGGAGACACAGTTCAGTCTGGCCTCCTCCCCTTTACTATTATTGGAGGGCACGAGTAAGTGGACTAATTCTGATTGAATTACATAGTAAACTCACTTGCCGGGTATCCAGAGTGAAGACAGTGTCCTCTCTGTACCCTCTACTCAGAACAGGAAGCTGCCAGCCTTTCTGAGATTAGGCCTGTTTCCTCTCTCCACAGTGCACTCCCAGCGACCTCGTGGCCCTGTGACCCTGTAACCTTCCTCTCGCTACGTATGGCATACACACCATCAACACAGGAGTGTGCCAGCTGGCATGTGACACACATGCACGCACCACGCTAAATCACTCCTCAGAAAATGACACTTGAGCGCAAGTCAAAAACAATATGGCCTTTCCTGGCACTGCGGTGGAATGCTGAAGTGTTCAGCAGACACAACGCAGTCACATACTGTCAATACTGTATCCGCATACAGCGCTACTCAAGTATGCCCCTCTCATGCGTCCCCCCCTCCCTCTCCAACAAATTTGTGGCAGTAATTTTTCCCTCTTGGTGAGTTTTACGAGCTGTAATTTGAAACACCTGTAGCCACAGAGGGACCAGACGAGAATGTCTGTGACCCAACTTTGGCCTAGCAAGACATACGCTCAAGTTCGGTTTTTTTGTCATACTAAAGGCATGACTATATGAATGGAAATGTCTGTTGTTGAACTGGTGGGCAGTTGACTATACTAATACTCAAAGCAGTGAGTAGTTCGTCTCGTTTACACAGGCACTTTTTTGCATCATTCACACTCTGATAAACACTTAGGGAGCAACTCAGGATTCTGTATCTTGCTCAAGAATACCTGAGCATGCAGGATGGAATAGTTAGGGATTGAGCTACCAACCTTCCAATTAGCAGATGACCTGCTCTACCTCCTGAGCCATAGCATCCAAGCAGACTGGCAAGGAGATGAAGCCTATATGGATGATCACCTGACGTCGTCTAGCGCTACCTTGACATTGATATTTTTGGTTATCCACCGAGCTGTTTTTTTCACTCTGAAGATTAGAGTGATGAGATGAGTGCTAATGTTGCTGATAAAGTAAGTTTTAAAGTAAGTTTCATTACACTGTTTGGAGTTGGAAACTACACATTATCAAACCGAAAACAGTGAGCCCAGATCAACTGATACATCTGTAGAAAAAAATGATTTAAAAGATAATGCATGTTCAGCATGCAGTAACCACCCACTTAAAAGGGAGAAAAGTGCAAAACTCATAACTGATGACATAGATGGGGGATGGCTTTTAAAGAAACCTATGTTTCATGATTTTATCATGAGCATATCAGCTAAGCAAGGCACAGGATGCTGCACCTAAAAATGGCAATGACCGTAAATAGTGCATCATCGTCAAATGACTGTGACTATGTCACATTTAGCACTTTCCAAAGTGCATACTAATTGGTGTTAAATGGAAGTGAGATTTCTTTCATCTGACTCGGTGTTTGTGTGTGTACAGACGTGTTCTATTGAGGCCACATGTAACACCCAGGCACTAAGCTTGCTATGAAAACAAGAGGTCATTAGTCAGAGCACAGGGCTGTAACCTGCATCATTCTGAGGTTTCGGGTCAGCTGCTTTCTATTACTTCAAGGAGGTGGCTTGGTGTAAACTTGAAGCTTGTTACACGTTTAGATAGAAACATTGATACTATTGATGGCCTTTTGGTTTAAATCACTTAAGAGAAAACCTCAGACGAGAGGTAGTGTATGTGTGTTTGAACACCAAACACACTTAGCAGACTAACTCTTTCACCCGGCCACCACTGCAGTATTTACTGCCACAAAAGCTACTTAAATCTCTCACTGTAAAATAATGGCACATGGTACTATTATTTTTAGTCAGCCATGCAGTAGGCTTATGCATGTGGTTTCTGGACACATCATCTTTAATTATCAGTAAGGAGCCATGAGGGAAGTGAACACAGACTTCTATTTAATTTGGCTAATTAAAGCACGACTGTCAATTGACTCGAATACAGCAAGGGTATAATTGTCCTAAGACAGCTGTCACCGCAGTGCTACCACAAGCGATACACAAAACAGGCCCGGACTGCAGCACAGTTTGCATTATGACTGTGCTAAGACGTAGGCAGAGGTGTGTGTCTGTTTTGCATGTTCTGTGTTTCATTTTTGTGCTCAGAATTTCAGTCAGTTGCTTTTTCTGAAAGTGCTTCCACATTCTACCAGTCTGCACATCTAAGTGAAAGTCAGTCATCTTAATATATCTGACTGCATCAACACGTTACCCCGACATGTCACAGAGAATATTGAATACCATTAAAGAGAGAAGGTGGGAAGAAAAGTGAAATCTTCATTAAATGATAAAAAAAAATTTAATATAATAAAAATGATTTTAAACAATGACAAGCGTCTGTGTTCATTAACTGTGTTCTTTCAGGAGGTGTACACAGCCAAGCTAATATATTAGCATGTTTACTGAAGGTGCTCTTTGGTGTTACTGAAGGGGTGTTTCTCTTTTTCTTTGGTGACATATCTAAAGTTGCAGTAACAAAAAAAAAACTGATAGCACATACAAATGCTTATGGAGTCACTTCTTGATGAATGATTGGCATGTGCTTCTTCATAAAAAGTGCACAAACTCTCAGCTGCTCTTGACTGGAAGCTTGTCTCTCCTGGATTTCAACATAACAAATTGTTTGCAATCTTTTATTGCAAAAACAACCCAGTGAAACGTCATTCTGAAAACATCTGAGGGTTTCATTTTTGTGCTCATGTTATATCATTAATAAGTAATGACATTACTTTCTGACCTTTTTTTGGTAACATTAGTTTTTCACTACAGCAATCTGTGTTGTTGAGATTACACGCATGCATAAACACACCACACACACACACCCACACAAATCTTTTATCTCTCACACCTGGTCTCAACTTTTGGTCTGTGGTTTCTTTGGCCCTCAGTAGCTGAGGTCCTGGATAACGTTAATCAAAGACTTGTTTTGATCTGCGTCCAGTGTATTGCATGAGGAACATGTCCAATCAATGAAGATTCAGCTGTAGGGCAATGCGCCTATTTGAAATGGAAATGAGCACAGCTTCCTCCTCTCTTCACAAATAGCAGAAGGTGCAATGGTAAATCCCCTACTAATTTGTCAATGTGAATCAATTCCAAATGAATAAATATATATATATATTTTTTGAGAACAAGGCATTTGTAATGTTCCAATGGTTTGAAAGGGGCTGCAAAAGGGTGTTACAGTGAGTTCTGAGCATAAATGTGGGCTCTGTAGAAACACTTAAAGCTTTTGATAAACATTCTTATCAAGAGGTGAGATGTTTAATATGATCTTCTCAGACAGAGCAGAAAGCCAAAGCCTAAGGCGTGTGTCTATTACTTTAATGGTGGTTGTCCCCACATTGCCTCTCTTTCTCTTCATCTGCAGCACTGAGGGCCTGTTTTATAAGCTCCACTACTGGAGCTGACAGTAATGTGTGCCCACCCATGTAGACAATTCTCTGTGTATTGATGTGCTTTGACTCTGTGAATATATCTTTCTGCTTATGAGTGTGTCTCTGCATTAATGTGTGTGTGTGCCAGCCAGCAGGCTGGAGCAATACTCAAAATATCTTGGCTGATTTACAGTCTCCTCAGGCTTCGAGAGATCCCTTTTATGACTAAAGACAGAATGGGGTCTGCGCAGGGACAGCCAAGCTTAATGACCTTGCTGGTGCCAGCTCAAGCAGAGAAATGTGTGCAGGATACAAAACAAAACATTAGTCATATCTAAATGACTTAATGTAAATACACGATGAATTATTTAAAAGTGAAGTAACACATCAATTCACACAATAGATACAATCTGAAATATTTCACTGAGGAACACCTGTAGCCACACATAGCCCCGGACATACATAACCACAAGTTTTTGGCTTTCTCAGCTTTGGTTATTACAAAGAATTTATACGTAAATGGAAATAAGGACCTTTTATCCTCTCTGTAAATGACAGCTATATTATGGAGTTACACCTTAAAACACCTTAACACTTACAGAAAATCTCTCTCTGTTATTTTTTTTTAATTACCGATGGTCCCTTTGCTGTAGTTATGCAGAAATGGTAAAAAATTTACTTATTTTCAAATGGTTAGTAATTGAAAAGGGTAATTGCACATCCCAGATACTATCCTGCAAACATGCAGGCTGCAGCAGCTATGTTCGAGTTGTGTTCTTACCTTATTTGGACACAATTGTTTGCTGCAGTACAACCCATATGGAAAAGATATATATAAATCTTATAAAGTTTGTATCTGTCTTGTATGAAACTTGTATGAAAAGCATACAAGAGTGAAAACACATATAAGATCACTTGAAAAATTATATAATGAAACTTGTATGTTTTGGATACGTACTAAAAAAATATATGAAAGTAATGAGAAAGTGGCCACTTTCATGAGTAAATCATATATGTTTTTACTATTTCTTTTCCATATGGGAACACTTATGTATATGCATTGTAATACATAAACAATGTTCATTTATGTTCTCATCGGCGAGAATATTCTCAGCAACAAAAATTCATCAAACTTCTTTGCGTATTCGTATTCCTAAGGGTGTCACTGCCCCATGTGTCTGTCTGACTGCTTGTCCTGAGTTCATGGACATTACCAAATACTGTGCTTCCTCCCTTAAGATGCTCTACCCAGCCTTTACTGCAGCCATCTTCAGTTGCTTCAGTCGATCTCAACACTGCCTTATTTGAGACCTTATTTGAGAGATAATGTTAGAGCTATTAATTTTGTTTTCACCTAGCAAAAGACTTTGTTTTTTCTCCAGAATGGAGCAGGCTTCTTCGGATATGTTCTGACAAAGTCTAATATGACCAGCGAGTTTTTATGAGTAACCAGTGTTTTCCACAATGCTGTAAACCCACAGTTACAGTAGTCATGAAGTAGTCAAGGTCATGAATGTGCCTTTTGATTGTAGACTTTGACAATAATGCCCCTTTCGCCTCGAGAGTGTTCTTCACTAGATGTGAAAATAATAAAATTCACTAGATGCTGTGAAAGGGTGTTTCTTAACCAAGGAAAGAATTCTGTGATCATCATCTTTTACAGTCTTCCATGGTCTCCCGGGCCTTTTGGTGTTGCAGAGCTGGACAGTCTATTCCATTCACCACATGAGATGTTTCACAAACAGGAGGGTACAATGTAGAACTTTTGATGATTATCTGCCTCCTGAGGCCTTATGCAGCGTTTCACTGGAAACATGTTGCTTCTTGAGAAGGGAAGTCTGCCCAGCCAGATACAAGAGCACTATGACCAAGGTTATTACAGGGTGACAAAAAGCTGGTTGAGGGCCGGGGGGCTGGAGGGAAGTAAGAGGAGAAGAGGGGGTGTTTGATGTGGAAAGAGATCCTAGAACTATTTTATAGCTTTTCCTTAGCAAAGGGGTGTCATTTTTTTTCGAACACATAAAGTTTGAGATTTTCATGATTTATAGAGAAAGGAAGAGAGGGAAAAAGAAAGAGGGAGAGAAGGAGGGGTGGTGATGGGGGGGGGGGGGGTTAAACATGATGCAAACCATTTGGAGTCGGGAGCGGAGGTTGCCAGCACAGCCTGCTCTGTTTAAACTGGAGAGGAAGTGACCGTATATACAGCATGCCAGCAAACTTACTCTCTCTCACTGTCTTTCTGTATCTCTTCTTCCTTTCACATTACTCTCACACAGACACAGACACACAAATCTGTATCTGTTTCAGAAGCTCAAGAGAGACTGTGTGCATACGTAGGTACACATCCACAGAGGTCAAATGATGGTCACTGGTTAGAGAGTGTTTGTTATTCTTATATTATGTTTCTTTACATCACCGTCACCAGGCCCATCACCATTATTATCATTATTACTATTATTACAATCTGGAAGGCTGGGGGTACATGGGAGAGCGAGAATAAAAGAGCGCTGAGGGGAGAAAAGAGCCAAGAAAGAGAGACTGAAAAATGAAAGACAGAGCAAAAGGGAGGAGAAGAGGTCAGAGTTTTCCCTCAACACCCGTCCATGACTTAATCTTATTCTGCTCTTTTGAGACCTTCCTAGGAATAAGAATTGTTGTAACAAGTGAGAGACATAAGGAGAGAAAAATATGTGAAAGGGAATAATGGGGTGAGGCGGGTGACAAGGAGGTGAAGGAGAAAAGGAGCAAAAGGAAGAACTGGAGTGTGATGGAAAGAAAGGCTTTTTGTTAGTATAATCATGTATTTACTGAGAATTAAAATACAATCTTATTATTAAAATTAATCCTCTTTTATTACATTTCATGGTATTACTGATGTTGTTTTCTATGCAGGATATAATGCCAATGACAAAGAAAATAGGTTTGTTTTTGGAACAGGGTAGTATTTGTTTTCTTTGTGCACATGTATTTATTGCAGCAGGAGGATATGGATTATCACACTATATTAGCATTCACAGCCTCCTGTAATGAAAGTGTTTCATATGTATATATATATTAGGGGTGCAACAATACTCATATTGATATTGAACCGTTCAATACAGTGCTTTCGGTTCGGTACTTATATGTATCGAACAATACAGAATTTTTAATTTATTTTATCAACTTTCCTTCTGATGATGTGTTTCCTTCTGTGTTGAGCGCTCAGTGGATCTGCGCTCGCCAGTGCAGCCTAGGCGGAGTAGTTGAACGCAGATTCACTGAGCACAGGGCAGGGCTCTCCTTGCAACATGGCAAATTGAACCTCCCCTACTCTCATTCAGATCTGGCGTTTGGAACTATTTTGGTTTTCATGTGAGGTATGACCCTGAAGGTAAGTGCGTCATGGACTAAAGTAAAACAGTATGTTGGATGTGCCAGCAATGCTCAATTACATGGGTGGGAACTAGTGTGTTAGCGCAGTTAGCTCGTTAACGTGTTGGCCGTCCAGCCCCACGCCAGTGTTGCCAACTTAGCGACTTTGTCGCTATATTTAGCGACTTTTCAGACCCCCTAGCGACTTTTTTTCTAAAAAAAAAAAAAAGTCGCTAAAAAAAGACGTGAAAGCGCATATCGCTTTTACTCTCAACAAGTAAAACTACTTATAAACACACACACACACACAAAGTAACTCCACCAGAGTGCCTATTTCGGGTCACTTTTGCCGGTCCAAGCCCGGGTAAAGGAGCAGGGTTGGAATTGTGACATTACAAGAAACAATAATTGCTAAAAGAAATTTAATTTGTAGTTCTAAATAAATTCTAAATGCATTTAGGACGTTTTTTGCTCACTTTATGTCTCGTCCACGATGTTATTTCTCTCTCCAGCAGCGTAGGTTACAATTACATTAGCATGACCAATTATGCAAATTAGGTGATGACGTCATTTAGCGACTTCTAGCGACTTTTAGGACAACCAATAGCGATTTTCCTTACTGAGGAGTTGGCAACACTGCCCCACGCACGGGGCGATCCGCGGTAGCTCGTTAACGGAGATTTGCCGTGTTGTGGCGTTAACGTCATTTCAACGAGATTTACGCTGACAGCACTAGTGGGAACACAACGAATATGACTGCACATTTACTCTGACATCATCCTAGTGCAAAGACAAGTGGAAGCAGACAAAAACAACAAGCACGCATGCTACAAACTTTACCAGAGTCATTTAGAAAGCCGTTAGCACATGATTCTCGTTATGGGGACCTGATATGTTTAATATGCTGCTGAGAATATACCCCAGAAGAAGCGTATAGTATAGCTTTTATTTTGGAAAGAGCCATTTCTCTGTAATAAACTCTCTTTTCCAAAGATGAGTGATTCCTCAATCAGATACAGGGCTCGCAAAATCGCTAGCCCGACGTCCCGGGGCTAGCGATTTTTCCAGTCGGGCTACCAAAATCTATCTCAGCCCTGCCCGTCGGCCTATCGGAGGAAGGAAAAATATATGTCAATGCTTTTGCATTCTTTCGGAAATGTAGCTGGGTAATTATGTCATTGGCATCGGTGAGCCACTGTCAATATGTGACATATTGAAATCGCGTTTGAATTTGTGCTTGTTTTTTGCTTTCACTTTGCAATCGCGCAAACTGTGTATAGAGAGCGACAGCACTGATTGGTGAGTGATGATAATTTGCGCACCAATTCCTCTGACATCGTCTTATCAATCGTTAGCTTACTATGCAAACATGACAAGTGAAATCTCCCGCAGCAAGCTTAAACATGTGAGAGGTTGATCGCGCAGAGAATCGCTGAGCGTTATGTGAGTGCGTGTGTAAAAGCAGCAGGATATATATATTTTAGTTCTGCTGAGCCAAATAAGACAGGTCAGGGTGAAGAAGTGACAGCCAAAGAAAAGCTTACCACAAAACGGAAAAGTTATGACAAATCAGACTATAAGGCAAAAAGAAAGTGGAGCTTTATGGTTTCATGGACAAAAGTGGTCCGCAGGTGTGCATTCCCTGTCAAAATAAAAAACGCGCACAAGATAAGAAGTTGCAACGCGTGTTTGCGTACATAAGATTTTCAGGAGGAGGACAGACATTTGTTTAGAACTCTTAAAGATGTCGAAGAAGCTCCTTTAAGCAGTTACTGTGATGTTCCTCCACCTCCAAAGAAATGTCAGAAGGAGTCCGAACCACAAAAGGAGCGTGTATTCTCGGAAAAGTGGTTGCAGGAGGTGAGCTGGCTTCAATATATATATATATATATATATATATATATATATATATATATATATATATATTATTATTATTATTATTTTTTTTTTAATATACAATATAGACGCTTTTTAGTAGGATCAGTTCATTTTTCACCTGGCTGTGTTCTTCTTCATCTCCATCCATCCATCAATCCATCCTATGTCATGTACAGCCTGGTCAGGTCACCAGTCTATCAGCAAGCTGACACAGAGAGACAGACTTATGGGCCATTTAGAATTATCAACTGCCCTAACATGCATGTTAGACTGGATTGTGGGAGGAAGACAGAGAACCCAGATTAAACAGGGCATATGGCGAACATGCAAGCTCAATGCAGAAAGTTCCAGCTGGCTGGTGAATGCAAAAAAAAAGTTCTTTCATGTAGAATTGTGTAAAAAATATACAATATTCTTTTAGATCTTGCAACATGACTTAAAAGTCCAGTAGGTAAAAATACAAATCATATGCTCATACAAGTTTTACTTACTATTTGTAATTAACATTGGTTTAAAATAACATAATTATTACTTAGATATTTAGCTTTTAAAACACGCTCAGCTTACTGCTTGTGTGTCTTGGTAGTGTGATTCTAGATAACTTGCAAACTTCATCTCAGATACTGTACATTAAGTGATTCATTAACTGATTGAGTTATTCTGATGTTGTTCAATTGTTTATGATTCTGGCTGTAGCCAACTGTAGCTGGCTATATTTAAGCTTGAAACTTTAAATCTACTCATCATGGACACAAATGTCCAGGTAATATTGGTCCCAGTTGTATCCATATTTCATGTGTGCAGCTGATTGTTTTGGGCCACGCTGAAGAATTACAAGATATTCTGCCTCGTCCATCTTTATCTCTTCTCTTTGTGGTTGGCTACAAATATTCAAAATCCAATATGTCGATTTTAAAGTAGGTACTCCTTTATTGGATGGGAGCTTCTTAGTGAAATTTGAAACTTGCTTGAAAACACACAGCAACACTGATGTTCTAGCAGCATCCAGTTCCTGACAAGCCTTTGCCTTAGGTATTTGTTTCTTGCTTGCTTCTGACTGTCAGAACCACCTCCATGCAGGTGAGAGTATAGGTCCTCTCCAGACCTTGGTAAACTCTTGAGCTCCTCAATAACTTGTGCAATGTACAATCTCTTTCAAAGATCTGCATTGAGCTACTTGGATTTTTCCATTGTACAGTGTATTGGTCAATCCAAAGAGTGCTGCCAAACAAACCATTTTTATGTTGGCACAGAGAAACTACCAGATGCAGTCAGTAATGATCACTAATAGGTAGTTACGAGTCATTGGCTCTGACAAGTTAAAAGACATTTTGGAACTTTCTGAAGGCATGATTTAATAATGAAGTGGGCGTACCTACATTTTGGACCCTGCATGCATCATTTTGATCTCGAGTTTATTCTTGACTTGTTTTTATTTTATAAAAGTATGTGTTCTGTATCAATAAACGTCATGAAAAGACCAGTCAAAAGAAATTCTTGAAAGACCAACAGCACCAACATTCATTTCAAGTATATGTAAGTTGTAAAAGTGTAACTTGTCAACTAGGTATACGTAGGAAGATAACAGATCCATTCATTCCCTTGTATAGTACTTGACAGTTGTTGAAAACATGTTGCAACTTATATGTCGACTTGGTGGGAAAAATATATAGCTGACTATATATTGTTCAGATGAAGACTTTTTAACAAGAACAAGAAATAAGTTGAACATGAACACCACAGTGAAACAAAATGGCAACAAGAAATTAGAAAAACATTGCATAATGATAATAATATACCTGTAGGAATAAATCTTAAATGTATCCTTTTAGTAAAAGTGGTCTCCTCCTTCAGATGCACTTGCCATTACATAGTTTCAACCATCTGTGCTGTAATGGTTCTCAATCAACCGTGATCAGAACTGAAATAGAACTAATAGTCCCTATACTCTTGTTTTGGGGATTTTATAACGCAGACACAGACCACCTATTTTTGTGGTGTCTGCTTCAGCTGTGGCGAGTTATTCTAAACTGGAGCACTGTGGTTTGGTGAAGTCAACTAATTGGCTTATGATCACCTCAAAATTGGCTCCCAGTGGAGTCTATCAAACTCAAAGGCTAACATGAGTGGAAAGGTTGGCAGCTCAGATCTTTGACAAGGTCCTACGAGCTTCTATGTTTTTTACAGACAAAAAAACAAAACAAAACCTGCAAACAAGCAGGAATATACAAAATGCTCTTATTTACTGCTACTTTTTGTATGATTTAAGCATGGCTATATAGGAATTGTACATATGTAAGTGTAAAGTCAAGGAATAGTAAACATTCCGTTATGACTTCCTACATGTGATATGTGTTTCCCTGTCATTTAGCAATAAAACCTTGAGAGCATTTTGTTAATTTCCAAAATAGAATAAAACTACTCACTCATAATTAAATTTTCGAGGCTTTATTGCCATTTAAACATAGTTCATGATATTTTGCTTTTAAGTGCAAGAAAAAAGGAAGACGTCACATAATCCCGGAAAAACCCCTATTATATGCAAAACATATCAGTGGTATAGTCATGCAGAAGTAACCTTTTATCGCCACATGCAAAGTCTTCCATTAAAATTTTCTACATAAGCAAGCACAAGCTGTAAATGCTTCAGAGTATGCAAACACACGCCCACACGTGTGTGCGCTTGTGCTCTTCAGTGTGTCAGTGTGTGCGCGCGGTGCTGTTGTGTTGCTGGTGGCTCGGCTTCAGGATTGTGTCGAGGCTGTCTGTAATAAATGTGCCCAGGCGAGTGGGCCCAAAAAGATATATCACAAACAGGAGGGAGGCAGAGTGCACAGGGGAAGGAAGAGGATGGAGAAAGTGGGGGTGAGAGGGGACTGGAGTGGGAAAAGAAATGAAGAAGAGGAGAAGGAAGATGGGGGAGAAAGGGGAGGATCGATTGGTAAGGAAAAAGAAAAATGGGGGCAGGGGCTGTTTCTCCTGGGTCCTGCTATGTTTCCCATTATGTAAGCCCTGGTCACCGGCAGCATGCCAGCAGGCAAAATAAAAGAGTCTCTCTGGCTTGGCACGGCTCGTATTTTCCTATCCTCGACGCGGGGTCAGGGAGGGGTCAGGCAGCTGGATGGGGCGCTGGGGGGATTGTGGGGTCTGGGCTGGCCTCCAAAACCCAAAAGGCCCAGGGTTCAAGTACCAGCTGAAAGCAATCAGGGGGAAATCTGGGAGTGCCACAGCTGCTCGCAGCAGCGTTGTTCTGTGGCTCAACTCTCTCTCCCTCTTTCTCCGATTCTCTCTTGTCCCAATTCTCCCTTCTCTGTTGCCTGTTTCCCCCCTCCTCTTACTTTCCTTGACACACACAAACACACACACACATACAGAAAAAGATGCATACTTTAAACATGAAGCCAGAAGTACATGTCTGCTGGTGTGTGCGTGCGTGTGTTTGGCCACAGGCACTGAAGTTGTGTTTGTGTGTGTCTAGATGCATGAACTGTTGTGTGTTTGCGAGTGTGAAAGTAGGGTCACTAAAAATACAAAAGGATTAAAAACAATAGTAGTGGTCCAGCCTGCTTAGACCATAGCGAATTGTACACCACAACATTGTGTGAGTGTTTGACCACAGAGCCTTGAACATCTTAGCGAATGTGCATGTCTGGCACTGTATTTTACATCAGTGTGTGCGCGTTTGTGTGTATTTTGAAATTGGATCAGTTCAATCAAAACAAAATAATATATAATGACACTTTTAAAGATTCTAAGCCAGCTATACTGTGGAATAGCCAAAGTGCCAGCCTGAAATGAAGGATAAAAGGTATATTGGAAACAGGTGGGGTGCATTTTCCTTCTCTGGTTTTGGTCTAATCTTTCCCTCAGAGGGCACAGCAAATGCCAACAAATACAATACCGTTCTCAGTGATTACTTCCATCCTTTGGAAACTTTTTAACTAGCCTTTTCTTCCTCTAAGATGACTGAGTCTATATTTACAGGACACAAGAATTTGCTGAACAGTTTGATGAGCCTAATAAACAATGTAAACCTTACTCCAGAGCCAGCTGAGCACTGAGCTCTAAACACCATTGAACAAGTATGACTTATTTGGAAAATGTATTTAGTTTGCATTTCCTTACACATGCTTATGTGTAGTTTTTTTTTTTCTTTCTTGTTTTTTTTTTTGCAGAAGATGTTTTGGGGATAAAACGTTGTTTGACTAAAGTTTTGAAAGGGAGGCAAATAGGCAGAAGTCTAACAGTAACAGAGTTACTTATGCTTATTTAACTCTTTTCTATCTGCTGCTTCTCTGAATGTAGATTGAAAGCCAATAAATTATGTTTCATGTAGTAAATTTGCGTTCAGATGTGTTCAAACATGGCTATTAAGCACATGCCGTCTCCAAGTGAGTGTCTTTTAGATGCAAAATATCAGCTTTAACTGTTACACCTCCACCATGGTTTTCACTACACTATCAATAAAATATAGAATTGAGGTGGAGGAATAATGTATGAATCTTAAGGTTACAGGCATGTGCAAACTTGATTTGGCAGGTTACAGCTGCCAATGAGCCCGTATGAACTTACCTACTTGCATCATGTCATAAACACCATTTGTCTCGACTTACTTTAGAAGGATTTGGCAGAACCATTAAGCTTTGTTTAATGTTTATGATGAGTCAATGATCTCTGTTATATCTTGCTTAATGTGCACAGCAGATTGTCTCCTGGCCTGCTGTGTATCCACTGAGATGGCACCGAGTGCTCCTGCCAAAGCAAGAACACCCATACAGATGAGCCAGGTTTGCAACCTTTGTTATCATCTGTATTCCCTGTGCCGGTTTCTGGACTCCCTCAACTCATACCCCTCATCCAGACACCTGGGAGAAGGAGAATGAAGAGGGAGGAAGGAATGGGGAGAGGGCAGAGGGATAGAGCGGTGCTGTGATTGAGAGTGGCAAAAACAGAGGAAGTGATAGAGACAGGGAGCCAGCCAGCTGAGCAAGACCCCAGACACAAAAGGCTGGGAAGACGCATGCATACAACAGACAAATATACACACACGCACACACACACACACAGATACATGTGCTGACTTAAGGTCCAAAAAAAGGGGGGGACTGACAGATAAGACTGGTGCTTGGGGCATGTGCTGGAAGAGACACCCACAGTCGTTCTTTGATTTGTTCCCTCGCTTGGAGTGACGGAAGGAGTGGGGCTGGCTGTCGTCAGCTTGGTCCAGAGCAGGAAGTGTGCTGGGGATAAGGCGGCCATGTGGCAGGATGTTATGTATTTCTAATTAGAGCAATTCATCTGTCAGCAAGGGCACGCTTTCACTGGAGCTTTCTCTGGCCATACTCTCGCTGGACCTCCATACTTCACACTCCCAACTTCACCCACACTTTAAACACACATTTTTCACCCAGGGTGAGCATGAACATTCATGCATTTCCCGCGAGACTTCACAGCATTGCTTGTCCAACATACTTCATCTCGGAGTGACTACACCAGAACAAATCATTCAATCACCACAGCATCAACCAAGCAGCGCAAACTGAGCTGAAGGGATCCCATGAGAGAGCTCATTCTTCAGCAGTGTAAAACCATGACTGAGATAAGGGCTGGCCAGTGCAGAAGGTGGGAAAGAAACCAGTTTTCTACAGAGCTAAACACGTTATGATGTAGCATTCTCAACTTGCCTGAAGGCTAGTGTTGCAAAGAGTGTGCTGTTCCCTGGACAAAAGCGACAATGCTAAACTTGATGTACCAGTGGCCTTACTGCACAGAGCACAGAGCGCTCCCCGGGGAACAGACCCTGCTATTGTGTTACACCAGATATCCTGCTGGTGCTCTTTTGGACAGGAGCTGAAAATCATACAAATAAACAAACAAAGGGAGGTGTGCTATATGTCTGACATGCGTGGATGTGTCTGCATGTGAAAGGGTAAGCAATTCTGTAAAAACTGTTGTAATCAATGCATAAAAATGACAAGCTGTAAAAGAGGACACACTTTTATCAGAGCTGTGTGTGTTTTCTTGACATGCATGAATTTTGTGCAACCCTAGCTCAATGAGCACATTCGAACTTTTGTTCTATTGCAGTTGCCAGTAACTGGATGGTCCACACTGATGCACATTGATCTGTACAGGCCCACCAACATGGGCTAAAAAAACCCACAACAACTTTATACGGCAGAATTTCCAAAGGACTGCTATTCTTTTTAGTTTAATTTTTATATATTTGCACAGCTCCCTCCCCTCTCTGTGTGAGAGGGGAGGGAGCTCTTTTGCTTTGCACCGGTGCTGGCAACGGTGTGGTCTTTGAATATCAACATGTTTTGGCCAAAAACAAAAAGACAAAACAAAACAAATGGCAGACCTGGATCTGTGTGATGTCTGTGTTAACCTGACTTTTCATTTTTGAATACACTGTTTTACTACAAAACTATTATGTCCCCTTCATATTTTGCACACCTTCTTGCTTGTTATTTGGATTTTACATTAATAAAATTTCAGCTTTTGCAGAGATTATAGTATTCTTGGGGGAGTCTCTGTGTGCAAACTTAGATTTGTAGGTCACCTATTCTTCCTTGTAGAGCATTTCGAACTCAAAATGGATCTGAAGGGCCCATAAATGGCCATCCTAAGGTTTGTTCACAGATGTTACATGGGCTTTGATTTGAGTGAGTTACAGGGCAGTCAAAAGTTTGTACCGTCACATCACCACTGATCTCTCTATATGTTTTGTGACTGAAACTGGTGCTAGCATTGGATGATTTTGTTCTTTCAAGGATATCTGTATTTGACTGCATTGGTTGTTTTTTTTCATATGCCACAGTGCAACGACCACCATGTTTTACCATAGACTGCATTAACTGGGTGATGAACGGTACCATCTCTGCAGAAGATTCTTGAAACTGTATTAGAGTTACCACTAGGTTCTTTGTTACTTATTTTATCACTGCTTGATCACTTATGCAGTTTAGCTGCAAAGTCGGTTCTAAAAAGGTCACAATGTCTTCAAATTTCAGGATTATTGAGACCACTGTGCTCAGGTGAACCATCAAACTATGACTCAACTACCTTCACTCTGCAACAGACCTTTCCAGGGTGTACCCATCCTCTAGTCCAAGCAGCTGGGATTGGTTCCAGACAAGGCTGGACTGGCAATCTGGCATACCGGGCAATTGTCAAGTGGTCAACAGTGTTGCAGTCAGCCAACTGTCATCGGTCCAAAGGACATGATGATGGGTCAATATAATTTTTTTATCTTATCAATATAATTAAACAAGCTACATTACATGAATTATTCAGGATGCCTAATTATACAGGCCAATGCGCACCTGACCTACAAGCACTGACAGGAGCCCATTCTGTGATTTTCATCTTTTCGGTCACTTATCATTGTGTGTATATATACCTGGTGGCAATGACACTAAAAAAAAAGAAGGAAGGCTGAATCTGAGGTCACAGAGTTGAAGTTGTTAAGATTTTCACTAGGAATCACGAGGAGGAACAGGATTAGAAATGGTTATAGTAGGTTGAACGGTTTGGCGTGAAAGTCAAATGTTGAAAATGGGGCTGCCAGGCAGGAAAAAAAGAGGAAGACCACAGAGTAGATTAATAGATGTAATGAAGGAGAACATGCAGAGAGTTGGTGTGACAGAAGAAGATGTAAGGGACTGGGTGAGGTGAAGGCCCAAGTTTCCATCTCTGTGGCGACCTCTAAAGGGAGCAGCTGAAAAAGGAATTGTACGTGTGTATGTATACATAAGTGAGTGCAGGTCAAGGGTGGTTAAATCAAACAGATTTCAAGAGCCCCCAAATGGGTCTTGTTTTGTAAAGGAGAGACTTTAAAATGTTTAACCTTTAATACCTAGCATTCATTCTGCACACCGGTGTTTAAGAGCTCCATCACTGCTTTGCTTCCTGTTCACACAGGTACATGCATGTCCAGAATGGCCTCTTGCTATGCTTTAATAGGCATGTTATTATAACAGGTGATTTCTAAAACTAAGCTAAACAAAGAGACTGAACAACTGTGGGTGTAACTTCAGGGATTACTTCCACATGGCACTGTAATCATGTTTCAGTATATTCAATTTTGGCTTATTATGGAAATCAAAATGTATGGACATTTAGTTTCAGCTGTAGTTTGTTTCTAAGGCTTTTTATCAAAGTGACGGCTCTTATCTTGATCTAACATATTAATCTAAATGCATCATGTGCATGCCACCACTCTGAGGATGCCTAATCAGTTTTGTGCAATCAAGATAAAAAAAGACATACCAAGACATAAATAAAAATAAAAACTGTTGAAAAAAAGCATGAATCATGGATAGTTAGCAACATATACAACAAGTAAATACATTTTTAAAGTTTTAAAATAATAGTCTTCTAATTTTGAAGTAAGCGTACTTTCAAGAATTCTTTCTCGATCCAGTTTCGCATACTTTTTTCTCCTCTACAGCTCTTTAACAGCATGAACTATAAGACCAAACCAAACCATTAAAAAAAGAAAAAGATAAGGAACAAGAAGAAGAAGAAATCCGGTCAGAAGAAGACAGACGTAAGCTAAAAGAACATGAGAAAGGGAAAGACGTGATTAGAGAGAAAAGTCTAAAGAGGTACAGCAAGATGGGATAATGAGAGGACCCACAGTGAAGGAGTGATAAAGAAGGAGGAAAGAGGGTGTGAGAGAGAGCAGAGTGAGCCGGGTGGGGATGAGCGGGTGGTGGAGGAGGAGGTGGGGTGGAGGCTGTGCGAGGCCGGGAACACGGAGCAGCGGCCGGGGGGATGTTTAGATAGGTGCAGGCTGCCACTAGGAAGTCCACGCTCCAGTATAAACAGGCCGCCACACAACCCAGCACTCCCAACTGTGGGAGAAATCTGCCCTGAGACGCATGGAGTGGCGCTGGCCAACAAAGCGGAGGAGGGAGGGAGGGAATGAAGGAGTGGGTGGTGGGAGGCAGGGGAGGATGGGTACACGGCCACTTTCAGATCCCTGCAAAATATATACACAGCTGAAGCTGGCCTCTGGACCCATTTCCTCTTGCTCCTCTCGCTGATGTCCATGCAGTAGTCCCGAGGCCATTTTGACTGCTCTTATCTTGATGTAATCTCTATCTCATAGACCCCCTCACCCACCCCCTCATATGTACACATACATAAACACACACAATTGTATTTTAAACAGAACAGCAGGACCTATCAACAATTTAATGTGAACAATATATCAAATGGATATATGTTATGCAAAAGGCTCGTTTGCAGTGACAAACACAGAAAGTTATTGGGTGGACATTTAAATCCTGTCAGCTCTTCTGAGGTTTTCACCATATAGTTGTTTCTATTCCTATTTAATATTTGGTTAATTTTCAATAGTCTCTACAGCAACCTTTCTATAGGTGTAGGTATCTGTTTTCAGACTTTCTGTGTAATACATTTTACAGGAATTCTGTGAGTCTTGAGATTCCTAAGAGATTCCTGTGGTGATTAGACGTGACTTGGCCAGAAAAACTTCTCTTGGGTAGGGCTGCTTGATTCTGACCGATGATTAACATGAATATTTTGATAAATATTTAGATCATGATTATTTGCATTATTTGAAAATGTTTTTTTTATTGCTCTGTCACATAAACATAACTTTGCTTTTGACATTTATGTTGTGCCGTATGCCTGTTTCTGATTTTTAGTGTCTACAGTCCACAGTGCAGTCAAATCAGAAACTGATTTTACTTTCAGGGCTCCTGTTACGGGAGAGTTCACACTATGTGGAGCAGGATGATCAAGATCTGTCCCGTTGTTCCGTTTCATTAATCCAAAAACTGCTGCTGTTTTAGAGTTGAAAGTACGTTAACTACATAAAAACGTGAGATCTGCAGTTTCTTCTTTCAGCTTTGTAAATAGCAAGATGAAAGAAGATGTTGCTGTTGATTCTGGGTTCATCCAATTGTAAAGAGAAGGCAGCAGCAAGGAGAATGGAGACATTGGCAGAGTTGGGACAACATCTGAGGAGGTAGAGAAATAACTTCAGAGCTGGAGCAGCGTTTAACTGTATAGAAAATTTCAAGTTAGCTCTGCCAATCAGTAATCTACACGAATAACGTCATTTTCTTGTTACCCAGAAGGACGTGGTGCAGAGGAATGCGCACTCACAACCGGATTGCAACAAATTGGAGCTTTCGGGAGTACGTTTGCTGATAGTAACGCCATGTGATTCAGCTAATAACACAAGGATTTCATCATTTGTGAAGTCACACTGATAATACTCAGCAATCTGTGCATTCATGACTGGCTGTAATACTGTTAGCTTAGCTGTAGCTGAGTAACTTGGAAGCTTGTGAGTAACAAGGATATGAAATCATTCACGTAGATAACTGATTGGCAGCACTAACTGGAAATTTCTAGTTACTGTTCTCACAATTTTGAGTTAATAAGTGAAAAATTCGAGTTACTTTTCTCGAAATTTCGAGAAAATAACTAAAAATTTTGAGAAAATAACTCGAAATTTTGAGAAAGGACGCTTTGTTTTTTGTTTTTTAGTGGGGGTAATGGGCTTCCATATAGCTGTGTGTCCAAGGTACAACAGGTATTATTTTACCATTTTTCCATATCATTGTATATTCAGTACCAGTTTGCCTTTGGAGCTATAAGTGCAGTTGCTGCCAAATGCAATGGTCTGAATGGTCAGATCTGTTCATTTGGATCTGAAAAATTGTAGAAATTAAGCTTGGTTCGAAAAAATAAGTGCCGTAAAGTTGTCCAGCAAAATTTCAGTCAGTGTGAACGGGTGACTCCAAAAATTATTTTTAATGCCCAAAATATTCACACGGATTATCTTAAATGCACTCATGTAATAATTGTTACATTGGACGACCTGTGTCTGAAGAGACAAACATGAGAGTGATAATATTTCAAATTTAATTAAAAATATGCTACAGAGTAACACCTGTGGCGTATAATTGTTCATAATTATCAACCTGAAATTGACAGCTTCAGCCTTCAGTGTATATGGAACTATTGTGGTTCTGACTCACCACAGTAATGAATAAGAAATCCATATGAGAAACAGTGACAGCATCAGCTGACATCGATGATGACATATGTTTACAAAAGGAAAGTTTTAATGTTTTTTCTTTACGTTTTCATCCAAAATCTCTTGGTTATGTTGAAGGTTAAGTAATCAAATGATGCTTTGTGCCCGAAGCAATCATTTGTGCCCAAGTTATGTCATGGATGATAAAACCTATCCTTTACGTTCTTCATTTAGGTCAATTAGAATCCTTTCCTTCCTTTCCGATAAACCTTTCCAGTTGGGTCTGAGCTTACTACACGATGAACACAAGAATTTCCTCATTGTGAAAGAGGTTCCTCATTTTTCCGACCAAAAGAAATTTGGTCCTCTAAAGAAAAGAAATGTGAAAACATTCCCACCTATAAAAGACTGCTAACAGTTACACACACACGCACGCGCTTAAACACACGCACTCAAGTCTTGTGGTTGCTGTGTTACGCAGAGGGTTTTCAGGGGAAATTCCTTTGAACATGAAACCCAGTGAAAATAAGGACAGTAAGTGAAGAGAAACATTCAACATTCCATGAGAACCAACATAATGGTAAACCCCTCCGTCACACTGAAACTCTGATTTCCAACTGACATCATGTCCTGTTAGCTATCACATTCCCCTCCACATCACCTGGAGGAGAGCAGAGACACACAGTCCATCTGCACCTGGCCCAGACACCTCTGAGCTTAGTGAGGAGAAAGGCCAGTCTCACCATGTCACCATGTTTAGTCTGTTCTTCTGGCCTTTCAGAGTGTGACAAGATCCATGAAGGGGCTGAGGCGTAACTGAGGGGACTTACAATGTCATGATAGATACACAGCTCTTTTCGTGTAGACATATATTTAGTGGAATATTTACTCAGTCTCTGTCACTGTGAAATAGTGTAGGTAGAATTAGGCTTGGAAAGAGAACAAGTTTGTAGTTACAAGTTTTTTGATTTTATGTCTTCAATATATCACCTGCGGCATATACAGCAGGGAGTAGACCAGCATCACAGCTATCTGTGCACTCAAAGCACACAGAACTTTAAATTTTAATAAAGACTGTTATTCCTAATAGATGTCATAGTGAGGCCACTTTAAACCAAATTTTAAAAAACAAAGAAACAAAAAGGAAACTGATGCAAATATACTTTTTTTTAAACTCTTTAATCAATATATAGTGGAAATTTTAAAAACAAAACACATGCATGTGATACTTTTTAATATGCGATTTAATTGCATGGAAAAATGTAAAGTCCTTTGACATCCGGCATCTCAGATACTAAATCTAATCAGATTCATCTATACTCGCCTACAGTGGTGTGAAAAAGTCTTGGCCCACTTCCTGATTTCTTAGTTTTTGCATATTTGTCATACTTGCATGTTTCAGATCACTGGACATATTTTAATACTGGTGAAACTGATTGTGTTATTTTGTGCACATAAAGCCAAATAGATTTGCATAGCTTTCCCCCCCTAATAATTGAAATAATCATTTAAAAACAACATTTTGCATTTACTCTGGTTAAAATTTGTTTGCTGATCTGAAACGTATAAGTTTGGCAAATATGCAAAAAATAAGAAATCAGAAAGAGGGCAAATACTTTGAGCACTCAGAGGATAGCAAAACAACTTTTTTATGTGGCTCATTTTGCATAATTGTGAAATACGATGGAGTACAGTGGTACCTCTTTGCCCATTTACTTAAATGTGCACCTGATACAAAAAAAAGCTAAAGACTTCAAATATGACACACCATTCCTATCTTCCTATAACTGTAGGTTTTAACGCTATAATTTTACTTACTAAATTACTCTACTAAATAGCTAGGGATGGGAATTGATAAGAATTTAGTGATTCTGTGTAACGATTCTGGGTCATTTTGACCCAGCATTTTCTATTTCTTGTGTTTTTGTATTATTCTGTGTTATGGTTTAGGTTCTGATTCCTTAGTTGTGCTGTTCTGATCATCATTATTATTATCCTTGTGTTTAGTGTAGGTTAAGTTCAGTGTCAGGTCTCTGCCTGGCATGTTTCCTGTGTTACTTTGAAAGCCCGTGTCTCATGTCAGTGTGTCTAGATTTGCTTCCCTTGTCTCATTAAGTCTGATTTCTCCCAGCTGTGTTTCCCTCCTGTCTCCCGTTCCCTGATTACTAGAGTGTGTATTTAAGCCCTGTGTTTTCCTTGCCCTTAGTCATGTTGTTGACATTTGTTCACACCCTCACTATGCTGTGTTTGTGGTATTTTAAGTTTGTGGTAATGTTCAAGTTTCCCAGTTTTTAATTTGAGTTTCATGTTTGCGTTTCTAGTTTTGCTTTCCTGTATTTCATGTTAAGGTTTTTTTTTCCAGCAATAAAGCTGCCACCTCTAGTTTATCATTCAGTCTCCAAGTCCTGCATTTCGGTCCTACATCCTGCCTGCAACACATGATATTCGGTTTCCATTACCAGTATGACTTACCACTTGATTCCTTATCAATTCTCATTTGCTCTGCTTTGAGAGTCTCCACCATCTCTAAGCAGCATATCAAAGACTTTAAATTCATGCCAAATAATTACATACTGTGTGGTCAAAACTTTGTGCATGTTGGAGCTATTTCCCCTCTTTGTTGTGATCAGTGCTGGGGTCATTTCTCAAAAAGCCATAATGTATTACACATATTACATAGAACACATTTCATAAAGTAATGCATCACATCACTTAATTACTCCCAGGAGAAAGTAATTTGCTATACTACTCTTTACATTATTTTCACATTTCTCCACAGAAATGATCTGAACCCAACTGTCTCATAATTACCAGTTAACAATATAAACTTCTAAGCCACAGTCCCCACAAACTAAATCAAAGTGGGACTGATAACCAGGATCGATAGACTGGCAGACTAACAACTCCAAGGAAGTGAACTACTTGGAACCGGTTTGCTACAAAAACCGGTTCCCAGTTCCCATCCCTATAATTAGCATTGTTAAATATTTTTAGAAAGAGAGCATAACAGTCTGTAAAACAGGTACACTGAGGCATCTTCACTACAGAACAGTCAAAAACAAAGACAAAATGTGGAGGCTTAAAAAGAGAGACAGGAGATGCAGCGGTAATTCATGTAGGTAAGACCTTATTTGCTATGAGCTGTTGTCTGATTTTTATCATTTCATCTCTTAGTTTCAGATCAGAATGGCGCCGAGCAGTTTGGCCACTGAGGCGATGAGAAGATAACATGTTACTTGAGGCTGTTTCCCTAATGACTAGGTACTTCTAAACAGACTAACTACATAACATTTCTCTGTCCATATTATTTCAGTTGCCCTGATAGTAGAATAAGCCACTATAAAGGGATGAAAATGCACTCATGTAGCAGTAATCATAAGACTGATAAACAGGGCAGAATCTTAAAAAATACTGTGGTACAAATTTTTGTTCATACCCCTCAGTGCTAATGGATACTGAAACTATTGAGTTTATAAACTTAAATTATTTATATGCTTTTGATTGAGAATGCGACTACAATGACAATATCTGCAACAGAGTAAATGCATCATTCTGCTGGGATAGTTGCTATTGGACAAACATGGCTCTGAGCCGCTGTTTAATGTAATGAAATTCAAAAGAAGATGAGTCGTGTGAGGGCAGCTGGGAAAGAGAGGATGAGTGGCCAAACAAGAGTGGACCAACACCCAGTCTGAAAAAAAAAATGATGCAAAGATACACACACAGACACACACAAACTGGCTGCCAGTAAACACCAACAAGTCCAGCCGTGCTTCCTGGAACAGCACCATGAAACAGCTGTGAGTCCCAGCAGAGCCTGACTCTCCCACTCGCTGGGCCTCTCAAACACACACCCATGCCCTCACATGCTGATATGCATACGACAACACTCTCACACCAAACCTCACACACAGTTCTTTTGTTGGTCACTTGGTTTTCCTAATGCTTACACTTAAGAAATACAGCTATTAGATTGTGCAATGACACAAAAACAGTACTATCTACCCTTACAGTTTACAGCACTAAAATGACAAAAGTACAAAACTAGAATGACATGCAAAAACAAACAAACCCCAAAACAAAACAGTGCAACAGATTCAATTTCCATTTTTAAAAAAAAAAAAAAAAATTAAAAATTGAATTTTGTGGATTGTAGCATTGACCTTATTTGACCCTGCTTAGTCAGTGTGTCATACCTGGAGTATCACAGCAAGCCACAAACATTCAAGGTCTCAGTCATTGTAATCCTTGAGTCTGCACTTATTGCTCAGTTTGCCTCAAACATAAATAGGATCTTTCCTATCAATCATTTCAATCACTCAATCAATGATTCATTATTTACTGGTTACATATTAGGCATTAGTTCATCTGTACTTGACAAAACAGTACCATGCTTCATGACACTGCTTACCCAACCCTTGACTATTTCTCTCATTTAACTTTTGGTTGATATCTGAATTCAACTGTTTAGTTCTCAGAGAGTGCCTGTGCATTGCAGACATGGCAGACAGTTCCAGAAATGTTATGAATTTATTGCTGAGAACAACTAAATGGAAGCTGTTAACTTTCACAAAACCAATTAATCAAAGTTTAACCTTTTGACCTAAACCTTTACCCTCTTGACTCATAGCATGTTTTCTAACCATCATCGTGGTGTTGCTGTATCATACATTTTTAATGCTAACTTATTCTATTTGCATGATATGTAGTGTCAACATCAAATCCACATGTCCTAAAGGTATTACATGTAAGCATTTAATTCAAAATCTTATTCACAATCACTGCTAACTGGCAAGCATTATCCCCGGGGGCTAGCTATTCAGCACATTGCTGCTTTTCCCTACCAGCATGCTAGCCAGCTCACTGTTGTGATGGTTCTCAGTATTATTCAGCTCCAGGAGGATTATCCAGGAGATGTGTGGCAAGAGACTCACTGGAGAGGCAGTTAATACCGGTGACTGCCTTCAGGTAGCAAAATTTCTTACTTACACATTAGGCTTTGTGAACTTGTACTTTATTGTCCAACAAAATTTCAAACACAAAACTAAAACAAGGAAGGTTATAGGAAAGAAGTTGATTTGAAGAAGTGTGCCCTCCAAACTGTGAAACACCCAAAACTCCCTGCGACTGGCAGATGCACAACAAAAATGATAACACACTGTTTTCTAGTTTTTGTGGTATTTCCAGATTGTGCCAGTATCAGTGTTTACTCATAGATATTTGTGCCTTCCAAAGAAAACACCTCATAGCTCTGCTCTGGGAACTGTCAGAGTCTTTCTTGGATTCTACCCATCAGCTCATGTCAGTAAACTCTGTGTTTGATTGTAGTAAGTATACACAAACTGTAAAGGCGTTAGACCTGTTTATGAAGCAACTAGTCATTTAATCAAAGCTTTTTACTTTACTAAAAACTTCATCACCATCTTAACATTTACCCTTCACATCCTGCTGCTTTTAATAAAAAGTCCAGTATTGCATAATTCTGTCGGCAAGATAGAGGATTTATTTGGACAAAACAAATAATCATTGCTCACTTACATACAGATGTTCCAGTTTTCCTAGATCTAACCTCACATGTTTCACATTACACTCAGTGATTTCTGAATCTAGCCTGTACATAATATAAAGAATAATGTACTTTATAATGTACAGTGGAAGTACTAGTTGTCGATGTGACCTGTTTAAATGCAGGAATTACTGTCTTATAACAAAAAACTCTAACTTGCTGAGACTATTGAAAATAGGCATCCAAGTGTTTCATTACATGGTACTAACAGACACGTGGAGGATGTAAGATGCACTGCTGCACTTTCAGTGACACAGTTTCCCAGGCTTTACTCCGGCGTTTGTCTTGCGTCACTACTTCTGGTCTCATGTGGTTTTTCTGTGGTTGCAACTGCTCCAGTTCACAGAGTGAACACTACACTTCTAAAACAGCTCTAATGATTACAGATCCATCCACACATACTTACAGGCTGTAACACATTAGAAAAGCAACTCTAGTACAGACTACATATCTACCACTCAGAACAAAAATATCTAAAATAGATAATCATTGCTCTGGCATTTCAGCATGAGAAATTTGCGCCAGATTTTCCTGAATTAAGCAATGAGCCACTCACAAGCCTTGGGTTCAGACATTGCCCCAGTCTGAATGACCTTAACAGATCCCTTAGTAGGAATGCTGCAGTTAGTGTGATACTCACTTGTCCCCTGACTCTCATCCATGGTGAAGAGAGTGGCAGCCATTTCATTACATAACCCTCTGCCCTGTGGGACATAAACCTAAAGAGCACAATGTTGAAATCTGTTCCCTTCCCCTAAGTCCTTACCTTCACCCCAAGCTATATGAGCATCCAGGCCAACACGGTAAGTCAGTTAGCGCAGTAAGCAGGCAGTAATGAAACTGTTCTTTGACATTGTGGTTCAGGAAGGAAGACAACTAGCAATGCAGAAGTCTTCTGCACATAATGTTTGACGTCTTGCTCTATTTAAAAAAACAGCTGAGCTAATGGAAGATATTTTCATTCAGACATGAAATAGTATTTGGAAGTTGGGGGCAGCTACAGCTTTGTTCTGCAGAACTCAGCTACAATAACCTATTTGGATTCTGTTCATTTCTACGTGATACTTTTATGACTTGATAATTCTTAAGTTATTTGTCAGATTTATCAGAGACAAAATCTTAATGTTTTGCCCAGTAAATAAGCTATATTTAGATGTGTCTCTTAACACTGTGGTGAGTAACTTCTATTAGCCTCCCTTTGAAACCAGAGGAGTCTTTTAATAGCAACAGCAATACCTCACAGAGCATGGGAGGTACAGGCCTATGGATGAAGTAAATATCTCTCATATGTTAAATAACCTAAAGTAACCTTTTAAGGCTGTGCATAGTGCAATCCAATAACTTGGTGAGTAAGCCTATAAAATGCAAACATATAAAAGGAAAGCTGGCAAGACAAAAAGATGACCTTGACTCCAGGTGGAATCACCTGCAGGTGGAAATTTCTGATCACGCCTTACATGGAAAACAGTTGGTGTAATAATAGAAAATTCCAGTTAAGTTGGAACATTTGAAGGCCATAGGGTTATGTTCATGATAAATATTTTGCAAAACCAGCTGAGTTTCTTTTTCTTTATATTAGTCTACTAGTAATTTTTTTTAATTTTTTACCTTAGTGTGGAGGGGGTGTTCTTCTTTAAGTGTAAACAAACTTTTGAAAAACACACAGATACTCTACTATGTTTATTAGGTAGCCATTGTTCACCCTCTGCTCTCTGGTACTGAGCTGATAGCATAGTGTCAGTTGTTCTCTGAAACCACCTGCTCACCAATCGAGTATTAGCTATAAACTGTTCACTTGATGAGTTATCTGTCATATCTATGTGTGTACGGACACAGACTTCAGAGGAACCAAGAGTAAACACAATAAAGGTGCATCGCTGTCTTTTGTAAACCCGTTCTCTGACCTGGGCGCCCATTCAGACAGGGCAGACAGCCAGGATGAGCTATAACTCCACTGAACAAGCCCATCCACAAGCCCATGTGTCTGTCCCAAGCAGTAAAGAGAGTAGTGAGACTACCCAGTGACTGCTGGTTTATAATCAGTCAAACACAGGCGTGTCAGCCCTGCACTGTGCGACACTGTGCTTTGCACACTACACAGAGCTGGCGGCCCAGCGAAAGCCCACTGAGCTCTGACATGCAGCCTTGCTTTTCACTAAACTGAGTCAATTCATTCTCATGACCCATGGCAAAGCAACGTGATCCATTTACAAGGGTGTCAGTGCAGCCTCTCTGGTACATCAGGCAGAGATACAGGTCCTGCAAGTGACAGTGTGGAATTTAAACATTTCAAACCATGGAAAGTGTAATATTCATTTTTGTCAGAGTTTGAGCCAGATGGGCTTTGGCACATTCATCATAGGAACAGTAGAGAACGACTAATGGAGCTGTGGCATGGTGCTTATCACACTTTGGGTTATTATTGGATCATGAGAGGTAGCTCTGTATTATGTCTCCCGATGCCTATAATGTAAAAGTTTGATTTGATTTTTTTTGTTACGACTCAAATAAACAGCTATCTTGTTTGCATATTCACTTTTCTGTCTCAAAATCCTGCAAGCACAGATATTAGTATGATCAAGTTTCATTCCCCACAGGCTGCAAATGATAAAACTGACCTTACTCAACAGTTTAGGGTCTTGTTTAAATATCCAGACATCCATCAGTGCCTATGAGAAGGGCAATAACTAGAGAAAGCAGAGAGTGAACATGAAAAGGACTTGAAGAGATAAACACAGTTAATGGGATAGAAAAGAGGGAGACAAGGAAGAGGAATGTGCAAAAAGAAAAGCGCATGGGCACTGCAAAATAAAGGGGAAATTTATGATGGAAAATCACATTTTGCCTCACAGGTTAATCTTCTGATGTACTGAAATGTTACTTCCGATGAGCTTTTTATGTGATCATCATGGGGTAGCTCTTGTTTCTGTTTGCCTGAAATGCGTGTCAGACAGGTTATCAGCTCGAATGGAGAGAATTATTTAAGAGGAAAAAAAGTAGCATGTGGCCTGGCGCGGATGCACTGATAAAAAAAAAACAACATATACACGTGTACAACTTCACATCTTGGAATAGAGTTAAGGATCTCAAGAGGAAACAGTGAACACTGTACACGCACACATAATGCATGTTGCAATGAGTGTGTCGGACTGATTGAGAAAGTTGCATTTGTGTGCTGCTGTTGCACATTCATGTGCATGTGAATATGTGTGATTAAGTGGGGGGAGGTTTTGCAGGTGGCTTGCTGCGGTGTACTGCCAAGAAAGCAGAATACCCTGGGGTGGGGTGGAATAAATGAGACTGGGAGAGGTGAGGGAGTGGAGAAGGAGTACAACAGGGGAGTTAAAGAGTGTTTAGAGGACTTGATTTAGATGGTGGTTATCATAATCGATTAAAAATTGTTTTCGCTTTAGTCTCAGCGCCCTGTGTCTCTCGCTGGGGCTCGGGTGTGGCTTCCAGAGCAGGGCCCGGCCAGATGACTTCATTGCCATATGGTATCTAACCTCTCAGTCACACTCACTTACAACAATACACAGCAATACACATACCCATTCTCTAAACACTCCCTTTGTTATGCAGCACTCAGTAATTCTGATAAAGCCATGCCCATACACACCAAGTCTTGATGGAATCTACAGTAAGTGGCCACAGTCACAGTCATGATGAAGTGAGATCACGGGTACCAAAGGGAGTGAACTTGTACTCACACATTCTCATCAGTGGGGATTTTTTTTTGGCAGTGTTCTGTTGCAATGTGTTGTGTCTGAAGCCACAGTCTTGATCTCACAAGTAAAAAGTGCTGATTGTGTGAATTTTTTTGTTTGATCGTGTACAGTAGAGCAGCTAGAGGATTCATCTGTTAGGATTTTCTTGGGCAACAGTTTGCCATTGGTCCCTGTGCTTCTCCACTTATTCTTCTTTTGAGCACTTCATACCCTGTTTACTGCAAGCTCCCATTTGGGACAATGCAAAGCTTCAGCAACTGAAAGTGCAATTCTGGACAGGGCATCACTGCTGCTTCATATGTGGGTGTGAAAATGCAAATCTGCACTAACGAAGCTTTCACTTTGCAGTCATGCAAGTCAGCAACCTCTGTTCCCACTTCTTCATTCCACCATCATTTATGTAAAGCTAAACAATCAAATTTTTATACATTATGTAAGCACAAAATTAATAAAAAATATCCACATTATTATGTCAGTTGAGACAGGCAGTCCTTGTTGTGATATGGGGTTGCCCCAGATGCCTGCTGGGGTGAAATGCCACCCTTGTGTAGGCCAAGCTAAGCTAAAAATGAATCCTGTTTTCTAGTCGGATGCCAGTAGCCAGCCGGCTACTGGCATCCGTTCAATAGCCGGTCCACAAGTGATACAATTTAGTTTACACCAAAACAAATAAAACCACATAATTGCACAGCACAAAGTATACCTGAATATGAACACAGGGCCACATATCTCATCCAAATTCCAGCAACAACCTCAACCTTAACCCTAAACCAAAAGATCCCAGTGTGACTGAGTGTGTAGTTAAAGCATCACATACTTGTGTAATTACTATGTGTTTTAAAGAAAATGTTGCCTCTATAGAAGTCAATAGAATTAAGGGTTACAGTAGGCTGTGTGTATTGACAAGGATTTGGAGAGAGGAGAGTGAAAAGACACTGTGAAATGCTATATCAAGCCAGTAAACTCTTGCTGGTGACGGCAAAAAATATGGAATGCATTACGGAAGTGACAGAGTTGAGGACGAAGACACAAACAAACACATAAATCCGCCATAGACAGACACATAGATGATTGCGGCGACAGACAGGCACCCTTTGCCATTGCTATCTCTCCCCATCTGCTCTCTCTCTCTGCCTCTATCGCACCATCTTGCAACCTTAACCCTCACTTTCATGACATTGCATGTCGCACTCCCCTTTTGTGCCTCAAATCATCTATCACGCGGTTCTCTGGTTTCCATCCCCAGTGCCCAGAGCGGACCAGGTCCCACTCCTTCAGTCCATCTTCTTCCTCTTGTTTTCTTGCCTGAGGCCCAGTGAGAGAGGCAGAGAAAGTATTTGCCCTGTCTCTCCCTCTCTCTGGCTGTGTCTTGGCTCCTCTATAAAGGTTAGTGAGAGCATGGTGTGGGTGTTGGTGTCTCAGGGTGAGTTATGGGTACTACAGCCAGGGGACCCCAGAAAGAACCGAATGAGTGTACTGTTGGGAGAAGGATGAAAGGGAAAAAGAAAATAGGGAGGGATGGAGGGAGGGCAATTTAAGGGTTCAGAATGCCAAGTGCTGATGTGTTTGTTTTCCATCACTGCTGTTCCGGGCAATGACAGAGAGAGAAAACAAACGGCAACACTGATATATTACATACAGACTTTCAACTCAATTCTCAAAGCAATAATTCTACAATGAGAAAGTCTTATCGCCAAACCTTGGTTATCTCTTCATATCAAATCTTCACACGGAATCTTGGAAGCAACAAACCAACTTCAAAACCCGATTCATTAATTTTGCTTGCAGAAAAAAAGATACAGACACCCGAGTGCATGCATGAACAGCATAAGCCTGTGCGTCTAGGTGTGTCTTCGCACTGGACTCATCGAGCTCAGCAACACAACTGACTGTGCTGGGATGAGCGTGGTGTTGGTTACATTAACCATCACTGCGACTTGACCAGAGTGCACACATATTCGCGGCATGGCGTCTGTTCAACCCCGTGACGTTTACTGTATCATTTCAGTGGTGTCTGTCAACTCTTACATTGTGCAGTGGTGCTTTATTCTAAGTGTGAATACCTGTCTTTATAAGGTAGTGCATTGCTCCTATTACGTGCAGAGACAGCTCCAGGCATGCTGGATTATCTAGCCCTGCCGCTGTAAGGTAACGTATGGGACAAATTGGAGAGCGGAGGAAGAGGTGAAGGAAACAGCAGTGGAGAGTGAAGACGGCTTCCCATCAGTCCCTTACAGGCATGTGAATGGAGAGACTTCCATTCAATCGAATGGAAGGAAGGACTGAGGAAAAGAAAAGAATGAAAAGGAAAAGTCTTGAGGAAGAGAGGAAGAAGTACATGTAGGCAAAACTTTTAAACTTTTAAACCCTTTTAAACCCCGATGTTCCACCACTAGTTCAGTCATTACAGACTCTTGCTGTGTAGCCAAATGTTGTTCATCCCATATAACCTTCATTTAGGCTGTAGTGGAGATCCCACCAAGTTTCCAAGGATACCAAATATTGCAGGCTAAATGATGGCTCTATATAAACATTGTAGCGCTTCAATGATGAGCTGGAACAAGCCAACACAGAATATATGTGATACTGTCAAACAGAGTGGAAAAAGGTAATTTTTTCCAAACCTGAAAATGCATTAATGGGAAGTGAAAGGAAGAAAACTGGATGTCAGATGATAGAAAAAAAAGAAGGAAGAGCACAATAAAAAGTCAATGGGATAAGGAGACAGAGGAAGGGGAAGACCCCCAGCAGCCCACACAGACCCAACCTGTTTGCTGTCTGACCCACAGCATTTCTTATGAATGGAAGGAAATTGTCTCCTGATCAAAAAAAAAAAAGCAAAACACATGAGCATTATTAATAGAACCAAGTCAGCTACTGAGAGCAGGACAACAGTGTGCGGGACACAATACAGGGGCACGGAGAAGGGAAATAAAGAAAGGACAACAGATAGAAAGGTAAAAGGACAACAAGGGAGGTTTATTTTATTATCCTTTAATAAATATCTGACAGATTTCCTGAGGAAATATCGCAGATCACATGTAAAATAGTTTAAGACTGATGTCAACTGCAGCAACATATGAAATCTATTAGCTGGGAGCCACAGCAGACACAGGGTGAGAGGGAGTGAGAGAGCAAGAGAAAAACAGAGTGAGAGAGGGAGCGCTGCTGAAAGTCATGCAGAAGGAAAAAAAAAATCTCACAGCCTATCCAAATTCTTCGAGAGGTAAAAAAGTCAGCCAAGACACAAAATCAGAAAAAGGAGGAAAAAAAAGAACAGGAGCACAGGCCCGTGCTCATGCGCACGCACGCACGCACGCACACACACACACACACACACACACACACACACACACACACACACACACACACTGATCTCCACATCCTGCTGGGTTCAGGGCCAACATTGAAACGAGTGCCCAGACACTGCTGCCAGCCCCAGGGAGGGATGGGGAGAGGAGACACAAACACCCTCTAATGCAAAATAACGGAGAAAGGAAGAAACGATAAAGAGGAGGGTTGGCAGGAGGAGAAGCCTGCCAGGAGAGCTACCATCTGTAAAATAACGTAACTTCAGGGCAAAGTCTTGAAAGTTACCTCTTTGCTCTGGTTAGCCTCTTCAAATGCTATTGGTTACAATGAAATTAGGGCTCACTGTACATCATTTCACCCCCAACCAACCCACCCCCTTAGCAACTAAAGGATGCCTGTGTTTGTAATTCTGAATGAAACTTGTATTTGTCAAAGTCACGTGTGAAATTTAGCACAAGAAAAACACACTACACAAGGCAGTACAAGATCTTTTTTTTTTTCACTCGCACATGCACATGTAATTATATCTGTGAGAAAACTCATCAGTTCAAGACAGCGATACCGAAAGTCACAGAGGCGATCGCTAAATCTCACGATGTTAACACGCACACACAAGCACACGCTCAGACTCAGTGGTGGTTCCGTATTTTGGAAAGAGGAACTTGTACTGGCTCGGTGGTGCCAGTATGTCTGTGGCAGTGTGGCAGCCATGGTGTTCCGCCACCCTTACCCTTGCTCTCCACCAAGACCCAAACCACAAGCCAATACCCACAAGCCAGTGAGGCCTGGATGAATATACCCACCACTACACACACATACACACACACATGCATGCACACACCTCTCACACAGACACAGTCAACCAACCACACATACCAAGCAAAGAGGTAGAGTTATGGAAAATGAGAATGAGTGAGGTTTCTGTCTTTCTCTGTCTTTTCTTCCCCCTTTTTAATCATCTGGGCCTGAAAGGGCACACAGAGTTCAGTGGGGACAAGGAGGCTTGTAGGCGGGGAGGTGCTGCTACAGAGATGAGCAATAGACTTACTACATACAGTACTCGACTGCCTAGCATGGGAAACAGAGGTGGTGGCTTCTCCAGTATTCGTCTGTCACAGAGCATGTGCATGTGTTTGCTCAATCAAGAAATATACAGACATACTTTCAGTAAGTGCACACTTGCACTACAGGTTCAAGCACTAGAAGAAAAAGCATTATCGGTGTTGGTCTGAGCCTGTTAATATCAGAGCTCTTAAGTTAATTCATTTATGATGAGGGATCATGCCAAGTTTTTTTTTTTTTTGATTGAACACCACTCACAACCACAAGGGGACACCAAAGTCAGAAATATTTAAATTGGGCTGATATTGGTTTTAAGAGATGTAGTACTACCCCAAAGTAAAATATGTAAAGAAATGAACAGTAATAGAAAAGCACTAATAACTTAAGTCCTCAGCTTGTAAAATGACCACTTAAAAAATAGTTATGTTCTCGATGTGTAAAAAGCAACATTAATGATTTAATGGTTGCAACCTACTCAGTGAAACATATGTTGTGCAAAGTACTTGCAGAAGAAAGTTGCAGAGACAAAGTGCCTACAAAGTATATTAGTTGTCAGCCAATGCAATCTTCAAGTACACAAGTACAAGTACACACAATTTGCAAAATGTAATAGCATTAATTCCTATTGTACAAAAATGTATTCGCTTTTCAAGATTATAAGCAATTTAAAGGTTACCGTGTATAATGTACTTAAAAATGCAAAAGGCTGTAACTTATACGGATACTATTTGATAGCGGTTGCGGTTCATCTTTTCATATAAATGCAGTGGAGTAAAAAGTTTGACTTTGAATTGTGATGAAGTAAATGGGAAATATGTTAGCTACAAATCCTTTAAAATTGTTCCTTTGACACTGAGTAACTTTATCCTACTTCGTTACTTGGTTTCAAATCTGTTTATAATAAGAACAGTTTGAACTCTGCTTGTGGCAAAAGCATCAGTTCACTTTAGCGTGGAACAGAGTGTACACTACCCAAGGTGTCCATTTGAATCTTACACCCAGAGCTCCACATCTCACCACATAGTGTGTATATGTGCGTGTAAGTGTGTACACTAAGTGTTGAAGGTTAGGGTTCCTGTATGTGTTCCCCAAGTTGTGTAATGGCCCAGCGGAGTAGAAAGTGATGAGAAGCTGGTGTTTGAGCCCAAAGCAGGCCCTTATATGGAATACTGGACCTGTTTTCTCTCCTCTCCTCTGTCTTGCTTCTCTCCAAAAGTGCTACAAGGTCGGAAGAGAAGAGGACATCCTTCCAAGTCAACATATTTACATATTTGCAGTGATGTGGGGATATTCAGCCGAGTGTTGGCAGGCGAGACAGTGGTCAGCCAGGACAGCTGAAAGTGGACATCTGGGCCTTGGCTGTGGCTCAGTTGCTTACCCTTATCAGCCTATCTCTTACAGACAAAACATTATGCATTTGACAGCCTCATAGAGCTCTTTGGACAGCTCAAGATTTTATCTTTAGTGCAAACTTCGAAAGAACTTACACATGTAGAACCAGAAGTAATATACGACTATCATCTGCAATATGCTCTGAAGCAATACACGGTGGTTTTAATACGTGATTACTGAGCTGTAACAAATTTTACAACAAAGATTTTGTTTCACGATCAACACACAAAGATATGTCATCTGTTTAAATATCTTATGCATTAGTTGCCGGTGCCCTGGGGAACCCTTTGTCCTTTTCACGTCCCCTCTACTCACCCACCCACCTTCTTTCCTCTCTTTTCCTAATGCCCCTTCCCTCTTATGTCTCCTTCATAGCTCTTGCAAGGAACACAGCACCATGTTTCTCTTGGCAGAACTCTGCAGGCTGTCCCTGCGTGCCTGAAAAACCAGCGTTCTCCCCCTCATCCCTGCAGCCAACGTGCACATTTCTCACATTTTCTGCCTGCTCTCTGTGAACAGTTCACTTCAGCCGCTTCACATCATCCAGGCTCCCAGGCACTGCAGGACAGGGCGGGACAGATACGTCCTCTGACTTACATTACATCCATATCCTCCCTGTCTCTCCTTCTCTGCCTTCAGTGTCTCTCACTAAAGTCAGTTTACTCAAAGTGCAAATGTCTTTCTCTCTTTCTCTGGCGGTTACTTGCCCTTTTTGCTCTGTCTCAGTGCGCTGAGCACAGGTGTGTGAGATATTAGGTGAAAGCTGGTAATATGAAAGTTTCTGAGCTAATAGAAAGGAAACCGGTTGTCTAGTAGGCACTTATAGACGAGGGTCAACTTAGGAGCACACAGATGTCTCAGACAGTTCAAAACTGACTTTCAGATCAATCCAGTTGCACAGGTGTGAGTTACAGTACTAGTCACACCTAGGACGTGGTATACCCATTACAAAAAGACTGTTAAGCTCCCTAGAGCTTAATGGAATACAGACATAAGCTTGGTAAATGTGTGGCCGTGCACACAAGCATATTTGAGATAAACTGGGTCTAATTCAAACAGCTGGAGCTGAACACTTTGCTTTCAAGAGGATGGACGTTTCACCTCTGTCCCACACACCGGGCTGTTTGGCAGTAGATAACAATCTGTATTTATTATGTAATTTATTTCTTCTAAACTTTAATTTAAACTTTATTTCCTCTGTGAGTCTGGGGTCTGGGCATTGCTACATAAATGAACCTTCTCAGAAATCAAGGAAGGGGGAGAAAAGAAGGAGAAGGAGGGAAAAATGAAAAAAAGTGCAGCCTGTCTCTTGGGTGCCCTTTTTGCCATCCCATTTCCTATGCATCTGGTCTGTGTTTGTGCGGAGAGGGAGAGGGGGAGCAAAAGGGGGACGGCCGTCTGGGGCCGATTAATAACCAGTGATTTATAGGAACTTTTATAGAATAATACAATAAAAATGTGTGCGTACGTGTGTGCTAGCGCATGTGTATGCATGCGTTTGTATATGTGCTCGCTTTACTGCGAGTGCACACAATGCTTTTCTAATTCTGGGGAATCAAAAACAAATTATCGGGAAAAAACACAGGCACTGCTTGAGATAAATTGGGCGCAGATGGAGGCAGGAAATAAAACAAGTGAGGAGAAGACACTCGAAGAAAAAAGCCCGAGAGGAGGACAGGAGGACCGCGGGGAAAGAAGGGGCACCAGAGAAAGCAACCGAGCGAGGGCAAGACAAGGTGAGGATGCGATGGAGAGAAGTAAAGAAGAGGGGTAGAGAGGACAACAAGAGAGAGGGTAAAGAAGAGGACAGAGATGATATGGAGGAAGAGGGGAGAGTGGGAGGAGAGAGAGCAGAGGAGTTCCCATGCCCTGTGCAAAGGAAATGGGCTTAAGTGAGGGAGTTAGGATATAATGTGTGTCTGTGTGTGCGAGTGGGCAATGAGATGAGCAGACCTCTCTGGCACAGAGCAGCATTTCCTTGCCAAAGTGCAATCTCCCCCCCCAAGAAAAAAAATCTCTGTTCATCCACATCCATTCTCATCACTCTGTGACACACACACCCACACAGGACCTCAGTAACCAACTGCTGGTAAACTGATGGGTCCTCTTGACACACCCACATGGCTTTTACATTAAGCTTGGAATACTTGATGATGCACCACTAACAGCAGCAACAGCTCTCTTACCCGTGAGCAGGTACTGAGTTTGTCTACGTATGGACAGTTCTCAGATAGCGTGTTAGAGACTAAAAATAGTGACAATTAAATATTTCAGCTTTGACTCAGTCTATGTATTTAATCTGAATGCAACATACACCTTCTTGCACATTTGTGCATAACATGGCATAGTTGCTTAACTTGTTGCCTTGTGGGATAATTAAAATCCAGTATATTGGGGATAATAATTCTCTCTAGACATGGAAAAACTACCTATTACCAACATATCAGCCTAAACGGTATGCTATACAATACAGGTATATTTTGACATGCTCATACTCCAGCTAATGGGCCTTGTATGGATGTCAGTATATTTGGTTTCCGATAAGTAACGCTACATTTGCAATACAGGAACATTAAATATACAGCATGGTTAAGGTTATTTGGAAACAGACCACTGCACAAAACGGTCTTGTTTATTTTACTAGCTGTCTTGCCCATAATCAAAAGTATAACATTATCTAATTTCTTTAAAGCTTCCAAATATCAGTACTGGCATCGAATCCAGTTCTGATCTAGTTCACCTAAAAGCCATTGCATGCGCTGCAAATTAAGTTACTTAAAGTCTAGAGAGGTCCAAGCCTACATAAGAAAGAATGAAAAAAAAAAATACAACATGACCTAATCAGAAATACAGTGTGTCATACTACATTATGTTCTATTTAAGAATCATTTACTAGTTTCGTGCTTTGAGTAGGAGCTGGTTTGACACAGGATCAGAAGTTGAGTAACTGTACACTCTGACTCTGCTGCGGAGTGGACAGTAGGAGCCGGCAACAAGCGCTTTCCAATATGAATGACTTCCTGTGCTGCGAGCCTGGACTGTGTCCACTAGCACTCCCTGCACTCATGCTTGCCTTTCCTCCTCCCTCTTTTTCTCTCCATCCCTTTGCCCTCTTGCACACCCACTCACCCCAACTGGGGCCTGAGTCGCACAATGTTTCACTCGATTTGCTGGTAAGTCCTCCCTCTCTGCAGGCCTCAGGAATGCCCTCCCACCATCTTCTTCTTCCTTTCCCCTCTTCGACCATCCCCTGGCACTGCCACCCACACACCAATTCCTGTTGATTCCTCTGACCCCCTCGTAGCCCCCTGGGCCTAATTTTGGTTGCCCCTGGGTAAGGGCTAAAGCCAGGAAAGAGAGAGGGATTGGTGGTTATTGGCAGGGCAGCAGAAAATTGAGAAGGCCTTCACTGGAAACTCCATCAATGGCTGAATCAGTCTCAGCTGTGCTTTACTGAGAAGTAAAAGGCTGGTCATGCACTTTTAGCCCCTGAGTATTTGTCTTTTTCTCCAATTTTGATGTCTTTATACAGTATCTTCATGTCAGTGACCATATATGGCACAAGGGAAGATTGCACATTGCAACACTTTAAGGCTTCTTTGTGGTAAAAGATATTGTCCAACTCTAGATAATGCATTTCACAATGAATAAATCATCGTGAATTTGTAATCCCCCAGAAAAACCATCAAAAACTTCTCATTTTTATTCTTTTTTAAAAATCGCACAGGTACAACAAACATGTGTTGTGACGATTTTGCATTATGAGCTTAAAGTCTAAATCTCATGTCCATTATTTATAACAGGCAATGTTTTCTTTTTCTTTTTGCACACTTTTTCAGCACTTTGCCATCTTTGTATTCTTTAGAGGAAATAGCTTGACAGGTTGCCCTACAGCATGTTAATGTATTATTATTTTAAGGGAAATTGGGTTGACGTTTATTGAGCAAATGACTATCAAAACGAATCATCATCTCACAATTAATGCAGTTTCCAAGACAAATACTGGCAGCAAACAACCATATCAGGGTTTCAGTCAACTGTCATTGTGTATTGTACGTTAACATGGTATTAGAGTTTCATAATGAGAAATTCCTCTCTTTCGATCTTCACGATGTGTGAAAAAACTGCCAAACAGTTGCACTCAACATTCTCTGTTTAACAGTCTTTGCTCTCATGCTGATAGAGGCCAGTGGACATCTCGTGTTTCTCCCTGCAAACCACAAAGACACATGACAATTGTTATCTTTCTGCGGACATAAAAGACAAATCATGCAGCATGTAAGGAATAAGAGTGAACTTGCTTTCGCAATCACATCCACTCAAACAAAAACGTATCAGCGAGTATGTGAAATTGAACACATGTGCCTTCCCATGCAAAAGTGACGGCTACAAGAAAGGGGCAAACGACGATACGTGCACTAATCCGGCAGAGTACGTGACGACCTGCCACAGTGTGTATATGAAAGTGTCTGCATATGACTTTTAGCCTCTGTGTGACTGCAAAAGTGCGCGTATGTGTGACCACAGTGAAGTGAGCATGCCCACCACAAAGGGAGAAAATGAGAGAGAATTTGGAGAACAAAAAGAGAGGCAGGCGTCAGAGGTGCTGCAAAATGCCGTCTGTACAAATGTGGGTATGAAAAGACACACATATAGGCACATGATTAGAAATACACACACAGCAGGTTGACACAAAGCCACACACCCACAACTTTCACTTCTGCCTGGTGTGGCAGCACTCTTGAAACACCAAGGTTAGGGTTCATGTACAGGTCATGGCACACATATAGGAGTGGCAAAAAAACACATTACTTTTACTTCAACTAAAGGATGTTAGTTGAAGTTAAAGAGATGGATGTTATATGATACATGTTACATGGTAGTGAAACAACATCAAAAACAACAAATACGAAGTGAGGCATAAATTCTTCCTGTTTTGCACTTGCTAGTTTTTTCCACTTACTTACACATTTCCACCTTAAGGTGTTTTTAAGCTGCTGATGAGAAGATAGCTGACACTAGAATAGCTGGGTAAACAGCTATCAATGCTGGGAAGGCCTCTGGGGCACCAAGAGATGCACGTACAGAGGAATAATAAGAGCCACACACATGAAGACCAGTAGAGGAATGTGCCACTGTGCCAGTTTGTGCATGTTGCTCATTATACAGCAGGAGAACACAAATCTGTCAGAATCAAAGTTTGGGAAGCAAAGCTGGTGAAAATGCTAAGACTTGCCATCATTGCTACAGGGGAAATTAGCACATGAGAAAATGTGTTTGTGGTGACGATAAAGAGCTAAAGTGAGATGGGGAACTTGACCCTGGGAAATGAGCAGGAGCCGTGTTTTGCTTCATTTGCATGGTCGCACTAACAAACTATTTATTAGTCAACCAGCAGTGCTTATCTGTGACTTTATGACCTCTGGCTACAGAAATAAATCGACAAAAAGTAGTAGTAGAGTTCCTGTCTTTCTTTCTAAAGATTAGTCAGTTTTACACCAGTGTGATGCATGTGAGTGTGTGTGCTCGTGTTTGCGTTTAGCACATGGGGCAAGTGCGTGTGTGTGTGTGTGTGTGTGTGTCAGAACGTCGGCAGGGGTGAGACCAGCGCTCCTTAAGGGGGAGCGGCTGCTGGTGTCGGAGGGGTGGCTGAGTCTTTCTCATGGCCTTTGAGCCCTCTCTGGACCCTGTTCTCATCTTGCGATTGGTTAACTTGCAGACACTGTCACTGAGACCAGACAACACACACACACACACACACACACACACATACACACACATACAGACACACATGCATATCTGAGAGAGAGAAGAGGGGAAGAAGTACAGAAAACAGAAAAAGACACCAGCAGTCACATTGACTGAAGCAAAAGCAAAAGAGCAAAAGAGAGAAAGCACAAAGGCAAAATGGTTTTGAGTGAACACGACACTGAGTGTCGGAGTCAATGTGTCAATCAGTGGCACGGTGTTTATGCAGCAAGGTAATATGTGCAGCAAACACAACCAGAAATGCTCCATCTGTCTGTGGAAGGAGGAGCCTGCCCTCTGCTGATGGCATTTTTAACTGCACACGTAAACTTAAACTACTCCGTTCAGGCTGATTTTGGATGTGAGATCAGAGAGCCCACTTGCACGACTTAAGTAGCTGCAAACACAGGAAGGTTTTGTATCTCTGAGATCAAACTCTCTCAGACTCTTGTTTCACAACGCAACATGCACACTCTTCTTTTTTTTATTTTCACAAGGACAAGTGAAGCTGTGATCATGACAAAATTGGTGGTAATTTAAACACATAACATAAACATACATGTTAATATTTTCTGCCGGTTTGCTGTTGTTTTAGTTGCTTTGAAAAGAAAAGACAAATCATATATAAACGACTAAGACAATCCCAGTGACAAAGAAACGCCACATTACTGAGCTGGCCTATTAAGAGGATCGTGAAAGTCGTCTAGGAGTGAATGTTTGTTGCTTTAGGGCTACAGAGCTGGAACAAGAAAAAATTGTTAAAAGAGCTTGGTAGCTTGGTAAGACTCAAATTTGAGAATTATTTTTCCAGTTGACAATTTGTTATTGTTACCTTTGGGTGGGAAGAGTTATGTGGTGAAAGTGCTGTATAATACCTGTGGTCACTTTACACAATCTCTTTTGCAAGCATGTATAAAAAAAACTAAAATACACCTTCAATAACAGTAAAAACTTTTTGTTGATAGATAAAAAATTTCCCTATGGTAAATTGATATTTAAGATCCAGTCATTAACAGACAAAAAAATCCCACCTATAATGTAATATTTTTGTAGTTGGGAAACAGTACAAAATTAACCTATAATTCTTGTCTTTCTAAACATGGTGGTTAATGAAATACAGAAAACCCATCAGTGGAAGTAGGAAAAACAAACCTTAAAAGAACAGCCTGTTAAACAGGGTAATCTCTCATTTGATTAAAAGATCAGCAGGACACTGGTAGCACTGCACCTTTATGTGTCTGAGTCAAAGCTGCGTCAAGAGACAGGGATCTGTTTTAAAGCAGCCCAGGGCACAGAGAATCAGCCATTAGTCAAACGCTAATGGCTGTCTTAATATGCAGAGTTATATAGACAGACATTAACAAGGTAATGACCCAGAGCAGGCAGGATTAAAACAATAGTTTATACAGTAGTCTCTGTTGAGCTGCCCATAAATCACCCTCAGTATCAACACGCTATAAGAGTGTTTCTATAGATTATACACACTCACTTGTGGGTGTGTATACAGATGCACTCATGCAGGTCTGGCACTTTAGTGTCAGCACAAGTGGCCAAGGTGTTTATCCCACAGACAGCTGGTAATCCCTCTGTTAGGTTAAGCACTGTCCTTAGGAGTATATGATATGCACACGTAGCTCGAGTGGGCACACATACATAAAATCATGTGTTTAAAATAGAGCGAGTGGGGGCATTTTTCACTTCTCAAGGCCATTCTGGTTAACATTGGTTGCAGGGTCAGGCTGCAGAAAATATCAAAATTATATATTTTTTAGTCAGTCTGTCCAATCAGGTCCAAGTCAATCCAGTCTCAAATCATTACTGTGTAGCATACATTAATCCAGTCACTCATGTATTCGAGTCTTTTCATTGAATTTGACCTGTTGACAATAAGAACAAATATTTCCAGGCTTTTCCTTTCAGCGCTTCTCTTTGAAGGATCTTATGTAGCAAGACTTCACAGGAGGAACACAGGTTGATTTTTTTTCCCCTGTCAGTTCAAAACTGACCTCAGCCTTCTTTACCACAGAGATAAACCTAAACTTATGTAAAAAATAAACCTTGTTTTCCCACAGTGTCTGCACTACAAAGGCGTAAAACTCAAGCGGAGTTTCACTAGACAAGTGGTTTTTAACATGGTGACAACCAGAAAAAAAAAGAAAAAAAAAGAAAAAAACATGATACAAATCATAAGAATTTGCTTTCATGCAGAGAAAGCAGAGAAAGACCACTTATCCCATTAAAACAAGCATATTGTAGCCATTACCCTCTCCATCGTTACTTTTGGGGAAATAGAAACTCTGATATGATTGTGACATACACACATACACTGACCTCTTTTAAGGTGATGCAATGGCCAAAACAGCTAAAATCAGTATAAGGATCTCACGGTTCTGCCCTGTAAGGGGCAGAATTGCCAAGGAAGACTCCCTACCATACGCGCATGCTTGTACACGAACAATACAGAGATTAACACAACACAACACAAAGAGTTTACGAACAATTGTTCAAGGGTTTTCTGCTGTCCACCCAGCACATTTTAAGAAGTGCTCTGGCCTTGCCTTTGTAAGAGCAACGCTCCTGCGTGTGCTGACGAGAGGCGGTAACCCTGGCAACAGCTGCCAAGGTGCTGCTATCTGTTCTCCCTGCCCACTGATACCTATCACTTGCTCAGCCTCTCTCTACCTCTCTCTCTCTTTGCTGGAGTGAGTCATGATAGTGATCATCAGCTTCCTGTGCAACCCCTCACACTTCTCCTCTGCAGCACACCAAGGATATGTTTTGTGCTAGTGTGTGCTTGTGCTTGTGCTACAGTTTGAAATAATTATCGACTCTCCCACACTCTTTCACTAGTTTTCACAAAAAAAATACAACTGAAAAAAAGAAAAAAGTTCTTTAACTTTAAATGTTTTTTTTTTCATAACAGCTTTACAGAAGAATGTATTTTTTTCTAAGGCATCACTTCTTTTAGTGTGGCTTTCTATCTACCAGTTCTCATTAGGTGAAAAGTGGTAGGTGTCGGGAAATGCACACCTTGGTTTCCACTCCCACGCAGGCCAACTTATGGTCATAACTGCTGTGAAAATAGGCCACATCAAGTGTGACGTTTACTACAGAAGATGTTGTGATACCAGTGGAAAAACCGTGCTGGTTTAAACATCACAGCGAAACCCGGGCCTGACATACACATGCAGTGAACTCACACTGCAGTGAGTTTTGACACATAGAACAAGTATAAAAAATGTGTGATTGCATATTCTCACAATCATAAGAAGAGTTTTTTTAATCATTTCTCCGCAGATCTTTTGGGGGAGTTTTCCTCTGTGTTCCAGCTGGCCATGTGCGTCTGTGATCCATGTGTACAGGTGGAAAATTGCTACACTGTAAAGAGCCAACACTATGATCCAGGGGTTTCCAGCATCCGATATGCAGAGGAGATAAGGTCTGTTTGAAAGGCTAGTCACTTAGCCAAGACCCATTCATGGCCAACAACAGCTGGCTTGGCATCCGCACACCTTCATCTGTCTGATCTGGCCCCAGACTCTGACAGCAGATCATAATCACATCCATTCACAATTCAATCACTTTTCTGGAACTGCGAGAAGAGTGAATGAGAAGTATGCACCTTGGCTGAGGCACTTGTGTTTCATTGATGTCGAAGGGTTTCTTAGAGACGAGTATATTTTTATTGGAGGGGTACAGGGATATAAATGAAAGTCTAGGTCATGAGTATATGTTTGCGTCTGCGTATGTGTGTGTGTGGCCTGCTGCCACAAAGTGTGAGCACAGTACAGAATCAAATTTAAGCCACCACGAGGCAGAAACAGGTCACGAACTGCTACCAAAAATACGTTAACATAGAATCAGATAGATATGCCAAAAAGTTGCACTTCTTCCTTTAACTCAAAGATAACTGTAGATAAGAAAACCTCTTCTGCTTGTTTTATCATTCTGAAATGTACTCTACATTACAGGATGACTTAATTACAAGAGAAGTTAACACATTTCTTGAGCATAAATTGAGGTAATTTTGGTATTAAGCATGATGCCACCTCTGATACAATTTATTTTGATGTATTCATGCTGCAAGTCTCATTTTTATTGATTATAAGAGGCATTTATTTCATGAACTTTGGAGCAGCAGTGACTGTATTAATAATCACTGTATATATAAGCTACAAATCTACAGAATTATCACTTAAGTATGAAATATTTGACACATGTTGATAAATTCTGACATGACTTTTATACTTTTCTCAGTGGTGGGAAGTAATCATTAAATCACCATTATTAACCACTTGACATTTGCCTGTGTGAAAATCAGCTGTAGTTTTTTTTTCAGAATATTTAAAACATAACATCCTTATCTGAAAAAAATTAAAATTATGAACATGATTCTTAAAAGAAAGAGGAGGCCTTGTTGTAGGTATTGAACATCTTCCTAATATCAACACTGACAGACACGCACACAAATTAAAATTTACATGAAGAAGACTTTGATGCATGTCAAGATTTGTTGTTACGTTACGTAAAGTGCATTTAGGTTTTGGAGACTTTGAAAATGCACACGGTGGTTTTCTGTGTCAAACGGGAACTGAAAGAAGCACAATTATTCTCCAAAATTTGGGAAAAAAGCCCCATCGTTATTTTATGAAATATGAATTTGTTTTAAGCAATTAAGCAATTTGGTGCTCATTTTCAAAATACATAAACAAACAGGTGAGTATTTCTTTTGACACGTTTGCACAGATTCAACAGCTCTGACTACATCCTGTGGGGGGAAAAAAATACCACAGAGAGATAGAAGGTACAACAAGATGCTGCTGCTGATTTTAGATTATCTCATTTGGCTCATGGCTGCAGCATCATTTATCTTTTGAGAAAGGGTTATGACATTTATGACAGGAAGAAGGCCTTCCAAGGGTTTGAGGGCATGGCAGACGCACAGAGATGGAGATTTTAAATGAGGCCAGGACAACGCTGGAGCTCACGGGGTTTGGGACCTCTGGGAATTGGTAAAGCCCTGTGGAGTCAGTGGTGGCTTAGGTTTCTCCCCTGACACTTTCACAAATGCTACATTACCATTCACACAGATGTGCAACCAACCTGAGGTGGCTGTCTTAGGGTCTTTGTTGTACTTACATAGAAACAAAAAGCAAACACATCATGAAACAGACCTATTTATTTCATATGCATTATGAGCATACATGCAAACACAGGCATTCGCACTCGCTGAAGCTCATTTTAATATGTGTAAAATATAGGGATGGAGGTCTCCATTTAGCTTCTTCACTTTACAGAAAATGAGACCTGTCAACAATGATCTACACTTGTGGTGCAGTGTTCCATGGACTGTAATGATGCATAAAACATCCAACAACCACTGATTTACTTTTGCTTTTAATTATTGCTTGGCCCATACTGTGTATGCGTGTGTGTGTGCGTGTGTGTATGTGTGTGCGTGTGAAAGTGTGAGAGCAGGACCCACAGAGTGCACTGATGGGGCAGAGGCACTTCCACCCTCACTTGTGCTGTGCAAGTTGACAAGAAAACCGCAAAGTAACTTCTGCTACCTCTACTGGAACAAAAGGTCAAATATCATTCTTAGCCAACTTTCAGTCATGTCCAGTTCCCTTTAAATGCAGCTCTTGTGCAAAATATTTTTAATTTCTCTTCTTTAATTGATTCATTTAGGAATTTGCAACATATACGTTCTTTGCGAAACTTCTACAATATGTAGCATTTGCATTGACCAGGAAGGAAACTCAAGAAGAGCAGCAGCTTCTGCAAATGATGTGCATTTATAGCACAGAATAATTCACTCGGCGCTTCAGTAAGCTCTTCTTTGAGTTTTAGTGTACTGTTTCAGGCCTGTTGGGTTGTCACTGGGTACTTTTATGGCTTTCCTACACATTCTGCATCTGGTATTAACCGTTTCACTTGAACACTTTGCCGTTGCAACAAGTGGTGAGTTCAAAATGTCATAAATAACATTACTATCAGACCACATCAGCACATAATCTGGTCGTAGCTAAAAGTCACAAGAACAAAACCAGCCTCAATAATAACTTCATTCTTCTGTGCTCAGGTGAAGTGAAACTGGTCACAGAGACAGAACACCACAGCAGCCGAGAGCTAAAGGTCCTGACCCTCGGGTCAGCTGAGCAGCAGCATGTGTGGGACAGAAAAAGCAGCAGTTGAGAGAAGCTCACAGCGCTGGCTGCCTGTGTGGCTTCCCCATTGGTCGCTGCTTCCTTGTCTGCAGGGGAAGCAGGACAGTGCCAGGGTGCAATGTTTTATGAGCTGGTCTCAACCGAACTCACCACATTCCCACAAGCATTGCAATGAAGGACGTGACTCTGGCCACGCAGCTGCTGCAGCCAGACCACAGGCGGCGTGCGCTAAGCATCATAACACATACACATTCACACAATATACTGTATGCGTACGTATACATGCACATAGACTGGTAGAAATGTTGACTCACTGTAGTTCGGTTAAGTAACACAAATAATTGCAGAGATTTGTTTAATTAATGAGGAATTATTAAGTCATTTTGTTTCTGAAGCGCTAGATTTAACAACTTTATTTATTCTTATGTCGCAATCTAAAATAAAATCTAAAGTTTTTACTTTCTGGCTTTTTCACTTTTATCTGTTGACCTCATTAAACAAATGGAAACTTTCTCACATGTTTGGGCTTTGCTAAATCTGCTGTACATATGAATAAAAATCTACTTACGTAGCAAAGCAGATTTCCAGTGTTCTCTTTTAATATTTTTGAAATTGCCTTTTGGCTTTTCTAACTCACATTATTTTTAGCACTAATATTTTTTTCCTTTTTATGTTTGTGGCATGACCTGTGAGTCAGCTTCTGCATGCAGCTTGTTTCTCAGACTTTATTGACATGCTGGACTGACTCACTACTGATGCTGATCCTGTCAAATAGTTGGTGAAAAGGCCAAAGTAAATAGAAAAAAAGCAATGACATTCATTTTTCTGACTACATAAAAGGCAAAGTTTCTTAAATTCAAATGATAAAGTATTGTAACTATCAAATTACAAAAAAGATAGATATTTGGAGCATGTGTTTGTGCATGGAATATGTGTCGACACTGATAAAACTAATCCTGTTTATCTAAACCCAGTTTTAGCAACGGAGGCTGACCTTTAATCTGAAAACTCAGCTCATCTCAAAATTAGACTTTGTTTAGCTACCCCAGCTTGCTAATGATTACTTTGACCCTATTAATTTGACCATAGCCTTCATTAAGGAGCAAAGTGCCTGATACACGCAGACAGGTTCCCAGTTTTTCTTGTAGCGTGCTCTGATGAAAGAATCGTGCACAAAGTTGACATAATTTACATCCTACAGGTGGTTTCCTGTTAATGGACTGATTTGCAGATGGTCATAGTAATAATACCATTAAACTTTAAAATGTCCTATCATATAAATGTGGCAAAACTGAAATAACAGGAAAAAAAGCTTTAAAAATATAGAAAAAAATTAAAGAAATTAAACGTTATCCCTGTCTTATTTTGTTGCCGGGAGATTTTAAACCACTTTTCACTTCATAAATCCTAAATTCTGATCTCCATAACTCCATTCTCTGGTTGAGAAAAAGACCTAGTATTAAGAAAATGTTGGCCCCCTTTCATTATCTCCAAATCCTCTACGTTGACTCTGGCCAAATGATGTTCTCCATGAGCATAAACTAGCCTACAAATCTATGAAGTATGGACATGGAGAATTCCAGTGGCCTTTTCATACCTGTCACACAGTCAAGTGCCACATACTGTAATAATAAAAGGAAGGTTCCCATGTCCTGTTCAGCCCGACACTCAGACATTGTAATAAATTCTTGACACAATCGCGCAAGCACAAATCACCGCAGTCCTCCCTCGTGACTAAGATCGCAAAGTCAAAAACAGATTTTGAAAAGGAAGGCATTCAGTGGGTTTCAAGTGTGTGTTGGCATATCCTGTGTGAGGTTGACCAGAGATAGATTACACGCCCAGAGTGTGTGGTGACCTGTGCCGCAGCAAGCCAGCAGTGGTTTCGATTGTAACACTAAATCATTTCATATCACATCCATATTTGCTCTTCCCATGGCAGTTAGGAGCTGCAATCTTAACCCGCAAGTCACTACAGGAATGCTCAATGACACAAAGTTTCAACAAGTTAGAAAAATTATACAGTTTACACAAATAAAGTGTTAGTGTTCAGCTCCTCCAAATAGGAGCTCGAAGCACAGCTTACAGTGCTAATAATGACATACAAGCACCTGCTTGTGTGGTATTAAACTAAGATAATAAGTAACGAGCATGCATAAGCTTGAGCCACCAGAAGCATTATTTGGAAAAGATGGCCTCTGTGTTTTGAATCTTTATCTTCAAGGAGGGTGAGGAGAAAAACTGAGGAAGGCTTTTATAGCTATGGTATCAGACGGATTTGAGTGTGAGAAAATGAATAACTCAATATATGAGATATATGTCTTTCTTGGGTGTTTGACTTGTTTTGACAGAACTGTACCAAAGTATACATGTACAGGAGTTATCAGTAAAACTTTATCAGATCAACACTGACATCTGTTGGTGGTCTGATCTTTTACATCTCTTACGCAAACGCTAATGTCATCATCACAAGAAAATATTTTTACAGTATGAAGTCATTTAAAACCTGCCAAAGCACACGTTTTTCTGGTTTTTGTATGTACTAAAACTTCTAAACATTTAAATTTGTAATTGTAACTTTCTGTTAACAATTTAATGAAACATAAGAAAAACAAGAGGTACACCACTGCTCTCATATTTTTGGCACTCAAAAGTTATTATTTTATACCCTTCCCCTGATCTTTGCCTTGCTTCCACCTAGAGATTTATTGGCTCCTTACAGAATGTTCTTGGCTTGGTTTTAGTCCTGACATGCAGTATTAATTCTAAGACCCTATACACATACAGTATAGCGTTGTCTATCTATGGAAACAATGTTCAGTCCCTTCTATTTGCTACAGACAAACTCCAGTCACGTTTTATGTTCATCCCTAGGATTATTTAAAACAAACAGAATCTATATTGCTTTGTAAATGTAAACGATTTCAGCTTTTTGATCTCCAAAACCAAATTCCTTATGTCAAATCTTGTGTCTAGACACACCACATTTATTCATTTAAAACCCATTTGATGACAAAAGTGTACTTGATCAACTACACCACGCACGCGCGAACATAATTTTGTCATGCTTTAGTGTGAAAAAAAAAAAAATCACGGAAAACAAGAAAACACAATCTTCCACGATTGATTTTATAAAACGAATCACACTATATCACAAAATATAATCACAAACGAATCTAAAAACTTTCAACTTACGCCATTTTTAAAAGAATGATACTCAAGAAAAAATAAATAAATAGTAATGCTAATATTTTTTAAAGCCTGGTTCATGGTGCACATATATAAAAAACATGGAGGAGGTGTAAGGCTGCAGATTTCCAACTGCGTCTTACAATACCAGCACCTTTCTGCGTTCCTCTGTCAAGGTTAGGCGGCGGAGATAATACAAAGATGTGTGAGCATGTGGGGGAGGGGGAGGGGTGTGTGTGAGTCATCTGGATGAGTCATGTGCAGTGTGTGTGGACAGCTCGGGGAAGGATGGATATGGAGAGGAAGGCTGGGGTGTGGAGGCCAGGGCGGAATAGCTAAGGTGTCACGGCGCTCTGTTTGACTGAACTGAACCGACGCTGAAGAACATATGTTTTACTGTCTGACTCCGTTCCCTCAGAATAAGTGAGCAAACTGTATGTGCTGCTACTGTATGCTCTGCCTGATACATTTTTCATGTATTCCTGAGAGACGGGATGACGAATGCAGTTTAATAACATTCATATGAGTGAGCTCATACCTGCAGTAAGTGCTCACGGCCAGCAGGGGGACCCTAAATATGCAGATAAGGCAACATCTCAAAGAGAGCTATATTGTACTGTGAAGGAAAGAGTCCACAGACTATATGAAAGTTGGGGAGGGGAGAAGTTAATCTTCGTGGCTGTAATTTAGGCACTCATAATTTTTATGTTTGCATTTTATTAAGACTCATCTCGCAGAGTTTTAACATTTGATTCAGAAATCATCCTAGAAATCCTTTATTTTCTCATTCCCTTCTCTTTTTTTCTCCCACCCAGCAAAGAACAGAGTCACAGCAAGGATTCCTCAGTGTCTCTGTAGCTACACTCACCGTTTTATCCTTGTGACCTAGAATATATATGTGCTGCCAGCATTTCACACGGCATATAGAGAAAACCTGAGATATTTAACATACTGACAAAGTGAAAGTGCCATGACAGGTATAAAAGTAAGCGATCAGTGTTGTGCTGTCTTAGTCTCTTTGGTTGGGAGAATCGTGATCAGCTGAGTCAGGCTGACGAATTTGTCCAAATTTATCTGATTTATCCTGAATGAGTCAGTGAAAGACTCTATACATTGATTACACAGCTTCCTGCCTTAAAACAAGCCTGTGACGAATGTACTGTACACATGCGCAGAAGGTATGAAGGCATCTACATTACAGGAGTCGTGTACTATAAAAGAAATGAGTGAACACCGGGCTGATCATCCTGGATGGGCAGCACATTTGGATGAGCTACAAACGCGATTTGTCTCTCTTTTACAGAGCCTGCACCTGTACCAGTGAATGAACAGTTGTGTTTTGTGGTATCCAACTAGCTTCAGGTGATACAGTTTAATTAGTTCGCTCCCACTAACACTGGCTTTTCAACAAGGAGGGAGTGATAGAGAGCTGGGGGTGGGGGGGTGATGATAAAAGATTCATGAGCCGTGGAGATGTTAGGATGAAGACGGAGCTTTTATGTCAGTCTAAGTGAAAGAGATGCTTTTACCAAGGGAGCCCCCAAATAAGAATACATGACAACCAAATACGTCACAGTACATATGTAACGTTATTTGGGGGACTGAATATGATAAAAGGCAAGAAAAGGTGAGAAATCCCCACATTGCTTTCTTTCATTGTTGTACTCAGCACAGGGTAATTCCAGATTTTAATAATGTTTTACATAGCTCCAGGCCCACAGATCTAACAAGCTGCAGACTAGAAACCAGGCTGAATTATTGTTGTGCCTCAGTGCATGTAAAACTATGTAGCTGTGGTAGAAGGAGGGACAGAGACAAGGGAAGAAGGAGAGAGCGTGACTGGGTAGGAAGGAAAGAGGAAGGAAAAAAAGAGAAGTGAATGAGTAGGAAGAGGAAGAGTGGTAAAGCAGAATACTGATTAGTGGTTTGTGAGAGGGTGGGGTGGTGTCAGGGGGGAAGTGAGGTAGGAGAAGTAGTCTGCAGGTGAACACTGAATCCCATGGGGTCTTTCTCCCTCTCTTTCCATCTGCTTATGATCTCCCTGTAACCACCACATAGAGAAATGACCAGATAGTGACCAGATGGAAAGGGACCGCATGATAGACGGAGAAGGAGTGTGAAGAGCAGCATAATAGCAGGGAGAATCATTTGTACTTGCAGAAAGAAAAATGGCATAAGGAATCAAACAGGGGGAACACAAAAATTCCCTGGACATCAAAGTGGCACCTTCACAGTACCTCCAACTTGCTTTTTATCCAGCTATCTCCATGTGCTCTCTCCTTTCTCTGATAAAAGCAACTGCTGCATTGGAGAGCAAGGCTGTTTTTTTTTTCCTGAGGTAAAAGTAAAAAGCAACTGGGTTGAGGGTTGAGACGGGGGAGCTAGGGATGATACTCCAGTACAACATGAGAAAAACAGCAAATCTGAAGCAAAGAGTTGTGAAATATAGCCTGAGGGCAAGAAATGGGGGGTGGGTATGTTAAGGGGGTGAAGTAAGCGTAAGAAGATAAGGTGCACTGAGATTTTTGCTCCCTGTGACGTATTACTTTTTCATTCTTAATTCATGAAACCCTAGTGAGAACATTGATGGCTGGTTCTGGCATTTGTGTGAGTAAGAGAACTGACCAAAGTTACCTTTGATTGTGCATGACTTATTCATGTTTGGCTCATTAGTTTGTATAACTCATCATATCTTCAGGTCTCTCTTCTAGACATGATTTTCTGGAACTCTAAGAGAGCTGGACTTTAATGAATATGGGGTTTGGGTGTGTGTAATTGGGGGAGGGGGGGTGAACCAATGGCTTACAAAATTATTTCATTAATTAATAATTAAGGGGATTTTCAGTTTTGTGGACTTGGAGAAGGCATTCGACCGTGTTCCTCGAGGTGTCCTGTGGGAGGTGCTGCGGGAGTATGGGGTGTCTGGCCCATTGCTACGGGTCATTCGATCCCTATACAACCATTGCAAAAGCCTGTTTCGCATTGCCGCACTGGAACGGTTCAGAGCCGAGTGTGAAGCAGCGGGAATGAGGATCAGCACCTCCAAATCTGAGGCCATGGTTCTCAGCCGGAAAAGGGTGGAGTGCCCACTCCTGGTCGGGGATGAGTTCCTGCCCCAAGTGGAGGAGTTCAAGTATCTCGGGGTCTTGTTCGCAATTGATGGGAGAAGGGAGCTGGAGCTCAACAGACGGATTGGTGCTGCAGCCGCAGTGATGTGGACACTGCACCGATTCTTTGTGGTCGACGAGCTGCGGGTAGTGACCGAAAGAACGAGATCGCAAATACAAGCGGCGGAAATTAGCTTCCTTCGAAGGGTGGCTGGCCTCTCCCTTAGAGATAGGGTGAGAAGTTCAGCCATCCGGGAGGGGCTCAGAGTAGAGCTGCTGCTCCTCCACATTGAAAGGAGCCAGCTGAGGTGGTTCGAGCATCTGACAAGGATGCCTCCTGGGCGCCTCCTGGGGTTGGTGTTCCGGGCATGCCCCACCAGGAGGAGGCCCCGGGGCAGACCCAGGACACACTGGAGAGATTATATCTTTCGGCTGGCCTGGGAACGCCTTGGTGTTCCTCCGGATAAGCTAGAGGAGGTGGCTGGGGAGAGGGAGGTCTGGGTTTCTCTGCTTACGCTGCTGCCCCCGCGGCCCGGCCCCGGATGATGCGGAAGAAGATGGATGAATGGATGGGATTTTCAAACTGCTTTTTAACTGCTTCATGTCACATGACTTAGTTGGCAGCTATATCAGCAACGATTCAGACACTGACCTGATTAAATACAGTTTCTTTGTTAAAGTCATAGAATAAATTTGGGAATTTCTCTACAAGTGCCCACAGATATCAGAGCCAACTCCTCTGTTTTTTGTCATTTTGCCTCTGTACACTATCACACCGGAACTTACTTTACACAATCAAGATGCAACTTGAAATGCAGACTTTCAGCTTTAATTCAAGGAGTTTTAGAGAACGCTTTGCATTGACTGTTTAGAATTAAAGCCATTTTAACACATTTTAAAAACAATTTCAGATGCTGAAAATTTAATTGGACAATCTGACATTCTTGGGAGAAAATCCTTAGCAATCAATGATTGCCTGAAGATTAGAACTTGTGGACATTACTACACCCTGTGTTTCATCTATTGCGCAGCTCTGCTAAGGCTTTATTGCAGCTACCTTCAGTTGCTGCTTGTTTGTGGATCTTTCTGAATTCAGTTTTATATTTATTAACTGAAAAGCATGCTTTATTGGGCTGAGATCAGGTGACCAACTGGACATTAAGAATATCCAATTTCTTGAGAAATTTGCCATCTGTTTGGTTTTACAGCATTTAACTCAACTCTCTGTATTTCCATTTTCATTAAATGGAAATGCAAAGGGTTGATAGTGGACTTTGACAATTAAAATGACCATGAAACTGACCTCCAAGAATGTACAAGACTGCTTATTTTGCATCTTATTAAGTTTTAACGGTCTGTCTGATATGTTTATCTAGATTTTTCAGTCTAATTCTGGCCTCCTTCACTTGCAACGACACCTCTTTAGACCTGATATTGAGAGTTTCAGCAAAAAAGATCCAAGTTCAAGACTTTGAATCAATTCAGATCTTTTAATGCCTTAAATTGTCATAAAGAAAAGAAAAAAATGGACCTAATCTGGCAATGAAACTGGTTAGTCAATTACTTTTGGGCTTAAAATGAGGAACTGTGCTTTAAAGTGGTGGTCATTCCTAAATGGTGGTATAAACATGCAGTACTTTGGTATCCCCTTTGATTTAAAGTCTCCACTTCAATCACATCTCAATACCTTTATATAAAATCCACTGTGGTAGTGTAAAGAGGCAAAACGACAAAAAATAAAGTCTCATAGCATGCAGATTTTCCAGGTTTTTTCTCTCTCCAGTTTTTAAAAAGAAAGTATATGGGATCGATGTTAGGTATTAATAAAACCGCACTGAGGCAGCACAAATAAGAGTGATATGAAAAATACTGTACCATTTTTTATGGAGATCATAATGCTTACACAGTATCAGTGAAGAATTGATTCGCTTATTATAGTTTTTTATACTGTTGACTCGGGTTTTTCATCTGTAAAGATTTCCTGCTGATTTATTACAAACACACACACATACACACACGCACACAAGCAAACAACAACAAAAAAATACATTTAACTCATTGTATACTTGATTATCTGCAAGTTGGTGCGCTCTTTGTGATGAACTCACAGGTCTGCTGTCACTCATATACTGTCCTAACCTGTGATATCACGTGTCTCCATAACACCTTTGTTCACCAGCACTAACTCTCATCCTTTAATCCCTATATTTGTGCACCCCCCCCCCCCCCCCCCACGCTCTTTCTTTCACACACTAAACTAGTGAATCATCACTGTCACTCCCTCCCTCTTCTGTTAACTGCAGTTTTCTTGCTTGTACACTCACACATTGAAAATCAGCCATCAGCAGCCAGTGAAAGAATACCACCTATGAGAAGGAGAGATGAACGTGAGACAAGAAGGAAAGAAAAAAGAGACGCCACTGCAAAGATAGAAACATATTTACAAGGATCACGACACCGTTTTGCCTCATTAGAATGTCGTTTTTAGCATGACGAAGGCTTGCTGTCTAGCCGTCAGTAGCTCCTGTACACCTCCTACACACATCTGCAGCATGTCTGTCCTTTAAGTCATTATAAGATAATGTTAATGTAAAAGTCCAACTACTGCCACAACTTTGCTCAATAGATTTGGAAATATTTACACAACACAACTTTGTGATCATGTCTTTTAAAACACACAGTAAAATCTGTTTTTTTCTGCCTCTTTGCTCTCGTTGATAGAGTTCGATATCAGAAAAAACACATCTGGAATCAGCTGAGAGGAGTGCCAAAAGAAGAGGAAGCATTTTAGAAGAGAAGATGGAGATGATAATAAGTAAAATAGCTTAATATTAAGATTACAATCTTTCTGTTAAGGGAACCGTATTATAAACTAAAACAGATGTTCTAAGTATCTAATGTTGTTCATATACTTGAAACACTACAGAACTGCTAAATTTGTGCATTCTGACTTAATCATGTGTGTCTCAAAACTACAGACACGTCTGTAGGTTATTTAGAGATATTAACTATAGGTGTGCTGACAATAATCCACTAAATACCTTTCTGTTACTCCAACCTAGAATGGAGCCACCTTGTAACACATTTCTGCCTTGATCTAAAGTACAGTAGCTCCATTGTGCCTCCTTGAGATGATTCACAAATGGCAAAGATCACTTGGATCTTTGTAATTATTCTCTAATGCGGAGAGGAGGGTGCTTTTTATAAAACTGGTTCAAAGGATGAATTATGTTAAGAATCATCTACTTGGCACACACAAAGACATAAGAGTCAAACAGATTAAGATAGTTTTATAGGAAGCAACTTTTCCCCCTCTCCTGCGAGATGTCTTGCTCACACCTCTCTGTCGCAAACAGGCTTGTGCACTTCCAGAACAATTTCCTGGAGGATAATTATAACACTGGTCTAAAACATACCCGAAAAGTACAAGCTGCATCAGAGGGTGGTATTACTGTACCCACCAGAAAAGCTAAAGTGTTTTTCCCCGACCCCTTATCATGCTCCCCCCCCCCCTTCCTTCCTTCCTCCCTCCCCTCGCGGAACCCTGAGCGTCCTCCTGTTGACTAAATTTTCTCGATGACGTAAGAGTCCACGTACGACGGCCATGTAGGTGATGCTTCTGAATGAATGAGTATCCCCTCCCATCTCCATTACTAGTACTACGGGATGTCTATAAGAGCAGATCGCCGGGACAGCCCGCTGAATTTCATGCGATACTGAGGTGGAAGAGCGAGATGCTGAGAGACATTGAAAAAAACACATTTAATTTAATTTAGTTTGCCGAAAATTACGCAGTAGTGCCGAGGATGAGGTTAGGATATGACTCTTATATATGAACACGTTTGCCGCCATCACGTTATAATTTTACGAGGTGGGAATGGCAAAACCTGTGTTTTCTTTACAGTTTGATCAAGTCTTGAACTAAAGAAACACCAGCTGCGCCAGTGAAGTCTAAAGGTAAGTTTTTTTCCTCTCTCTTTTCATTATGTCAGTTTTAGTTGTCTCGAACCACATGTAGCAAGAAATTCGAAATAGTGACGAGCTCGTTAAATTAGTGTAACATAACTCTATGTAGCATTTCACATAATTTTCCTCTGCGTGTCTTTTTGTGAATTTACGGTAGACTACAGAGGCTGAAAGTTACTGCAGTGTGAGTCACTTTGGCGCACATGGGCAGTGACAACTGTGGAAAAAAAGAGGAGAATGTCTTGTAGGGTGTAGGCTACGTTGATTGCATGTTAACCAGGTTGGATCCCCGCAGATAGTAAGCGAATCACGACAAGAGACTGAATCCTTTTTTCCCCCCTTTGTTCCCCTTTTTCTCCTTTTCCCCTGTAGGGAATCATTCTTTGTGGGACGTATCAGAACCGCCTGCTTTTTTTCGTAGTTATTAACACCAAAGACCAGTCTGTGTAATCAGGGCGATACAGAACAACGTGAAGGCATGACTATTAGATTCAAGATGATCTTATTTATAACGAGCATCATAGCGTAAATCTTAAGGTGCCAGTCGGTGAGCTTAACGTTGTATGCATACCTGACGTACTTTAAATACAGTGACCTATTATTCAGGCGGAGATCCTCTCTATAGTTCGCCAGTTTTCCCTTTTTCCCCACTCATGGTAAAATGACATCGTGACGTATTCTTGAGATGAAGTCAATTTTGCGTCATTCCTGCGCACATGCAGACGACTTCCAATCACACAACGGAGGGTTTTAAAGACACAGAGCGAGCCGCCTATATACGTCTGCCACCTGCATTGCGATGTGTCTCCATACTAGGAGAGAGGTGAGGGGGTGGGAAGGCCTGGGGGGTCTAATGAAAACTCCCCAAGGTAACTCCTGGAAGGGGGCATGACAAGAATTCTAATGTGCATGGTCCAATAACATCTCCCACAGGTTTTTGGCTTTAATGTTCAATTGCGCCAGGTATCCATATGGACTATAAAGGATTTGGCAAGTGCACTAGTTTAGTGTCGCTGTCCATTGTCCTGTAGATGGTCTGAAAATTGACCCGCATTTGACTGCATGTAAATGACACTGATGAATATGACAGTACAGTACTAAGAGCCGAGCGCCGATGGTTTGTGTCCGTTGAGTCTCTCATCCTCCAGAAAATTATTAATGTAAAATAATAATAATAATAAAGTAAATTAACAGATGTTTTAGATTTTTCTCAGCGTGACCTGGGAAAACCTTTACCCAGTCCTCCGTGTTCGTTCTGCTTTGCGTCATAGTTTAATACCAATTACTTTTTAAACTCTCTGACCTCTGCCTTCGTGTGTGCGGCTCTTAAAAATAGAGTCGCGCATCTCTGGGGATATTTACGGCTGACGTAGCTGCAGAAACTCGGCCAGCAGTGTTTCTCTGTCACTGGATGATCTTCAGGACCATGGACAGTGACAGAATCCAGCTACTCTGTTAAAACTAATTGGTCTCATTTGAATGAATGAAACCCACAAAATATTCTTACATTTGTTCCATTTGTTGCTCTATATGAGTAAGAGTTAACACTTTGATAAATGTTATTAATGTGAGAACTAATGTAAGGTACTGACAGTGACCCCATTGGAGATAAACAGAAAAATAAATATGATGCAGGAACAAGCTGAAGTCAGTGGTAACCTCTGATTGGGCTTCAACACCAACTTCTGCACTATCCTCACTCACAGTGCTTTTCCCCTTTTTTTCTCCACACATTTCTAGATTCCTCCAGAAGAGAAACTGTTTATGTGAAAATACACAAATCACCATCACCAACCACTTTACCCTGTCTGAAAGAGGCCAAACAGCCAATACACAAATATCCGATGAGCGCTTGAGTGTACATAAATTTCCTGACTGCTGACGTAAGTCCGAGAGTTACTCAGCTGGGCTTGCATAAGCTGCCAATTCACCCCATTCTTCCGTCCATCTCTATCTTGTGGCTGACTCATAGATAATCGGCATGGAAATCAATACCACAAACACAAGAGAGCTATGAAACCGCCAGTCTGGCCTTGCATTGCCTAGGGCCTCTGGCAGGAAAGGCCATGTTGTTTGTTTCCTGGAGTAATGTGTCATAGTGCATGATCTAATTTGGCTAATTTCATACTATGTGCCAAAGCAATATTCTAGAAACTGCAACGAGCTCCTTTTCCTTTGCACATCGCACCTTGACTTGTTTATGTAATGCAATTATGGCTGACATTACATTGTTCAGCAAAGGGCAACAGCATGCTATATCCCTTACTCTGCACCCCCACCTCTCCTTCTGCATGCTTTTATGGGCTGGTATGCGAGTACTTTACTCACTGCAGCCAGATTGAATAATATGCTAGTGCTCTGTTTTATCAGTCAGTGCATCAATACCTTGGCTCTAGACTGCTTACTGCTAAAACTCCTCCAAAGTACAGTAACAGTCTACAGTCATGGCTACTGACGTCTGGCAAGCCTCTGCACTGAGTGACAAATTTCACCTTTGTGACTGTAAGAATTAAGCTGAGTGGGAAGATGCTGCTATACTGTATGAAGTTTCCTGTCGGAGCCCAGCACTACTGAAGGCTGCATCACCAACATCATAAAACCACAGAGGACGTCAGTGGTTACCACAGCCAATCATATTTCTCCTGCTGTCTCCATGGTGACCGTGGCATTAGATTGTTACTGTAGTAACAGCACCAGTGGTAACAGTCTACAGCCATGGTCGCTAGGGGGCAAAACATACATCTGAACCAGAGTGGTTCACATAAGGAAGTTTATGAAAGACACATTAGACACATCATACATCTAAGAAACAACAAGGAACTTATTAATCACAGTAATAAGAAGATATTTTTTTAGATAGATAGATAGATAGATAGATAGATAGATAGATAGATAGATAGATAGATAGATAGATAGATAGATAGATAGATAGATAGATAGATAGATAGATAGATAGATACTCTTGAGCTGCATGTATGAATCTTACCACTGTAAAGTATGGCTTCTTATTAATAAATTATTTAAACATGAGCACACGCCACTTTGTGTTTTTAATGATTGGAGCTGCTTTTTAATAATCAAGTCAGAGCTCAAATTTAACCACACAGGGGTGACTTTTGGCTTAACATAAATTTGGTCCTTTGGGGAAGGACACAGGCTGGATAAATCAGTTTAAAAATTTAGTCAAATCAATCAGATAAGAGAATGCAATCACCATCCACTGTTTTTTTTTATTTAAAATGTGATTTTTGTCTATTGTCTCTGCACTGTAGATCAACAAATGCTGTTTTCTTTTTCATCATCACAAAAATTTACTGTTCAGAGACCAAGACTCAGATCAGGAAATTAGCACAGTAATAGTAATCAATCAGATTTTAATATCTGCAGATGTAGTAATGTGGAGATATTAAAATCTGATTGATTACCGTTACTGGGCTAATTTCCTGATCTGAGTCTTGGTAAAGATCTGAATATTTCTTTCATGCTTTGCAGCATTTTTGGCAATTTAAAATTAGAAGAGGGTGATTGTAAAGGGTTCAAAAGAAGACTCTAAATCATGCTGTGTCCTTGGTGCCAAAACAAATGAGAGGAAATGAATAAAGTGAATGATGTGATGTAGGACTCCATAAATAAGCGTCATTCGGTGAATTGCTCTCAAGTGGCCTCATAATTTCATGGTAATCTTCTGTTCCACAAGGTAGTCTCAAGGTAAAACATGTTTCTTTTAGAGCTAGGATTCCAAGTAACAGAACGTGTTCAGGAAACTGGCTGAACGATATGCATGATATTTTCTGAATCTGACAGCTAGAAAGGATAAAAAAGGTATACAGTTGAAAAGATATCTCCACATTCAGAAAATATCATAAATATGGCTCAGCTAGCTTCTGTCTCTCTCTTTCTTTTTTTAAACAAACACAACTCTCTTACAGTCTTGGAAAATAAAATGTTATAGTCTTTGAAATGAAGTGAAGTGAATTTTCCACTGGCCTTATTTGTAGCTTATAGTGATATATTTTGGACCTTTACTAACTTTATATAAGGGCACAAAAAAGTGCAAAATTAGATAAACAGTAACTATTAATTTATTCCACCCAGAGAAATCACATTCAAAAGGATCACTTAAAGTATCAGAATGCAGTTTGATTTTGGCGTGTGGGCTTCAAATCAGAATGCTGTGCAAATATAATACAGAGAAACTGCCAGAGATGAGTAAAGATCCATATGGAGTCTGCAGGTGGATGCTGGAGTGGTTGGAACACCAGGCAGCAGTGACGCTGACATGTCAGGGTTAAAGAAAAGACATTTTACAGTTTAAATATACTACCAGACTGGGAGGATGTGTTTGGTAACTTATGGTGTGACATGAAGTGAGTGAGTTATGTCGCATTGCTGCTCGAGACGCCTTCCTGAACTAGCTTGCAGACTATGCTCCATTTTTCATTTATCAGTTATTAGTCATTCGTGGCTTTGCCAGTCTTAGTAACCATTCAGAGACTTTTCTATCTCACATCTGCATCGATGACTAAGAGGTGCAGCGCGAACAAAGACAGGTTGAAACTGTGTGGGTGTGTGTTAACATTCTTAATCTTGCCAAAAGTGTGTGTCCAAGTAAAGTGACTGAGTTGAATTTAAGAATCTACAGGTGTCAGTTAGCATGTTAAACAGCTAAAGATCTTGACAATACAATAAGAACAGAACAATTATGACTTATTTAAAAGGGTTGCTACATAGGAGGCAGCATCTGCTGTTAGGTGATGATTTGGATTTGTTTTGCAGCCACAGGACCTGGGCACCTTGCAGCCATTGAGCCGACCGCAAAGTCCTCTGTATACCAAAGAGACAAATGTGAGGGCATCTGTCCAATAGCTACAGCTGAGTTGGAAATGAGTCATGCAAGAGGACAATGACTCCGAGCACAGCAGCAAATCAGAAATATGACTAAAAACAAAAAGAATCAAGGTGTTGCAATGATGCAGTCAAAGTCCAGACCTCAATCTTACTGATGTGCATATATTTTAAAGGTAAAAGTAATTAAAAATATTTTAAATAGAATTCTATTGAATCCATTAGCTGTTCTCCAAATCATTGTTAGAGAAACCAATAAGTGATTTAGACATTTTTATAAAAGAAAATCTTAATAAAGCACTTTTGTACTTATATGCAGTGTTATCTTTAATTTGTCAAAACTACTAACAAATCATTTATGTAAATTCATAATAGATTAGCAGAAAAATAACAGTGACGTTAAATTATGTATTTATACATTTACTGGCTCTACTGAAAATGCCAAGATAAGAACTTTTGTCATGACAAGAGTTACAAATGCTTCTTTGTATGTTTCGATTTCAAGTGTTAATTCAAATATGAAATGTATTATTCTTATTTCCAGTAGCTACCACAGCTACAAAGAAAGAAACATGTGAGAAAAACTTAATAACTACTGCATGCTATCAAAACCAAAAAAAGTTCTTAAGAGTCTACTCCTAGACACTGTGGTAGTGATTTTCCAAGATGAACCAGCTGCACTCAGTCTGCTTTTGGTTCTGAATCTGCATGCTTACCACTGCCTTAATGGATTTCCCGTTGATTAACTTATAATCAGATGTAAATGACATCCCACCAATAATTATAACAATCATAGCTTTCGCTAAGAAAGCATCATTAGCTCATGAATGGCACAAGGCAGATGGCTGAAGTGTATAAAAAAGACTCAATAATGTTCAGGGCGTTTTATTAATATTCACATCCATATGTTATATTATTAACTAACAGATACTGATAAAATTACATGACGTACGTTTGGGGCGAGCTACTGGATGATCCACCAATTTAAACTGACTCATTTCCTCTGTGATTGAAAGAACTTCATTTTCCTACAGCTTATTGATTATTCCAGCTTATAGACAATGACCTCCAAAAGAGCAGTCCTGTTAAACCTAACCGTATAGAGAGTGTGAGTATGCAGATTCAGAAACATCAAGAAAGTAATCATTAGAGACTGGTACATTAGCAACATAAAGAGTGTTAATAAGAAGATTTATTATGCAAATGATTTTTCACTTTGGTTTTGGGAGAAATACCGAGACCAGATTAACATGTATTTAGACTGAACTGTAGATAAAATGGGTGTTGCTGCTCCCGGATGATCAAAATCTTGATAAACCATTATGAATAATGTTTTCACAAAAAGCCAAAAAGTGTTTGGAGGTTTTTAATAGGAATAGCATGGCTATAAAAGGCCTGAAAAAAATCAACAAAAAAAGAAGAAAACAGTAACAATTGGTACCTCATTTGTTCAACAGGTTTCCCTCACTAAAATGAATAAGAAAGGACTGAACGAAATGAGAACAAGAAAACACTCAGAATAGAGTGCAGGACGTGGACGTGTTGAGGAAGAAGGTGACTTTGTGACAGCCCTGTGCATGGGTGGTGCTTGGCCGGATGATCAGGGACAGGCTGACCTCCCACACAGAATTAGTCATCACTTTACACCACTTTTTTATTTCTCCCACAAAAGACTCTTATTCAACCTTCTAGCAACCTTTCTTCACATTGCTGCACAGCCTTCTTGTCTCCCCCACACACGAGTCAGCTTTATTGTTCAAATTTCCCCAGGGATGCTGAAGGGTGATTTAATCAAGACGTGATCAAATAGATTGAAGAAGAGCTCAATTGTTTTTTGAAACCATTTTAATCAAACTAATTCAAAGAAACACTCAGAATTACAGCATTTGAAACTTTACATAATAAGCTGTTTTGACAAATTTAGCTGTTCGCTTTTATAATTCTGTCCTCAATAGAGCAGTAACCTTTGTTCTGAGGGATTTGCTTTCCTCATTGTATTACAGATTTGATGCTTCTTAGCAAAATCCAGAAATGGGAAACGACAAGCCTTGCTGCGTTTTGGTTTACACAAGAAAATGATCCCAGAAATGTCCAGATTATGCAGAAACATCTTGCACAGTGACAGCATGCAGCTCTTCTTCCGAGGGCCATTCTTCTGAAATGGAAATCGCACGTGCATCATCTCACCACACGTATATTATTACACAGCAAACAACGAGAAATCGGCAGTCTCAATCTTCCAAACACAGTTTTTTCACCTTCATGCCTTTATAAACAGTTTTTCGCCCACCTACGGTGTCCTGACAGAAGTAAATACAGGCAATGTAAACAAAATCATTTATTTTCTGTTCTAATGTAATCCAATAAATGGTAGAAGGAGAAAAGTGAGAGAGAGAAACAGGAAAAAAAACCAACAGAGACACAGGAGCAAACACTGGAACACGAACTTCATCTGGATTTTATATACATGCCCTCTACTGCCTCACCTCCCCCTGCCCACCCTCTAATAACATGCAGTATGTGTTAAACTGTACATCAAAGACAAACTGGTATATATATAAAAAAAAAGAACACACAAAATCAAACTTGCAAAGCAAATCTACTCCTCTTCATTTTTATTTTTGTTGTGGTACCATACGCCATAAGCCTCTACCCCCTCCCCCACTTACACCTGATTTCCTTTTTGGACAGAAATAAGAAGAAACAAATAAGTGATATGAAAAACACGAAAGATGAGTTTACTCTGTGAGTTGCCTAAAACGCATTAAGGTGTTGGGGCTGGTGAAAATAAAGGTCGGATGAGCCATCTGTGACTCAGCCTTTCCCTAGATAAGAGAAACAATGACTAAATACATCACAGGTGCTGACATGTTTTTCTCTGCTTTCACATAGAGAGAAAAAAAAATCCCCAAAACATTAACCCAGGTAGACAGTTCAGAGTTACTAAAAATGTGTTTTCAATCAGTCTTCGGCTTCTGAATGATGAGTGGTTGTCGAGAATGCATTAACCGATGACTTTTGAGTCGCATCACTGAGGGCTACACAAACAAATGCTGGGCACCAATGGCAACCAGCTAACCATCCAGTCAGGTTACATCAGTATCACTGCGCATGGTACGTGACCTGAGCACCTGTTGTCCAGGATAACTAAATCGTGTGGCCTGTGTAGTCATAAGACCCATAATAAATACGTCATAAATTCTCCGTGGGACCAGACACTCGATGTTGACACAAAACAAAGTGCGATGGCAAGCACACTCAGGGCAGAAGGGATGCCAAGCAGGATGAAGGAGTGTGGAGTCAAATTCCCACCACGTCTGGAAAATAATTGCACACACCAGCAACCAAAGGCACACTGGGTACTTGCACTCAACCAAGTACACGTAATCACGTGTGATCATGCAGTGTAAAGCTTCTAGAATGAAAAGTGAAAAGTGACTTGAATGGCTTAATGCAAATAAGCTGTGCAAACAGTGCCCCTGTGTGGTCACTCAGCTTTTGGCAGGGAAGAGAATGTACTTGAGGTAACAGGTCAGACTGGGAGAAGCTGGCAGAGCTGTGGATGAGAAGCTCATTGACTTTCAGGTCTACCTCCCCCACAGCCTTGCAGCTATGTGCATAAATTAAGCTATCACAATATGTTTTGAAACAGTTACAGCCAACTAGAATAATACAATCCCAACTCTGAAAATGTTGGCATGATGTTTAAAATGTAAATAAAACCAGAATGCAATGATTGGGAATCTCATAAACCCACATTTTATCCACAAAAAACACATAAAACATGTAAAATATTTATACTGAGAAAATGTAGAACTTTAAGAAAAGTATTAAATCGTTTTTGACACTTTTCGAAACAGCTGGCACAGGCCTGTGTTCTTACCACAGTGAAGCTTTGCCTCGTCTTTTAACAACAGTTTGTAAAAGCCTGTAAACTGAAGAAACCAGCTGCAGGCTTTTGGACAGGAAATGCTGTTCTATTCTTGTAATATAGGATTCCAGCTGCTGAGACTGGGAGCTGATAACAAGAGGTTCACATTTCAATTTGAAATTTGATCGGTCTGATTTCAAAATAATAGTCTGACCATAGAACAGTTTTCCACTTTGTCTCAGTCCATTTAAAATTAGCCGTGGTCCACAGAAGATGGCAGTATTTCTGGATCACCTTCATATTTGTGGATTGTGTGCCAAATTCTGTTCACAGAGTGTGCTATACCATCCACACCGTAACATTACAGTATCATCACTACTATGTGCTGTACCATTCACAGCTCATGCAGTGATTTCCAAAACACAATACAGGGTTTTTAACACAGTACAACTTCATTGCCCTCCAAATCACAGCCATTCAAGGGCTGATTTTCTGGCTTGACCTTTTCGCACAGAGATTTCTCCGGATTCTTTGAATTTGTGTCAGTTAACTTTTTTTTTTTTTTGCCATGTTCTATTGTAAATAAAATATGGATTTACGAGATGTGCTAATCATTACATTCTGTTTTTATTTACATTTTACACATTTTCACACATTGGGGTTGTAACAGGTTTGTGTTGTAACAGGTTTGTGTTTTTCATCATTTCAGCTTCTCTTTTCAGACTGGTTAGTTTATAGAGCGCATTTGCTTCTTTCATATATGGTTGTTATTGTTAAAATGTTTAGCTTTAGCTTATTTTTTATTATAAAGGAACAACACATAAGAGGGTTAAAATTCCTCTTTATTTTTGTGTTGACAAATTCAACCAAACTGTTAGAAAATGATGTTTTTAGCATTTCTTATACAAATATACTTTCCATTTTGGGATTTTTATAAAGCTTTGGTTTTACTACATTTTTTCACATCTAGTTTTCATTTGGTTTTGTGAACTGTAATCTTGCATCCAAATACTCATAAATTCACTTTTAAATATTTGATTTCCGTTAACACAAGAAACACATGGGGACTTATCCCAGGGTAATGAATTTCTCCTAGTTATTTGGACCTTTTACATATAAAACTGAGCATCAGCTTTGAACATTAAAAAAAAAAAAAAAAAAATCGGTAAGTCTTCATGAGGGAAAATGAAGCAAAAGCAAAATGAAGTATAAGGTGCTTAAAAATCAAACTAGAAAGTGTCAAATTTCAAATGATATATTTAGCATGTTAAGTTCTTATGTAAATATACAGTGATGGGCATAAAGGTGATATTATTATGATTACCATAGTATTGATACAGCGTATTTCATGTAGAAGCTGTAAATGTAATTTGTTACTCAGTGAGGATTTAAATGCATCAGAAAAAAAGTTATTATTGATGATTTAAGTTTATCCTCACAAAAAAACTACAAAAATGGCTGGTGCCTTTTGGCAACATTTCCTAATGACCATCATTTACAAACCTGTAAACTGATAGTTTGTTTGTTACAGTTAAATAATCAAACAATAACCTTCACTCGCTGATTAAAAATGATTTTGTTAGCTATATATGAACTTTATCTAGATAACTACTCCCTGTGTGGAAACTGGTGTTTTATAAAACTATATATACTATAACATAAAAATATTTCATTTCTTACTCTAAATTCCAACAGATTCTTCACATACCTTTTTTTAAGGGGTCTATAAGCAGGGAGGTGAGGCGGCGTTATAAAACCTGTGAACCTGGAGATTGCAGTTTTTGTCCTGTTTCACTAACTGCCCTCATCTTTGATGAAGTTTAGATGACAGGGTCTGATTATTGTTATGTCACACTTGAAACCTGAAGGACTCACTGTGTGGAGATTTCAGCAGTCGGTATTTGATGTCCTCATAATTTTTTAAGTTTACTTGATTAAGAAAGTAATAATGATCTAGTTTAACAATTTTGTATTTAAATATAAGGGAGGCATGGTGGTGGTGGAATGGTTAGCACTCTTGCCCCACAACAAGAAGCACCTGGGTCCTTTCTATGTGCAGTTTGCATGTTGTCCCCATACTGGGCTTCTCTCTTGATACCCCTTCACAGTCCATATACATGCATGTTAGGCTAATCAGCAATTCGAAACCTGCCGTGTGTGTGAATGTTGAGTGGTTGTCTGTGTTATCATGCAGTAGACAGACTGACAACCTGTCAAGGCGGTACACCGCCTCTCGCCTTAGCTGTGAGTGGCTACATCACCTTTGTGACCCTAAATCAGATAAGCAGCAGAAAGTAAATGGCTGGTTATTAAATATTAAAATCTAATTTTTTCTAGCTCTTGTTTCTATTATGGTTAAATTTAAAACCATAAAGTTCAATGTATATGATCTGTCTTTTAAACAATCAAAAAAAAGCTTTTATTTATGTTGTAATCAGTAAATCATTTTTGATTTAAATCATGACAAATCTTTAGACTTGGATAACAAACCTGAAGGGTTATGAGAAGAGGAAAGGGCAGATTATTAACATTCTTCCTTTTTGCCTGCGAAAGAACAAACTAGAATATAAATCGAACATCAGCTGAAAGAGAGCTCTGCTGGCCAATAATTTATTCCCGACTGCTATGCATCACACACGGTACTGTGGCAAATACTGAGCTCTTAAAAAAATGTAGCTGCTAGCGGGACACGTGACGCATCCCGGATATGTCTGGCAGTATCGCTCTATCTCACTGCCATTTGCTGCTGAAGTGATACGAAGGTGGAAAGCAGAGGGAGGATGTGATTGGAGAAGTTGGGTAGTTGTTTAGAATTAAAACTCTCCAAAGATCACCTGTCACACTGTGCTGCCACCTGGGGAGGGTTCTTGGGATCAGCTGAGGCCACGGTAGGCTTCTGTCAATCAGTTTTTACTGTAACGGCCAAACAGCAATAGGAGGATTATTTATTTATTTATTGACAGACTCCACCATCAATAAATAATGAGAACGGAGAGCAGTCGTGACTAGCTCTGCACGCATCTAGGAACTCATACCACTCAGCTTTAAAAACAGGCTCATAGCTTCAGAACAGCACTGCATTTAGGGGAAAAAAAACCTGCTCCCAACAAGAAAGGTTTCATTTCTGATTTACTGTTTTCACAATTTCACCACAAAAAGAAGAAAGCAAAACAGGGTCAGGTCGCATCTCAACTGCTCACATATCGGCAGAAAATCTATTTGAAAAAGAAGCTGAAAACTCCTCTGAAGTTAGACTGACTCAAATTCCAATTGTTCCTCTTCTGGTCTGACCCCTCTCTGCTTGTTAGCATGTCATTCCCCTTGGCAGCCACAGGGGGCGCACTGGTTCCGCTCACAGTGCTTGGCAGGAATGGCTGGCTCCGAGCCTTTTTTCTGCAGGCAGGCAGAGGGATAGCATTAACACTTGGAGCAGTGACAGTACCTACCTCAGACATACAAATGATAATACTTGGAAATACAGCTACTGTATGATGTATCCGCAGAGCAGTAACTCAATCAATATCTATGCACCCTTCTTCATTTTTAATAAGTAAAAGGAACATCAAGGTCAAGGTCATAGCCACGCCTTACAAAGAGATGTTGAGATACATGTCCTGTTGTCACTGTGCCACTGGGTGTCAGTGTGGTGACATTCTGATAAAGACCATCAAGCATGAGTTGAACAGTGTGTAATCACTTCCAGTCACTCATTCTTTTTTTTTATCTCCCAGCTCTATTCACCTGGGTCTGTCTACGAGCAGGCCGCACAGGTTGGTTGTCAGGGTGGTTAGGTCCCCACGGACCCAGGCTCTGATTGGAGTAGAAGTCCATGGGGTAGACTTCCTTCCAGCCTACCTCTTGTAAAGCAACAGCTGCCTAAAAGATACCAAGAAATACAGATGGCGAGACAGTGACAAATCAGAACCAAATCAAAAAAGGACAAGAAACGATGAGCAAAAGGTGCAATAATGGCACCCTCCAAGGTGTTATGGTACATGATTCCGCTGATTTTCACTGTCACCTAGTACTGTATCTGCAGTTTTCAGCGTTTTGGACAAACAAGCGGCAGGAAACCAAAGAGTGATGAGAAGACACAACAGACTGACTATACCGACAAGACAGGTGTCATAATAATAAGCTTGGATAACACGCAGAGTTGTCATGTTATCCCTATGCAGCTGCACTGAACGCTACAACAGCTGTTAGAGAGGAACAACAACAGTGGCATGACAGAGCTGTGACTTAAGTGAAGGCTGCTCCATATGGAAGAGAAATGCCTGTGAATACTGATTCCAAACGAAAGAAAAAGCATACATAACAAGCGTTCTGAATGAAAGAACAAATCATTTGACTGTTCATTTATTCATTTATCCGAGCACTCGTTCATCTTTCAAGCTGTTTAGATGCCAAGACCTAACTTCAGCTTTGAACTATTTGGAATAATTCCGATGATGTATGGAATTATGATGAGAAAACAAGTCATAGAATTTTTATAAAACTCCAAATACACCCGTTAGAGAATTTAGTTCAAAGGAGACATGAAAAATTCAGCTTCAAAGTGATGAAATCTTTCTTCTAGTGCGACATAATTCATCACTGTTGCGCAGCTTGTGACTGTCGTTCGTTAGTATAGCGCGCACCCAAACCGACAAGACAGTGTTCTGTTCTCTTACGCAAAGGTTGACGTTTCCTGAATAAAACCAGAAGTAAAAACAGTTTTTCTTTAAAAGAAAGTACTGCAAACTTAATAAAGCTTCTTTCTCTTTTAAGATATAATTGCATCCCAGTTATGTTAACCTGTTGTAAAAAAAATCTCGTAAACATATGTTTTTCAGGCAAAATAACTTTCTTCATATCCAGATTTTAAAACACAATCTATCAGAAAATAAAAATACTACAGAATAACCATCCCTTCCTTTCTCCAGGCAGCCTTCTACCAGAGTCTCCTCCTCTCGTCTACCCCTTATTCAATCAGTCTCTCACTTTTCCCCACTGCTCTCGTTCTCTCCCCTCTCACACCAACTGCCTCTCTCTGTGGAAGCTAGCTTCTCTTGCTAATCCCTGCTCTGACAGGAGAGCCAAGTGTGTCTTATTGACTATAAATATAACATGAGACGCACTGAAAATAAATCTCCTTGCTCACTTCACCCTCCCATCTCGTTCCTCTTCATCTTCCTCCTAAATGCCACAGTGAAAAGCATAGCGCACCGAGATGTGTAACACTCATAGGTATGAGATGCGGGTGAATTAAGACTTATCACAAGCGCAGCACCAAATTATTTAAATGCACAAACATCGTTCCCAAATAGCTGGCGGGGAGAGCAAAGCAAACTGTAGCACAAAGGGCTTAAGAAAACAGATTGCTGCTTTCCTCATTACAGCAGGGCGAATTTCCGTCTTCGCACGCGCCGTTATAGACCTCAGTCAAAAACAATGCAAAATAACCATTGCTTCTTCTTCTAAGGTGAATGCTATCATTATTCTTAATGGCCCCGTTCTGAAATGTAAGTGCTTTCACGTTGTGTGCGGCGCACAAAGATGTGTAGTCTGAACATAACAGCAACCATTTCAAATCACAATCCAATATTCAAGACAGCAATTCCCCTTGCAGCCATTTCAGTATTCAAATCAGTGGCATACATCTGAGGAAAAAAAATTTGTTGAACGAATTAATAGTTGACTTCAAGTGCTAACCAGTGAGGTCACATAAAAGCATAATGTGACATAACTGCCAAGCTCATCACAAAACAAGCCTGCTTTTTTTTGCTACAACAGCTGCAGACAAACAAACACATGCTTTGAAATGGATCTTTATGGGATGCTGTCCGATCCATTTCTCTCCCTTTAGAAAAACAAGCTGAAAGGGGTGGGGAGTGTCTATATGGTTCTGCAGCCAGCAGGGGGGGCTAGTCTGCTACTGATGGTGTTTTATATGCGTGTGCTGGTGTGCTTTATGGCAGGGAGAGGAAGAGGGAGGAAGAACTAGACATAATTCTTCATCTCCAGCACAAGCAAGGCCTTGATGAGTCTTATACAACTTGAAAAATCACTTAACAATGTAACTTTCTCCTTCTGCACTTTGATGAAGGCTTCAACACGACATCAGTCAAGTTATGTGCAGACAGGAAGGTCTGTGTGTGTGAAATGTGTGACACTTGTATGAAAAACGATTAGCGGCTTGTTGAGAAGCTGTAAGGTTGATGCTTACCTCATATGGAGAGAGAAGGGGTTTGGAGAAGGCAGTGCCCCAGTCGATAGAAAGGCGTGGACAAGCGATCTGAACCCACCTGTAAGGAGTAGGTGCAAATTTTAGCTCAAACGTACAGCTCAGAATCAGTGCAAATGCGAGTGTAACAGTTAAGCAATAACGTTGAGAGACTAAGATCCTATTAGACAGGCAGAGCACATCTACAACTGCACACTGCATGTGGGTACGTGATGCAGTGGGTTAGTGCGAGGAGACTCCCTCCACCTGACCTCCAGCATCTGTTGGAGAGATCTGTCCTGATTTGCAACAGTTCTAAAGACAGCCATGCTACACCATCTGAATGCATAGTCAGAGGGAGGCTGAAAAGACAGGGATGAAGGTTTCATATGGTCTAGTGGTGCCGACTGGTTGCAAGAGGGAAAAACAGAGAGGAAAAAAAAATACAGCAAAAGATGCAAACAGGGGTAAAAAGAAATGCTGTGAAAGAAAAGACGAAGAGGTTAGGTGAGTGTGAATAAAAAAGCCGCACCAGCCGGTCTCCACGGAGGTAGCCTACATTGCTCGCAGACAGGGTGGCGGAGGGATGGGGTGGGGTGGGCGTAGGTTTAGTGGTGAAGCGGCTGTGTATTAAAGAGATGGGGAGGGGGGTGGGAAAAAAAAGAGAGAGAAGGACACAGATACAGAGCGATAGGGAGAATGAGCAATGAAGATGAAAAACCGGAGGGGGGGTTGAAGAGGCGCAGGCAAGAAGAGAAGACAGAAGTGAGGCAGAAGAGAGGAAGAAGACAGGCAGGGAGGAACGTGTTTACTCTGGAAAATGCATGGGAGTAGGATGAGGAGGGTGTGTGGAAGTAAACAGCTGCAGGGAAAACTGAACAATGGGAAAATGGAGACGGAAAGTGGCTGAGGCTACGGAGGGTTAGCTTTCACAGATCAATGCTATTCACAGCTCCGTCTCTACTGAGGAAGCATAACATTCCCTGTCCCTAATCCTTATGATGAAGATCCATCAGAATGATTGATAAATACAAAATGAACTGCAGTGTATATAAAGACTAATTCTAGGTAAACGTCAATAAGGACACACCAGTTTGAGATTTAGTTTGCGAGTACTTGACTACTTTCAAATATATGGTACTGCGTCAAATTTCCTTTCTGTCTTTCCCTCATTTTCCAACTTTCACACAGTTTCTCAGCTGCAGAATTGATTGCACCGCTGACGCTCACTCCACTCTGCTTTCTGTCACAGAAATATTCCACCCCCTCTGGGCAAATGCATGGCATTTTCTCATTTTCAACTAACACTTAAAAAAAAAAGAAGGAAAAAAAAGGCTCCCCCCAAAGAGTGAATTCTGATTCATCCTCCTAATTTGAGAGCCAGCTGAGTAAGAGACATTTCAACCAAGTACCAATCTCCTCAGTCCTAAGTTGGCCAAGTTTAGATGGAGATTGGAATCTGAAATGTTACCTTTAGGTCTATCAGCCGCTATTCATAACCAGAGCCTCTAAACAGACAAACACTGCACGTGCATCAAAGCGGCCTTAGTGCAGGAAAACAGTGGGGAAAAGGGCTAAATATAGGAGAAAAACCAACAGTTTGTATATGTGTGTTTTTATATGCAACATGTTTTTGAATATGCAAATTTGCAGTGCAAGATTAAAAAAAGAACACTGGAAGTGATAAAAAAGAGGGAGGGTGATTAATAAGCAAAGAGTAAATCCTCAGGGCTAACTCTGAGAGTAGAGAGGGAAGCAAGACAAAAAGCATGAAAAGGGAAGGAAGAAAGGATTCGTCCTTCATAGGGCGAAGATAGCTGATTGGCACATGAACTGAGGCGGGACTTAAAAGTGTTAGCAATGAGATTTTCTGAATGTTGCAGTGTGATAAGGTGCATAGTGCCACTGTATTGTTCCTTAGAAGCAGTGGAAACAGTATTTGTAGCCACTATCTTTGAAATCATTTTAGCAAGTGTGGAAGAGAACTGGTATCATCATGACATACAGTAAAACACAAAGACTTTAAAAAACAGGAGAGGTACACAGACACTGGAAGAGGTGGGCTGTTGTCTCATTTGAGCCTTGTTTCACAATTTGCTCGCAAACCAAGAAAAAAACAAAAACAAACAAACAGTGGAACAGACTGTGGGCGGGGTGTGGTTTGTAGCTCAGCTGCACGGGAGGGGTGGAGCAGTGGGTTTAAGGTGTGGTGTCAGGGGAGGCAGACCTACAACGCTGTTTTCCATCACCTGGTCATGCCTTCCCTATTTTAGTAGGATGCAGGGACCTGACAAGAGAGCTGTGTGCTGTAAGGGGACAAGGCAGCGCGAAGGTTGTGCAAGAAAAGGAAATATGGCAAATAAAAGCACCCATGCTGTGTGGCTTGGGTACCTCATGCCACAATGGGGCAAAAACCCAGTCCGGTGAAGGATGATGGACCAGCGTCTGGCGCAGCCATTGGAGGGGCTGGCCCATATGGTGGTGAAGCTAGCTACCATGCATATGGAGCAGGCGACGGTGCACTGGAAACAGTTTGACCAGTTGCAGCACCTGGCTGAGCACTGGACCAGAGTGTTGGAGGATCTGGTACCACAGTGGCCAGCAAGGTACATGTGGCAGCGCTGAGCCTCCCCACAACGGTGAAGGTCAGCTTCCAGTGTGTTCGCCAGACGATACTGGATTGGCTGGAGCTCGCACCGGAAGCCATTGCTGCCATTTTCAGGGAGACCTGATGAGGCTAGCAGATCTGCCCTCGCCAGGTGGCTGCAGCTTGGCTCAACCAAAGGAGAGGCATCGCTGCTGGATATGATCATGCTCAAGCATTTCATGAAGAGGCCCTCAGTGGACACAGCAGAGTGGGTCCACTACCACCGACCAGTCGGCCTGGTGCGGTGACGCATGTGGAGGCCCACCTGTCTGGGCAGCTGAGAGGATTGGTGGGGCAGCTGCAACCAGCAGTGAGTAGTTGGCTGGTCCCGGCTCCATGGAGGCAGCTGTGGAATGAATCACCATCGAGGCCCGCCACCAGCATCATCTACCCTTCACACCTGTCTGTCTCTTTGCAGGTCCCACCGGCTAAAGACGGCACACCTCACTCACCGGGAGCTGCATGAGGATCAGGGAAGGACTGCTGGAAGTGTTCCGTGTCGCCGGCCCTCCAACACACTCCCTCGGCCAGGCTATGGTGGACTGAGGCTACATACAGAACCTGGTCAACCAAACCCTAGTTTGGCCCAGGGCTTTGCTGGAGGCAAAGTGGGTGGAGGTTAGGTGTTTGCATGGGGACATGCACAAATATGCCATAGAGCCACTTCAAATAAAATAGCAGGGCAAAACACAGAGTAAAGGCTGGAGTTAGCTCGCGACTGTTCCCTGCATCCCTTAATTCTGGGGACAGGTTGACCCGGGGTTTAATAACCTTTTGGCATAGCATGTGAGGATGCGTTTAAGGCCTTTAGCAGAGTGTAATGTCTTTGACCAAGTGATAAAAACTGATGATTACATGGGGCACCCTGAAGCAGCGCTGACCTACCCGCATTTTGTATTGATTAAGCATAGGCTTTATCGAGTTAGTCATGACACCCTCACGGAAGAGGAACACACCCAGTTGTTGGTGCCTAAAAGTCACCGGGAAATTACTTTCCAGGAGGAAAGTGCTTTGAGTCTTTCATACCACACAGACTTTTGTGGACAGTTGTTTAGTCAGCCTCTCTCAAAATGATCTGTCTGAAAAACGTGATGCTTTCATCACAACACAACATATAAAGTTTAGAGGAGCAGCATACAAGTGATGTATAAAGGTATAAAGGTAAAACTGCCTGACATTTAAATCTGGATATGCTATGTGAGCTCCAGCCTGAGTTCACTGCATTACCCACTGTGGCCCATTACACCTCAGCCTCCCTCTACCTGTGGGGCTCTGCTTCAATTACACTCACAAACTTGACCTGCCAAGAGCAAGAACAATTAACCTTTCAGAACTCCAAGGAGAGAACAATTTCTTCGCCTTTGATTGCAAACTAGCTAATTGAATTAAAATAAACAATTTCTTTTTTGAGGAGCCCCCCTCCCAGACCCCAAAAATATTCGAACAGAGATAAAAGGCTGAAATGTAGCGGATGGCATTTGCTGTCTGGCTGAGATAAGTGTGTGTGTGTGCTGTGCAGATGTCTGCACAACAGTTTAAAACCTGCTTGGGGACAGCCTAATTACACTCTTAAGAGCATATGTTAATGGTGCCTCTCACTTTATATGAGTGAGTATGTGTGTGTCTAATGACAAAGAAAGCCTGAGGGTGGGATCTGTACAGTGTGCTATGTTGGTTAGTGCTGAGCAGGAGTGAGTCTTTTACCGCCTCACCATCTATCTTTCAATTTCCCTCGCTTTGTCTCTCTCTTTAATGCCTCTCTTAACACAAGCAGATTTGACACAGCTTCAAACACTTGGTGAATTGTATTGTCTATAATTGTCTCACAAACTATTTGGAGGAGCGAGGTGAAAAAATACTAGAGGTGAACAAATTATCATCAGAAGAATTCTACTTAAAGTTGTCACCCCCAATAAATATTTATCACCAGTAATATGGACAATGTTGGTAGCAAGTCATCTTCAAATGTCAAATTTTTTAGGCTTGTTAAGGAACTATTTTATGATTACAGACAAAGCCACATTATTAAAAATGAAGGAAATGGCTCTAAATAGCCTACAATCGGGCATCAGTCCTGTTTTTGTTCTTTTGCACTTGCTGAAATGCATAAAAAGCCTCCTAGTACAGCGGTCCAATCCCCGGCCCATGGAAACCATCAAGCCTAAAACCCTCCACGACTACCAACCGGGTGAACTCCAGCTTCTACCAGAAATGAGTCTGACTTATTATTGGTGAATAAATGTCAGCAAACCATGCTGATGTGACAGGGTGTACAGGGAAGGAATAGCCCATAACAACCGGCCCAATAGTAACTTGAACTATTTAACCAAACATGAACTTTTTTTCAAGACAAGATTCTCGGATACCTTTTTTGACCAGCACAGAAACTCAGGTTTTGTGTTGGCTCCAGCACTCTGAAATGATAAACAGCCCTAGCCTTCAATAGTACAAAGGCAGACTACTCCTGCACTATTTTCTGATGTATGTACACTCCATGGACTGCTTATTAGGTGCACCTAGATAAAACTATTACAAACCAATAAAACAGCATAGCAATAAATCATCACCCTGTAGGTTAATAATATTCTGGTTTTGTCTCTAGTGCCAGACCTGCTGTATGTAGTATGGCGCTAATTCAACTTCATGGTCACTTTGGGTAATAACATGAATTTGTCATCTATTTAAAGCAGGTTTTTTTTATAATTAAAGGAAAATAAAATCTAGGGTTTACTGATGGGATAAAAAATTGGTGTAAAACCATACAATAAATTCCTACTTGAGGTACATGTGCAGATTGGGCTTTAGTTTTAATGTTAGTGAAACAGATCTTGCTGGAAACCTTTTTGTCTGTAATGAGGGTTTGTTTTGGTTCAGTGAATCGTGCCTGAATTACATAATGTTTGAGTTGTACTCATACGTCAGTCTGAAGACAAGAGCCAAAAAAACAAATAAAAAAATAATATTTTTACCGTGATCGCTCGCTTTCCAAACACAGCCCCCTCAACTACCTCTGCATCTCTCTCTCTCTCTCTCCCCAACTCTCTCTCAGACCTTCTGTCCCTTTCTCACCCACTCCTCCCTCACACATCACACCTCTCATTACTCCACACTGAGAGGCCAATCTGAGGGAGTGTGAGTGCTGTGCCTGTGCGAATGTGATTGGCGCTGCTGCACATCAGTGTTTCACTAACCCCTTATCCATCTTCAACTCTGCTCTTCTGGTTGGAAGTCAGATAAATCAGACAAACTGAACCTTGGAGCCAAGTACTTGATATTTCATTGAATAAAACGTGAGGAGTCCATGTCTAAAAGACATCTGTAAGTTGCTGGACTGGGTTACAGTGCTACACAGCAGAGAATATTTCAGGACCTGCCACTACACATATCAAGATGTAAAAGTCAAGATCTTAGTGTATGAGAGAATGAGAATGTCTTTATCAAGTTGCTTCAGGTTTCTTGCTTCACAAGTAAAATTCTTACATAAACAGAAGTAAAACCTAAAGAAAAAACCCTGAATCTTCATCAAGGGCAAGGTTGATGTACTTTCTACTTTAACTTTACTGCAAAACAGACTGAAAGCATGCACTTCAATGTATGATTTGTGTATAAAGATCCCTTTTCAATGCACTTTGTGCCAAAGCTGAAATTTTATGACTCGTTCAAGTTCATTACATTGGACTGTTTGCTTTTATGCCATATGCAAAATCATGGACTCTTCCCAGGACTTGAATACCAATTTTGTGTATAAAGCTATAAACTCTGTTTGTCAGCTCCCTGTTATAGCACCCACTTGCAAATTATGCTGACTACCCAATTAAGTGTGCAGTGATGCTTACAGAATACATTTCAAATGCTGTTGATTGCAAATTTTAGGTGACTACTAGCTGCTGAACACTAGATTTCTGGCAGGGTCCTTGATGTGAAAGATAAATTACCCAGCCTTTATATCAGAGAGACACGGCAGTGATAAAGAATTGGCAAATGAAGAACACAAAGAGCCAAATGAGGAGTTTTAGGGATGTGTGTAGGTTAATTAATTTTTGGATTTAATGTTGCTGTATGGCATAGCACACGAACAAGGAAGAACAGAGCACAAAACAGAATGAAAAACAGTGCAAGAGAATCATTTTGCTTCATCTGCTTTGGCTCAGCATTTCTAACCAAATAAAAGAACGCTTTAATTAGGGCACGCGTTAGTGCATGTGTAAATAAGTCCATATTTATATTTGTTGCAACCCATATTCAGGAATTTGGGTTTAAAGGGCAGAGTTTCAGATTTAATTTGAGTTTACCCACAACACCACAGTGAGAAATTAATGGCCGTTTCATACAGACTCCCCTATTTTCAGGGACTCAATATACCAATGAATAAGCTTGAATGCTTATTTTTCATACTGTGTTTCTAGAGTGGTATGCATTCCCTTGATCATATATATGTCTTTAATATGTCTGGGCAAAAAAATAATTATTTCTTTTAAAATGTGACAGTGTCAAACAAACCATCAAATGAATAACATTTTGGAAAAAAAAACTGTGTGCATGCATTGTAATACTCACGCATCTACATCTGGTATCAGAGCCAGTTTGCTGGGAAAGATCTCCGAGAGAAGCACTCGAGTGAAGGACTTGCCCAAGGACTGGAGCTTTGACTCCAGGTGCTGGAAGAAAAAGAAATGAAAACATTTTGCCTTCTAGACATAAAATAGGCTGTGAAACTCAGCCACATATAATAAGGTATAGGTCACATGATTCATGGCATTAACATGTGCTGATACAAAAACTCCACTCCAGAGGTTTTGCGCTTTCACAGTTTCAGCTTGACTAGACTTTTTCATCTGGACATCAAGCTTTGAACTATCGCATCTCCGCCTATTTATTTTTTCTGCTAATGCACATTTACACATCGGAAACAACATCTTACACTCCCCTCCAGTATAATGTGATTCTTCCCTTCAATCTCTTTCCAATTAGCTCTGGCCTCAACACCTCAACAGGGAAGCTTACAGATTAGACCCCCAAACCAACTGGCTATGTTCAGAGCTAAGTACCTAGTGTACTATTCCAGCCTCTATACAGACAATCAATCTCTTCATCCTTTTGCCATGTGTCCAGGCACACTGTAAAGATAATTCTTTATTGGGCACTTACAACTGAAATCCCATTCTCGCAGTCTCCTAGAGCTTAAAGCTGTAGGAGAGGGCAGGAATTTAGATTGAGCATTTGTGCCTCAGATTGGCTCATTTAAATGTTTTGTACACTGTATGCATTCCTGTGGTGGATTAACTAACTCATCTGTCAATCTAATATTTTATGGTCACTATAAAAAAAAGACCACATGATCCCACTCCTTTGATTAGTAATATAATTAATTACCATCCCCAAATCCAGTGTTTTCAGGCAGAGTATTATATCGTCAGACATGGAAGTGTTGAATCTCGCAATCACTTCAGGCTTGGCAGTAAACTGTTAGATCGAGTGCTGAACAGTCTGATGAAACCTACACAATTACATCACCAGCAAAGCTGCAGTTCTAATGTGCCTGGTTCCTCTCCACTCTTTAAGTCCACCTGAAGATTCTGTCCATAGATTTGACAAAACAAAAGTTTAAAACAACAAAACAAATAAATAAATCAGCCCAGCTACAACTCAGAACACACTTTACTTGGTGAGGTATTGTACACAATAGTTTTGAGCTTTTTCTGCATGGAAAGTTTCCAACACAGTTAGCAACTGAATCATCAGTGTCCCCCACACCCATCTGGTAAAATTCACTTTGGCAATTCTGGAAAAGGGCAGTCTAGCCAGAAGTTATAAAACATTATACTATTATAAAGACATTTTTCACAACAGAAAACTGACAGACAAGCGAGACAAAGACAGTGTGACTGGCGAGTAGCGGTCTCACATGTGGCTATCATTCCTCAGGGTCGGTGAATAAGGCCTGATGGGCACAAGCCCAGTCACCAGACCTTATAAAACAAGTCATTAAATTAAACTGTTTAGCCAAATCAAGGAACTTGGTTCTTTTTCTCACTCTGTCTTTTTAGTTGTGGGTAGCGGACCGAGGCGTTACTTGGGAATCCAAATGGCAGACAAACCAGAAGATATCCCATAAATCCTTCTTTGATGAGATATAGGTAAAATGTGACTGTTATCCGCTGTCCTTGAGAGTATCTTGCAACATTTAGATCACTGTGCTCTTATCAGATAGTTCTGCCCCCTTACTTGAGAGGTTATCTGACACTACACTTCCTAATCTTAAAAGATCTCTGGTGAGTTTGTATTCAAATCCCTTTTTTAAATCCACCCCCGAATGCAACACAAAGATTAAACTTTTCACTCTAGTTGACATTTATACATCAGTGCTAACATAATCTCTTGAGTCTGGATATTTGCGAACAAGTCAAGTCTATGGATGTACACTCGCTGAGGAAGTATTAAACCATTTACATCTAGCATTTAGATGGAGGCTCCAGTTTTTCATACAGCAATCCACACAGCACTGAATTATTACTGATTAAATTATGATTTAATTAGTAATAAGTGAAATTCAAAACAGTAGGGAAAAGAAGGGGAAACAAAACAAAGGAAAAGGAACAAACAGGAGAAAAACTAACTGGCAATTGAAGAGAGGGCAAAACAGGAGAACCAGCTGCAAGTTAAGAGTGACTAGAGACCTTCACGCATGCTAATACATAATATCTTGTACTTGCACAAACTGAGCTTCTCACTTAAGAGTCTGCACCAAATATACCAGCCTTTGACTGTGTGCACTTACTATACTATTTATGAATTCTCATGCCAATAGTTCTAAGCAAGGTTTGTCTTACCTACAAAGTGTGATGAGAGCATTAAACAGTTACCGATAGATAATTTAAAATCATTTATGTATAAAAATACCCCACATTTCACTGAATTATTACAATTAACCAGTTGAATACTGCTTAGAAATGCTTGCTGAACAAGAACGTGAGCTGCATTTCTAAGTGGCTGAATTTTCCAGAGTTAATTTATGCAAATAATGTGATGGGACTGTGCTGCAAAAGCTTTCACCAAGGAAAAGTATAGACTGTTCTTTATGCTTTGAGATGTTTATTTGTAGTTGTTTATTTCATGTTTGTATTGTGGAAGCAATAACAGAAAACGCTCAAAATCATACATCACTAGTAACACTCAAACACAGTCATGCTTGAAGCCAGCAGCGAGATCAAGGATAAGATTTTCTATGGCTGTTTGGCTGCATCATCCAAAATTTGAAATAACAAGCTCCCAGTGTGACGACTTCTTGTCTTATTACTACTTCATGTCACCAAATCACTTGTCAAAAAAACTCGCGCTAAGAAATATTACAAGCCGTTGCACAAGTGGCCTCGGGACATGTAGAGTGTTGAAATGAGGATGCAAACTCACCTCCAGGACTTTAGGGCTGCCCTGTCGGCCAAGCGTGCCCAAGATCAGTCCCCATCTCTGGGCCAGTCGAGCCTTGTCAATAGCCTGGAGCCTTATAGCGCGCATGGCTTCGTGGTCGTAGTATTCCCTGGAGAACACCTTACTGTAGGGGTCGTATCTACAAGAATAGCCAGGCAGAAAAAGGCTGAAAATCACAGATGTGAACAGGACGTGTCGATACTTTTGAAAGAATGAACCTGATTACACATATTACAATCCATTGTTCTGGCATCAATCTCAAGGACAGAAATGCACCAAAAAAAAGAAGAAGAAGAAGAAAAAAAGGTGAAAAATCCAATCACAAAAAGTCATCAAATACAACAGGAGTTAGTGTATCTGAGGGAAAATAGATGTATTTTTGAGCATCTAATCTCCTTTTCTCTGGTACAAGGGGTACACTTGAGATTAGAATCTTGTTTATGAGAGAGACCTGTGATCTGTGCAGCAGTGCATATGTCTATAACAACACAATTTCACTTTGCATGCAAGCAAGCCTTATCAAAACAGAACTTGAGCTTCACATAATGTTATCATGCCACTGCGATAAGGTGAATAATCAGGACTGCAAGCAGTTTTTAAATTTAAACAGCACTAAAAAGCATCATAAGATTCTGAGCCTAGAACATAATTTGAGGATCCAAAAAGGTGATTATGAATGTTGATCGCTTCCGTACTTAAAAAAATATTTTTCTTTTTTCATTGCAATTATTACAAAAAGTTTATTTGACATCATTTGCCCCCAAATGATCAAACTAACACTAGTTCTATAATAAACCCTATTTTGTATCATATAAAGAGAGATATACATGAAATATGTGACAATACCTGTAGGCAGGAATGTCTGGGTTTGCAATCATGATTGATTCCAGATGAAATCTTCCATCTCCAAGATAACTGTAGAAAGATACCAATCAATTCAATGTTTGAGGTGAATGAAACGAGAGGAAAAATAAAGTGTGCAAAGAAAATTCCCTGAAGATGATTAAAATTCATTGTGCAGCCATAAGAAATGCTGACCTATTCTCTTATTCTCTCCATCAGCGTTTTCTCTCTGTTTTTTTTTTTAACATTGTCTTTTAATTTATGTCTGCAGCCTCTTAACAGAAGACCAAAGTGTTTTCGGGCAGAAGCCTTACGGCTTGGGTGGAGGGTCTGCCCACTTTTGCTGTTTGGGAATGTGACCTCAACGAGCGGAGCACGCTGTTTACAGAGAATACAAGCTTTTCCAATTAACCCAGGGTCTGGTGCTGGGGATTCGCCAGAGCGCAAGCAGACGTGGAGTTCACAAACCGCAAACACCGAGTGACATGGAGGTGTCTAAAAATGCAAGGTCTCTTACATAAATGCCCCTTGGGGTCAGGCTGAGAACAATCCTGTTGTTAGTGTGAGGGGGACTCAGGTCAGTACCCCTACTTATTACTTAGCAGGGGTCTCAAAAGGCCTACTGTGCCAGGACGTGCAATTAAACCCACTAATTGGTCAGTGTTTAGAGTGGCTCAAAGCAGGCTGTGGGTGGTTTGCCATACAGGCTACCAAGAGACACGACTAGCTGAGGCTCTATTTGTTAGCAAGTGCATGATTGTGTGTAAGCACGTTTGTCTCTGTTTGCATCTGTGTAATAACACTGAACACAAAATGAACTCAAGGAGAGCCTCTGTTGCACTGCCTCTCTTTGCTTAGAAACATCCAAGGCCCTTGTATAATTATGTTCCCAACAATAAGCCTGCTGCATTTCAGTCACGGTTGTCCTCAGCACTCTGCGGCTCTAAAAGGTTGGTGTGCTTTAACTCTCCCTATGGCCACAGTCCTATCTATATTCTTTATTTTTCAAAAGTGCTCTCACTAGAATGGCAGAATGCTGTGTGTCTGTGCGTTACGCAACTGCCTATTTTCACATTCACATCTTTATATTGTTCTATTATGAGTGAGAGCTAGAGGTGGCAGATCGAAATGGGCGAATGGCCATTTCAATACACTTTAAAAATACTTTTCATTATGGAAATGACAGAGACTAAGACCTTTTAGAGCTTCAAAATCACCCTTAAAGACTAATGCATCACTATTCATTCTCCATATTGCTCAAGCGGGTCAAAACTTTGATAAAATGCAATTACAGCTTGAGCACACACCACTTTTTGTGGGAACTTGCTCATTTCGAATTCATATAGGATGACTTGATATTAAATATTCATTTATTGCTATAATACAGGTGCTGAACAAAACCATGCACTGTAAAAAAGAAATCATATTAAGAGCAGATCTGCTCTGCTTTCGTTAGTGACAGTGAACAATCAAAGTGCCATTACTCTAATAATTTGTTAAAGTAAAAGGAGACTGATCAGCAGAGGGAAACCATTTCGCTGTAGCTGTACTTCTGATATAGTTGTCACATCAAAATAAAATGTTTCAGCTATATATTTTTAGACTGAAATTTAACACTAGGGGATGGTGCTACCAGTGAGGTTAAAGTCCTCATCGTTGCTCATGTGTTCAATGTAACACGTGTGGATTAAGTGAGAAAGAGAGCAACATACATCCCTCAGGTAGGCTAATCGATTTTCTCTCTCAGCACACCTCTGCACAAGCCAGCTGACACATCAAAGACAATGCACATTGGATTAGAAGGTGAAACACACTCTGACCCTTCCACAGCTTTCACGCATACAAAGAGACACACTGAAACAGACACACAGTACACATCACTTTTGTATCCACTTATGCATATAGCAAAGCCCGTCCTTGTGCAGCTGTTATGCACTGGGAGATTTTAATCGCATGGACAAACATTAGATGTGTGCAGATCAGACATATGGGGCTGTGCACCTAGGCATAATTATATCAAGGGAACATCATCTCACTGTGCACTACAAAGCATAAGATTTATCTACTGCAGACCAGCACCAGATGTATAGACACACAGTAGCTGCGGAGGTGTTGTTTGTTAGTTGGACCTGTTACTTTGCCAAGCGTTTTCCTCCCTGCAGCACAGGCAAAATAAGCATCACTTTGACACATCGCACATGAACGGTGTTTTTGTGAAAATACACAGGAAGTAGTCTTTTAGGGTACATGCAGCTCCTGACTGGATGCATCATCTTGTTTTTTCTGATTAAGATTAAATAAATGGGGAAAATAAGAAATTAAAACGGGCAATCAGACAAGCTGAAACTAATTTACAGACAAACTAATATATCAAGGAAACCTGTCAATCCTTACTATGGAAACATATAGTAGGTGTTATATTTTGCTAAAGCGTTTCCTTAAATCTAAACTATAAAACATGTGAATATATTGACTCTGGCTTGAAACAAGCCAAAGGTGTCTGAATACATACAATTCAAGCTATTCACGGTGGCCATTTCTGGCTGCTTACAGCTCACAGATATGGCTGTTTATCACAGCCAGCTCAGTCTGGTGTGACAGGCATTATGGCATACAGATTATACTCATGCCACATGGGTGGGCATGGCAATAGCAGGCTTTACTATGGAAGGAAAGGAGAGAGAAGACAATGGCTGGATGAGTCAATGCTGGATCTCTGCAGCTATCTAATCTGTGCTAACTAAAAAAAAGGAACTGGGCAGACACTGTAAGGTGGGAGACAGGAGGAATACGATTTCTTACACAATGGCATTGACATGGCGCTCCAAGCGAGGGGAGGTGCAGCCTAAAATTTCTCCCGGTGACAGAGGGCGACACTGTGGGACAAGCACATCATACTCTGGCTTGAGGGCTGCACTCACAGCCTAGAATATGGAGGAAGGAGAAGGGATTATATTCTCTGTGCACATATTTAATCAGGTTCTTCACTTTTGATGGTTCATTTTTACATTTTTAATAACGGAAAGATAACAAGAGATGCATCGAATATGAATGTGGCTGAGTCTGAACCTACAGAAAACATACAGACCAAACATTTTTCTTCATCTTCCATCAGGCTCTGTGCTGTAGGACATTTAAGTAAAACAAAACAATAGATATTACATTAAAGCCAAGTCTGCCTTTTAATGGGTTTTGAAGTTTATGCAGAGACCTGCACTTTAATGTAGTGTCCATTGTTTTATTTTAAATTGAACACGCTAAAGATATGAACCCGAGGAATAAAAACGTGCAACTGTCTGTGGTCTCGATTCAATGTATGCAAAAGGGAAAAACAGAATTAAAAGTCAGAAGATAGGGGATTACCACTATTACCACTGGTGCAAATATATAGAATATTATAATAATATAATATTTTTAAAAGACTGAAAATGTCAACTTCAAGTGATACTGAAAGGCTCATGAATGATTTTCTGCCAGAAGTGTAACTTTTAACACACAACTGGTGTTTAAATCCTCATGCTTCTGCAAAGCACCAAAAAAGAGTGCTTTAATTTTTAGAAAAACGAACTAGTTCATGTGTACTCATTTAGATGAAAAGAGAAAATGAGTGAACAATTATTATAAGAAAAAAAAGGAAAAAGTGTGTGTGTTCTGAGGATAAACAAACGATTTAAGGCTAATTTAAGGCAATCCACAGGGAATACGGGTGAACTTCTCCCGCCCGTACTGTGTGACCCCAACAAGCCTACACACATAAGACACGAGTGAGATTAGCGCAAGCATGCATACAAAACATAGAGACTTATGCAGACATATACAGATAGGCGGACTCAAACATCCCATCATATAATGTGACCTGTTAGGGTAGAGCTTGAATTAAAAATAGTGGTGGTTGCATTAGTAAAGGTCCAAAGTGGTGCTGGTTCAACACAGCATATGAAAGCAGCAAAATGCATTATAGAAGAGGGAGGCAGCCAGCCTGAAAGAAGGCTGCTCGAGCTTAATACTATAGCTGCTGCCACTGCTTATATAAAGAGCACTACTGAGCACGATGCTGAACCGAGCGGCCTTCCGAGTTCATTGCACCTTTCAAATCCAAAATAACTGCTGCCGGATTTGTCAAACCCACACTTGAACTGAGCTTTAAGAGCGGCGTGTGAGCTTGTTCATAAAAGCCAGGAACTGCAAAAAAAGTATACTGTACAAATGCAGAGATGTGTGTGTGTATTCCTGTACTATACAGAAAAATATACTCTTTATGTAATACGGAAAATACAAGTGACAATAACTGTGTGCGTCAGCTCTCTCCGACGCGAGAATCACACACAAATGCACACAAAGTCTGACAGAACCGGCGCTTAATCACCTGCAGCGCCGCCACAAACTGAATAGTGCTGACGAGTGCAAGAGACTGTCCAGGAGAGAAGTTGAACTTGATTGTGTCCAGGAAGTGTGCATTGTCCATCTGGATATCCACAAACACATACAGCATCTTGATACCTGCTGTCGAGTCTATGGGGACTGCAGCAAGACAAAGACAAAAGAAAGACAGATGAATACTTCAGTCCTGCTTCTTTAGACTGCTGTATATGGAACATCAAAACATAAACATATATACACATAGCAATACAGCTACACAGATAGACCGTATGTGAGCATACTGCAAATATAAAGATCATACGGTACGCACCTATGTGACATAACTGAAACATAGAGCGTGAGAGTCTAGCACGTGCAGGAACTGATGCAAAGACCTCAATTATTTAGGGAAGGAGAAGGACACACGCGATTACTATTAATGCCATTAATTTCACAGACCATTTACTACGCGCCCGGGCCTGGGAGACGTAGCTACAGACATGCTGAGTTAGATGCTGAATAAAGCAGGGGAGAGTCCAAGAAACAAGGGGGGAAAGGGTACAGATAAGAACGAAGAATTATTGTTTGTGTTGATCATTATAATCGGTCTTCCTCTCGTGCTACAGTTAATTTGCAGATCAGAAGCGAGGGGACTTTTTTTGTTACAATTAAGCAAATGGCCCATTATGGTTGAAATGCTTTATGAACAAGTGCAGCTCACTTGATGGCCTAGATTAAAGCAACACTGAGAGAGAGAGCGATATGGGAGCAAGGCTCAACAATGTGCAGATAATAGGGAGTGAATAAAGAGGGGATAGTGGGAAAACATAAGAGCTGTCTTAACAAAGGACTGAAGGCAGCTGTGATGGAAATGGGAGAAGAATGAAACATTCCCATGAAAGTAGGCTGGAAAATAGAGAAATTTAATTTGGGGGTGTGGGCAGATGATTTTATAATAAACTGTATAAAGAGCAAATGCTTTGGAATGGGAGGCAGGAGTGGAAAAAGTAACAGGATACCGAGTGTGTGTGTGTTATGGGTATTTAGTTTGAATGTGAAGGGTAGGTTGTCAATTAACTGGGAACAGAGGTGATGAATGGGCTCACATTTCAGCTCTGAGTAAAGGAGAACAGATGGATAGATATTTAAAACAGTGGGGTTTGCTGCAGGCCACACGCTGAGTGAGAAACCAAATAGTTAAATACATCATGAGGGGGAGATAGGTAAAAATCTAGACTGAGACCAACAACCGTCTGTTGCTTGTTTATAGACACTCCCAAAACATAAAAGGGCAGAGGAAAGTGACATCGATCTGTGTTCACATTAGCATGGTAGCCTGAGAGCACTTAGGTGCTGCAATCAGAGACACAGTCAATGAGACAGACACGACTCACTTGCACCATCACTGGTTTTATCCTTTTCATGGCTATAAGCTCACTTAGCACAGCTGCTTATTAATGCCCATGAACACAAACACAAATGCACACTCAAATTGAACAAAAGGGTGGACATAGTGCTATACTGGCTTGGTTACAAATGGTCTGTTAAAAATCAATATGTAAAAACAAAATATATTCTGATTCTGTACCTCTGTATAATTCATGAACAATAAGCCAATCGTTTGGCATATTGAAAATGTGGTCCTGAAATAATCTGTATTATCTATGTGGGGAAATGTGATAGCATTTAACTTGGATTGGAGAATGGCTTTAGCATTTATATAATGAAATAAGAGATGCTTGCTATACTATTATGGTTTAATAAGATATGACATTTATTTGACCCAAAAGTTGGTGAATTACATTGTTAAAGTAGCCAAAACATAAAAAGCAACCTAGCTTGATATAATAAGTACCGCTAACTGAGAATGGCACAAAATACACAAAGGAGCTCAATTTAACAAGAAAACGGATGTGAGTAAAGAGGGCAATATATAAAAATAGAAATGTAATACAATATGGTACTGTGGTGTTGTAGAGGGCAGTCAAGGTTATACGTTTATTAAATTTATTATCTAAAGCTATTCACCATAGCCACAATCATCCGAAGACTTCCCTATTACCTGATGGAGCAATCCAAACAGTGTATTGATTCACAATGAATTCAAACATTAACAGCAGGACATGAGAGGATTCTCACTTAAAGTTAATGTCATAATCTGATACTGCTGACAACATTTCAACTGCTCAAAACAATCAATACAGTCGTATATAATAAAAATCCTACAGCAAGTGTCTACAGATGGGAACTGTTACCTGGGCTGTTATAAAAATTATAAAACTGTTATTCAGTACCTCACAAATACGACTAGCTACTCTAAAATCGGTGCCACGGCCATGTTCTGAAATGACTTTAATAGTGAGGATCTACTCATGATGTTTAAGGAAGACCAGTAAAACTTTCCTGGCATTATCGGAGGGGAGCTTCTATCTCCTGACAGTTTTCCTTCCTGGAGTTCAATTTTGGATTCTATATTTTCATTCCAGTATGTTCCCCAGTTTATCTCAGGCTGTTCTGTTCCAACTACTATGGTATTCAGGTTAAACATCAACAAAAAAGTCCCCAAACTCATATCTGCAAGCAATGTTTGAACACGGTTTTATGATGTTGCCCATATTGTCCGGTTCAAACTGGAGGTGCTTTATGATGAGAAAATATGAGAAGACACCACTACTCTCAAAAGCAGATACTGCAGAGGAAATGAAAGGGAAATGAATGAATGCGGGAGAGAGAGTTCCTCTGTGAGTCAGTCAAAACACTGTGTCTTTCATCTCCCACAGGTGGCTGACATCTTGGGGAAACAGTGCAGTGATGTCCTCACGACTGAGAGATGAAGGTCAGGGACGGATGCACGACACCACCATTACATTTGCATTCTCTCAGGATCTGCAGTCCATTTGGGTTTGTTTGTTTTTTTAATCTCTTCCATCAATTAATATCTGATCTCCATCCCAACCCGCAAAGACTTTAACGCCTTTATCCTTGCATTTGCTGGGCTGCTCTCAGCATAAACAGGTACACATCTTATCTTTTGTAAACATACATGCCTGCATACATAATTGCTCCATGATAATCAAATTATAAATATGCCAACAGCACATACACAAAGACTAACACAATGAACACAATAAAGCCAAAAGAGAGACAGAGAGCGAAAGAGAGCGTTTTTCAGTAGTATTAAAATTCTGTTGGCCATTTCTGGTATTTGGGATAGGTGAGGTCGTTCTGGCAGAGATATATCAAAACTATTGATTTAACATTTCCTCCCATGTTCTGCGAAAGGCAGACAGTGGGGGCGAGGGTGAAGGTCCTCGAGAACTGCTTGAGGTTTTCAAAGAACGGCTCTAATGCATGTCCTCCATTGATCTGCTGAGTAAATGTGATGCCCAGGCTCCAAACATCTGATATGCTTTCCAAACTAGAGTTGGGAAGAATGCACCAACTAGTAACATTTTCCATTGATCGATGGCTTTGTCTGTGAGTCTGTCGGTGTTGGTATGTCTATGTTCTGAAGCTTCTTTTTTTTTTATGCAACCCACTCTTAGTAAGTGGGTGTCTTCGATGCTAGATCACTTGACATTCTCTACACGAAAAGTCATGAAGAGAGAAAAAACCATCCAAATAGACAGTAAAGAGACTCACTTAGGCAACTGTGGCCATAGTGCACCATGAAATCAGCTCCCAGGGCTCGAGCAGTGAAGTCGTCCACACAGCAGGCGCCGTACGTCACATCCCCCATCACAAATGTATCTGCATCTGTGAACCTGGAATTTGGGCAGAGGCTCTAATCACTGTTGTTACAGACCATATATGCTGTTGCTTGTTACCATAGCGAATAATACACATAGCATCCAAGGCATGGTGTGATTATGAGCGAGCTGAGTAAGATCAACTCCTATCCACTTGCTGCAGATAGAGTACACTATATAGCATCTGACAAAGCTACCAGTCAATGACCGACTCACAGTACATCAGGGTGACACACTGCTATTCTTTTGCTCCTTATAACTGGGAGCCAGCAGCCAAAGTACAGTACAAGCTGTCTGATAGTTAAAGCCCTGCCAGACGAGGGTTAATGGGTCATCAGTTAGCCTGGCCACAGACAGAACGCTACATGAAGAGGAGAAGCACAAAAGGAAATGTATGACTGACACAAATAGATTAGAATTTGCAAAGGTCTTTAACAATCTATTTCCCAGATTTGCTGTGAAGGCTGTGAAATACACAGACCATGTGGGCCCTAATGTTCCACTTTGCAGATGTACAAGGGGAAAATAAACATGGCCTTCTTGAAAGGAACACTAACAAATTACACAGGCATCTGTGGACTCAGTACTGTTAAAAATAATTGCAGATTGTGCTACTGAAAAACAAGTGCCTACACATATCACCCTTTATGGGCAAATAAAATGCTAAGTAAACCCATAAAGACTAAGTAAAATGAATAAAAGCGGGGAGTAACAGCAAAAAAGAGCTAATGAACAGAAGCTTGAGGCATTGTAAGGGAGGGAAGATGGGTAGACAAGGGGGTGTTTGTAAAAGGAAGTTGTTGCCAGGTATTCGAGGCTGTATTCTGACAGATTTAGGCTAGACAGAAGAGGCAGAACTGAGATGAGAAGAAGGACTTGGGGAAAGGAGAGGAAAGTGATAAACAGAAATGGCTGCACACAGAACAACATCTGTAGAAACCCACAGATTCTTAGTAATACGTCTCCTGCTGCCCAATCTTTCAACCAACATCTACTCTGTTTATTCCTCGCTCTGCACCTCGCCAGGGGCTTCACACAAAGTTTCTATTTAGCCTTTCCTCCCTCAATTTCTCTCATGTAATCTCTAGTTTGTGCTCTCTCTAGGCCCCTCATCATTGTCCCCTAGATTTCGATGTAGTTTCTCTCCAAATGTCCCTGTCCCTTCTCCTATAATAGCAGCTCTCAAGTGAAAGGAGTACAGGCCAGCTGAGCCCAGGAAAACACAGACAGAGCAACTCATCTGATAAATAAATATTTGCATTCAAAGGTTTGAATCAGTGGCTCTCTCTCTTTCTCTGGGTTTTGATTTTGTCTGTACCCATCTGTTTGTGTACCCTAGCCAATAGCAGGAAGGTAATTAAGGATCACTAAAAATGATACAATAACAGGGATCATTTAAGGTTCCTCGCTCACTGGAAAGATTATTTTTCATAAACGTGCAACAACCTTTCAGCTAAAAATACTGTCCACCGGAAAAAAAAAAAAAAGATTTCCCCTGCAATTCACTGCAGACTACGCAAAACCATCTACAATGCAAAACACAGCACTACAGAAGATTATTGTATCTAATCAGCCATCTATCTGACAGAAATATCATTACTACACTGGCAGTGCAAGCTGTATCTAGTTATTTCCAGGGTAAGTACATTGAAATTTTATGGTAATAAATGCTAAGAATCTGTTTAAGAGGCTGATATGAGATGTGTAATGCTACTGGGACATGGACAGAGTAATTACTGGGCAACATATAGTCCCATATCCCAATGGGAGAGCGAAACAGAACGAAGACGCACGATGAGAAAAAACAGAGAGAGGACAACAACTTGAAATGTGTATCAGTGTAAATCACAATCACATTATCTCAACACAGGAAACTACTGTGCAGACATAAAGCCAAAAATGTCCTTCGATCCATCCCTATTTAGATTTTTTTCACTTTCACATCCTCAACTATCACTCCTCTCCTCTGTTGCTTCGCATACTGGTGTCCCGTGTCTTGCACAGTTCCGATTTCTCTCTGCATATCAGCAGTGGTTTTGCCTCATCTTGTGGTACTCAGTTCAGCCATTCCAACTGAAATGTCATTAAGATCTAATTAAGATGTCAGAGGAGCTTGTGAACTCCATAACAGCCCTTGTTAATTAGCTCTTTAGCATACAGCTCAATATGTGTGAGAAATTGCCAACTGATTTGCATCTCCGTTACAAAAACCACTGTGCTGGTGTGTGCTACAAAAACAAGCTTGAGTCTGCAGCAAGAATGGAATACATGCATCCAAGTGCGCATGTGCACACGCGCGCACACGGTGTAGATGTATTGCCAGCTGATTGTATCACTACTTATCAACAGTTTAAACAACTGATGTGTTTTTACATAAATGGCATTTTTCTTCACTGCATCATTGTCCTAATGCCGTTGGGTAAGCATAAAAGTAAATGCATCTTTCTGTTCTGTGCTCTGATGCCAATTTCCTTTTCCTGACTTTGACAGGAATTTCTTCTGATGTCACAATAAAGCAGAGAACTTGTTAGTACCAGTGCATTACACCTCAAAGATGTTGCAGCAGACAAAGAGAATGCAAAACTTCTCTCGTCTCTGAACAATTCAATTGCGCCACACAAAGCCATTCTGTCACAGATGACACTTATCTGTTCATGAAAATTACCAGACTAAATTAAACTATCAGGCTTCCACCATCTGTCTGGATAACATTTGATTTAAGGTTCTGAGTATTTTGCGATGTGTTAAGTTGCAGATATATTTCATTGACAGTTTTACTATTGGGCCCATTAGCCTGAGAAAAAAAACAAACGACTGTTTAAAAAATTATATATAAACAACTTTCCATTATAAAACTCCATTGCTAATATGTCAATGACATATTTAAACTCTGAGCTAGCTGAAAGCTATGATTACATTATACATTTTATAGTATTAACACTGCTTGCTCTGGTAGCACGTGTTAATTTCTATTTGTGTCTGTGCAGCAGATAAAGTATTGAACCCATCACCAATTTTCAGTGTAAATATAATTCTAAAAGGTGCTATCAATATGAGATTTTCACCAGATATTGGCAACAAACCATTCAACACCATTTCCACATATGCAAAGAAATCAAACCATTGATGTCCATACATTCAGTTATGTGTAATGATGAGAAATGACAAAAGGGAAAAAACTATTGAATACCTGAATAAAGGGAGGTTTAAAAAGGCATGGGAAGTCACAGCACCAGCTGAAATCTATCAGTAACTAGAAAAAGTTGCATTTCCTGCGAAAATGCAGTGTGAATGCCGTGTAGTGGAATCTGAAAACAGCAGGAGAACTATCTGCTGAAAACACTTTGTAGAAACTGAAGTCTTTGCTGAAAACTGTTGTATTTGAAAGGGTACACTGAACAATGTCAATAAAGCACACTGAATGCAAGCAGAGAAGAAGTGTGACAGCAGCCACAGGTAGTAATCGAACCTGCACCACCAGGTCTTATGGCAGCTGCTCATCTCACTGAGCCAAACTAGTTCTTGTCCCAAAGACAGATACAGTCGGGCAAAAAAGTATTTAGTCAGCCACCGATTGTGCAAGTTCCCCCACTTAAAATGATGACAGAGGTCAGTAATTTGCACCAGAGGTACACTTCAACTGTGAGAGACAGAATGTGAAAAAAAAATCCATGAATTCACATGGTAGGATTTGTAAAGAATTTATTCGTAAATCAGGGTGGAAAATAAGTATTTGGTCAATAACAAAAATACAACTCAATACTTTGTAACATAACCTTTGTTGGCAATAACAGAGGTCAAACGTTTACTATAGGTCTTTACCAGGTTTGCACACACAGTAGCTGGTATTTTGGCCCATTCCTCCATGCAGATCTTCTCAAGAGCAGTGATGTTTTGGGGCTGTCGCAGAGCAACACGGACTTTCAACTCCCGCCACAGATTTTCTATGGGGTTGAGGTCTGGAGACTGGCTAGGCCACTCCAGGACTTTCAAATGCTTCTTACGGAGCCACTCCTTTGTTGCCCGGGCGGTGTGTTTTGGATCATTGTCATGTTGGAAGACCCAGCCTCGTTTCATCTTCAAAGTTCTCACTGATGGAAGGAGGTTTTGGCTCAAAATCTCACGATACTTGGCCCCATTCATTCTGTCCTTAACACGGATCAGTCGTCCTGTCCCCTTGGCAGAAAAACAGCCCCATAGCATGATGTTTCCACCCCCATGCTTCACAGTAGGTATGGTGTTCTTGGGATGCAACTCAGTATTCTTCTTCCTCCAAACACGACGAGTTGAGTTTATACCAAAAAGTTCTACTTTGGTTTCATCTGACCACATGACATTCTCCCAGTCCTCTGCTGTATCATCCATGTGCTCTCTGGCAAACTTCAGACGGGCCTGGACATGCACTGGCTTCAGCAGCGGAACACGTCTGGCACTGCGGGATTTGATTCCCTGCCGTTGTAGTGTGTTACTGATGGTGACCTTTGTTACTTTGGTCCCAGCTCTCTGCAGGTCATTCACCAGGTCCCCCCGTGTGGTTCTGGGATCTTTGCTCACCGTTCTCATGATCATTTTGACCCCACGGGATGAGATCTTGCGTGGAGCCCCAGATCGAGGGAGATTATCAGTGGTCTTGTATGTCTTCCATTTTCTGATGATTGCTCCCACAGTTGATTTTTTCACACCAAGCTGCTTGCCTATTGTAGATTCACTCTTCCCAGTCTGGTGCAGGTCTACAATTCTTTTCCTGGTGTCCTTCGAAAGCTCTTTGGTCTTGGCCATGGCGGAGTTTGGAGTCTGACTGGTTGAGGCTGTGGACAGGTGTCTTTTATACAGATGATGAGGTCAAACAGGTGCCATTCATACAGGTAACGACTGGGGGACAGAAAAGCTTCTTACAGAAGACGTTACAGGTCTGTGAGAGCCAGGGATTTTCCTTGTTTGAGGTGACCAAATACTTATTTTCCACCCTGATTTACGAATAAATTCTTTACAAATCCTACCATGTGAATTCATGGATTTTTTTTTCACATTCTGTCTCCCACAGTTGAAGTGTACCTCTGGTGCAAATTACTGACCTCTGTCATCATTTTAAGTGGGGGAACTTGCACAATCGGTGGCTGACTAAATACTTTTTTGCCCCACTGTATAGTGAGAGAAAAAATGTGCAGGGTCCCAAAGAAGCTGAATCGTGCTAAAAAGAGGTGAAAAAGCTGAAATTTCTGCTGAAAATGGATGTAGAAGCTGAAATCTATTCTGAAAAGTGTTAAAAAAAAGTTAAAGTGTTTACTGAAAAAAATGTTGCCATAAGCGGAATTCGAACCTGGGCCTCCTGCTCTGAAAACGGCTGCTCATCTCACTGAGCTAAAACATGGCTCAGCCTGGCAAGCTAAACTGGTGATCACACTGATAATGTGGTTCCAGTCATTAAAATGGGCCAAAAAAAAAAAATGGCATAAAAAGCTTAATTTTTCAAAAAGTATAAAAGTTATCAGCACCACAAGATATAGCTGACATTAGCAGAATGAGCAGAACAGCTTAAAATTTGAATGGTGAAAATCGGATGAAAACTGAGGGAGTAGTTAAGCGGCAAAGAAAGTAGAATAAGGCAGAAGAATAAAGTTTAAAGAGAAACAGGAACACAAATAAAAAGCAATCCTGCCGCACAGTGCAAATTAATATCAGCTGGGTCAGTCCCACCTGATGGCTTAAAAGAAGTGCCTTGTTACCAAGGTATCAGACAAGAAACATCTTATTGTGGGTAAAACCAATCGGCTCTCTCAAGACCTCATTGTTGAAAAACATAATGATAGCAATAGTTATTGAAGAATTTCAGACAGTGAGTCCCAATTGGTGCTAGTTAATCTTTTCTAGGGACACCTTGGGCCCCTTAGTATCAATTTAGAAGCAATAACCTACCTGAATATTGGTGACAACTATGTCCATATATAACCATATTTATAACCCATTTTCTGGTGTCTGTTTTCAACAGAGTAACACATCATACCACAAAATGGGAGAAATGGGAGAGTTTCCTCATGGATGTAGAGTAACTGTGCCATCCTGTTCAATATGTACTAAAGTCTTTGTGGAAAATTTCTACCTTGTTGAATTTATGCCAATAAAAACTAAAGCAATTCAGAAGTGAAAACAGGGTCTAACACCTAACATCAACATGTACCTAATAAAGCAGCTGGGGAGTCTAACTACAAAATTATAGCATTTTCTAGCGCTGTTCGATATAACGATATGTATCGGATGACGATATAAAAACGTCTATCGTTTCATTTTACGATATTGTTTGTTTCGTGGTGTTGCAAAATAAACTGTTTACGGCAATATTTTTTCATGGTTTTGATGGTCACTGTAGTGGCTATATTAATTTCTTAAAGTTCTCTCTTTCTCTTATATTTTATATAACCACACTACGGATGAACAAGCGGCTGTTTTTATGCGTTGTGGTTAGCAACAACGACGGTAACGCCATCGCGTGTCCGCTTGTTTATGTTCCACATAAATCTTTCACAATAAAGCTCAAGATCCTGTTGAGACTTTTCAAAATAAACTGAATCACGTGAAAGAGCAGATTATTTACGGATGAGAAGCAAAAAAGAGCCGCCAGGTGCTAAAAAATAAACCTTAGAACAGGCTTTTCCCCGCAGCACGCCGTGTAATAAATACTCACAAAGAAAACAGCGGCCGTTACAACTTATGTCTAAAAATGTATCGTTTCATGCATCGGTTAAAACACTCGACTCCAGCTACATGACGCGCAGCTGGAAACACTTCCCGCAAGTCGAGCTGCCCGAGATTCACAGAATTTACAGAAAATGTTACATTTTTGTGATTTATATCGTTATCGGGACAATAGAATTCTTATATCGGGATATGAGATTTTGGTCATATCGCACAGCCCTAGCGTTTTCTATTATATTCTTTTTTTTATGTATTGTATTGTGATTGTATTGTATTGTTATCCTATATATTATCCATGTGCCCGAACTGTATCACTAACTAACATCATCATTACTTTTCTGTTTTGAGAAACCAGTAAATTTAAAGGTAAAATATACAAAAAAAAAAAAAAAAAGAAATTTAACCCAGGGGTAATTAATTAAAATGCTTATCTGCCAAACCCACATTTTCCAACTGACCAAGCCTGTTTCACTAGAATAACATGTATTCCATGAATTACTCAGCAAGTGTGGGAACTGTCAACTAGACTGTCAGATCTTTTTTTTTTAAGGGTGATAATGTCCATATTGTGTGCATGTGGGTGGGGTAAAGTAGAGTGGAGTGGGCTGAGGGTGGTTAACCGCTGAATTGTTCACAGTCATCCATGATCATCAGGTGGGCTAATCCAATTTACAAATTTGCATGCCTCCTTATTTCCCTGCTGATGTAAATGAATTTGTTCAGCAGTAGCTTTACAAGAAGAGCAAAATGAGTAAGAACATAATGAAAGTTTGTCCAAAATTGCAATGTTTTAAATGTTACATATTTTGTAGTAAAACATCAGTAAACAACAGTTTTTATGCTACAGAAAGGTTTCTTTCATTATTTTTTTTTTAAAATACAGCTCATTGATTTAATTTAAATGATATTATGGGCAGCACGGTGGCACGGTGGTTAGCACTGTTGCCGCACAGCAAGAAGGTCCTGAGTTCAATTCCAACATCAGGCCGGGGTCTTTCTGTGTGGAGTTTGCATGTTCTCCCCGTGTTTGCGTGGGTTCCCTCCGGGTACTCCGGCTTCCTCCCACCGTCCAAAGACATGCAGCTTGTGGGAATAGGTTAATTGGAAAAAATCCAAATTACCACTAGGTGTGAATGTGCGAGTTAATGTGAGTGTGAATGGTTGTTTGTCCCTGTGTGTTGGCCCTGCGACAGACTGGCGACCTGTCCAGGGCGTACCCCGCCTCTCGCCCTATGACAGCTGGGATAGGCTCCAGCGCCCCCCGCGACCCTGCAAAGGATAAGCGGAAGCGAATGGATGGATGGATGGTATTATGACAGTGAATATCAGCAACCAAAAACCTGTTACTTTGGCAGGAGAGTTTAATAGTTAGCAAGGTCCTTTTGCAAAATAGAATTCTATTTTTAATCTTCAGCCAAAGCCCTCGCTATAATAGGTGTGCATTCTCTCCTGGTGGGTGTGTGGGTTTCCTCCAGGGTCGCTGAATTTCTTTTACTCCAGAGAAATGCAAATAGATTTTGACTCTAAATTGCCAAGCGGAACTGTGAATATGTTGACCCTGATGTATTGGATATCTGTCCAGACTGTCTCACTGCCTTTCACTCGGTGCATGCTGTGATGGACTCAATGTGATCCTCTAGACAGTGGTTTTCAGAAAACCAAGTATTACTATATGTTCTTTTGTCAAGGTGACCAATATATGAGTCTTGTGGTTTTCTATATTAGGATGCATTACAACACACTGCAAGCTGCACCATTTTCAGAAAAGCACTATAGAGGAATATCTTGGAGCGTAATATCTTTGCCACACTGAAACTCATCAGCAGCGTCTGGCAACTTTGTTTTCTTTGGCATGCACGTACTGAGCATTAACAGTACAACAAATACTTAATTGTTATTGAAAATAAACAGTTAGGCGGTTACTGATACAGATGGATATTAAACAAGATTACTGATTAATCTTAAAGGAATATAAAGGGCAGGTAAGGCTTAATGGCAGTGCTTTTCATTTTGCATCAAAATGGTAATCCTAATTTATAACCTTATAAACTGAAACTTGTTCATTTCTAAGGGATAGCATTGGCTATTTCTCAGCAGTATAACTATGCATGCATATTTCAATATTAATAGTACAGTATAATAACTTATCAACCAATATCAATAAGTGTCTAATTGATCAAAACACCCAACTGCTTCTCTGTTGTGTTTTCTTATACAGTGTCACTAAACATATTGTAATGCCCATGGTAATGAAAAAGCTGTTGCAGCAAAAGCTGAAGGGGAGAACATTTTTTTTAGCTTATCACTATGAATTATAATGTGCATCCAACTGAAGTCTTGTCCTTACATTGGTTATTATCCCAATAGAGCACATGTGGTTCCTAGAGTAGAACAGTAGGAAGGCCAATCAGCTATCAGGCTGCTCATCCTATGGAACCAGGTCCCAGTTTGGATTAAGGAGACGGACACTCTCTAGTTTATAAAGATCAGGACTAAAAAACTTTCCTTTTGATGACGTATGTACTTACAGCTAGATCAGGTGACCCTGAGCCATTTATTAATTATGCTGGCATATGCTCAGGTTACATGGGGTTACTTCCCAAGATGCACTTAGCCATTCCTTTCCATGCCTAATGCATTTACATGTCGCTACTGCATGTCAAGTTTTCCCTACAGTTTGCATTTTGTCCTTGTATTTATTTATTATTTATTTATTGCACTTGTCTTTCCCTTTCCATCACACCTCAACCAATTGTTCCAGATCGCTGCCCCTCTCTGATCTTGGTTATTCTGGAAGTTTCTCCTAGTTAAAACAGAGTTCTTTCTTTTCACTATCGGCAAGTGCTTGCTCACAATGAACTCTCTAATTGTTGGATTTTTCCTCCCAAATTCTTGGATACTTACTCTTGCAATATGAAGCACTCTGAGACTTCCGGCACTGTATTAGGAAAGTTGAACTGAATTGAATTTTACAACAGTTTTTTTGTCAGGTTCACCTTATGGTATGAAGACCAGCATAAAACCCTGCCTGTCTGTATTTACTAAAGCGGCTGAGTGTCAATTTTGCAACTGATGTGTGGAAATGGGATTTTTCCAGCTGGCCTTGGCATACATATCTGTAAACATTTCCCTTTCAAAACACACAATATGGTGAAAATATGATTAAAATAAATTATAAAAACATAATTTACTAATGTCTGCACCAGACAACTTTCCACAAATTATGCATAATGCTAAGAAAAAAAAGGCTGTAACAGCTTCCACTACAGGTGTAATTTCTTTGAAAGCCAGAGGAAGAAGTTTTGAGAATAAGCAGATAAATGAATGGGTGGATGGCTCAAAGCTTTGAAGTCCTGACCCTGAGTATAGCCAAAACTCCTATATGGTTTTCTACAATACTAGTATTTTGATGAAGCAGAACTTAACTGAAGTTAACAACAGAGGGAAGTGGGTAATTCCAATACAAAATTCATACATGTTTTAACTTAGATGTCTGACATGCCCATTACATTAAGGTTGCATTTTACAGTGAGAGATGATCTTGTAGTGTTTCTATGTTTCAGTCAAACAAAGTGATTCTGATTTACTTGCCTCTCCTGGATCTGAACTGTCATGCTGTTACCGAAGGGAAACGTATGCTTAAAATCAGCACTTACACTATTATTTCTGATAGTAGATTAACATTCTCCCTCATTATATCTCCTTGTTGTTGTCCTGCTAATTGGAACTGCTTTTATTTGAATGTGTCAGTCATGGCTGAAATAAACTGTGTCTTTGTCAGTGAACCACCCACAGATCTTTCCTCTCCCATCAACCCAATTCTAAAAACTGTATCCTAAAGCTAATGTGGCCTCATTAGTAAATCTGGCCCATGATCTATGCAAGGTGTGCAGAGGCACTTAGCTTATACCGTCATCTGCTATTTTTCATATAAACAGTAGGGTCAGAAGGCTACTCTGAATTAGCTGGCTCAACTCATAATAAAAGAAATGCCTCAATAAATTGTGTTTGAACTATATTGCTGGTTAAAAATGAAAGCAATGAGTGGCTGCATTTTACTGAATTTTATGCAAGACACGCAAGACACTCTTACACATACTAATAAATCCTTCTTAAATGGTTCAAGGCTTACCTGCCAGAGTTATTATAGCTTTGTATTTTCTACTTAGATTCTATTTTGTAATTCAGTTTAGTTTCAATTACTTTCCAGAATGGATTTTGTTTCTATTTTTCTGAATTTCTCAGATTGTGGACTTCATAATTTTTGGTAAATAATAAAAATAAAACACTCAGAGATTCTGGTGAAATCTAGAAAGACAAGAGGTTGTTTGACTATCAAGAATTTGAAAATGCACATCACTGATCTTCATAATTCCCCCAAAAGAGCTCAAAACCTGAATCAAGCAAGAGTTGGAATATTTAAGTACAGATAATAAAACATTTTTTAAAGCATTTTAAAGTATTAATCACAAAGTTTTAACATAAGCTTTAAAGTATTATAGTATAATCCATAGCACAAAGGCATAGCTACCCTTACACGTGTTTGTGTTAAAACATCTGAGCGATACAGCAGAATTAATCATTATGTAGCATGAAGAAAATAAAAGAGCTGAGGGTTGAAAAGGGCAAAGTGGCATTTTATCGGTTCTTGGCAAACCTGTGCATTCCAAGTAAATGCATCAAAGAGGTCGGTGTAGCATAACATGCATTAATTAAATAGGGTTTGGCTAAAGCATAAACACAGAACTTGCTCCAGACAGGATAGTCTGTATTGTTATAGTCTACCCTTGGAAACACTACAGTGCAGCTGCAGAATACAACACAGTAAGTGTCCATAGGGCTGTCCTTATGACTGTGTTACCATCGACATTTTAACATCTGAAATCTAATAATAGCAAAGGCAGCACAATGGCCTCATAGGAAACAAAGTGACAAGCAGGTTGGCAAGGTGGGTACAGGTGCAGTAACACTGCTCTTACACAGTTGCCACTGAGGGCAGACAGCACAAATGAGCATATGTGGTGCGTTTGCATCCCAAGACAAAACACACACAAGCTAACATGTGTATTAAGACACAAACTCGACTTTCCTATACACAAAAAACACGTGGATTATTTCCTATGTCTGGAAAAAGTGCATCTTTTAATTACATTACATTTCAGATATCTGCCCATTGTTACTGTGTGAGTAAGCTTTGGCAAGGGGAAAAGCAGACTGGCCCAGGAAAAGAAGCTTCTCCCCAAAGGCAGCAGGGGGGCTAACTAGAGATGAACCTCCATTATTTCTTAGTTCATTTTAGGCAAATGATGACAAACACGTGTGTTGAAAGGCAGAACGAGAGAACAGGAGTTCTTGCCACAGAGCACCAAGAGAGCGCAGGTCACAAAAGATGAAAATGATGATACTGACAAAGAGGAGATGACAGTCTATGTAAGACAGATGAGCTGTTCGCTGCTGGGCTCGTAATATTAGCAAATCTGATATCTATAATCTGCTTTCTGCACATATAACATAGAAAATATCCTAACAAACTATTCCCTTCCAAAATAAATTTGGCATGGGGCTCTGAGCAAGAGGATTAAATGATTTCCACTCCTTTTTTTGCAGTTGATGCCTCTCCCCTTACATATTTCACTTCATTTCACTGTCATATTGACACAGGAATCCTGGGCTGCCCGTCTTCCACAGAAAAAAAATAGGAGAGAAACCCCCCAGTAAAATATGACAGTCTAACCAGAGTCATTGAACATCTGCCAGGAATGAGTAAATAGAGAGAAGGGCAACACAGCGAATATGGGATGATGCTTAGACAGATGTTTTCAGTAATGCTATTAGATAATCCTTTAACTCCCTGCAAAAAACAGCATCATTACCACTATTTCTGTGAGTGTATCTCATCTATTTGTCATGGCATTTATTCAAAAGCCTGAGCCATGGGTCATTATGGAAAAGCTACAGCTTTATCAAGATAGAGCCCCCAATCTATATAGCATAGCATTGCACAATTAAAGAGTTGCAATCCAATTTCATAAAAAGAAAAAAAAATGGCAACAGCTATTATAAGTGAGTGCTGTTGGGCTGGTATTGCTTAAGGAGTTTAAAAGAAATCTCAGGGCCAGGCTTATAACCAGGAATGCATCTAATCTCTAGGGATCTCAAAAGAAATAATACAGACAACTAAATTGAGTTTGATACAATGTTTATCAGATCTGCAGGGCATAAAGACAGGAATCAGTGTAAGTACTAAGGAGGACAGATAATAGGGGTATTAAATTCCTCTGCACTATCACAGGAACACCAAAGCTTCCTTGAAGACACCGATTACTGCCTGGAACTATGCATTCATCTCTTCTTCTACCTAATGTAATTAATCCCACCAAAGGCAATCAGGGGAAGCCCACATGTAAAAAAAAAAAAAATGTGGGGACTAAATCAAAATGTTTTTTTTAAATGAACCATTTCTGAAAAACAAGCAAAAACATGTTAGAATGTTACAATTCTAAGGAAAAAATGGAAGCAATCCTCAATTTACCAAAACTGGATTCTTAGATATCTTTGTTTTTTTTACCCAGAAATTGTTGATTACAGAGCGCTCTCACTGTGCTGTTCATAGTTGATTTTGGTTACAGTCCATTGAGCAAGTCCAGTAGGGTGAACACATCTAACCTGTGTATGACAACACAGGGATGTTCACTCAACACCTTCGCTAATCTAATTCAAAATTTAATAAATCACATCACGAGCAAATAAAATATAAACATCGTGAAACCAAGGCTGAACAACATGAGTAACATTCGAGGTAATTTCCACAAGGTTTTCTAGTGCAAGAACAAAACTTCAAGATGCCAACATTTAGAAGACAATACAAACTCACCAGCAAATGTGTCTGAAACTGTTGAATTTGTTCCAGTCAAAACTGGTTGTGATATAACAGCAAAAAGTGATCAAACAGTCAGAAAACATCTTCTCTGCCTGTGCAGACAAGTGTAAATTCTGTTTCATTCATTGCATGGTGAACAGGAAGCTCAGCTGGGTGAGAAATGGACAACAGAGCAAGAGTTAGCCCTCTCTTGTGGAGACGTTTATGTTTAATTTTGTTAATATGTTGATATAATAATATAAAACATAACAATAATAATGTATACTTTATAGATCCCCGTGGGGAAATTACTTTCTCTGCATTTGACCCATTCACTCAGTGAAGCAGTGGGCCCGCGGCAGGCAACCGGGGAGCAGTGTGTAGGGACGGTACCTTGCTCAGGAGTACCTCAGGGTAGCCGTTCAGTGGATTCGAACCCCTGACCTTCCAATTATGGGGCGACCACTCTACCTACTGAGCTATCTCTGCCACTAAAACATTTAATGAATACAAAATTTCCCTTAATAGAGCTGGCACAGCTGCCATGCAAAGGGTTAACTTATGTCACAACCATAGCTGGACTGGCCATTGGGCATACCAGGCATTTGCCCGTGGGCTGATGGTGATTTTTCGTTCTTATGATCCGACGGGGTTTAGTGGTGGCTATGGCGGAGCTTCCACAGAGGCCAGCAGGTGGATGAGGGAAAGGGAAGGCAGGAGGAGGAGAGACCAGAGGCGGCCGCCGTTCAGATTGTCAGGTGAACTGAATACTGAACTTCATAACAGGTAAGAAGTTATGAGCTGCAGTCTATCTGGGTCAGATATAAACCAAGTTTAGGTGTAGCTTATTTATCGCCCACTTTGTGCCAGAAAGAAGAAACCAGCGGAGGTCGCATTAAACAACAGCAGCACCTTTAAGCTTGATAAGTTGTTGTTAGAATTTATTTAATATTACTTTCTATATCAGCTGATGTTTGCTGGAGCCACAACTGTAAAAGCTGCTAGCCATGATGTCAGCTGGTTATCTGGTGAGAGGGAAACATGAAGATGAAACCAGTAGATGTCCTTACTGAATCATCAGAGCTGAACAGGTGATGGAGAAACAGGTTTACCTTTTAGGTGACATGAATGAGTTGAAGGGAAGTTATGAACTGTTTCTGAGAGACAAATAACACCAGGATGGTTTTCTAAGTAGCTGACAGCTGGTAACTGTGCAGGGGCGGGTCTAGCAAAGTTTTGCCAGGGGGCCAGGTAGGGCATTAACAGGGAAAGGGGGCACAAAGAAATACTTTCTTATTCTCATTTAAAATGTCTAACTTTTAATAAATAATTATCTGAATCTTACAACCAAAGTTTTCATCTGATGTAAAATGTATAGAAATCCTACATATACCAACAAGACAGTGTACATCACTGTCACAACAGCGTTTGTTTTCATTCAAAGCCTTTATGGCTTTTCCTATAATACCTGGTTGACCGGTCTCTAGTCAAAATGCCCGGACGATTTTTTTGTCCCAGTCCAGCCCTGGGCACGACACGCCGTGAATTAATCTGAGAGGGTGCATTAAAAAATAAATGGCCGGGCCAGCGGTGCACATCACAAATTAGCTCGCGTAGTTGTGCCGCTTCTTAATGACAGTACCTTAACTAACAACCCCAGCTACCAGATTCAACTTGTAATTGGCTAAAAAAAACTTAGCCTACCGGTGAGAGGGATGTTGCTAGCTGGCAGTTTTTTCAAGCGATGTTGAAATTTCCACATTACGACACTTCAAAAGCTTCAGGAGCTGTCCGCTCAGTGCAGCATTAGCACCGCGAAAATACACGGATATAGCTGTAGACTCGAGACAAAATTCACAATGTGTTTTCGGGACTTTCAGGTGTATGGACCAATATTTTCTTGGTAGCTGGCAGCTGGATTTACCTCACATTAACTGGCTGGACACAGAGGACATCAAAATGCAGCTGATTGAACTAAAAAGCTCGACTCAAAGTTTGCAGAACTACGAACGCAGCTGGAATACACAGCTGTGCGTGTTCATGGAGCTTGCATTTTCACCTGCTGGACATCACTACCTCACAAGTTTAACTGCCTTCAGAACATTGCACAGGCCTTATTGACAGTATTTGGCTCTACATATCTGTGTGAGCAGATTTTCTTTCACATGTCTGAATGCTGGAAACTCGGAGTGGGAGACCAGAGATCACATTAACATGTGTATCTCTGTATTAACAAACATGCCATATTGGCCCAGATTATTTTTCTTATCATTGTTGTGGGGAGACCATAAATAGCATTTGCATTTTCTGTTGTACAGTTCATTTGCTGTTATGGATAAAAGGTGTCTTTTTTTGTTTCAAAATAGCTGATAACTATTCGCTAATAGCTGCCAACATCTGCGAACAAATATAATTCTATAAAGTTGTTCTATATAGTGTGTAACTGTTCATATAGAGCGTTATTAAATTTATTGTTAATGCAATCATATGGCGCACTGACTTCTCAGGAAATTTTAGATGGCACTCGTTATCAGAAAGGTTGCCAGCCCGTTTTAGAGGTTTTCCAGCCATGCTAAACTTGGGAAAGAGCCCAGGGTATAACCCAGAACCTACTGGAGAGATTATGTTCACAGATATCTCAACTGGCCTGAGAAGGCCTCAGGATTCCCCAGGAGGAACTGGAAAGCCTGACTGGGAAAGGGGATGTCTAAAATATCCAGGTTAGCCTAGTGCCATCACAACCTCCCTTTAGATAAGTGGGCGATGGATGGAATGCATGTCAATTTTTTAATTTGAAAATAGGAAACAAAATTGAGCTACTACTTTTCTATAGCAAATAGAAAAATATGCAAGACATTTTGTGTCCACCTGACTAGTCTATGTTCATTTAATGGGGATTTGAAATACTAAGTTGATCCCACAAAACTTTAAAATATATCTTTATACATTTTTTTATTCCTCCCAGTTTGCAGATTATGCAACCCCACTGTGTGCCCTTCAACTGCCACAGCAATGTCAGTGGCATTACTGTGAAAGGACATATTAAAAGCATGTGTAATATTCTTCTGATACATTCTTTCTAGGGTGTGCATAATATTACACGGCTCTTTGTGAGTACAATTACATGGCACTGCCTGGGAGTGCGCCATATGAAATGAGAATGATTATGGCCAGTCTGAGTGGTTATGTTGGGGAAAGAACAGCGGGACTGTAACCTTCAGCACTAGGCATTGCTTATCTCTTCTACACACTGGGGAAATGTGCTAATATAATTACTTTATAAGTATAAAGTATCCATGCTAAGATAATCCCAGTGGTCTCATCACTGTCCTCACCCATTACTATCTCCACATTTCATTCAACAGTCAAAGGTTAGATTTTAAAAATAAACACTCCAACATCCATCTGGCTTATCAAGTCTTGTCTAAGTCCAAAATGGCCACTTCTTTTCTTGCTCTATCTGCAGATGCAATCAATTGTACTTTCATGACAGCTAAGGCAATTTCCAAGGTGCTATCTTCGAAGATCTCATATTACACAGTGTAAGTGTCAGCACCTATCAGGATTTCCACTCTAGGACGTGATGCCCCTACACCGCACCAAAACCGGATGAGATGTGATTATGGTTAGAAAAGACAGAACCAGTAGTTTTTTTAGGCTTTCGTGTGCGTGTGTGTGTGTGTGTCTTTGCCTCTAAGGATCACATTGACATCAGTGTGGGTCTTCTAGTTTACCTTACCCCATACACCAGGGGTTAAACTTGAGATAAGTAATGTTGCAGCTTGCTTTCTTCAAATACAACATAAAATATTCAAACCAAATGCTTGTTTTCACATACAAAAGTAAGAAGGGGAACAGGGCGGGAGGTTTAGATTTTGCCGCCAGGATTATAAATTCCAAGTCTTTCTTTGCAGAGATGTCACAAGTACAGAAAGGTAGTGGACACTGAGATATTGTTAAAGCATATGTTTTGGTAGTAAAGGTATAGATAGCAAGAGATCTAATTAGACAGCACATGTCTTTATGGGGGGAGCTGCCAGCTAATTTATGAGAATCTCCTGTTTGAATATCTTATAAAGCTGAATAACAGGCTGAAGCTCGAATCACACAGAAACACAACCAGGGTGCGTGTATGCACAAAACCAGACAAATATGCAGATAAAAAAATAAATAAAAAGTTCTGGCACATATACACATTCACTCACTCATCTATGCCCAGATCTGATGCTACAGCTCAGCTGTGCTGTGGGAGCTGTGAAGACTGTGACGATGTGAGGGCAAAAAGGCGTTGGAGGCTCCTACCAGGCTCCTTCCTAATGGTGGATTTGACATTTACCCTGGGAGGCTGTGGGCTGTGGCTGCTGCTCCCACAGAAATGATTCAACTTGTTGTGCAGCATGTAGAGCAATTTATTCTGATGGATGAAGATTGCTATGGTGAAGGAGCTAGAGATGTCTCGGGGCTCTGTGTGCTACTGTACCTTGATTTACCAACAGACCACATCTGTCACAACTCTTACCTGAGCCATCTAACACCTATATGTTGTCAGTTATCTACGTTAGTACATGATGGAGAAAGACAGAAAACATTCGAATCACGAGATAAGTGCCTTCCATCTCATGGGTTTATGCAACTTCTGCAGACAGCTCTACAATGAGCATCCCAGAACCAACTGTCACCACATTAGCTCGCCTAACTGGTCAGACCTGACTGAATCCTATTCTTGCTCAGGCAGTACTGTTAGTGCACACTTTTTTCTGACATTTGTCTTTTGACTTCTTTACCTTTTCTGAAAAAAAAGTTTTAAACACACGCATCTGGAAAAATCTATCCCTGTAAGATGTGAAAATATATTCCATCTATATACTGTTTATAAAAAATAAATAAATTAAGTCAATGTCTTTTTAGAAATTTGACATGTTCACACACATAAGGAACCTGAAGGATGTGTGTGTGTCACTGTGAGCTAAATACTTACATTGCCATGCTAGCATTCACACTGCATTAGTCATTTTCTGTGACATCACTTTCTTCTTCTTTTTTTATGAGTTAGACACCATTTATTACGGTGCAGTGTTGTTACAAACTGCAAATCCCTGACTCATCACTGTATACTAAATGCCGTGGTTGGCCATTTTTGTCAATGCGTAGGCTCAGTCACCGTTCTATCTTTATTTCTTTTGCCACTTTTGGGAACACTTCCTTCATACTCATGTTTCTATAAATATGGACCTCATTAAAAGGCATTATAAAAACCTGGAACATTTTTTCTGTCAATCTGCATAAAAACTTGAACCTGAAGTAATCATTTTAAGGCAACTGCCAGGTCCACTGGAAATGAACATTTTGGTTACTGCCAAGATTTTCTGTAAGATGACACTTATCTTTACTGATTCCTTGACCTAATTTTTGCCTGTCTTTTTTTTTCTTCTTAAGCATTATGCACTCATTTGTTTTTTAACAGATGTTGTGCTATATGTCATTCTTTACAGCATGGAGGGAAGGAGAAGATGATGTCATGTGATCAGTAGAGTACAAATCCTATTTTGTGCGACCTCTATTTTTGGTAGAGCATGCTAGCGGGCCGTCGTTATTACCGTGTTTTTTGGAAAATATGGCACACTTAAAATTAATCCTTTGATTTTTCTGAAAATCAACAGTGCCCCTTATAATCCCGTGTGCCTTATGTATGAATTCCGGTTGTGTTTACTGACCTCGAAACGATTTTATGTCGTACACGGCGCTCAAAAATCTGTCAAATGTTTTAGTACGACTTTGCTAAGCTACGAACCCACAACGCTTGATAGATTGTTGGATCATTACGGCTATCATAGGCAGGCGCCTCGCGGAGTGATACGTACTGTGCTTCAACATAATATTACCGTATTGTGTGTGTATAAGCTCTTTTTAAGTTTTGTGGATATTCTACATGGTTATGCTGAGGATATGTCAATTTCCACTGGAAATGCCTTTTGGTTAAACTGTCAGCAAGGAATTTGCATTTGCACTGTTAATTTTTATATAACTTTAATGCACATAAAAAACAGCTGCTTGTTTAAGTGAAAATACATTGGGGTTTTTTTGTTTTTTGCACTAATAAAGTTGTGGAGTTGTAAAGTGTTTTGTCTAGTGTCAATTATATCGTCAGTTATAACGTTGTCGCAAATTTTCAAATGTATATCATGATAAATATTTTTGGTCATATCGCCCTGCTCTACTTCAAATGTCTTTCTATTCTTGAGGCTTATGAGAGGCTTGCACCTTGCAGTGAACCCTTTGTATTTATTTTCATGCGATCTTCTCTTTGTGGTAGACTTGTAATACACCTCCCTCCTACAGAGTGTTTTTCACTTGGTTGGCTGTTGTCAGTGGGTTTTTCTTCACCATGAAAATGATTCTGCGATCATCCACCACTGTTGTCTTCTTAGGCATCCAGGTCTTTTTGGATTGCTGAGTTCACCAGCATTCTCTTTCTTTCTCACGATGTACCAAACTGTAGATTTTGCCACTCCTACTACTGTAGCATTTTCTCTGATGGGTTTTTTCCTGTTTAAGGATGGCTTGCTTCCCCTGCATGGAGAGCTGGTTTGACCACATGTTGTCTGTTCACAGCAAAATTTTCCAAATCCAAGCACCACACCTCAAATCAACACCAGGCTTTTTATCTGCTTAACTGATAATGACATAACAAAGACATTGCCCACACCTGCCCATGAAATACCCTTGGAGTCCATTGGCCAATTACTTTTAGTAGAGGGTGGCACATGTTAAGGAGATGAAACTAATAAACCCTTTATCCAATTTGAATGTGAATACCCTCAAATAAAAGCTGTGAGCATACACATTATGTCCACGTCCTTTACATAACTGTAATTTGTAAACGGGTAAAACCCCCCAAAACTTATATAGTAATTGTATAGTAAACAAAGGTTCTCATTGAAGCCTGAGTCACTGCACACTTTTGTTTATTTTCTTTCACTCAGTTAGTTTAATTCAGGGCTGGGTATCGTCACTGATTTCTAGTACGATTTGATTCCGATTCACAAGGTCCCGAATCGATTCGATCCACGATTCGATTCAATTCGATTTAAATCTGGGAAATTTTGCCTCAGACAGTCAGAAATATTATAATTCAGATCAGTAAATTTACATATTTTTGTATCTATAAAAGGGAAGCTGACACTCGCAAGACTTTATCAAAGGTGTAAGCATCACAGCAGATGCCTCTGTGTCAAAGTAGCTGAAGATAAAATACAGAAAAACATGAAGGAGATTTTCCTGGCCTGGGATTTTATAAAAATATTCTGCAGCACATCAAAAACAAAAGAAAACTATTAATCAACATATGAACATTACCTCTGAAGTTACAGCGGTTTTATTAGAGGCACAGCGTTTTGCATTTTGCATAATTTTAAAAAGTTTACATTTGTTCAGAAGCCTATTGAACAGCAGAAATTAAGTTTTCTTTTCGGAAGTAAGTAAAAGGAAAAAAAACAGCGGCTGACAGCGCTGTAAACAACAGTAGACATGTGCGTAACAAGCAAGCGAATAATGCAGAAAAAAGATTTTTAGACGGGAAACTGTTCTTAAAGTATACAGAGAGAGAGAGAGAGAGAGAGAGAGAGCGCTGTGCATGACGTGTGGTGGAAGCAAAACAGCAAAAGTAAGAGGGAGTCCATGACGATGTTTTTGTGAAGCGTAGTTTGGATCTTCTTTTGCTGCTGGTTCAGTCAATAATGTTTGGAGAGAGATCAAACTAACAGCTTTAGAATCAGCGCAAAAAAGGGCGTAAACACAAAGCGCGGACCCGCCGAAACATCAGAATCAGCGAGCTGTCGGCTTTCAGCCCCGACCGTGTCCGTGCCGTCGGGTGAGAAAGGCGACATCTCACTGATTCTGATCCGTCGCCGGCTCTGCGCTTTGTGTTTACGTCTTTGTGCAGAATCCGTGTACCTGCTCTCATTTACTGTTTTAGCTGTTTGGTGGTTCTTGAAATTTTGTGAGGTTTAACCTGAGATTCTGGCGTTTCAGGCAAAATAAATTAATATTAAAAAATTGATTCAGGATTTTAATGAATCGATATCACGTTATCCAAGCCAGAATCGATTTTAATCGATAAATCAATTATCAAAACCCACCCCTAGTTTAATTCAATTAATATCAATGAATTGAATGAATATTAATAAAAATCAAATATGTTTGTTGGATACAAAAAAATAATAGAATTGTTCATTATTTTTTCAGAATGAAGCACACACTTAAATACTGCTTTATCGGAAGACCTTTTTGCAAATTAGGCACAAACAAAATTATATAATGGATGTGTTTGAATTGTTCTATTTTATATTGTGCGATTAATAAATAGTATAAGAACCTTGTGTTCAGACACAAAAAACTGAATGTTTCATTTTTCACTTCAGCTGTTAACAACAGAAGCTGTGTGTAAATTCCATGTATACGAGATACACATGCTTTTCCCTTGTCTCTTTATAGTCATACACTGTCAGAAAAGCAGCTGAAGTAAATATTGTTTTAAGTTCATGAAAGTATGTTTAAAACCTAGAACGAGACAGCTGGCATACCGTCAAAGGCAAAAAAAACGCATTGAACTGTGACAGGACATACTTCACTGCTGCCTCTAAACAAGTCTCTCTTTTGCTTTGAAAGCTTTTCTTTGCTCACTTCGCATCTGTGAATTCACATAGCTATGTCAACATTTGCAGAGTGTTGTAGGAAACTACAACGGGCTACTATTAAAGAGCTCTGTTGGTATCTGTAGAAAATAAAGTCAACATATGATTGGGATTAGCGTGACCAAAAAATGTTGCATTCTGATAATAAAACCTAACTGATACACAATTTATACAGAGTTTTTTTTAATTAATGACAATATCTAGTGATTTAAAATCTAATATATAAGCCCATATTTTCTTTCTTTCAGACACACAAAACTTTAAAACAGACTTCCCTAATATTTGTCATGTGATGTCATTTATGAGTCCTTACTGAGATAACATTCCAATGTGGTTTAAAAGTTATGTGTTTTAAGGTCACAATGAGTTGTTGATTACTCGTTTATGCTCTGCTCCACTGGTTGTTGTGTTTGTGACGTTCCAAATACACGCTGCCAACAGGTATGCAGACTGCCCTATAGTGAACAAACTATGCAACATCAGTACTTGTAACATAGCTGAAGGGTGTTTCTAAGATCTCTTCTTTATTTTTAATATTTTCATTTATTGGTCATCATACATGTCAATATCAATATATTGGCAAATAACTAATATAAATAATATCTGTATATGTACAAAGACCTTTTAATTTTCTAACACCACCTTTTAAGATGTTCTGAATAAATTACATTACAAAATGCACATGATTGAACAACAGTTTTCAGCCCTGAATAGTACAAGCTGGTTTCCTCTTAGGTTGATTACAACTCCAAGATCCTACGCCAAAGACAATGTGCCAATATACAGTCTATCTCAGCTTGTATAATGTCTTTGGTGAAACCTAGGGCAGTTAAAGTTCACAAATGACTTGGTAATCAAGGAAAGGTTAATTTCCTCGAGTGCATAATAACACTGAAGGTGACTTGCATGAGTCACATTAACCACTCAGAGTATCATTTTGGCAGCTGGGCAGCAAGAGGATAATGTTTAAATAGATTTTAATACTAGAGCCAAATCGAAACTCTAAACGTTGGAGGAGGGACAAAAATACCATTCTGAACATTAAGACGGATATGCCCACCAATTCCCAGTGGAAATTACACCACTGTTCATGGTACATATGAGACTGGCTGATCTGTTAACTCTATCAGAGAGCAGTGCGTTGTTCATTCATTAACATTTCTAGGTACAGATCTCATCTAAGTTCTATTCATTCACTATTGTCTCTGATTTGTTGACTGTTGGGCTTTAATTCTTTTAAACCATTCAGAAACATGTAATGTAGCAATATTTTTTAAGGTGTTTTAGACACTGTAGTCTGTGGTGCTATGTCTATCTATCCATCCATCTATGAATTGTCATGCTACTCTTTTACAGTCACAGTGGGGCAAGCTAAAAGTATGCATTAATACAGTTTTGGCCAAAGTGTATTAACTGTGCCATGGGAATGGCCATAATTCAGAGCAGCTTGTCCTCATTAAGACTTAGCAGTCCATCCAGCTGAAGCTTCTTACTCTGAGGGCAGCTTAGGCCTTTCATCCCCATTTTCATATGGACCTCAGCCTCGTCTCACGAGTACAGGGGTGATAGTGATGGTGATGGCAAAGCTGCCCTGTGAGACCTCTGGTAGCCTTTAGCATAAGCTGTGTGACATGAGGTCAGCTGCAAGCTGTGCAAACTTCTAAAGGTTCCTGTCATTCATCTAATTTTGTCCTAGATTCATCTTAGGATGCTTATGGTGATTTGCAGAATTCCGATCAATAAAACCTTTGTCCCAAATTGTAATTGCTATAGAGAGATTTCAGGTTATATTGCAATTTTAAGACCTTTATCATGACTGTACATAATTGCTGGGCACAAGGTTGTTGCAGCAGTAAAAAGAGTTAAACCATGGCCACCTTACAAATGCTACAATTACTATACAGAGTATCCACACACCAGGATCAAAGATTATACCCTAGGGAGCCCTCAGATGACGGTTCCTAGATTAATTGTTTGATCCAAAAAGCCTTGTGGCTATCACATAATTAAAACAAAGTATGTCTAAGAAGATTCTCAGTCAGCCAGATCAGGATATCGCTATATAGGGAAGTGGACTTCTTGTGTGCTATTAAATGACTTCTGGGAATCACCAGTTTCCTATTTAGACATAGAAAAACTGACAGATTCATGGTGACTCTGTACTTATGAATCAGCCACTGCTAAGCCCTGCCTCTCAGGGTGAGATGAGATATTAAAAAAGTCAGAGTTAAAAAAACAAAACAGAACAAAACCTATTCTTCACAACTTTTCGTGAATTCTGGTCATCGTTCCCAACATAAGCGAACATTTAATAGAATAGAATAGAATAGAATAGAATAGAATAATCCTTTAATTGTCCCACAAGGGGAAATTAACCCAAGTTTTGTAAATATGAAGATATCCATCATATTTACTCTACCTAACAGAAGAAGAAATGTGAAATGTAAATGTAAACTCACTGCAATGTGACATTAACGGCATGTCCGGCATGTGCACCAGAGGAATTTGTAGACTTGTAGTACCTGACCACTACAAATAATGGCCCAAAAAAAATAGAAGTCAAACTGCAATAACGTTGAAACCTAGGACAAAACCGCAGTTGTAGGGCTCCTTGTGACCAACATGGATGAGCATTGTTGAGAGCGGGTTTTTTTTAAAGATTTTGCAGAGAAGACTATGTCAAAATAAGTCGATGCACTCAAATGATACTTGTCAACTTGTCAATCTGTTGGAAAGATGGCAGATACTCAGTACTTTGAACAGGCTCTGATGTTCATCCAGTAATCAAAGAACCCATCTGTTAAATCTGGAAAGTATGGAGCTGAAATTCTTACTAAGACAGCAGAGACAGAAGAAAAAGTCTCTGGAGGCAGGGAGACTATAGCGCAGAACCTAATGAAGGAAAACCGTGAGAACCATGTTGTACTCTGCAGCCTGGAAGAAAAATGTGGATGTTGAGGAGGGGGTGAAAAATACACAGACACAAGAGATAGAGAACGAGGTAGAAGACAGCGAGAAAAGCAATTAGTGTCTTCTAATTGCTCTCATTAGAAGAGATGTGGCCGATTTGGTAGATTTATGATGAACGGTCATAACTTGAACATATAACTGTGGACTATATAGCTGTGTGGTGTGCACACAGTAGCAGCTCTCAGTCTGATAGCAATACGACTGATAAGATCCGATCCTATCATCAAAACTTCACTATCATCTTTCTTGTGATAAAAAAGTAAGGAATGTCTGTAAAGAGAGTGACAGAAAGATAAAGCAGGAGTCTGGTTAGAGGAAGAATGATACAGCAGGAGAAAAGATGAACAAAAATGATGGTGTCAGAAGAGAAAATGGAAACAATGTAAAGCAGAAACACATTTTAGCAAAGTGTTTTTTGCAATAATAATATAAAGTACGTCTAATTATGAAAACCATAATAATGGTGCACCCTGCCTGAAAAATCGATGGCAACTCCTACAACTATTCTTTATCTTGCCCATCACATAATGAAGCTGCCACTGGCTAAACACATATGAAAGGAATCCACTCTGGGTGTTTAATCATAACAGTCATTTTCTTAAAGAAGACACTTATACTAACAAATTCCAAAGCAGTGCTCTCACTCGAGTGTGCTTTATGATTTGTGTTTTCTTAAACATTGAATAACCAATTTTATTTAGCAGAGAGCAGGGTAAACCACAGGGTAGCTTCAAAGACAAACTATTAGGTCTAGTGGACATTATTGCTGAAGCACTGCTCACTGTGGGATGGAGTGGGGGGAAAAAAGTTGTGGTGTCTGTGTGATTGAGTGCTGGTGTGTAATAGGGAATATGCAGGCTGAAACGCACTGTAATTAACAAGAATAATATCGCTTCCCTCCTCTGCTGTGGGCTATGAGCAAGGGAGGCTGTTATCTGCTCTGTCCTAAACCTGAGTAATGCTGCATTTTCCTTAGAATCTCTGATTGAGTCAAAGGTGGGGAATTATGATAAGGATGATGCTCTCCAATACCAAGTGGTCATGATGCTGGTTTCTACACCAGCTGTAAGTGGAAGAGAATGTATGGATATTTTCTTATAATGTGGTTACAGTGGACCTCGATGCTGTGCTAACTTTGCATTCTAAAACTTTGATGTAAGGAGTCACACAAAACAGAGTGTGAACATCTACACACTGGTGCGTAAGTACTTTGACAACGACACTTGTTGTTTTGCCTCTCTGTATCAAACACGATATGACTGAAGTAGAGACTTTGACCTTTCTCCACCACATAAACTACAATTATAGTCATGTTTATATGGTCCACCATCTACAAAACAGGACAAATTATAGAACAAAAAAAGCAATGGCTAATTGAAATTCCACCATCTTGATTATTCCATTTCATGTCCACTGTGATGGTTTATCGAAGCACAATTTAGGTATTTATTCCCCAAAACCTATAGAGCTAACTTTAGGCTTTAAATAAGCTAACTGCAGCTTTCCAAACAAATCCATCTAAATTTGTTCTCAAATCTGACAGAAAGGTGAACACAGAAATTCGTTGCATGGGGCAAACAAGTGCAAATTATAACAGTGCAAAGATAGAATGGCTTTTAAAACCACAACACAACACATTGGTGGGAAGTCTAAGATTGAAATTATCTTTCAAGCAATCAAAGTATGAAATCACTTTTTTTTTTTTTTAAATGCGGCTTACCGCTCAATGATGTCACTGATGATGCAGGCAAACATTTGCAGGCCCTCTGGAAGCTGCAAAGCAACTGGAGAGAGACCGGAGAAAGAAAACAAATAGAAAAGTTACATGCTTGCATTATAGGGATGACAACATGTTATTTGATACTTTCTCAACTGTACAGCTATACATAGCTGCTGCTTCTGGTTCAGAGTGCTCCACTGACAGCAAACAGTGACATTTCATAGGATTTGTCCTCTCGCCACAGTAGTGCTCTTGGTTTATTTTAGTGGGTGACAGGTTGTTGGAAATATAGTCCAAACCAATAACCACAGGTCTGTCTCTGCAGCTCAAGGCCTGCTACTAGATCTTTTCTTTTTTTTTCCCCCACAAGGTGGGTGGATATGACTGGTTGAAGAAAAGAAAAATCACTTTTCTACAGGTTGATGCTTGAACAGGTGTTGTGATAAAACTCTTTTTAAGGCTTTTTTACTTACAAAGACTCTCATTTTTACACAGCCTGAGGTTGTTTTTTTCCCCCAGCAAAACTCAGATCCACTGTCTATGCCACAATCCTGTGTATTTGCTGTCTGCAAATATGTATATGAGTGTGAAGGCTGACATTTGTAAAGGGGAAACTTATGACACAAATGATCGGCAATTTGTTTTTGTGTTTTTAACCATTTCTTTTTCTTTTTTTAAAAAAGAGAGAAAGAAAGACTGGTGGAGTTTCATTTTTTTAACACTTTTAAGTTGAGTATTTGTTTGCACACATTAAATTTACTCCCAAATGCGAGCAAAACACTTACACTCGCGAGCACTGAAGATAAACTGAATCAGTTAATTTGCACCGATACTTCTACTGATATGCTACACCACCTGAGATGATAGGGCAACATTTACCAAAGTGCCTAGTGTCTCATTTCAATCTCTGAGCTTTTTTTTTCTCCCCTCTTCTTAAACTGCTCTCTGGCTGCAATCAGTGAAATGAAACTGTTTCATGCATATTCATTCAAAAAAAATAAGAGAAATCAGTGTTATATGAGAGATTCTTAGCCACTAGAAAGCAGACAATTTTATTAAATGTACTCTGTCATAGACAAGGAAATTTGAAGTGTTTTTTTGTTCTCTCAATAATGATGACTGGACATCATACTAGACCATAAGTCCAAAGGGGACTAAAATAAATTAGCTTAAATGAACATTTTGTGAGCTTTTAAACAAGAAATATACCAAACCTAAGAAGCAAAAGCATAAAAATCAATAAATTGTCAATTGTATCTGTTTTTGTGACACTTTTTTAATGTTAAAAAACGATGACACCAATATACAAATTCTTATCATTTCTTTTCAACAACACAACATTTATATTCAAAATATATCCCAGCCACTTGCCAGCTATATTAGAAACAGTTGTGGACTGAGATTACTGGTTACAGGGCAAATATACTTGGATTTACTTGGAAAACAAAGTAACTACAAATTGAAACTGGGATTTCTTGACAAACAGGCTGTGGTGTTTTTGCAGTACGTTTCCTACATAATTCACTAAGAATCCAATGATGTTCCAGTTACATTAATCCTATCATTTCCTCACAAAGCAAAAAAGCTAACATGCTGACATCAGCAGAAGCAAACTCAAAGAGAAACTATTTTCAGTGATTTAAAAAAAATGAGTTGAGAAGCCAACAGTTTGTCTGGATAAAGGATGCAAACATTTAATCAGTTATCAAGATGCTTGGAAACCAATTTTCTATTTGCTGACCAGCCATCAACACTTGAATATTACAGCAAAGGCTGAGTGTGATGCTGAAAGACTTGACTTGCGTATAGATATTCTAAAAATTAGGAAAAATGTGTGGCTGTGATGGTAACAAAGGATTTTTTTTTGTGTGTGTTTGTCTGTCTGAAAATTCTGAAACACAGGGGTTGGCTACAGTAGTTTGCTGTTTGGGATTATATTAGTCTACACTGTTTGTATACTAGCAATATCTCCTGTCAGTTGTTTTCTTTTTTATTTATACCTTTTGTGGAAGTTAATATTACAGACATGCAGGCACAAGACTTCAACAGTTCAGTGTGAAGTCTCTGCCACCAAGTCTGACACACTGAGCGGGTACCTGGGAACAAAGGCGTTATTTCAATCAACCGTGACATTTTCTTCCCGTCAAACTCTGTCACACCTTAGTTCAATAAATCCATCAATGTCTCAGTGGAGAATTACAACTCGAAGACCTTGAATTCAGTGTAGAAATGTTTTCAGATGACTAGCCCTGAAACCATTTCAAGACTTCGGCGCCAGTGATGGCATTAAACAATAAAAGCTGGAACAAATAAAAGACCGAGGAGGCTGAAAGTGAATAGTCATGAGATGGAGTGATAGATAAAGCAGTTCTAAGGAGAAAGAGTCAGAGAAGTTCTTGCTGATGAAAGGTTAAGGGATCACCAAGTGTCATGCAGACTGTGAGAGGCAGGTCATTACCCAGGAAAGGCCAAGTTTATTAACAGAGAAAGGTTTCAGACCACACCTCTGCCACAGCTGACAGAAACGAAGAGCTTTCTCCATCTACTCCATCAAATGAAAGGTGAGTCAGATAGAAGAGGTGTGTTAGGCTGTGTGAATGCATGTTGTTGTGTTACATAAAGATCCTGCCACTTCCCTCTTGCTCTCGTTTGGACATTCTTGACCAAATAAGAGTAACAACCCAACCATATGGCCAATATAAGCAATTAAATAAGTATATTAAAAGGCTAAATAAAAATGCAGTTCACATATACATGCCCCTCTCTTAACTTTCTCAATAGGAAAGAAAGTAAACATCTGGTTTATGCGTGAAATGTCAATCAACAATCATCTAATTTTGTATACCTATTGTTGCAACACTAATGGCTGCACAGGTAACTAAAAAGCGACACGTGGGATTATGTTAACAATCAAAAGTAGGAGGCAAACTGCGAAAGTGCTGGAAAGACCAATTTATCAGTGGATGGCAGAGAGAACGAACAAAGCCAAAGATTACATGAAGTTTTCACAACAACAGACCTGACCAGAAGGATAAAAACACACCATAGACTGGGTTTATCCCATAAAACAAAAATATATTTTGCATACATGTGATTATATTAGATGTCCCTGTGTTTCTATCTGTACAGTATAATGTTAAATTCCAAGATGAGTAGTATTAAAAATAGGAAACATAATAAAGTTTTTTCACGAGTTTTTATAACACATCTGACTTTCAATGTATTAGAAAAGTCTATATATCTATATATAGATAGATATATAGATATATAGATAGATAGATAGATAGATATACTGCTTTTATGAAAAATATATGCTCACTTCATATTGAAATAGCACTTTTACTGGTACAGTTTTACATATCTTAGATTAAGCTGAGGTATGTAAAGCTTAGATTAAGCATACAAATATTGTTGACTGATAGTTACAACATAAATTGTAATAATCTATATACATAGCAAGTGATTAATCTGGTGACTGGTTTGTGTGATCTGCCCTCTATTGGCGCTGCCATTAACGCAGTGGTCAGCAGTACTAAGAGTGTCTTCCATTGATGATTGATGATGAGGGAATGACTAACTATGTGGGTGTATGTGGGTATAAGGTTTGTCATAATTTGAGCAGCTATTCTTATATTTCACAATAAACAATTAATTTAAGTTTGTGCTACAACCCCAGCCCACAGAGAGCATCTTGTTTTTCACTTTGACTAGCTAAGCAGTGTTAATTTAGCAGATATTACCGGTTTACCATGACAACCCAAGCAGCTACATTGTAAGATGGAGTACTGTTAACCAGAACCTTGGGCACAATGGCATGGTCCTCTGCAAATGATATGGTTTCAGATTTATTAAAGCTATAATTTCTTGTACTATTGAGAGCTGTAAAGTCATTCAATTTATGTAAACTGTATTTAAAGTGCAACTCTTAAGACTGCTTATATTTTACTGCTGCTTTATTGTAGTGAGACACCACTGGAGTTGTAGTAGCAGAATGGTTTCTTTTTCTGGGAATTCACCAGATTCGTTTATACCTACAGTGTAATAGGTGTGTGAATTGTCTGAGTGTGTGAAGAGTAAATGGAAGACAGAAAGAGACATTGAATTTGAACACAATGAGCACAATTCCTCTGTGTAAGAACTCTGTGTCATCCCTTCAATAAAGGCAAAAACTCTTCAGACAAAAGGAATGGACATCTTGTACTTTTTAAGTTGGCATTTATTTTGCATTTAGTATTAAAAAAAAACATTTTTAATTGGGGAAGGAATTAAAAAAAGAACTTTTAAACAAAAAACTAATTGCAAAATAATTCTCTAGAAATTAACTTGCCTACAGTCACAAAAAATAAGTATATCACCTTGATATTGTTGTCTACTTTAAAATATCTGGGCCAAACAGTAACAAATATAAATATCTGATTTAGTCATTAATTCAACAATGATATCAACAGATCAAGTAAAAAAGAATATCTTCATCCTCCAAAGTCACTTCCAGCACAAATGGATTCATGATGGTGTTTTATATAAATGTCCAGCAGCTTTTCTATTTCCCGGTATGCCTTGAATTCAATTTAACAGGCAAAATCTCTTTATGATTATGGGCTCATCCACTGTGACAACAACGGTTCCAAGCATACCTGCAGATCCACTGATTAAATTTTGGATGTTTCTGAGACTTTTCCTCTCATCAAAACGCCCTGGACAAATTGTCAGTTATTTGAAATGTACACCACTTTTAGATGACTTCCTTACACTGAAATGATTTATTTCAAATACTTCTTTTTAAATCCCTTGTCAGATGTCAGACTCTTGGCTTGAGAGAAAATTTATATTCCTAAAAGATGAGAAAAGATGAGAAAAGGGTTAACAAAGGGTTAAACTCTTTAGACTTTTTAGTCTGAACTACTGTAATTCCTTGTTCTAATGATGACCAAAAGCTATTTGAGTGGCCTCTAATCCAAAAATGCTGCAGCTGGAGTACTAAAAGAAACTACATAGAAAGATGAATCATATTTCTGCTATTTGTTTCCAGTTTCTTTGCTTCTTCTTTAAAAACCCAGGCCAGAAAGTCTTCATTAATCCATATTATTGCATTGGAGTTTTCAGTAGTACAATAAGAGGTGACTGTTTCAGCTATCAGGCCCCACTCCTGTTGAACCAGGTCCAGTTTAGGTTTGGAAAGCAAATACCAAATCATCAAGTTAAAAATCCTCTTTTTGATTAATCTTTTGCCTAGGCCTGGTTAAGATGGCCCTGAATTGTCCTGTGCCTTTATGTTTATACCCTCAAGGCTGCAAAGAGACCTCCAAAAACCTAGCCTCAATTTTCCTCTGTTTCACTCTCAATACATTCTCACATCACTATTGCAGCTCAGTTAATGTAGTTTGTTTGCAAACTTTTGTTCAAAAGTGGGTTTTTTTTTCATAAAGTATTAAGTGTTTTTATTTGCACACAATAAAAAAAACTTAACCTTTTTATTGAGCCATAGCACAGACCACTGCTGTATAATGATGTGATTTAATTTTGCAATACGCAAGCTTGGAAAATCAAGTTAAAACTGAAGATTATACTGTGTGTAAATTGGAAGATAAAGGGTTTGAGCTTTCACTTGAGAAAGCATTATGCCAAAAAAGAAGAAGTTAGTTTAGACTTGAGAAAAAGAATTGTTCACAAAGCAAGCAATGGACATGCAAAGTTATCACAGCATATCCAAGTGTCAAGAACCGGAGTGAGAAGTATAATCTTCAAAGAGAGCCACTTAGTATAGAAGAAGCCTGGTAGGAAAACTAGTGAGAGATGTGTCTAAAGACCTCAAAAAACTCCTTAGTTCAATACTGCAGCTTCCTGTGCCTGAACAGCAGACATTAATATAAGTGACTGCGTCATGATGTTGCAACAGTGCACAAAGCGACCAATGCAGACTGTGCACTGGTGCTTTAAGGAGTTTCTGATCATTGACACCTAATAATGTGTTTTATAGTTGCCCATCTTCATAGATAAAGAAATACAAATGCTCACTATTGACTTCAATCACTACTACCCAACAACTTTCATGGAGAATGTAGAAAAAGGTGGACAGAGATGTACAAAAAGAATTTTAAAGGCTTTTTGAATTTAGGCCTCATCTCGCTTTTGCAATTGTTGGTCCTTCAGCCAGCCACGGAAAAGACAACACGTAAAACATACAAAGAGTTCAAGTTAAAACAATGCCAAATGTCTGCTGGAGTCTCTAAGCTTCTCACGCCGTTCTTGGATATCAGATTTTTTACATTTCTCTCTTTAGGTGGTGACCTATGCTCCTTTTGCTGCCCAGGCCCAGTTTTCAACCTGCTACGCTGCCCATCGCATAATTCCTGTTGGGTTAAGTGCTGTAGTCTTTCTGAAGTACTAGTTTACATACATATAATCCTTGTATCTGTGTAGGTAAATACAAATAGACATAAACACAGTACCATGAATTCCACATAAGCTGGATGTGAGGCTAACATTGTTTGTGATTATAATTCAAAAATAATTCACAACCTAATTTTAAAGTTTAGAAAATTAATGAGTGTAATGAAACAGGGATTATTAGCTTTAAGATATTATCCTATTTTGCTTGATCGTGCCTCTAACTGCAACGTGGAAGATTACTGTAGAAACTAAAAGATGGTGTTAAATGCTTCACTTAATTCTTGTAGCTCAAGCAAACATCAAAAAGAAAATGTCAAATGTACCCATTTAATTAGCTCTGGCTTTTTTACATGTTTATTTACATGAAAACTAGTATTTTACCCCATCAAAAAAATCACAACACAATGCAAAAATAATTACCAGGATCCACATACAGGAGTTAATTTATACTGAGCAATAAATCATCTGCTTCAATTCATTTCTTAACCAAAGTTAGAAAATGAACTATTCTTATTTAATTGTATAACTATAATACTTGAAACTCAACACCAAAGACATAGTTGCCTCAAGTCACCAAGTTAATATTACCTGTTATTACTTTTCTGGGTCTTTATTTTAAGTGAACAGATGATGCAATTGCAACAGCAGAAGTTAAAGTTGCTGAAAAACTAAATTGTTCACTCACCTTTGTTTTCATTGAATGTATGATGTAATTATGATAGAAGACAGCCAACAGCCAAAGTTGCTGAAGAACAAAAATGTTCTGAAAATTGCATAACAGATTAGATTTAAAAAAAAAAAAAAAAAAAAAAAAAAGGGAGGCTGGGGAACCAAAATAAAGTTTTATGGTATGATGCTCAGTTCTCAGTTTTAAAAGAACACTATGAGACCACTGCAGAGTTCAAAGGAGGACAAAGAAACAGATGGACACAAAGAGGAACAAAGAGAGATGGGGGTGATGAGGTGAGTTATGCCCTTTTCAGTTCAGAGACAGAAGCTCTGATAAAAAGAAGTCACATAACAGAAAAAGCAAAGAAAGCAGGCTGCAATAAAACAAACACTCCCCACAGGGACAAAAAAAAATTCTATCCTCTTGGCATGCCATCTGCATACTACTACCCAAGGCATGAAGGAGTAGAAAAAATACACATTTTGATATATATATTAGTGAAGGATCTTTTTTTAAGGCTGGAAGCAAATACTGACACATTATTCCTATACCGCTGCACTAGAAAAAACTGGCATCGGGAAAAGTCAGACTATACATGCAGCAATGCATGAGGGTAAAAACACAAGTCTGTATGTGAAAGCATGTAAGAGGAAAAAAGTATTGACATTTTTGACTTGCAATGTTAATCTCTAAATGTAAATTTGAATAGAGTACAATGCACACAAATCACAATTTGCATTTTCAGGAAAACAAAAATTAAAAACCTTACCACTAGATTTGTTGCTAACCTAATAAGCACTGACAGAACTGAATGTATCTGCAACTGCTGTTTATTTAAAGTTCAGACACCCGGGGAAATGCAAATAAACTAGAATGTAATTTTTTGCAAGTTGTTTAAACCATATTCTTAATAGAAACTTAAATCCCTATATTTGATCCCAGCAACACTTTTCATACAGCATACATCTTTTATTAGCATGGGCTTACAACATTACACTTTTATAACAGACTCAAGGGTAAAGATGGTCAGTAAGAAGTAAAAGCAGAGGTGTAATATAAATATTTACATGATATAAAGGTGATATCAATGACATAGCAATGCCATGTGTCATGTTCTATAGTACACGACAACGACACTAACCTAGACACATCTAAGAGCGAGAGCTGTGTTTCAGCCTCCAATAAAAACTTAGTAAAAAGGGAACTACTTCATCAGCCTCCAACAGAGCACGGTGCTTTGCAAATTACTCCATATGACAGGAAGAGCAAATGTGGATGGAGATTACAGATTTGGTTACATGATGGAAAAGCAGGGCTTTAAGCAACTGGTTAAAAAGTTCAACCAAAGCTACAAAATCACAGGCAGAAAATATTTCTCAAGTTTTATGATGTGACAATATTGTGCATTCTCCTAACGAGTTAATTACTTTAGTCATTGTGGAAGTGTTATGCAGTTATACATTTACTTAAACATGACCTAGGCTACTTTTGTTCTCATATTTGACTATGCTGCATCACCACTGTCATTTAATGGGGCCATTATGCAGCTTTCGATTTTTGTAACCTTGCACTATGGCTGCCACAGCTAGGTGGAAGACACGAGTGTACGATCATGTTTTTACTACCATTTTAATGATATCAGAAACATATAGACAGCCAAAGGGAGATAATGGAACAGTTTGAAAACTTTGCAAAAAACACTCAAAGTCTCGGCTTCTAGTTTTGATTACTTCTCCTCTTATATCAGCACTTATGTTACGATATTATCTGAGTGGCGACACCTATCGTCCAGGAGAATACCGTAGCAGCTTCCTGCGCCTTATTAGCAGGTAAAAATACAAGTGACTGTGAAACAAGGTTGGGGGGTGGTGAGCGAAGCAACCATTACAGCAGGTATACTGGCACCTTACTGCTGCTGTTGCCCTTACTGGTGCTGTTGCTGCCAGCACATTGTGGTAATTGATTCACTCTTTGAATTAGGTCTGCTTGAATAACAGGAGCTCTTTGAAAATGAAGGACAGACAATGGCTTTCATATTGTTCGCACTACTAAGTGCTGCTGGCCGCCAGCTGCGCTGACTGATAAAAAAAAATAACACTGTTCAGTATTTTTTTCCTATATCATCAGAAATATCACTGCTGCAAATTTCCTTCAAATATCTGATGTCATTTTGAGGCTTTTGCATCCACCCATAAAAGACTCAATAAGACAGTCCAACTTAGGATCATAGGCTGGATGCTCTTCCAACTTAATTTTTATAATTTACACCAATATAGCCTGAATCTGCTGCCCACACATGAGAAGCTAAATGCAGCAGCATGTATATTACATCTGAAGGCATGCGGACCTTGTGTTGATGTATTTTCTTCAGTTCCCTACACTGATGCTGATTTTAATGACAGTAACTGTGGGTGATGAAGGGAGCCTTTTTCGCTTGTCCCAAACTGGATAAACCTGTATAAATCTCACACGTTAACAACTGAAAAATAAAGTCTTCAAACTAGGTCAAAGCACAGATGCACCCAGGGACAACATTTTGAATGAAAGCATGCATGCATGGTATTTCTGTATATAAATGTTCAATGCTCTGCTTCCCACACGTTCTAAAAGCTTTCAAAACAGCAGTAAAGCAAAAGAAAATTCTTCTTTGTGGAATTGTTTTATAAACATTTAGGTAATATTAGTCATATGTTAAGCTGACAATGAAATGAAACAGACATAAAACAAACATTTTTCAGTTAAAATAAAGAAGGGCACAATGCACAGTTGCTCGTGTCAGGATATGGAACAGATATTGTTCAAGAAAAGCATCATTTCTGCTCACGCTGCCCAATAATTTGGGCTACATATTAGAACCGTTTCTCTTATGAAATCCCAGGCTGTGTAAAAGACAGCTACAGAGCCTTTACTTCCAAATAACTTCATCCAAACTCTGACCCAATTCAGCAGTTAAATCAGAAGCCTGTCGTGCATTTTAAAAGCTTATAGCACAAGCAATTTAGGCATTTGTGAATCTGGGTGAGGGCACAGCTGTACTCAGACTGAATGTGAGAATTGTAACATTGTGGAATTCAACTACAGATTCTGTTTCCATTAAAATGGAAACATGCAAAAAAAAACAAAAAACAAAAAAAACAAATAGGATGTAACAGAAACTCACCTCTCTTAGCTTTTGCTTGTCTCACTCGCCAAACTGTCTTGTGGATCTCAAAGTTGTAATTCGCAGGCAGGGCTTTGATTGCCTCCTGTAACTCAGGGTCTTGGAGGATTTCATCTGGAATTTGATTGGCTACCCGCCGTGGTCCTCGAGCTAAAAAGAGAAAGTTAAATTATCGACCTGTTAGCAATGCGGTGAACACAGTCTGAAGCATATATAATGTACCTAGGTCTGTATAGAAAGTTCACTAAAGTTATCACAAAACTAGACTTTAAGTGAAGCAATACGCCAGTTTTTGCCTTAAAAAGAAACTACAGGAGTCCGTCTCTACAGAGTATTTTTAATAAAAGTGATTCAACACAGCAGGAAACATGCCCTTCTCAAAAACTTTATTAAAAGTGTTGCTGACAGTAATTAAAAATGTGCATATCTTAAATCTGATATCATATCTTTGTCCTGTTTTCTATTACATGGAGTATTTTAATTATTTTCAAATCATTGCATTTCGAATTTATTTTAATTTTAAACAGTGCTTTAACCTCCTAGGACCTGGCGTCCACATATGTGGACATCACATTTTGGGTTATTTAGATCAAAATACTCAATTTTACTCTACAAGGGCCTTACTCCACCTACAAGGACATTATACTGCCACTGTTCTATCGAAATTTTAGACGAATACCCTTATATAGGGCTCTCATTTTTCTCAGAAACAAAAATAAGGTTAAAAAAAAAATCTGGTAATTCTTTGTTTTTACATTCATCGGGTGCCAATATGCCCAAATATCAAAGAGAAATTAAAAATGTATGCTTTGGGAGAGTTTGGGTCTTAGGAGGTTAAAGAAGTTGCATTATGTGGTCTCCTATGTTTGGAATTTTTTCAGTTTAGTTTTCTATTACTCATTGAACTTGCAGAAACACTGAAAACTGGGGAAGTTTAGAGCCAGAATTACAGTCACAATGTCCGGTATCATCCGAAAGTTTTGAGCTGCCCTTCGCCTTCTTATAGTTTCTAGGAAAGTGTGACATTGGTGCAGCAATTTGTTTAAAATGTGCAAACATTTTTTAATAAATCCCTGGAAATATTTCTAACAAGTTTGAAAGCCAATATTTGGTGTGACCAGCATTATTCTTCGACACAACCCAAACTCTTTTAGGTAAGCTTTCTTGTAATTTTGTAAGTAACCTTCAGGAATTTCTCTATTCCTCTTCTTGCAGGACATAAATAGCTCTTCTCGGATGTTGACTGCCTTTTCTTCAGTTCTCTTTCAAGATGATCTTACGGCGCTTCAATAATGTTGAGGTCCGGGCTCTGGGGAGACCAATCCACCTCAGTCTTAAGAATGGCTTCTTGACAACCACACTTCCACTAATTCCATTTCTGAGGAGGATCTTCGGTGAAGATGGATCAACTGAAAGGCCAGATGTTTCCGATCCTGTGTTTCTGGATTTTTTTTTCCTGCTTCTTAAAGACTTGCAGATACTGTTCTTCTATTGTAGATCGTTTTTTAGGCTACATCTTCATTTTGTCCTCCACTTCCTCAGATTCATTTGAGCACACACTGTACTCCATGATGAGATCAAAGTCTTCAGCTAATCGTGCTTTTGGAACCACCTTGTTAATGCGAAAATATTATTTCATTTGTTTCGTGGTATATTTGACTTTTTGTTGTAGATTTAACTAAAGAAATGGGAACAAATGTGTTTTGCGACAGGCTGCTAATAGCAAAGGCCCTAATAACAGAATTTAAAATATCTGTTATGTATAGACACAACACTGGCTCATCTCTTGAGTTTGGTGACCTTATCATGCTTGAATGATTCCAAGGTCTGTGTTAAGTGGCTAAACAAAAGAGAGAGAAAAACATTCCTCTGAAAATGGACAGAAACAATGAATAAGCGAACAATGTCCTAAACAAAAACTTTGAAAGACCTTCAAAAAAAAAAAAAACCTGGAGAACTATTGCTCAAGTCCACTTTAAAAAATTACAAAAAAATATGTCTCCCTTACAGCAAAAACATAAAGAAATGATCACTGGCTCAAGACATACCACATTACCATATAATTATTCAACTTTGACACTGGCTATTACTTGTCCTTATACTAAAGAACACTTTATTTTCCTACATTTTTAACAATAGATTTGACATTGAGTTAGAAATGTGACATATTTTAAAAAAAAAAAAAAAATGCAAAAACCTTTTGCTTTAAAGTGACGAATTAGCTTTTTTTATTCATTCTGTAGGAACATTTTCCTGAGATGCAATAGGCCAACTTATCTTCTTGAAGATAAAGGTCACAGCAAATCAATACAAAGCTACTCTGAGTGATCACCTTAGTGCTGGGATGAAACAGCTCTAAAATTTGTGCAGTCATGCATCAACTTTTCATTTAAATCTGTCCCTTCAAGAAGAGGCAATTTCTTCTTGGCAAGATGAGTGACAAAACGTTTAAGGAAACACAACTTGATAACATCTAACCAAGTCAAGAACACTCTGAAAGAAGTAGGCGTACCATTGTCAAGGCCTACAAACACAAGGTGTAAACCGCTGGTTACAATAAAGAACAGGGAGGCCAGATTAGACTTTTCCAGAAAACATCTAAAAGAGCCTTTACAATTCTGAAAATAATAAGTTGTTCAAATGAAACCAAGACAAACTTATACCAGAATGATGAAAAAAGAAAAATATAAAGAAGAGAAACTGTTTGGATGAGGATGAATTTTGAAGTGTATACTCCCTGCTCAGTATTAGCCAAATGGTATTGTGACATTTGTGCTTCAGTCACAGAAAAAAATTATGAGGGCCGGATTTACAGTAGTTCCACTTTCCAGCTGGAAGAACATATTGAGTGGATTGGAGTAACTATTGTCAATGTGACAGGCATTTCATTTAACTGAAGCAGTCCTTCACACCCTTTTGTTTACCTCGTGACACTTTCCATTGAGGACAGAGGAAAGTGAACAGTACCTAGGAGACATGAAGAATGGTAGTCGAGTTTTCTGGCCTATTCATTCGCAACCATGATCTAAATACGTCCAGCTGGCAGTACGACCAAACATAGCGGGTGCTGGAAGTTCAGCTTGTGTTGGACAAAGGCGAGGACATCCAAAAACGTGCTTGCATATTTCTTTCCTTATTTAAGAGACCTTTCACTCGTCACACAAGTGCGACCAGTACAGCTGACCCGAACATTTAACTATCTACATCTATTTCTAAGGGTAAAATCGAATACCGTGCGGTCTAAGGAGCTTGGAAGGAAAAGCGTCTTGACTTCTTTAAGTTCCTTGAAGACGTTTCACCTCTCATCCTGAAGGTGAAACGTCTTAAAGAAGTCCAAAATCCTTAGACTACGATGACCTGGATGACTGAGAACCTTCGCAAACCGATACCGTGTGCAGCACCTATAAACCCAACGCAGTACAAGGCATCAGAGAAATTTCTATATCTGAAATGTTTCTCTGCAGACACTCCGCAGCGATCTCAGGAAGTCACATCGACGAGCGTGAACGTGGATGGGATGCTTAGTGTTAATATACAAAATGCTTTACCACGTAAATGTATAATGAACACCTCTTTTATCTACTTAACGTCATACAAGCTGGACGCGCTACTCACTTTCTTGTTTGTACTATAGCCATATCTGTTTTCGTTGCGGAAACCGGATGTCTACAAAACACTCATACGAAACAGAATTTCTTCTATATTAATTAATTCCCAGACAAAATTAATATTACCTTGGGGCTTTTTGGCAGGAACAAGTTGCACTTCACTCGAGGGCGCTGCCATCTTTCTTTTCCTCCAAAACACACACACACGTGTGAGGAACAGAAAGGCGAAACCAATCGATCACAGAGAACAGTGAAGAGAAGCGGAGCACCGATGCAACCGATTTAGCTGATCGGGACAAGAAGACAGGGTGACCAGACTTAATTGACCTGAAAACTTGGGTATAAAACTTTTCTATACTGCAGGTTAAACAGTAATAGCAAAGAGCAAGAGCCAATACTCTTAGTGGGAATAAAATCTAATGAAATAGAACTAATTTTATGGTCTATAACCTATTTAATAATAATAATAATAATAATAATAATAATAATAATAATAATAATAATAACACAATAGAAGAAAATATACAATAGAAAATATAAATAGATCATATAGATATAATATAAATAAATAGAAAATAAATACAAGGCACAAAAAAATACTCAAAAAAAATCGTTTAAACAATTATTTCAATATCTCAGCTCCAAACTGCTTTAAACTGACATTTAAAATTAAATAAAACCACGCATATGATTATAATCTGTGAGTACTTCGTGCACGTGTGTGTATATGTGTGTGTGTGTGTGAGAGAGAGAGTGAGGGGGGGGGGGGGGGGGGATCGGTCTGTTATCTATAATATATACAGTTGGGTGGATGAATTTCTTTAGCAAATGAGTTTCTTTTATAGCATATCGCCTGGTTTTCCTGACATTTTGTATGCTGATTAAGATTATTGTCGGTGATTGAAGTTTTTGTTGTTGTTGTTGTTTTTTCTCTCCTTATGTCATTTCATATGTTTTACAAAGCCCGCTGGTGTCAGGGAGCAGTGTGTCTGACAGGGGCAGAGGCACTGAGAGCGATGGAGCAGTGTGCTGCCCGGTGGAGGGAGGCTGAGGCGGTAACATACTTCTCCCTCCTTGAGCGCATCAGCAAGCCCTGAACCATAGGTAGAAAGCAGAGAGAAAGAGAGAGGGAGAGAGAGATATTCACAGACAAGATCACATAAATGTAATAATTACGAGGGGAGAGCGGAAAAGTAGGGGATTTTAAGAAAAGCGACGCCATCAAAGTCTACATTATTAAGGAGGATTTGAAGAGTCTACGTTTATAGGCTAATCCGACATCAGAGGCGAAATGTGAATCCAAATAACTTATGTTAATTAGAGATTTTAAATATGGTGAGATTTGAACGGCACCGAAGCACCGAGAGAAGAATTTGAGATTGGCCACTTGAATTGAAATATCTGTGGGGTTTTTTTAATCGGAGTCTTCCTGTGATCACCGTCGACTTGCCCCCCAGAACTGATTTGAAGCTTGCACGGTGATTCGGGTTTGAAAGGAGTTGGCTGTAAGGGGCTGTGTCGGACTGTACTGAGCGTTTGCGGTCATCACTCACATTGGAGTTAACATTATTTCGGACAGAGGAGGGACGCTTTTAGTTGGTCTGCTTTCCCGGTGATTTCTGCCTCATTTCCAGATCTGCCAGACTTTATGAAAAAGAAAACTGTTGTTTGTTAATATTTATCAATCCCGCGGCAGCCATCCTGCAACTACAACTCAATACAGTGGATCGCAAGAAAATCCAGAGGAGTGACAGCTAACACTCGCACGACGAGCCACGAAAGCTGTGGATCAACTTCAAAACTAAAAGGCACAAGTTCCAAGTCTGGAATATAAGAATAGATGATTCTCAGAGGACATAAGACGAAAAACACCTAGGCCTGCAAATATGTTCAAAAGGGGTGAGTAAGTCTCAACTTTTGCCCCCCAAAATTAAGTCGTATTTTAACCACGACGAAGTCTGCTTCGTCGTAATGCCCCACGGTACGTGGATCTACAGCGTGCACTTTTTAGCGTTATGAAACAGATGTTTAAATATGACACAATCATAATGCACCACACTGCCCCGCAGATGTATTATTACAGCCGATGCGCCATTCTAAGCGCATCTTTAATTTGCAAAACACGCACTGAAGGTTTCTGGCAATGAAATATTCATCTGTGTAAGGATACACGGGGACGAGTGTGTGATATTAATACAGCTGATGCCGCACTGCAGTTTATGAGTTGTACCCGGGTCACAGGGCTATCTCTCCGAGCACTTCCCTCGGATGAAGGATTATTATTTTGCTCTGTGTCAGTACATTTAGATGTGATGGATCAAATCGTAGTTCACAAGGTTATTCTCCGCTGGCTACACACTATATGAGCACTCAAGACCTTTGGCACTTAATATAAAAAGGAAGAGCTCCTGAAACTTTTAATATCGAGATCCCCCCGGTAGATAGCTATCGTGCACTCTTGCTTTGTCCCTATCTTTGCTCCGAGGAATGGTTTCTTTCATTCAATGCTTCAACTGACCAATCAGCTGTATAGCTGTCTGTACTAGATGTGTAACAGTAGGGAGACTAAAACCTCTAATGAGAATGGATTAGAGCACTATGCTCCCACTGTGCTTTTATTGAGGGAGTGGAATAATAGTGAAATTAAACTGTTTCTCATTTTGCTGTGGCCCCTGGAGACCCTTTAGGGACCCCTGGAGACCTCTAGTCTCCACTTTTCCAGTCACTGCATTAGGATTTACTTTTCTCTGACTTTGCCATGGCATACAGCAAATGGCTCGTGTTGTATTTTTAGCTATTTGTTCTGTCTTTTGATAAACTGTCTGTTTAGAGGGTTTGTTTCTGTCATGTTCCTCCAGGGCAGAGAAAAACAACATGTTTTTTTAGCTGTCATCAGATCGATTATTGCTGTTCCAGCAGTTGAGATGAAACACATTGTGTTTATAGCTGCTTATAGCTCTGAGAATAGGTTTAATGTCTAAGCCTGTATCCTGACAGTTTCTCATAACTGATGTGGCTCCACACGAAATAGACAGTTCATTCACAGCTTTTATGAGAAGCGTTACAGCTGGATATCTGGGAGAACCGGCGTGAGTCATGATGTAGGTTCTACAAGAAGCTCTTTTCCAGAAGAGAGTTTAACACATGCACAAATATGTCTCTCTCTGTTCTAACTAACAAGCACCCTGGTAAGTGCCGAAGTGATAACATGTAATTATAACGAGCAGATTCTCAACGAGAAGATTCCCCAGAGCACGCAATCATTTTTTTTCTCTTTCAGTGTATATGGCAAGGGTTAAATTAAGAACTGAACTGTACAGAGGTGATTGGCCTCTGAGGATTTGGTACTCATGCTACATTGTCACTTGTGAATCAGCTGTCCAGCCACTGCACAGTGGCAGACAGAAAATCACTTAATTCAAAACAAATGACTTGCCAACATGTCTGGGTCTACAATAGTGAAGCAGAGATGCGTCAGCTTTGGCAGGAACACTGCAGAAGTTCTGTGGTGAATTTGAATTTTTTTAACCTAAAATAACACATTCCAGGGAGCCTGTCTGATGCACCGGGCACAGCATTTACTGTTAGACACCCACCATTCACATACACATAGAAGAAAAACATCTTAGCTGACCCATGTTGAGAGTACACCTCAGGATGACTCCATATTGTAGTTTGCTGTGGCTAATTACCATCTTAATGGAATGGGCACTTAGAATTTACAATGTTGATCTCATAAGCTTCAGGCAATGATTTTGTACAGGTCGTTTATTGTTGCAGTGAGGTAATATTTGTTTGGCTGTGCCCATACAAACAACAAACATGTCTGAAAATGTGCAGGTGTTATAGTGTATAATCAACTGAGACAACACGGTCCACATATCTTTGTTTGACTGATGTTTATGATTCTGCTTTGTGTCTTTTCTGTGACTTAGAACAACTTAGAGCAGCTATGAGGTTGAGTCTGTATCTGGGTTCAGTGCGTGTCTCCTTTACGTAGCCATGCAATACATGTCACTCCATCTCTGTCTTGACTCTTCTGTCTTTCTCACTTGCACCGTCTTTCTTTTTCTTAAAACCAGTCAGCCATAGAGTGGACACAAGGGATGATCTGTCAGAACAGCTCTGAGATGGAAAGGACAAGATGTCCACTGAATATACCATGCCACGGCATGCTGTAATTGCTGCTACATGTTATTCAGGATTATTGGAAGAGGCTCAGCTTAGGCTTTTTGAACTTGGGCATATAACAAATGATCCATGCAGACAGGCACAGAAAGGCATGCAACTTATGTACTTGCTGACTCACTTGCGAAAAAAAGAAATAAAAAAAATCTACTCGCTGTAAAAGATAAAGATGCACATACCCTTGTCCTTTCATAATTACACAGATAGATTTGTTTATGCTGCTTTAGCCCATTCAGGATGTACTGCAGACCTGCATTTCATAGTTTATTTCACTTCAGTAAGCAGCCATAAGTTTCTGTTCATTTTGAGGTAGTATAAAAATCCATTTTCAATGGCTTGAACATTGTTGAGAATATCACAGGCAACATGAAATCACCTTTATTAATTAATCACGCACATTAATTTTGTACTGTCATGCTATTTCACACAGGGAACTGGATGGATGTGTTTTTTTCTTTTTCTTTTTTAAACTGGCTGTCTATGGCCAGGAAACATAAACAAAAAGGCTCTGTTAATCCCCAGTGCTTGAAAGACAAAATTCAAATAGCAACAAGAATGCATTATCACATGACATTGCTATCAGACAGGTTCGATGCTTTAGAGCATGAATTCTGCAAAACTCTGCCTGCATATGAACAGGGAGAGATCACTGAAGGCAACATGTATGGATAAATAAGATATTGACATACTTCCCATTTTATTATGGAAAAAAAAATGAAAGCAGTCTTTTAAATGCAAAAGAAAAGGGTGTCTCATTCACTTTCAGCATGCACTGATAATGCAAAACATAAGCGTATATAACTTAAAACAGAGCTTGTTTATAGTTTCTAGGAGTAGCTCGTCATCCTGTACTGAAAAGAATCACGTACAAACTTTGCCGTGCTTTAAAAACTGCTATGCTTTGGCTGTAATGAAGAAGAAAAACATGCAAAATCACTGATAAATATGATCACTGTAATAAGTCTGAGGCAGCAGTCATTTACCTTTATTAGAGAAACACAGAAAAAATGTCTTCGTATATAAAAGCAACCACCATAGTTGCAAAATCTCCTACTTATGTGTTTCCACAGAACACCAATCCCCTCCAGACACCTCCCATTACATTGCTTCGACCATTATTCCCATTTAGTATTGCACAGGTTTCCACAAAGTGACATCCTTTTCCCATTAAATATTCCCAGAGCAACGTTTGCTTCCCCGAAAGCTTCGTAATTTGCACAAGGAGTTGTTTTTCAGAGCAAAACACTCGGGTCAGCATGTACTTGGTTCAGCTTGTCGTTTGGACAGGTTTAACACATCTGATCTTTTCCTGCTGTTCACCTACTACATTTTGTTGCATCTGTCTCTCCCATAGTTTAGCCCAGCACACATAATAGCAAACTGCATGAGGAATGGATTATGTGTTTCCTTGGAAATTCTATAGCATAAGCAGCACAAGTTTTACCTCAGCACTGATACCTTATCTTTATGCTAATAATTCATGACCATACATTCATGTTCTAAATCTAAAACAGGATTTTCACTGTCTCCCGAAAACAGCTGTACATGCGTGCACAAACACACTTGCAAACACTGAAAGTCTGGTAAGGTTTCCTTTTTTGTGTCAGGCTTTCGAGATAAGACTACTTAGGAAATGCATTTGCACTGACTTCATTTAACATGATGAGCTTCTTTTTCTTTTTTTAATAGAATTTAGCTCAAAAAGAACAAAGGGAACTGGAAGAACACCACAGAGCATGGAAGCTTTACGCTGGTGAGGACATGCATTCGCATCAGCAATTTTATGAATAGTAATTAACTGAAAATTTGAACATGGTAAACTCATAATTGAAAACAACAACAGCACAGTGTCCTCTTTAATCTCCCAACTAGAGTGATTGACAATATATACAGGGATAATTGCTTTTTTTGATATGCTGTAGCATTTAGTAATCATATTTGGAAAATCAGCTGCAACTACAAGCACTGACTTTAAAGTAGCACATGGCTCGTGTTATTTTCAGCACTACCTGGCTGGGCTGGAGGATTTGCTATTAATGATTGCAGCACAATGAATATAGTGTAAGGGGAACACCTGTGGCCTCCGCTCTTTAGCTTTCCAGCTCTGCTCACTTATGCAGGTTGTATCTTGTGGACTTGTGTCAGTGGAATCAGAAATGCTCTTTAGCCACAGCTCCAATAATGCCCTCCACGATATCAAATAACCACAGATGTCAAGGGGCTACTCTTTTTTTTCTTTTGGCAGGAATTTTTTTAACCAGAGCCTGGTATGACTCATAGACATCAAGTGCTATGCTGTTGATCATAAGGCAAAACATTAAAGGAAAAAGATGTCTTCTTGGCTTTTCCTGAATAAGAAACATGGGTTGTGCCCTTATCCATCACAAGTGATTTGAAATGTTTGCTCAGAAATGCCCATCCGTCATTGCTGCAAACTTGCAACCATCCTCAAGACTCAAAGATAGTCGAGAATAGATTCCTTGCTCACATTATCACCTTCCTAATCCGCTCACAGTGTCAGCCTTTTGCTATCACTCCTTGTCAGCTCTGCATTGTTGTACTTTTCAGCGTGACTTGTGTTTCTGTGCGGGTGTGAGGCAGTGCGGACTGATGTCTGAGGGTTTGGAGGAGAGCAGGTTTGAGAGAAGTGAAGAGGATAATGTAGAGAGGAGCAAAAATATAAACCTCAAACTGATCCTCTAAGTCTTTCTAAGCTGCCTGAAAAATAGAAAGCAAATCTGAGCGGAGGACGACATTTCTGGTTCTCTCTGACAGTTGTTTAAGGGTGTAAATTTTAAGACCTTCTACACATCTGTTTAAACTCGCAGGGTAATCAAAACATGAAGTAGATGCGCGAAAAATGAAATAAACCGAGAGCAACTTATTTTTGTGCCGTTTTGCATAAGCTTTGGTGCAAGCTACGAAGGCAACGAAGAAAAAAAATCAATAAAATGGCCCATTGGTAGTCTTAAGACCTATTCTAGAAAACACAGAGTCTAGGGTAATTGGCAGAGGAACATTACCAATTATTGGATAACTGAGTCACATTTATTATCCTGCCACAGTGCACAGTGCATTCCAAATATCTGATTTAGCCAAAGGAGATTGCTCAAACCCAAAAGCCATTTATTTAGTGCCCAATACTCAGGAGTGCTTCCAAAAAAAGAGTCTGGCACGTGACATCTAACAGAAGATGACAAATAATTAACAAGTGTTTATGTGTGTGTGTGTGTACGGTGCTGTGCCTGTTAAAGAATACAGCACTCGCTGGTGTGCATGACACTTCTTTGCTATGAATTGTTGTTGTTGTTGTTGTTGTTTTTTTCTGGGAGCCATTTCACACTTCCCTGTCAACCATTTCACATTGAATTAGGTCATGAGGGCTCTGAGTTCAGAAGTGGATGCTGTGCTCTTACGCAGCTGAGAACTCTCTTATTAATGCGGTCTGAAGAGACATCTGAACGATTAACTCCGCACAACATTTTCACTTGGAATACGAGTCAAAATTACAGAGTGCGCAAAAAAAAACGTCCGTCCATCTCTGTTTGCCCTTTAAAAAGTCACCTGATTCTTGTGTGAACGCCATTTCCTCACTCTTTGTGGTGGAAATGAGATGCAAGGTTGGTCATTAGCGGATGATAATGAGGTGAAAGAGACAAACAACCTAAGCCCTGTTGGTTTTTCTAATATTAATAATTAATTTGCGATTAAGTGGCTAATTGGAGTTTAAAGGTCAATGTCGTCGAGAATGCCATGGATCTTCGAAGACAGGAGGGAGGTGGGGGAGAGACAGAGGGAGACAGTCCAAGAGACTGTTGACAGTAATCCCAGGTGCTCTCCTGTTACTGTGACAGCTCTCCCCCTTCCTGAGCTATCCTCCCCAGGCGACATTGCCTTTGTGTGCTGAGGACAGCAATTCGGTTACACCAGCACCTGGGCATCTGCCCTTTTGCCATTGAGAGTTAGCAAGTTCTCAAAATGGAGTGGCATATCATCAAGACACAGCAGAGGTTAACAAGAGGGGAGAGGGGGATGTCTATCGCACATGTTCGTTGTTCTTATCATCGGAAAGGGAACATATTTGTGTTTTGTGTGGTTGAGATTAGAAACTATACGTTGTAAATGGTCCATTAAGTGTTTGTAACGTTGGCTTGTAGGTGAGCTCAGTATAATAAAGCTACCTTGAGCAGGTCCTTTCTGATCGCCAGTCTGTTGCAGAGCTTCTTGTCTTGGCATTGATTTATCACGCTTATTATGCCTCAGATTATTCTCACGCTCCATCCATATCACAGTCAGAACTCATTTGTTTCATGGTGCTTGATGTAAATACAATGGCTAATTCAGTTTCCCGAGTATGCAGGTTCGAAGGTGCTTCCACATAAAAGTTCTGGCAAATAGGGAGAATTAAAACACTCGAAAGGGAATGAGATGAGGACAGTAACAACCGTCTTCTTTTCATTTTTCTCCTCCTGCCTCCCGTCTCTGGCCCAGTAGCCATCTCCTGTAGATGTGACCTGCTCATCGCTGGCATTAATGAGGCAGGTTACTGTCACAGTCACATCTGAGCTTAGTGCTTGTAATATCTGCCATGTCTGTGTTCTGGCTAATGTTATCTATGTTCGTAGGCCTGTCATGGCTAAAGTTGACTTTTAAGAACAGTCAGGGTTCAGGTAATTGCTGCAACGAATTAATTCAGGCCTGAAATGTGAATTCACACTGTGGCCTACAACTGCAGCACCACTTAAAGAACAGTCTCACGTTATCCAGTCACATGATAATTTGGCTAATTATGACTAATCTTGAAAGAAACTCAGCTTGAACCTTTATTTTTGATTCATCTACTTTCAAAAATTGGTATATATTTGACGCTTATTTGAAAGCACCATTTTCTTTTATTAAATATTTCAAGAGTGAATTGATGCGATACAGCCTGGTACAAGATGTTGTCGCATATAATCGCTTGAGGGGGACAAGAGGATTTACTATAGAATCCAAAAAATAGTTGAATAGGGAAATGTGCGAGCATTATTTAAAAGGCAGGACTGAGAGACAGATGGAGTTGTAGTAATTACAGAATATAGGCCAAGGTCTTTTCTACAATCGCACATCTTTTTATATGCAAATCCCTGACAATTGTCTTAGAATGGTCTTAAATTCAGTCATTTACAGCAGCATAACCATGTTTTGACCTTATTAAGGCTCATAGAAAGGGGATAAGAAAGAATTGGAATTACCAGATTCAATTTACCCTCCATTTCTTTTCATATCTGGCTAAATCTGAGTCACAAATGTCCTTCTGCTTTTGCAGCAACCTTACAAATTGAAATCTATTTCTGGTGCAGAAAGGACCTCTCTTATGCTCCCTCCTTATGTACTGGAGTCCTTGACATTTGTCAGCTTTCCTTCCCTAACAAACACTGTTCTTCTGAATTGGCCCTCACTCATAGAAATCACTGAAGCCAAAAAGTGCTTACATCATAAACACTGGGCATCAAACTCACAATAGAGGAGCAAGGTGCCGTTTTGTGTGGCAGAGATAAGAGTTTTAATTATTCAAGTATTTGTTAAAGAGTATAGAGGACTAGCTAGATTTAAACGACACGCTGAGGTGGTTTGTGACACATAATGCACGCGGCGAATGCTTATAACACGTTAGTATTGTGCTGCATTGCAACTCCAGCCTGCTTAACTGTTGTTGCTGTGCCTTTTTTTGGCAGAGGTGTGGCTGGGAAGACTGTACTTTAGGATGGGGGAGTTGAAAGAGTACAGAGGACTTGTGAAATTGGGAGCAGGTTGTTTTACATTCCAATCACCTTGATCCTGCTGGAATTCAGTTGTGCATTTTAATGAAGCAGTTTCCTTTGCACGTGGCACCGGATAAAATCCAGGTGCCTTTCTGTTTAAGATGAAACTGATTTGAAACAAGCTGCTCTTGAAACATCTCTTTGCTGACCATCATTTTGACACATCAAAGGGACAAATATCTCAACATTGCATTCTAAAAGCAAAGGCCATTTTCTATAAAAACACTTTCAGATATGGATTTTTCTTTCTTTCTTTCTTTCTTTCTTTCTTTCTTTCTTTCTTTTTTTTTGCCTGGGCAGCGCAGAAGCATATTTTCTTTTGGGATTATAATGGTAAGCAAAAGGGGAAAGCTCAGAGCTGTTTTTATGAGGTTTCCACCCATCTGCTGTGGTTGGCAAGGGACCTTGAAGAGAAGGCTGCATCCTGCTTTGCCCGCAGTCAAAAAAAGAGAGAAGAAGAAATAAAAAAAACTGTCAGGCTAATAGAAAGCCACTACCATGTATGCTGTGTCTTGTAGATGCTGCTTCCAGTCAAGGCCTCAATCACACACTGCTCAATTCCCATGGGAGACCCGGGAACACAGAGATGCCACAGTCTGACAGTGAATACTGCAACTGCTGTGCCCCAACACCCCAGTATAACATCACTGTCTAAGCTGTGTGTGCACTTCTGACAGCTCCAGCTCTTGCTAAAACTACAAATCTCTTTATTCCCTTGAAGGCCAAGAACAGCCTATAGTTTGCCCTCAGCAATCATGCTAATATGTCCCCAGTCCGAATACACAGACACGCCTGACATTAACGCATTGTTTAGAAATAGAGCGTAATCTAAAGAGTAAATATAGCAGATGTCATCTGCTGCCGGCTCTCCGATGAAACAATAAACAGAACACGCTGGTGGAAAACGGACTTTTTCTGTTGCTGAGCTGGGGTTACATATGATTTATGAACCGCCACTGCGGTAACAATTCTATGTAGGGGGGGATTGATAGTGTTTGGTACTAAAACTCCTCCGGCTGGGACATTAACTTAGCAGATTTGTCCCTGTCTTCACAAGCAGAGCCTTGTCAATTATTTAAAAGAGCAAAACAACAGCACAGAAAAGACAGCACTTGGTGTGTGGAGCTCATTTACACATCTCTATTCCCAGAAGTCTGCTCATGCATTTAGGCCATAATAATTTGGTCTTTCATCCCTATGTGTCTATCTGCTAATTCACACCATTTCCAATGTGGGTCCCTTCGTCCCTCAAAGACGAGGGCATCAAGGGAAAACAAAGAGGTACTGAGGAGAAGGTAAGAAAAAAAAACTATTATTAAAGACTTGCTTAGTTGCTCACTTCACAGGAGCAGAAAGAGGCAGACAACTTCATTATAGTAAGTGAGCGATCCAGGGCCAAAGAGAGAAGGAGAGAAAGCGCAAAGACAGGCATTAAGGTCCGTCAGGGCTCTAATGGAAGAAGCAGGTTTTTTGTGTCACAGCTGCACTCTCCAATGACGGATGGAGAGGTTAACAGTCACTATGAGTTAGGTAGCCCGGTGCACAACATCCTCAGGAGCTACATGACAGACAAATCCCTCTTAAAGCCAGCCAAACTGACACTTTAGGTTTTAACCCATTGTGATAATAAACTGTAGCCGGGCCACTTTGCCCCCCATGGCATCTGTTATGCAGCAAAATATGCATTGTTTCAACATTTCTGAGAAATGTCATGCATTGTCTTTAAGGGACCTCAAAATTTACCAAAGCAGTCGAAGGTAGGTGCTTATATGCACTGGTAATAAAGCAGATCTCTAACCAAATACATTCACAGGTCGTGTTGCTGTGGAAGAAACAGAAGTTAATAGATTCAATGACATTGTCAAAAAAAGAACAAAAACAGAAAGAACTGATGGGATGGAGATTGGGTAGATGGAGGGAGTGGGGGGGGGGGGGGGATGTCTAGGGGATTTTGTGAGCCTAAGATGGTATCATTGACATGAAAAAACAGTTGACCCCTAAAACTGATGCGCATTTCCATGGACCAGGGCACGTGAGACTGTTCTACTGAAGACATTTATTACAAACATGTGCTTATATGCAATGCTAGAAACCAGGTAATAAACATTAAAACTCGTGCACTAAAAAGTGCACACTGCTCAAAGACATTGAGGTGGGTGTGTTAAAGTCATATGTAGAAGATGTTATAATGGAGCATTTTGATGAGGTGTGTGAATACCTTTTTTAATTTCAGTCAAAAATTTTCACTTCAAACTTATTTATCTAAGCTCTATTGCCATTCATCTATCCATCCATGCATTTTGTGCCACTTATCCAGGTCCAAGTCATGGGGCAGCAGTCTAAGCAAGGATACCCAGACCACCTTCGCCCCAGCCGCCATCTTTCAGCTAGCCTTTAGATGTTCCAAAATCAGTTTGGAGAATAATTTCTCTTGGATGTCGTGGGCCTCCACCTGGTAGCACAGAAACCAGAAACACCTTACATGCACAGGAGGTGGAAAGGAGGTGTCCCAGCCAGATGCCCAGGTGTTTGTAGGAGTCTTTTCTCTTAGTTTATCAAATACATGCTGCTCTTATGGTATCACTAAAGCAGCAGAATAGGCACGAGTATATTCAAAGTTGAGAGAGCTCAGCGCATTTACAACAGCAGCAGTAACTTCATTATTTATAACTATTATTAATCATTGCCAGCACAAAGTCAGACTGGATCAAGCCCTATAAAAGGGGATCAAAGGCAACTATTGGCTTTAGTCTTTAGCGTAAAATGATTAAACTATAGGACAACCTTTTTGTTTATTTTAAATGTTTTTCAATCAAATCTTCTGTTTTCCATATAGTTTTCTACACTTTTATGAAAACTAAGCACATATTACTGTCAGGCAAGGTGTTTCATTTAATTTCACTTTGGTTATTTTGAGTAAAAAAGAAAATTTTTAATACTCCACAATTTGATTTACTTGATGCATTAGGAGACTTACAAAATGCATTGCCATCATGCATAAACCTCAGGTAGCATTGTAAAAGTGATACCCATAAACAAAGGCAAAATAACTTGGATACTCTTAGTTATTCGACAGGAAAATTAGATTTTGATTTCTTAGGGATCAAAGAACATAAAAAATATTTCCTAATCATCTTAATAATCATTTTCCAATTTTTATTTTTCTACAAGTAAGTTTGCTGCTTTCACGTTTACAAGAAAAAAAACTTCAAGTGATAACTTGAGCAAATAAATAATATATAGAAAGCCACTAAAACTTTTTTAACTGCACTGGATGGATTGATTCATTTCAACCAAGTGAGTGTTGATTATTTGCTTTGTTGTATAAGAATAATAAGGACGTTATGGCACCTGAACTCAACTAATTTGTTTCTTTGATTAACCAGATGCTCACCTCTGCCATCCTCTGGATGTGACCAGAAAATAATGAAACAATGACAATGCTCTTTGTTCTTTATGATTCAGTTTGAGACTTATCATAAGGATTTATGACACAATGTTCTTAGCCAAAACAACTACTCTTAACAAGATTAAAAATGCTTTACATACCTTCAGCCCAGTTCTGTCGTTGACTCTCTTCTTGCGGGCTCTTTCATTATTGCTTTTGTTGGCATACCCAATTTTTATGGCAGTCAACATAAGCTGGCACATCTAGTGTGTCCCTGTGTTTTAGGCAGCTTTATTGTGCAGCTCTTTCTGCAGTTTGGCTTCTTTGGTATTCAGATTCATTCCCTGCAGAGAACTTTGCAGAGAATTATTATTAGTAAAAGTGGCATCCATTAAAAGAAAAATGATTTTCCTTATTTTTTATTGTTTTTCTTTTTTCTGCTTAATTAAACAGCACAGAAACAACGTGCTCTTTACAATAGTCATTTAATTTGTAGGGAAGTAAATAGTGACAAAAAAGCCTCTGAAAAGGGAGAAAGATTACCTTTCAGTAACCCCTCCCTTTTCTAGAAGGAGAGCACTCCATCAGACCTATGTTTATTTCCAAATTTCACACCTTGTTTATGATGTTAATATCATCCTTTTCCCAAAGTCTCCACGCAGGACTAGCAACATGATGTGGCAGTGAGAAGAAAGCGCACCCACATCCCAATCTGTCAGCGCCCCTCACAACAGGCCCTGCCACACACATGCACACACACAGCACTGCTTTGCATCTGTCTCTTAGAATGCATACATTTAGTTGGTTTCTCATCTGTGCATGGTGCCTCAGCTTATGAAACCATGAGATGATGGCGCTATTATCCTGTTGATCGGAACAGCTCTTGGCACTGTGTGGGAGAAGTTGGGCGATCTGGCTGCAGGTGTACACGCACATGCACGCACATGCATATGTACGCTCTCTGTCTTGCGCTCTCTGTTGGAGTTTCACACTACTGTTGCTACATCCGTGTATGTATGAGCCCTCTTCAGCTCTCTGCCTCCCACCTAGCAGGTGCAAGCACTTCTATAGAACTAAACAGCTCCAGTTTTTTTCTCTCTACGGACTATTCATCTACTTATCGTGAACCACGTAGTCATCCTGAAGGATGTGATATTATCACGCATGTGGGAAACCAAACAGTTTGTACTATCAAGTTTGTGTGTGTGTGAGTATTCACAATTGAAATTGCCCATAGGTGCAAACAGCTGTCTCTTGCCAGCTGGAATAGGGATGGATGGACTGTTTTAGTAAAGAATTAGTAGACAATACAACTAGAACATAATCCTTTAAAAGCAAATATGTTACCTGAGATCATTTTGTTGTAGCAAGTTGTCCTTAGCGTTCTGCCTTGTGACTCTAGTTTGTGGTATTAAAGATAGTATGAAATGTTTGCAGAAAACCTCTTAAGAATGGATTCTTGATTATTATAAGCTGAAATTCACATGGTAGAAAAATGAGAGACATTCTAGAAGTCAAAGGCATTGAAAACCAAATAATCCCGATACCTAATGGCAGTCAGGGTGCCGTTCCCTAGCCAGAAGAGGTCAGTGCGTCCCTCAGTGGTAATGCCTTCCCAGACAATCATTGATCCACCACCAAAAACCAGTCATTCTGAACGATGTTACAGGCAGCATAACGTTCTCCAAGTTTCTCCAGAACTCTTCATGTCTATCAGATGCGCTCAGGGTGACCCTGCTCTGAGCTGTGAGAGGAACAGTGGGCCAGTGATGGACCTGCCAATTTTGGTATTCTATGGCAAATGCCAATTGGGCACCACAGCGAAGGCCAGTGAGCATAGGGCCCATTACAAGACACTGGGCCCTCAGGCCACCTGCATGAAGTCTATTTCTTATTGTTTTGTCAGAAACATTCAAACCTGTGGCCTGCTGGAGGTCATTTTGTAATTCTGGCAGTGCTCATCCTGTTGCTCCTTGCACAAAGGAGCAGATGCCTGCCCTGTTGATGGGTTAAGGACCTTTTACAGCCATTTCCAGCTCTTCTAGAGTAACTGCCTGTCTCCTGGAATCTCCTCCATGCTCTTAAGACTATGCTGGGAGACAGAGCAAATCTTTTGGCAATGGCACATATTGATGTGTCTTCCTGGAGGAGTTGGATTTCCTGAGCAACCTCGGTAGGGTCCAGGTATCACTTTATGCTACTAGTAGTGACATTGACCGTAGCCAAATACAAAATTAATTTGAAAGTAGTAAGAAAAGATCAGGAGGGAAAAGCGTTCCTGTTTAGAGTCTCATCCTTGCCCCTGTAGTGCACATGTTGTCAACAGTATTTCATTAACACCAAAGCATTAACAACACTCTCTGCTACTTAACTGACGAGATCAATGTCCCAGAGGTTTATTTGACTGGATGCTATACTCTGATTAAAAGGGTTCCTTTAATTTTTTTATTAATTTTTTTTGGAGGGGGGTGGATGGGTATATTTTAAGACCTTGTAATGAAATACAGACAGAACCCAAGTTATCCAACTGAAAATAACAAACCCTGTTCTAGCGTCGTTTAAATGTTTTTTTTTAACCCTGTGTCTGACATAAATCATAGCACATTTTTGTCAAACTGATTTCATAATTTACACTTCAGAAAACTTCGACTTTTTTATGAGTACAGCAGTTGTTGTAACTTAAGACAGAAGTAAGTAATGGACTTGTTCTATCCTTGTTTGTGCAAATTAGTCTCCTGTCTTGAGAAGCAACAAGTACGCAACATCTGTCTGGGTTGCTGATGATTCATTGCTCGGTCGGCTCCCTCGTTCTGCAGTCAGCTCAGTCCTGCTGTGTGTATTCGCTCCCTCTTTGGCTTATGATTAATAGGACACGTCTAAGAAGTGTGCTTGTGTGTTAGCATTTGTGTTTTTAGACTTGTGCTGGGCAAAGAAAGTGTTGTTCCCTGAAGAGTCTGTCGGAACATAAAGGCCATGACCTCTCAGCACCAGTTCTGTGACCCCCACATTTCAGCACGCTCAGCCCCTGCAGCCCTTTAAACACTCACAGATCCAGCTTATCTCCAGTCACAACAATAAACAAGGTATTGTTGAAAGAAGATAGAAGTATTAACAATGAAGCAGGCAAGGTGTTCTTCTTCTTCTTCTTCTTCTTTTTTCTTGTCTGATCCTTGAGGAAAAGTGTTTTTTGTCTGATCCATCACCTCTTGCTGACTGCAAGAATTGCTGGTACTTTTTCATTCTGAATGCAGATACAAAGGAACAGACTAAACACGTAACAGAGGTCACGGAAATATATTTTGTCACAACCGCACGCACACACAAACATTATTACAAAAAGCATCCAGAAATTTGCTTTCTTTCTTTTGATTCTAGTTGTTGTTGTCCGATACACAAAGAGATAGCCGTTAACGCGCCATTACAATCTTATCCAGACAGACAGCCATCAAAAGACAGGACGGCAGACATACCAAGTGGTGGTATTTGAAACAGGACAGCATCAACACAAATGATCGGATCTCACCGCAGCATTTCCTCTTTCCTTCTGGCAGGGATTGTGTGTGCCGCCTCAAAATGAATAATTAATGTAAATTGGAATTGTTAGCAAGAGTGGCAAAATCACAAGGGCTCTAACTAATTGGCAAAATGTTTTTTCCACTCTCTACCTTCTTGCCAGTGGTAAGAAATTAAGAATACCGGGACTCAATGAGATGTTGTTTGGGCCAAGTTCGAGTGAAGCAGAAAAAAAAAAATCGAATGGCCCAATTAATTTGACACAAACTTCATTTAGAATTTGACTTGTCTGATAAATTTCTTGTTCAAATTGAAAGATTAAACCACATTAATTGTAAAAGTTCTCAATTATAGTTTGGTGGCAAAATGTGTCCTTAGGTACAGACATAACATAGTCCATCACCCACAAAGAAAATAAATGCATATTTATACACTGATCTTTTTTTATTTGTAAAAAAAAAAAAAAAAAAAAAAAAGCCTGATTCCTAGCCATATCTGTGCAAAAATATAAACATGAATGAGCCAAGACCATATATACAGCTAAAAGATATTTCTATACTCTGACATAGTACTATAGCGTAACCATAAAGCAGTAATTTAGACATACTGCCCAGATTGCTAGTTTTTATACAGTGTTGGATTCTGTTTCTCCCTGTCATTTCTTTGGCTTCCTTGCTTGCTGCAGAATTTTTTCTCCTCTATTCATCCTGAATTATTAAAAGGTGTTGTGATTCCCAGTATGATTGTGAATCTGGGGCTGCAGCTCTCAACTGCGCAGTCACATTTGCTTGTTTTTCTCTCTCCTCACAGTGCTTTCTCCGTCTTTCCTCGTGCTTTCTCGCTTGGTTCACGAGCCAGAGCGTGATGATGCAGTCTCTACACCCCAAATCTCACCTTCAAGGGCAAAGGGGGAAGGGGGGGGGGGGGGGGGGGGGGATTTTAGATGATGAACACTCCGAAAGTCGTGTCAGCCCTCATCTACGGGGCAAGTGTTTTTCATCTGGATCTGTATTCAGGTCAGGGTGCTTTTCACAGGGTAGCGGAAAAGGAGGGAGGGATATTTTTCTTTCCCATCATGCACCAGCAGTAGGACCCAAATTGGCACAGGGGGTTGGACAGTTTCTCCAGGGATAAGCATGCTGTCTCTTGCCTGATTCCCTCTGAGGGAAATCTGCCAGGGACGTCCATTCACAGCAGCACACATGTCCGTTGTCTCCTCAAACCTAACCAAAGACCCAAGAGACCAACACGTTCTTCCTCCCACAGCTGACCTGTCACCATAGCCAGTGACCCCGCCTCTTTTTCTTTCTTTTTTTTATGCTCCTTCAGATTCCAGTTGCTGCCAGACTTGATGTGCCAGTGACTCTGGCACTGAGAAAAACCACAGTAGTTGCCCTGTGAAAAGGTTATGAAAACAGCTGCTGGCAAATGAAAGATTCATGCAGTGTTACCATATATTTGAGTATCCCTGCCTCATCCTCTCCCTCTGTCTCATTCTCCTTCTCTCTTTCTGGATGATGCACAGATGACACACCAGTCAGTACAGCACTTGGGTCTGTGGCTCTTTTGTCTCTGATCTGTGGGAGAATATTAATGTAGTGTGTGCTGTCTGAGATGGATCAAACTATTCAGTAAAAAAAGGAGGGATCTTTATCTGAGTCCACAAGCAGTGGGTTGTAGGGATTTTAATGTGGCACAGCCTGGATGTACACTCTAATAGGACAGTGTGGAAAACATGAGAGGGATCCTTAGAGAGCAAGTTAGAGGAAGATATGGAGAGAGTTAGATATGGATGGCTAAAGGAGCTTTTTCTATTGCTGAAAGCATTACTAGCTAGTTGAGTTACTGAATTTGAAGCTTTTTTTTTTTTCTTTCTTGCATTCAGTTCCTGGCTGTAGCTCAGGTAGTAGAGCTACCTGCTAATCGGAAGGTTGGTGGTTCAATGTTAGATAGAAAGCACTTATGTAGAAAGAGCACCGAAAATAAAGTGCTTGTGTGAATGAGGCAAGTTGTATAAAGCGCTTTGAGCGCTCAGAGCAGTAAAGCGCTATATAAAAACCAGTCCATTTACCATCTGTGTTGCTCCCAGAGTACATGCATGCAACTCCTCAGAAAATGTTGCACTGTAACGGATGTTCACCATTTAATGAGCTCAAGATGTATCTGGGAAGAACATAGAATAGCAACATAAAACTCAGACAGCTTTGTAAAACTGTGTGAGACAACCATCTAAAGTAAACTAATTGCTTAATTAAAATACTCAGCAAGCCCATGAGTATTAGATTGCAACGTTCTGTAACGCACCAAAATGATTATACTGTACTATTCTGTAAGTCTGACATGAACTAGCACCCTCTTCAAACAGACACTTGATCTTCAATCTCATGTGGTTTTCTTCATACAAATCCTGCCTTGGTCCTTGAAAGTAAGATTTCTTTGACATCAGAAATATCATTTTTTGAAGAAAGCACAAAAACAACAAAAACAACTATTCCTCCAACACGTTTTGTTTTTGTTTTTCTGCTGTTTTTTTGTAGACCACTGTCCCAGGCTGAGGTTTATGAAGGAGTAAAGATGGCACTCAGGAATAAAAAGTGAAAATTAAAAGTTCACTGAAAAGAAATGTTAATTAAAAATGACCAATTAAAAATTATATTGCCAAATGTAACTTTAATTAATTAATGTGATTAAATTCCATCCATCCATCCAAGATAAGATAGGGTCTCTAAGAAAAGAGTATGGATGGATTCAGTATGTTACAGTACACAGTATGCATGCATGCTTTCAGCGCTCTAAAGGTCATAAGCATGGTTTCTGCCCTAAAAGAACGGGTGCCAATTTAAAATATAAATCACATTTGCTTGCTTAAGTGCTCAATATTAAAGATATTTTACAAAAACGCAGAGGGAATAAAGTTAACATTAAAGGCTGCAGGGATTATTAATAGTGGTTTAATGAGGCAGTAGGTAGATATTGTGGGACTATGTAGCCCAGAGTGCCTTAGAGTGGAGTCCTTTTTTTCCAATCAATGTATGGTAATGAGCGAGAAACAGAGTTTGTCCAGCAGAAGGATTGGAATATGAGTACAGGGTTACAGGTTGTTAGGGCTGCTACAGTAAGGAATTGGCAACATAATGATAATGATTGTAAAAGACCACCGAAAGACTGAGGCTCCTTGTAGTATGCACCTGTGGTATTACTTATAATGAAGTAGCAGGGGACTGGGCGATAGAGTAAGACAAAGGAGGGTGTTTTTAGCTGTGATATGTCATGAAACGTTTCATTCTTGTAGTGGGAATTGCCTGTGGCTTAACTATTTTGAGTGATAATCAACAGGCTTCTCAGACACTGCCATGCATTTACTGTAGTCTTTCATAGCAATATTAGATAGCATCTATTCTCGCTAGCTGCCAAAGGCATATTAATGTGAATACATTCAGCCTCTGCGCACATAATCACACCCCGGGAGGAGCAGAGGCTACCGAGATAAATCATCAGAGGACCAGCGAAATCAGAGCTCTGCAATGAAATCCAGTGGTCTCTCCTCCCCAGAGCGTGCCTCCAGGCCTGGATGTGTCCACACCGAGACAGTCTGTGATCAGCTTCAGTGCAGAGAAGACTATGTGGTGGTTGGAGTGGAGGCAATTGCAGATGGACATAGTATAAAAGTGGTGCAGAATAGAAAGGCAACATATGAAACCCTCCGTTTTTTGCGCTTAAAAATTTCTGTATAACTCTGCACTGTAAAAGCATTTAAAAACGATATCTTTCTTTTTTATGGGTGTTATTCAAGCTTCTCTCCATTGATCGACACTCTTGTCTTAAGTTAGCTCCCTCTTCTCTGCCTACCACCATCTCAACCGCCCCTCTTTTTTTATTTTGTCTCCCACACTATCATCCACTGCACTTTTCAGAGTGGAGAAAACTCTTGTTTTGACAGCTATGATAGCTGACTAAATGTCATATGTCTGTTCGAAAAGGTTCTGTGTAACATTTGAATTTATTGCACTTAGTTTCATTCTTCCTCCTATGCTGGGTTTTTGTGTGTATAGGTCGGCTCAGTGTGTGCATTTTGGCTACCGTTTTGTGTGCTTGTCCCTTGTCTCATCGTGAATACATGAACAATAATTTGTATCTATGCATGTTTGAAGCTCAATTACAAATGGGTTCTTGTTTAGAAAGATGAATGTGGATTCTGTGATTTCTGCCTGCAGTGTTGCTGCAACCATTTTTGCTGTTTGTTCACGAGCAAGTGTAACCTTCCCTACAAAATAAATCAATCAAAAACAACTCTATTGTGTGCGTGTCACACAATCAAGTTTAATGTAAGCACAATAGGCAGTTTAAATTCACACTCTTTGATGTGTCATGGGGGACAAGTTTAAAAGAAAAGGACTAAAGTGGAATAAATTATTTAGAATTCATGGCAAATAAACATGTACTCACTGTTATTATAAACATAGCCACCCCTTCACTCATCAGGCCTTGAGGAAGCATTAGAGAACTATACCTACTGACATTAGTGAAGAGGAGGTATGTGTAATGTATGTCGGGAACAGCCTTTTAAAAAAAAAAAAAAAAAACTGAATATATTGATGTACATAAATATCAGATGATAGAAGGCATGTTTAAGTAAAATCAGATCATTGCTATATATATATATATATATATATATATCCAGGCTGTGTAAAGATGCTGCAGAGACAATCCAGCACATAACAGCAGGGTGCAAGATACTAGCAGGCAAGGCATACATGGAACCCCATAACCAAGTGGCCGGCATAGTGTACAGGAACATCTGTGCCGAGTATAACCTGGAAGTCCCGAGGTCAAAATGGGAGATGCCCCCAAGGGTGGTGGAGAATGACCGAGCTAAGATCCTGTGGGACTTCCAGATACAGACGGACAAAATGGTGGTGGCTAACCAACCGGACATAGTGGTGGTAGACAAACAGAAGAAGACGGCCGTAGTGATCGATGTAGCGGTTCCGAATGACAGCAATATCAGGAAGAAGGAACACGAGAAGCTGGAGAAATACCAAGGGCTCAGAGAAGAGCTCGAGAGGATGTGGAGGGTGAAGGTAACGGTGGTCCCCGTGGTAATCGGAGCACTAGGTGCGGTGACTCCCAAGCTATGCGAGTGGCTCCAGCAGATCCCGGGAATAACATCGGAGATCTCTGTCCAGAAGAGCGCAGTCCTGGGAACCGCTAAGATACTGCACAGGACCCTCAAGCTCCCAGGCCTCTGGTAGAGGACCCGAGCTTGAAGGATAAACCGCCCGCAGGGGAGTGCTGGGTGTTTATATATAGATGTATATATATATATAAAACAGTAAGAGCTATTAACTGGCATCCAAAAGGCTCACCTCAGGTGCATCTCCAACAGTAGTTGGAGATGCAGAAAAAAAAACATTTTATATCACTAATTGCTATTTCAAATTCTGTTTTATTATATTGAAAATGTTCTGACACCGTTTGGTTATATTTTCTGGCTACTAATCCAAGACCACATAATGAAGACCACTGTACAAAAATAAAAAAAACAAGTGGTCCTTAATGAGCCTACCCCCACACCACACACATTCCCCCATGCAGTCTTGCTTTTCTTATTTGTGACACTGCATATTACTGAGTTAGGTGTCTCACTGTATGTTTTTACAAATTGGCAGATGACCTCTCTGCTGCTGGGCAATTACAGAAACCTTTAGTTTAAAATATCGCCTTTTAATAGGCAACATTTCATTGTTAACTATGGCCTATTCTTGCCCTGGAATAACACTGTTTAACACTGCATTTCTAAAAGGGGATTGAACGGGTTTTCAAATACAATTTTGGCAAAGCACAATTTTCACGCACATTTAGACACAGTATAAAAGCGAGTCCCTTTGGAGTGGCTCCAACAATACAATATAAGCAAAGCCAAACACATTTTATCAGTATCATCTGAGAACTTTACATTGCCCATTCCCTGTAGAAATCCTCTGTCTATGTTACTCGCAGGTAGTTGGAAGAATTCATAGAGGTGCCATCATATTATCACTGTGCAAAAACACTTTGAATCTATTTTTGAATCTGGCAGAACCTCCTGTGTTTAAAGTGTGCCTCTTCACAAAACAGATAAAAAGAGAGATGCTGCAAAAGCAGATGATAGGTAACATTTCTCCAGAGAGGGAAATCAAGCATAACCGTCATTTTCAGTCTTGCACTGGGTAGGGATATTAAAAACTTTTAGCTCTGTGAGATGAGTTGGGACTCTTTTGTGACTGGAATGCACAGTTGACTGGCACAAGAATAAATCTATTAGATATTTTTCCCTGACTCACTAACGGTCAAAGTTGAATCAGCATTTTTGTGTTTTACTTTGACAAAAGTGGTTAATTACAGCTCTTAACGTTCTCCCTGAATTTAGAGTTTGACCCAACTAATCACAACGTAACACTCGAGGGCTGTGCGGCGCAAAATGGAGAAGGAAGCAGGGATGTGTCACCCAAAACTGTGGATGGAGTGTGAGAGACACTAGAATAATGTGGCCTGATGCTGCAGCCTCCTCAAATGGCCTGGTCAGTTGTCTCTACTGTGATATATGTGAGATCAAGTGCCCCTTCACAGCTGATAATATGACAAGAAGGAAGTCTGATGAAGAAAGGACAAAACTCTTATGCTGGTGTGTTACCATGACAACAACCATCAAGTGCGCTGTCAGTTGCATGTGTGCAAGGTAAAATACAGTAACTTAACAATTTTGTCTCTTCAAATTGTGTATCTGACTCACACAAGGCACCAAGTTATGCGATCAGGTTGCTAGAGCATTAAATTTTCCCCAAAGTCTTCTACGGAACCTCAGACAACCCCAAAATAAACAAATGAGGACTCGAACACAGCTTAAGCTTGCTAAAAACATTTGATTTCATGATATAAGTGGATTATTTTATCACTCTGTGTCTAAAGAGCTTCTGTGAGCTATGTTTTGTGTTTAGCTAAAGCTTGAACACATATTAATGAATTATTCGCATTACACAACAATGCAAGTTGCACACTCTTTTACCTTAAGTTACAGAATAATAAAGTCCTCTCAGTTTGAATATAAATTTAGTTCTAGATTCTTTAGCATACTGATTCTGTTTCCCACCCTACATCAGGTTTTTAGACACATTTCGTAACTCAGGAAAAATGTTCACACAACACAAACCCAACAGAGTTGATGAGTTGTTTTCCCCTCCAGTGGAGGAAGAACTTGACTTTCTGTCTGTTCTACCAAAGCTGCTGAAGAGATCTTACCATACTCTAAGGAGCTTGGAAAGAAAAGTGTCTGGACTTCTTTAAGTTGCTTGACTTCTTTAAGTTGCCTCTCATCCGAGAAGCTTCTACAGTTCTAGGGTCAAATGTTGGAGAGTCCCAGATTTAAGCTCTGTGGGAGTAACCCACCAAGAGGGACAATGGACCCCCTAATGATCCTCTACCTAATCACATGAGCCAAGGTGTGAAAACGGGTGTGGGTCACAATCAGCCAAGGTTTCGGGTGAGCTCATTGTGAAACCTGGCCCCACCCTATCATGTGATTTCCTGAGGTCAGATGGCCCAGGATGTGAGTGGGCGTTAAAGCGTCTGGGAAGGGATCTCAAAACTGGATTATAGATGGCAGACAGTTGGTGTCGTAAACCACCGCCTCTGTTCAAAGATGGTCACTCACAGTGGACATAAATGGCTTCTTTCACTCCTCTTTCAAACCATCTGTCCTCTCTGTCCAAAATCTGAACATTGGCATCCTCGAAAGAGTGACCTTTATCCTTTAGATGCAGATGGACCGCCGAGTCTTGTCCCGTGGAGGTGGCTCCATTGTCCATTGCCCCTCTCGGTGGGTTACTCCCACAGAGCTTAAATCTGGCACTCTCCACCATTTGACCCTAGAACTGAAGAAGCTTCTTGGATGAGAGGTGAAACGTCTTCAAGCAACTTAAAGAAGTCCAGACGCTTTTCTTTCCAAGCTCCTTAGACTACGATGACCTGGATGACTGAGAACCCTCACAGACATCTTACCATACTGTAGCAGCAACCCCACTCAAGATGTGGTTGTCTGCTTCCTCTCTGTTTAATTTGAATTGCATTGTTCAAGGTCTGAACTTGTCTGTTGATCCTGTTTTAATTTTACAATTTCTGTAGCCAACAATGAAAAAAAAAATCTTGAAAAGTTTGCTATGAAAATTGAAATGTTTTCCTGCCAGCTGAAATGGTTTAATGGTTGACCCTGATGAGGTATTCGCTCTGTTGGATGTGACGGACCAGATGGCATATGTGGTGGCCTAGTCTTTGTCTGGCTGTAACGCCACAGGAGGTAAAGTTTGGAGGATACCAGGAAGGAGAAAAAGGGTAGTGTCCATATTCAGGCATTGTGGATATGAAACTTTCCAGCTGTGTTAAATAGACAGTCAGGGATTTATTAAAAGGAAGAGTGGTAGGCAGCTGAGACAAGCAAGACAAAAAAATGTCTCCTTGTCTTTGTCAATTTTCTTTTTACTTTTAAGTACAATCTCAGGGTCATTTTAACAAGACAAAAACAGACATAAAGATTGTAAGTGGTCATCTCTATGTATAGTACAACTAAAGAATATCCTTAAGAGACATAGTTATAGATTTTCTGTGTAGAAGTTAAGATGGATGCAACAGCTAAGAGGTGGATATAGCCACTGTACTGTACCTGCAGTGGAGTGGAGTGCTTTAATATGCTATAATTTAATACAATTACCAAAACAGTTGCTACTAGTATGTTGACTTTTACTAAAAATAACTGATAGAGAGCCTAAATGTAGATCTTATTTTCTCTAAGGAGCATTAGTTGATTACCTTTAAGCAGGTATTTTTAAAGACTGTCTTACAAGGCAAAATAAATTTAAAACAGCAGGAAGCAGTGCAGGCAGAGTTAAAGTTAGCAAGGCAGTGACATCTCTCTATAAAGTGTCTTCATAAAGCATTTTCCTGTAATTATCTTCTGTCACGGTCTTTGCATTTAATGGAACCAAGCAACAACAACCTTCCCCCAACCCCACCCCACCCACCCACTGCTTGTAGCCTATTATTTTGCTGTGAAGTTGTACAGTGTGTGCAAGGATACAGAAAATCAGTATTTCATGAATTAGAGGGCAGCCTATCGACTATCTAAAGTAGGAGAGACACAATGTTGCTTGTCAAAGTTTAATCAGACTGAACTGAACCGAGTCAGCAGCTCATAAGCATATCTGTCACCTATTTATGTTAAAATATATTGGAACAAATTTAAGCCTGACCACCTGAATTGCGGTGTAAGAGGACACGCTCTGCAGTGCTCATTAAGAGCAATTTTATTTTTGGTGTCGTTAAATATATAATAATATATTATAATTAGTTATTGGCAGACTGCGTGGCACTTCAGTTCATTACTGATACTGGGTGAGTAAGTAATGAAGATGTGCTAAAAGATGAGATTAAAGAGTGGTGCTTTTTCTGTTGTCTAATCACTCCCTGCTTGTGTGTGAATACACATCAAACACTGCCTTTTATTCTCTACATCCTCTCCTCCCATCTTGATTCACTCCTTCCTTTTCAACATGACAGCAAAGAAACAACAAGCGATTTTACCGAGCAAACCCTGAACCTGTTTACCCCTCAGTCCTCCAGGGCACTCCTACAGAGACTACAAAATTTCTGCTGATATATAGTTAGCATCCAAGCCATTCAGTTTAGAAATGTTGCCACTGCTCTCGTAAGAAGTGTGGGCAATAAGAGACCCACAACAGCTTGTGTGAAAAGGCCATACCAGTGTGGGTGATACATTACGGCTCCATATACTTTCCCCTCATGGAGTTCTGCCGTATGTGAATCTCTGTTTATGTATAGTAACATCTAGCAGTAGCATCTAGATGATGTGCCCTTGTGAGCTATAGAGGAAGGAGACTGCACAGAAGTGAAATAAACCTGTGATAGCAAATTCATGATAGCAAATTCAGTCTGTTGTGGGAAAAACGTGGCCTCTTGTGACTTGGGGCAAACTAATAGGTTTTGAAGTATAAACAGAGTAAGGTTGGGAGCTGTTATGAGTGGTGGGACATCAGGGCAAAGATTGTCAAGAGGAAAGAAAAGCAATCATGACTAACATTAATAAGAAATGGCAGCGGCACTACAACAACAAAATAAACCTAGAATTGCAGCAACCATGTAAGTGTATGATATCAGCAGGAATAAGGGAAAAATAAACACGCAAAAAAAACGTGTTTGTCAGAGCACGCTAGTGAGCGAACACATGATACCTGGGGCAAATGATGGCGGGTTTGCTGGCGTAACAAATGCAAGGACGCACTGGCAGTTAAAACCCATGTTTTAAACAAATTGACACTCTTTTTTTTTATATGTGTAAATTTATTTTAATGCATTTTTATCTGACTGGTGGGATGTAATTTGCATCCATTACCAAAAGCGTTCCTTATAGCGTGCTCTTTTTCATTCCTCTTGCTTTATCTCACCCAATTTCCAACCTTTTCACACCATCTGTTCTAAGTGTCTCACCAACCACATATTCAATATTCTAACATATAATTCACAATCCATTTCAGAATCAGACAATATGACCGACGGGCTCGGACTATCGAGAGGTTTTGTGATGGAAAAACCTTTGCACAGTAATTTTCCTGCAATCGCAGGAAATCAGCCAGGTTGGGTGCACAGAAAAGCTCACTGTCACTGCTATACTTGACCCAGCATCCAACGTGCTGTCTTTACATATTCTCTCCCCCCCCCCTCTCCCATTTTCTTTAGAAATGTTATATTCTGAAAAATTGTCTGCACCGCGCTGACCCACCAGAGCCTTTGAACGCAGCCTTTCAAGAAGATGCACCCAGGAATACTTCAGTTTTGAAGCCTCATTCAAAAAGTGACTGTCATTTCCATTATTACCTTAGAATATTGCAGTCTTTTGTAAAGTGTTCAGTGGTTTTCCTTGCATGGAGCCCCTAGATTTTTTTCTGAAAACTTGTGGTGTTGTTGATGGTACTTTGTTTTCAATTCTCTTGCTTTCATTGAACAAAGCTTGTTGTACCAGGGTGACAAATGGAGGTGTTCTTTCTGATAAGTCATGACACACTGGTTGTATAGATGCATAGTAGCCTCTCTTGGGAGCTTTGTGTTTTGCACTGTTTTTGTGAGTAGCTGATTAGTTTCCATTCATCTTTTTTGTCACACTTGCTGGTTGGGTGCCAAAAACTACTCAGATAGGGTTAAAATGCACATGTCCACTGTTCACTTTGGGAGTCAGGGGCCTTCTCATTACTGTACATGCACTGGCTTGTTAAGTAACTGTCAGTAGAAGGAAACTAACACAAAGGGAGGAAGCAAATCTGTATAAAGTCCAATGGGACATGTGATCTTTGGAAGATGCAGTATACAGTACGCCCACCCCCCCACCCCTTGGGGATCCCCAACTCCACTGGCTGAACTGCAGATCCAAAACATGGCAGAGACTCCACTATGTTTTACTGATGGTCGTAGACACTCAACACACACTATTTCTCACCTCATTTTGTCTGTACATGTTGATGATGTCACTGGTTTTAGTCTGATCTTGTAAATATAGCATATGTCAGCCTTTTCTTCTCGCTTCTTGCCAGCGACCCTTTCACTGAGACTGTTTGTGATGAAACTTCAACAAGCAGCCAAAAATCCAAATGCATCTCTCAGTTCAGTGTTGGGTCTTTGTGTAATTCTTAACGACATGACTTTCACATGCTATTTGTCTCCTGTTGATAATTTTTTAGGCTTGTCACTCCCTTGTTTATCCTCCACTTGCTTGTTTCTTCAGATTTTTTGGCGCACTGCGCACGATGCTGAGGTATGCCAAGTTGAGCCATGCCAACTAAAGAAATTGGAGTAAATTATATCTTTTTGCGACAGGCAGCTAGTAACGAAGAGCTTAAAGTTGATACAATTTGTTAAGTTATGTGCAGATACAACACTGGTGCATTCTTTAACTTTAATCTTTTTAAATCTTGAATGATTCATATATCAGTGTTAGGTAGTCCAAAAAAAAGAAAAGAAAAAGAAAAACCTTTCCTCTGAAAACATTCATCTAATAATGGTTAGGTACAAAAGCTAGAGTGGAAATGAGTGGAAAAAACAGCCAAAGGTCAAAAGAAAAACATCAAAAAGAGCTATTGCTCTAGAGCACTTTAACAGATTACAACACAGTCTGGCTCATTGGAAATAAAATATAAAAGAATGAGTCTGAGCTCAAGACCTTTGAACAGTACTGTACATGTTTGTAGTTAACGTGCACAAAACAAACCAAAAGACTACATCACGCAACATCATGCAGTTTCATTTCAGGAAACAAAACAGATCCATTAGGAATCAGTTTTTGTGATCTGGTTCTGTAGATTAGGATTTAAACAACAATTAACAAGCAATGAGCACTTATGACAGCAGCAGACAGGCAATCAGCAGAAGGCACCAGATGGAGGAAAACACTGCAGTCATCATGAAATTCATTAATAACACTTTCACAATTATCCATGGCACATGATTAATGGCAGCAGAGTTGAAATTGTTTTGTGGCCAATGGTTTCACTAAAAAACACAAGTTGCCAGCAGCACACATCTGATTTAAGGCATTGATGCAGATACACGTACACGTAGCGAGCCTGCTATGTATTACGCTCACAGACTTTGACTGTTCACAAGATCATTTTCTCACCATCTTATGATAAATATGCCACTCAGTAATGCCTGTAGCTCCGCAACTCAATGCTTGCAATCTCAGCTGGTCCTGGTTTTTTTTTGTTTTTGTTTTTTCTTTCCTCTCCGATATATCCTTTCTTCCCAGATTTATCATTGTTCTCTTCCAGCCACCCATCCCTTATGACACTAAGTGGAAGAATAATGAACCCTCTGCCCTGTTTTTGCCCCTTACATTCAAGCTCCATGGCAGCCGCTCATTTGCATTTTCTCTGTTGTTGTTTGAGGAAAGGAATTAATTTTAAGGAAAGCAATACAGGTTCTCAGATTCTTTATCTGTGCTCAAGTGATTGAATGAGTCTGGAACCCAGCTGAGCTGACCTCGAGACACTCTTATATTTGTGTCTTCTTTACTCCACTCTCTCACCTGCTCTTTACTCTTTAAATGGCCTCTTCATCTCTAAACCTAGGAAGTAATACTTTGTCAGTCTTTCTGAGAGAAGCCTAGTTAAGTAAAAGGAAGGGGAAAAGAAGTAAACACACAAAAGGTTAAAAAAAAAACAATTAGTAATAATAATCCATCGTGCTGGTGCCAATGAGTTCTTAGTTTAGAATATTAAGCCTGTTTTCCTCTTGAAGAGTGTTGATGTGTAAATGCTTCACATTCATTCTCTTAATGCTTTTTGTGAGTATTATATAACAGAAAAACAGACAAATCCAAGCTTGAATTTTAAGTAAGAGCAATGCAAGCTTTTGCTGTTAGTGAATCACAGTGTCCAGAGGAAATGCCTTGATTTTAAACCCCATTGTGCACATTGTTAAACCCACACTTTCATTAAAATAGGAGTGCTATGGTACAGACTGCCTTTAGGGGTTGAGGGTGTGGGATGAAGCTCAGCTCTTTGTAATAGTGGGATCTGTGGTGTGTATACTGTGGATGGCTGCCTTCCCTGCAACAGGCATCATTGTTTTTCCCTCTGAATGCGGTGCAAGTTTTTTTTTTCTTCCCCTCTTTCTGTTTTTTCCTTTAATTCTCTTTATTTCTCCGTCTCCTTTTCTCTCCTTATATGTCGCTATGCTATTAATAGAGAATTCAGCCTCTGGAGGATGTAAACAGGGTAGCATGGGAATAGAAGGAACAGTGGGTGTGTAAGGGTGAAAGTGAAGTGGTTGAAGAGACCAGTGCAAAGTGAAAAATGAGAGAGTTGAGAGTTGATGAAGTGAGGACAGTGAAAAGGACCATAGAGCTGGAATGAAGAGGAATAGCTGAGCTTAGCTTAAAAAAGGAGAAAAGCTACACAATGTTACACAGAAGAAACAAAAGAGACATAGATAAAGTGGAGTTAAAGCGTGTCATACGGGGGGAAAAAACAAAACAAGAGAACGAGAGTGAGGGAGAGGGGACACTTGAGAACTCTAAATCCATTTTCAGTTGTGTGCTGGCAGGCAAAAAGGAAAAAAACAATGAATTCAGGTGGGACCTGTTTGTGAGGACAGACCAGCCCCAGTCTCCAGTGTCATTCTGTAACTTTAAGCATTTTGTTTTGGGCCCCTGATGTTTGTATTTAGAGTGACACGTTCAAAAACATGTGGTTAGATTGGAAAATTTACAGAGACTACCCTTTTTCCTTTTATGCCTTATTTTCATGGCTTTCTGTTGGAGTGAAAGTAAGTGTGACATGTGTTTCTATCAGCCTTCTCTGCATTCAGTGTTTTTGCTTTTCTGTCACCTAAATAGAAACCCTTTTTACAGTATTTCATCTTCTTTTTATTATTATTTCAGCTTTTTCCTCGTTTCCTCAAATTGAAAATGTGCACAAAACCAAGCTGATGGAAACATATCTGATCTTGTTATTATTATCTGAGTGTTGTCAGGTTTCACAATTTCAGTAGTGATTTTAGAGCCATCAGTGTTTGAGGTCCATTTTCCAAATGGAGAGATTTAAGCACATCAGCAGCCTTAACAAAAAAAAAGCTCCTCCACTGCTCAATTTCACGGCATTCGAACACTTGGGTCTGCAGGTAATTGAAAATAGCCTGTTGTTTGACAAGCTATAAAACTATTCACAGTCATTACCCAGCCAATGAAAAGCATGTTTTCCCAATTAGGCTGCTGATAATAAAGTCACCTGGCTTGAGGTTCGGATTTCTTTGTGGTACTGAGGAAGGCAGGCAGGCCACATGTGAAGGCAGTGATTGTAGTCTGACCTCAGAGCCTTTGCTTCTCTCTGGGGCCACAGCTCCCACTGGGCCTTAATTACAACTGCGTGCAGCTCTCAAACATTACCATATCTGATTCCAGATTAAACCACCTTGACACCCCTAATTGAAATGAGAATAGACTTTCTGTGAAAATGCGCCTGGCTTAGGCTGACTGATGGTTGATGGTAATACCAGAAAATCACAATGGATATATGAATTAAACTGGTGATTGTAGACCTGAGATGCTTATTCTAGATGCCACAATAGCTTAACCAATTACCTGCTGCATGTATGGTGGATCGTATCATGATAACCTGGAGTCCCACAGCTAGAGTTTGTAGGTAAGCAACACAAAGGGAAGATAGAAGAGGTTACTGTGCAATTTTCTCTGTTAGAAACTCCAGCTGGGTGTGGGCACATCTGTGGTCAGTTAGCAGTGCTGTTTTTCTCATCAGACTGGCTCACAACAGGGACTTATTGGCAGTTTCGACCTTGTTGAGGTTTTTCTCCCTTAGTTGTTGACTATGCAAACCTATCAGTGGGTGGATTCCTCCATCTTCCACCTTTTATTTCACAACAGTGAGACGTGACTCAGCTGTGTCGCAGTTGGATCAGTTGTAGAGATCCTGTGCTGAATAAAAAAAGACAGACAATGTCAGCATGCAGCCAGGTACACATTGCTTTACTTCCGATCTTTGCATTTGAATGTGTGTTGGACCACCAGGTTTTTTCTGAGCTGCAAATCCACCCCTGCACTTGATTGGCTATCGATGACATGCTACATAGTATGTAGCTGAGATTTATTGTTTGCTTTTGAATAGTAGCAGCAGATGAAATAAATATATTCTTCTTCTACAGAGTATAAGTCTTCTATTGTCATCCTTCCTCTTTTAAATGACCTTGGATCGACGTAGAACCTCATCTACAGCGAGTTTATTTTATATGCAATGCAAAATATTAATATAAAACATTCTTTAGTGCCTAAGACCATCATTGTAAATGTGAGGTACTGTTAGAAAACCTACAGCACTATGCTACCTGTGCGTTTCACATAATTTACCATAGTGATGTGTTCCTGGCACGACTGTGGAAGTGTGCAACTGTGACAAGTAAAATAAGGTATTTCAGCTTTAGCAGCAGACTCTTCTGGCCTCCCACACCTCTTTTTTCTCAGGCTTTGTGTCGTTAGCTTGGTTGTCCTTCAAATGAAATCAACATTCTTGAATCGTGACATGTAAAAGAAAAAATAGAAATCTTCTTATTCATTGTTGTAAAAATAGAAATAAAAAAAGCATCCAGGGTCTTTTTTCATCAATTTTAGCCATGTGCTTCTTTAACCATAACATTTTGTGCTTATTTTCCCTAAATTGTGACTAAAATTTACTTTGTAAATCCTATTCTTCATGGATAATAGTCATTCTAATTTTTATTCATGCAAAACATCCATTTCAGAATGCTATATTGAGTTAGTATTGAAGGTTTGCCCTGTATTAGCGCACAGCATTATTTTGCTAAATTAGTAAAGGCCTCATGTTGCACAGCACTTTGCTCTTACCTCTAGTTCCCTTTTGTATTGAGTTAAGATGGTTTGTGAAATGCTTTAACACCCTAGGAAAGAGTGAGTATGCCTGTTCATTAAGAGATGAACTAGATACCTAGGGAAAATATGGTGAATGGAAGAAATCCAAGATATTCATATGCAAATTACTGAATCCTTTTAGCCATGCACACTGGTTGAGCAGTTGTGGCACTGTCTTCCACTAATCACCAGTTAAAAATACTTTGTCGGTTTGGAAAAGATACTTTTTAAACTTTCAAAAATTACAATCAACCGAATTGTACATTTTGAAAGGCCAGTTTGTCTGTATCTGAATAAAAGTAAAACTGACTCTGATTGGAAATGTTTCTCACATTCAGAACTTACATTAAAGAATATTTTTGCCTTGCAGAGTGAATGTGCAGCAGTGGGTGTGTTTTGGCCGAGGCTTCCAGTGTGTCTACTCAAAAAACTAATGAAAAACTTAAATAAAATGCCCTGCCCTTTCTAATGGCACAGTGAATGAGTATTCAAAGAGAAAAATAGAATAAGGAGAGCAAAAGACGATCCCTATTAAAATGAGATTTAAAACCACGAACCAATGACAAACAGAAAAAAAGTGAAGCTGGTGAAATAGTCACTGTTGAAACCGGCGCACACAGATTCTGACAGTAATTAATGTACTTTTGGATTGCAAATGGTTTGCCTGCTCCTGCATTAACCTTCGTCAAGGCGGACACTGTACTAATCTCTTCTCCTCTCTGACATTCAGGCTGCTCCTGATGAATATAGGACACTGAGCTTGTCAGTCGGGCATAGACTGACAAGAGGGGGTCCATCCTCAGCCCTTTACTGCTCCACCCTTGTGCCATTGCTTCTATACTAACGCAGTAATTGAACAGCTAACGCTGTCTCATTTGTACTAGGAGAAACCAGGTAGTGGGGAAGTGTCGGCAGACCCAAGTGCATTGAGCTAAATGCAACCTAACAGTAAATTAAGTGATCCAGTAACTGTGAACTGAGTTTGTCTAAGTGATTGTTCAGACACAGAGCAAATGGACAAATGGAGGCAATTCAGGCTGGGCAGTTTGTGTTAATTCACCCTAAAAAAAAGGTAATGTGCTCACTGTAAAGACAATAGCTCTACCTGCTAACCATCCCACACATTGAGTTTGCATTGAGTGACACCATCTGATCTTTTTCATTTATTTCTATCGTGTTTTTGTACATTATTTGTTGACATTGTGACATATGAGGATCCATCTTAATTCAACCTACTAGGTTTGACCTACTAGGCTGAATTCACAGATTTATATAATCCGTCTCACCTTTGAAATTCACTGCACATTCATGCTGGACACACCTGAATACAAAACAAAGACCAAAAAATTCCCACTTTGACCAATTCACCTGAATTTTACAACATTTTTCCCTACTATAAACCTCTCCCCAGAAAAGACGTTTCTATTCCCATTGCACCATGTTGTACTTTTGTAGTTCAACCCTGTATCCTGTAAAGTACAGTGGTGTTTGCTTGAAATGTCTCTCTGCATCTCTATTTTTCTTCCTATTTTGTTTTTTTAAATCTTATTTTCTTCACATCGAACCTTACCAGCCTGATTTCACTTCCACTTTGTCCCATACTGACACTTGCTCAGGAACCTTAAGTGTTGCATTTTAAAGCACCGCATATCCCTTTGGTAGCATCATTTTGTCTTCATGCAGGATAGTTTAATTGATAGATAGATAGATCCCTAAACATAAAAAAAAAAACAGAAGCTAAGAACACACAGCAAGTAAACTCTGCCAGTGTCTCTGAATGCATCACTGGAGGAAATGGTGGAGAAACTTGTTACCCAAATGGGCAAAATACTGAATTTCGCATTGCTCCTGAGAGCAAGCGAGCACTTTGCATGGCAGTCAATAATGTGCGACTGTGTGTGTGTAAAGGGCTTTGTTGAACCAGCACCATATGTGAGTTCAGAACAGCTTACATTTTTTAAACCTAACCAAGTAATTTTTAGTGCCTAGTCTTTTTGGTGCCCAAACAAAAAAGCAGCAGAAAAAAAAGAGTCTAAAAGCACAAGTCCCAGGTGGGACTGCTGTGTTCGCGTTAGAAGTTCTGTGATTTATTGCATCCGTCACACCACCTACTTCCTTATGTGTGCTTTTTGTCAGTTGTTATTCATTATCAGCCACAAAAAAAAGTATTCTGGACCAGTATACTGCATGTTGAATAATCACACTAAATAGGTACTCGGTGTGTTAAAATGTGAGAGGAAAGAGTCCTGACCATGCATCAGTATGTGACAAGTACAGGGAGAGAATGTGTTGTACCTTTTCATTTGGGGGAAGCAAAGCAGTAAAAAAAAAAATCTATTTTTTTAAGGGTTGTTCAGCAGTTGTTGGGATGCTTGTGGATATAGGGATGTTGATGGAGAACAAAAATATTAACTTGTATCTCTCTGTGTGTATTTATGTGTGTAAAGGAAAACTTCTTTCTCCCTTTTTTATGCCTACTTTTGGGAAAGATCCATCCATTCGCCAACCCCTTGGGGCAATCAACGTGGCAAAAGTGCTTCAGGACTCACTTCCACAAAATCTATTTTCCTTTAAGAAGAGGTTGATGTGGCCTATGCATGTAAATACAACAATATGTGTGGATAAGGGAGGGGAAGGGGAGAGAGCTAGGCACGTCATTGGATTAGGGAGGGAGAGAAATGTTGAGAGGGATAACAGGGAAGAGAAGCATCAGTGAGAGAGAGCCCTTTCATCTCTTTCTGACGTCTTCAAAGACAATGAGCCTCTCCCACTGCACTCTCTGTTGACATTAACACATGCACACGGGAGCACACACTATGTCAAACATCTGAAAGCGCACACACACAGTGCGGATACAGATGTATCTCTCCTCGTCTGCAAGCGACGTTACCACATGCCCTCTGCGTGCGTGAGTATCGCAGGTGACGCTGTAATTAACCCAAAGAGTCGTCACACTGTTGCTCTCCCGCAAGTGTTCACAAAGATCTGTATGGCCGCACACGAGTGCAAGCAGTTGGCTTACAAGTGGCGAATTATTGTTAACGTACGCGTCAGAGTCTCTCTTTCACTCTCTGTCACTCCAGCGCTAACTTCATTGATGGGCGAGTACATCAAAAGAGGAAATGTTTTGAAATAAACTCAGAATGTGGGCGGGAGGCAACACAAAAGCCGGCTCGAGGATGATGTGACAGACATAAGAAGAATTATATCAGTCTAATATTGTTGTTTTCATTGTTTTCATTTTCACTAAAATGACACCATGTTAGCTGCTTGACTTTGTGTTAATAGACAATTGTACATAGTTGATGCAGTATTGCACCACAAACTGGACGCAGCTATTAGCGCTATTTCAGTTGTGGGGCGATCGAGGCTCAAGAGTTGGGAGTTTGCCTTGTAATCGGAAGGTTGCCGGTTCGAGCCCCAGCTTGGACAGTCTCAGTCGTTGTGTCCTTGGGCAAGACACTTCACCCGTTGCCTACTGGTGGTGGTCAGAGGGCCCGGTGGCGCCAGTGTCCGGCAGCCTCGCCTCTGTCAGTGCGCCCCAGGGTGGCTGTGGCTACAATGTAGCTTGCCATCACCAGTGTGTGAATGGGTGGATGACAGGTTGTGTAAAGCGCTTTGGGGTCCTTAGGGACTAGTAAAGCGCTATATAAATACAGGCCATTTACCATTTGTGGAACAATGAATCAGTAATGAATCAAAGCAGCAATCACACAACTATGACTTTGTAAAGATGCCAGAAACACAAAATATCATTAATTGTCTTTAATTTCCACAAATATCTGGGAAGAATATTTGTCTAAACCAGGGGTGTCAAATATAAGACAGAATACTGTGGAAAAGGTCTCCAGTTCGACCCATTAGACGTGTTTTTTACAATCAAGCAATTCCTACAACATCAAAGTAATTAACATAAACATTTTTTTTAACAGCGGGTTGTCAGGATGTTTATTTCTTAAAAGTTAAGCCTAAAGACTCGTGCCGACAGATTTCTTTCATTTCTTTGTCATGTAAAAAAACCTGAGCTGTAACGTCTTCAGAGTGACAGGCACTTAAGATCAAAGTGGGCTGCATGTGGCCCATGATGTAAAAAGAGTTTGACACTCCTAATCCCTCAACACCTCACGATGAACAGCTGGAACCTAGTTTGAGGAGAGTTAACCACAATTGTCACTTTGGAAACTGTAAAATCAAGACAATGATCCAAAACACAAACAACATAGTGTAAAGCTAGCAATACCTCCAGAGTTGGCTGAATTAGACACACAGTTAAATATCAAACTAATTTAAAAATTGAAATTCCAGAAACACATGCAGGCAATAGAGGTGGTGAGTCTAACCTAGATTAAAGGTTTGGGCTAAGATCTTAATCGGTAACAGGTTACTTTACAATTTAATAATAATGGATTGCATTTATATAGCGCTTTACGAGAACCTCAAAGCACTTTACAATTCCACTATTCATTCACTCTCACATTCACACACTGGTGGAGGCAAGCTACAGTTGTAGCCACAGCTGCCCTGGGGCAGACTGACAGAAGCGAGGCTGCCATATCGCGCCATCGGCCCCTATGGCCATCCCCAGTAGGCGGTAGGTGAAGTGTCTTGCCCAAGGACACAACGACTGAGACTGTCCGAGCCAGGGCTCGAACCGGCAACCTTCTAATTGACAAGGGGCCGACCGTGGCTCAGGGGGTTAGGAAGCGCATCTGTAACCGGAAGGTCCCTGGTTCGATCCCTGGGCTCTCTGTCCTGGTAGTTGTGTTCTTGGGCAAGACACTTTACCCTACCGCCTACGAACTGCCAACTCTTGAGCCAGATTCAGCTACAAGCTTTATATTCTAGAAATTATATTATGGAATCATGTCATGTGAGATAATCCAGCTGCACACAGACCAGGTGCAGGCAAATAAACTCTGTAGCGAATGCAAACCAATCTGTGCGTGCTACATAGAAGTGCAGCACCTCTATTTACTCAAATGCTGTACTACATCTGCATGAAATAATGCATGTGTATCTCAACATTCAAGTGCAATTGTTTACGCCCCTCACCCACTTTTTTTTTTCTTGTGGCTGCATTTGTGTATCTAGAATTTTATTTTCTGTGCAGTTAGAAGTACTCAGAGCTTGTTATTATGAGCAAAATGTCCTCTAGCTATATATGTCTCTCTGGTTGTCTCCCACTCTGTCTCTTCCTGTCTGTTTCTACTGCTGATGAAAAAGTTGAAGGGTGCAGGATACACATCTATTCATGTCTCCATGTGTTTTACTGCACATACACATCTTTAGAGGGTGCGTGTAGTTCATTTGAGAGAGAGTATTTTGTGGTGTTGTATTGGATGCGAGGAGATACGTGGATAGAAGAAAAAACACTCTGCTTTTTTAAGATTGTGTGTATCTTAAAAAAGAGCAAACACAGCGTTTGGTGATGTAAAGAAGAATTAGCCTGTATTTTTTTCAGTTGGGGTGGGAGGGCTCTTCTATCTGTCTGCAGACAGCTGGACTACAGGTAGATAACTGCGGCACTGGACTGATTTTTGCTTTTAGGCATACTTACGCAGTGCTATGCAAAAATCTTAAGCTACCGGTCATTTTTCTATACTTTGCTTCCAATGAGCCAGACTTCCAAGCAATTTTTGAAGTTTTCAAAACAGTAGTTCTCCAGGCTTCCTGAAGGTCTTTCAAAGTTTTTCCTCAACATTTGGCTGCTTTTTCATTCATTCATTCCAGTCCTTGTATCTGGCCATTTTCAAAGGAACGTTTTGTTTGTTAAGCCACTTAACGGTGACCTATGAATCATTCAAGCATAAAAAGGCACTTAATTCAAGGAATGAGCCATTAGAAAAGATCCAATTTAAATGGTGTCTTTGGCCAGTTTGTTACTAGCAGCCTGTCACAAAAATATATTCTATGTTCCCAATTCTTTACTCTATCTACAAAAACTGCCAAAAAAACCCCCAGTTTAACATGCATAAAATTATATGTTTGCTTCAACAAGGTGATAATTAAACAGCTAAAACTTGGCATATTTCAGCATGCTGTACAGTCTGTGCTTAAAACATCTGGGAAAACTAGACAAGTAAAGGGCAAAAGAAATGTCAGGCTTAAAAAATTATCAACAGCAGATGAGCAGTGTCTGAAAGGTGTGTCCTGAAGAAAAAAGGAAAAAAATACAGTAAAGCTCTGACATAGAATCTTCAGTTGATCCATCTACTATTCACTGAAGTCTCATTAGAAATGACCTGCATGGAAGGGTGGCTGTCAAGAAGCCATTCTTAACAAAGAAAAACGGGGATAAAAGCCTGAGGTATGCCAAATTACACAAGAACTGGACTGAAAATCAATAGCAACAGGACTCGTCCAAATTTAAAATTTCTGGTTCAAAGTCAATATATATGGAGACGGTCAGGAGAGAGGTAAAACAGTGAGCGCTTACGGCCATCTGTAAAATACAGTGGAGGCTCTGTCAAAGCTGATGGAATTATAAACACAGAAACATGCAGTCAGATTTTGATGCACTTCGCAATACTATTTGGAAAGCATCTGATTGGCTTCATCTTTCAGCATGACATTCCCAAATGCACAGGTAGAAAAAAGACACAATGTAACACTATAACACCCCAGAGCCTGGACCTCAATATTACTGAAGGGGTGTGTGATCATCTTGACAGAGAAGAGAACAAAAGGCCATCAACAGTGGCTTAAACAGCTAGCAAAGGTTTAAACTGACCTGACTTTAGCAATGTATAAATAAAGGGATGTTGTATTTATAGTTGGTCATAGAACAAAGAAGATATGGCAGATTTTACAGTAGAAGTTTACAGAAAAAAATATTTAAACCGTGACTACCTTTTGTTTTTAGTTAAAGAGAACCAGACGAGCTTGTCTAATAAGATTCAATGGTAAGTCAAGGACTTACAAAATGTAATAAAAGTGCAGTATCAAATCAAGGCTACATGTGTAAAGACAATAGCAATATAAAACACATAATATTACCCTGATTAAGACATAACTGCAGATTGTGCAGCTGCATTCTGTCTACCAGAAGATAAGCATGATTTGTTTTGAAAAGTGATATATATGCTTTCCCATATTTGCTAGAGAGGTCTACCTTTGCTGTACACCCACATAAAGCCCACATTAGCATTTCAAGCAGTTATGATGGTATTGACAAAAACTCAAGTAAGTTGTGTATGAGCTTCCCCAGCTGCACTGAAGTGTGCCCAGGGCTGATGGGCACACGCCAGCTCTCAGCCCTGTCAGTTGGCGTTGCGACTGGTGTGTGTGAGTTGGAGGTAACAAGGTGGCAGCAAAGGGACCTGGGTGAGCAATGAGCAGTGAGGCGCATGCAGGCCATCTGCAGTGAATACTGTGTTACTGCCCAGAGGTCAAAAGCAGACACGGATGGAGACCACAGAGCTGCTTTTATTTCTTTGGCCTAAGTGACCTGCAGTATTTCCTCTCATACAGGTCCACATATTCCACTGATGGCAGGATTATTTGTCTATGTGATCCTGCAAGTTATCGGCATCTCAGGGTCTGTGAAGACTAACTAAATTCTGCCTCTCAAAATGGACTCTGAGAGAGTCTCAGCTTACATATACGGACCCGTGGCTTAGCAGCGGCCTGAAAAAATATCGTAATATTTCAGAAAATCTAATGTACTCGTCCTCCTCTCCGAGAGGATGAAAAATAAACTGTTGTAGGTTTGATCTCTTTAAATGCACTTATCAATTTATAATAAACACTCTTTTGTACACACACCATGATGCGGAAACACGGACACACACAACATGATGTTGATAAATGACTTTGATAACCAGGAGACAGTAATTCTCCAATTTCACTGTCATTTTAATCAATGCTGAGAGTGTTTTCTCCAGGTCTATTCCAGTGTAATAATCTTAGATATCTGTAATTGCTGATGGTAATGAACAGTGATGCTTGAGATCAGAGGGTTCACTGTATAGAGTACAAGGAATTTGATACATAGCTGATGCAGTGGTAAATAACTGAGCTGCTGGTGATGTTTCAGGGAGGGACAGAGACAGTGATTATCTCTCGTAGAGGAATGCCAGGAGGTTAGCAGGATGGGGCAGATGCTGAAGATAGGGTGCCACCATCAAAGCAGAGATCTGTGACTGTTGTTGTCACAAGCAGGGTTCCAAAACCTTTCATCTGCCCATACCCATTCGTGTTGTCCCAGATGGGCCATGCCCCGGCTAAGTCTATTTGCTGTGCAAACCATCCGTACAAGCCATGTCAGACAAGAGGGACTTCAAAAGGTAAAAACTCAAATGCAGTTTTTATCTGATTCTGAAAGCCCACAACTACAGTCCTACATTTTTTCCTGTTACCCTAAAGGAAAGGATGAGGAAACGCCAGAATTAACTGACATAAAACTGGCTTTGTTCAGTAAATCAGAATAAAGGAAAACAAATAGCATACAGCGCATTATAACAATAGATTATAGAGCTCCAGGTCGGCACTTGTGCCCACGTAGCTTTAGCTTTGCGTCAGCCTCTAGGAAAACAAAAGCCTTGTCTGGATCTAATGGGATATTCAGATTGACTACAAATTTCAGACCTCAGTCTGTATGGTGGAGAGTGTGACATACAGCATATTTCCCATTACCACTTTGAGTCCTGTAATTACCCGTTGTCCCTTCTGAGAGGCTGGCACACAACTGTGCACGCATAAAGCAGCCCCAGCAACCCCACTCAACTGTACTTCCACTCTTATCTGCCCTCCTTGGCATGCAGCATTGTTCACATCCCATGGAGAAGTACAGTATCTATGTGCTACATGATTGTTAATCTCAAGGAGGCCAAACCCAGTCATGTAAGGCACACAGTGGTCTGGAGAAAGTCTTATTACAAAATGCAATCGTGAGATCTCAGGAAATTCTTTGACAGCTATTCATCTGTCTGTGAGTTTGAAATGTTTGCCTCAGGAAACAGCGTGACAGGTTGGGCACAATTATCTTATGTTCAGTTTGTCATCATTCAAACACGGCCTTCACCTTTTTTCAACCAGCCCAGACTTTAATTTCTAGAGAGTATAACTCAACAAGACAGAGGCCTGTCTTTGCAAGCTCACATGACAATAGCCTAACGTTTTCTCTGATTAAAGGTCCAAATCAATACTAACCCTCTGGATGTTTATTATCTGAAGGTAGATGTAATATTCAGTTTCTTAAACAACAATCAATCTCAAGTGCTTTTGCAATCATATAGCAGGTTTAGCAGCCCCCCATCCTCCCTCCTCCCACAAAAAAAATCACAGAAGAGCTCTGAAGTAGCCTTCTTCTGACAGGTAGGAGAATGTGTGTTTTACTAACTGGCATTTAACTCCATATGGCTGAGTTTGAAATCTAGTTTGTCCTGGAGGAGGGTAAACAGAGCGGAACTGACCCCAAAATGGACTCATCATAAGTGTGATGGCAACAGATGAGGGAGTTTAGTCCACATGGCCTCCTTTTGCTCATTAAACAGACCCGCACCTGTGTTCCTGCTGCACAGCACATCTGTCAGCCATGCCCTGGCTCCTCCTTCACTGTTCTCACCACATGTTTCTCATGGGATCATGATGCACCCCATTCATGAATACTGACACACATATATTACTTTTAATCCTCTCTATCAGACTCTGGGTGCGCCAGCTTCTCGTCAGCACCCGCCCAAGCATATAGCACTGATTATAATGATATACAGTATTGTGCAGACTCCAGTTCTCCATGCTAAAGGATAGACAGTCAACAAAATGTTTCATATCTCTAACACCGCAAGTTTCTTTATCACAGTGAGTCTCAGATCCTTCTTTTCAGATGTTTCTTACCTGGTCTCTTTCTATAATCTACACTCTGATGTGTATACACCAAGTGCCATTATCCCTATAAAGCAATATAGTGCTGCATTTCCATAAAGGTGTTGCTAAAAGGGTACATCTTTACCCAAACACATTCAGTGCTTTTATAACCATGATTGTGTCTTTGAATACCACCGTTATGATCACATTAACTGACACCGTGACACCGTCCCTTCATGTTGATGATATGGCATGCTGAATTTAAAAAAAAGCAACAGGGAACTACTGTGTGAGAAGTTGGAACTATTAGTTTAGAGCACACTGTGATCAACTGAGTCTGTGCTTCGAAGACACAGCTGCAGCTGCAGGGGAGAACTTTGTGACTAACCTGCACGTTGTAACCACATTTTCCATTTAGGGATGATTTTTTTCTTATTTGTACAAGGAAGAAATGATTACTGAGATTAGTTTTATTTGATGTTATCTTGAGGAGTGATTCACAGTCTGTTTGGGGCTGTTAGAGGACATCCCATTTGTGTTGCTCATCTCAGCTTATAAGAACAATGTCTATATAGGGCACAATGTTAAAATGTCATAATAGGAATACTATACTTTTTTCTCATGTGTTATAGTAATTGTTGTGATGTTGGGCTCTAAAAAGGAATACTAAGTATGTTCAAGTACTCAACATTATTCATTTATCCACTATTATTAAAAAGCTCTTTGGTGTGGCCCCGTCTGCTCCTGTCTTACCATCTCTCTGAACTTAGACCTTTTACACTAAGAAGAGAGAAATATGGTTCATAACTTAAATTAAATGCATGTCCAGCATTATTTCAAAGAATGACGTAGTTGTAGTCCAGTTGGATATTCACATATCTGACTCAAAGTGAATGCTGTCTGGATGAGTCGTCTTCTTGTTGAGCAATAAAGATTTTTTTTCCCTTTTGTAGCATTGAAACTGGACTCCATCTTTCTTTATTTAATCCAATATGAACTGAGCAATGCCAAACTATCGTAACTTTTTAAATTATATTCTTTGAACTGCGTAATTCCTTCCAGACCTATAGTGGCGTGTTTTTCTGCAGTCTTTGTGTTTTCCACCTGCCCCTCTCATCTGTATTTGTGTTGAGCTTACTTGCATTTGTTATGGATCCTTCTGTGTTTATGTACACAGGATAGAGCTTTGCAGAAACATACGTGATCTGCAGGCAACTTCTTTTTGCATAACAGGAAACAGGCAAAAATTTATGGTTCAACTGTCATAATAATGTCAAGAGGAGCAATTTTTTCATCCTATTCTGCTTATTTCCATTGGGCTTTGTAGTTGATGTGAGAACTACATTAAGACAGCCAGGCAGACATGTTTATTTTTCATTTATGCTGGCAACTCTTATCAAGGGCACCAAACAATGCAGTCTACATTCCTCTGTTCTTTGTCTCACGTGGGCAGAGGAAGGGAGATACTAATGAGAGAAGAAAAATGCAACACAAAGACGATGGCTGCAGTTTGGCCTGTTAGAAATGTGCAGGTTTTTTAACATCATTAGCAGAAATACTGTGCATGAGAGTGTATAGAGTCGTGGTGGTGGAGGTGGTAGCTATAATGGCTTGCCAGCGACAGTATTAAAAGTGCCTTATATTGTGTAGGTGTCCTATAGTTGCACAATGTGGCCTACCACTACACTGGACCTTTTTTGGCACATCCCGCAAATGCTGAATTACTTGGATTTGAGAAATTGTAAAGCCGGGTTAATGCCTTGGCTATATTGCTATGTTCCCTAAGCCTTTCCTGACAATTTCGCGTATGTGTGTATGTGGTGGAACACACTGTCTTTCATCAGGGGTGTGCTTGGTATCCAAGAGGGTTTAGGCGGCTGATTGACGTGAATGCAAGGTTTCCTAGTAAAACACTGTTCAGTGTTATTGAGTTGACCTGTGTGTTAAATGTTGTGGCTGATAGGATTATGGTCATGTTAATGTGTGTTTGTGAGAAAGATAAAATTATGGAGAGTTAGAGAAAGAGCAAAGGCAAAGTAAGAGTAAGAGAGCCATTTCAGGATGTTGCAGTAGTGCAGTAGTGTACAATATTGCACAGTTGTGGCTTGTGGTAAAAACAGTAACAGTAAACTTCCGAATCTGAACAGATGACACATGGAGCTGCTGAAATGAATTTTGTTGCCCGTTGGAGTGATGTGATTCGATATGAAATTAAACTTTGTTCGCTCAAAGGAAGAAACATGATTTTGGTATTAATATATAAATAAAATTCCTATGAATGTGACAGTGGGGAAAACACTTGTGAAGTATGCTACAATTGTGTCAAGTCAATATTTATGTGCCAGAGCATTATTCTGTGTACTTGCTCCAGCTGACATTTAATAGTCCTGAAATGTGTGTTTAGGCAACTGAAGGATTGAGGAGCGGGGGGAAAAAAGGAAGATGTCGGAGTAGCAGTAGAACAATCCAAGATGATGCAGTGTACACAGTTGCTTCTCAGACTCCATTAAGGCTGATGGTGCACCCATAAATCTGTGTTTTTCCTGCTTATGCTCTTTTCCTCATTCGATACACAAAGTGACGTTTGAACCTGACACATTTAGGCCATAGCTGGTTTAGGCTTTGATACACATATTTCTGTTGTGCACATATTTTTCTCAACACTGACTCACTGAAATAAAGCATTGCACTTCTTATTCAGCACTATGAAAGGACAGGGCCCCAAATCCTCTGTGAAGCTGTCCAACAAAGACAGGGAAGCTCCTGCATGACTCTACAGCTTTTTTTGTTTGTTTTCCCCCTCTTTCTGCAGCCATCAGTACACAATGTATTCATATTCTGCCAGGTTGAAGATAACTGTTGGAGTAATAGTAAAAAAAAATTGAAGGGTCCTGATGTTCTCCTTTCTGTCTTTCCCAACTTTCTTAGCAAAGAGTATCTAAGCCTGACTGTAGAATTTGCTTAACACATTACAACACTTAACATGCTGACACAAAGTCAATCACTCAGCATCAATACTTTTGCTTAAGGAAGCAAACTCTTTACAGGGTTCAGCTTATGGATCTGTACACTAATGTCATTGTTTCAGTACAAGAGTGACCCCCAAACTGTGTTGAATCCAGACATTTAAAACAATGTATTCTTTTTTGTCCTACAAGCAGAACACAATACTAAAGCTAATACTGAACTTGACAATGAGTGATGGCCAAAAATAAAGGTAGTGTACATTCTATAGGGGAGCCGAGCATTCAGCAGAACAGGAAAGAAAAAGGGACACAAGCAAGAAACAAAAGGATAAAAATATCCTTTGCCCTTGAGAAGAATGAATAGATAAAAAAAAATGACAGATGGACAAGAAATTTCTTTTAAAGATATTAGGATGGGACACAATAGCAGTAAGTAAATGTCAGAGGGAAGCAGAGTGCAGGAGATGAGCAGTCGTCCAATGGGACATGTAACACATGCCTAGATATTTACTGGATACAGTCGTTTGCGGTGTGCTTTGTTTGATGTTGTACAGGCTTTCAGGACTATAGTTTCAGTAGTGGTTATGGGCACCAATGGCAAGCATGGCAAATCTTGTTTATGTCTGTATTTATTCATTTAATTATTTATTTTTGCTGACAAATTACACTGTTTATCAAGAATGCAGAGAGAATAGACTATGTGTCGTTACTGGTGAAAATTGCTGACATTGTTTGAACTCTACAGGCTGCATCGAACATCCAGTTCATTACAAGTGTTACAGGTCACCATTAACAACATCACAATCTCACAGCAGAATGAGTGACCCTCCATAACGGATGTCCATTAGGTAGCCTTGCACTCTCCAGGGTAATGGAAGAGTGGACAGAGGACAGAAACATGTATTAACTCCCAGTGGATTGATTCTCAGTATAGGGGCAGTGGGAATGGGGTGGGCACTCCTGACATTTATAGCACCCTATGGATGAGGCAATAGGGGTGAGAGATGTAGTGGTACTTTGGTACAGGGTGATGATGAAGCGACCCTGGCGCAAACTGCCGCTTCTTCTCCACGTTGCCCCTTTGCCACCCGGTGTAGCAAGGATTAATGAGTATGAACTGGTGAGGAGACACTGGGCTAGATTACAAACATACCACTTTGTCTTATGTGCAGCAGTTCCACAAAGTGTAGCACTGCTTCCCTTAATTGGTTGCAATCTCACCAAAGCTCTGTGCACGACCAGCCCATGTTCTCTATTGTTCTGAGGGTGAAGGGTTGGAAGAAGTAGGAAAGAAGAAACCCTGGGTAGGAGAGTAAAGCGCATGTGAAAAAAACAAAACAAAAAAAAAACAAAACAGTTTTCTCTTTATCGTTTTCTCACTGCTGGGCATGTGTGTTCATGTGTGTTTTCCAAAAGCTGAATATGAAACATTAAAACTTTGGATGGCCTAGATTCAATGTTTTTTTGCTGTTTTTTTTTTAAAAATATATTTTTAAGTCAGTCCAGAAACATGAAAGGTTGAGGAAAAACTGTTTAAATTCAGCTTGTTTCTTAGCACTGGGCTTGATAAGACTATTTTTGTTGGTGATGGTGAAGGAGGAAGGATTGATTGTGTTTGCAAACTATTTGAATTACTGCAAACAGTTAACCACATCAAATGAGGATGAATAGGAAGGAAAGATTAGAGGAGAGGTGCTGGCATAGATTTTAATAATTCCCCCCTTCGAGTAGCAGGTGCAATTCATACACAGGTGCTCACTTTTATTAGATCTCAGTCTTGTATCCTAGCAACCTGGCTCTGGGAATAGGCGGGTGCCCCGCCCATGCCCCAGGGGCTGCTGGGATTGAGATTCTGATTAAGGCTTTAGGCCAGTCGGAGAGGGGATTGCAAATCATCAGTGCAGCTCTTAAGAGTTGTGGGAACCTGGCAGCCCTGAAGCCTTGAGGGTCCAAAACCAAACCCAGCAATGATTCGAGAGAAACCTTGATGACTCAGCAGGCTACATCCTTATTGCCTCGTGGCCTGATGATCATGCACTCTGTGGAGAATTCACAGAATCAGGCGAGGGAGCGTGCTTGAGCATATTCATACACAGCAGGCAGGTTTAATTGTTGAAAGTCCATGAACTTGTGTTTGTTGAAAAGCCTTTGAGCATGAGGCTTTGTTTGTATATGAATGTATTCAGATTCTTTAGTGTGAGGCTATGCATGCAAAAGTGTACTCTCCTGTGAGCACTGTGCATTTATTATTTTTAATGTGATTCCTGAATCACAGTGGAAGGCTGCTAATGAAGCTCATTGGGTGTCTGGGCTTTAGTAACCTACTCCTGCTCTTTAGTGGCTGCCCCCACCCTTTTTCTCACTACTTTCTCCTTACTTTCTCAGTAAAACTACATGCTACAAAAATCTACAGAGAACTGGAGGAAAGTCAGAAGAAGAGGTATTCGAGTGGTAATAAAAGACATTACGCTGTCGTCAGAAACAGAAAGGGACATGTTTGAGGAAAACACAGGTGGCTAAATTGGCTGAAATAAGAGAAGGGAAGGGGGAAACAAAGAAGCTGTGAGATACGTACTGAAAAAGACATCAGAGTGAGAGTTAGTGAAAGGGCTGCATGATGAGGAGTGTGAGATAGTGACTGAGAGAAGAGGCGAAGGAGGTAGATAATATGCTGACCCACTTTGCAGACACCACGCTGAGATGCTAACCAGTGCTGCAATAAATAACACACGGCAGGCCAGCAGAGCTTAACAGCTGCTTGGTGGCAGTCCGTCCAACCACTGCCCCCTCGTCCCCTGCCGTTGCTGCCCTACAGCATCCACTCTTCCTCTCATACCAGCACCTATTATTTTCACCACTCACATTTTCATACTCTGAAGAACTGGGACATTTTGTGTATTTGTCTGAAAAACTGCAACATGCCTCAGGCACGTGAACTGATGTGTGTTAACTACATAACTATCAACATAATTATGATTAGTCTAAGCAGATGCTTGATCACTGAGAGTGATGTGCATGTTCAGCAAACCTCACTAACCTTTATAATTCGCAATAAAGGAAAGCGATAAGGAAAAGGGAAGATAGTGCATATTGTATAAAGAGAGTTTATATTCCTGATTATACAAATCTTAGGCAAAATGTCAAATTGACAATAAAATAATATTGTGCTGATTGAAGTGGGAGAAAAACTGTTACTGCTTTACTTTAGCTCAGCGTTTTTGCAGAGGTTAGGAACTTATTGGCCAAATAAATTCTTCTTTAGTGTCAACAATGTTACCTTAGGGGATTATTGAGTTGCAGTTTTTATGTACCCGAGTCTCCTGTGAACAGAAAGGTACGTTCATCAGCGACCGTGGCTGAAGAGCACTTGTTAGTTGAGGCACGTTATTTGCTTGAATTTACTGCAAAGTACAACTGGCTGGAGATCTAGTGGATTTATTCTAAGTGATTACCTTTATCTTATGATGATGCATTTCTATCCTGATAGGAGCTATCTCAGTGACAATGATGCCCTCATCCATGTTTGAGGACAATGGAAATTATGCAAATCATATGCTATAGCCATTATCGTCATCTGACCTCAATCAAACTGAATGTTTATGGAATGGAGTTCCATCACTCCATCAGGACTCCCAAATGTCCGTATTTATCAGTTTTGTAATATCATATCAATATCAAAGGCATATTAAAGATCTTTCAGCGTTATTTAGGGGGCCAGTGCCTTGTTGTTATGTTTTCCCTTTAATCCGATATGTTTCTCACATGTGTATTGAGTGGAATACGCATAAAAAGTCTCTAAAGTGTTTACTTTATGAAAATGTATGTAAAAGTAAAACTTGAACAAAGTATGTAGACACCAAAATCCAATTCTTTGAGATATACCATTACCATGGGAATTACTAAGCAGCCTACAGCCTTTTCAGAAGTTTCTGGAATCTTACTAATGTTACATACTTTAATTCAGCCAAAGAGTGCTAATGAGGTTGGCTGCTCAGGCTGAGAGATGTAGCTTTAAGTTGATCATAATGTGCTGGTTGTGAGTTGAGGTGAAGGCTCAATTATTGTATCTTAAATTATAATTGTATGCTTTAGCATTAGGATTTTCTATTAATAGACCTTAGCCCCCTCAATGAAATCCAGTAGGGTTATCAGCATCTTTTAACTCCCCCATAAAGGCTTATATGCCGAAATGCACTGGAATTTTTTTTTTTTTTAGGTGAAATGTGACCGTGCCATGAAAATAAAAACATTTTTTTTAAAAAAACATTATTTAAAAAGCGAGTGACTTAGAGTTCTTTGATGTTTAAGCTTATATACCAAAGAGCACCTCAAAGAAAAGCAAACTGAATCCAGGAAGCACTTCTTGTCAACTAACTGTTCAAGGGTTACCTACATACTTCATGTGCTCGTCTGGATGCTTGCTGCAGTTACATTAACACGTGTGCCCAGCAGCAGCAGTTAGCTCTGTCTCCATCAAACCTTCTTCAGTATAGAATGAGATTGTTTGCAGCTGCTCCTGTACTGAATTTGTCATCAAACACACACACACAAAGCACAGTGTACTCAGAGGCCTGTTCAAAGCAAAAGCTCAAGGGACTTGTGTTTCTCTATTTGTGTGTGTGTGTGTAGGGGCTTGTGAGCATGTGAAGCCACTTGTCCTTGGAAGGGGATTTAGCCTTGGTGCTGGCAATCAATCAATAAGTGGTGTTGGAGGAAGGGGTCATGGAGAAATAGCCCTTCTCTCTCTCACTCACACACCCTCTCTCTCTCTCTCTCTCTCTCTCTCTCACACACACACACACACACACACACACACACACACACACATCAAACAGAGGTGGTTCTGCAAATAGAAAAAAAATTTGATTTACACAAGATCAGATGCATAGCCAAGTTCATTTCTAGTTAAATTCCGTGCTTGTGCTTGAATGGACACGTCAGATTATTTCTGATTCTCATAAGTAAAATCTTCTATATCACATGGAAATATTTTTTTCCTTTATTATTTAATCTAAATACCACACATAGAACCACATCTTCTTTTTTTTTAAAATAAAAGGTTGAAAGTGAAGGAACCCACTCTTAATAAGAAAGAAGATTTACTGCCAAGAGACACTGCCTTCCATTTATACTATAAGTTAATTACTAACCTTTGTGATAACAATAACACAATACATGGGAATACAATAGGCAATCTGAGATATTGTTACGCTGAAGAGAAGTGCTGATGAAGATAATCTCTGTGTTATTAGATACTTTGTATTATTAGATTGGAAAAAGAGAAGTGAACAGAAGGAGAAAGAAGAGAACTGGAGTGATGCTTCTGTGAAATGTCAAGCATGAAAAAGCTGGTTGGGTGTGGGCCTTTAATTAATCCACTTTATAAGGAGAACTGTTGTCACTGACCCACACACAAGAGCGTCATCAAAGGCAAATCCACTCCGCACTCACTGAATTAATTGATTTAGTCACATAAACGCATAGTGTTAAATGAAAACAGTGTGTTAATTTGCTAAAAACTTTGCTGTACGACTCCTCACATAAAAGCTTAAACTAGCGAGCTAAAATAGGGCCTTTACTGCTTAGGTCTGAATTCTTGTCAGCTGTCGCCCCTGCTGTGATAAGATCTGATCACATTAAATAGATATCTTCTGATCTTAACTTCTTTTGTGAGTGTGCGTGTGTGCGTGTGTGAACAAGACAGAGAAACAGGCATTGCAGCTTTGTATTGCTTGCCATTGTGCTCTCTGGCAGTGCCCTGTTGGCAGCAGCCACAAAACATTAAAATTATTTTATCCAAACCAATGTGGCACCTCCTCCAATAAAGGGTCATCTGGTTTTAAACGATGAAAAAAAGAAACTCAAGTCTTCAAGCTCACATTTTATATAGAGAACCATTTATTTTCTTGTGTTCCTAGAGGGGAGGATATAAAAAAAGAGAACAGCATCTCTTACTCTTCACAGCAGTGGTTGTGGAGACAACATAAATCACCCAGTGTGTCAACATCTTTGTGATGGATGACCAGATATAACATATGGCAGTCTACATCACTTTTGATCTGTACATTCACACTGAATCTAAAGTAAAAAGTTATATATAGACATGATTCTTTCTCTAGTTTCCCTCCACTCTTATTATTCATTGAAGGAGATGCAGGTATTTTTGTTGCTGTTTATGCATTGTGACATTCTCTCCTGATGGGCTGGCTCAGGGGTGGAGATAAAGTGGATACAGATGACATGGCTGACTGTGCTGGAGGTGAAACACCGAGAGAAAGTGATGTAAGGTAACTTAAAGTCATCAGAAGGCCATGGCTCTGCAGAATGATAAACGATGCCATGCCACCTGTTTAATGCACCATCGTTTTTGGAGGGCTCTCGTTTGATTTATATGCTGCATTCCTTTTATGGCATTTTGTTCCTTTCATCACGATCACAAAGGTGTTTAATGTCAACAACATGCATGCAGCATCTTCTGACAGTGCATAATGGTCCCAGCATGGTAGCCTATGATGCTACGTCGAACTTTGCAGACCTGTATGTACATATTTAGCCATCTACTGCCACTTGGGGGCAGTGTCAAAAACATTTCAAACAAAGTGGGCAATTTTTCTTTATGTTTTAGCACATTGTTGGTCCTTTAGCGTTACTCTTCACTCAAAAGACAGAAGCAAGAAACTTTGTTGATTTGGAGTAAAAAGAAGAGTTAAATTAAAACTCTCCACTCCACTTTCTATGCTTGATGTGTATTCGCTCTTCTTTCTTTGGTAGTAAACCCTGCTGTGGTCATTCCCTTTTCCCTATTCAAGCTGATTTTTTTCAGCCAGTCAGCATGGAGAACAGGATGCTAGCCCATCTCTGTGTCCTACATGTTGCTTGAATTCCCATAATCCTTCTCTGCGTAGGCTGAGATCTACGCAAACGGGCGCAAATGTAGGACCGTCAGTCCGTCTTGAGGTGGTTTTCTGTGAAAAGTACAGAAATGTGAGAGCCTAAGCTGAGAAAGATAAGTAACTTGGACTTATTTATTGTTTACCCTGAACAGCAGGCTCAGTCATCAGGAAGAGGTCTCATTATGTGATTTGTGAAATGTTGACCTTTTACTTTACACATTATATTTATTTTCCTCAAAATGCCAAAATTCGTTATACTACCACTTTTATCAGTACTTAAGTGCTTAGTCTTAAGTTTAGGCCTGGCATTGTATTATTTTACTACTGTACTTTGTTTAATTTGTGAAGTAATACAGATACACGTATACACATGTTACACATATTTAACAAATATTAGCTGACTATTGTAAGCGGGCATCTATCTTTTTTTCTTCCTTTTCTTATTTCCCTGTTGTACTGTAACTTTCAAACAGAGAAGTGAGCCTAACCGCTCTAACACATCTTCAAATGAGCTAAGATCTTATAATAATCTGAAGGTGGCACTGCTGATTGCGATCATGTATCTGGTAGTTTTATGTTTAATGAGGCAGGCCCAACTGGAGAGAAGGGAATCATCCGACAATACGTGTTTCTTTTGTGAAAAGCTTTTCTGTAGCAGTTGGTTTAAGTCATTCTGGGAAATCACAGACTGAAAAGGGAACAGATGATGCAAGTTGAAACTGCAAAAAAGAAAAGACAATTACAATGTGCTATTATAAATGAAGCATCGCAAATTGTTGATATATAACCATGCAAAGAGCAGACAATGATGGATTTTTACTTTACTGTAAAATTGTGTGGCAATGAAAGGAGCAAGAGGAGTGACTAAATATATCATTGCCTCATTAGAATAATAAAAGAACTTTCTCTTTCTTTGTTTCTGGCAACCCAAATAAACATATTAATAAATTATCTCCCCAACCACTGACCAGGGTCAGCTTAAATAATAGATATACTTGAATAAACCTTTAATGCCCTAAAACATGAGGAAAGAAAAGCATTACTTGTGAAATGATAAATGCAGCATAGACGAGCGATGCAGAGGGGGAAGTAGTGTTGTTTATTTGTTAAGGCTCATGCCTGGTGCCTCGGGGGCTTCTGGCTCAAGCTTGGTTTTTCCTTCTCATACTGGAGGCTATTCACTCCCTCTCTGACTTTGGAGGTTACCTTTACAGGATCATTGTGGGTAGAGATTGTTTTATCTCTTTAAATCAGATTTCCTGTATCAGTTGTTTTAAAAGTGATATAGCACTTCCATAGAGACCATTCAAAACATTTATTTGCCACATGCCAAACAGCCTAATCTGTGGACGAGTGAAGCAGGCTTTCTGTGTAAAGAAATAGAAATACATTCGGAAATGGTTCACATTTAGTCAGTCTACTGTCATCTCAAAGAATTTCCTGTCAAAACTCATAGAAAAACTTCAGAATGGCTACTTGGCTTAACCGCCCCATGCCTGTGTGGTGTGTGGTATCACTTGGGTAATGTCTTTGACGGTAAGAACAACAACGGTTCAAACCTCTAGCTCAAATTAAATTTACTGCTCAAGCAACCACTCTCACAACATGATCCATTCTTCCATTCCTAACAATTTGAAAGACAATGCTTCCTCCTGCAAAAAGAAAAACACAGAAAGAAAGACAGATATAGTTGGCACTCTTGATTTAAAATGTCTTGTAGTCTTGAGAGTTGGTAATAAAAAGCACTGCTCTATATACAGTAAACAATATGTGCCATGATTAATACTAACAAATATAAATCCACAAATGTTTTTTATACAATCTGAAGCCAGTGTTTTCTATCCTGCACATTTTATGTTACTTTCTTGTAAGCTGCAGTGTTTTTCTCTGAGCTCTTTCTGTTTCATTTTTGACAACAATGGAAGCCTCTGACTGGTAAGACTGCAGGCGAATAACATAACACCATCTGACCATGGAAAATACAGTTTAACAGTAGCTTAGTTTTTTATGAGCAACAATAAATACAGGACAAAATCAAAAAGACGTTTTATTTTACCATCTGGCTATCACAAATTCTCTGTGCAGACAGCAGTCTATGTAGTGATAAGGTTATGCCTTATACGCGCTAGCTTGCAGTACAGGATATCATCAAGGGGTCTGTCATTGCACAACTTTGCACAAGCACTGGTAGACTTTATGGTCAGTGGGTTGTGAAGATCTTGAAAGCTTAAAGCTCTCTTCTGGGAACTAGAAGAAAACCTGTGGTATCTGCAATGCCCTTCTACTTTTGTAACGGACCGGACAGCCATCAGAGGTAAAGGAAAGTGCAGCTGAGTTTAAGGCTCCTTGTAGACCACTTAATGGCCTGTCACCCATTGAGACCTTGAGATTTTTGTGGTGGATTTCTGCTTGGGCAATGGGCAAAGGTTGTAGCAGGTGATGCTCTGAGAGTTGATTGAGAATGCATGATGAGAAATGATACATAGTTATGGAATGGGTATAAGGGACAGAAACCACTGACGTCAGCATAAAAAAGAGTGGGAAAAGAAGAAGAAGGAAACTTTCCAAAACTTTAATGCTTTCCGTTGTTTTGGCTGAATAATAAAAGTAATGTGAGTCTTAATGAGAAACAGAAGGATAAAAAAACGAATGAATGTCTTATGTGACCTAGAAACAACCAAAACTGTGTGTTTTAAAATCCAAAATGATTAAATTATACAACATCGCTGCACATGCTGCCAAATGAGAAATGAAGTGGCCACACAGCTAGAGAGATGAACTAACAAAAAGAAGGTTAATGACCGTGACAAGCTAAAGGGGGAAGAATTGAATCAAACACATTGCTTTCTGCCATAGCACAGACTGTTAATGACCCTTTGAGGAAAGCAGTGAACCCACTATTGCCTGAAAGTGGCACAGTGACTAATAGCGCCATGTGGGTCCCAGGTGGGTCCCTATGTGTAACTTTATGACATTTAGCAGGACAGTGCAGAGAACGGTGGGCATGCTGAGGGAACTTTTTCTGGGTGAGCAAATGGCAGTTTAAAAAAGTATAGTGAGAGTCAGTGTAGGCAAATTGCGGTGCACTAGAGTTTGCAGATTTAAATGGACTGATTCTTAAATTGCACTTTTCTACCCCACTTGAGCTTTACACAATATGACCCATTCACAGAAAATGCTTTGTAGCTAACATTCACACTCCAATAAAAGCACTGGGAGCAACTCAGGGTACAGTATCTTGCCCAAATATACTTTGGTATGCAGAATGGAACATCCAGGCATCAAACCCCCAACCTTCTGATTAGCAGATGACCTGCTCTGTCTCCTGAGCCACAGCCACCCCAAATCATATGCACGCTTTTCTTCGAGGGAGATTATCGGTTAACCTGAGATTTAAACGTGGTGTAAATTCAACAAACTCAGCAACCAGCTAATTCTGCAAAATAACAACAAAGCGGTCATTAGATGTTTGCGTCTTTCTACTACAAAAACAGCAGTAGCAGAGATCAAACCAAAGATAAAAGTCAGAGTGAGTAGTATACTTTGTTTCATCTGGTGGCCAGAAACACAGCTTCAAATGAATTATAATGTTCCTTACATTACAACTTTCAATTTTGCTGGCAAAAACAACAACAACATAAAAAGCTTTCACAACCTGAGTAAAAGAAGTCTTTTCTTCAAAGCAGCAGATGGTGTGTGTGTGTGTGTGTGTGTGTGTGTGTGTGTGTGTGTGTGTGTGTGTGTGTGTGTGTGTACTGGGTTAGGGGGTTTTGTCTAAATGTTATAATTGAACTGTACACTAAAAAAAAATAAAAATAGTTTTATTCAACATTTCTTCTTGCTTGTCAAGGAAAATACATTATCCACATTGATAAACAACCATAAACAGATTTGAGTGTGTTATGCGCTCTAAGTAAGTAACAGTATCAAAAAAGCAGCATGGTGAACAAGAAAAAAAATGTTTGGGTTCATTTATTTAAAAGTATAAAGTACAAAAATATCTGCTATCCCTTTTCAGCATCTCAGTGTTAAACAGCTCTATTTGAGAATGAGAGACACTCTCGAGACTTATTATCAGCCTCTGTGGAGCTGTGATCTGAGGATATTTTTAAACCTTTGATAAATAAACCAGTTATTTTCTGGCTAAGGTAAACACAACTTTCCAGTATACAATTACATCATGAACAATAAAATAAAATGAGATCTGAGGTCTATAATGCAAACCCAAGTGGACCACGTGGATATCTGGATGGAAATATTTATATATCGTGTCCATGTGTTCATACATTTATGTATATATATATATCCAAGGTCACTTGCAGGCCCAGCTAAAGCTGTTTGACTGAGCAGAAAGGATTCTGACAGCAGTATTTTGTAGCTTTAACTAATTCCAGCTCTACTGTCATGCTTAAATACCTTTTCCATGTACCTTCCTGTCATTCTGGAAACACTTCAGAGGGAAGAACAGAGAGCCATAGATGGAATACATTCAATTTTTTCTTTTGTCTTTCTCAGTCTGCTAATCTGAAGTGTTGCCCTCATATAATGCAGACTTTTTTTTCTCTTTGACTGTACAAGTGTAAAAATAACACATATTTTCCGAGCTGTATTTTAATGTGGCTCCTTGCACATCCATATCCACTTGGGATTTGCCTTTCTATAGTTCTTTAAAAAAGAGGAATCTATTATTAAGACATGATGGTACAGTGAATATCGCAAGTCTTTCTCTCTCACACACACACACAAATGCAATCAATTTTAAACTGCTAAAGTGTCTTAATTAGAGTTGGAGCTAAGGCGCGGAACATCACTTTTTCAAAAGATATTCCTTTATTTGGGTTTTTGATGATGGTGGTAGAAAGTACTGTCTAATACACTTGTTCATGGTTGTTCACTAGGTTAGGACGTGGTGACTGTAAAAGCCACAGTGTAAAACCATTCAGTGACCCCTTGCTTACTATTTTTTCCTGTGTTGGGGAATTGGTGTTCTTGAAATGACTACTGTTATCAGGAAAGAAATGTTTCCATCTAGCCATCCATTTTCTTAACCTTTTATCCAATTTATGGTCATGCAGTAGCTGCAGCGTATCCCAACTGACAGCGGGTGGGAGGTGGGGTACACCCTAGACCTCCTAGCCAGGTTGCCAGTCTATCACAGGAGTAACACAGACAGACAGTTTAGGATCACCAGTTAACCTGACATGCTTGTCTTTGAACTACTGGAGGAATCCACAGTACTGAAGAAAATGGGACAGTGCTATTCCTCCTGCAGGATCAGCTGGAACATGGGTTTCTTCACTCTCCCTTTAATGTCTCAAGAGGATGGACGGATGGACTTTTAAGAAGCCGTATATAACCACCAGAGACAAATTCAGTCAATTCAGCTTTGGTCATATAAAACTTATGTGAATAAATGGGAGTTGATAAAAAAAACCTCCTAACAGTTATGCGAGCTGCTTCAAACTCCTCAAATCTAAATCTGGCTTTGTTTACACTGAGTGATAAGGACTCCCACAATCACAGTCATCATATAAGCTCATTCAAGTGAAATACCATGTTGTGGGGATGTTGCCAGAGCTTTTCCAGTCACATAGTGCATTGTTTGTTTTTTCATTTCTCTTTGTCTCTGTGGAGGAAAGATCACTTCAAATCTGAGCGATGCCCCACTTCCCTATCAGACGCAGTTTTAACCGACTCCAGCATAGAGTCAGGATGACTTTAAGGGCTTAATTAGCAGTCCAGAGTAGTTATATAAGGAAATAAAATATGTGGCGTTGGTACGTTTCATTTGCTAAGAGCAAAATCTTTTCGCTCTTATCAAGGACTCTTCAATTCTAATAATGCAGCATTTAGAGCTCCTCAGTGCAGCTTTGTAACTACCAAGCTTTTCACTTTGTTCTTTCTCTTGTTTTTTTTATTTTTATTTTTTAGTTTGCCCACCTCCACCATTCATCCTTACTTTCACTTAGAGGTAGTTGGCATGGTGACCATCCACCTTTATTGTCTCCCCATCAAACAGGACTCCCCTGCAGGCCCAGGCTCTTTGTAGCTCAATGCCAGGCGCTGTGCCTGTTTTAGCTATCCTGCTAGCTGAGTGGCCTTGCTGAAGCTGAACGTTCAGCCTCCCACCCCCTGGGCAGCTGCTGGCCCTGATGCACTACTGCGGGTTAGACTAAATCTAGATCTTAGTATGGATTTCCTCTCTGATCTTGCACACTGTAGTTGGAGTGTTTCTTAGTAGAGACACTTTTTTTTTTAAAATTCCCAGCCTTAGACAAATTTTTAAAAATGGTGCTCAACTTGCATTCATGAAATACATGTGTTCACTCGGATCAGTATAACAGAATTTAGATTTTTCCTTAAAGTCTCTGTAGAAAAAACACGTGGATGTGTGTAAATATTGCAAAAGTAATTTAGTTTTCTTGTGAAAGTTCTTTCTGTTGCTCTCTGACCTCCATTTCTCCTGGCATTTCATTCCCTATGCGGCGAGAGCAGCCAAAACACTGAGCCAAGAAGACTCTGAATTAATGATGCAAAAATCTCTGACTGGTGCTGCAAGTTTGTTACACTGGCCACTGAATGGACAGACTCTCGTATGTAGCCCAGCCATGATATCCATGCAACTCATCATACACTGTCACATTTCATACCTCAGCTGTGAAGCCGTATGGCTTATCTGGCAATGCAGGCTTTTCATTTCATTGAATTAATTCCTCCATTTGCTTTGTTTTGCAGGGTGCTCACATATTCATTTATTCACAATGGGATGTGTATCGTGGTAAGCGGATGCCTCGTCATTGTCATTCAGCTAGAGACAGAGCACGTACTTAAGAAGGAAAAGCTCGTTAGATTAATTTTGTTTTCCTTTTTTTCCAAGCACGCTACTCTCTCCCCATCCATTTGTGTAATGTGAACACAGAATGACTCTGTGATGCACCATATCATGGCTTTTGAGCTGACACCATGTCACCAATAATAATGGCATTACACTAAAGATTAAGGAGTTGAGCCATTTGTTGCCACTGTAAAGCCCCTTTGCTGATGTTTTTCAGTCTTGCAGCAGCTATTGTGGAAGTGGTTTTGCAAATGTTTCCAGCTTATTTAGCTTTTTTCCATCCTGACATCCATTAATCCCTCCAGTCTGCCCAGTAATCTTACACTGCCACTGCTGTGCAGACTAAACATTACTTTCTCCACCAACTTCTATACTGCATATTATTCTCTTTATGTCCTCTCATATATATTTTTTCATTCAGAAAAAAGGCCAGGCAATCAGAGGAAAACCCAGCACTCTTATTTCACTTTTTTGATCCAGCCAAAATTGCATAACCATAGTCACAACCAGTGCCATCCAACAGCAAAGCTTTAAACTTTGGCCTTCACTTTCTTTCAGTGCTATATCCCGACATAACACCTACAATAAGTGCAGCTCACACCCCCCATTAATCCCATGATCCTTCTTACTGTCACACATGAGTAAGACTTTGAGGGCATGTTTTTCCCTCTCACATGGCTGAAGTAGCCAAAACCATTTTTTTTTCCTGGTGACAGACATAAAATGCAACACTATCCACTGAAGATCAAAGTCAACATAAACCATAAAATCATCTGCAAACACAAACAAACAGAGAAACGAATAAAAAAAACACCTGAAAATGTTTAGGTTGCACTTAACCCTTTTCAGTTACAGTTACACCTCTCAACATCTAAAAACCCAGGGTCATACATGTGCTCCGAAGCAGAGGCATATGCGAGGGTTTCTAATCCAATTCCTAAACTACCTCAATTAGTGCTTTTTTTATGACTAAGGAGAAGTGGCTCTCACCTCGGCCCTCACTCTCTCCCTAAGGATGAATCTTATCCTCTCTGTATGTAAGAGGTAGAATGTAGATAAACCAGTAGACTTAGAACTTTGCCTTTAGGCTTTTCCTGTTGTTGTTGTTGTTGTTTTTAACTTAAAACTTGCAGGTCACGATACTGGGTTTTGTACACAATATTTTCTGTTATGGACCCATTTTCCTCTTTCATATTTTCTGTTTGACATCGTTGGAGTTTTCAGTTTGGATATTACCTTTGCCTAGATTATGTTTTCATTCTGATCTCGCATAGTCTGTTTCTGTGATATCTCCCATGTTTAGTTAGCTTTCTCTTTGTGTTTGCTTTGCCATGTCTCAGTCTTCGTTTCCTATCTTATTTTGATAGTCTTTTGTCTTGTGTATTTTTCAGTCAGTTTTGCTTCCCTCCCTGCCTCCCTCATTAATTGATTCTGTTCACCTGTGCCTTTCCCCCCCCAGCTGTCTCTTTCCCTGATTACCTTGTGTGTATGTAAGCCCTCACTTTTCCTTAGCTCTTTGTTGCATCATACTGTTTGTCTGCCTAAGTGTTTGCCTCGTGGATTACCTGCTTGGATTACTGTTGAACCCTGCTTCCTTCAGCTGTTTTTTTGCTTGTTTGTTTGTTTATTAAATCCTGTCCTGGAGTCTGGATTTTGGGTCGAGATTTTGCATAACCACGACAGCTAGTAAATTATCCACGAGACCTTCACTTATTTTGGGGGAGCAAGACACCATTATATTTAAACTCTTCTTTGGCTCCTTTATATAAAAATAGGGATTAAAGATAAAATCAAATGTCTTTTGCAGATTTTTGGTGTATCTTCCTTTAAAAGGTAAAACAGTGAGCTGATGATAAGGATTTCAAGCTCATCTAACTATACTTAATGCTGTTATGATCCAAAATATAGAGGGGGTTCTGAGATTTCCCCACAGAGGAAAGAGAGCTGAAGTGGATACTGATGTGCCCCGTAATTGAAATTAACAATCTCATACACACGGATCCTCCGAATCACGGCATAATTGCCTCCCTCATTAAAAAACATGTGTTGCATCTTTGTGATCTGCACCAGGTTTCATATTAAACTGGATTATTGCCGCTACCACACACAGTAAATTATATCATTCTTCTTCTGTCAGGTCATTTGGCGACTACATAGTGAGATAGCACTGTCTGGTGCCATAGTATATGCTTTAAGTGAATAAGCTTTATTGCAGAGGTTTCGCTCTTCTGAACTTCAATTCCTCTCACTGTCCAATTCCCCCTTCATATAGAGCCTTGATCATTAGAAAATTTAATTAAAACTCTTGAAAAAGGAGAAAAAAGGAAGGAAGAAAATTTGAATCAGATGGATTATCCACAGTGGTGAATCTTTGTTCCAGAGTGGGGGGTGATTCCAGACCCATTAGCCAAGTCTATTTAAAACTGTGCTGAAATATGGCTTCACAGTGATTCAGCAGCCATTATACTGCATTGCATTGTCACATGTAAGCATGGCAACCAAGCACATATATCAGATAAACATATAGGCTCAAATCTGATCATTAAATAAAGGCTGAAATATAAGACTAAAAGTACATGTAACCTGGTGTTGTATATCATTTTAATATTTTAAGGTCTAAATGTAAATGTTTGATACGTAAACAACTGGGCAGCCTTCTCTTAATCTAAAAGCAAAACGTTTTCATCACTGTTCTTGTGATGTCACTCGTCTGCATTAACCTCCTAAGACCTGAACTCTTCCACAGCATGCATTTTTAATTTCTCTTTGATATTTGGGACCTAATGAATGTAAAAACAAAGAATTACCAGATTTATTTTTTTTTACCCGATTTTTGTTTCTAAGAAAATTGAGAGCCACATATGAGGATATTCGTTTAAAATTTCGATAGAACAGTAGCAGTATAATGTCCTCGTAAGTGGATATCAGGCCCTTGTAGAGCAAAATTGACTATTTTGGTCTAAATAACCCAAAATGTGATGTCAACATATGTGGACGCCAGGTCCTAGGAGGTTAAAAATGAGAGTCAAAAGAAAATATTACTGTCCAGTATTGAGAATGTAAGTGGACTGGTTCTTATATAGCACTTTTCCACTTTACCTGAGTACCCAAAGCGCTTTATACAACTTGCCTCGCTTGCCTTTTTCCACGCAAGTTCACACACATTCAGACTCCAATAGTTGCACTTCAGTGAATTTCGACTTGGGGTTAATATCTTCCACAAAGATATTTGGCGTGCAGACGAGAGCAGCCAGGGATCGAACCACCAACCTTCCAATCAGTAGATGGCCCGCTCTACCTCCTAGATGTAATATCCTTGTTACGAATTCTTTATTGTGCAGGTGTGCACCTAAAGACTCAGGAAGTGAAAGATAAATGTTATTAATAAAGCATGCTTTAGCTGAAGTGTTGAAAACAGGTGCCAAGAAGAAATGGGTCATCACCACTTATATGTGTTGATAGATTATCTCACTTTCATTCTTTTCTCCATCACAGTATGACTGCTCCATATGAAAAGCTGCTCATTATTTAATAAAGCCACCTTAGATCTCAGTACTTATCTTACTAAGCTGTATATCAGTGGGAAATTTTCTTTGTTGTGACAAACAAAAGTTGAACCACTTTTGTTTTATACTTCACACCCATTGGGAGTAATTCACATTTTATAGAGAATTTCACAACCCCAGATTTTAAAATTGCTTTGATAAGTCAAGTTCACTTAAATTTATCATTTTGGAAAAGCTCGTCCCACCACGCTAAGAAAAATCGCCTTCTGTTGACTCATTGGCAGTCTTCAGTATCCAAATAGTGACACAAATCAAGGAAATCCATTTTAAGAGCTTGGAGGAAGGCTTTTAAAATCCTGCAGAATGACAAATCTGGCCTGTGACGATGAAGTTTAGCTCGAGGCACATAATCCATTTGTTCCCCAAATATTCTCTAGAAATGCTTTTTCATACTTACTCCAAAGTTATGCTGAAAGTCGACACAGTTGACAGCATCATTTACAGCCGAGTTGCCGAAAAAAGTGACAGGATTATCACAAAATTTTTTACAAAGGGCTCAGGTGCCTAAGGATTTAAGATTTTAACATCTCATAGATAGTCTCTAGCTTTGAAGATGTCTTTTCATATTAATATCTATATAGTTATTTTCAGTAGCATGTAGCGAGGGAATGCAATAGACCGATACCTTGACATGTTTTTTCTCATTTGTCAATAATAAATGCTGAGATGCAGTAAAGTGGAAATAGTTGCAATAACATGACATAAATGAGTGTGATCTCAATCTATAAGTAGTTTTTTCCCTTAATTTAAATATTTAATATTATGTTCACAGTTTGTTTTTTTTTGGTAATTAGCATTGTAGTAAATCCAAATCAAACGTGCTTCTAAAGCAGGCATATTGACTCTCAGCCGTTTGAGTATTTAAAAACATGTCAAAACAGAAGTTATGACAGAAACTTAAGAAAAAATATTTAACATTTGCCATGATTTCTTGCTAAGCAAATACAGTTGAGCAAATTTGTCATAGTCACCATATTCATCTGTCATATGTCATCCTTCCATTCATTTTCTTAACCACTCATTTGACTAGAGGGGTTGGAGCATGCCCAAGATGACAGTGGGTGAGAGATGGGGTACACACTGCAAAGGTCACTAGTCTGCAAGGCAACGGACACAGATGGGAAGACAGCCATTCACACTTGCATCCTAAGGGTAATTCAGAATAATCGGTTAATCAAACATGCATGTTTGAGCTGTGGGAGGAAACCAGAGTACCCAGAGAAAACCCACACAGGCACTGGGAGAGCATGCAAAACCATGTGCACTCATTTGAACAAAAGGTCAGATTTCCTTGAGTTGTAATCTCCCAGCTGAAGCTGAGTTCAAATGACTCAGATCGATTCAGTCTTTTTTATCAGAGAACCCTTCAAGTAAATCAGGCTGTAGCCATTGTTCTCCTGTAAAATACAAGGTGAACAATGGCAAAAAAAAAAATGCTTATTGAGTAGCACTGATACTGACAGATTGTTATTTTAATCTGCTTGAGGGACTTTCTCAGCGTCAAATCACAGCAAGACTGAAGCAGGACAGTGCGTTGGACTCATTTGACCATAATTGCACCGTTTTTTTCCAAAGCATGATCAGCCAGACCAAAAGTAACTACACCATCAAAGATGGACAGAGAGACATGCAACTTATTTAAAGATCCAAAATTGGTCAAAAAATAAACATAAATAAAAACACGACTGTGTTCAACAGAAGCTCTGTCACTTGGTGCTTTACAGGAAGCGAAACGAGACCTTGTGTGATCAAAGTTACACCAGCATGTAATAGTGGACGACTTCTGCTGTGAAGGATGGATAAAGATAGTGTTTGAAACCTTTGTGGTAATATGGTGGTGGGAATACTTATGTCTTTGGATGTTTTTTTAATTTACTTTTGCTTATTCATCCATTGATCTGAGATCAGCTTTTCACTTAAATGCTAAACTGATGCAATGTGAGATGATTATTTTTAATGGATTTTATTTAATAAATAAAATAAGGAAATGCAAAAGGTTTATCAATATGTTTCACCTCTTTATGGCTTTACTGCATCAACCATGAATCATGTGGCAGCATTATATCTTATCTTTTATCCATCTTGCAGCCCACGGGCCTGTGCACCCTTCCAGTTTTCTTTATGTATAGGTTCAGGTTAGTACAGTAGTATACTATCCCCTGTGCTTTCTCTTCTTCCTCACTTTATCTGTTACACTGTGCATCCTGCTATTGAGATTCTGCTCACACTGGCCTGTCTAATTAGAGTGAGGCAGCGAGAAAGAAAAACAGAAGCTCTTCTTTTTGCCTCCTTCCACACATCCTCTATCTCCTTCCAGCTCCTCTAGTTTTCTCTGCCCCTCCCTCCCATTCTTCAGTTAGCTGGATGACTCGAAGATAGTGCTAATTGATTTGTTAAAAGCCACTCGGTTTCTAATTGCATCTGAAGGACTTCCCAGTGACAAAATGAAACAAAACGTTTTTTTCAAAAAGTTTTTAAAAAGTTCCAGGACTTGTGTATTAATGCCGCTCCTCCATTTCAGTTGATACCTACAGGTGTAGGGTGCAGCTGTGCACGGTGGCAGACATTGTGAGATAGTAATGTGAATAATTCATTTGTTTGGAGTAGCCAGTCTAGCTGCTACATTTCCCTTTACAGGTCTGTGGTTTGCCAATCTGTTTATTTATTTAAAGTCATACTGCATATTGAGCCCGTCCACATATGAGCTGCCAGCTCTGAGAATAAATTATACACCACCTATTGACATTCTCAAAAATGATCAGTGTAGGGCTCAAAGCATAGGAAAGAAAACATGATGTGTACAGCCAGGAGATTTCGCTGAGAAACCTATTCCCTCATATCTGCATTACTTTGTTTCATCTATCTATCTTTGTGTCTGCGTGCGCATGCTTCCTCTGCTGTGGAGAATGATCAATATTTCAGTGAAGTGTCATTTCGGTTCCAGGCCTGTTTATTTCCCCTGCCTCGTTCAGGGATTTGAGATAAGCTGCCTCTTGTGAGTTCATCCCTATAGAAGCATGTGCGTGCATGCGCCACTGTGGTCATATATGTATGAGCACACACTTTCATGCGACGGGAACATTTTTCCCACCTCAGCTAACACAGCTGGGCCAACAAATCGCACCACACAACTCTCCAAATTACCCAGCTGCCCCATGCTTGTTCCAGCTGCCCCAGCGTGCCATGCTCATTTATAACAGAACCTATGTGGCAGGCTCCAGCAACGTCCATAGACACACACACAAATTCCACTCTACAGAAAAGCATGCATTTCTCCATATGTGTCCGTCCTGCTGGTGACTTCCCAGCAGTTAGGCTTCGTTTCAGCTGGGCTGGTTCTCCCTCACAGGCTGCCACCTGCTGCCACATACACATCCTGATCAGTCACTGTTCATAAGAAAATTCAATCAGCAGTTCATCAGACATTTCTTACCACACTTTCTTACCAATTTCTCAAAGTCTGTGAAAAAAAACAACAACTAAAGAGTATAGAGAGAAGAGGATTCTGGCAATAAATTCCACATTTTCAGGTCTGTACAGTCAGGTATCACCATCTTGAATTTAAAAATATCTTGGATCCATTCCCTCGATTATATGGATGCAAGTAAGCTGTCAAACCCACGTAGCAGGCGCCGCAGATAGAATTGTGTTGTTTTGTTAAAGAGAACAGATTTAGCGATGTTCTTATCCTTGCCTTGTTTTTGTTGTACAGAGGCCTCTGCCTAATGATCTGCATCAGATTAGGAAGACAAATCATTAAACACAGCGGTTTGTTGCCATCCTTAAATTGACCTCCTTAGCCATGCAATGGAGTGGAAACCATGTTTTTGAAGCAGACACTTTTTAGATTGTATTCCTGATATAAACCTTTTCCCCTTCACTAGGGGAATTTCCTATCTCCTGCGCTACCTTCCCCCCTTTCGCATTAATTTTTATTGTCTCACCTCATTAAAGCCATTTTACACTCTTTGCTAAAAAAAAAGTGTTTTTCTCACTGTGTTTTATCATAGTTAATTTCAACCTTTAATGTCATCCATAATAACCTGTTCTGCTTCTGTGTTGTGATTTGCATCCTTGTATATTTTTTCAAAACGTATTCTGACTGCAACCTTTTGCTGGATTGTAGCTGAGCGGTACAAAAATCAGTCATCGTGGGCTTGTTTTTGGTGATAACATGGAGCAGGTGCTGTACTTTTTATGGTTAAGACACATTCTGCCATGGCAATTACCACTAGTTCATGAGCCTTCCTTAGTCATTTCTGCAGGACAGAGTGTGCAGGAAGAAAGACGAATTTATATCTCAGCAAATGACTGTACAAAACATTTTGAATGCTCTCTTTTTGCTTGATTGGGGATTTTCTTGAGCGTCTTCTCTCTATGTTGGAGCATGGCCCTGCTCACACGAGATATAAATGAAGCACTTTAAGAAGGTTTTTCTTTTTAAATTCCACTCTGCAGTTTCTAGTTAATATTTTAACTAGCTTCCCACATTTCAAGACTCACTGTGGCAACACCAGGATGTTTTATATTATGCCCGGCTAAGCCAAACACTTAGCAGCGCTTGAGTCATTGAAATGCCGAAATGGTTCAGGGATAAAATTAGGGCATGAAAGCAAAACAGGAGAAGCAAATAGTTATCAATAAACAGACTTGAAACAGCAGATGGGTCTCTTGGAGAGAAAGCGAGCAGAGATGAGTGACTGCCCGTTGCCACTAAGCGCATTTAGAAAAAGGGAATGATTTTCTTACCAAGTTTATGCTAGTTTTACATTAATATCTACAAAGCAAAACATCATTTCTTATGACCAAAAGAGAATGATCCAATCTTGTTGTTAAAAGGCACTGAGAGCACAAATATAACTGAGGTTGTGGTCTCCCTGGCTGCACTGCAGTTGCCAGAAAATGATCCTCTTATAATGGCAAGTGTTGTCACGATGGTGCAGAGCATTTCTGAGCAGCAGAAAGATAATAGTAGTCTGGAGTGCATCACTTGGCTGTGTGATCGGTTCAGTAATAAAGTTCATTCAAGAACCGTGAAGTTGTTTTTAGCAAATTTTAGCTTCACTTTTCAAGGTATTATTACACGTATTATTTGCAACGCTAATGTTGTTTTTTGGCATAGAATTGAGTTGTCAATATGTTGGTGTTTTAGTGGAGTTTTAGAACAATGTATACACAGAGAGCTCTAACCAGAAGCTTGACCTCCTGTTAAAAAAACCCTTCTGACTTCAGGGACATGTAAGGCTGTATATAAAAAATGTACATTTGCTGAGAAATAACCACTATTAGCCATCAAAAACCATAAATTCCTTCTGTCTTTCTTTCTGATGTTGCACTTCTTTAGAGTTAGCAATTAAATACTTGGCTATATAATTGTTTTTGAAGCTTAAAGTAAATGACAATTATTATCCTTGTGATTATAAGCAGAAAGTTATTTGGGTCTGGCACCTAAAATTTGCCATGCATAGTCACATTTAACATAGTAATTATCATAAAATAATTTATTTCACTGAGCCCTACATTTACATTGATATTTATTCTTTAAAGACACTTACACAGACAAATTACATAGACCTGAACTAAGGGCATTTTAATACGAGTGTGGGGGAAACAACCTGACAAATTTCTCCCTTTTTAAGCTGCAAATCCAATTCTAATCAGAAGAATTATTGACTCCTGCAAATAAACACTTGAAGTGAATTAGCTGGCTGGCAGGGCGAAGTCAAGTACATCCGCCAGACAATAATTATTGGATTAACAAGGGATTCCAGTGTGTCTTCCAGTGCAATCATTAAAAAGGTTAATTGAAGCCACTCTGAAATGCAAAACGCTTAATAGCACGTTGGATTGCTATTTCCATTTACCTTTGCAAAAACCACCAGATTGATGCAGAAAACCTCATTATCGAGATGCATTTTACATTATAATGGAAGAAGCCTTTTCAGTTAAATGTTGCAGTGTTGTTTCTAAAATCTATACATTCATACAAGTGGAGTTATGCTTTGTAAGGCCAACACACTGCTTCTGTGAAACCAAACATCTTTTTGAGGATGATGATGATGATGAACACGTCCTAAAAAGAAAGTCTCAGATCGTTTATGTTCTGTGGCTGCCCACAATACTCTGAGTGTGCCCTAGGGACGCTCAACTCCATCAAACAGGAGAAACAAACAGAATCAGCAACAGACTGTCTGCTCCCGCTGTGTAGTAGAGTATGTCCTCGGCTGGTGGAGCTGAAGATTTGATGATGTGGGTGTTTGTGTGAGTGTGTGTCTTTGTGGAGTAAAAAGTGATGAATGAGAATTGATGCTCATTAGTTTTTTCTGACAGTAACATTGGAGGGTTACACCTGTAACATATTTCTGATGGAAAATAACATTCCTGTTTTCGAGGGGTGACCGGCTTTGAAAAAGAAAAAGGCAACGTGCAGTCGTGGTGAATTCTCTGACAGCTGACAGACAGCCTGAGATAGTCTCACGGTTTGTGTGTGTTGTGTGTGTTGGGTTAGATGAGTAAAACAGGATCAAAGAGCTGTGTGGTTTCACTGGCAGAGAGAAACACACTTTACCAGCGTGCTTCTCCAATCTCTACATTCCCTGTTGTTACTGAAGCAACCAACACACATGCATGCAATGACTGTGGCCAAATACTGGCTGTGCTGTGCTGGGCTATTTGGTTGCTGTGCAGAAAGACAAACAGGCTGAACTCCTCTGGTGTCCATCCACCAGACCAGAGCAAACCAACCAAGCCCAGCCGGCCGCTGCAGCATTTCTGTGCTTGTTTGGTCCCCCTCAGAATCTGCTTCATCTGGCAGTGACCCAGCACCAGGGCCACCTTGCCATCATAGGCAAATGTCCTAAAAGATTGATGAGCAGCATGAGCGTGCAGCCATCACGCAGGTGCAGGGACAAAGCTAATGAGCTCCTAGACATACAGAGACTAGACCTGTTTTGTCTTAAATCAATTGATTCAGATCTACTCTGCTCTATACAGGCTGCTCTCTTGCCAGCCTCACCTTCACAATAATTACTCTAACTTCAATCCACAGTCTCCTCAACTCCTTTAGGGATTTAAACAGATTTGAACTGTGATTAACCCTAATTGAACCACAGAAGGTCACTGCACAGGGTGTGTGAGATGTCAGTCAGATCTCTAAGTTGTTGAAATGTTCTAATTGTTGATATAGAAAAAAATATGGTTGAATGTAACACTTAACCTTACATGGAACTGAGTTTTGATAGTGAATCTTGGTTATAGGTGCATGTTTTTCAGTTATATATCTCAAAACTATCAAAAAATACTTGTAAGCGTATAACAATCCTTTTCAATGTTAAGCAATTAAAACTTCATGCAAAAGGTGACTAAAGGGAGAAAAATAATTGAGGGTGTCCTTTTTGTGGGAAGCTTTTTCCCATTAAAGGCTATAGTATGATATCAAAAGACTGCCACATTTTAAAGTTTTTTTTTTTTTATGATAATATAACTGTAACTGATAGCAAGTGCTCCCTGAAATAATGGAAAAAGCATGCCACATTACACACTGTTCCCACCTTGCAGAGTAATGGATGATGTAGGTCAACTTTTACCAGACTTGATTGAGTAAAAAACCAACCACCCATGTGGAACACGGGTACTATGCAAAGCTCAGTTAAATGAATTTCAATCTGCAACCCTGGCTCTTCAACCTCCCACCCACCTTTAAAATGGACCCAAAATGGCCAAAGGAAGTGTTACAGTGAAAAATCACAAGGCTGCCAGATACGGCAGTGAGTGATGAATTTCCTCATCAAAGCCTCGTCACGCCATATGGCAAATCTCTATTTTGCATCTGACCTTCTACTGTTAAATACCTTGTTTCACTGCATCAAGGTAAGCAGATAAAAGCCTTCACTTACACTGCAGGAACTGCCATCAAACACTTCTGGCGATGCACAACAATGTATATGCATAAAGTCAAAAAAGAGGGAAAAAAAAGAAATTCTTTAAATTAAATCATTATACTTCCTTGGTGAGTGCTGTGTCAAGCTGTTGATGGTACTATTCACCACTATGATACAGGGATTGACATGCATATTAAAATAGATATTGTAGATTGGACTATATTAAAAGCTACAGCAGGAAATGTTGATCTTTTGATTGTCTCCTTCATCCGGGTATATTGGTCAGAGCTGAGCACTTTTTAATTCAAGATATAATCTCTCTTCATTAGAATAAATTATACCCTGAAGACATCAAACTAGGAGGAGGTCATTTACCAACTGAAATGTGAGAATGACCCCTCCTGGGTTCAAATGAAAACCCATTTAGGAAGATTTCACTAACAGTTTCGTTCTCCTTTCCTGCAGTTAAATGGGTCCAGTCTCTTAAAGTTCTTCCACGTCTACACTTTCTATAACAATATGTATTTTTGTATGAGGGAAATGGAGTGTAATGAATGAGGAAATTTGGTATATTGATTCAACAAAGTGTTCTTACGCACACCAGTTCTTAATAAAGCATCTGAAAGACAAATAAGTCTTGAATGTTGATAAAAAAAAAGACAACAACAACAAAAACCTCCTAAATGTTGTACTGGTAATTATTTGATATGAGATCAGGTACCAGCAATAAATCCCCGCAACCACCTACATAAATCCACCCCACATAACCTACACAGACTACTGGGGACCATGGCTGGACAGGCTGGGTGTGCATGGGTGGCTTTGGAGAAGTGGTGTTTACTAGAGCGGGCTTTGAGAGGAGGGATTAGTCCTTTTCCACTTAAGCAGTGGGCAGTGGTTTCTGGCTCTGCTGCTGGAGCAGCCAGCTCTCCACTCAGACAGATAAGGCAAGCAGAAATGGCTCCTGAAGCATCTTACTGCATATGCTAATACATACTGGGATATACTCTTATAAACATATGTGCATAGGCAGAAAATGCAAATATGCATATATGAATGTACCCAGTATGTATCCAGTTGTTTCAAATTGAATGAGGAAGCTTCTTTTTAAAAACTCTTGTTTCAAATATATATATATATTTGGGTACTCCTCAGATGCATGAGAAATAATTACAACACATATGTTGAAGCTCATAAACATGAATTAACTGGCTTACTTGTGGGAGGGATTAGAGACAAGTGGAGTCATAAATGGAGTAAGAATAAACAGATATGGAAAGAGGAAGAAAGAAGAGCGGAGGCGCGAGACGTGTAAGGAAGGCAGAATAGAGTTCCCACAAAGTAATGTGAGAGCAGAGGAGGTTGTGAGAGGTATGATGCAAGGGACTGGATCTTTCTAACGGTAATCGCTTAGCTACCCAAAGGGGACAACTCCCTCTTTCCTGCTCTCTCTCTCTCTCTGCTCACTCCACTGTCAGCACGAAGACGAACAGGCGCTGGATTGAAATGTAAAAGAGGCAGAGGATCAGAGACAGGTGGAAAATGAGAGGAGCAAAGGGCAGAGTAGGGGAGAGATGAGGCAGAAATGGTGCCAGTCCCTCCACTTGCACAGGGTAGAAGCAGAGCAATTGTGGTTGTGTGGTTGTGTGTTCTCCTGCGTGCACATATGTCTACTCTTGTTAATGAGCAAGTCTCCAGAGACACGGTGTAGATTATTGTTAGAAAGGATCTATTCTATCGAATCACTCCACAAACCCCCTTCAGGAATTGTCACTTGTGAACATCTCCTGGGAAGATGGGAGAAGCAGGATGAGTGAAAAGTAGAATGATAGCCATCAGTAATATAAACAGCTGGGGGTAATGCTGAGACGAGGATGCATTCAGTGCTCTGACTCCCCTGCCAGTCAGCTCAAGGCTAAAGAGTGCTACACTATGTTCCTACTATGTGAATGTTATGCCCTTACACATAACAGACACAGCACACAAAGTGAAATTATGAAGCGACAGGAATTCGATCAAGGTCTAAAATAATCATACAGATTACATAAAAGAGCGGTAACTATTGAAGCCATATTGTAGATAGATATTAATGGAAAGAAATATTTTAAGGCTTATATTTACAAACTAAAACACGAAACAAATAGTATGACAGCTAAGTACTCATCTGTATAAGTGGAGGAATGTTGAGTTTATATTAAATTAAACACTGAGAGGTTAATTCTACCATTTCTTTCGGAAATTGCCGGCCAGCTCTGCCTGGCTCCGTTTAAAAGGAAATCAAGCTGAAGCCCTGACAATCAGTAATCATTCTATTGTAAGGCAAATGGTGCATAAGGACACACTCCTCTTCTGTGGGCTTGATGCATGTATCATATGCAGGCATACATTTTTAAATGTTAACTAAATGAATTATTCATTGAGCTAATTACAGCCATGACTCATTAACATACATGTGGACTATGCCTGATGGTATTCAAAGAAAAAATGGCTATGAATCATGGATCGCCCACTGTGAACACACATCAGTCAGCAATGCCTTGTTCAATAAATAGACAGTAATTGGGCCCAAAGAAAGTTAGTTATTTGCAGCCAGACCTTGTTAAATTTGGAAAAATTTAAAAAGATTTTAGTTGGTCCCCAACTGAAAGTGATGCTTTTTAAAGACTACGTCAGAGTTTTGGCCTAATTCAAACAAATGAAAATATAAAGTGCTTATCATTTTCTGCCTAAGTTTTAGCCTGATTTCCCATTTCCCCGGGAAGTCACTATACAATTTATAGTCTTCGTGTCACAACATGCAACTTCCAAATACAGCTAAATACAACAACTTTGTATGCTGTCATATTGAAAAACAATTCTGTCTTTTCTTTTAATCAATGACGATTTAACTAAGATTTTTTTATGGAATACAGCATCACAGTAATATAACATAAACATCAACATCATTTAAATGTACAGTGAATCAACACTGTCTTGCAAAACTCTCTGAAACAACATCTAGAAACTGTCTTTGCTGTTGCACCCAGAAATTTAAAGCCTTACTGACTGACATCTGATATTTCAATTGTTTCTTACTAAGAGGAATCCTTTTTCTCTGTGCTCGAAAAGAGACTGCCTAAAAAAAACAACACTCAAGAGAGCCCCTGCACTTTTGTCACATAAAAAGTTACTAAAAATGTTTTTTTCCACTGCCGTAGTCCCATCTGTTAATTCTGATTTTAACAGGAAACTAAAAACACAGTTGCTGTCTGAAAGATATAAATAATCAAGACTCAGAAACTCTGAAATTGATCACAATAATGTGAATTTTTCTAAGCATCGCTTTAACATTTTAGCAGAGACAGTTACCATAATGGGCCAATGTTCTCTTCATCTGTTTAACACTCTTGCTACCATCTTATACACATCTGGGGAGGGGAAAGAGGCTTCTCCTCCAGGCTCATCATTAGTGCCAAACATAGGGACTGGTTCAGTTGATCAGATTTTCCCTCTCTTCACTACACATGTTCTCACCCATCTCTTTTCTAGCATTTCCAGCACCAGACGTTTCTTGCCTGACAGCCACTGAACAAGGCAGTTCTATTTTCAGACGAATGCCTCTGAGAAGTCATCAGAAATAATGACAGGAACATTTAATAACGTGAAGAGGAGGATGGCTATAATGCTTCATAGCAGCCTCAGGGAGATAATGTAACCCCAATCATAAGTCCAATGTAGCAAATAAACAATAAGGAGCATGTGTAGATGTGTACATTGCGTGCAGTGGGCTCCTCCTGCTGTGTAATGCTTTTTCTTAAAGTGAGTGACTATGTGTAAGTAGCCACCATGCATGGTATAGTATGCTTGCTCACATTTATTGATCAGTATCCTTGGACTTCCTGAACCCTTTTAGCACTGACAGTCAGGTGGCTCACTCTCACCCAAACAGCCCCCAATGCTGATTGAATGTCAGTGTTGAGGTCGCGCAGCACTGCAGTTCTACTTGACTTACCATGGTAGCATATCTTGGAAGTATTTTATATTTTTAATTTCCTGTCTGTGTCACACCCATTCTGCACCACTACATGAGGAAACACTTTAGCAGTGCCATCCATGACTGCCTTCATGCTCAATAAAATAAAACAGAGGAGATTAGAAAGCCAAATTGCACATGAGGTGGCAAAAGAACAGACATACTGCACTTAAATAGAAGTACAGATACTTGATTTTAAAATACTCTGGTAAAATGGTAAATGGCCTGCATTTGTATAGCGCTTTACTCAGTCCCTAAGGACCCCAAAGTGCTTTACACTACATTCAGTCATTCACACACACATTCACACACTGGCAATGGCAAGCTACATTGTAGCCACAGCTGCCCTGGGGCGCACTGACAGAGGCGAGGCTGCCGGACACTGGCGCCACCGGGCCCTCTGACCACCACCAGTAGGCAAACATGGGGTTAGTATCTTGCCCAAGGATATTTGGCATGCAGCTAGGAGGCAGCCTGGGATCGAACCACCGACCTTCTGATTAGTGGCTGACCTGCTCTGCCACCTGAGCTACAGCCAGGTAAAAGATCCACTACTGATTCAACTTTTCTAGTCAAGTGAAAGTGAAAGTTACTTAAGGAATAAAAGTTACCAGCAGCTCTTTGGAGAACATTTCTAGCAGCTATTTTTTTGTGCAAAGCTAACTGAACCTCCACCTGCCATATTAATCGAATTACAAACAAAAGTATTAATACAACTGAATACAAGCTCTATTTCAACTTAAATTCTAATTCTACTGAATTTAACAGCTTGAACATCTGTTATGTTGAGCACAAGCAGAGGAGAATATTTTTTAAATAAAAAGCTCTATTTGCTCTTGCCTACACTGTAGATGAGTGACTTTGCTTGTAAACAGTAAAATGAATATATTTAGAGATTAAAGTGGGATTTATTTTGTAGTGGTACAGAAGAGAAGACTTAAGAATATTTTACAATTATTCCTATTGTGACTTGCAGTACAGTTTGTGTATAGACTGGAATCAGCTGACCTGTGCTTCTGGTGCTTTTTTGTGGATTTATGTAACTGAACTCAGTAAGACGCAACAAGATATTACACAAGCCATCGCCACAGATTTCCAGCCCATAGACAGTATAAAGTCAATATATAGTTACTTATATAAATGTCTGCTAACCTTGATGTTGACTATGAACACATACAGCTACTCTGCACTAGTCCAACATAGTGCACTACTGTAAAACTTCACTACAGTTAGCGGAAACTAGTCAGCTTTAAATATCCAGTTTATCAAATACCACTGAGCAGCCCTTACTATGAAAGGTAATCTGTTTTCTTCCACCCCTGCCCTGCCTTTATTACATCTTTCTCCATCTCTGAATTAATTATATTAATTTGGACTCTTTTGCCTTGCTGGGAAATACAGCAGCTGCACCTTCAGTTAGCAGATAAAACTGCACAGAAACAATTTGTGTGTCTGCTAAGATTTGGTAAGCTGACAGCAACATTGCATGTAAAGTTACTTACTCCCTTTACTTTCACTCCTCCTCTTTAGCACTAGCTAGATGCTATAGTACTACGACCACAAGCTCTGGATTGTTCCACCCCAATTTAATCTCTGAGTACAGAGGTACAAATGATACACAAGTTTTATATGTTTTGCCTATTTTATCTTGACAAGTGCAATAAGTGCTGGTGATGGATACACCAACAGGACTGTTTAAGTTATTGATCCCTGCATTTAGGTTCAAATCGATTGAAATCAGTTGAATTCAGTTGATCGGGTATTGAAAATTTAAGGAGTAGAAAGCAGAGATATATGTGTAAAAGTGTGGGAAGTAAAAAAGTAAAACGTCAGATAAATAAATACTCAAGTAAAGCAACAATACCTCAAAATTGAAGTGCAGTAATGATGTATTGGGCTTTGTTACTTCCTATTTCTGTACATGTGACATTGCATTTCCCAGAACCTGATGCATTTCTCACTCTACCTGGGACTGCATAGGTCTAAGGTTAGCTCATGTTGCTCTCTCTTGCATTTTATGGTTGCCTTTTCTGTGTTGTTTTGAGCTTAACTGATTTATGATCCCTGTCAGAAAATAAACTGTCACTATTTCCATGGCTTCCAGTCTTGTTTATTTAATTGGTCTTGATGGGCTGGCTTGGAAGCCCTATTTCCCACTGCTTGTGAGTGGAAGCCTACATGTTGAAAGGTAATTTTATTGCTAAGTTGCCATGAGCCTTCATTTCTAGGAGAGCTCATTTATATCTATCAGTAAAATAATTTCATTTATCATCTTTGAGAAATGATCAAGGAGGAAAAAGCAGTGAAGCTCCTAAGGTGTTAACTTATTATCAGATCATTTTCAAGCTAAATCAGTGCTAGCATTTTGTTGTAAATCATTTACGAATCATTACAGAATGAGCTGATTATCTCCCTTCTGTCTCGTGTTAATTTTCTATGCAGTATTACATGAAATTTCACATTTAACAAATTTGTATGAAACCGTTTAGAGTCATTTAGCCACATGTGTTACCTGGTAGATTTTAGCAGTGCTTAAATGCATCATATCCTCCCTATGATGAAACTTTGCAAGTGAGCGATGAAATAACTTCCAAACCTGAGGCAACATTTGCCACTCTATTAACTGTAGCTGGCAACTACACACCACAAACATCTCAGCCAACAAACTCTCTGGGATTCAAAGTGGGTCTTTTTTTTGTGTGTTTTTTTCTGAATCTTCAAAGTACTAACAAGCTTATCAGAACAATCTAGTCCAGATAAAAGTGAAAACTAACTGCATTCTTTCCGATTGATGCAACCCAATTCTGTCAGCTCAGACTTAGCTATGTCTGTGAATCATTTGGAACATATTCCACAACTATAGCATGCAGCAATCAACTGACACGCAACGTAATTACAGATAGAGCTAAAAATAACCTGGTTGACTGATGTAAAATGTCTGATGGGAATGATGGGAAATTAGCAATCAAAGGTTTGTGTGCATGGCACATTTGCTTATGAGTGTAACCTAGTACTGGCAGACAGGGCAAAGAGCTACCTCTTTGGAGCCTGTTTCTGCTACTCAGGTCTTATCATTTCTTTGTCTGTTTCTCCCCTGTTCTGGTTTGATTCACAAACTCCTAAATCATCAAAACTAATGAATTTGACTGCCCCATTAGCTTTAAAGTCCTTTAACAGACTTTAACGTACACAGTAGACCAATCTAACAGCCACGTTCAAAGTACAATGCCACTATGATGACCAAAAAGATGAGACATAGTGATTATTTAAGATTGAGGCTCTAATTAATCTACATTGTTTGTAGCGTGTACCCCAGCACACACCAAGTATCAGCTGGGACTGGCTCTAGCACCCTGGTTGGACGATGGATGGATGGATTTTAGTAAATCAGTAATTTTTATATTCACAATATAATCATGCTAAGGCAACAAGATTAGCTCCCATCTGAAAAGCTTCTTCAGTACTGACTTCTGAGGAGTTTAAGGCATTTAACCTCACATCTGACCTCAACAGTTTTCGAAAAGCTAATAACCCCTGGGAGTACTTACCAATTAGTAGAGAGAAAGCTTTCAGTTTTCAAATTCAAGCAAGTCCAGCTGTCTCGGTGTAGTATTTAAATATGCTTACGTAATCACGAGTACCAAAACTATTTACTTCAGGCTAAGTATTGCTTTGTCTATGTGTGCACTTTCTCAGCTCCACTGAGAGGTACTAAATCAGGTTTTACTGTCCCTGTGCAATGTCCAGTCTTTCTCCCCATGCCTCCTAGGGGATCCTTCGAATAGCTTAGACCTTTCAGGTTTAATTCTGTTTGGATGAGCAATGACATCAGGCCATTTCAGCAGCTGTGTCAGCCTCACTGGTGAAGAAGACTGCAAAAGAGCCATTGGAAGAGGATGTTAAAGAGCTACGCTTTATTTTTTCATATCTTGGAAACTCTTGTGTACAAAGACACTCACACACAGCCTCTTGCACATACGGAAGGATGTTAGCCTAGCCCTAAGCTCGATGTCACACTAACCAGTTTGAATGAAAAAATCCCAAAAGAAAACGATAAGAGAACGTCCCCTGAATTTGCACCAAGGACAAAACTGTAAATTGCTTTGTATTCAGAGGAAAATGGTGGCTATACTACCTATGAAGCTGTGTGTGTGTGAATGTTTGTGTAATTTATTTCAACTCTGACAGTCTCCGGTGCCAGACCTTGGAGGACATCAGCACACATACTGTACATGGTTTAAAGGTGTCCTTGCTTCAGTAATGTTGGGCATTATCAGTGCCAAACCAGCCACTGTTCCAGACCGTCTTCCCACCCAAAGTGCCAATCTGCCAACTTTTGCTGGCTGACTATACTGAATAAAGTCTGACAAAAAAGAAAAACAGCAAACAGATTTTTAGATGCACAGCCTTTGGTTTTGCATCCCCCTTTTATCAGTAGGATGTTTGTGTTCATGGATGACTGCAGCAGAGGTCACAATCACACAGAGAAATAAAAAGCAGGAGGATGACTAGAGAGAGTAGAATTTGTTGTGCTGCGTGTTATATTGGCAGGCAGGTCATTTAAATATTAGGATTTACCTTGATAAAGACAAGCGCAGGAATTAACTGGGCGCGTAAGAACACAAATGGAGCAATTAAAAATGCAAACAGAACATGGGATGCAATTAATTCTATTAGGAGGACATTCCCAGAGGAGTGGCGATAAAGCCACTTACGGATGTGTCAACAGAGGCGTCAGCAGAAACAGGAAAGAGATACATTTGATTAGGGCCCAGCCTTGGCTAACCACACAAACACTTGATATTTAGTGAGGCGTCGAAACTGTCTGTTATCTTGCAGAATCAAACAATCGCAAGCTTAATATATGATGAGAAAGTTGTTTGATTTTATAGAAGATAAAATAAGCCTGAAGACAGTGACTGAGGTGCAGTTTGATAGTGCTGAAGGATACAACACTTTTTCCTCTGATCAAAGTGACGACAGCACAATGAGCGATTACTGTATAGCTCAGTGAACTAAGAAACTTATTGAAGAGCACTTCTTACAGTTCCTCGTTTGAAGTAATAATTGAATTATTATTTTCACAGTGTTGCGTTTGCCTTCTGTTAATTTTTAACTTTACTATAATTTCCTTTTCTGCCATCTCTGTAAGTAAGGAGAGGAACTATAACACAGCAGGGAACTATAACATGAGAATTGGTTGTGTACAAAGGCCACATCTGTTTAAAAATAAATGTGCAGAACAACAGAGGGCTGAATTCTAGCAGGCTATCTGCATAGATGTCTTGTTCTGTATTGATCTTGATTTAGCAAATAGCCCTGTGGCTGTGAAGAGGTACAATGAGAACTGTGGAAAACGGTACATTGATTACCACAACTAGTTTCAGTCAGTATAGATAAAGCAGTGGAATGCTAATAAATATCTGCATGAACTCTGCCTTTTACCATGGGAACATCAAACAAGTTTTGTTTCTAAAACAGGGGCAGGTATATAATTAGCATTTCTTAATAGATGGACTTTTAAAATTACCCTCCATTTCTTCATCTGCTGACAGTCATGCACACTGATAGGAAGATGCATTTATTCAAGTACCACAAGCAAAATGTTAGAACCTGTAATTGCAGCTAGCAAAGTTGAAATGTTATTGAAGTGAACTGTCCTGAAATTAAAATTTAAAACAGATGGAGAAACATGACAAGTAAGTCTCCATAGGATGGTTTTGTACATAGAAAGAACGTGGCCCTTAAAGCAGCAAGTCTGACTGGTAAGAAGAACAGAAGTACGATCAGGAACCTCACGACTATCTGACCCTGCTCTTTGATCACTGGATGGTGGCGGGGACTCTGTAAAATCTTCCAGCAGGGCGAAAGAAATAGCCCCTGTCAAATCCTCTGATATAGGCTGAGTTTGCACCTAGAAGAAGTCGGGGAATGATGAATGTTTTAGAAGCTAGCACTCCAGGAACTGGGATTTTACAGGCAATCAGCTCTGGGTTGAATTGAACCAGACAGTCACCAGGGAGACACCAATCTCAGGAGGAGCAAATCCAGACTACAGACAGAACAAGAGATGCAAGGCTCTGCTTGCGCCACAGTTGCCTTACCAATCTCAAGAGATTTCTCAAAGCAGAGAGTTGAGGCAATTATTAATTATGCCTCCTCTTTTAGAAGTAGAACTAAGAAAAAATGTTGATAAAATGTGTGATAGCAGAGAAGACTGACGGAAACCATCTTGACTAAGCAGTTTTATTTTCAGTTTTAAGGCATAATAAACTGCAATAACTTTTGAATAACTCGAAATATAAAGTTTTTCTTATAGAGAAACCAGAGGAGAAAATATATATATATATTATATATATTCAGGTATCCACATAAAGTCTGACACATGTACTATTTTGTAAAATTTCAGCATGTGCTACTCCCATTAGGTAGTGCCAAAAACAAACAAAAAACCACCCAAAACAATATTTTTAGGTTGCTCAGGTAGTGCTGTGCTTCCTGTGACTTGGCTCTAAATTTCAGTTGCTGAGCAGATAAGAGGTGTTACAGTAAGCTGAAACTTTTTCTCACTAGTTGATACCAGAGATTTCTCAGAATCAACCATTTTTGACACAAATAATTGTGTCATCCTGTTAAAATTAACACCATTTATTATAAATTTACAGACAGGAAGGAATTATGTTTGCTGCCCAATGTTAATATTGCTGTTTTATTATTAGCCAGAGCCTCTACTTGCTACCTTAATATTAAAATAACAGATGGCAAACTTGCATTAACTTGCACATCAACCAATGTTCGAATTCAATATTGCCTTACTGACTACTCAAAATTCCTCCTAAAGTGTTGCTTAGTGTTCTGAATGTCAACTGTTTCAGCTGCTATTGAGGGAAGGAGCTGTAAGCCTGCTTGTATGCAGCATTACTGCGTAGTGGCTATGCTGGTATTGATACTGTTGCAAAGGGGCATCTAATCCAATAATAGCTATTAGTATCTGGGAATCAATTTTTTCACAATTCTAATATAAAGTGCTGTGCAGTTGTTTTGTATTGTCTCAGCATAATTTGATAAATCGATGTCTCAGTTAATACCACCTGCTTTTGTGACTAATACAAATATGTAAGGCATTTTGCTGTGATTCATAGCTATTTGATATAAAGTGTGAAATAGCTGTAAAAGGAGGAAAAAGGAGGGGGGGAAAGGAATGACCTTGAGCAAGTCCTTGGTCTTGGATGTGTTTTCTTTTTCCTGGTGAAATTGCTCCACTGCACATCCGTCTTGAATTTTTCAGTAGGAGCAAGATTATGCTTGCCACATGTTCACTGAGTATATGTACTGCTCAGTACATCCGTCCATGTTCCCTTTTTTAATAATTTCATAAACTCTGCATAAGTTAAGACATCCTTCTACCCCTAGGTTGTCTTTTGTCAGGAAGCCAAAACATGTGGACATGCTTGTCTTATTTACTATCTTTTCCCTGTCACTTAGGCACTGTTAACACAAACCAGTTTTAGTTTAAAAATGCACAATTTTTCCTTAGTTTAGCCAGATTTTCACTCTGCCTCTGAACTTCAAAATGTCTAAAATTGAGATTGTTTAAAACTACCAAATCTGTGTATGTTTGAAGTCATCAGTACTGTGTTTTAGTCTTGAATAGATGAATTATTAGTAACAATGTCACAGACATGTATTTGCTGTCTGATTGGGTCTTAAGCCTTGATTACATGCCACTGTGGTCACGGACAGCTGAAGACCCAGTGGCCATAAAATCATTCCTGTTATACTTCTTTGAAGTCCATTGCCTGGGGCGCATGCGTAGTTGGTGCATTATAATGTGAATTCTTCTCAGACAAGCCCACGCAGTCACAAAAGACAGACAGGCACGTAGATATCCATATGGACCCTCACGCTCACCATTTGAGAAAAAATTTAATCACTAGCATACTCACAGACATGCTCTCTTATGATTTGTCCCAGCAAGTCCAGTCAAGTCACCGGCCTCATCTAGGATGTCACGCTTCTCTGTGACAAATTGAGTCATCTTGCCTGTTCTGCAGGATGATGACAGTAGTAAGGTAGTGGCACTGGCCTGTAATGATGCCCAGTTCTTCCCACAGCTCACTGGCATCAGAGTTGGCAGTTGCTTGGTCCTGGAGCTCTGCTGAGTAGGCTAGCTGCAGCAATAAGGCACTGAACGAGGCACTGGTGGTGATCAATTTATATGACTTGCCCGCCAGGGAGGATTGTTAGCATTCGGCCTTGGAGGGCTGGAATTGACAAGAGGACAGAGATTTTCTATGAAAACATTTGAGATGAGAAACCACAAGGTTTTTCACTGTGTAAATTTGGTAAATGTCTTTCTCTATCATCTCAACACAACCAAATGCTGTTGCTCCCTTCACAAGCTTGTGTGATGAAAATGGCAACGCTAGCAGTAGATGACTTCATCCATGCACTCACTGAAAAACTGTAGCACCTGCTTCTTAGTGCATTTTTCTTTTTGGAGCTTCTTACACTCATTTTGTGAGGTGGAGATCTCACTGTGTGCCATTGGATTGTTACCTTTCCAGCTGCATATTTTGTAGCATTGAACAGCTCCACTAGGCTGCCACTAGGCTGCGTGTCACGATTGTTTTTGATTGACCTGCTCCGCTGCAGAAATGTCTTCTATAGGAGGCTAAGAAGGCGTTGTTCTCTTTGTCCGACGTGAGGTGTTCCCACGCTTCTTTGTAGAAAACGTTCATTAGCCCCTCATTATCCTCAGCATCAGCCATTAGCAGGAGGACCACATCCATCTCATTGCCCCATTTGGTGCCTAGTGTGGCAATCTCAGTGTACTCAATTGGCGCCTTGTCCGAGGACTTCATTGGGTCTTTTTTCAACAAGCTAGCCTGGTAGGCTAGCCTGTGATGAAGGCTTTTCGGAGTAAAAATGGGTGCAGAATCCACATATGCACAGTACAGCAACAGCAGCTTAGCTGTGTTGCTACTCAAGAAACTGTGTTGAAATAATATCTAAATATTTGTGACAATGTTTATATGGATAGAGATTGTCATTCACATTTTTTTTTACATAGAAACAATAGCATGTATTGTATCACAGAAAATATGCCCATGCACTCAAACTGATACTGTGTTCTAGTGCTGCAGTTCTTTTAACTCAGCAGATTAAGTATTTAAAACAAGATTTTTGGTCTTACTTAATTGCATGTTAACATGTCCTCCACTATGACTCAAACTGGTCTGTGGGATCAAAAAGCAAGTCTGTCTTGGGTCAGTGATGTTTTTACAATGCCCAACAGACCCTGGAGATAGATGGGTTAAACATGAGAATATTAAGTGTGGGAGCTTCAGTCCTAACAACACTATTACTAATTCATTCACTGTGTTTTAACATACTGGGCTAAAGTTGCCCTTCAGATGCACTTTTACTTGAATTTCTATCCTAAAGGCATTCCTCACACATAATAGCATAATTCCAGCAGGACATTTTGCATGTGGTGTATTGATTGCTGAGCAGAGTGCCTGGAGGGGTGACATTCATCTGTTACAGTATATGTAGACTCAGGGGCTATGTAAAGGCTAAATCTTTGTATGTACGTCTGTTTGTTTGTGTATTTGTGGCTCCAAGGAAAACGACAATGCCCAGCTGTGCTGCATGCGTTACCCCAGGTGATTCATCGATCTGTGATATAGCAGAGCCTGGCTCCACAGTGAGTGTCTAGACATGACAAAGAGGTGAGGAATACAGAGATATAGAGAGACTGAATCAGAAGAGGGGAAAACGCAGCAAACATGTGATGCTGGAGGCAAAGAGATGCATTTAGACACTCCAAATGTACCGCAAACTCAACATGCATTACTTAAACAGAGACTCAAAGACTGACACATGACTACATAATTATGCAGTGTCACCTGAATTTCTCACCGCCTACCATGAAGCTCTTTCTTACATAAGCTCATGCTGCTCTGCAAAAAAAAAAAATCCTAATGGCTACAAGGCCATGAAACATATAATGTCAAGTTAAACACATTAGAGTTTACCCAGGTCTACTAAAAAGGTCTGATCTGTAGGGGAAGAAAGAGGAGAGGAGAGCAGGATTTAATTTTTTAATGTATTAATTTACTTAATTGATTAATTTATTGCTCATAATGTTGGCTTAAAGCAGGAGTTCTTAAAGTTGTAATCACCAATTTAGGACAATTAAATGATTTTTGTAAATGTTGCCTATGCACATAACCACATTGGATTTTAAATCAAACAAGATGTGATTGAAGTGCTGACTTTCAGCTGTAATTCAAGGGGTTTAACTGAAGTATTGCTTTAATTCTTTAGGAATTACAGACATTTTTATACATAGTCCCCCATTTTTAAAAGCTCAGAAATAATTGGGTATGTGGAAATAATTTTAATAATAGGATTCCCATGGTTTGGATCACAAGCTGTTCCTCTTCTTCCCCATACTTTTCTAATCATTCTGCTTCCATAGAATTCCATAGAATTTATATCCAGAACTGTGCAGGCTCTTTTAAACACTTTCTATCAATGTCTAATCAGCTCTTTTTGTTTATGAGTGTAATCAGTGTAATGTTTACACCTTATTGTAAACTCTGTATTTATATTCAAGAAGGTGGCTCTTGAATGTAGACTTTGACATCATATGGCATCTCTGTAATAGTGTTCTTGACTTGGCTAAATGTTGTGAAGGGGTTTTGCTTAACTGAAGAAAGAATTCTGCCATCATCCCCAATAGTTATCTTCTGTAGTTTTCCAAGACTTTTGATGTAGCTGTCAGTTAATTTTTCTTTTTTATAATGTGCCACATTCTCTGATAGGTTTATTTTGGGTTTTCATCATAGTGACGGCCTCCTTCACTTGCATCGACATTTGTTTGGACCTCATAGTGAGAGTTTCAGACAGAGCCCAAATGAAGTTCATTTTGGAATCGTTTCCAAAAGTTTTATCTGCTAATTTGTAATAAAATAGGGGAACTGTCCCAACCTGGCCATGAAACTGCTTTTCAGTTAATCCTATCCATCCATCTATCCATTTTCTACCGCTTATCTGTGTACAGGTAGCAGTCTAAAGCTTCCTTGAGCAGGGGCAGTGCAAAGGCAGTGTTTGTTGTCAGATGCAGGCAGTGTCAAAAACATGTAGTAGAACTGGACTGTGGGCTTCTCTTGCTTGTGCTATTGTTGGTCCATCAGCCAAATGTGGAGGATAGTAAAAATTCCTCATGATTTCCACTGTTGCTCCTTTCCCTGTTTTGGCCCACTTGTCAACCAATAAGCATTTTACCTATGTATAGGTCATCCACGTTCAAAAATGTCCAGTTGGGATCATGGAAGACTACGGTACAGGGATCACATTTATGGTGTGTTAAACGCCTTCTCATTTTACTCTCTGAACGGAAACCATATGCAAACAGACATATTTGTGGGACCATAAATTACCCTTAAGAGGAGATTATCAGACCTCCCTTTTCCCTGCCACCTCTTCCAGCTCTTTCGGATACCAAGGTGTTCCCAAGCCATCCAAGAGATATATTTTCTTCCTTGTGTCCTTGGTCTGTCCGGAGCCTCCCAAACATTTAAAACATTTCTTTTGCTTATGTCTTGAATTAACACTCTTGAGTACTGATTGTGGTGACATACATAAGCAAAAGCACAAAAATTGGTATTTATGTGGTATTTAGGTCACGGTATTTATGGACCTATCTGTGACTATGTGAGTTCTCACACGAAGAATGTGCACACAGAGAAGAAATGACTGTTTATAATGTGTTTGTTTTTTTTATTTATTTATTTATTGCTATCAGGTGCCTTTTAAATTTCTCTAAACTATCTGTATTTGTCCATTTTTCTATGCTGTTGTATTACAGTATGACATGAAATTTTAAGGAACTAAATGTACAGTAGTGCACTCTTTGCTTGACACATAAAATGGTACAAAGGTTCCCCACTGGCCTTGGGCTCCACTTTAAGAAACCTGGGCCTGGAGAAGTAGACTTGTTTAAAATACTATCCATAAGCCCATAAGATAGCCAATGGAATATGGTCAGCTATGGACTTGTCTAATGCACACATCAGATCATCACGTCCATGCATCATTCTGAACCATAGGCTATCCACTATCCATTCCCATTAGCCTCCTATATTAGATTTCCATTTGATTTGATGAGAGTTTTCTTTTTTTTTTCGTCTTCTTTTTTTTTTTTTTTTTTTTAGAAGTGAAAGAGAGCCACTCTCCAAACACCAATTTAAAGAGGGATAGCAAAGTAATCAATTCACAAACCGGAGACTGCAAACTGAATTACCTGGATGGTGAGCCTGGTGCTGGTAGGGATCAGCAATGAGAGCCAGTTTCACACCTATCCATATCAAAGGCTTTAAGGGCAGGAGAAGAAGCTGTGAGTTCCTGAATAGTAGCAAGGGATCAGTGATGATTAAAGCTAACCTGAGCATAGCAAGAAGGCAATACAAAGAGGCTATGTGGAACTCACACTTATGTTCCTGATTGATTTTCCAGGCTTCAGGCTTTGTATGTCCACCTTCTTTTGTGGCCCTTTTAAAGGTGAAGCAAAATCTCATTTTGCTTCGCCTTGTTTTGACTAGCAGAGAAAGACTCTTTTCACTATCTTTTTTAATGTTTGTCATTAATGTTTGCTTCAATTACATTTTTTTTTTTTTATTTCAAAACTTCAACTATAGAGATATTATTCTACATCGGAAAAGTTCTTAGGGGCCACTATGAGCTATGTAGTAGCAATCAGGATTCATTGTTAGATCAAATATCATAACACCACAAGAGAGATAAGAGAGAGTGGATAAAGGTTCAGCCGTAAAATATTGTGCTTTATTCTAACCAAGTACTTATAATCAACCTTAATAGAGACAGAAATAAAACTGGATCAGAGATGTACCCACTTTAAGCATTTACACTGGCAGAGAGTTTTTGGTTGGAAAAAAAGCAGCACTCCATGTTTACATTAGTTACATTAGTGCTCTGTGATCAAATACAATCAGCATGGTTGAGCAATTTTTGCCAAATGTCAATGTTTTCACGTGTTTTTTAATTTAGGATTTATTCATGTTAAACTGTACTTGCCTCACCCATCTCTGTGTGTGTACTGGGTTCTGATTTGTAATAAAATGGAAAAGATATATGTGCATGTCACTGGCGTGCCTGCTGGAAGACCTCAAAGATCTTAATACCGTTTCCTTCATTGCCCTCTCTCTCTAGTTTTAGTTCGCTGCAGTGTGCAAGTTATCTATAATTTCAAACGTCCAGCTATAAATCTTCATTAGTGGTTAGAATAAGGAAAGGATTTATTTTTCTAGTTCTTCAGAGCAGTTTTGCCATGTAGAAGAATAGGGCTGAAGTCATGGGGCAAAAACTAATCTGCACCTTGCAACTGACTAAAGAGTATTATTGATGGCTTTTACTCTAACTTGGATGGGGGAAGTGCATCCCCAACCCCTATTCATTTCTCTATGAGACATAGACATTCAGAGCTCGTTAGCAACCAGGGTAAGGTAGGTAAACAGACTCCAGATAATATCTCACTTTTCTCTCATTTCTCATTATATAGCACAATGGGCTGTTAGAGAGCTTTTTTGAGAACGCGCTGGATATATTTGCTTAGGTCCTAATAAGATAACAAGCATCGTCAAAGGTCCTGTTATGGATTTTATTACAGCTTATTTAAGTACTCAGGATAAAATGCTGTAAAAACAGATTCCACTTATATTCTTTTTTTAATTTGGAGTATGAAAAAAAGCACTCTCTGACTGAAAGTGACATCCATCACTGCATATTTTAAAAGTCACAGCAAATTCTGTAAAAAAAAAAAAAAAGAAAAAAAAGAAAAAAAAAAAAGAGTTAGCCATGCATTAAAAGTGTCCAGTAGGTGCTTTAAAATAGACACACTCTGAATCATCCAATTGACACTCTTATCCCTCCAAGCTAGATAGAGCCGGACTGGATGTAGATATTTTAAAATCCCAGCCTATCTTTGTTTCCATCTTACAGAGTCCTTATTCAGACCGTACTACAGGAAGTCCATTACCCAGTGATACCCACTGTGGATGTGTAGCCTATCACAGAAAATTATTTCAAGTTCACAATTCAAGAACTGGTGATTTATTGTGTCAGCACATTCCTTTCATACTGTATATCAATGAATTCCATCCCTGTAAGTTTCACTGTATCTCTCCTGAAACATTTAAAAGTGGAGACACTGCAGAAATAGCACCGTACCAAATGATGTTTATCACAAGCGAGCATTTCAGCACACGATCTATATGGCCATTCTTTACAGTATTGTGTATGTGTGTGTGTGTGTGTGTGAGAGAGAGTGAGTGAAAGAGAGACATTTCCCTCCCTTGAGTATCAGATTCATCTCATCTCTCTTCATTACCATTACACATCCATCCACTGTGAGCTGAACCCCTGGCTGTGGTACTTCACACAGTATTACTTCGCAGTCCCCCATGTGCCCTGGCAACTTCCCCATGCCACTCAGGCCCAATCTACCCATATTACTTCCCCTCAGGCTTCATCTAAGTGTGACTGATAGGGCCAAAACAGGAGAACAAACAGCAGGCCTAACTTCCAATAGGATTAGGAGCTGTGAAGCATCAGCACACTTCTTTCTCCCCCTCTATTCCTTCCACAACAATAGACCAGTCCATCCCATCTGCATGCATCAAGGAATAACTTTAGAAAAGTTGCTGTGAATGAAATAGACTTAAGTCAGTGTGGGCTGGAATGAAAGCCTTAGAGCCAAAGCAGATTTTATTAACTTGTCAACAACGCTACTCAACAAATGTAGTAAAACTGGAGAGAGAACCACTTTCTGAAGGCTCAGAGCCTGTCTTGCTTCTTTATTATTAACGCCCACCAGTGACGCCATGTTTCAGAGCAAGTGCATGCTGTTACAAAATGAGATCGGGGTTAGATTTCATGAGGCTCCTGAGTGCTCTTACTGTACAGCCCAGTGCTGCTCAGTTACGGGTCATTAGGAACGCCTGCTCCTGCCGTGCACCACACCAGCCCATTATCTGGCCGCCTGGTGCAGGGAGCTTGCTGGGCAAGGCTAAACATTGGTGAAGAGTTTCTGTCCTAGACAAGAAATTATAAGCTGAAGACATACAGCGAGGAGTAGTAAATTAGTATTATCTAAAAGTGTACAGAAAATATAGATGAAAGAGTTCACTTTTACTCTGTTTGACACTGTGTACACATTTTCAAGTCCATGAATCGTAAGGAAAATCTCATCTGTAATACTCCACTGAATGTCTTAGTACAAATTAGCAGTTCAAAAAGATTTTAAGAGCTGGTAAAGAATAGTTAGAGAATTTTAAAGAAGTAGGCTTAACCTAAAACAAACAAATGCTATTTGTGATATCACTAAAGGGTCTTGAAACGGGCATTGTGCATGTCTTCGTCTTCTTCTTTTTTTGGTTGCTGCCTTTAGAGGTTGACCAACTGCCTTGATCTCACACTATCCCTAACATCCTCTTCTGTCACACCAACCCTCTCCATGTCCTCCTTCACTACATCCATGAACTCCCTCTGTGGGCTTCTTTGCACATATCAAAAGCATCTTAGCCTTGCTTCTTTTGCTTGGCTTTAAACCATAAAAGTGCCGAATAGTGTGGTTCGCATAGACATTAAAAAACATGTTTTCAGCACTGTGTGAAAAAGCTGTTTCAGACTCTATAATTAATTAAATCAATTCGCAACACTTAAAATCGGTCTTATTAGGGCCTGGATTTTTTGATTTTTGATTTAGTGTAATTTATGTTTCCAAGAAAAACAACAACAACAACAACATGACAACAGACAAGAGTCTAAGACACTGAGACTTTAAAATGAGGCTTTAAAATTCAGTGAGTGAAGTCATGGTGATCACATCTGTCTTTACTGGAGATAACTAGACAGATGTCTCTGTTACCTTATCAGTGATGATTGTCAGAGGATAGAATTTTGCCAGATGGTCAAGCGCGGATATAGTTGATAAAAAGAGATGGAAGAAGTGGATGAGGGTCACTGAGTTTCTCAGTCAAGGTTCTGAGATCTCTTTCTTCACTCTTTTAAGCTTTGATACATTTTCTTTCTGGTATATCCCCAAAATATCTATATGTTTTACTCTGACATAATCGTTACACAGTCAGTGTTCTTATATTGTAAATATCACTGGCTTTAGGGCTAGCATATTATTCAATTTTCATTTTTCTATAGTATAATGATAAGATGACATTCCTATTAGAGCAGGGTTTTAAAGTCAAATACATTCTTTAATCAGGCAATTGCTCAATCATTAAGATCTTGTACACATTTGCATCATATGCTATTTGACTTTTTTCAGCTCTCCATTGCTCTAAGTAATGGTCCCAGTATTACTAGTGTGTCTGCAGGGGAGGCACAGGCAGCAGGAATCTTTTGGCTATTTTTAGCATGATTATCTCATACTTCCTTTCTGTGAAACAACACAAGATGTAATGGGTGAATCTTTCCTCATATTTGAGATTCCTGGGTGTATTTGCCGGTGAAAAGGTTGTGTAATTGCAGAGAGCGCAAATGTATTGTGTGCTCAGGTGCAGCTGTAGGAGATTTGGCAATAGAAGTGTTATTTTGAATGCAGTATTGCACAATTTCAAAAATTATGTAAAAAAAAAAATGTTTAAAATGTACAACTAACATCTGTCGTTTTAATGCCAGCAAACCAACCTATACAAGCAGGTAAGCATGCTGAGATTTATATTTATCACGAGCTGTACAAAACCTACTTTACAGACAGTGCACAAGCAAAAATCATGCTCTATCAACTGCATGCAAATGAGCTCTCTCCACGGGAGCAACGTTAGTAAGTGTGGGTTTGAGGGCTCCATCTCTTCAGCACTGCTGAGTTCTTGCATGATTGAGAGTATTTTACTTCATGATGCTGTGGTTTCTATTCTCGTTAATAGGAGGACACATATCTAAAAAGACTAAGTGAGTTTTGTCCTCTGAGACATCACAAAAAACTGGTGAGGACTTTATTCAGTCCTTATCTTGTTTACATTAAGCAGTTAATTGCACTTGAAAGTTGTTTACACATGTACACACAGTCTCTATACTATAGTCTTTTATATATAGTTGTATGTAACTCACCCTTTAGCTGGTTCACACTCACATCACCACCATGACCAAGGATCTATACCCTATGCAAAATACATACTGTTTAGATATCCACTGTAATACTTTGCAAGAATTGTTTTTCCATCCGAATGACCTGCGCAAACATACTTTTGGCCAGAGAGGATTCTGAACTGATGACAATGAACTATCCATTTGAGATCAGCAAGCAGGAAATGACCTAATAATAACATCATTCAAATGCAGCTTTATAGTTAATGCACTGGTTAGGCTGCTCAATGCTTTTTATTAACATCACTCTATTTATCAATAATTTATTCGATGTTGCATTTAAAAATCAATGCTTGAACTGTAAACTGTAACAAAATGCTACGAGAATGACAGAAACTATTTTTAGCAGGCTAAAAAAAATTCCCCACAGATTTTAAGAGGTTGAAACACAAAACTCGCGGTGGATGTTACCGAGATATGTCACTAAGGATTATAAAGTTAATTCAAAGCACAATTATGCTATTTCACTTGGATTAGCTCATCATAGTTTACTACAAGGTATAAAAGATGACTGGTTACGAGAAGCTCACAAAGATGACAGCCTGTTTCTCTGTCCTGATGGTAGTAAGATATACTCACTATAAGAGCATGTTATACATCACTGAGGATCTCTCTCTCTTTTTCCACCACTCGGGATGCACTAAATTGTAATGCAATGCAAACTCTTGTAGATACTGATATAGCTCCATGCTTTAGCAAGAACTAATTTTAAAAGAGATCTTCCAATTCAGTTTTTAAAAGAATGGAGTAAAACACTGAACTACATGACCAAGTATACAAACATTCACATACACACACACACCAAAAGAGCAAATAAAGCCCACAAAACAGATGCTTCTTTGTAGATATCTTTGAAATTCATTCAAAAATCTGCAAAAATCATTCACTGACTCAGAAACTGCAATATAAAAACGCTAACACTTCAGCTGAGGCTGTGCAGTAAACAATGGGTCATTAGAGGCAATTATGACCAGCCTGTCTTCTCATCACCAAATTATATTATTGTATCTTTGATGGGTGGTTGAATGGATAGACAAATAGGGAGGGTGGAGGATTGTCTGGCATGTTGTGGCTGCATGTCTGTAGAGTGAGTTCTCGTGTTTCTCTTTCATTTAGGCCTTTAAAAATATATATCGAAAATCTATAATAAAATATTCGGCTTGTTTCTGCAACACATGCTGCTAAGAGCACCTCTGTGATGACCTGCATTACGCAGTTATATTTTAAGGTCTTTACTCTACCTCAACTCTTGACCGGCAAACTGCATTCCTGCACCGGTCTTCATACTGGGGACCTCAATTTGAAAGGGGAATTTGAGGATTATCTCCTTAGTTGTTATACAGTGAGGCTAGATATTAAGTGGGTTTATGAGATTCGTGAATCTCATGCATCTTCTCATTAAAGTGATGTTAAAGTGCAGAGGTTTCAGCATCACTTTGTCAGATAACAAGAGAACGTAAAGTATGAAATACTTGTCAAATGCTGAATTACTATTTGTCCATCTTTGCATTTTAATATCATGTACAGTATATTTCAACAAGAGAAGTGATTAAACTCGACATTGCACATGTGCCAAAGGTTATGAGAAAATTCTGTCTGATTTAACGAAAGTAGGAATTTAAAAAAAAAATCCAATAAAGCTTAGCCGTGCCCCAGAAAGAGAAGATGTTAAACCGAGGCTGGTTTTTCATTTAGACTTTACCTCTTTCTCTCCCTCCCTTTTCCTTTTCCCTTATTACCCTGCAGCTCAGAGAGGAAGGGAAATTATTTTGGTTGAGCCAGCACTGTAGTAAGGACAGACCTGACTGAGACCTGTAGCAGGGGGCTGTGTCTGTGTTCGAGACTGAGCTGGAATAGAAAGGTCTAAAATGGAGAGAAATATTATTTCAAGCATCTCTCTGACCTCAAATTCAACTGCAGCATCGCTGTACATCGCTGTTTCATTCATGAAGATGTTGCCATATGTGTGTGAATGCGTGCACTGGAGTGCTTGGCCTCACATGTGCACACTGCAGTGGATGCTTGGAAATGTCCTGTCCCTTGCGGGTGATGTGGGGACTGTTCACAGATGGCTGCCAGTGAAACTCAGTCTTAATTGTGGTCCACACCTGTCCTCTCAGGGGTAATGACAGCGTCTCACTTCGCTCTCTACCATTTGATGTCTCCTTCCGCTATTTTTCACACCTCTGTCCTCAGTCACTCCCGATGATTTTCTCTTCCCCAAGTGGAGCAGGTGAGCTTTTTTGGCTTTCACCGCAACCTCAACATCCCCACAGGCATCTCTTCTTTCCTGGTATGACAAGAACAACAGCCATGTCTATTCATCACCTTATTAACACTGACATAAAACAACTTGTTTCCAAGTTGTATCTTCTTATAGCATCCTAATTATGTGAATGAAAATGACATGCAACATGGGTGTTGCTACTGAAAATACTGCACCTTCAGAAAGATATTATTATAGGTGTGAGATGAGAACAGTCTCCTAAAGGTGACAAATATCACAAGCAGGCTTTTCCCAAAGAATCCAAAGTTTAATTACACTCAGATATAAATATCCCTTTCTCTCTAGCAACTCAATATCGACTCTGTACTTAGGCTCAATTTATCCACAACCAAAGCAACAAAAGCTGATGATGCTGCATTAAACACTGGGTGTATCAGTCCCATTGTTCTGAGTCATTTTTCAGTTTTAGATTCCTGGTTTTCACAATGATTCTGGTCATGTTAAGTTTCAGTACTGTTGCTGAATGGTTCTTGATTTTATTTTCATTCTGCTAGTGCCAAGTGTCAGTTTTTATGATTTGGGGTTTGTGAGTTTGTGATCTGGTGAAAGTTTCGAGTTGTGGTTCTGGTTAAATGTCCCCAGTGTTTGTGGCTTGTTAATGGCTTATTGCGAATTCATTTGTGCATTTAACGCAGTGGTAGCAAGCCTTTTGTGTGTGGGACACTCACTGGAATAACAGTTCAAGTGGCTTTATAATCCTATGAATAGGGATCATATTAAACTTTTCTGTTTTGGCTTTGCTGACAAATAAACAGTTTGGCATCCTGAATTGTTCTGTGCTGCTTGCCTTTTCTTGGGAGTGGAAGAAGTGGGAAGTCGCACCTCACGTTATATAAAAGCAATCCCTAGATGGGGGCATGCCAACTTCCCAAACCCCTGTTTGAGTTCTGTTTTAAACACCGTTAGCTTATCTCAGTTCGAGCAGAATAATTTTTTTTTTTTTTTTAATTTATAGATTATTTAGTTACATTAGGGGCAAAGATCTTTTGTCCCTCTTGTATCTCAATATTTCACTGTTTCACAATTGCTCAGCGATCCTTCAAAGACCAGCAGGAGCTGCAGGAACCTGGACAAATATGGGGAGTAGACAAGCAATTCTTCTGATAGCGTCAGGGTCCCCCTTGTATAAAAGGATACTAGCAGCAGCCAGTAGAACCTCTCAACCACCCAGTAGATGCACCTATGATCTGAATTTTAAAATCCTACAGTGTGCTGTTTTTCTTCTTGTCACCTGACAGGGTGACAACAATAACCCATCAGTCTTTTACTGCTGAGGGGTAAAAAATACACACGAGCGTTGCACATATACTCATATATTCCCTAAAACCATAATTTTCCTTGATTTAACCCAAACTCTTGGATCTTAAATCCATCTCATCCGATACAGGTCAACTCGAACCAGGAGTGGCATCAATGTACAAACATCTGAAGCATCTGTAAAACAGTTTAAAGTTTTAAAATATTCTATTTTTTTGTATTTGGCTCACTTTAGAAAAATTTGTAATATTTTTAGTATTTTTACTGCTCTCAAATGTCAAATCTGGTCAAATTTGACCCAGACAGTATGTAAGGATTAAACCTGCCTACATGTGCTGTATGCAGGTCCTCTCAACAACCAACACATAGTGCTGGGAGCCTTTCAGTTTATCAGCTCAGTGGTATAATTCACAAATACCAAAACTTTTTTGTGCTCTGTGCCTGAAGCGCATCAACTGATAAAATTAAATCTCTGACAAACTGTATACTATATATACATATATATATATATACATACATACACAGGTCAACTTATATATTATATATAATACAAAAAATGAAATTTAAATGAAATTAATAGTTAAAAGAGTTTCATTTTTAGACAGTCTGTAGTATTCAAATGACTCATTATGTATTTATTTAATTCTACTGTGATTCACCAACATGGTTTTAGTGAAAAATTTAGTAAGTTTGGTATTGCATAAATCTCACAAGGGACACTTTTTTTAAAGCCAGACTGCACGGCTATTTATAAGACACTCCTTTTTTTATTTTCCTTGTATAGGTTCTTTGTGCAATGGCTGTTTCCTGTGAAGATGTCCATTTTCCATGGTAATTTCCGCTCCATTTACATTTAATAATCAGGTTTCCATTATAATCAAAGGTAATCCCTTCTTCCCACATGTAACTGTATCATCTGCCTGGGGACGTGAGCAGAAATCCAATTACCCTAGGAGCTATACATAGTTTATTTAACCAATTCTGACATATCTTTGAGGTCATGGTGTAAATCAAAGTGGTTAATAGCATGACAATATTGGCTGATTCCTTTTTAAATGTGCTCCAAATGAACTGGTGCATTTGGGTAATTTGCTAAGGAGAAAAGACCTGGTTAATGCTAATAGGTGCAGTAGCTCCTGCTGTCTGGGCAGTGGTTATAAAACGTCTGTGTCCTCTGTGGTGCTACTTGAATTACTGAGTCTAAGTGTGACTACTATATCGACAGAAAGGAGAACAAACTAATGTTAGTCTTGCCATGTCATGCCACAGCGCTGCCTAAAAGTCAGAAAGAAAAGTAACGGCTGTTTATTATTAAGGGATTTAATAAGCTCCCATGAGCAATATCGACACCCCTTTGCTTTAGACTGTATCTGGCCAAAACAATGTGACTGGCCTTCATCTCATATAAACAAGCTGTGTTTAATAGTATTAATAAGCCAAGAGTAAAATGCCATCTGTAAAGTAGCCATTTGTAAGGCTGTCAGCTCCAGTCCAGCAGGCGTACACCAGCCATAGTTTAAATGTCATCTGTTGGCTGTATACACAGCCAGGGCAAGCTGAATAAAACTTCAGTCAGTCCAATAAACGGATAGTATGATAGGGCCTCTGACACGGCAATCAATAGACCCTGTCTGTTGAGGGAATACTGTGTTCCTCTTGGCACCTAGGTGGGTTGGGCATTGCCGTAACCAGAACCCCATGGCAAGCTGGGTGGATTACAGTAGGCAGGTTGGGAAGAAGGCATGACAGAAGCTGAGACCATACTGAGTCACAGCTTACAGAAACAGCGTGGCCCGATATGGCCTGTCTAGCTTTTACTCTCTGCCTTTGCAGACCTCACACCCATAATGCTGACACATGTATGCAGGGATTTCCAGGCATAATCTGCCATGCTTTCTGCAGTGCTTCACAAGTCACATCTTTTCTGGTTTCACCACCACCCCACACGCACACACGCCGCGCCTGTACAGATACAAATAAACACAAATGTGCAGCCATACACAAACATATGCATGCTCATGTTCATGCTGTCGTTCCAACTCTTTCATCACTAGGTTTATCCCTTGCTGGTGTTTTTTAGCCAGTGTCGCTGCTCATAGCTGTTGCTCCAGCTGGGACCCATCCATCCCGACTATCCCTCCCATCCATCTCAGCCTCTGACTACAAGCCAAGAGGGAAGAGCTGCCTGTCAGCACAGGGCTTCGTACAGGGATTCATAACCTCTTCAATGCCCTCTCAGTTTCCCCTCAATGTCTTTTTCCAGACAGGCCTTCTAAAGTTTCTGTCAGAGGTTCATGGCCAAAGTACAGTCATAGTGAAAGAGGCTGTCAACAAGGGGGACTAGGTCTCTTGGCTCAGACACAGTAAGACAAAAAGATGGACAGACATACACAGAGACTGCTCATCTCGATAGATAGTTCCCAAGAGAAAGAAAAAGCATAGGGACTCATTGAAGATAGAAGATGGGGGTGACTGAGATAAAAGTGTTGCAGCGGTGCAGGAAGGAGCAAGGAGGCAGGTGGAACAGAGAATGGGAGGCAGGATGGAGATGAATAGAGACAAGGCAAGTAAACAGACAGAGGCAGATGAAAATATCATGATAGATGATGGACAGCAAGACAGGAGAGAAAGAAAACCTGCTCTGTACTAGCCTGTCTCAGCCCTGTCTGAGAGGGTTAATGTACGCTGCTCACCAGCACTTGCCGTGGAGTTAAACATAAAAGATGAATCACTCTGTCATCGAAGCTGACTACAGTATGTATGAGTATACATGTAAGAGAAGACTTACATATATATTATTGCAGAAACAATAATCTGGATATCACAGTACTTGAGCTAAAATCAAGTTCCTCTCTGAGACTGACATATAGGCATAATAAAGTCAGCTTTGAGGGTGCTGATAAATAGCAAATGTAACATAGCATTGACTAAAGCTAGAGCTGTCAGTGGTGAGGCATGAGGCCTTGGCACAGCCTGTCAAAAACAATTCACAGCAACAAAGAAAAATCTCAATCAAGGCAGTCTTTGGTTATGGCAAACACAAGCCACTTCCATGCTTTGTCATCAATCTTGACAGAATGCAGAGTCATTAATAATAATATAAATGTAAAAAGGGAAAAAAAACACACGTAAGCTACAATCTCACACATGCATACATTTGCACACACACAGAGGCACTTCAGCACGCTGAGTCTAGCTTCCTCTACAGCCTCAGTGGTCTCTCAGTTCAATTAGTTGAGCTAAATCCATCTCTTGTTCAATCCCAGTACCCACGTCAATCTCACAGTCAGGACCTGTCACTGCCCTGCTTTCAGCCTGTCAGTCCCAGTACACACATATATTCACTCACATGAAAGCCAGAAGCACACATATACATCTGCATAACCATTCCTTCCCTCATCACACACACTGAGCACCGGAAAACTTTGGATATTTCTCCAAAATCATTAAAATGAGGAAGTATTTCTATGGCATGTACGATGAGTGTGTGTGCAGTAAATACATGTTGAGGATAAAGAAGTGCAGCATGAGTGAGGAAACCACACTAGAATTGGTGCTGGTGCGGAGATATGGCAAAAAGTCCCTCGAAGATGCAGCATTGCATGATAAGAATACATGGCTTTATGCTAAGATAAGATAAGTTAACCTGGTGTTGACTTTAAACAGAGTGACATAAATTCAGTGCTTGCTTTACTGTGGTGGGACGTTGTTTGTGGCACAGCTGGAGGGGAGGCTGACACACTGGAGGTCCATCAGCACATCACGGCTGTGTGTGAGAGGAACAGCGACTGGAATAAAAAGGTTAAAAGAACAAACTATGTGGTTGGGTCCGTCATTCGTGCCACACTTACCGATTTGTGAACATGAACATTTTCTCTTGGCTAGATACAGCTTTAATCACCATCAAACAACTTATAATAAAAGCAACAACTAGTGCCAGTTCCTCTCTTTGGGTTACTTATGACTATGGTTGCCAGCTTTTTAACTATCAAATCAGGGACACTCTGGCATTGAACAATGCACAACCAGCTGGGCATAGTGTACATATTCACTGTATGTGACATTAGTAGAATAAGCGGCAAACCAATTTTGCTCATTTTACGAGATGTTCCAGCTAAAACGGGACACTTGGCAACCCTACTTATGACTTTCGAACCCTCAAACTCACAGTTCATAAATTTGTCATATTTACTCGATATAGAGGGGAGAGAAATGGAGAGCCTTGGAAGTGATTTTCTGTTCTATTTTTTTCCCTCTCATATGACCCTTTTTCAGCACCTGCAAAAGATATAAAAGCAAAGTATCTGCAGATAAAACCCGAGAGTTTAGAGGGACATATTTGATATAGAATAAACCGCATGGTGGCTGTAAATGTTATTGTGCCATTAATCAAAGTGACAGACCTCGTGCCGATCACACATACGAGAATCGTCTTTGGTGACATAAGTAGGTGGAACAGACATGGAATGAGCAACTCCTTTCAGTGGATGACAAAAGTGCAACTGACCCCTTGCTTCTCATCTATTTCAGGAAGTGCCGGTCGGGCCCGCGAGCTGTAATTTAGCCAGAGTAATGCATCTGCAATTTCATGCTGGCTTCGCTATATTTTGAGGACAATGGAGGCAGCGTGTAAAAAATTAAATAGATAGACTCCTATGTCATCATGGATTTGTATGGGGTTGTCGCTGTAGTTAGAAGCTATTCAGGAGGATTGTGTTTAACAATTCTGCACAAGCCCTCTGCTGTTTCTGCTGAGAAAGGAGTTGACAGAAAATCAATCAAGGGAAGCATGACTACAAATAAATATTTTTGATGAGCGACAATCTTTCTGCATAAACACTACTTAATGCCCCAGAAGCACAAGGTAGGCATTATTTATTCCTAAATTACCTTTCCAATTGTGCAGACAGGAAAAATGTTAGGCATCTGCTGGCCAGTGTCATCTATTTGGATGTTAATATGTATATTTTTGACAGTTCTGAAGTTATGATGACAACAATGTGAGTAAAGAGCCGTTAAAATGATCAGATAAGTTGATTTTGATAATTATATAAAGCAACCAATTAACAGTTGAGATGGCTTTAAATTAGCTGGTGTCAAACTACTCAGGTCTTCACATTAGTGCGATTCCATGATTGTTGTGGGAAAGTCATGCAGTCAATTTTCTAAATGGCTAAATCCTCAAGGGATTCACTAAACACTAACATCATTCATCAAGAGGCCTAGTGAACAGAGAAAAGCACATTTATGAGTAGAGCTACGACAACCCCACAGTAACTCAACGGAGTGACCTTCTGTCAAAAATCAGCATCCCTTTCAACAAATCTTACTCTACTCCTTTTCTATTCCATTTTGTTTTCTTATCAATTCTGCAGCTCCTTCATCTGCTACCAAAGATTGTATGGTCATTGTCCCTCCTGAGGAGGGGTTTGAAGAGCCTTTCTGTCTGCTTTGGGAGCTATCTGGTTCCCTATAGGAGCACCCTGTTATTTTGCCTCCTTCTGCTTTTATTGTGCCACCATGCAACAAACAAAAAGATCAAATATCGATCAGCCACAATGACAAACCACCTGCTCCGGCAGTAATACAAAAAAACCTATGCACTGCACAGCTTTCTAATAAAAGAGCTTGATTACTAGAGCAGACTTTTACGCATGCACAAACACACAAACATGCACTCTCACTCGGTCACATAAACAAACCAGAACACAAGACAGATGAGCTTTTGAGAAATACCTATGCAGGATTATCTTCTACATTAGATGGCATAAGTAATGCAAAAAAGCAAGAAAAAGAAAGTGAATTGTTGATGTTCTAATGCAAATTATGGAAAGATTTAGAAAAAATAAGAGATGAATCTGTGCTTCTTCTAGTGAAGACTTTATGTTATAAACAATTACATACAGTGAATGCAGTCTAATGAGTCTAGTGATAAATGTGGGTAGCGTGCTCAGCCCACAAATCTGGTATATTCGCTGATGAAAGCTGATCTTCATGCCACGCTGCACCAGCTAATGGCTCCGCTGATCTTCTACACTGCTTTTCTCCAGGTGTATCATCTTTGTTAGGTTATTTGATTACTCTAAATTGCTCTTGTGTGCAAATGGACGAGTGTGTGGTTGTATTTCTCTGTGTGGATAGGATGCATCGATGAAACTTCACCAAGCTGTTCATGTATCAGGGTCAGGAGAGGGACTCAGACACAGTGTTTAACTTTAAAAATATATATATCACCAGGGTTCTAATACTAGAATTTCATCAGTGAAGCTGAACCACTTTAAATTTTAGAATTAAATTGTTTCCCAAAAAGATGTAATTTGGGTGGATAAAGATAGAATGAATCCTTGAAGAACCCGAGTATGTATATAGATCTTCTCAAAGACATTCTGCAAGTCATGTTGTTGCTACATAAAGTGTTTTAATTTTCTCAACTATATATATCTATTACAAATTCCATTAGCATTCATATCTTTTGCATGAGAAGCACATAATCGTTTCCCTTTTCTGCTACCAAAACTAAAAATAGATATTTGCAAAACACACAGTGTCTAGGGCAGAGGTCTGTTAGTAACAATAGCTTCTCAAGGTGACATGAATTCCTGCATTTTTACCTCTCACTCTTCCTGAAGGCTCAAGTATAATTGGACCAGCCAGCCCTGCCCATCCAGTCTACTCTTATGCTGGCTATAGCTTCAGTTTTACACTCCTTGCACCTCTCACACACACACTTTCCCATTATTGCTTCGAGCTATCTCAACCTTGTATTATGCTTCATGTATCCATAAACAGTGAGCCATTTCAGCAAACAATATTGAGCTGGATTTCAGTTGCCTATTTACAAGTATTAGCAATGATATGAAGTGTATTAGGAATAGAAACATGGAGATGAAGGTGGGTTTGTCACCGTCATTCCCTGAACTCTTGCCAGGTAAATCTCTATAGTGTGACAGATTGAATGGAAATGATGAGCACTGAGAATTTCTATGAGGTAGAGTAATTAGAAATCAGGAAAGATCCATCTGGCGCATGTGGATCTGTAGGTTTATGCAGCTTGGATAAAATAAACTGAATCTGCATTGTGCTTTTGTTTAAGTGGGTCTAGCGCTAGACACTGATGAAAAGGTGACTGTTATCAAATGCCACTGTGCAGGATAGCTTCAAGTTTGGTAATCCTTATTGGGATACAGCCTCTCTTGGGGGTTCATCTGAATCCAGTCCTGTCTTTAAGGCATATCAGAGTAGGGCAGGTCTCTGACTCACAAACTTATCACCTGCAAAGTCCCAAATCCTCATTCTAACAAAAAATAATCTGGCAAAATATCTTCCATGGCCTTTGGAGCATTAGGATTACATATTTAATCTATAATTATCTTGTAGTTAAATCAGTCACAATCTCACTATGGGACAAAAATGCCCTGCTTTTCAGCAGCCAGTTTCCCTAGGAGCTTGAGTATTTCTGTATTCAGGTCCCACACTCATAGAAAGGCTGAGTAGTAGCTCTGATTTAAATCCTGACAACTCACTTTGGAGAACTGCACCTTGCCAATGAACAAGTATTTGAGACAATGGGATAAGCATGAAAAACCCAGTATAAATCCCAGTAACAATCCACCCCAAGGTCTGCCCCTGACAAAATATGATATTTGTTATACAAACAACAAATAATAAGAAGGTGAGATAAGAGTTGAATGCATATGTTCAATATGTTAAAGTTACTTCATGTTAGTTTTGATGACTAGCAGAGCTATGAAGCTATATTTTTATAAAACTGAGCTCCTGTCGCAGTTATGCACAACACAATTTTAGAGTAGTCTGCATCAGTGCCAGTAGAATTACATAATTCAATTTGATACCAAAACAAAGCGATTATCCCGTGTACTTAAATGTAAACTCCTTTATTAAAAAGTCATTTTAAATCCCTGACACAGTGATGGAATTTTAACATTATATTTTGTTGATACTGAGCCCCAAGCCCCAAGGAATAAACAAACAAAAAGGACCCAAATGTATTCAAATACTGATGATGGTGAGGAAACAAAAAACCCTGAAATACAAAAAAAAAAAAGAAACTTATGTTGCCTTAACTTTTTTTATACCAGAGGTTTGGTATATATGTAAAATACAATACAATAAACTTAAATAAAATAGTTTCATGTTTATTGAATCTATTATCTTCCTAACTTGTATAGATACTTTGTCAGGACCCAATTGTAATTCTATTATCACTTGTCAAGCTGCATGGGTGTAGAGTACAAAGTGTACTAGGGTTAAATAGGAGTACTTTAACATCTGAAATAAACATGCCTACACAGCAAACATGCCCACAGTACGATCACTAGTGACACCACCCATAACTATGTTTACCAAGGACATGTAATAATGGCAATGATACATTGTAAAAAGTTGTATTTCAACCCAACCCATTTTCCCCCCACCTAAATCTGACCAAATGAGTTTAGTCCCTAAACCTGTCCAAGTAGTTTGATGTCTCATTAAAAACGAATCAAACAGCAACCAAAAAGGTTGAGTCAAAAATAAAGTAAAATGAGCTGCAATTAAAGTGTCCCTAGACAGAAATCTAAGGTTGAAGGTTGTGTCATTTATGTGTTTCTTCAAATTAGATGCTACATTGGTATCCCAAAGTCTGTGAAATATGATAGGAATGGGTCTCTGACCCAGCTTCACAATGCAAGGAGTGAGAATGTGTCGGTTTATTCTTTTAGAATTTCCCACAGCCTTCATTTGCGATTCCCCTACACTAATCAGTGTTTCTGAACTTCTCAGCTAATCTCAGTTTTTGGCATTAGGAGAGCTGCAGCAATGACGTGACGTGTGGTCGCAAGAAAGCTTTGTTTTGTTTTGAAGCAGTCACAAAACAATAAAAATCACATTTAATTAAGAGAAAGAAGAACAGCACTTAATATGAAAAAATGCAACAAACCACTACAGGTTAGAGATGAAGAAAAGTGGTTTGTGGAGCTTCTCTGACTTGATTTAGTGTTCTCATATTTATCAAATAAACATTTTTCTTGCAATATCTTTTTGATGTGACATCCCTTTCCTTTGTAGAGTTTTTTTTTCAAGTCCTCCTAAGCTTTCAGTGTGCAGTGATGGTATAAATTTCCCAAAGGAGCATGAAAAATGATTCACCCACTATTCCTGAATCATTCATCACACAATAGTTTCATCAATATAGTTTATCTTCACCACTGTTTGCTGAAGGGCGGTAAGGCTAGAGAGACAGAGTTGGTACACCAGCAGAATGTATTGCGACAGAACGTTTAGGATGCAAAGTAAATTTTGAATATGTTAATACAGACACATACAGCATAGTGATTATTATAGGCATATTCCGTATTTCTGTACATTTCTAGGCCTGCTAACGCTCAAATAAGTGCTTTAAAAAAGATTAAATTCTTTGTAATAAGGGTCTTTAGATTTGAGGACTTTGTTGTGCAAAATGTAGATCATTTGAGCTTGATATCATTCATTAAGTGTAGAGCTATGCAATCATGATTGGAGTCTAACGAAAAATTCATTTCAATGCTAGCTGTAGGGAACAGCACTCAAATTTGTATCTGGACAGAAATTCCTCACATTCATCGCAACTGCCATCACTATAAAGATAAATTTGGCAAATGTGGATTGTGACTCAAAAAGCCTTCATTTTTTTCAGGTCTGTTCACATTAGTAAAAGGTTATATTTTATTTTTGTATTTATTTTATGCGTGCATGTGTGCCCCATTCTGAATGTGGTCAGTGCTTGAAGCTGTGAGAAGGGAGGATTGAGGAGCAACAACAGTGCTATCAAGAACCAATCTCAGTTAGATGAATCTAGGCCACACAAAAAAGGCTGGATAGCAAATACTTGTCTGCTGTTATACATGCATGGATTCAAATGTGTTTTACCTCATTGTCAATTACTCCTTTACACATGGTTCACTGGTGCCAGTAATGATTTGATTGCTAGCAACAATTTCTACAATAAATGTATAATAGGGCTGCTTTTCACCACAGGTTGCTGCAAACCATTTGTTTCTTCGTTTTTATGGCATTTATGAGGTGACTTTGAGTCCTGGATATAGGTTCTACAGTTGCAGTAGGCAATTTTGGTATAATAAAATACTAAACTGCAATTCAATGTCAGTGAGAATGGCACTTAATATTCCCAAACACTTCATTACATTTCTGTCAGTCTTCATTCTTTACCAACTCTGAGTCTGGGTATCAAGGTCACTGTGTTCAGCTCATTCAATGCAATGCTGCTGGCAGAGCATAAGTCCACAGATCGGAGCTAGCCCATTTATCAGTGATAGAGTACGGTGGCACTGCTACTGGATGGAAACCTCTTGGTGTAAATCTTCTTGTTACAATGATAACTGGCCGACTTGTATATTGGAAATGTAAATGTAGGCATTACTGTATTTCTTGTACCTATTTTCATACACCAGAAGACAGAAGGACTGTTTAATCTAATGTAATATGATAAAAAATAATGATGCCCTGTTTTGAAGCCAGTGTCGCAGAGAAGCTGGCTGAAATTTATGGTAATGTTTAAGGCAGCCATTCATCTTTGGTGGCATTAAACTGTTATATGTTGAACCAGTGGTACAATGTAACAAAGCAGATCTACAAATGGTCTGGTTGTTTTGAAGTACTGACATTTTATTTTCTTCCACACTATATCTTATACGCTGTTTATTCAATTGTAGTTGTTTTTAGGGCACACCATAGCACGGGAACTGCAATTATTTAGGTTTTTAATGTTCTTCTCTTAGCAACTGGCTTGGTCAACACACTGAACTGGGTTATGTTCTTGTACTCCTACCATTTTTATTCTATACACCGCTGCATGATACATTTAAAGTATAAAGAAAGTTTTTTACATTACAAAATTTCAGCCACAGATACCATTTATATTGAAAAATCTTTTCTATAACTTCAGTTAGTTAAACACCCGAGACATGTGGATATTGGCCACTAAATACTTACTGTAATAAAAGTATTATTACATAGTCTACATTACCTATATTACTGGGCTGCTGCGATCTAACAATATTAACCAGCATATTATTTCTGTTTTTTTCTTTTTTCAACTAGGAAAAATGTAAAATATGCTTATTATCTAGGCTAGAGTGTTAGAACATTAAATAATGAATTCAATTATCTACCTTATGATTTCTGTGGTGTGCTATTCTCATGCCAACAGTAGAACAAATCATGTGAAAATTTTGGCTGATTAAGAAATGCCGCCTCTAAATTCATCTCAGTAGTTTTAAATCCCTTATTTTAGTAATTTTAAGTTAGTTATAAATTATACAGCTAACCGTAGTTTTAGCTAACAGCTAATGTAATCTGAGGTCTCTTCTGGCCATTCAATGTGTTTAAATGTGTTGTTCAGCTCTGAGACACCACATGAACCAAAATATACTTTACATATGAAAAGGCAGATAATTGCCCCATATTATCTGTTGTGTGAGCCAAACTATAAATTAACATTCCACAGCGTGTGAATTAGCGCAGATTTTATTTCAGATTTAGCAAAGTCAGTGGGGATTAGAGGGTAAACCAAATGGAATAAAGACAGCATAATGCAGCTTTTGACAATAAATTAATATAATATCGTAAAACAACTTCATTAGAATTGGCTGATGACTTGATAAAAAATAGATCTCCATATTTCTCAAGCTTTTGTTAGCATAAGAATTATAGTAATATAGTTATGTCACTATAGAACTATCGCTATTTAATATATACACATACAACATCCAGCACATTCTCCTACACTTCTGTAAAGTCAAATAAAGATGGTCATATTTTACATTAGCACATGATATGCTTAAACAAAATGGGATTACAGACGTGGCTTGCTGTGGGTGGCAGCTGCCAGCTGAGAAAGCATTTGACAGCTTGCCCCAATGTTACCTAATTAAAGAAAGGTTGCTCTTGAATTATTATGTTCCGTTCTCTTTTCACTTAGTTCATGATGTGATCACATCAGCCTTTACTTTCTCAAATGCATTTGTTTAATCAAATAAATACAAACTTGTTGACAACAGAAAGCCCATTTTCAAATATTGTTCTTTTTAGCAAGTATGTATGTTTTTTTTTTTAAATTAGCAATATCTCTTAAATTGGAAACACCCTGTCTCAGAGTAATGCTGAAAAAGTTGTTACCTCTAGACTGGATTTCTGTAATTCATAATTATCAGGTTGTCCTAAAAACTCCATGAAAAGCCTTCAGCTGATCAATGCTGCAACAAGAGTACTGACAGGGACTAGAAAGTGAGAGCATAGTTCTCCTATATTTGCTTCTCTTCACTGGCCCCCTGTTAAATCCAGAATTATCTCTTCTCCTCACATACAAGGTCTTGAATAATCAGGCCCCATCTTATCTTAGAGCTCAGTAGCATGTCACCCCAGTAGAGCATTTCGCTCTACGACTTGTGATTAGGATATTTAAAAGTAGAATGGGAGGCAGAGCCTTCAGCTTTCAGGGCCATCTTCTGTATGACCTGCTCCCAGCTTGGATTCAGGAGACAGACACCCTCTCTACTTTTAAGATTAGGCTTAAAACTTTCCTTTTTGACAAAGCTTATAGTCAGGGTTGGATCAGATACCTGAATACACCCTTCCAATGATGTACTGAGCATTTCTTCTTCTCTCGCCCCTTTTCCTAACTATGTGTTTACACACCACCGTGCATTTAATTATGAGCTAGTATTAATTTTTGGCTCTCTTCCACAGCATGTCTGTTGTCCTGTCTCACTCCCCTCACCCTCAGCCAGTTATGGCAGATGGCTGCACCTCCCTGAGCCTGGTTCTGCAGGAGGTTTCTTCCTGTTAAAAGGGAGTTTTTCCTTCCCACTGGTGCCAAAGTGCTTGCTCATAAGGGGTTGTCTGATTAATGAGGTTTCTCTGTATTATTGTTGTGTCTTGACCTTACAATACTGAGTGCCTTAAGGCCCTGGTGTTGTGATTTGGCACTATATAAATAAAACTGAATTGAATTGAACTGATTTGTAAGAGTGAATTTGGGCTCAACACTGTACCTTACTGTAGCAGCTTAATCCAGACAAGCTTTCGATTGTGCTGGCGATTAACTAGTAACATGTATTTTATCTGCATGATGAATAAATTACAAATCACATGTTATTGCCAATAATTGTAATCATCACAGTAACTGATAAAAATGTAATTATTGTTAATAATAATATGTTGAAAGGTTTGTAATGTATTTGGCAAATATATTCTTAGATGGGAGAAGGGGGGGGGGGGGGCTTACAAGTTAGAATTAACATTCATTCTGCTGCTCTGATTATTTTTGCCTTCAAGTAATGCCACTTTTGGCATTTTTCCCAACAGCAAAGCTGTACTCAATTTTTGAGGACTAATTACTGTAATTGGATCCATTTCTTTATAATTTGAGCCACCTCTGATACAAATCATATCACATGTCACATTGCTCCAAATAACCAAAATTTAAATTCTGATATAGTCATATGAAAAGGACGTTTTCACAGCCACACCCACCTGTGGAAAATTAAGTACACCTCATAATTCAGCAGCAATAACTTGAAGTCTTCATTTTCTGTATGACTTTATCAGTTTGTATGTATGTCACGTCTGTATAGAGATTGAAAATGTGACGTCATTCAAGGGTAAAACCGCAAAGAATTCTGGGAACTCGTGGCAAGAGGTACTAGCGCACGCGGGCTTTCAATTGAAATCAGTTACACAGCGATAAAAAGAAACACAAAAAACTGTCAAGAAGCTGTTGTATTATTAACTGCAATAGCCGGTCGCATGACAGCCACGGGAAGCCGACGGGTAAAGAGATCGTTGTTATCGGATTACGTCGTTGAAGAGAAATTATTCGAGCCGTGTTTCCGAAGTAAAAAGAGGTGACGGATGGCCTGGATTGCAGCCATTCAAAGACCAAATATAACATCCCAGAACACTCCAGCTCACAGGTTAGTCTGCTCCAAGCATTTCCACAAAGGTCAGTGTTTTGTAGTAGTTAATAGTCATTTTTCATAACATAATTGGTGATATAGGTTACAAGCAAGTCTGGCACTGAACAGAAATTGTGGCGCTATGCTCCTGTGTTTATTGTGCATAAATAGTGAATTGTCCTGACACAATATTGCGTTTCGCTTCATTTATTACCATGGTACATTGACAAAAACGTATACTTTTATTCACAGGATAAAACAGGTTTTTTTGTATCACTAATTGCCCAGTACGATTACAGCATACAATATTATTGTCACTGCTACATTTCTGTAATGCGAACCAGAAATTATTTCCACTACTAATTAATTACCGTTGAGCTCGAAGGTCCCATTAATAAACGGTTAACAAATGTGTATTTATGAAGACGATTTGTGAGACTGGTAAACTTATGATACGTACGATGGTCTTTCGTTCTACACGGTGCATTTCATGGTCCTGTACCCATCCGTCGGTAAACTGTACCTGGGCTTGTTGCAGTTACTAAACTTCATGAGTGTATGCACTCACCCCAAGAACCGTATAATGTGGTGAAAGCGTGGTGAAAGTTGGGCAGCACGCTAACGTATTTTGTCCACTCTGTGTGCTCGTAAGGGTATAACCCTTTCACTCCTTTGATTTTTTTCCTCGTATCTTTTCTTTGCCTTTTCATCAAGTCTGTCTTTGTACGGACCGGCATTGTTCTCCTTCGTTTTGTACATAACCTTTTTGGGGGGCAAGAAGGTATTGGAACCGGAGAATGAACGTTTTGCGGTGCTGCAAATGCTTGCATTTGATGCGGTACTTGGATTGTTTTGCCACGAGTTACCGGCATGCAACGCGCGAAAGTCACGTGGTCTGTCAATCTCTATTGAGGAGTTTTGGCCCACTCGTCATTCCAGTGTTGCTTCAGTTCATCGAGGTTTGTGGGCATTCATTTATGCACAGTTCTCTTTAGGTCACACCACAGCATTTTCATTGGCCTGTGGTCTGGACTTTGACTGGGCTCGATTTCTTTTTTCAGTCATTCTGTTATAGATTTTCTGCTGTTTTGGGGGTCATTGTCCTGTTGGATGACCCAACTTCAGCCTAGCCTTAGCAGTCGGGTCTCCCATTTGACTGTAGAATAATTTAGTATACAACAGAGTTCATTGTCAACTCAATGACTGAAAGTTGCCAGGGTCTGTCCTGTGGCTGCAACAGAAACCCAAATCATCACCCCTTCACCACCATGCTGACAGTTTCTATGAGTAGTTTGTGCTGATGTGCTATGTATTTCGGCTGAACATCTTCACTCTGGTCTTGTATGTCCAAATGACATTGTTCCAGAAGTCTTGCAGTTACTGGCGATAATTCAAAACAAGCAATAGTTATTTTCTAATTCTACTGTCACGAACAATAACATTTAACATGCTGAGGCCTTTAGGACTGACATGTAGCTCTTGGGTTTTTGCAGTTCCTTTGAGCATGTTATTGATCTGACCTTGGGTTGAATTTGGGGTGACATCCACTAAAAAGATTTGTGTTAACGCACCTGAATGTTCCAGACTGCTAAACTGCCAAAACTTCTGCACAAACTACTCATAGTTCACATTTGCTGGTGATGAACTAATCAAAGGAATTAGTTTTCAACATGACTGTAAAAGAAAGAGGCTCAGTCCAGAGTGTAAGGCTTTTTTTCACAGGAAGGCTTTTTTTTTGTTGTATTTTTATACAGCCTGTAAAAATGCTGTTAACAAATCCTCAGTGTCAAAACTGACCAAATTAAAAAACTGTCTGAAATCATTATTAGATAATTTTGAGGTTTGCACTGCCTGCTTTGTGTTTTTATCTTCTTTTTTCAGCTGAGTTTCAACTGTTTGTTGGAAAAAATAACCAAAACGTAATCAGATGTAATAAGTTACATTATCTTGATGAAGCAATTAGTTTAGGCACATTATTGTAATTGTGATGGGAAACACAGTAATCTTTCAAATACTGCCAACTACATTATTATTTAACAACTTTATTACCAACTTATTACCTACAAACTCACACATAGTGTTTGCAAACTGCTGAGATAGACTGACTTTGATTTGAGCGTGTCAGAAAACACTTCTCTACAATCTGACACTTTGCATCAGACATGTTTTAGCTAGCACGTAATCTTGCATCATTTCAACTCGTTAACTCACAGACATGTTACATGCTGCATTCACACACTTCCTTAAGTGAAGGTGTAAATGCCATATGCTGCAGTGCAACAGCTTTCTATTTCATCGTTTTTTCGAGGTCTTTAAAGGCTCTTTCAGGCCTCTCTGCATGGAGCAGCAGCAGGCAGAGCCAGTACTGTGAAATGTGATGTGAAAGCTATTGAATGAAGCCATGCAAGTTATATTAATCATTATAATGATACATTATGAAAAGAAGCAATTACTCTTTGAAGAGCGTTAACCACATTCCTTTCGGAAAGTCAGAAATTTTTACCTCCGTATTCGTATTTCTATCAGTGCTTAAATCAAACACGGACACCAGAACCATAATCCTGGGTTAACAGCTGTCTTGTGTGCATCAGTTATTGCTGCTGCTTTTTATATTGCTGCTGACCCCAGCACTCGTGTCTGGGGAAATGCAATCACAAATCAATGTAATCCTTGCTTCCCCTTGGGAAGTTGAACCAGGGAGAAATGAAATGATTGAATGATTTTATTTGATAAATTGTAAATACTTTCATCAAATGTACGAACCAAAGCTTCTGCACGCTAAAAATCATCACGGGGCTTATGTATAGATATATGTTTACAGGAATCAGCGAAAATAAGAAGATGAGCCATTGTCAGTTGTTTCTCACTATTAGAATTTTGTGCAGTGTGCAGACTGCTGGGTATTTTGTAATAATGTGAGTAATGTAAGCTGACACTTAAAATCGTCATAATGTTTCCACACTTTTAAAACATTTAAAAACATTTGCTACTTTCAGCTATTGTTTAAAGGTCAAACTGATTTTTTTGCAGCTCAAGGAAAGAAAAGTGGGAAATGGCATGGTTAAAAAGGAAATACAGTGCTCTTTGGCAAGTGGTTCTTTTTTCTTGATATCAAGGTAATTGTGATATTGAATTTTTAAAAAAAAACCAAAAAAACAAAAACAGAACTTCAAGTAAAAACTTTGAGTGCCCACACAAGTTCATGCATTTGTGTGCTTGTGTATTTCCTTTTGTGTGTGATTGTATGCTGTGCTCCAGGAGGCTGGCTTCCAGCTGTCAGGAAGTGCAGCCTGCAGTCAGTCAGGGAGAACAGGTCTGTGTAAGCTGCCAGTCAGGCCCAGCACTGCAACTGCTGTCCCCGCAGTAATGATGATGGGAGAGCACATCGACCACTACAGGAGCTCATTAAGGCGAAATAATTGGAGTTTGTTAAAAACAAAAGTCTTCGGGCTGGGGAGACAGGTGTTTGTCCACATTTGGAAAGAGTCACTTGTTTTCCTATTTTCACCTGCCAGCTACCAGAGATGTTGGATGAATGCATGGATGGGTGGATGGATGGATAGGTGGATGAATTGTTGCACACTATACCGAGAAGTCTGAGACCTTGGCAACGTTGTTTAGCTAAACATTCATGCCAATAAGCTATCTGGATTTGAATTTCAGTTTGAACAACCATAACAGTTCTGGAATGAAACTGTCATTGTGCTGCCCCATTCAGCCTCCAAGCTCTCATCGTCTAACAGAAATAGCAATAGAAGAGAGAATACAGCCTCTCGTACACAAAATCCTGAAAGCCTCTTCTGATTCCCTGCTTTTACACTGACAATCATCATAATTATTACTGCTCTCACAAATAAGTGAGAGTTGGGAATCATTTAATGGTGAAATCTAAAATTAAACACAACACATGTAAACACTGCCATGGAAGGAAAAACATGTAATTATTGGTAATTATAGTGCCCGTTTCTACCACAGCAAATTCAGTCGACCTCCAGTGCTGAAGAGGAAGCTGCAGATTGCGAGAGTTTAGATCAAATACAATTTTTTTTTCATCGCTGTAGCACTGCCAGCAAGTAAGTGTTGTATATGCCTTGGAGTTTTTGATATAAGAATCTCTGGGTTATTATTAAATATTAATCAGGAAGATGACAAATCTGTCCATAAAGAACATGAAAACAGCAATCTTTTTTGATTTGATAAAACGACACAAAATTTCAGTCCCATGAAAATGCTTTTAAATTGGCATGGAGGACCAAAATTCTCTTTAATGTCTGGGAGAGGAAACCGCGTATCATGCGGTGATTATGCTGCCTGCTCCTGTGTTTCCCATGTTCCCCCCTGAGCAGTAGGGGCTGTATCCTCTAGATCCCTGACTCTTGGAATTTAAGCTTAAACTTTTTATTTGAATCAACGAAAAGCATTAGGCAGTAATATTTGTAACCATTGACAGACAATTTGATCTAATAGGATAATACTAGAAGACAAATGCTACTGACTATAAAGATTAAGTCTTGATAAAGACTCTGTTAAACAGAATAGTCAGTCAAAGGTGTTTTTGTTGTAGGCAAAGGCTTGTTTTGGACCTGGGCCTGGACTGGACTGTAAAGATTTGGCTCTTAATCATTTCGGTTATAAAGTCACTAATGGATGCTGTCAACTTGTCTTTGAATGCAAGCTACTTGCGTGCAGTGTCAGCAGGGTCCATACCGGCGGGAGGTCTGTGGCCATCAGAGATTGCAAGAAAAGGGCAAATGAACTTGTTAAGTCCTGTATCTGCAGTTCTGTGCATCGCCAATTTTTCGTGCTGCTACTTTCGTCTCTGTAATTAGGACACTAGATAATGGTATTGTACAAAGTAAACATGAAAACACGCTGACAGATTTGATGTTACTGGTGTTTTTGCTCTGCTGCAAACATTTAAGCATTAAAGGGTTCGTGCGAGCACGTTTGTGTGATAAGCAATTTTGAAGATGAGCAGGGGATGTCATTGCACAGAATGCTTCGCTGTAATGGAGCATAGCAGCACTACTGTCACTTTCTCAGCTCATAGCGCCTAATTTATAAAAGGAAATATAAATATAATGGTTTGAAGGCTACGAATGTAAAAATATCAAGGAGCAATGCATTTACAGACTTTCATGGGGGATATTAGAGCTGTTCCTTATGGTGATTGCCTCTGATAAGATTAAATGTCCAACCTCTGGCAAATGATCAAAGCTATGTGACTGTAATTACTGCAGCAGTTTAGCTTTTAAGTGTTATGGGGATGTAAGAGGAGCCAGAGTTGGAAAAAAAACAGGCTTTGTGTCCACTGAATTCTGACCAAATTATGTTCTAAAAAGGAATAAGCCTAGCTCAAAAAAGCTGCTGTCCAGAGATAATGATAGCCTGTCACATTTTAGGGCAGCAATTATGCAGATTTTATTCTGAAATGGCTTGCAGAGCAAAAAGTCACTCAATAACAGATTCTCACTCAAACATGACCAGATATTCCCTCCATCAGTAGTCTCTGATTGGTGGTTAGCACGGCAATATGGCACAGCATCACAAAGTGACTCACTATAATAGGCCTGGAAAATCAGCCACTCCACGATAAAGAGAAACTCAAAATTCCATCATACCTGTACCAACTCATGCATGGCATTACGACAGATGGTACATTTATAAACATGTTATGAGTTCATTACCTCAATGTCATAGTGTTCTCTCCTCAAAGTGAGAACTGGCTGCGAGTGTATAGTATACTGAGAGCCACGTTTACTGGTTTATCAGGTGTAATTGGCTGATCTCAAGTGTTTTCAATGATCCAGCATGCCTAGAATTTTTTGAAAATAAAAATCTGGGTTGTTTTTTTTGTTTGTTGTTGGGTTTTGTGTGGGGGAGGGGTTGTTTTAACCTGCCAAGGGAGCTTACGCTTCAATTGCTGATTTCCAGACTGTCTTTCACCAGTTTTCCCAAAAAGAGAGAGTAGTGCTCAGTTCAGTCAAGTGCAACAGCATCTATGGCAGAATTTTTTTTCCAGTTGAGGAAATACGAGAGTCACATCTGTAACTCTAAAGGTGACATGTTTTGTGGCTGCATTTCAGTTTGCTTTTTTCAGGCTGCTGCTGTGAAGAGTTTCGCATCTCCACCTCAACATATTTCTCTCTGCATGAGCCTTGAACATCGGTGCAAATGGTTATTCATGAAAGAATAATTCGCTATTTGACAGTTTGAGACTGAAACTGAAATGTTTTTCAAACAATGTAGATATTCTGATGTCAAGCTCTGAACCCACTGATCAAATGCCACTCAGCAGTTTGAATTTTTCAGTTCTGAGAGGGTTTTATATAACTTTTCCTTTTCATCATTCATATTTAGATTTAAAGTGAACCCATATATTTTAGAATATGTATGTATTACCTGTTAAGGATTTAATTGCTTAACACTTTCACAAAAAGGTTTTATCTATAAAAAAAAAATTCTACTTTTGCTCCGTTACATATCAGTGCAGTGTTTTTCTTATAGATCAGAGCATTCAGCAGCTAAACTACACCAAAGCATAGTCTCCACCATGATCAGCTACATTATTAAATACTGCTTATGTATTAATGAATCACTATGAATTATTCAGTAGTTCGTTATATAAGACATTACAACAATGCCAAGGACAATTTTGCTGCATTAAAGACTATATTGTTTATGTTTTGGAGGGCTATTTTGTACACTTTACTTCATTAAGTGCATTTTTAGCTTTGTGTTAAAACAAAATCTTTGGCATTTTTTACTAATAAGAAACAAATCTCAGTTAGCAGTGGGAGGTGAGGAGCAACCTTGCTGGCCCACCAGCCAGGTTTTTCATGTGATGAGGAGATGTGGCCTGTCATCAAAGCGCAGCATGAAAAAACTGACCATTTGAACTAAGCAAAGAAGCCAGTCATCTGAAAGCAAAGCTGAGGCAAATGTAATCATTGGGGGAAAGAAGGGGAAATATTTGGCAGTTATAAAGCCACTAAAAAGGAGAGGTTCTTCAGGTGGAGGCTAGTTAATGCTTAAAAGTATATTTGGCAGTTCAAGGCAGATAAGTCACAATGTAATGAGATGGCTCACACACTCATATTTCCATGTTTTCCCAGCATACCTAATTTTACTGGAACTATTTCTGCAGCAGTTCACAGGGGGTCATTTTTATACCTACAGGTAACTTTCTTGCTCATCTGTGGTTTCAGAAAAAAAGAGTCCAAATATGGAGCAATGCTATCAACACTCGCTAAAATGTCAAGGTCAGCGATTGCTTGTGTTTGCCATTTGTACATCACAGGGGTTGCTACAGTGCAAAATAACCCAAAAACAGGTTATGCAGTTTGAATGTAAACGCCACGGGCAGTTAACTATGCTGCAACCAAAAAGGTAAGATAAAGTATGTGCTTTTGAGGTAGTGCAGTAATACATCAGTAAAGAGTTGCTGACATAGGATTTTCATTCAAAAATCACTTCGTCTACATGCTGTGAAAAGCAGGAGGTATATTTCTCGAAATAACTTGAGATTATATCAGAAAGAGAAGAAGAACTAAGGGAAGGGTTAACTTTAACAATATCAAGCGTTCGTTAAAGTTAACAAAATTGCCTTTCAGAGTTTAAACTGTCGCATAAATCAGCGTCTTTACATATTCATCAATTAATGAAAAATGTAAGCAAAAGGCAAATGTCAGCAAAAGTTTATAAAAGGACAATCCAAATGAGTTGTTAAACGAAAAACACAGAGGATCAGATGTCAGTGTGGTATTTAAGAAGGATTAATTAACATGAACTCCCACTAGCTACATGAATGATCTATTTTGCACAAATGCTGTGGACAAACAGAAGACTGACTGCGAGTCTGAGGAGATGCAGACAAGACATGAGTGATATAGCAGAGCAAATAGCAGTCACCGAAGAGAGAGAGATGCGACAGATGGCAACGTAGTCATAGCTCGGGCACTCGGGCTGGAAAAGACGACACTCTGGCAAGTCACGAAAGTATATAACAGCAGTGGGCCAGGGACAGGCAAAAATAAATAAATAAATAAATAACAGCAGTGGGCCGCTGCATAACAGAGTATTTATAAGGCTAGACGGGACAGACTGTTTATCCAGCCTGACATGCACAGTTTTAGTCTTTAACACAGTCGGGTGTCACTCGGGCAAAGGGTAGTTGTTACATGACACCTGATGACACACATTTGTGTGGTTAGGAACATGATTTATGAGATGGCTACTAAGATGCTTCGGGCAAAGCAATAGCTATCAAATTACTTTTACATTACAAGTCATACATATTATATCACTCGCTCACTCACAACAAAGTCTATAAGCAAGAATATTAGTATATAAAACTAGTAGATGAACATAAAAAATGGGATTGCACGTTACAGTTTAAATATCACAGAAGCAAGTTGATGAAGCTCACATAAATACAGTGGGGCAAAAAAGTATTTAGTCAGCCACCGATTGTGCAAGTTCCCCCACTTAAAATGATGACAGAGGTCAGTAATTGGCACCAGAGGTACACTTCAACTGTGAGAGACAGAATGTGAAAAAAAAATCCATGAATTCACATGGTAGGATTTGTAAAGAATTTATTCGTAAATCAGGGTGGAAAATAAGTATTTGGTCACCTCAAACAAGGAAAATCCCTGGCTCTCACAGACCTGTAACGTCTTCTGTAAGAAGCTTTTCTGTCCCCCACTCGTTACCTGTATGAATGGCACCTGTTTGACCTCATCATCTGTATAAAAGACACCTGTCCACAGCCTCAACCAGTCAGACTCCAAACTCTGCCATGGCCAAGACCAAAGAGCTTTCGAAGGACACCAGGAAAAGAATTGTAGACCTGCACCAGACTGAGAAGAGTGAATCTACAATAGGCAAGCAGCTTGGTGTGAAAAAATCAACTGTGGGAGCAATCATCAGAAAATGGAAGACATACAAGACCACTGATAATCTCCCTCGATCTGGGGCTCCACGCAAGATCTCATCCTGTGGGGTCAAAATGATCATGAGAACGGTGAGCAAAGATCCCAGAACCACACGGGGGGACCTGGTGAATGACCTGCAGAGAGCTGGGACCAAAGTAACAAAGGTCACCATCAGTAACACTCTACAACGGCAGGGAATCAAATCCCGCAGTGCCAGACGTGTTCCGCTGATGAAGCCAGTGCATATCCAGGCCCGTCTGAAGTTTGCCAGAGAGCACATGGATGATACAGCAGAGGATTGGGAGAATGTCATGTGGTCAGATGAAACCAAAGTAGAACTTTTTGGTATAAACTCAACTCGTCGTGTTTGGAGGAAGAAGAATACTGAGTTGCATCCCAAGAACACCATACCTACTGTGAAGCATGGGGGTGGAAACATCATGCTATGGGGCTGTTTTTCTGCCAAGGGGACAGGACGACTGATCCGTGTTAAGAACAGAATGAATGGGGCCAAGTATCGTGAGATTTTGAGCCAAAACCTCCTTCCATCAGTGAGAACTTTGAAGATGAAACGAGGCTGGGTCTTCCAACATGACAATGATCCAAAACACACCGCCCGGGCAACAAAGGAGTGGCTCCGTAAGAAGCATTTGAAAGTCCTGGAGTGGCCTAGCCAGTCTCCAGACCTCAACCCCATAGAAAATCTGTGGCGGGAGTTGAAAGTCCGTGTTGCTCGGCGACAGCCCCAAAACATCACTGCTCTTGAGAAGATCTGCATGGAGGAATGGGCCAAAATACCAGCTACTGTGTGTGCAAACCTGGTAAAGACCTATAGTAAACGTTTGACCTCTGTTATTGCCAACAAAGTCTATGTTACAAAGTATTGAGTTGTATTTTTGTTATTGACCAAAAACTTATTTTCCACCCTGATTTACGAATAAATTCTTTACAAATCCTACCATGTGAATTCATGGATTTTTTTTTCACATTCTGTCTCTCACAGTTGAAGTGTACCTCTGGTGCAAATTACTGACCTCTGTCATCATTTTAAGTGGGGGAACTTGCACAATCGGTGGCTGACTAAATACTTTTTTGCCCCACTGTAGTTTTTACCTACCAAAAAGCTATAATAAATCTTAAATCACAGTCAAAGTGAGATCTATGAAGAGCCAGTTCTTGTAGTTGTACTGAACATTAAGTAATTAAGTTTTTACAGTTCACTTTGTTCGTACCCTTTGCTAGTACAGATGTTGACACTTCTAAATTCAGAACTGCGGTCATGTCTTCATGAACTCGATTCAACAAGGTGCTGAAAACATTCCTCTGAGATTTCGACTTGATAGCATCACACAGTTGTTGATTTGATTTGTTGGCCATGATGTGAATCTCTCATTCCACCACATCCCAAAAGTGTTCTATTGGATTTAGATCTGGTGACTGTGGAGGCCATTTGAGTACAGTGAACTCACTGTCATGTTCAAGAAACCAATTTGAGACGATTTGAGCTTTGTGACCTGGCACATTATCTTGCTAGCAGCAGCCATCAAACAAAATGTTCTAAAGGGATGGATATGGTCAATAACAATACTCACGTAGGCTGTGGCGTTGTACTGATGCACAGTTTGTACTAAGGGACACAATGTGCCACAAAAATATCTTCCGTACTATTACATTAGCACCACCAGTCTTAACTGTTGGCACACGGTGGATCCATGCTTCATGTAGTTTACACCAAATTCTGACCCAACTATTCAAATATTGGAGCAGAAATTGACTCTACAAACAGTCTTCCATTGTCCCAGATTTATTCGTTCCATGTGAATTGTAGCCTCCGTTTCCAGTCTTAGTTGCTGCGGTAAACATGTTCTTCCAGGTTTGATGTGGGAATTGAGAGATGCTTTTCTGCATACCTTGATTGTTATTTAAGTTGCTGTTGCTTTCCTATCATCCTGGAGCAGCCACTAGTCAACAAGGCATTTTTACTGGATATTTTATCTTTTTCCGACCATTCTCTCTAAACCCTAGAGACGGTTCAGCAGGAAAATCTCAGTGGGTCAGCAGTTTCTGAAATACTCAGGCTAGTCTGTCTGGCATCAACAACCATGGCTCAAACAAAGTCACTTATATCACCTTTCTTCATCAAATGCAGTTTAGGGAAGGAGAGTTCAGCTATTTTATTGTGTCATTGCATATTTGGTTTAACAAGCAACTGAGCATATGCACAGTACCTAATCAAGTGGCCGGTGAGTGTATGTGGAGTTTAGTGTACCCAGAGGCACAGATGCTATGCTTTTTAAAACATATAGTAATTCCACAGCTACAAAATGATCCATAACATATTGGCCCTACAGGGAGCTGAACAGGAGTCCCTCTGCTTTTTCAGCAGTGAGCATGAATGTGTTCATGACTCTCACACACATCATCACCGATGACTGTGGAGCTGTTGGACTGTAAAAATGTAAAGTGCTCTGAAATGCCATTCAGGGCTCCACTCTATGTCCCACAACACATCAGCAGAATTCTTCTTACTCCACAGTCCCTGCACCATTATTTCTGTTAGAGAAATATTCTTCCAATTTCTGTTTTGTCATTTCTAACTAGAGCAATTCACTGAATGCATTCCCAAAGCACCAAAGAACACGTCATAAAGAGAAGCAGGGGGAAAGAGGGGACGTATACAACAAAAATAGAAAATTAAGAAAAAAATCCCCACAACTTAACAGGAAATAATTCTTCTTGACTGAAAAGCATTTGCTCCACAAGTTTTTCACCATCACTATTTCTCAAACTTCCCTGGTGTCATTAGTCTCTGTGCGAGAGAAGGGAGGGGAGGCTCATTTTCTCTTTCCCTCCAAGTATAGGGCGCAGTGCATTATCTCGCTGCAGATTTACACTTTCAAACATGTTGGCTGTCGTTGGTGGAGGAGCAGCCTGGGGATAATAAAGTTTGGGTGGTGAAGGCAATGAAAGTAATGCCATTTGCTGCTCACTCACTCATTCGTCCAGTAACTGTGTGCGTGTGTGTGAGCTAAAAATCCCAAAATTAGTACACCACTTTAATATTGCTTCTTTCACCATGCCCAGTTTCAAACTGGCATTGCATTTGCAATATGATATGCAAGTAGCAGCACAACACTAGTGCAAATTTTTGGGGTTTTGTTGTATTTAAACACAGAAAGAGATGTGAGAAACCACTTTTTTGTTGTATAGAGATGGAGGGTATAGGGGATCATTATTTCCTTCATTATCTCATTCATTTTTTTCAGTTTTAGCCATTTAACCACGTTCCATGGGTACTTTCTACACCATACTCTTATTTCTTTTGAAGCTACATTAACATCTCATTGTCATGCAGCTGTAAACAGAGAGCTCTGAAACTTGTCATGGTGCTCAGGGAAGCACTGGCATCTGATATTTGAGATTCTGTAGCTGAAAAGCATTGCTCGCAAGGTTTTTTTCTTTTTTTTTTCCTTGTGAAACCAAACCTGGAGGACAAACAATGAGCAAACATGGCTGCTGCTGGAAGCATCATGTAAATTTAGAAAGTTCACTCTTGAGTTGTGCAGCCTGGTCTCCTAGTAGCACAGAGGCATACTGAGAGCTTTCAAACCATTTTGACACTACGTAAACACATGACAATTTAATACCTGTGGGTTACTGAAAGGCAGAAAGTCAAAAAAAAAAAAAAAAATTCAAGGTGTAGTCTGAATTAAATGGGCAAAATTCCCGACATGGTCCGTAAACAGTTCTAAAGGGGCATTCACGAGTCGAGTGAGAAAATAAATCTTTAAAAACTCCACCTGCTTGTCATGCAGCCTGGTGTACGACTGCATTAAAAAGCCAACTTCTTAAAAACATCTTCACCTGAATAAACACATCACATTCAAAGACACACAGTCTGGCACTTAGGGCAGCTCTCAACAGAACACAAACATCTTGGGATGTCGGCTGGAATAGTCTGAGAATTTTGAACCTAAGAACTTGAAAATAAAAGTGAGAATGTGTCTAATGAATATCACTTGAAAGCAGCTGCAAAGTGAATGTGAGGAGGCGAACGGAGAAAGCATTTTACCTCATTTCAACCCGTTCATATTCATTTCTTCAGCTTCAAGTGGCTTTCTATTTCAGGAAAGTGAGGTGTTCAGGTGATTCCATTAACAAGTCAAGCTGGGCAGATTGTGACAGAGTTTTTGTTGTGGTGTGGCACCAGATCACAAGCTGTGATTTGGTCTGGCACACTTACTGCATGTCTGCCAGTTCACTGTTAGCAAACAGTTGGCAGTTCGCTAACAATGAGGAAAAACAAAACTTTGTGTGAAACTTTTTATTTCTCAGATTTTTTTGAATTCTACTTTGATATGCAAGCCATGAGCACTTGTACCAATGTTCACATTAGGAGTAGATATATATTTATAGCTAGTAACTTTAATTCAGGTCAGATTAGGGATGGGTATCGAAAACCGGTTCTTGTTGAGAACCGGTTCCCACTGTTTCAATTCCTTGGAATCGTTTGCCATTTTTGCAAACGATTCCCTTATCGATTCCAGTCGCCCCGAATGACGTCACCACGTTGCGGAGCGTCATTTACCTGGCAGGAAACATGGCGGCTCAAACGCTAAAAAGTTTGGTTATACTTTACGGGAACGGATGACAACAGGGCAACTTGCAATACTTGCAAAGTAGATATTTCATTTAAGGGAGGAAACACTACGAATATGCAAAAGCATTTGCTCACAAAACGCGCGATAACCTTAAATAAATGTCGTGTTTTTAATTCCGCTCCGGACTCGTGAATCTCAACCCAGCAGCAGCGGTAACGTTTGCACGTCCTCTCCCGTTAATACGGCAGGTAAATAATCAACTAACAGTGCATATTATGTTAGCGCGATCTGCCTCATTACAAAACCTGCCATTACTGTGCATTTAGGTGACCATGATGAGACAGACAGAGTCTGGCTCAGATGCTGGCAGTTCTCGCTGCAGTCTACCGGTAGCGTCTCCTTTCAGGCCAGGATAGACGAATGTCACCGAGCAGTGACTAAGTTGTGGTAAAAGGCTTGCACCCATTTGCCACAGCAGATGCCCCCGATTTTCGGTAAGTGAATGTGTTTAATTGTAGGCAGGGACATTATTGGATATTCTTGTGTAATTGCTACAGAAGAATATTTATTTTATTATTTTACATTCACAATTTTTTTTCCTGGGGACCCTGTGACACCCCATTGAAGAGCCGTAGGTTGGATCTGTTAAGATCTCACTGTTGGGTTTGTAAGGCCATGTTACTCCTAAATTTCTATCTTGTTCAAAGAGAAGATATAAAACAAAGATCTAAGCTAATTGACCTTAGTGTTCTCCTTTTTTTTAAAAAAAAAATAATCGATAAGAGAATCGATAAAGAATCGAATCGTTAAACAGAATCGAAAATGGAATCGGAATCGTGAAAATCTTATCAATACCCATCCCTAGTTCAGATAAACAAAGATTTTATTTTATTTTTAATCTAGATTTTTTTGGGATTCTTTGATTTGTTTGGGGTTTATCCTTTATGGTAAAAAAAAAAAATGGTAAAATGGCCTGCATTTGTATAGCGCTTTACTCAGTCCCTAAGGACCCCAAAGCGCTTTACACTACATTCAGTCATTCACACACACACACACACACTGGCAGCTGCCCTGGGGCGCACTGACAGAGGCGACACTGGACACTGGCGCCACCGGGCCCTCTGACCACCACCAGTAGGCAAACATGGGGTTAGTATCTTGCCCAAGGATATTTGGCATGCAGCCAGGAGGCAGCCAGGATTCAAACCACCGACCTTCTGATTAGTGGCTGACCTGCTCTGCCACCTGAGCTACAGCCACCCCACACCCCACACTCTAGGGGTAATGCTCTATGCCACAGGTGGCTCGTATTCAATTCAGACTTGTAATTTGTTTGTCAGGCCCCGATGAAGCCTTAGAGTCGATACATGCTTTTAAATGTACAAAGAATAAATAAAATGTATACTTTCACTTGAAGTCTCGCGCTTTCGTGGTATTCCATAGTCACTCGTGCACCGCGGGACTTCAGTCTACTGAAGAGCAGCCTGTCAGATCAGTCATCAGAGCTGCCTCCATCTCCATGTAAATATCTGAAGAAGACTGATTTCAAGCACTGTGCACCTTGTTTCTGGAATGAGTTGCTGCTTTTGGTGTGAAAAACGAGGTCATGCACGTCATTTCACCAATGAGGATTTAACAACATTATTACCTGACTGTGTACAGTTATGAGGTTGTTTGCATAAGCTGTCCTGTTGCTATTAATATCTTATCAAACTGCAACTGCATAGTCTTGAGGAGATAATTTTTTTTAATTTAAAAAATAAAAAACATTTTACTATTGTGTGGTTATCTAATTAGAAGATAACATTTAATGGCACTGGGTTGATTAGATAGTTTACATACAGTATATGGGTTAGGTTAACCATGTAAAAATAAGGGCCTGAAAAATTGTCAGCTTCAGACACATCGGCTTCTGTTAAAGAAAATACTGTAAGCTGTGCTTTACTGTAGAGATTTCGAGACTGACACTCCAAACAAACCCAACTGTACAAAGCATCTCAGCACACTGAATTTAGTGGAATTTGTCACAGACTTCCTAGCAGAAGACATCCACCTGCAGTACTTAATAGAGCGATCTAATAACTTGGTTTCATACTTCTGAAGAAAGAAAAGGAAGATAATGTGTCAATGGATTCATTAAATCCATTGCAATGGTCAGAGTAAGACTGAAGTATGACAGATTTCAACTAATGGGGAAATGGAATTAATGTGCTGTATATGAATTATTGCATGCTGAAACTGATAGCTATTAATATAATCTACATTAAGTTTCATCATAATGCCAACTGCTACTAACAGTGGAACACATGGAAAAAGAGTTTGCTGAAAGCAGATGCACATTTGGTAAAGCGCTTATTACTGCAAATGTGAGATGTGTTGTTTTAACTCTTGAGTGACTGAAATCAGTCAGTGACAGAGTGCAGCATAAAGTGTGTAACTGTAATTTTAAGTATTTTATTTAATAAAAATGAAACTACAGTCTTTGTAGTTTTGTGCATTGTGAAAAAGAAAACAAAATGCAAAAAATAAAACCACACAACAGAAAACACAATGTAATACTCATGCAATCATAAGAGACGTGCAAGCTAAATCAGAAAGCCAAAAGGCGAATGAGACTCCCTTAGAAGCAGAGGCTTAGTGTTGCACAGACATCCAGTGGCTCTGCGATTAATCCGGTACACAGTATATACCATATTTGCCTAAGAATAACTGACATGTTACAGTCTTTGATTAAACCTGTGATATTTGCTGCACACAGATCCTGCCAGCAGCATACTATAGTACACTGGTAAAACTGCAGTCAATAATAGATCGCAACACTTTGAATTAAACATTGCTAATCATGTTAGTTTGCATTGCATTCACAATTCACTTTGCTTCATAGTATTCTTGGTTGTTTGATCATGATGCTGTATTTTTCCCTTTGAAAATACAGTCATGTTATTACACAGCAGTGTGCGATTGAAGTTATTATGTCTCATCTAGTCTCATCTTAGAGTTAAAACAGTATTCAGTTTCTTTACAGAGTTAGATCCACAGTACAATATCATCACTATACAGGAGGAACTGGATGTACACATTTTCAGTTAACCCTGAAGAATGATCATTTATGCTAGTGTGAGCCTGGTATTTCCAATGAGTAGGAATAAAATGTGTTTTCTTTCATTTTGTTTTTCTCTTATGGGAACCTAAAATTATTGCTTACATGTTTTCTTGATTTTCTCGACAAGATAACCACACGGTGTATATTAATCAGCACCACGATCACTTGAGGCTACATAAACTCCCCACCTTTCTACCTTCAACCCACCTACTTACCCACCCACACATCCCCTTTTTAACGCAGCCAAATATTTCTTTTACTCAGAATCATCGCTATAAAGAATTGTGGGCAATTCCATAAGGGTTGCAAAAAAAATAAATAAATTCAACACTGGCTTGCATCTTGTCATGTTTGCAACCCTGAGAGATTTTAATGGCAGTACTCTGTCTTTTTTTGTTCATTCTTTCTGCTATAAAAAATGTAATTCACAATCCTCACATGAAATTTACACAAAATAGTCAAATATTCCACGATTTTCTTAGTTTAATGAGCGTCATCACTTCATGGATGTCTCTAAAAAACAAAGCGGTTGATAGTCAGTTCATCAGCGCACATGGCAGAGTGAGTGTAGAGCATTCACATCCAAAATAAACTTCTATTGTTGGTGAAAAATTAAGCACAGATCTCAAATAAAAGACTTGCACATTCTATTGATATTTATTGCACTGTGAAGCTATTCTATTGTGCAGATCTTTTGTCTGATTCTGAATTCTTTCCTTTTTTTGAAGCAGCAGATTGTTTCTTTGTAATAATGACATTGGGACAAAAAGCCCATGAATAAACCAAACAGACAACGTGTTATATTTGTCTCAAGTTGATGCGTTTTGATTTGGATGGTGGCACTCAGCCTCAAGCTCATTCGTTATTGAAGGTATTTAAAACAAGTAACAAATATTGGACAGCTTGTTTTGAAAGAAAGAGGTAAGGGTCCTCAAAGAGCAAGGTGCTCGATTTTTGCCACACATTACTCAAACAGAAGTAAAAATATATTTTGGGGAGTACTTTCCGATATGGATAAAGACACAATAGTTACTCTGCTGAGTCTTTACTGGAGCAGATAGGTGTTTTGGATTCACTCAGAATAAACTGCAGTGTCAATATTTATGGTAATGAAGGAACACAGCGCTAGAGTGAAGCTAAATTGTGTGATTTTTATAGAGCTTGGGCAACAATAGAGGTCATGCCACAGAGGAACAAGCTACACAAACAATGTCCATTCATTGTTGTTTTCTGCTTTTTCAGGGAATTTATTTGCAGTAAGAACTGTGGAATATTGCAAGACTTACACTTTTAGTTGACTTACCTCAGAAAGGACATGACAAGATTTTGTTTTATTAAACTGTATTCATATTAAGACTGTTAAAATGCTATATTTAATCCAAGTGGTGAAATACTTTTGGCACGTAATGATTTTAGCTGTTGTTCCCTCTTTTGCAAAATGCATTTAAACTCTTTTAAAAGCACCTTACAGGCCTCACATTTGCTATTTTTTCAGCATTGTGAGTTAAACAGAAAGAATCACTTTGGCAAACTCCGTCTATTTGAGTTTGGGCTTTTGCCATTACAGCTTTGCATGGCTGACTGGGGCCCAGTTTTACCTTTGAAACAGCCCTACCAACGATTCTGCTTCAGGGTAGAGCAAAATAGGTAGGTGAGAGGCAATGACATGGTGAGGAGCTAACATCTGTGGTGGTGAGGGCAGAGAGGTGTGAAGATAATAGCCCCAATGGGGAGATATGCAAGGCAGGGGTGCTTTATGAGGCTCGGTCAGTCTGCTGTGAAGGAGTCCTGCATTGCACACAAAAACCAAAAGAGTAATCTCTAACTTATTCCACAGAGGAGCCTTTGGATCACTATCTTACTTTCATTTCTTTCCTTTCCTACTGTCTCTTATCTTTTTTGCATCTCAAATTCAATTTGCTTTACGTCCATGGCTATAATTAAATGCAATTATTCTTGCAGACTTTATCAATTACAAGTGCATTTCTGTTAAAAAAACAACACTTTTTCAATTTAGCTTAACATCCTCTTCTGTCCTTCTTATGCTTTTCTGTTTTAGATTGTATGCAGATGCTTCTAAATACACAGTATGCAAGTAATCTGTAATTACTCGGAGAAACCCACACACGCATACCAACACTCACAAAAGAATGCATTACAAAGAAATATGTTACTGTAATTATGTTTTGCCTTTAACAGACGACGGTTGCAATATAACTTTGCAGTTGCTGATCAGTCACAGTAACAGTGACTTCCTGTATATGGAGGCAGTACTGCTGATGTTGCCTTTATTTTCTTAGACATGTGACTGAGGATCGGTTTTAGCCACAACAATTTTATGAAAACTGATCTTTGTGCTGTTTTTCACCAACATCCCAGTTAGCTTTCTGATAAAAGAGACAGGAAGGGACCTTGTGTAACCCTTCTGTAGTCTGTATGTGTATAGGTGGGCATACAATAAATATGAAGAGAGGAATATTTATAAGCATTTTCTATAACAACTCAACAATTATGTGGTAATAAGGTGGAAACACAAGATAGTAGTCGAGAAATAGCAAGTTATTACCACTTAATTACCAAGTAACTTATTATTATGCTATTGAAAAATGATCATATAGTATATAATATGGGTAAGGGGATCAGAAATTGTGGGTAATAATGTGGAAACAAACATATTGCTATGAGGCAAAACAAATGAATAATAGTGCAGTAATGCTAACAATATTATAACTTGCTAGCATTGAAACAGCTGTGCATTAGAATTTCTATATGCCGACTTGTGGTAGTAACCTCATAATACTAAGGTTAAATTGGTTGATGGCACTATAGCCATTTCTTCTAAAAAGCGCCAGGCAAATACTGTTATCAGACTATACCACACACAGGATACGGTGCTTTATCATTGTATTCCTCCTTTACAGCTCACTTAAAGGTGGCTTAATTCAACTTAGCATCCATAGGTTTCCCCTCCCTTCTTTCTGTCTTTACACTGTCTCATTGTCTTTCTTTTTTTCTGCCTTTTTTCCTTTCTTTGAAACTCCACCCTCACAATTTCTCGTGTAAACAAACCCCTCACTGGTTTTCTCTCTCTCTCTCTCGCTCTCTCTCTCTCTCTTGCTCTTCGTCCTTGACTTTAGTTTTCCTTATCCATCTTCAAGGAGAGATGGAGGGAAAGTGGCTGGAGGGAATCATGTTTCATCATCCAACCATATGAAGTGAGACAGGGCCTGACATCTTCTTTTGCTGCTGCTCGTCTGAATATCATTGTTGTTTATAACTTGCTGCAATATTCAGTGGAAGGCTCTCTGTTTGGTCACATGTCAAAAGAGTTCAAGGCACCAAGTCATTACATGCAACAAAAATTAGTCTCTGGCCATCACTGTGGTGGTGGTGGGGGGTGGGGGGGGGGGAATAAACCACTTATCTGTGGAACGTCTGCAGCAAAGCACTTGGCTTTATAAGGAGAGAGAGGATTGGGAGCACTCACTAGTGAGTGGTAGTTGCATGCAGACAAGCAGCTGAGAAGGAGGGGGAAGCACTCACAAAGCCGAGTGTGGTTTGCCTCCAGAGGGTTCAGGTTTACAATGGAGAGTAGGAAAGCAAAACAGAAACTTGAAATGGCAGAGTTGTGGCAAAAGCAGCAGCTCTCTTGACATGATGAAACACCAGCATGTTTTCTGAAAAGACAAGGCGATTTTTCATGATCCTCAGATTTCACTTCATAGGCAACTGGCAAAGCATATGGAGTCAAGAATGAATTATTGTGTTATATATTTTTTAGGGTTTTGGCAATGGGACACTTTGAAGTGAATCTTTGGTTTGGTGTTGTGTTTTTTTTTTTCTTTTTTCACTGGCTTACTGAATCCCATAAGCTGCTATAGTATCTCTAACAGCCAGACCGTGCTTTCTTTCATCATAACTAGACAGTGGCTGTGTTTTATCCAGCAAAGCCTCCTGCTTTGTAGTTTTGAGAAAGAACAACAGAATCAATTAAACAGCAAGGGGGACATGGCATGAGCAAGGAGGGGAGTAAATAATTGCAGAGACAGGTCGTAAAGAGGAACAGTAATTAACTATCCATTTATAAAAATGCAAGAGATAACATTGATGAGCTGTCACTGTTTACTCAGGACTGGAGGGACATTATAACTGTCTCTCAGGAGTGAAGCATCCATAAACAGGCGCAGGTACTGTATGTGTGCATTTGTTAAATGGAGACACACAAGTGACTCAAGGGCAACTCTAATACGCTGCAGAGAATGGAGCGAATGAAATGATAAGTTATCATGCTCAGCTGGAGCTAGACTATATGAAACCAAAGATGAACTGAATGAAGACAGAACAGTTTGAATAAAAAAGTGGAAAGACCAAGATAGAATCCAATCAGGAGAAAAACGGGTCTAAATGTGATTAGATGAAAACTGAACTCAACAAAGTCTTTTTCCCCTCTCATGAATCAAAAGTTACAGTAAATGCTGAGTGTGTTTGTTGGGGGAAAGTGTTGGGGGCCTTCAAGGTGATAAGGCCTGTAGAGGCCCAGCACATTAATGAATTGACATTACCCAAGGATCAATGGTGAAGCTCTCAGGATTTGAAAAACTACACTTAATGAAAAGGGATTACTCTCTTAAGATCAAGGTCCTCCACTTCACGTCTTCCCCTCGCTCCTCTTCTTTGGCTCTTTTGTATTCTGTTCCAAGCTCCCCCGCCCTTTCAGAACAATAAACACAAACACAGGCTCTCATTTGCATTATGACAGGGTTTCCCCAATCAACTGGTTTTAATGAAGACTTTTGCTAGAAATGTACCATTACTGCATCTCATCTTTGTTGCACTGCATTGCTGTATGAGCACACTTTGTTAATTATAGTTCAATTGAGTCTGTATTGGAAGTAAAACAGATGTTATAATTTACCTGTTTTTTGCTCACTAGGATATGAAATGTGCTGAAAGTTTGTACTTCTTTGTTTTTCAGTGACAGTGTGTGCAGTCACCTTAATCACAGCGATGATCGATTCTAATAGCAGCTCAGAGCTAAGGAAAACAAATCATGCTAAAATATATGGAAATTAGCTCCAAAAATGGTTCTGAAGAATCTTTGGTGATTTATAACATAGGTTCCCAACACACATTAAGTAGTTTCAGTACTTATTCTTTGCTATTGTATCACCTACAAGCACATTAAACATTTGGGGGATTTTAGTGCATATTAATAGCAAGGTGAATTATTACAGTGCAGACGTTCTTTGCAAGTTTTTGTGAATGTTTTGGTATATACATTCATAGCCATTATTTTAGTAGTCGGTTGAACCCCTTTTGCCTTCAGAACTGACTTAATCCTTCATGGCGTAGACCCAACAAGATGCTAAAAACATTAACCTGAGATTGATGTGAATTGCCCATTTTACCACATCCTAAAGCTGCTCTTTTTAATTGGAATCTGGTGACTCTAAAAGCCATTTGTGTACAGAGAATTCACTATCATGTTCAAGAAAGCAGTTACGCTGTTTTGAGCTTTCTGACATGGTACCATATCCTGCTGGCAGCACAGTAAAGAGATAGACATGGTCAGTAACAACACTCGGATAGACTGTGGCGTTTAAATGACGCTCAGTTGGTACTACGGGGACCAAAGTGTGCCACAAAAATATTGCCCACGCCATTACACCAACAGCAGGCTGAATTATTGATACAAAGCAGGATGGACCAAGCTTTCATGTTGTTTATTTCCAAATTTCTACGATCCACATGCTGCAGCAGAAGGTGAGATTTATCAGTCCAGGCAATGCTTTTCTAATGTTCAGTTGTCTAATTTTGTTGAGCCCATATCAGTTGTAGCCTCACTTTCCTGTTCTTAGCAGACAGGAGCTGCACCCAGTGTGCTGTAGCACATCTGCTTTAACGTTCAGTGTTTGGGGCATCAGCTTCTTCTGGTCATCATGAAGACATTTTCACCCAAAGAACTGCTGCTCACTGGACATTTTTTTTTTGTAAACCCTAGAGATGCCTGTATGGGACAATCTAAATACATCAGCAGGGTCTGAAAAACTCAGACAAGCCTCTTTGGCAATAACAACCATGTCAAATTAACTAAAATCCTCTTGCTATCCCATTCTGGTACTTGAATTTAAACAGGGCACCTTGACCATGTCTACATGCTTAAACGCATTAAGCTGCAGCAATGGGATGGGCTGATGCGCATTAATAAACAGTTGAGTAGGAGTACTTAATGAAGTGGCTAGCGAGTGTGTTTATCTTATGGGTGGAAGGAACAAGCTATGGCTTACCTTTTAACAGTTTCTTTCTTGTTTTTTGTCCTTTTCTACATTTGCTTTTTTAACCCTTTAAAGCCGGTCGGAACGGGCACGCTCCGTTTTGCATAACTATTTTTAAATCTCGGTAGCACTGCAACCGCGTAAGCTAGCGCAATAATTTTTTTTGCATATGAAACCAGAGGAGTTGTACTTACATCATATGCCATCAGCTTGTCCTCGGTCACGGTTTCCTTCCACATATAGCTTTGCAAAAATTGCATAAAAAGCACTTGCAGCAACAAAAACATAATGTTCCAGAAACACACTTTGCCGATCTGATCAGCTGTTTGTAACACTTCCTACGTTGGAATAGACGTCAGCGCGAACTATCGCATGTCCGCCATGACCTGCCCGAAACCGGAAGTGATGTCATTTTCGCGGAAATGTAGTTTTTTTACCTTCAGGGCCTCATGAGCCTATACTGGTGTTTTTAAAGGTTATGTTTGACTTTATGACTTTCTGTGTCGTTTCTGGGATGCTTACAAGTCAAATTGCACTGCTGGAAATAGTTTATTTTGATGCATATGCTGTTTTTTTGCAAATTTGCACTATAATATTTATTTTCATTTTTCCTGCTATATATAAAAATTGGTGTATTTCAAAAATAAAACTATGAAGACACTCAAAATAAATTTTCTGTGGTGGGAAACTATTTTGTGCAACTTTTTTGTATTTACAGTTTTGAGGGATAAGCCTCTTAAATTTCTCTAACTAGAAATATATGTTAAAAAAACAAAAACGATTTTCAATTTTTTTGTAGTTTATTGCACTTTTTTTCAATTTATGTAATTACTATGCACTTAATGCATACATATTATTAAAATTTGGGCTATAATGGTTGTATTGATGTATAGCAACTTGAAATGCTCCCAAAAATGGCTCTACAACATGTAAAAATATAATATAAGCTCTGGTGGACTTGGTTCTATGGTAGGTCTTAAAGGGTTAATTAGATGGTGACTTTGACAGCGTCCTGTTTTTGGTATTTTAATGGTCACACCCACAAATATGTGAAATGTTGAGGAAAACCAAGGGTTTAAGCAGCTTTTTAGGATATTCCTTCTGCTGCAACAAGGCACTGGCTTTCTCTACTGAATTCTGGGTGTTTACAATTGTATTCGCTAACTTCTAAAACAGGCTGCTTTTTTAAACTTACTCGCATTGAGCGTTTGGCACTCTAAATGCGGAATTTGAATGGAGTTTTCATTTGCTTACTTGCTCATTTGTTCATTTGTGTTAATTTGTAAACCTAACACAGTTGACCTGTATCAATTTATGTACTTCATGAGAGTGAGCACCTGCACTTTCATTTGTACACTGTGTGTACACAGCACTTAATATAGTGTGCGGTACACTCATGCTTGTATTGCGTACCACGTCTGCCTCTAGATCGTCTTTCAGCTCTGACTTCCACCGTGTTTGTCCTCGCAGCTGTTGGTCATCTTTTGAACATATGAACCACATTGAATTGTTGTTCCCTGTGCAGGCTTTTTTTTTTTAAACTTTATTTCTATCTAAAACTGTTAGCTAGTTAATTAAGACTCATGAAACTCGGTGTGTGTGTGTGTGTGTGTATGCCTCTATGTACATGGAGCACCAAACTCTCACCTGCTATGAATAATTGATCTGTTGAATCTAGGGCACATGAGGTTTGTATGCAAGAAGGCAGCTGCTGCAGCAGGAAGGTACCTTACGGTTTGTTTTAAAAGAAAAATGTAAGGGCTACCAGGATGTCGAGATTAGTGAACTAGAAAATGGCACCGTTGTCTGTAGACATGGATCTATACTGACCTAATGACTCCAAAGTAGAGCTATGCAACTCTAAATCATTAATCAGAAAAAAAGCTTTTAGTGGCATGTACTGTAGCTGGAATGGGCTATGCAAAAAATATAAAAGGAGAGGTATTGTCATTTCTACAAGTGTCAGCATGGTGCAATCAATCACAACAATTGATGTAAAAAATCTGAAGGAAATTTTCAGGACTTGTAGAACAAAGGTTCTTGACAATTGGGAAAAAATGTCACAATGAACTCGATATTTGTTTATAAATAGCAATTTGATAGGTAAAAACAATCTCAATATTTGTCCGGTAAACACGAAATTATTCCTGTTAGTGTGACATTGTTAAGTCATCCAGTAAACTCACGTTACCTGTGCTAAGATTATAGTCTTTCAGCTGACAGGTATGTGAAATGAAGGGGAGTTTGATGTAAAACTCCAATCAGATTGAGGCAAATTGTAGGGTACATCACCGTGCTATTAGACTGATTGGAATGTTATAAATAATAGATTTTTATATTTTGTGTTGCTGTTTGAATTTGAAAATGAGAAAGAAATCACTTTTACTTTTGGCCCACACTGGTCATTCCGCTCTGCTTTTCTAAGCACTGTGTTAATTTATTAACTCCACGGGGAAATTTCAATACTTTGCATTCCCCTTCTAGAGAAACATCAAAGCACAGGGTCAGTTAAAGAGCATCAGCCCTGGAGCTGGTAATGACTCAATGCCTTGTTCAGTTTCTTCATTGGGGAGATGCTTGCTGACACAAGGCTTGTAAGCAAGTCCTCCGGTACACAGAGTAACTGCAAGTCCTGTAGACATGTTTTCCCATGTGCACTGGCACTCTTTAAAAACAACCTCCCACTTCTCCAATTACATCTTTCTTAAATTAGATGGAGTCGGCAGATTAACTTATTGTTCGAGACTCTTTTGTCATTTGCTCCTTCTCCATTTGCCGGCTCACTGTCACACAGTATCGCTACAGCCGAGTTGTCACTCTGACAAAGACATGCAATGATTGGCTATGCTGCACTCTGTCACTGACATACATGCGCATGATTGAACAAGACACAGCAACTGGACCAGCCAGGCTGACTGACATCCATCCAGTCAGCTGTTAGAAGCTATAAAGTCAGCAAAAAACTCTGCAAAGAATTATTGAGTGTGCGGCACAGGAAACTCGAAGGAGTGTTATAGAACCTGTGTATGCTAAGCTTTAATTGCTTGGTGCATTTATTTTTATCTATTTTATCTATTTGTTTAATCAAAGAGAAATCATAATTTAAATTAATTTAGATCCACTCTTCCAACTCAAAATATACTTACGATAATGAAAGAAAATTTGCAATAATGATATTTATGACAATGTTTTATCAGTGATTGCAGCTTGCAGCCTGCAGCATTGATTAGTGCAAACAAAATGAGGGGCGCTTTCCATCCTTCTTTTCCATTGAGCTGCTGTCATTGATGATGGACTAGCCTGTTCAAAGTGAGAATCTACTGCCACAATTTGCGAGCAGCAGCATTATAGTGCAATTGTAGTGATACAGCATTTATACAGTGACACAGCATAAGCCAAATAACAAAAGTTGCCAAGGTTGTGTTTTCAGCGGAAATTTTAAGTAAACACATAACTGCTTAACACTTTACTTTAATGAGGACAAAAGTGACTTAAAATAGTTGCACAATCTTGTCACATAATAAAACTAAGAAATGATACATGTTGTGTTTTGGGTCAAAGTTTTTAACTAGTGCCCAGTGCTCAAAGTGCCCCTTTATTATCATGTAACTACTTCAGTAATTTGCATCAACCTCCCTATTTCTCCAGCAAAGTTAGTAATTTATTTACTTTTGGATTGCACATCACCAGCTGTTAGTATCTCCTCAAATACCATCATAGCCTGGTTGTTCTCAGTGCTGTGTATTATCCTCAAATAGTGAAACAAGTTTGTTGTTTTCACCTTTAGCAGGAATAGTTTCCTTGCATATGTTGCAAAGTATTGTTTTCTTTTGAGTAGCTCCGTTTTTAGGTACAAAATCTGTATCGGAGACTGACATGTTCTCGATCTCGGACGTTCCTCGGTTTGTGTAGTTCCCCGTGGAACATAAGTACATAACGTCACTGTATCACCACTAATGCTTTGGTTATGTTTGTTTGCTTGCCTTTAGGAAAAATGTTAGGTGTGATCAAAACGTTTTGAGAGGAGATCAACTAGAATAAAAAAAACCCTTCAATTATTTCAGTTTGGCTGTTCTCACATTCAAGACCCTCTTCTTGGGCATGTCCAGACAACATCCAGTGTAACTGCTTTTCCAGATTGGTCCCACTGAGGCAAAAATCAAAAATAGCATCCAGTCCGGAAGTTTATGAGAATGTCATTTTTAGATTGAGGAACACACAAACAAAACAATGTGAGATTGGAAAATGTAAATCCAGTAATGCTGTTGATTGTTATGAATCTCTTCCCCACTGGCATTCATCTAGTATTACTTTCTGTTGTTCTTTTAATCATCCATTATATTATACCAAACCTCTCAGAGCTTTGTAAGACTGTTTTAGCTGATAAAATAACATAAGGTAAGAAGTACTACTTTAAGTAAACAAAAATATTTGATTCAGTTCACAGCAAATTTTACTTATATAGCACCAAATCACAACAACAGTTGTCTCAAGGCGCTGTTATATTATTCATTCTGTTATTACTAAAAACAAATTGCAATTGGCTTATTTACACATATTATCTCTGTGTGTTATTAAGAAAATTTTTGTTGTCTTATTAACAGTAAAAGCAATGGTGCAATATTTTTTGGTTTGGGTTTTTTGGTTATACTGGCTAACATCGTTGTTTATGACGACATGGTAAAGAAAACTTTAAATTAATTAAAAAGGTCTTCTTCTCTGGGATCTCATATGTACAGCTGTACTTTCATTCAGAAATAAAATTTCAGTATCTGAAGACTGAAGAGGTATAGATATCCATTCATATCCATTTATACTGCGAATCACACTGTAAAGATTTCTCTGCATTTGTAGAGTTAGAGCCTGTAAACACCTCTGAGAGCCACTATAAAGGATAATTATTAGCCACTCCACCAACGGGAATTGTGTTATAAATGCTATCACTTTAATAGAACTACAGTTTGTGAACTACATATGGATATGCTTTGGATGATTTATATAGGTTTGGCAGAACCGTTAATTTAGTTTGGGCAGTGCAGTGCAATATCGCCACAGGGAGTGCAATATATTTGAATCATTTTGCTTTGTGCTGTCGTGATAAATGAAAGTAGTTGGTGGCTGATAGTGTTGCTGTCAACAGTCGTGATTTTTGGCTAGTGTAAGAATACGCATGGATGGTGTGTACGTGCTGTATGCATGCATAAGTGTATGTATGCATTTGCAGCTGTGCATACATGCATGATGTATGGCATCAGTGGATTTTTAAGAGAATAATCTGAAGGTGTGAAGTGTAAAAGAGCAGGAGGTACAGATGCTGTTTAGAGTCCAAGCGGAATTAACTCTTAAGTCAGTTAATTAACATGTTGGTATTAAACATCTGTGGATAGCTCAGCCATCAGCCTTGCTCCTCTTTGCCTGGCTTCTTCAGCATCTCCAAATTCCATCTTTGAAATACACAAACTTTATATACTCAAACACTCTCCACAAATCTTTTCCGTTAGTCTATACATGCGCTGTAAGATGTCGCTTGTTTAGAGGAGTTATTTTTAGGACCTCTGAACTGAGAAACACTGTTGTCACTCGTACAATGTCTGCTTACTTTATGTTTAACTTCCCTTTGGTTTGTCTGCTCCTTTTTTATGTGCTGGTGTGCTGTGTAGCATCTAACCAACATTCTCAGTTGCAGCCGTCTGCAGCAGGGAGTAAGAGTAAGAGAGGCCTCTGTCATTGTTTTATAGATCTATCAAGGGCCACACAACTGACCTGCCAGTACTGTTAACAATACCAAACAGCCATAATATAGCACTTGGCAAGTTATAAATATCAGTCAAGTGGGAAATACAATGGTCTGTATAACCCTGACATAACTTGGCAGCTTGTGCCAGCCTGCTATGTGACTGGGCTTCAGTTCTCACCTGCTCTCTATACTTTTACTGTTTTTCTCTCTTGGCAGGGATGTAATCAGAAACATGAAGCCATTCTGTCCCTTGAAAAGAAGCCAAGCAGACAGAAGAGTGATCAAATTATAATTAATGTGCAGGAAGTGGTCACACTGTGGAAGACTGTTGACAGCTTACAGCTTCACAGCACACACTGTGCTGATATGCATGGAACAAATCACAGGAATAAAACATGGAAAAGAACAACCAAATGTAAATCAACAGCAAGAGCCCTGCTGCTCTGAAAAACAACTTGTGGAATTTAACTTAGTCCTCTGAATATTTTATGAAGATCCCGACACTCCTAAAGTCTCATTATATGAAGTGATGAGGTGAATTAAGGTAAAAACTAATTGATTTCCTGCATAAAATCTTATGCAGTTAATATTCTCCTCACACACAGACAGGAAAAGATCCCTCAGTTTGTTGATACCTCTCCACCAGAGGATTATCATGGCGATACTCTGTATTTCTGCAACAAAAAAAAACAATTTTATTTATGCTACATTTCTAAAAGGTCTGCAGCATTGTCACTGTTCTCACCCATTTTTATTTCATTCACCAGAAGAATAGTCATGCAACCTTATGAGGCAATATTGCCTGCAGTGGGGTCGGGAAATGGCAAACGAGACAAAATCTATAACATTTTGCAGTCAACTGTAAAATAGAGAAAAAAAACAAATATTCCCCGGCAAGTGTTGTCGGTCATAGCTGTTGGCAGGGGCGTTCATGTGTGAGTTTGCTGTTCAGTCAGAGAATAATGGCAGTAATCAGTGCTTTTAACAAGTCAACAGAGAAATACTTTAAAAATGCTAATGAGAAAGAGCTTGAGTGAAAGTATAATTTTTGTGCCATTACGGCTGTTTCTTTTCCTTGAACAGTAAATACTTGCATGTGTGCTTTTGTTCCAACATTGCTAATTAAAATAAATATGCAATCACTGACCCACACTGAAAATGTCAGGAGCTGACGTTCTGCTTGCTATGAAAGGCTTATGTAAGTTAATACGAAGAGAAACGATTGAACGCAAAAACACAATTTAAAGAGGTTAAGTTTCACTGCGGCCTTGTGTCTTAAGACTCTTGTTAAAATTGTTTAATGTTTGCATGTCAAACCATCTAGGAAAAACACACACACATATATAAGAAGATGTGATCATTTATTCAACAGTCCAGTGCACTGACTTATAATTATTGACCACTGTATGCATGACCATGATTGCAAACATGTTTTGAGTGCTAAGTGAGCTGAGACATTATTTAGAACCAGCCAATAGTAGAGGCAAAAACACCAGAGAGCTTATCAGGGTCTTTGGAGAGACACAGGAAATTGAGTTTGTCCAGTCTAATGATGGGCAGAGTCTCACGGCTTTACAGACGTACCATTTCTCTCCTATTAGCAAAGATGTGTTATTCATGAGGGCAAAGCTAGTGTGAACTACGTTTCATTGATATTCTACACAGTCACTTCTCATTGTCTGGCAAGGGACCCGTGCCATTCTGTTTTATTCATTCATTTATCTTTTTCTATTTCTAACCCTCAAAAAAAAAAAAAAAAAAGGAACTTGATGATGACGATGGTCAAGGGGTCAAAAGTGATTGTCTCTGTAAAGAGCTATCGATACCTTTTCTCATCAGTGGGAAACTTTATGGGAAAACTGGAAGGTGAAAGACCTGTGATGCAAAGTGAAGTGTTAATAGACAGGCCAGACTCCTACCAGAAATAGCCGTGCTTTTTCCTTTTCCAAAAACACATTATCTCTCTTTCAGAGCTTCGCCTTTTTTCTGCCAAATTCCAATAGGCACTATTGGCATATATATGCACTGTCATGCCCAAAAGCTATTTATATAATACAATATGAGCTGGAAGGCTTATTGTGTGAGCACACAATGCAGTTATGATAAACACTAATTTTTTTACATTTAACGTCAGCATTCCCACATAATGCTTATTTGTTCCTCTGTGCTGAACACCAGTCTCCCTATTGAAAATCTCTATAAGCAAGAGTAATTCAGCCTTTTATGCTTGTCATGCTGACATGATCTGCCATGTCGCTGAACCGGCTACACGTGTTATCTGATGTGGCATTGTGTGAATCAGTCCCCGTGTGCAATTATATTTCCATCTGTATTTCACGTAGCGTTTAGTGGCGCAAGTACAATGCATGTAGAGATCACTGAGCTGGCAGGTATTAAAGTCTCCAGCGGAAATAGTGGAGATGCACGTTACGGCGGCTGCAAAACAAAGCACAAATGCCCTGAGCGTAACTGGAAACACTGAAAAAGGTGTTTGGAGCTCCCCAGAACCTAAATATGCATGGAGAACAGATTATGTCAGATTGTTTCACCATCAAAAGGGCATCCACATTATACAGTATGTTCATGTAATTTAAAGCCTCATCTGGGCTGACATTAAAACATTTTATTCATAGGGGAGGAATAAACATTGCACCTTTTTCTGCAAAGTGGTAAAGAAATAAAGAAACATCCATTTTAGGGCAGGGTAAAGAATCTATTACTTTGTCCTGACAAGCTGAGGAGAGTGAGAGGCGAGGAGGCGCATCCTTATGTGTCCAACATGATTAGCAGATTACTGATTCAAATTGTCTCCCTATCAAGGCAGCATCTACATTCTCATCACCTCGCTTTCCCCGTGTATCAGACTTATCACTGTCTTTGGACTGCTCAGACAATTTAGCTGAAGACATGCATGAAGTAAGGTGTTAATGGAAATAGTTTAAGGCCTCAGAAAATAGTTATTTGAGTGATAAGATCGGTTTTATGAAAAATAGAATCCCTTGGATGAATTCCTGCAGCGAGCCTAGTGAAATAAGTATCTAATCTGAGAACGAATATAAAAGCATTAGAAGGATGACATTTGTTTTATTGTGTGCGTTCTTCCTCAAAATGTGTCTTCTGTAAAGGTCAATTTACTAATAAAATGTGACACCCATACCAAATGAAATGATTAGAAGGCCGCATCTCAAGTTTGCGCTTGTTCCTGCGTAATGCAAATTTTCCTGAAAGCGTGGCTGGAGAATTTACTGTGTCTTGTCTTATTTGTCTGATAAATAAAGCAAGCCTTTATGTTCCCAATGGTAATGCAAAACATTTTCACCTATTTACTCGGTCAGCGGGTGCCACGCTTGATACATGGCCACAGAAATGGAAAGTAGAGAGAAAAAATTGAGGTATAAAAAAAGCCTGCAGAGTGACAAATAAGTGTAACAGTTCTCTTGTTTGTTATTGATTTTGTTAAAAATCCGGTAGCCCTGATGCAGGTCATGACAGTAACATCACAAGTCTAAAAAAAGATTAGGTTTGTTGAAGTTATCTCACGGCATGTCTCGGTCTCTAAAATTATATTCGCCTGTATACCAGCACACAGAAACACGCTCTTACACTCAACCTTTTGACTGTGTTCAGCTGTGAAGAATCACCTCATTTAGTGAGCACATTTCTGGTTCAGGAGGATGCATGCATTTCCATTGTTGCCCAGTGGCAGAGCTTAACAAATAGGATTAGATCCGTGCCCGAGAGAGCACACTTGTGTTCAGGTGACACACCGCTCCATGCTTCGGCTCTGCAACTAGACACAGAGAATTACTGTTAAAGGTCAGTGGAGTCAGACGCTGAATGTCACAGCTTAGCCACAGTTTGGCAAGAAAATACATTCAGATAAATAGCCCCGTCTCTAGGTGGAGAGTAATTCTGCCCCTGAATTTCCAGCATAAAAGACCCAGGATTATAGGGTGAGTTAAAAGCATCGAAGCAACAGAGGCATATCGATTAGAGGCAGTGAATCACAGCTCCACTATGCTGTGAATAATAAACTGGGTAGAAGACAGCCAGGGGTTTTCAGATGGAACCTTCATGACAGGCTGTGAGTTGTGTTCATTTTAGATGAGACCACGGATAAGTCACATCTCCCATCTCAAGGATTGCAGGAATCATGTCACTGATCAGAAAGCGCCCCAGAGTAGCTTACTACAAGTTTAAATAAGCATTCCACACCCCATTTAACAACACAAAGTGACTGATCACAGCCTGCGCTCGATGCAAAGAAATGCCAGTGGACTCAGCAAAGGGAGTGGACTCTTGATAGCATATCTCCCAAAGGTGGGAGAGAATTGGAAAGCGTCATTTCAGAACTAGCTGCATATGTGTCGAATCAGAGAAGTGTTGCACCAGAGATTCAGTCAGCTTCACTGAGGCATCTTGTGACTCAGTGGAGCAGGTGTTATTGTTTGCCGTCTTTAATAGACTCCTCATTGCGGGCCTAAACAAACTTATCTGATTTGGGCTGCAAACTGTGAGCGAGAAGGTCCATATGCGTACACACTCAGTGCCACGAGTGAAGCAATCAGAGAGCTGATGTAAGCGCAGTGTTAAAACAAAGCACATAATGGACTTGGGATGAGCTACGCATGTCTTTGACTGGCACAGAAACAAGATGGTGAAACAGTGGAAAAATCACAGATTCTGTGTTATTTTTTCGTTGCCTGTGTTGTATAACTTCAATATGATGCTAATTTTTACGCAGACAACTGGTGTGGATATAGAGATAGCAATGTTTGTCTGTTTGAATGACCAGCCTTTTGGTCCACGATGAAATATGACAAGCAGTATGTTGTAGATTGCCAGCCATTTATTCTACAGATATATTAAAGGTCGAAACGGGACCTTTACTGTCTTGCTGAAAAATATAATGTGATTACAGTATTGCATTACTTTGTAATGGTTTACACCCAAAGCTGATGGTTTTATATGCAGTATTTAAGTTTTTTAAGTACTGAACTAAATACAGAGGTTCTAAGTCACAAGTTGCAGTTATTTAATTTTTCCTTGTTGTGTTTCTTTGTACGTGTGTGTGTTCTAACTGCAGGCTGTGGACTGGAGTTCCTGCTGGTTCTCTGTGGGCTTGAGTTTTCTTGGTCCTGCCCCCGTCACTGTATCTGCTACACTGCACCCAGCACCGTCTCCTGTCAAGCCCACAACTTCCTGTCGGTACCTGATGGAATTCCTCCCGACAGCGAGCGCATCTTCTTACAGAACAATAAGATCCATCGCTTGCTACGAGGACACTTCAGCGCCAACACCGTCACTCTCTGGATCTACTCCAACAATATCACGTACATTGAGCCATCGACCTTTCATGGCTTCACATTGCTGGAGGAGCTGGATCTAGGAGATAACCGCCACTTGCGGTCGTTGGCTGAAGACACTTTTCATGGGCTGAGTCGGCTCAACGCACTTCACTTGTACCGTTGTGGACTCGGTTCACTTCCAAATAACATTTTCCAAGGTCTCAGAAATCTTCAGTATCTCTACTTGCAGGTATACTTTGTACACAATTTGTCTTTTACATGTTCATTTCTTTATCACTAAGACTACTAATGCTGTTCATTTTATATAAATGCACTCAAACACAACCCACACAGAGTAATCATGCGATGTCAAGACTTTGATGCGTCAACTAAATGACAAGCTAATCTTGCATTGGTAGGGTTAGGAATGCTCTAATTGAGTAACAGGGGGCTTACTCTCTGAGACACTTGAATTTGAAAAGATGATAACATATTGATGAAACTTCTTCATGAAGATTTGTATTTCCATGTGTCTTTCCAGGATAACCACCTGAAGTACCTGCAGGATGACACATTTATGGATCTCCACAACCTGAGCCACTTATTCCTGCATGGAAACCGTTTGTGGAGCCTTAACCAGAACACCTTCAGAGGTCTGCGAGCCTTGGACCGTTTGCTTCTGCACCAAAACCAGATAGAGTGGGTTGACCGTTTGGCCTTCCATGACCTAAAACGTCTCACCACCCTCTACCTGTTTAACAACTCCCTGATAGAGCTGTCTGGACATTGCCTAGACACGCTGCCTGCCCTGGAATACCTACGTCTTAATGACAATCCTTGGTCATGTGACTGCAAGGCCCTGTCATTATGGGAGTGGTTAAAACGATTCAGAGGTTCAACATCTTCCGTTGGTTGCCAGTCACCAGTTGATATGGTTGGGAAAGACCTCAAGGAGCTCCGAAAGGAGGACTTCCCCAACTGTTCACCAACCGTTCCAAGCTCAGAATCCAGGGCCCAGACTAACAATTTATCTGGGACAGTGAATCCATCTATGAATCGTGGAGTAGCACTGGGTTCCGGAGGGCAGACCAACATAGTGCATCCCTCAAGGCCTGGCCGTTCTCGAAACTGCACAAAGCCTCGTAACAGGGTGAGCAAAGGGAAAGGTGACAATGAGGTTCACCATTCAAAGGAGGTCATGGCAGACAAAGAAGATTCCTCCCCAGATTTCACAGAGGGGGGAAAACATGACCACACATCCCCAGATGGCACAGTCACAAGAAGAAAGCACAAGTGTACTCCCCGGACCACTGTTCGCCCCCCTAGTGGGGTTCAACAAGCCAACAATAGGGCAACCTTATCCCAGTCTTTACTACATGCCAACGCCCTCTTTGTGGCCTTGATAGTGACAAATACTGACTACATTCTCCGCTGACCTTCAGAGGGTTTAGGCAATGCTAATCACAAAAAATAAGTCCTCAGATCCTCTCTTGCTCCTGCACTACAAAGGCCTGAGTGTCTTTTTATGTATGTGTGTGAATTGATTATATGTGTAAACGTAGTGTAGGGAGCTTACCTGTTCAAACTGAAACAGGTATCAAAGCATCAAACATCAACAAGAGCAAAACTCACAGCACAAAAATGGGAGATACTGAGAATGATAGGTGACATGACAGGTAAATGCAGACCAAGCTTGCACTGCCAACACCAATATGATTTAATCACTGTACGTATTTGTGTCTTATACATTTTAAGTTTCCTTTTAAGTAAGCTGGAGTTCTAACAACCACAATTTGGTGAAAAGAGAACAAAGAATATCGTGGAGCTTGCAGGGTAAAACTTGTTAGCTAGTTGGCTCTGAAATGGATAAGACAGGTCTTCAAGTGCCCCATTGAGCTTTATGTTTGAGTATAAATGCGAAGGCAATGAACCTCCAGTATAAGTTTTATCTTACTCTCATCCCATCTGACAAATGTGTTTTTCTGTTCCATCCTTCGCCAACAACAGGTCCAAACAATTCGATGTGTTTATCATAAACAAAGAGGTAAAGTGTAAGCATGGCAATAAATTGTGAGTCGATATGAAACACAGGGATTTGCCATTCTCACTACCAAGTGAAAATCTATAGCCACAGATGTTTTTATGGCCATAAAAAGTGCAACCAGTAAGCTCATACACAATACAAAGCCGTAACAAATTCTAACAACTTCTCTCTACATAATGCTGGGGTTTTTTTTTCAGGTAATATACCTTCTGCCTAACAGCATTTCTACACAACTCTTTCTGACACCTTAGTTTACACCACTTCTCTCTTTTTGTGCAACTGAAGACTAAGCTGCTAATTGTTTCAAGATGATAAGGACTGCCATCCGCTGTTTTCATTCGCTTGGAAAGCACTGCGCGTCTCTGGGAGATCAAGCTGTGAATAATGAAGAGTTTGTCTATATCTTGTGTCAGATGTTGTTCATTTTATTTTATTTTTTCCTAAGACACGAAAAGGACCTAGAAATGGATCCCCGCTGCAGGGCCCACAGGAGCCTTTGAGGTCAAGGGTCAAATGGGGGCTTCTCTGTTTCCCAGTGAGGATGTGTTAAATGATCCCTCTCGAGTGAGGACATCCTTGCCTCATTGAGAATATGAGGAACACATTTTTTGGAATCGCTTACCTTCAAAGGACACAACACAACTCTGGAGAAAAAAATGTGTGCTTACATTAAACGACTCTTGCGATTAATAAGTGTTTAAAAAGAACAATTTGAATGGAGCATGGCGAAACTAGGATCATGCGGTGACTGATGCGATTGTTCATGGATGTAGGGATCTAAGAGCAAGACAATCGCGTCTGAAGTAACAAGAGGATGGAGTAAAACGCAGATTGGAGATGGACTATTACAGGACATGCTGTACCGCTGGAGCTGTTGTGCCTGCCTAAAAAAAAAAGTACTGATAAGACAGTGTCCATATCAGTAACGTGAACTGTACCAGTAACAATGGAGACGGGAGGACTTCTCGCAGTGCTGATATTAATCATTTACTGTATTACTATGACAAAAAAAAAACAAAAAAAAAACAATATCAGTGACATCAATGATGATAACAGGGTTTCTCACTCCTCCTGTCAGGAGGAGTATTTACATTTTTTATTTTCTGGTGACTTGTTTATTTTTCATGGTATATTTTTAGAACCTCTTATTTGTTAATGCACAATTCCTCACCTCCTCTTTCTTGTTCTGCCGTATGTCTATTAATCATTCTTTTTTCTTTCTTTGCCATAATTAAATTGTTGAGTAAGTTATCATCAAAGAACAACAGTACAAAAATGTTTATAAAGATATTAAAATCTATATCTTCTTATGTCTACCTCTGCAGTCTGCGCCTGTTTATTTATTTGCAGTTAAGACTTGGCTTGTTTGGATGAAGTTAATTTTATGCTTAATCCCCCTTTCTTGGCTTTTTCCTTTTAATTTGTTTAAAGCAGAAATTGATTGTGTCAGCAAATTTAGCGTTTTCCTCACCCCACTTACCACTCTGTCTATGCTGCGCTTTGCAATGTGTCTTCCTTGATCAGGCACTACTGGCTAAACTCTAGCCTCTAACTACTAGCTCTCTTCTGTCTGTAAACACTAATGATTGGTATACAGTATATGAATGTACAGAATAAATATTAACCTGTTATAGGATTGACAGGTGGAGGGAAAGTGTGGCTAACTTCCTGACAAAAGGAAAAAAAGAAAAATTCCGATATGACATTCAGACTGTAATGTAATAGACTACAGTTCAATAAATCATATCAGAGCATTAGGGATATTAATGAATGTGTCTCGTAGAATCTGTAGCTATTGCAGGTTATCATTATTATTAGTGGGCCTATAGAATAGAGCTTCTATTTCCTCTCTAAATTCCTCTCACTGTGATAGAAATTGATCCACACGTGAGTAAATTTAACTTTTTTTTAATTCCAGTTAAATTAAATTCCTGTTAAATGATAAATGAGTGCAGAATGAGTGGTTGTATGCATGAATGAGAGCGTTGTACAATTATATTTAAATTAATAGCAGGTCTGGTGTCTGGTTTTGATGCTCTTTTACCTTCCACTTCCACCACTTGTAACCTTCAGCTCATTTAAGCACCCACACATACTTAATAGGCACTCCTACTCTGCATCTTACAGTGAGTTTAATTCATTTAAATAACTCCATCTACATTTTGGTTTTATGAAGATTTTGCCAAAACACTGAAAATGAGATAAAGAAATTTGAATAATAGAGGTACACCAGATTTTAATCACACACACAAAAAAGGCACAATTTCGAGTTTTGGTGATGACATAAGAAGCAAAGGTATTATTAATCATCTAAATTTTCTCTTTAAATGAAACCAAAAGCATCCAGATGGACATTGTGCATTTTCTGGACTCCAAATCAAATGATAACAATCAAGTAGAAAGTCAGCCAAATTAATTTTTCTCTTTTCCATATTCATGTTTGAATGAACTAAACATGGTGAAAGATAAGCAGGAAAAATATGAGGGCTCCCTCTTTTCATTTGGAACTCTTGCTGAAGCCAATGGGCTGTGGACTGTCTAATAAGCTTCTTCTCATGCACACAAACAGCCACTAATGTTTAATTTGGTGATCGTACTAAAGAGAATTAAGCAAAGATGTGCATTTGTTTTATTATCTGCTGTGCTTCTAGCTTTGTTAACTGGAATATTTCCATTTTTATAAACATTGTGTTGTAGCTTGTAACTGACTAGAGTTTGAATGAAGATGAGCTTTATATGGAAGCTGAATTTGCTGTTAGAATATCTGAAAATAGATTCATTCTAAAAAGCAAATTGCTAACTATTTTTCAGGGTATCTGGTAAATTAGTATTTTTAAAAGTGGGATTTCATTCTTCACCTTTTTGGGTCTTTCTGCTATTTCGTGGATTATGGTCTGAACTACATATACAATTCTTCATAATTCAAATTAGGACACATAGTAAGACTAATCTTGAGCACCCAAAGTGACGCATTTACCAAAACCTTAGAGAAAATGTTACCAGCTCTCAGTTTTACCAGTTTAAAGGCCACAAGGCTGAAATGTTAGCACATAGGTGTCAAACTCTGGCCCGCCGGCCAAATTTGGCCCGCAGCCTGATTACATTTGGCCTGCGAAGCCATACTAAATTACTATTAGAGCTGGCCTACTGGTATTATACAGCTAATATATATATCTATCGTTTAGTATTAAGCTTTGCTTGTTCCATATTCAGTTTTTCAGCAAAACTTGTTTGAGTCCATAAGAAAAGATTCATTCTTATATCTGGAGGAAGATTTTTTTTTCAATAAATATTAATGTTAGCCCGCGACTTTGTTCCAGTTTTGAATTTTGGCCCACTGTGTATTTCAGTTTGACACCCCTGTGTTAGCAGGTTTGTTGAGCTGTCCAAAGTAAACTAGTGAAATTGAGACATCTCAGCTGTTTGCCTCAACCTTTGTTAAAATGCCACCTATTGACCTATTGGATATTAGATAGCAGAATAATATGATTTTGGTTTAGAACCACAGATAAATATATAGTTCTAATCAATGAAAAGGATGAGCATCATGAGATTTTTCAAAATTTTGGGAACTAAAAGATGAATTAACAGATTTTCCATTCTTTATGCTTAGCTAAGGTTATTGACTATCGGCTATAAATTCACCATATGCACTTTTATTCTACATCTTTTATTCTAGCTCTTAGCAAGAATGTAAATTGGAGTATTTCCAAATTATCAAGATATTTAGTTTAGGTGTTTGAGACCTAGTGTAAACGCTCACGCCTTCTGATTTGAAAGCTCTCTCTAGATGGTCCAAACTACTGACAGCTGTCAGCAAAAACAGCTCAAAACATTAGCTGAGAAAGTTCTAACAGCTGGGAAATGGTGCAGGCAATTATTGAACAGCAGCATTTTCATACAGAATCAGGCTGACAGATTACGTCATCTCCCACAGATCACCTGTTGTAGCATGTCTTATTGCAAAAATAATTTCCAGCCTCTAGCTCAGATGTTTTCATGTGATAATGTCTTAATTACGCAATTATTACATGAATATGCAGCACTCGTGGGTTAAACCACAACAGTATTCAAACTTGGCACCTAATTTTCTAATTTCACCTACAAACCTGTGCGTGCATGCACATGCATGCATAAGATATTACATCAACAATATCTGTCCACGGACATGCAGACACAGGGGCAGACTGTAAAAACCTGCCACAGCAGTCAAAGCTGCTTTTGTGCTACTTCCTGCCGGGTGTCCAATGAATCATAGGATGCCATGATTAAAAACACGCATACACATACACAGAGCTACAAGGTGAAAACAATAGCAGCAATGCTGTTGCAGCTGGTAACTAGCTTAAAGCCCTAAAAAAAATGGTGAGTGGCTCTACAAAGGTTTTAAACCAATGATATCAAAAACAAGAAAAACCCTCATCACATTTGTTGCTCTATTTATTTAGCAGCCCTATGTGCAGACAAAAGTCAAAGAATTAATGACACCAAAACCAGATAAGTACTGTGTGAGTTTTACATCAAATTGTTTGATTTTCTGCAACTTTGAGATAATTTTGTATCTGGCTCACTCTCATCTGAGTTGACCCACTTATTTGGAAGGTGCATCAAAGACGCGTGAATAATTGTAATTGTCTCATTGCAGAGGAAATCTCGAAGCAATCATACAGTCAGTACCTAATTCAGCTGGAAGAGCCTCTGTATTTAAAAAAAAAAAAAAGGTAGGGCACCAACTGTAGCATTAGAAGCTGGGGCCAAAATGCTGCTGCATAATTAAAACACAAGATGAGGAGAAATAAGTTCTAAAATGTGGAATCATTAACAAAATGAGAGAAGCGCTGGGAAAGAGCAGGAGGCTACAGTACATCAGTAATTGAGCGGTTAGACGGAGGGGAATTGGCTCAGATTCATGGGGGAGGAAGTGACACATGAAGGGAACACAACCAGACATGATATCACAGCAATGAAACAGAGAAGAAAGGAAGTGGGAAAAACAAAGAAACAGTGAAAAAAACAAATAAAAGAGGTGTGTGTTATTTCAAAGAAGCCCAAAAGTCTTTTTTTCAGTAAACACACACACAGATACAAACATAAGAAACACCAATCCCTTATCACACATCACCACAACACACTGCTGGCCCTAATATAGCGCCAGTATAAGAAATGTTCTCATCACTTATTCATGCAGGAAAGATGTTGCTTGTTGATTTATCCATGTCGACAGTATTGTGTACACAACACAGAAAACAGGTCAGAAAAACCCGCACACCCCTTTAAAAAACATAACAACATCCTTTGACTATCTGTGCCCATTTCTTGGTTTTTAATTGACTCGCTGTCACTGCTGTGTGGCTTTAATTAAAACCATGCAATTAGAAAATTGAAAAGGAGATGAAGAAACTGGGTGAGCTGGAAAGAGAGACGACACACTAGGGGATGTGATAATTAAGAGCCGGAAAACACCACAAAACGCCACAACACTTGCACCTTATGAGACTCTCCATTCCCCCGTCTCCTCCGAGTCCCACTCTCCCCGCTCAATCACAAAGCTAATGTCACCTCTTTCTCCATAAAAAAATGAGAGAGAAAAAAAAAAACGTTTTTATTCTGGCTCTTTTATTTGGTCTATTTATTTAGCTTAAAATCCCCCCAGAGCAGTGGCGTGCTCCAATTCTCCAAACCAGCCAGCCTGCATACTAAACTAAGAGGACTTGAGCAGCCCAAGGCCACAGCACCACCTGCATGGATTTGAGGCTTGCTAATCCTCTCTTATTTGACCTCAAGTCAGATGGAATATGCAGGAAAATTACTGAAAGTCAGCGTGGCATGTTTCTCCATAACAATACATCTAGGTTAAATTATTTTCTGTTGGCAGGTAGGGGAGGGGCTGGTTGGTGGAGTGTTTCTTTTCATGAATCATATTTCCCTGGTGCTGATCTTACTGGGGTGAATTCTCTGTTGTGTACTGTTGTGCCCTGAAGTTACCCTGAATGTAGTTGCTTTCCAGCTGAACCATGCATCATCACAGTTTAAATGTCCACTCTCAGAAGTGCGGCATCACGAAGAAGCCAGTTCTTTGGCAGCCACATTTCTCATGTGGTTTAAATTTGATGTGCTTCCACTTTATCTGACTGACTAAACTCATTCTTTCTGTGAATGCAGTCTATATTGTTTACATATTGAATACAATACACATTCAAAGGCCACTTCATTAGGTACACTAGATCAGCAGTCCCCACCCAACCTTTTTTTGCGCCACGGACCGCTTTATGTCCGACAATATTTTCACGGACCGGCCTTTAAGGTGTCGCGGATAAATACAACAAAATAAAACCAGTACTGGTATCCAAAAAAAGGAAGATTTATTCATAACACACGGTAAAAAAAACCAACAAAAAAACAGGAAAAACCGTATTAACGATAAAAACGATTTTACAAAAATAACAACAAAATAATAATGATAAAAATCGATACAAATGCTGAAAACCATCAATTTCACACCCAAGCCACAACTCTCGCGGGCCGGTATCAAACAACTCACGGGGCCCAGGGGTTGGGGACTGTTGCACTAGATCACCTGGTGCAAATCAGCAAATCAAATGTTAGCAACTCAGCAAACATGACTAAGAAGAAGAACTCTCTGAATGTACAACACGTCAAACTTTGACGCAGATGAGCTACAGCAGCAGAAGACCACACCAGGTACCACTCCTGTCAGCTAAGAACAGGAAAGTGAGGCTAAATTCACACAAGACCACCAAAACTGGACAAAAATGTCAATGAACCAATGAATCTCAATTTCTCCTGTGACATTATTAGGTTCTGATGGTATAGTCAGAACTTGGTGTAAATGACATGCAAGCATGTCTGCATCCTGCTTTGTATCAACAGCTCAGGCTGGTGGTATAACAGTGTGGAGAACATCTTGGCACCCTTACTATCAACTGAGCATCATATAAATGCCACAAACTACCTGAGTATTGTTGCTGACCATGTTCATCCCTTTATGGCCACAGTGTTCCCATCTTCTGATGGCTGCTGCCAGCAAAATAATGTGCCATGTCACAAGACTCAAATCAACTCAAACTGGTTTCTCGAACACTACAGCACGTTCACTGTGCTCAAATGGACTCCAGAGTCACCAGACTTCAATCCAGTAGAGCACCTTTGGGATTGAAAGATTCCTATTAGGGATGTGAAGCTGACAAATGTGCAACTTTGTGATGCTATTATTTCAATATGGACCAAAATCTATGAGTAATGTTTACAGCACCTTATTCAATTTGTACCATGAAAAATTAAGGAAGTTCAAAAGCCTAAACTGTGTCCAAAGTGGTACTAGCTAGGTGTAACTAATGAATTGTCAGATGAGTAAATGTGCTCATCCTCTGGTTTGTTCTTCCTGCTTTCCATCTCATTTACAATTAACCACACACCATCGGTTGAGGAGGGCTGAGAACCAGAGACATGACACTTTGAGCATGAAGCAGCCGTGGAGCCTATCACTGCTATCACTCCTAGAGGGGTCCACAGTCAAAAGGCTAATGACACACACACACAATTAATCACTTCTTTAGCAGCTCTGACAGAAGAGCTCCTCTTTACAGCCTCATTTTAATCTCTTCTGGTCTGCTGATGAGATGTCCTTTTGTGTATTGTACAGTGAATACATGGAGATAATTGTAGCATTAGAAAATGCCAATTAAAATGTTAGAATAAGCACAGTTTCTACATCTTAAAGAAGTACAAAGGAACTTAAACAAGCTGCTACATGGTTTGAAGAAAATGTATAATTGTGTGTTTCCTAATTATAATTATTATTTCATCTAAAATGTTGGAAAGAACCATCAACCACTGACCAATTGAAGGTTTGTTATTAGAGCAAAGAACCCAGTCGACATACATGTATACCTATTGCCATTTTCATTTATACAGATTTGTACTTACTGGAAAAGCCATTAATGAGCTTGATCTGTGCATTTTTCTGTTTCTAAAATCCTGCGAAAAAATTGTTTTATGACAGTGATAAACCTGTAATCACAAGAGGGGAGAAAAGATACACAAAAGAAGCAGGATAAGGCATGACAGATTTTCACAAAGTATAGAATGACATTTCTCATTTCCCAGAGATAAAACAGCAGAAAAAACAAAATCTTTCCTTAAGCAAGAATTTCAATTACATCATAACTCAGTTATCTGAAATATTAGCTCCAGAGTCCATAAACAAACAAAAAACTACTCATTTAAAAAACAATTACACATATTTTTTTCTGATATTTGTCGGCACTTACTGTAAAGAGATCTTTAATATCATTCCTGGCATCTTCTGGAACCACTTACCCAGTTTGGGATTCACCATCCCGAGTACTCCGATTACCATTGGGACCACTGTTGCCTTCACCCTCCACGTCTCCAAGATGATTTCTCAGTTCTTATTATTTTTCGAACTTCCTTTCTTCCTTCTCCAAACTTCCTTCTTCCCGATGTTGCTATCACTTGTTATAGCAGCCGTCTTCCTCTGCATTGTCTACCACTACTATGTTTGGTTGGTTAGTCATCACCGGTTTGTCCATCTGTATCTGGAAGTCCAATAGGATCTTAGCTCGGTCATTCTTGACCATTCCAAATGGCATATCCCATTTTGACTTTGGGACTTTTAGGCCCTACTGAACACAGATGTTTCTGTATGCTGTGCCAGCCATTTATTTATGGTGTTCCATATGCCCTGTCTGCTAGCATCTTGCTCTCTGCAATCTGCTAGATTGTCTCAGTGGCATCTTTGCACCTCTGCAGCTGAGGTATTGCCTGGTGTGGTAGACCCCAGCCTCTATTGATTTTGTGGGCAAAGCTTGTTCCTGTGCTGCCGTGATTAGTGCCTCTCTGCTGTCTTTCAGTCCAGCTTTGTCGAGCCATCTATTTTACTAAGCATGTGATCAGTTGTGGCCATCTTCCTGATGTACTGTGGATATTTGTTTCATGCTGGATAGTGGTTCTGACACTCATTAGTCCTAGGCCTCCTTCCTTGCACTTAGTGAACAGTTAAAAATTTGAAAAGTAGGTTTGCTTTGTAAAAACAAAAAAAAAAGGACAAGCACATTAGTCTGCCTCTGCCATGTTTATTTATTTAACACAAAATAAGTGAAAGCTAAATTGTGTGGGTTATCTGTTGGTTGGTTATTTGATGCTTGTGAACATCTGCACAAGATAAATGCATCTGGTTCAAAGAACTTTGCACTTTCCCTATAAAATATGCCAGGTATCATTATTGTCAGAAAAATTCCTAGAGAGGTAATGTCAACTAGGGGTGGGTTTTAATAATCGATTCATCGATTAAAATCGATTCTGGCTTGGATAACGTGATATCAATTCATTAAAATCCTGAATCGATTTTTTTATATAAATGCATTTTGCCCAAAATTCCAGAATCTCAGGTGAAACGTCACAAATTTTTGACAACCACCAAACATTTAAAACAGTAAATGAGAGCAGGTACGGCTTCTGCACAAAGACGTAAACACAAAGCGCGGAGCCGCGGATCAGAATCAGTGAGATGTCGCCTTTCTCACCCGACGACACGGACACGGTCGGGGCTGAAAGCCGACAGCTCGCTGATTCTGATGTTTCGGCGGGTCCGCGCTTTGTGTTTACGCCCTTTTTGCGCTGATTCTAAAGCTGTTAGTTTTATCTCTCTCCACCACAATAAAATCACACTTCATGCACAGCTCTCTCTCTGTTTCTCAGTGTAATTCAAGAACAGTTTCCCGTCTATCCACAAAATCTGTTTTCTGCATTATTCGCTTGCTTGTTACGCACAAGACTACCGTTGTTTACAGCGCTGTCGGCCAATGTTTTCTTTTTTCCTTTTACTTACTTCCGAAAAGAAAACCTAATTTCTGCCGTTCAACAGGCTTCTGAACAAATGTAAACTTTTTAAAATTATACAAAATGCAAAACGCTTAGCCGTGTCTGTAATAAAACCGCTGTAACTTCAGAGGTAATGTTTATAAGTTGATTAATGGTTTTCTTTCGTTTTTGATGTATTGCAGAATATTTTTATAAAATCCCAGGCCAGGAAAATCACCTTCATGTTTTTCTGTGTTTTATCTTCAGCTACTTTGATACAAAGGCATCTGCTGTGATGCTTACACCTTTGATAAAGTCTGGAAAGTGTCAGCTTCCTTTTTATAGATACAAAAATATGTAAATGTACTGATCTGAATTATAATATTTCTGACTGTCTAAGGCAAAATTTCCCAGACTCAAATCAAATTGAATTCAATCGAATTGAATTGAATCGAATCGAATCGTGGATCGAATCGATTCAGGACCTTGTGAATCGGAATCGATTCGATTCTAACAATTTAATAACAATCAGTCGTCCCGCCTTTAGATATAAATCGTTCATATTATTCATATTATAAAAATAAAGAATATCACATTATCTTGGTTTTAATTTTAGCAAGACCGCATTGTTTGTATATCATTATGCATTATTGTGTTGCAATATGTTATAATTTCAGCTCCTGGTGAACTACAGGGCAACAACATATAGCTGCTTTCTTGACATCTGAGCAAAAAAAAAAGACACATTGCTGCTTTTTTCCCCACCATACATTCTGTGCCCTGATATCTCCCAGTTTTTAATTTGAATAAAACTCTGTTCTGATCTACTGACAAAGTGGCTCTCTGGCTCTTTAACCGCTGGGTACAAAGAGAATGAAATATGCTGATGTTGTAGTGATTTTGTCACTCACCTTGAGGCTAGCCAGTGACAGACCCTCCCAAACTCACTTAATCCTCTCTGCCTCTCTAAGTACTGAGAAATACCACGGTCTTACCAGAGAAGCCAGGGTGCTCCCCTGTGCTTTAACAGAGCAGTGTTTTATATGCAACGAAGGGTGGCAGTTGCAGCTGATGGACCAGATCACTGGGCCAACTGCAAAGTCTAATTATCGCTGCATATTCTGCACACATTCAATACAACAATGGCAAAAGTCCCAAAGCCAATACTTTGTGTGAAGCTGTGTGCTAATTATGTACAACAACATAATAGAGGTTAATAATCAAAGGGTGTTTTGCTTCTTTCACTCTGTCTTTAAAAACAACATTGCAGTTTGCGCAGATTCAAAAATGACAAGAGACTGCAGCATCAACAATAACAAATATAACAGAGAGAAACAAAACCAAACCACCTCTTGTGTATCAATTAAGCCTCATTTTCAAAATACTAATGTAAAATAGGAAGTGCAGGAGCACATTAACTCTGTTATTCTGCAGAGGCTTTTCTGCTACCGTTCCAAGATTACATGTCACTAAGTTTTGCCACTCCAGCAATTAAAAAAAAAAAGACATGAAATGCTTGTCCCCTCAAATTCGCATGCTCCCACTCAGTGGGAGGCTGCAGGGGGCATCTGAGGTTGACTTCAAGCTTGTCTCACTGCTTCGTTCTGTGCTCCTGCCCAGCGGCACAAGCATCACGCTGATAAGCACACACCCACACTAACACATAACACTGCACATTACAATAACACAAACATACACTTAACAGCACATATTATTACATGTGATGCTCATCGCCCTTTTCTCACTGAGACACATATGCCAGCATACATGGGTGGTATCAGTATGCTTGTATGGCTTCCAAGTAGGTTTGTACCACCCACACAAGTACCAGACCCCAGCTGTGTTTACAGAAAACAAACCCTGCTGATGAACTCAGTCTGTGGCCAAATGCCAGACTTTGTTGTGTACGAATACTATATCAAAATGTATACACAATATGTACAATTTTTGAAAGCAGTTGGTTTGGTTAATATTAAAAACTGCATGTGAAAGATAGATATACCTACTATATCAATCACTGCTACGTTGCCATTTTTGTTTGAAGAAACTAAATATTATAAGCAATTGACACACGTGACTGAGAAAGGGAGGGCAGTGCATGCTCATATAGTAATACAGTAGAGACTTCAGTATTCACTACAGCTGTAAAATTAATCCTTTGCATCCTAGCCAGAGAATAAATTGAATGATAGCTTTTGGGTGTGAAAAATAAAACCAATGCCAAAGTACCTTAAAAAAAAAACGCTTGGATATTTGTGGCCTGTATATAAAGTCAGTATAAGTACATTTGTGGTCAGAAGTCTACATACACCCATCATGGGCATGAAAGTCATGGCACTTAGGGCCTTTTAATGTTTTCTTTGAACTGGTTTCTTTTTCCAGCGCTGAATGATTGTACAGCATACATCTTTAATTACTTTAAAAAACAGTGCAAAAGACTGAATGCATTTTATTTTCTCTAATCCATACAGGATCAAAAGTATACATACAGGCCCAACTATATACATACACTTCCACTAGTAAGTTGCACCCAAACTAGATGTTTTTAATCTGGTTGTTAAGTGATGACGTATGAACCCTGCTTCCGGGTCCAAACTACTCTGTGCTTATTAGGTTGTTGTGTTTTTAACATGTTTTAATTCTTTGTATCTTGTTCTATTTAATCTGAGCAAGCCCCGAAAAAAAGGCAGTGATCACTGTCGGCCTCTCTCGGTTTTTATTACCACTATTCATTGGCAGCACGCTTTAAAGCTCAGTTTTTAAAACCTTACAATGTAACTACAGCCCAGCCCATGCAGCAGTATATTAAGGATTAATCTTGTATTATTGATGGATTATCTCAGTTGTTTTCCTGACTTAAGTTTGGTCCGTTTACATCCTGCCATGCGATTGCAATTTTATTTTTAAGAAATCCCTCAGTCAGAACATTGCTTGCCTCCACCCCGGAGGGAAGGGTAACATCTCTTGGGTCTGGGTGCCGTTTCCCCCTCTGGGGGCGAGGATACCTGGACCCGGGGTATAGAGTATGAGTGAGTGCTGAGTGTTTGTATATGTGTGCATGAGGGTGGGAATGCGTGTCTGTGTCTGTGTGTGCCTGTTTGTCTGTGTCTATATGTCAGGTCGGGTCTTAGACTCCACCTCTCTGGGAACTCCCAGGCCCTCCAAGTATGGAGGCCTATCTCCCCTCACCACACTCCCTGCCGGTGACTGATGCCCTCAGGGGTCGGTGCATTGTTGGTTCTTGGTGTCCAGGGCTGGGCACTCAGGTATGTACCAGCTCACTCCCGGTGGCTACTTGGCGGGGCCTGGCGCCTGTTGCTCGGTCAGGCCTCTTCCGGGGCGCGGAGGGCCCTTGGGCCTCCGGCCTCTGTGCCTGCGGCTCGGTTCACTCTGGCACAGCTGGCTGCCGGCGGAGCCGGTGCAGCCCCCTCTAGCTTCTGCCCGATGACTACTGGGTGACCCCTCGTCTGGGGATCCTCAGCCCTTCCCATGAAGGTGGCACGGATGCCCCTCCGGTGGTCCTCCTTGGGCTCTTGCACTCTGGGGCCTCTGGATGTCTGGGGCCTGGATCTCCTCCATGCCTGCTTCATGCCCTGGGGGACGGGGCTATGGCTCTCTACATCCTCTAGCAGACCATTACATGGGGAAACCTTTTGAATACACGCGCGCCGATCCACACAGGTGTGCACACGGGTGTTCACTGTTCGTAGACTTAAATCACACCTTTCTTGACTGCTACTTCAAAGCACATTGTGCGCTGTCTGTCCTGCGTGCTGCACAACAACATTCAATATTTAGTATTTACTGCTGTTTACACTTAGCTAGATTAATGCGATGGTGTTGTGTTTAGTATGTTGCTTTGTTTTGGTTTTTTTTGCTTGTTTTCTATTCTTTTTCTCTCAACAAGTGATCCCGGAGATATTTTTTTCCCCCCTTTCTCACTGTCCCTCTCCCCTTCTGTTTTTCTTTTCCTTCCTCTTTCTTTCTCCCTTTCCTATCCCTCACTCATGTCTGTCCCGTCTGTAACAACTGAAAATAAAATAAAATAAATAATAAAAACAAAGGTCGATCAAATGGACCAATACGGCAATGCCATGATGATCCATTTGGCAAAATAAATCCATTGGGTATCCTTGCTGGTCTTCAGACAACAATTCTGACGGCTAAAGAACCAAATGGGACAGGCAAAAAAAAAAAAAGTCAGAACATTGTAAATCATCATTAGATGGAAACTAGCAAGCTAACTTCAAACTCTGTTAAACTTCATAAATTCTGTTTTCGTGGATGACTGGATGTTAAACTTAATTGTTACACCTGGTAGAGCACACTGATCATTTTATTAAAGAAGAAAGAATTTAGACCGTTTGTGATGCCGCAGTTGTTCGTTTGACTTTGGGACATGAAGCGGAGTTTGGACCCGGGAACAGCTAATGACATCAGACTTAAAAACCGGATACCCATCAACAAGCTTCTGGCTGGGGATCACATCACTCATGAAATGATCAAGTTAATTGAAATTGACTGGTGTCCTGACGTGGACCTGCCTTTTAAACATTGCCCAAAAATTTTCATGAAAATTTGGGTTCATTAGATTCCAGGAAAGCTATTCCAGAAATGTCATGTTAGCCTGCTTTATCCATTTCAAAGCCAGTTTTAGTGTGTGTTTGTGCTGGGACACTCAACTGTGTCCAAGTTTCAAGCAGCTGTTGATTTGAGGTGACGTTGAAGATTTTGGTAGTAGTAATCCTCCTTCATTATTCCAGCCACTTTGTGCAATGTACCAGTGCCAGTGGCAGGAAAACTGTTTACAGCAATATTTTTTCACCGTTTTGATGGTCATTGTAGTGGCTATATTAATTTCTTAAAGTTCTCTATTTCTCTTATATTTAATATAACCACACTACGGACGGACAAGCGCCTGTTTTTATGCGTTGTCATTAGCAACAACGACGGTAACAGCATCGTGTGTGCGCTTGTTTATGTTCCACATAAACCTTTCACAATAAAGCTCAAGATCCTGTTGAGACTTTTCAAAATAAACTGAATCACGTGAAAGAGCAGATTATTTACGGATGAGAAGCAAAAAAGAGCCGTCAGGTGCTAAAAAATAAACCTTAGACTCAAACGTTAGAACAGGCTTTTCCCCGAAGCACACCGTGTAATAAATACTCACAAAGAAAACGGCGGCTCTTACAACTTATGTCTAAAAATGTATCGTTTCATGCATCGGTTAAAACACTCGACTCCAGCTACATGATGCGCAGTTGGAAAAACTTCCCGCAAGTCGAGCTGCCCGAGAGTCACAGAATGTACAGAAAATGTTACATTTTTGTGATTTATATCGTTACCTGGACGATAGAATTCTTATATCGGGATATGAGATTTTGGTCATATCGCACAGCCCTAGCCTGTATGTATATTTTTTTTTCTTGTGTGAATTAATTTGCTTATCCCCGACAGTACTTCAATACTTTTGTGTTTTGTATGCTGTTGTGTCCCATTCAGAATGCAGACAGAAGGTAAATGATGGTAAAGGAAAGAAAGACAGCACTTTGTTCGCACTATCTTAGGCACTACTGCCTCTCACATTAGGGAAAAGATCTGTATTGATTTTCTGGCAAGTGAATCAGGTTCTGCTTTAATTGGATGTGTGCATTTGCAGTTCTTCAAGCTAATTGCACAAGGCTATGGCTTCTCAGAGTGAACTGCTTAGAATGGACCAGCATGATAGGTTTTACAGGCACTGAAATCTCTACCTTTGCGTAGAATAATCACTTTATGTCTGCCAAAGAGGACAGACGTTGTTTTATCACTAGTGTGTCTCAGGTGTGACTACATTGGAATCCCAATATTATCCCTGGAGGCATGAGTTCTGGTCAATAGCTGATGAGTGATGTCAGAAAATCAGCCTGGTGGAAGTAGGCTGCTGCAGGTGCTAGAATTGATTACTTCAATTTTATGTATCATTAGCTCTGTTTAAAAGTGTGACCTCTTTTTTTTTTTTTTTGCACTTGTATTACCCATCCTCTTTTATTTTTTCCTACCATAAATTTGCATTCATAAGCCCTGTTTTTGTTTTGTTTCTTCCTCCCTGCATTTGCAATGTAGCTTCCACATCTCTTCTTTATTGCCTTTTCTGACAAGTTGCTGATTTTGGCCAATAACTGTCCATCACTGCAATAGCATGTAACTATTTTCAGGAATTTGTCTGTATTTGTGTACATTCAAGGATTTTGAATGTGAGACATGCAGATCTTCACCTGAAAACAATAGCATTAATAGCATTGCCAGTTGTCAAAAACTCCAATGCAACACCCGTCCCACGTTCTATTGAGAGGGGCCCTGGGTTCCTGTTGTTGCTTACTACTGATACTCCCTTTTTGATGCTTGTGACATTAATGTGCAATAAAATAGGCTTTATGGAAACGAACCACACACAAGTGTGTGAATTATAAAATCAACTCCACTTTAGTGATAATTAGTTCCAATAACAAAAAAGAAATTAAGTAACACTAATAAAGGTTGTCGAGCAATGTTAAGGTATCTAATATCAACTGAAACCAAATAATTAAATAATATGGTGGGCCCACACACACTCGCACTGACACACACACCTTAACTGCAACAGTATTTCTGTGTTAACAAACACCTCGTTGCAGGCTTGAGTCGTGGTTCGGGTGCGCTGGGACCTTGTTGCCAAGCAGCAAAATAAAAGCACAAAAAAACAGTACTCAGGCCTTCAGGCAGTTCAAGGGGATAGTTGGGGCAACTGGGTCAAGGCCGCCAGCAGGCGCGGCCCAGCACCCACAGATGCAGTATCACGTGTTCCCACTTAACACATAAGCACAACACACCAGCAGAAGAGACCTCTGTGGCACGCCAGCAAGACGTCCGTCTCCTCCTACCGAATCAACTAACCCAGCTAAATGCCAACTGTCATGCTTTTAGATACTGTCTCCGCGATATTAGCATTTGCTAAATACATGAGCATGAGCTAAGCAAACATGCTAGGCTAAACTAGCGGCTAAGCTAGAGGCTGATCACAGCTTGCCCATCTTACATGGTAACTTAAGACACAAGTTTCAAACACAATTCACAGATTCATATTTACCTTGCGGTAGGGTACAACAGCTTTCACACTCCAGTTAACTGATCGTCATCCTGAAAATAAAAGTTTGTTGCTTGCCTATGAACTTTGCCTCCACTCACACTGTTGCTCATCTCTCCTCTCTCTCTTCCCGCGGAGTGCACACTCCCTCCCTCTACCTGAGACCGCTTGAGGGTTGGCCGGAGCTGCAGTACATACCAATAACTTTGCAGAAAATAATGACATACACCTCAAAATGCAAATAAGAAGGGTATGCATCTGATTGGCACACATCAGATACCTTACAGACGTTTGTATACATTCTTAAACACTGAGAACATTTGCATTCAACCATCAAAATTAATGAACTATATAGCCAGAGTTACATGTGGTTTTAAAAAGGTTGAAAGGTTTGTGTAAAAATAAAACAAAGACTTTTACATGAGTCAGGAGAGACCTCAGTAGTGTTACCTTGAGAGTGAACTGGGTGAACTTGATGTATAATTTTTATTAATTTTAAGAAACATGAAGTGGAGTTGCTTGATGCTTCTTGATACCTTTACTATACTATATATAAAGATTAAGCCTGCTATATATTAAGACGTATATGCTTCCCCAGTATAATCACACCAAATCAGCTGTCTGCACTGCTGGCAGGGAAAGTAAATGTCATTTAGCGTCCTGATAAATCTCTCCATGTCAGATATAATTGATAATTACGAGTGATTAATGAAGTGACCTCTGTTACTCCATGAGATTTAAATGTGCACAACAGGCTTTAGAGATGAACATTGATTTTGCTGTTGTGTGCTGCTTCCAGGATTTAATAAACTCAGATGGAAGACTGTTAAGCTGCTGGAAGCAACAAACAAAATCTCAGCTCCTGCTGAAACTGGGCTTTGATAATGAATCCTGCATTTTGCTGTAATGGGTTGTGAAGAGGAGTTAAATACCTGAATATCTTGGACAGCTCCCACAATCATAACTACTGTGTGATTGAGGTATTTACAGTGGTTGTCACACTTTATTATTTATCATTTGTACTGTTAAACAGCACCAGCTGTTTGATGTGTAGAATTCACCGTGCTAAGCGGTTTGGTAAATTTTGATGTGTTTTTGAAATGCTCACTATTTTGGATGTTAAGCTTAAGTTTCCCTCCTCTGTGGTGGGACAAAGGAACCCACTCAGGGTTAACAGTCACCTTTTAAATCTGAGCTCTCTGTAGCCCCTCATGGCACAGTGCAACCCCTACTGACCGTGCCAATAATGTTAGCTTTGGAAGAGCACAGCTGGCAAAAGCAGGTGCACAACTAACATGTAAGGGAGTTCTCCATGCTCCCTGATGTCCATTAATGCACTAGTTTCTTCAGAGGAATTCCACTAGCCCAGTAGATTTCTAGCAATCCTCAGCGATGCTTACCTATGTCTAATATAAAAGACAGATAAGATTTTTTTTTCAAAATGTGACCCTTGAATATTTTTATAATTTTTATAATTTTTTAAAGATATAGTTTGATTCTCTAATGTGTTGTTATATGTTTAAACCTGAGTTATTTTTGCCTCTTTTTCATACTGTGATTGTAAAAATGTTGTTTTTTATCACGTCTTTTCTTTTTTTCTTTTAGTCACACAGCTGTTTCACTATGGGGCAGATCAATTTAAAGTTCTCACTGCAGCAGGGTAAATTGATTTACTGGGAAGTGATTGATTTACTGGGGGCAGGTGGCTAACTGCCTAAAATGAAAACATGTAAAGAAAAACAATGAGGTAAGTGGTAGTGACAGGTAAATGGAACGAGTGATGGGAAGGTAGAGACAGCATAATGACAACGAACAATGGTGAGCATTTTCTCCAACATTCAATATAATTGCAAGGAACGGTCTATTTTGTGAAATAATGTTTGTGGAGTGTGTTGTATAAATGTGCGTAGCAGAGTCCTTTGCTATCTCCCTCAGGGTTTGAGCTGGAAGATCAAGCTCCAATGTCGCATCCCCAAAGCACTGACAACGAACGGTGAGGCAGCGCTGCGTGTGCCTCTCCATCACGGGGGACTAGTGGTACTGCTACTCATGTCAGCATGCCTTTTTCTCCTCACTGCTAAAAATAAGATGTTAAACCCTTTAAAAAAAAACTGCCTCCCATCTCACTTAGTTTTTTCTAAGTTGCTTCAACGCAGAGACTATAAAAGATTCAGTCTTTCCCATCAGCTTTGGAGCAACACTTCTCTACCCCACAAACACTGGGGAGGGAACTGTCAGATTCGAAAAAAGCTCTGTTACACATTGAAATGATTACCTCCGTAGAGTGCCACATCAGTCAGAATAGAAGGTGGTGAGCAGAAGAAATAACTTTTCAAGGTCTTTTCATAAAGGTGGGTTTCTGATCAAAGAATTCAAAACATTGCAGATGACTGTGATGCCATGAATTTGTAAACCCAAACCAGAAGGAACACAGACTCCCATGAAGGAGGGAGGTGTTTCTGCTCTCTTTGGTGACTAACAAAACATTTTCAGGTCCACCTAGGGGGTCTTTGGTTGCAGTTAAACTTGATTTCAAACATTTGCAACCCACACTGTATGGCTGACTGTTGCTACCGTTCAAAGTGAAATGTGCTACCCCACTCTATACCTACATCAGGCAGAATTGTCAACTGATTAAACTCTGTTTCCGTCTTCAGTCTGCCACTGCATCCAGTCTGGTAGATTTTTCACGGGGATTTTATTTTGGAATTATAGGGAAAGGTATCTGCTTGAGTATAAAGTCGTTTCAAGCTTGAGTTTTAAGAGATTAAAGAATTACAGTAAAGATAAAATACAATACCAAAAAAAAATAAGGATACGTAATAGTGCTGCACCTTTGGTCCCCACTGTTATTGTTCCTGCTTTTTAGCTCTACTGCACAACACTTAACAAATGTGCCAATCCCAAGCATGATGCTTATTAGCCAACCGTCCTCCATCATCACTTACTGGGGCGGATTAAAATGGGCCGGAACCATCTAGAATGGTGTTCCGGTACTTTGAGTTAATGACTAATTACAGTGCAGTGAAAAAGTATTTTGTCCTCTTGCTGATTATTACTTTATTGCATATTTGTCACACTTATATGATTCAGATCATCAAACACATTTTATTTCCTAAGTAAATTAATTTATAAAAAGCACTTTGAATTGATTTGTGTTATGTTTCTCTAGTATTAAAAACACTATCCAAATCTACCTGGCTAATGTGAAAAAGTAATTGCCACCTAAACCTAATAACTGGTTGTGCCACATTTGCCAGTAAGAACTGCAATCAAGTATAGTGAGCCTTTCACATAACTGTGGATGAATTTTTAACTATTACTTTTTTGTAGAATTGTTTTAATTCAGCCACACTGAAGGGTTTTCGAGAATGGCCTGTTTAAATGGTAAATGGCCTGTATTTGTATAGCGCTTTTACTAGTCCCGCCTAGGGACCCCAAAGCGCTTTACACACCCAGTCATCCACCCATTCACACACACACTGGTGGAGGCAAGCTACAGTTGTAGCCACAGCTGCCCTGGGGCAGACTGATAGAAGCGAGGCTGCCATATCGCGCCATCGGCCCTTCTAGCCAACACCAGTAGGCCAGTAGGTTAAGTGTCTTGCCCAAGGACACAACGACCGAGACTGTCCGAGCTGGGGCTCAAACCGGCAACCTTCCGATTACAAGGCAAACTCCCAACTCTTCAGCCACTACCACCACCGTGTGTATGAAATTCTCTGTATAAAATGCTGTGTAGCTTTTACGTTAGATGTAAAGAGACACAAGGCTTCCTAAAAGTTATGCTTTGTCCTCAGAATATATTCCCAAAGTCTTGGAGATCATTAAGATGTTTTTTGGCAAATGGGAAATGAGCCATTGTGTTATTTTTGGTCAGCAGTGGTGTTTGCCTTTTAACTCTCCCATGGATGCCATTTTTTTCCAAGTCTCTTTCTTACAGTTGAATTGTGAACACTAATCTTTACTCCAGCCTGTAGTTCTTTAGATGAAATATACAATGACTATTAATTGCCTTTGGTCTGGAGCTCCTTGCAAGATCTTGTCACATGCAGTTAGGGAGGTCATGAGAAAGGAGTTGGATAAGCAGAGCTTGTTGATGATCCAAAGGCAGCTGGGACCAGAGCCACAAAGAACACCATTGGTAACACACATCATCAGCTGATATCTTGTAAGATCACAAAATCCCCCTGTTCAAGAAGCCACATGTACACACCCGTCTAAAGGTTGTTAGAGAACATTTAAACGATTCAGAGAGGTTTGGGGAGAAAGTGCAAACCAAAACTTTGCTCTTTTGCATCAACTCGGCCTGTGTGTTTGAAGGAAGAGAAATGATCCAAGGAATTACATCCCCACGGTCAAGCACGGGGATGGAAATATGCTTTGGAGCTGTTTTTCTGTGTCACAAGCAGATTTGACCCCACTGAAGAGAAAATGGATGGGGTGACGACCATAAAATCTTCAATGAGAACTTTTTCCCTCACCCAGAAATGAAGATGGGTTGTGGATGAGTCTTCCAGCATGACCATAACCTAAAACATACCACTAAGGCAACAAAGGAGTGGCTAAAGAACAAGCACATTAAGGTCAATGAGTGGCCTAGCCAGTCTTCAGACCTCAATCTTAAATCTGTGGAGGGAGCTGAAGCTTTGAGTTGCCAAGCAACAGCCAAAAAACAGATTTAGTGAGTTTGTGTAAGGGGCAGAGAGTTAAACTCCCTTTTGATATGTGTACAAACTGGTGACCAACTACAAGAAACGTCTTCTCTGTGCTTGCTAACAAGGCTTCTCCACCAAGTACGAAGCCATATTCTGCTTGTCGATCAAACACTTATTTTACTCAGTGACATGAAAATAAATTTTTACATGATGCATTTTTCTGGATTATTGGTTGATTTTCTCTCTACTAAAATGAAGCTACCAAATCTCACTTTAATCCCTTCTGATAGGACTTATTTTTCAATTGATTCTTCACTGCATTCATGTTACAACTACTGTTGGAACATGTTCCAAAGTTATTGTAATCACATCGCATTTTTCAGTACGGTAATACATTACTGTATTAAATTTAGTAACTACAGGTAGAGTTATGTTGTTACTTGCTTTACAAAGGTTCTTTAATTATCTGCAGGATTGCATTTTGTTTGGACTTTGTGTTCATACTTAATCACCAAAAGAAAGATGGTGTCGATGTTCTCATCAGGAATCAGTAGGATCAATAAAGCAGTAAGATTGAAAAGTTTTGATCCAAACAACTCTTCTTTCTCAGTATTATAAAAAAAAAAAACTCATCAAAAACGTTCTTCATGTCCTCTCCAGACCCATCACATTTGATTCAATTTGAACTTGTCAGTTCAAACGTGCTTACCCCTCCTTTCCTTCATACACACACACACACACACACACACACACACACACACACACGTAACAACACACGACAAGAACACAAGATAGAGAGGCATTGCCTTTAGTTCACGGTGGGGAGAAGAAAGCTGACATTTGAGTACAAGTATCTGTCCTGCTCAGACATGCAGTGACGCAGATGCACACTGTCCATTCCACTCAATTATCAACATACTTCTGTAAGACTTTCATCTGCTTTAAAGCCCGGACAAAGCAGCCGCTGTGAGCACACACATTGCTGTACAATTCTTCCTCTTTTCAGAAATGTCTCATCTTCACCAGAATTAGTGAATTCATCTCCAACTCTGAGCTCTTCTTGCTCGTATATCAGCGAGTCCTCGGAAACACACTCAGCCCAGATTTGCAAAATATGATCATCTTTCAATCTGAAAGACAAACACACTTGCCACTCGCATGTCACTGATTCTGGTCAGTAATGGATGGAGCAAAAATCATAAATATCTCACAGCTGATGAACATTTATTGTGAAACTGTTTTGAGATCAACGTTAATTGTTGCACATAATGACTCATCTGTTGTCTTGACAAGGCTAGAAGATGAAATCAGTAGACATGGAGAAGTTCAATAAAACCACGATTGCTTAAAGTGTTTCTGCCCAAATAAATAAATAAATAAAAAATATCTGTTGTGAGTCGGCTCATTTTTCGACTTATAAACAGGGGCATTTATTAAATAAACAAGTTAAATGTCATAGCAAGCAACTGGTAAACAACAAAAACACAACGTTATTAATGGAATGGGGCGCCTTCAGTGATATTGTTTTTCATATCAAATAAATAGTGATAGGCAGTTTCCATAAAATACCACAACAGGCAGTGATGAAAACAAAAAACAAATGCATTACAGGACAAAACAGAAGTCTCATTCACAGCTGTGTGATGTTAAAAAATAGGGATGGGTTTTAATAATCGATTCATCGATTAAAATCGATTCTGGCTTGGATAACGTGATATCGATTCATTAAAATCCTGAATCGATTTTTTTATATAAATGCATTTTGCCCAAAATTCCAGAATCTCAGGTGAAACATCACAAATTTTTGACAACCACCAAACATTTAAAACAGTAAATGAGAGCAGGTATGGCTTCTGCACAAAGACATAAACACAAAGCGCGGAGCCGCGGATCAGAATCAGTGAGATGTCGCCTTTCTCACCCGACGACACGGACACGGTCGGGGCTGAAAGCCGACAGCTCGCTGATTCTGATGTTTCGGCGGGTCCAAGCTTTGTGTTTACGCCCTTTTTGCGCTGATTCTAAAGCTGTTCGTTTTATCTCTCTCCAAACAATATTAACTGAACCAGCAGCAAAAGAAGATCCAAACTAAGCTTCACATAAACATCGTCATGGATTCCCTCTTACTTTTGCTGTTTTGCTTCCACCACGATAAAATCACACTTCATGCACAGCTCTCTTTCTCTTTCTCAGTGTACTTCAAGAACAGTTTCCTGTCTATCCCCAAAATCTGTTTTCTGCATTATTCGCTTGCTTGTTACGCACAAGACTACCATTGTTTACAGCGCTGTCGGCCGCTGGGTTTTTTTTCCTTTTACTTACTTCCGAAAAGAAAACCTAATTTCTGCCGTTCAACAGGCTTCTGAACAAATTTAAACTTTTTAAAATTATACAAAATGCAAAACGCTGTGTCTCTAATAAAACCGCTGTAACTTCAGAGGTAACATTCATAAGTTGATTAATGGTTTTCTTTCGTTTTTGATGTATTGCAGAATATCTTTATAAAATCCCAGGCCAGGAAAATCACCTTCATGTTTTTCTGTGTTTTATCTTCAGCTACTTTGATACAAAGGCATCTGCTGTGATGCTTACACCTTTGATAAAGTCTGGAAAGTGTCAGCTTCCTTTTTATAGATACAAAAATATGTAAATGTACTGATCTGAATTATAATATTTCTGACTGTCTGAGGCAAAATTTCCCAGACTCAAATCGAATTGAATCAAATTGAATTGAATCGTGGATCGAATCGATTCAGGACCTTGTAAATCAGAATCGAATCGATTCTAGAAATCAGTGACGATACCCAGCCCTAGTTAAAAACTGTAATAGTTTAGGTTTGACTTTATTGTTTACCACAGTTTATACCTGAGAGACATCAAGAGGTACTTTACTTTAGTGCCACACTCAGGTCAAATGTCTATTCTCATGAAGCATTAAGCTTTTTTCTCATCATGTGTCACCAACACATACATTCAACATGACAGAGGCCACCAACCCAGAGGTGAGAGGTTTTCTCTCTGCCACTTATTAATCCAAATGTTCCCTATTCAAAATGTACGGGGTCAGAAGGGCATAATATCCATATGGAAAAGGAACAGAAAAAAGGGTTTTCAAATTCACCTGTTTCCAAAGGTGACATATTTTTCACATGGGTATTTATTTTACATATCCACCACCTGAAACTATGGACAGGACTGAAGACTGAAATAGATCAGAGGGCTGTACACTAACAATTTTACTATATTCCCAAATGTAAAAGTAGCATTTTCTTTTCTTGGAAAAACAACATATAATCAAAGAGTGAAAGACATTATTTAGTTTCATGTGGACCTTTCACAAAACACAGTATGAGTGTGATGTCCATTTATGCTGACTTTAGAGGCACCTACCCTTCCTGTACTTATTTCATGGACTCTTGACAGCAGAAAACAAGGATTAAAAAATTCTCTTTCAGCAGTGGGGAACTGGGGGGGAAAAAAACAAAGCCTCTAATGTTTTTCATAGGAACTTTTTTTAAGCTTCACCAGTTCTGCTGATTTATTTTTCCATGTTTTAATATTCAGGAGCCTTTATTTTGTGGTTGTGTGTCATGAAAGTCACTAAGATGCAGTTTTCAGTACACTGTCAAACCTTTTGTTTTTTCTTTGTTTTGTTTTTGCTTGTCTTTTTTGTCTTTTTGTGAAATTCAATCAACCAAAATCTTTGACTTTGAACTTACAACCTGTCTACTTTTACAAGTTTAATTCTAAATGATGTACTTTGCTGGAAATTAGCTAATTAATTGGATAGACACAAGTTGGGTCAAACAAATTAATTCTAATTTATTTTTTGAACCACAGAGATATCAGCAGGTGTATTGTATTGTATCTTCCCCTGTGCCATCATTGCACAGTCAAGTGAAGCAGTACTGACGCTCTCTATTGTTCTTCTCTACTGCTGCTTTACTCCTATGTTTTAATTTGTTCTATCAAATGATTAAAACACAGGCCATCTAAATTTCACTACAAACCTATCGGTGCATGTATCTCTGCATGCTTGCTGTCACTTCCGGCAGCAGTAAAATAACTTTTATGCTGGTCGACAAAAATGTATTGAAAGTCATATTTCTCCACATCATGAAAGAACATGACCACGTTTGCGATGATATTGTGAATTTTGTTAAATTATTTCCTCCCTCAACCGTTCAGAGAGGTTGAATTTTGTTCCACAACCCAGCTCCTTCTTTTTGTATGATTTTGAGAGCTGCATCCTGATCTGGAGGTTTTGAGGTCTACTTTAGGAGTGCATGTATAAGGTCTTCTAGTTATTTTATCTTCAGGATCATTTTCATGCAAGCAACAGGTATCCAACAAGTTTAGTACATAAGCCATAAAGGGTGCAAAGGTTGTGTAATGTTAGAATCACGCCTAGTGTGTTAAATTAATTGCAAACATTAAAAAAAAAGCATACATAAAAGGGTTAGTCTTGAGAAGTCAAAGACTAAAACACAAGCAGTTCAACAACTTCAATAAATCTGTTCTCAAAAATCAAACTGCAAAGAATTTGGAAAGATTCATCGTCTATAGAAGGTAATATTAAAAATCCTGATCTTGATAAATCTGTGTATACAGGGGACAAGGACAAGGCAAAACTAATATTGAATGACTGTGATCTTCAGGCCTCGAGGTGACATTTCATTAAAAACAGTCACAGCAAATGTGTGGATAATTTCTTGTTGGAGGGGGGAAAGTTCTGCACACTGCTATCTGCAAATGATCACACACTGCACTGGTTCGTATTTTGGGACAGCCTTTGTCCACAAACAAGCAGAAATGTACTAAACTGTTTGTACATTAGAACAGAGGCACATCGTGTTCTGTTCAATTGACTACAATTTTAATTCATTTAAATAAAAAAGAAACTAGGAACAATAATGTTTACGAAACTGTAATTGAAATTGAATGTGCTAAAGCATAGGACCTAATGAAAAATACTTACAGTATAGAGTGTATGTATTATAAAATGCTAAGTATATCAATATTAATTATATCTTAGTTACCTCTTTGTTAATGTGGCCACAAAACACATACACATGTGCATGAAAACATTAAATCCACTGAAAAATGACACAAAACAATCAATGGCTGCAATAATTAAGGGACGGCTTTTGGAGGCATTTTCCGAATCCTACAGTTAAATGCTTTGGTTAGTGAGGGAGGATTTACAGTAACAATACAGGTGCACCCAACCCAATCAAGCTGCCAAGTGGCTGCCAATAAACCCAGCCTGGGCTCAGCTCCCCATTGATCAGCAGAACTGGTCGGGTCACTGTTTGAGTACGCCTCATTACTAGAGGTGGCCTTTCATATTAGCTTTTTTGTAATCAAAGAGAAAGCAGAGAAAGGGAGCCAATGGAACAGCAAGGGCATTTACAAAGCATTTTATTCCTTAGCTCTCACCATGTGACAACATCAACAAATATGTGTGATGAAATGCTGAAAGGCTTTTTTTTTTTTGCATTCATTCACTGTTTAAAAAGACACTAATAATTGACCCTTTTAGGGCTGTTTTTGTTAATAATTGTCTCTGTCAGGTTTCATCTCACCCTCATCATTTAACTGTTCCTTTGGACCCTCTTCACTTGCATCTTGGCATTGGCATCCCTTTATTCAAACATAATAACCCATTATACATCTCAAGCCAATCATTCCATTTCTACTTATCCATTTATCCATGAGAAAGACATTTCAAGACATAATCAATTTTTGCTGAATCAATAACTTGAAGAGATGAAATGGGGACTATATTCTCACTGAGCTGTCATTATGACAGTTTGCATTACTTGTCGCCATCATCTGCTGCTTGATGGTATCCAGTCAACAAGTACAAACATGCAGAAGTATAAGATGCACAGTTAGCACAGTGCTCTGCCATATCGGTCCGTCACACCCTGATTTTAATTACACACCACCTCGAATGTTACAGCTCAGTGGAGCTGAGTTCGCTGCTCCAGTAAGCACAAGGTACCCTTTTGCAGAATCAACATTCCTTGAAACCCAATAAAAAAAGTAATTTCAAATTATTTAATCATATCTACAAATGTTGACATTTGTCATTACAACTGCATTACCGTGGCAAATACAAAATGCATTTGCATTTCGCTCTCAATGAGCGATGTAGCGTTACAGCTGGAGCTTTAGCCTCCCATTTCATGTGTCATCCTGTAAAACAGCTGAGCTTTAATTGGAACCGAGTCAAACAGCTTTGAGTGTTGTATTTACTAATGCAGTGTCTCGATGAAAGATAATGGTTCGGGCAATGTGAGTTAATAAAGGCTGCAGATGTGTTAAAGCCTGTAGAATTTAAAAAAAAAATTAAAAAGAGCTACTATAAAAATAGGTGCTTCAAAAGAAACTCTCACTTTGTGGTAACAGGGCAGACACATAAAAGCTTCTTTCCTAATTGCAATAATGGGTTGCAATAGTTACAGTAGGGGGCATATTAGCTCATTGCTAATATGGTACACAAAATACAAACAAAACTGCTAAACCTGTAGTTTCTCTGTGAAATGATACAGCAGACCTGTTCAATGTAAATATAGGTATTATGTTGGATATACTAGAAGTTTTGGCTCACTGTTATCATTAGCACAGCTAATGAAATACGCTACAAAATGTTGTACCCACAGCCCTCTAAGTCTCTTTAGCAGCATTTTCCAGAAAAATCTGTCATATGATTTGGTGAAGAGATGATGTCCCTATAGGCTCCCAGAGTCATCATTAAGGATTAGACAGCCTGACAGATATGTCAATATTTGTAAGGCCATTCGATCGCAAGAGGTGTTCCCATTTATCCTGAAAGATGCTACATTAGCCCCATAAGACAAATCTTGAGTGACAGGTATTTATCACTGAAAGATGCAACTACTAATTCGTCAGACTGGATTTAGAGCAGTTTGATTACAAGTAACATGTTCCCTGAAAGCAGTCCTTGATGGCTTGTGGATTTCCATGCAACCCTTAGAATGTAATTGCTCTTGGGTCCTCATATAAATCATTTTTCTTGGCTCTGTAGTAGCAGAATTAACTCTTTGTCATTTTTGAGGCTGTATTCTACAGCAGTGTCGTGGTGGATGGCACTTCAATATGCCACGCTCAAACGTGTTCATGTATTTTGTCAACGTGCATATAAAAAGGTGGATAAAACATTGAAAGACCTCCTAAAAAGACTTTTTTGCTGCTTTTCTGATTACTTCTTTTCATCGGGGTCAGTTCACCAAATCAAAAAAAGAAAAGAAGAAGAAACATTTTTTCAGGTTACTCTTCGCAGTGCCTAACCATGCAGACACTCTTTCTTTTATTACACCCAGGTTTTAAGATGTTTACTGCTCAGATTTATGCTTCACCCTAGACTAATGGAGTTAAATGGAATTGTGTTTGTGGTGCTCAAAAAAATGATAGTAAAATTCAAACTGAGCATCAGTGTGCAAAAACACTGTCTGGGTTACACTGTTTAATCTAGAGACCTCGCTGTGAACTGCTTTATTTTAAACCATTTTCTTTTGAATAACATTGTCTGTTCGCTGCAAAGTCTGTCGATAGTGTCACAATAATAGGCCTGCACACTGTGCACATTCAAATTAGCTTTGAAGTAAGATTATTCTAGAGTTTAAAAGGTGCTTTTCTCCACCAGCTTTGAAATTAATTGCTGAAGCTCAGCTCATACTTGTGCAGCATTACATCATAATATTTTTCTTACATATACACCTAAATATGCAAAACTAATTACTGATTATTAGTAAGTTGCTAAAATAGATACATGCTATTTTTAAGAACAATAGCTAGGTGTGTCTGCTCATAATTTTTTTGAAAAAGTATCTCTGGCTGAAACTTTAACCCTTTAAAACCGGTCAGAACGGGCACGCTCTGTTTTGCGTAAGTATTTTTAAATCCCGGTAGCACTGCAACCACGTAAGCTAGCACAATAATTTTTTTTGCATATGAAACCGGAGGAGTTGTACTTACATCTTATGCCATCAGCTTGTCCTCGGTCAGGGTTTCCTTCCACATATAGCTTTGCAAAAAACTGCATAAAAAGCACTTGCAGCAACAAAAACATAATATTCCACAAACACGCTTTGCCGATCTGATCAGCTGTTCATAACACTTCCTACTGGAATAGATGTCAGAGGAACTTTCGCATGTCCGCCATTACCTGCCTGAAACCGGAAGTGACGTCATTTTCGCGGAAATGTAGTTTTTCACCATCAGGGGCTCATGAGCCTTTATTGGTGTTTTTAAAAGTTATCTTTGACTTTATGACTTTCTGTGTCGTTTCTGGGATGCTTAGAAGTCATATTGCACTGCTGGAAATAGTTTATTTTGATGCATATGCTGTTTTTTTGCAAATTTGCACTATAATATTTATTTTCGTTTTTCCTACAATATATAAAAATTGGTGTATTTCAAAAATAAAACTATGAAGACACTTAAAATAAATTTCCTGTGGCGGGAAACTATTTTGTGCAACTTTTTTGTATTTACAGTTTTGAGGGATAAGCCTCTTAAATTTCTCTAACTAGAAATATATGTTAAAAAAAACAAAAACGATTTTCAATTTTTTTGTAGTTTATTGCACTTTTTTGCAATTTATGTAATTACTATGCACTTAATGCATACATATTATTAAGATTTGGGCTATAAAGGTTGTATTGATGTATAGCAACTTGAAACGCTCCCAAAAAATGGCTCCACAGCATGTAAAAATATAATATAAGCTCTGGCGGACTTGGTTCTATGGTAGGTCTTAAAGGGTTAATGGCTTATTAACTTCATATCAGCATTACAGCTGGGTGTGATCAGAAAGGTGATTTACTGTGTTGTAAACACACCAAGTAGTGATGTCATCGTGTACCTGTACAACACTCCTGCGAGGTGAGAAGTAAACCACTGGAGATTTAACCTGACGCACCAGATGGTTTGTTTTTCAGAACCATCTGGCAAGTCGTCCTTTTAAAATGTTTGGAAACTTGCACTGGCACTTCCATACTTGACATGCAATTGAATGAATCATTTGTATTTTTTCACCATAAACCAATAATAATACTATGTAGTTAGCATGTCGTTAGATGAATCTGGCTGTTATTTGACAAAACATGCGGATAATGCCAAAGTTGGAGTCTCCTGGAATCATCTAGTCTTAAATATATATTTGCCTCACAATGTAAGAACAGCAACAATAAGAATAACAAAAGCAAGTTTTTCACATCTTAGAGAGAACAATTGGAGTTGCAAAGTGGGTGGAGGTACTCCAGCTTCAACCCCATTTTACCACAGAAAATGTTACATGACTCACAGTGGGTGCGTTTTGGAATAAATGAACAAACTTCGCTAGCTGAATCAAAGTCCTTGAGGAAGCAAGACTTACCACTGGGCAGCTATTTTGAATCTAAGTAGTTTATTTCAATGGTCACTAGGACAAAAAAGGGAAAAAAAGAAAATGCATGAACAAACTCACCAGTCCATCTAATAAAATACACTTTACTTTACTGAGCACTCAAAGTGCTTTCAGCTACACATGACATTTTAACCACACATTCATGCTGTGCTTTGATTCTGTACACTTCATCAAATTGATTTCCCTTATATCCACGGGTAATTTATAATCCACAATTAACCTAACATGCATGTGTTTGGACTGTGGGTGGAAATCAAAGTACCTAGAATAAATCCACACAGGCACACGGAGATGCATACAAACTTTGAAACAGGAGGCCCCTGTTGGGATTTTAACCAAGAACTTTCTGACAATGAGCCAACAGTGCTAAAGAGTGCATTATCATCTTGCCCTCAAATTTATATTTCTGACACCATCTTTGCTGTAACAGAAAAAGTTCATCTCAGGATTCTTCGAATGCGATGTCTTTGTCTGAATCATCTGTAAATCAGAATCAGAATACTTTATTAATCCCTAAGGAAATTATGTGGTTACGGTTGCTCCAAGGCAATAAGAAGAGTAACAGACTGAACTAAATTAAATAATAAAATGGATTACAAAGTTACAAAATGTAAGAAATAGCTTTAATATATACAAATAGCTCAATTGTAAAAATCCAGAACATTACAGAGATTAAAAATATATGATTGACATTTTACGCTAAACTGTAAAACTTAACAATTTTCACTGTAGAGGATGTCCAAAATGGTGCAACTACTGCACTGTGTACTGTGCATTATATGGAAGAGTTGTACAGGGAGATGGCCACAGACAGGAATGATTTCCTGTGTCGTTCAGTGGTGCATTTGGGTAACCTCAGTCTCTCACTGAACGTGCTCCTGTGACTGACCAGCATGTCATGAAATATGTGGGAGGTATTATCCAGCATCCTTTTTTTAGACAACATCCACCTCTTGACACCTTAAGGGAGTCCAGCTCCATCTCCACAACATTACTGCCCTTGCAGATCAGTTTATAAAGTCTGTTGGCATCTGCAACCCTCAACCTGCTACCCCAGCATGCAACAGCATAGAGCATGGCACTGGCTACAACAGAGTCATAGAAAATCCTGAGCATTGTTAAAAGACCTCAGCAGCCTCAGAAAATAGAGATGACTCTGGCTCTTTCAGAGCTCAGTTTATTAATAATGTGTATTTCGAGGCATATATAGTTTTCCATAATGTCCACATCGACCCCCTGGATTGAAACGGGTCACAGGTTTCCTGAAGTCCACGGTCAGTTCTTTGGTCTTTGTCACGTTGAGCTGCTGATGATTCTGCTCGCACAACGAGTCATAGGAGTCACCCACAGCGTGGTACTCCACCTCATCACCCTCAGGCATCCAACCACCGCAGAGTTATCAGAAAACTTCTGAAGATGGCAGGTCTCTGTGCAGTGGCTGAAGTCTGTGGTGCAGAGGGTGAAAAGGAAAGAGGAGAGGATGGTCCCTTGTGGTGCCACAGTGTTGCTGATCACCTTGTCAGACACACAATGTTGAAGATGCACAATCCAGGACACAAGAGAGGTATCCACCTGCATCATTATCAGACTTAAAAGTTCAAGTTCCAATTTCAGATTTTGCTACACAAAAGCAAAAATAATACAATGCTGAGGAGACTAATTATATATAATGCACTTAAAAAGATTCATTTTTGAAGTTGAGCAACTACAGCATGTGTTGTCAAGTGCAAGAACAAATGACCTACAAAGTCCTGCTATAAAAGAAAATGTGTAGAAAATGAAAGGTGGCACAGTGGTACAGCGGTTACAGCAAGTTCAAATCCAGTCTGGGGCTCTTCTGAGAGGAGTTTGCATTTCCTCATGTGTGTGTGGATTCTGGGTATTCTGGCTTCCTCCCACAATCCAGAGACATGCGTGGGGGTTAGGTTAATTGCCAATTCTAAATTGATCGTGGGTGTTAATGCGATTGTGAATGGTTGTCTGTCTCTATATGTCTTAACCCTGGAGCAGATTGGCAGCCTGTCCAGGGCGTACCCCACCTCTTGACCCATGACAGCTAAAATAGTCTCCAGACCCTCTGTGACGCTGAACTGTATAAGTGGAAGAGAATGGATGGATGGATATTTGACAATATAATAACTAACCAACCTTTTTACCAATACCATCTTAATTAAAATTCACATATATTGTATTATGCAGTACATAAAATATTTTACAAAATATAAAATGTATTTCCCTCACACTTGATTTTTTTTTCTTTGCCTCATTTTGACTTGCTTTTGGAAACTGTCTATTCTTCCCTCTGACACGAACCTTTTTTTTTTTTTTACTGCACTGTTTAAACAGAAAAGCAGTCAAACAGAATCACCAGTGACTGAAGCATTTCTCCTGGTGGGCTTATTCTTTATCAGGATAACTCAGGTTATACAACATGGCAGGGGCCAGTGGCAGGCCCTCTGTCTTTATACACAGTGTAAACCCCCGTCTTAAGGGGTTGTTGTTGATTCCAGAACTGACAGGCATGAAAGAAAGGATTTAGATGTTGACCCAAACATCTCTCCACCTGACTTTGAAGCCTGTGAGTAAGGCCCAGTATCACACAATCCCACCACATTGCTTTCTTCTGTAAAGCTTCCAGCACAGCTCCCAGTCAAAGATGTACCTGCAGGTTCCAATGTAACATTTCCCTCTGCTCATCTACTTTTGTTACATTCCCTGTGTGGCTCAGTGGTGCAGTGGCTGATGAGATAAACAGTCCAAATACTGCCCAGACACACAGACCATTAAATGTCCCCCAACGGATACCTCACCATGAAAGTCGAGCACCAGTAAGGAAACATCTATGTTGCTGCTTGGCCAAATCAACACCTCAATTAGGCAAAAAACAATGACTGCTAGCTGAGGCTACAACTGGCCTGAGGAGATGTTCCCACCCACACAGCAGTGTTATCTACCACACTACAGACATGCATGCATGGCCTGGAGCTTCGCAGACAAGACACACAGTTGGCATTGGAAGTTCTTGTTTAATTATAGCTCTTCACAGTAATGCTGCACATTACCTTAATGTTTCCTCATTAATGGCTGTCATAAAGCATCCCATGGCTTCTCTTGTAACCCATATTTTCAGTTTGTTGATTTTATTAGTCAAACACAAGGCACAATGGCTTGTAAGTAATGATGTGAAATGATAGCTGCAGGGTATTTGCTGAATTAAAGCCACCGAGTTGGCAGGGCAGAAAGTGAAACACCTTGACATCTGGGTAGTGTGTGTGCAGTTCAGTATCTTCTCTCTTTTTTCCACACATGATAATGTGAGGCTCAGCCACAGAAAGAGCGGACTACACTTCCAAAGTCCCCTGCCAGAAACACAAACAAGAGTCACTGATCTTGTCAAGACCTCTAAATTATCAGCGCTGCTTCTTCTGCATTGATCTCTCTTTGACAAAAGAGCTGACGCCACAGTATGTGACACAGAAATGTTTCTTTTTTTGCTTGTCCTTCACAAATGAATATTACAAGGATCTCACAGTAAAACGATTATTTCACCAAACTAGTTTCTCGATGTCTCTTTGTAGAGGTCTAATTGTTAAGTCTGCACGATATGGTGTGGCATATCACTTCACTAACTGCGAAGACATGCATCCTCTCAGTAATAAGCTCAAGACGGCATATTTTTGTAGGAATGCTTTAAATGAGACAGTCGTAAACAGAACAACACATTTTAAAGAAAAGGAGCAAAAACTGTGATTTTCAAGAGGATTTGCTTTATTCATTTAACTCAAGCCTTCATTCATTGCCAACGCTCCTTTTCCATCGCTTTCACATAGTAAAGGGTTTCTCCAGTTTCAGCCTTGTCTTCAAGGGGGTTGTAAAAAGATGTCAAAATATCATCTCCTGCAGGAAGTGTGCAAAGCTGCCTGTGCAGGCATTCTGTCAGCTCCCGAGACAGCACAGTCGCTCTCCCTGACTCCTACTTTTTTCATCTTATCCCAGAAACAGGAGAAGGCTCCACTGACAAGTAAGTAAGTAAATAAGCCAATTTTGCCTTGCTTTCTAGTTGTCCCTCCAACTGTGTCCCTCTGGCTGATCCGGTTTAGCATCTGCCAACAACAAAGAGATTTGCGAAAATGGAGCACAGTGCAGATACAGGAGAAAAATTACTTTGTCACCACGGTGCATCACCCTGAGCATCCAGAGGGACAGACTACCGAGACATATTGTAGCAGAGCCCGAGGCTACGGCCTCCACTCAATGGGTCCGTTTGGCCTAGCCTGCTTGACATGGAGATATAATCTGCATCCCGGAGAGACACAGGGGAGCAAGCAAATTTTCTTTTCCCAACAAGCATCAAACAAACATCTTTGAATGCATGAGTTCCACTTGGACTCCCACTGCACTGAGGCGATAATGTGACCAAGGACAGATATCGAGAAAAGATAACAATGTAAGAGAAAATAAAAAATAAATAAAATAGAAAAATAAAAAAATAAAAACAGGAAATGCTAAAAGTGAATCTCCACACTGAGGAATTCTATAAATATAGAAAGTACAGAGATGAGGAAAGAAGCATAGAGGATGGGACTGAGTGAGTTTGAAGTCGTGTAGAATCCCCTTTCTCCAGCTTGCGTGTCCTCAAAGCACACGCAGACGCACACGAAGGGACAGAGTAGAGGTCACAAACTCAAGCCTGAAGGCAGCAGCATTTCTTAACAATTAAAGTCCCAGTGCATGAAAGAGTGAAAATTAGAGAGAAGAAAAGAAAGGAAGGGAAAGTGAGGCACAAAAGCAGCATGAGGAGGAAGCAGTTACGTAACTAAAAGGCCTGTCCAATTCCTACTCCACAGGGACATGTCCCTGTATAGAAGCTGGAAAGGATGGGAAATGGAAGCAGAGAGAGATGGAGAAAAGGGGCTGAATGGAGAAGGTGGATGTAGTGATGATGTATAAGTATCCAAGAACTGGACTTTACAGTACTGGCATCACAGTAAATTACTGTTTACGATGCCATCGGAGTTTATTCAGGCAGACAAGTGTTTCCAGAGGGAAGACAACAGACCCACACGCAGTACGTTCTCACTGCGGTTAGGCAGCCTCTGACAGGCTCCAACACTTCTCCTTGGCCTGTCTAATCACTTGTTATCTTGACACTTCAATGAACTCGGAGATGATACCACTCCTCGATATTCACTGATGAGAAGCCCTTATTCAAAGTAGCAGGTCATCCAATTAAAGAGAGCCGAGACAAGGTCACCAGCACCTGTACATACAGAATGAAGACCAGTGCATGGCATGTCAGTTCCTTTGTGAGTTTTACAAAAGAGCAACATGAAACTTCAAAGTTATTTTGAAACTGGAAACCATACTAGAATAGTAATTCCAGTGACGTTCAGAGCCTTTGATGTATTTTTTCTTTTATTTATTTTTTTTCCCTTTTTTCCTGTTTCAATGTAATGAGTAGATGGAAAATATACTGGCATGATTCAAAATTCCCCTGTGGTGCTGATACCTTCCCTTCAAGAAAAGACAAGAATAAATAAATATAAAATGACTGACAGGACAATCCCACCCCACACCACCACTGTCTCTCCTAACACATGTGGAAAGAAAGCCAAAAACAGGAATTTTATCAAAATGTTGCTGCTTTAAACACATCAGATATTCTCAAGCGGTTTCCTATTTGAAGAAACAGAAGATATATTTTGTACGCTCAGTAATTATGTTGAGAGATTGCATAACAAACCTTAAAGGATCATTACAAAAAACAGCCAAGGAAGTCAGCAACTCAATAATAAGATTTACTGACAAACAAATCAATGTAGCTGAGGTCTTGACAGAAAGTGAGTGTCTTTTCTAATTATTTCTGAAAATATGTTTCCCATCTTTCTTCTTGTCACTATTCAGGCTAATATCCATACAATACCGTGCACAAGTCTTAAACCATTCCTCATTTCTTTATATATTTGCTTTAAAGGAGCCAGACTTTCTTCTGATTTTTATTGTGGTCTTAGACCAGTTTTAGATTCTCTGAAGGTCTTTAAATTATTCAGAAAAAAATGTAGCTAACTCAAGAGATGAACCAATGTTGCTCCTACACATAGCAAGGAACCTATGTTACTAACAACTTGTCACAAAACACATCTTTTTAAGAAGTTAAATTTCTGAAAGATTACAGTTTGACAGGCACAAAATAATATTTTTCTACCAAGGTGATTCCCTAAGAGCCGTTTCCTGGAAACTTGGCAAACCTCAGCAGGGTGTGCTGTGTGTCCCTCAAGAATGTGGACAAGTGGAGGACAAAAGAAGAGCTATTTACAACATATGAACTGTATTTGGAAGTCACGTCCTTATAAAAGTAGGGGGGGGGGGAATCCAGCAAAGATCAGTCACAAGACCTGAGAGATGCACCTGACCCTTTAGTAACCAGTAGATGGATCAACTGAAGGGTCATCAGGAAATGTCTCAGCCATTCTTAATGAAAAGAAACAGAAACAGCTGAGGTGGACTATACTGGCATAAGCAGAGTGGAGGCTCTATCATGATTTGGGGTGGCATTGCAGCCAGTTCTGTTGGGGATCTTGTCAAAAATTGATGGAATTATGAATCCAGCAAAGTACAGTCAGATTTTGATTCACATGCATTAGCATATGACTGATAGCAACTTCATTTTTTATGATCCAAAACACACTGCCAGTGCAGTAAAAAGCATACCTGAATAGAAAAACATACAGTGGAACACTATCAGTCATGGATTGGCCTCCCCAGAGCTCAGACCTCAACATTGGGAGGGATTGTGGGATCATTTTGGTAGAGGAAAGGACAAAAGGCAGCCAACATCCAATAAAGAGTCTCGAAGATAATGTTTAATACCAAATAAGCTTGTATTGTAAAATTCTGGTTTTGCCTTACATAGTGTAATTCCATGTATGTTTGCATGTTTTGATAAATCACTGCATCCATTTCCCATTTTCCTAGCAAAATATAAAGAAATTAGGCTTACAGTATTATTCAGATGTAACCTAGTAAATTACAACTGCCCAATGTACTTTGATGGCTTCTTGAAGAATTGAGAATTAAACAAATGTCTTCATGTAATAATTTATTAACATTGCAAAGTGGTTTTAAATTGCAGGGAGTGATGAAAGCAAATGATATACTATACAGCCTGGCAAGCTTGGTCTCTGTTGAGTGACCTATTCTTGACTCTTATTTTTCTAGCCAAATTACACTGTTGGAGAGCAGAGCTGTTTGCAGCTAATGCATTCACAACCCGTAGGTGTGAAAAGTGTAGAAAAAGTTGTTCAAAACAAGTGAATAAATGGAGAGATATCTGTGTGGAACTGAGGACACAAAGTCAGAGGAAAGTAAGCATCTTACAATTCATCTATATAACATTAATTTTTAATGACGCAGACAGCATCCTTCACACATACCAAATCGCCCAATACTCAGCTCTGAAGTATCCAATCATTATCACTTACATGTTGCAAGCAGTCTGTCAGTCAGAAGATTTTGCCAGACAAAATTGTAGAGACCAAAACTATAAAACCCAAACTAGATGATGCTGCCGTGCTCTGGAGAATTGTACAAAACAGATGTGTCCGCAGTCTGCAATTCTGTTGAGAATATTTGTGTGAGAAAAGCAGACCACAGAAATGAAAAGGATTCACTGAAATTAAATCAAAGTAAAGTGCATTTTCCAGGATCCTGACAATGATGAGGAGTCACTGCAGAAAACAATACAAACTCCCTGCTCGGCCTTATAATCTAGTGCTTGTGAAGACAAGCAGAACTTTATCTATACCCAAATCCAATTAAAGTGGAAACAGGATTGGGGCCCAAGACACAATTGTATCTACAGATTCAATCTGCTCTGCTTTTCAGAACAACAGTGGATTATTACTTTATTTGATTGCAACAATTATTGTAACAATCGGCTTTCCACCTGCCAGACATTTTGACTGTCAGTGTAATTTTCTGCACCCTATTTGAAGACGGAACACAAATCCTGGCAGAAATATTCCCTCTCTCGTATAATCACAGTTCTCCAAGTGGCCAGTCAGGGAAAAAAAAAGTAAAAATAGCCATGCTGAGACCGTGCTACTTGTGTTTGGTCAACAAGTCCCAAGACTAGTCTGGACTGCTGCACGCTCAAATACAAACACAGCCTTCCACCGGTCCCAGGAAAGGACACCCGTGCACCAGGAAGGCAACAAGACTCATGAATCATAAAGAAACACACACACACACTGCTAACTCCCATTCATTACAGCAGTACCCAAGGGGTCCTCCTACCGCCCATACATCTTCTTAATGTCAGTGCCACAGGCTCTCCTGCATTCCACAGTCTCAACCTGCTGGTCCAAACAAGAAGTAGTGGCGATAAAAGCGAATAAACAGCAGACTGGGAAAGGCCAAGGCCGAGGCTGAGGCTGTTGATAAAAACAATAACTTATTGATATACAACATATTCTCATTTTAAAAAAAAGACCCTGTAGTCTATGTGCATTCTAAGCGACCATGCACTCCATAACGTCTGGACCGATTCCACAGTGAGGAAGCTGAAATACAGACCACCAGAAACACATTAAATGCCTGTACTGAAATCAGTGCATTGCAGGAATACATTTTTCCATAGGATTAATCGATCCCACTCGCAAAATGGCTTTTGTTTGTATTTATGTTAAAGCAGACACTGAGGCAACAACTCAGAGATTTCTTTTTCCTCAAGCCGTTATGTAAACAAATCGACATATAACACAGCTATCTATAACAATGTATTACAAATTTACCAGATGAGCAAATCATGGAGTATTATTGAACTGAACCCTTTATTGCCATTATTCCTGCATCCATAGTCAACAATGAAATGCTGTTTCTCAAAGACTGAAAAACAGCAGTATATCCAATTGATAATACACAATGTACACAATGCAAGATGAATATTCACATAGTGAACAGGGTTGTGTATTTGAAATGGAGATGGGTAGTCTAATTATGCACAAAGTTTACAATGCAGTGTGCAAAGTGGTATAGGTGGAGAAGTTGGGTGATCGTGTAGGTGACAGTTGGTGTGTGTGCATCACAAAGTCTACATAGTTGTAGGGATATAGGATGGTTCAGGAGGATGGGTAAGGGGTAAAAGCGTTCATCCTAAGGTGTGAAGCTGTTGAGAAATCTCAATGTCTTGATTCAGATGCTCCCTGATGTTGGGAGGGGGAATAACGACTGGGAATGGTGAGAAGGGGTCTGGATGAAGATGGAGCTTCTTTAGATCTGCAGCATAGAGAGGGAAATAGCACTAATAATCTGTTTTCAGAAGTCTTTACTGGGTTTTCTTTATACATCGTACAGCTTTGAAACCACACTCCATCCATTCATTCTACTTTTTCACCAAACACTTATAGACTGGTTGGGCAAACTCCCACACACCCTTGAATATCCTCAAGAGGATGAAAAGAGTCCAATGTTCCACAACCAGGACAAAAACGGCATTGTTCCTTCTGAATTCAAGGGTGGTACTGCTGCACTTTCTTCACAATTGCCATGGTGAAGTCAAGTTGTCTGATACACAGCATATATGTTCAATGTCAAATTGAACATTTAAAAATTGTTCTTATGCAAAAATTAAAAAAAAAAGAAAAAAAAAAAAGGACTCAGTAGCATTTAATCTTTAAAATGTATGTCATAAAATAAAGATCAAAATATTTGCAGAGGTAGAAAGCCAACCAGCAACAGCCCAGGAGTCATCAAGCATTACAAGGTGCCTTAGGTGCTCCATCTTATTGGCAGTTGTAATCAGAATTAAATTCGTGTCATTCTTTAAGGGGACATGTAAACCTATAAATTATATTTTCCAGCACTGACACAGAAAATGTCAACCCTATAAACACCTCGATGAAATAAATGAGCACAACAAAGAAGCAATCAATGGCTCATCAGCAGCACCGCCTGTGGTTCGCCAATATGTACTATGACTGGTGTAAGTTGGGGCAACAAGAATACTTTCTTCATAACTCAGCAACACACATGCCCAGTGGTGTTTGGCACAGAGCACAACGTTAATAAGACTGATCCATTTTATTCTGCACTACTGAAATATGCTCATGCCTACTGGTCATAATCGTGTAATCACTACATCGCAGAAGTGTGCTGTGCTTTCAGGGAAATTATTTACATTTCAGAATATTTTACTCACATTTGGAGGAATAGACAGAAACCGTGTGACATCCTTGCACCAAAAGCCAAAATATCTTTGGCAGCGAATATAATATAATCAGATGCATTTTTAAACTAATGCATATGGCAATAAATATTTATTGTTATTCACTACTGCAATTCTAATTTATCCCAGTCCAAAGGCGATGGCTGGATTCACCTGTTGGAAGCCCCATACTGACTACAAAATCTCATCCTTAGTGCTTTGTGTAAATACGAAGACATAGACTCAAGCTTTAAGTTTATTCCACAGTTATTGTGATAAAATAATACTAGTGCCAAGTTTGTAAATAAAATTTATATTTGGGTTGAATGTAAATTTTGATACAAGACAAAGCCATAAGGCTTGGCAGTAGTTAATAGCTTGTCCCACTCAGTATTTTACATTATGAGCTCAAATTTCTACAACCAAATCATCACCTTGAGTTTGATTATGAGGTTCACAGGGGTAATTGCACACATTTAGTTGGCAATAAAGTCCTGTAACAACAGTTGATTCGATGGATTTTTATACAATTAAATTTCACCTTCTTAAATGTTTTTTTAAACCGGAAGAGTTTAAACTCTTCTTTAAGTTTAAACAAGCAACTCGTTTTCAACACCGCTAGCAGTCCTTTCAGTTAAACTGTATAAATGGACTACAATGCAAACATCTACCAGAGAAATGAGACAAACAGTAACCATTTGTTATTTAACAGTTGATGGATGAACCCTGTCAAAGCAGGGTCATCAAAAAGAAACTGCATTCATTTATAGTAAAACAACAGTAAGCTTTCTCAATAAAACAGACTACTTATTAGAATAAGCTGAAGGGTAATATAAATTAGCTTTATTTTTGTTTAACTAACTTACACAATGACAGACAAGTTTATCTTACTGCTCTATTATTCAAGGCGTCTCCAGGGCATCGAACAAGACCAGTTGCTGGGATCATTACTCTCAGCAACTTGCTTTTTGCACACTGCATGATAGAGATTAACTAAAAACATTTTGTGATTGAAATTAAGTTGTTGCTTCTGCCAAACAGTCAGTAGGTAGGTTAATTATTTAAATGCAATTATCTTTGGGGTGCTAAGCTTAAATTTATATCTGGTACAAACTTACATTTTCAGTGTACTGTACAGGGTCCTGGGAAGAACGCCGTGAACTTCGCTGATGCTCCATCTTGCCATTTTAAAACTTTTTAAACTGTGCCCGATGGAGCAGTTTTGAACCAGAAATGGGTCTTTTGACTGATTATGGGTCACAAACATTTTGCCCAGCCATACTCACCCATTGCTAATAAAGCTGCAACTGCAGCTTATTCTTGGGTAACAAATCTAATTCAGTCCACTTTGTGTTCTCAGTCTAGTAGAGTAAGTAAGAAATCCAATTATAAACAGATTTTTATGTTTTGTTTTTTTGCCTGGAACTGTGTAATCATCTCAACTTGAAAACAGGTGTGAGAATTAAATTACCTGGTTATTTTACTTTAGCCAATACCATAACAAGTTCTCCTTTTTCACAAAAGCGTATGGGGCAGCAGATGTAAACAAGGACAATGCCACCTCACCACAGCAAAGTCCCCAGAGATGCTGCAAGATCTACAAACCTCATCCTCAACAGTAGTGTACAAGCACATGAATAAAAAACAAAAATCAGTTCGGATGCCTTAAAAGCCCCAATGTCTTTGTGTTTGGTAGACTAAACAGAATATAGCATTACTGTCTACATTTGACACCATCTGACGCTACATCCAAGTTGTGTTGCTCTGAAAATACTCTGAATGTACTGCAACATCCAGAAAAGCACTAATAACTGAAATGAAAAGGAATAGAGGTTTAAAAAAAAAAAAAAAAAAAAAAAAAGCTATCTGGAAAGAAATGGAGTGGTCTGGTTATATAAACCTCCATGTCTCCAAGCATGTTTCCCCTCCAAGTAAAACTTACCTTTCCTTACCATTTCAAGACAGCTCGAATCCATTTCAACACACTACAGGCAACAGAAACGATCAACAGAAACCAGATGTTATCACAAGAAAAATGGGAAGGTGCAGCCTCACTGATGTTCTGCTTTAATAGAACATGAAAGTGAAGTTTGCAGGGAATCTGTTGCACATCTGAGCAAAACCTTTAGAGATGGAGGGCATTGTGCACCAGCTCTCGCATAAATCCCCTGAATGCACACTGGGGGCGGGGGCGCACATGTTATTGATGTTTACTTTTAAAAAAAAAAAAAAAAAAAAAAAAACGAGAAAAATGGGAGGGGCAGAGGTTCAGCCCAGGATCAGGTGTTCCAAGCACCATTATTTTGCATTAATTATGCGCATCACTTAACAGGAATACACTTTTTTTTTTTTCAAACGTGATTACAAATATCTTTATTCCAACTGATAATTATCACAAATAAACAAAACTACAGAATCTGTGAAACACACAGTGGACACACAAATGTGTCTCTACTTAACACAAAACAGAACGTAGTACATTTCCCATTAGGCCCACACTGTACATGTGTCTATGTGCTTATGTTTGCAAGTATGTATGTGAGAGTCGGAGGAGGAAAAAAAAAAAGAAAGAGTGGGAAAGCAAATGGTCTTATCTGGCATGTGCAGGTCCAGCCCTGCCATTCTAAGTGCACGTCAGAGGGTGAAAAGGAGTGCTTGCTACTTTGCTGGTTTTCTGCTTAAAAGCAGCTACCACCTCCACAAGACCACAGTATACACATAAACAGGTGGCTTACTTAAGACAGACACTGTGGTGATTTATTCTTTTGTGCCTTACTGACCCACTCTCTCCTCTGACTTCACATAATAACAAAAAAAAAAAAAGAAAGAAAAGAAAATCCTTTTTTATATGATCATGACAAAAGGACAAAGAGTACCAAAAGATCATTTTGACGTAGCTGATTGGTAAGCAAAAACTACAACACAGTGACAGCCTTTTTTTGTACAGAAAATGAAAGATTTGCAAGGACAAACAAAACTAGAACACTTGTCAAAGGTTCCTAGTGGTTAGCCGCCAGTTTCCTTATGTTCAGGATCAACCTCTTGCTATACTCTTTATGATCAACAGGCTTTACATCCATCACGGTAGCTTTAATCCTCGATTCATCCTGTCAGAAAGAAAATGACATTCATATGAGAAATGGCATACAAAATCAAGTTCGATACATACATACATACATATGTATGTATGATATCTATCTATACAACAAAGACAGACAGATATCGATATATATCTGTCTCTATCGATATAGATAGATATATCTCCAAATGGCTGTATAAATATATAGAGCCATTTGGACTTTGGCATTTATCCCATGGTAAATGCTTTCAACAAGATTTTGCTAACGACTAAAAATCATTATGTAATATAATTAATTACCAATGAAAGACAGAGTCGAACATTTAAAGCCTTAGACATCTCCATAGCTGTCTAGACAGAGGAAGGCCGTTCTACCAGGGCTATTACTCTCTGCATTTAAACAGTGGTTACACTCCTTTTGTCTCCGCTGATTGTCTGTTGCTTAAGTGGGTGGCAAGAAACCATTTTTCTTTGGATATGAACCCAAGTCTTTAAGAAAAAAGAAATCATCAATAGATCTTAATGCTTGGTTTTTTGTAAGTGAAATATGCAGACAAATATGAAGCGACCTCAAACTGCGCAAATTTAATCATATGAATGGAAATTGATGTTAGAATCAGGGCAGAAGACCTAGGGGAGCCCTGCACGGTGCACATTTTAGCACAGGAAGGCCAAATTTCACAAATGCTAAAAGCAACAAGTTCAGATATAAATATGGGTGTTTTATTTAATTTTCAAAATGAAGGCTAATGAAGTCATGTACTGTATAGAGATTACTATAGGAGAACAAGTGCACTGCTCACCTATAACCCCAGTAAACGCTTTCCTAGAAAGACTTCAATCCTATTTATTACAACATTATGCTGTTTTTTGTCCCTATAAGAGTCACGTAGTCTCACGTAGTGCAAGGCTGGGCAATTCATTTGCTTTACTCCAGGGCTACTTTGTGATTGGCAAGTTTTTACTATGTGCATGCAGTGTCCCTCAGGTGACAGACTGAACTTCAACTACCAACAGGTGACATCATGGTAGATATGTCCTTTTATATACAGTCTGTTTATCCTGGCACAGTGTTATACCAGTAGTTCCTTCCAGACTGGAAAACTGGATGAGTGCAACTCATCTGTGGTGGTGGAGTAAAAAGCCTGCTGTGCTCAGAACAATCAGTGTCAGAAACTACTTTGCTCCTCTCTAAAATCACACCCCTCACCTTGCACTAAAGCCCCAAAGTGTGTGATTAGAGATCGCCACATCCCATCAGACAGAACTCATGAGGGCAAAATAAGGGAGATATCCCTTCAAATCCAGCTATTTCTATTTAAAACTGGAATAGTAGTGATCAATGCGGGAGAAAAGCTACAATAAAAACTCTAGAGCTACTTGGTTCCAGGCAAGTAAAAGGTCAAGTACTGACTTGAAATATTTATGAGGTCAAATAAACAATTGATCAAAGTATTTAATCTACAGATTTACATTAAATTAAATTATGCATAACACTATTTTTGCATGATAAATATAATTAAGAAGTTTCACCAATTAATCATAGTATTACACAGCCCCCATATTGCTCTTAAAAGGACAATAATATTATTTATTTAAGACCTTATGCATATAAATGTAGTTCAATGAGATTAATAATGGCAACCTCAGGTTTTGACTTTGACACCAGCAACATCCCACAACCCTGTCTTTGTTTTTTATTTTAGTATGAGCTTCATTCTAATTTGAGTCCGTTCGCATCGTTAATTCCAAACATCTCCTTCAAACTCTGTTTTAACTGTACAACCATTAAATAGTGTGACAATCAGAGAAGGCGCTCTACTTTGTTGTACATATACATTACAAAAAAAATAATTTTGTACCAGTTAAAAAAATAAAAATAAAAGGAGAAAGATGTAATAAAAAATAGCAATAAAATGGAAAAGGATCACATTTTCCTACAGTATGACATGAAACTTTTCATTTTCTTTACCAGCATTATAAAATACAAAGGATATGATGGCAACGATACTTAATAAGTCAATAATTACTGAAATAATCCAATAATTATCTAAATTGCCAGTGCTTAATTACCTTCTTAGGTTTAATTTGAATAATTGCACTGCACTGCATCTGTGTATTTGGCTAAAAATGTGATGGATTCTATTCTAACATGTGATTATAGCTAGACTGACCTTTAAATGTGCTGATGGTGTGTTTCACTGTCTTACTGGCATTACAGAAGGTAATTTTATTACACTCCTTACAGGGGAACTTCATTCGGTTAAAACGAAGAGTGTAATTCCCTGAAATATTCTGATGATGCTCTTTAGAGGGGTCCGGTCAATATGCAAGTCACACTGTGTTACAGCGGACTGTTATCAACTGTTAAGAACCTGCTTTGTCCCACACCAAGCCTATAAATCAAAGTACACAACAATGTGCGAGAGCATGACACAATGGCTGGATTGTAGCGCTGAGAAGTAGAAAATAAACTCAAAGAGGGGTTGCAGGTGTCTCTGTTGAAGGAATATGGGGTGTGGAGACAGAAGCCAATACATGCTTGTAGCAGTGCCATTGGCAGTTAGGATGCTGAGCTGAATGTGACAGACACAGTGGCCCTTTTTTGTGTGTTGAAGGCGGATGCAGTCTCTGGCTTGGCTCCAGACTTCCTGCTCAGAGTCCCAGCCCAATCAATTCTTTTATGTGCTTCCCTCAAAACAAACCTCTATCTGTGTGGCCTACAGGAAATACTGACCGCAGCTAATCTGTGCGTGCATCCTTCACAAAGCCACTGAAAATGAGCAGCATCCCAGGACAAACACTCTGACGGCTTTTTTTTTTAAGACTCAGTTCATCCAGTCAAAATGGGAGAACTCTCCCATGTTAAAAAGAAGAACAACAAAAACAAGCAGAACCTCTTATGTTCCCGCTGTGAAGTTTCAGTAGTTCAGGGACGCAGAGACACGGCCTCATTTTTCTCGAGATTTCTTTTTTTTCCCCTCTGAATGCATGTGGTCTGTCTGACACTGTGCTGCAACGACTAAACCCTGGGCATTTTATCACACTACCACACCATTTTTACTTACATTATACGTTTCCAGCTTCACTCTGTTACGGAAGACGAAAGTGTTGAAGTTGGCATGCTGGAAGACCTCATCGAAGGCAGCTTCATTCTGAATTTTAAATAAAAGTTCAGATATAATCCTTTAATCAGAAGCCAGTTTCATCAAACAGTCTTGAGTGCAAAGGAAAGTAAGTGTCTGACAAAACAAACAAACAAACAAAAAACTTTGATTTTTCTAAGTAATTATAAATAGAAGAAACAAAGCACCACAGGTTTCAGACATATTTGCATTTGTCTACAGAAACGTATGTGTGTGTATGTTTGGGGAGCATGAAGCTTAAAGTTTAGCTCTGCCCTGGTCGTTCCCAGAGGAAAGTATTACATTCAGCAGAGAAAATCTCACCGAGTCCTTGAGCTGCCCCAGGTAAGCTGCATTCTGGCCCAGGATAGCCTCTGCACTCTCCTGGAAGCAAGTCACCCACTGGTTGTCCCCATAATCTGCAATGTTGGCCTGACGGATAATAAAGGGGGGAAAAGTTAAATGCATAAACAACTATTGACCAGAGTAGCCTGGCTTACATTTTGTGAAAGGGTGTTTGTTTGATATAACAGTTAGTGGATAGCCTATGTACTCCCGGCAAGTGTGACACAAACACACAAAAGCGCGCACACACACTCACAGGTTAAGCTAAAGCTTGTGAATAATAATAATAAAAAATAATAATAAGTCAACTGGTGAGTGGTACGAAACAAAACCCGCCTATTTCAGATGCATGCCTCTCACTGCTTGTTGCTCACTGAGTTTTGTGTAAAATGGTAATGCCGACGGAAAAGCTGCTGCAATTAACCCAACGTAACTAAACACATGGGAATACAACATGTGTCTTCATTACACTGCGTCACAGAAACTGCAGAATGGGATTTATACATCTCTAAATTTAATCACAAAGAGCAGATTGGGAATATGTTTAAACACAGAGACAGAGCCATAAAAGGGGTGGATTGGATTGAGCCCCAGGATATAATAGGCAATATAAAAGGTAGGGATGGGCTTTTAAAAAAAAGAAAAAAAGAAACTACAACATTTTCGCTGGAAGCAATTTGATTGTTCTTTGAAGCTCGCTTTTAAATGACTGTGCACAGTTGTGGCAGACTTGTGACGTGCTAGTTTTAGTTAGTGGACTTCATATTAGAGCCGATTTAATAAAAAATTTTGCAGTCGAGCTACAGATAGACCTTCGTGACAGTTGTAGCAGTCTTCTGCATTGCACCGTTCTCCTCCTTGTACATGACATGTAATTTACAAAATCTTCACCCATCTGATGCCTGGTAGTTTATTAGATGTATAATTAGATTATTTATTAGACATATTAGAAGAATCATTGACTCAGGATTCAACGAAAACGGTCTTTCAATGTGTGCATGGGCATATATGTTTCTGCAAGTGGATGCCATAGCTTAAAAAGAAAAAGAAAGAAAGAAAAGACAGCCAGAAGCTTTTGGGGGGACCCACGCTGAATCACTTACAGAGAGGATGAGGCGGTACTTGAAGTTGGGGAATTCTTTGTCACACTTCTCACACCGAAACATGCCATTCTGCTGGTCAACCACTTTTTTGTTGCAGTCTTGGCTCAGGCAGGCCTGATAAAGACAGTTTTCCTTGCGCAGAAACACAATCGTAGCTACGCAGGTGTAGTAGTCAGCCTAAACAAAAGACCAAAAAAAAAAGTATAAACATTGTAACTGTGACATACTCATCACGTCTCACTCTCATGACCTTTGTGTTGTGGATGTTGACTAATGCAAACCAAAATAGAAACAGGATAAAATTAATATTAAGATGGCATTTTTGGGACCATGCAGTGATATATGCGAATAGTCAGAAATAAACTTATCATCTAAGGAGCAGATGCATAACTAACACTGCCAACCCGAATGCTAATGGCAAGACAAATGCCAACTATTGAGGGAGCTGCTGCTTTTCCACGGATTCAAACTTGAGAAACATGCTGCATGTAAACAGCTTCCAGGAAGTTTTCTTTGTTGTCATGGAAAACATCAACCAAGTGACATTTGCCATAGTCGATGGAAACAAATCTCCTGACAGTCCTAGTTTCTAGTTGTCCCTTTATTCTCCGTCTTTGTTGCAGTCCAAAAGCTGACTGTTTTTGGAGAATCTCCCACCTCATACCAACCTCAGAATAGCCTGTCATAACATAAGTCTGGCTTTTCCACGGTTTGATGAAGGATGAATAACTGTGCCTTGGCAAAGCAACTGACCTTCCATGTCTGAACGATAATGTTCAAGTCAGATGTCAGAAAACCATGAAAATGTCTATAATAACTTGGTTAACTTAAATACAAACAAGAGCAAAGTGCAATAAAAATATGATTTTTAAACTGCTCTTCTGTTCATACTGACCATGGCTATAACATGACATACAATCACCTCAATTAACTTCCAGCTCAAGGACAATTGTTACTCAATGTCACTTGTCCTTAGGAGTGAGGTAAATGACAGGGAGAAAATACAGGGGAAACAAATCTTGTTTCAACACACAGCAAATGTCTAAGCTTTCTTTTTTAAATCCTTGACTATTTTGATTGAGCAAAAAAATAACCCTGACACCAACCTCTACTAGTTTTCCAAGAGCTCCAATTAATCAAGTAAATACCTCTTTAATTAACGTGTGACAGACCAGTAGGAACATGGCAGAAGAACTTGTTTTTTTTTTGGCCCTGTCACTGGCTCTTACAAATGGGATGTCAAGCCAACAAGTGGAGGGTGACCACTTGCTGTCAGAAAGGGCAGAGGGGCAATGTGGAAACTTGAGATTGTGGCACACAAAGACTTTGTGACGGCAACAATTAATTGCAAGAAAGTTCCCTGGGTGTGGCCTTGAAAGCCTGACCCCATGCCCTTATGTATAGGATGCCTCAGAGGGTTAAAGACCGGACTAACCTCATTTGTCAAAACCGAGCCTCATCATGTGCCCAATGGCAAAAGAAATTCACCTGAAATTGGCTGAAGATTTGTGTTAAAAATGTCAATTTTTAACAATAAGTTGCATTGATGGACGACGAAGGAGGAACAGATACTTTCAGCTGCACCCTTAATCACAAGAGGTCACCACAGTAAGTAGCTCCTCATGTTTTGGCAGATCTTCAATGCCCTTCCAGACAGGACACAAAAGGGACCTCGTCTCCTACTGGGATCGAACCGGAGCTCTTCTGCTTGTGAGACAAATGTGTAAACCACTGCTAACCAATAGCGTTATTTGTAATTTTAAATCATTCATCTCAGCACAGTAGATGTTTGACGGGGTCACTAATTGACTGTTATGCTCACTATTTAAAACACAATTACTCCTTAAAGTATATTTTACTTAACAGTCTCACTCCTATACTTTGTCTGAAGCATTTCTTTGCTTTCCTAAGCTTCCACGTAGCCAGAATATCAATCCTTACAGTCTTAAATTCGTATTTTACAGACAGTGTCAAACTTGTTCTCATTGATCCCCTCATAATTGCTTGCATCTATTAATTGTCCCAGTTTTATGGGGCGTTTTCATCATACTGTGATGATTACTAATGTGTTAAATTATGTTAAACTACACAAATTAAGATCTCAGCACAGGTCACATTATCCATTTTGGAGAATTTATACACCTCACTGAGCTCCATTTCCCTCAACAGCACTGATGAAAAAACGAGGAAATTGAAGAACATATATTACTTTACTTATTTGAGGGCAAGGAATTACATTACAAATGGGCAAAGAATAAAGCCAATGTAGAATCTATTCAGCACTAGAATTAAATGTGACTTTCACCAAGAACATACAACAGGGCTATGGAGGGGACACCCACAAGGCAATGTATTATATTGCATTAGGATAAGGAACTTTAGTAGGATTCGGTTTAAGCGCACATACGTGTTGGTGAAGTGCTTTTATACAACGCTGATTCCAAAGCCTTTTTGCTTCAGGTTTGCAAAGCAGAGCTAGAAGTAAAAGCTACAATACAGAAGCCTATACAGAAATGCAGCATGCACCTTGGATTTCTAATAACAAATGCATTTTGACTGCGAGCATTTCATATTTATTGTTTGGGATTCAACAGCGGCCTTTCAGTGTGTCCTTGAATATCTTCAAAGAGGCAACCTTGAATAACAATATTGGGGTTACCATATCTTTAATGTTCAAGCGTGTCAACACAAAGCCGTGCGTGCGTGTACCTTGTCTCCGTGTCCCAGATGCTCAGTCTTAACGTCAGATAGAGACTTCCAGTTGGTGTTTCCTCCCCCGCTGCCACCTTTCACCTCTGTCAGAGACTGTCCATCCATAGCGTGCCCCTCCTTGTCATACCTGTGTAGAATACAGCAAATACCAGTTACTGCTGATTTGACCCAAATAAATGGTTTTATTACTGATTAAGCTCTCGATTATTCTTTAGTTAATTGTTTGGACTACAAATTTGCAAAAGTGATTAAAATGTGTATTTCTCATTTTGTCAGACTAATAGTTCAAAGCCAACGCATTTTAAATTCACTCACAAAGGACCAAGACAAACATTTGACAAACAAATATTTCCAGTTTAAATAAAAAAAAATGGCTTATTTGATTATGTAAATAGCTGTCATTTAATTTTCTGTCACTGATTTTATGATAAAAGCTCTGTGTTAAGTATATCTTTGTATTACATTCACTAGATTCCTGAATTATATGACAGTAAAAGTAAAAGAAAAACTATAATTGATAATATCAGAGCTCATATTTTATTCTATGCAGTTCTCTCTAATGGACAGTTTGATCACTCCACTAATACATCAAAGGCTTTTACCCCTAAGCTGGAAAGCATTTTTACAGTTTGAAATGGGAGTGGCGCATTTTTTTACAGATTCTAAAAACGTCAGTACCGTGACAAGGTGTTGAGCATCTTTTCAGCACTGAGCATTTGCCGTTTTTTCTGATTTCCAATAGCCAAAATACGCTCAGCTTTCACAGTGGAGGACTGGCAGGACAAATTCAATACCAACCAACCATCACATCACACTTGTAAAGGTGCTGAATAACAGTCAAAAAGTTAATACTGCTAGTGCCGAGTCTCCAAGGGACTCTCAGGCATTCCCAACCAGGCTTTTTCATAAGAGCGCTTTCAGCGGGGGAGGGGGGGGATAACCTTTGGTCTACACACCAAATAAGGAATCATAGGGCTCTTTATAACAGTCTTCAGCCTGAAAAGTGACATAATTTGTAGTGCTTTATAAGATTTTTGTATAGCTCCCTCTGGAGCCATAAAAAGCTTTATACATATGCAGTTATGGAAAAACATGTTCATGTGCACAATCTGTGGTCTTCCCTTAAGTAAATGCACCATGGTAAGTTGATAAAATTATATGTAAAATATTTCGACTCGTCACAACACTGCTGTGCAGAAGCCCACTTATAGACTGCAACATTCATTTTAACACATCCCAACCCAGGCAGGAGGCACAATACACTGCTGTTCACATGACTGTCAACAGACTGCAGGCTGTCTATTTAACAGTTGAGTTAAAAAACAAAAATTTTTGTTGTGCAGAGAATCTGTTTGTGTTTGTCAAAGCAGGGACAGCTCATCTGAGGGGAAGGCAGGCTGAGAGGCTTGTGAAATGAATCAACAGCAGAGGGACTGATGAGCTGGCCAGGGTCAGGGCTGTTACGGTGATATCAGAAACCCATTTTCATCTAGTGTTCCCGGTAATTCAGGGAAGACAATAGGAGAAAAAAAGGGGGTAAGGCAAGGTAGACTGAGAAGACGGATGAGGGTAAAATGCACTTGTGGGGGGGGGGAGAAAAAAAAATAAAAAATAGCAGTTTAAAACGGTCACCAAGATCAATACAGCTTAGTAATCTGTTGGCCACAAGGCAGAGCAGCGTACAATGGCAAGGCCGGGTTGTAAATACAGGGAGAACTTGCTGTGCTCCTGACAAGCATGACTAATAGAGAATATTCCCATTAACATTTTACACTGTGGCCCAAGCGAAACACAGGTTGTCGATTTCCAGCTCCTCCTAACAAATGTAAACAATTCCTTAAAGTGGCACCAATTTCCTCACCAGTGTACCCAATTCTGTCTGCATCCAATCAGAAGCTTCCCCTGACCAATCAAATGACAAAAACAGATGGCATTCCTTGGCATGAATTAATGTCTCTAAAGAAATTATCGCCAGAGAAGGCAAATACACAATATTTAAGAAAAGAAAAAACTGCAGAATAGCAAGACTTCACATGGCTTCCCTGGTAACCTGATAGACAGATACCCAGAAGAACATAGTGACCAAATTCATTTTAAAAAAAGAAAATCGGCTGCAGGAAACAGAAATGGCACACAAAAATTAGTGGTTGTGATAAAGAAGACAAAAAGAGGGCAAATTCGGTCTGGCAGAAAATGTGCAACAGACAAGTGAGAGTGGAAAGATCCAGGCCTAGAGCAGAGTGGTTTCAGTAAGACAAGAACACCATGATATCTGGCTGGAGGTTGGCAGACGCATGAATGTGCATAACACAGACATGTCAAGTGTCACTGTACAGGAGTGGGGACATGTCAGGTAAAGGGACATGAAGTAATGATAGAAGACTAGGCTCCAGGCTAGGGCTGCAACGATTAGTCAACTAGTCACGATTACGTCGACTATCAAAATCGTTGACTAATTTAATAGTCGAGGCGCCGTTTGAAGCTTTGTAAGATCCCAAAAGACGCAGGAATAAGTAGTAGGATTTAAGAGTGTAATAACGGACTGAAACAGAAGATGGCAGCACTGCATGTACAAGGATGCCAGCTGCCGTTAAACCCCGAAGAAGAAGAAGCAGCGTCCGGTATCGTAGCTGTGTCCAAATTCAGGAACCGCATCCTCCTGTGCCCGCATTTGTAGGCCGATTACGTTACAGCGACACAACGAAGAGTGTCCAAATTTGAAGACCCCGACAAATGCATCCTTCATTTCCCCAGATTTGAAGGATGGGTCCGGGTGTATACTTCGTGGCCCAACCTATCCCAGAATTCATAGCGCGGCCCAGCTCAGTTTCCAACAATGGCGGCAGCTAGTTAGTTTTAATATTACTCTTATTATTCTTTCTGGGTCACAAAATAAACATTTAACATATTTTCAGGAGAGAATGTAGCTGTGTAAACTTCAATTATCTGCTCAGTTTATCAAGACACCACATATTTTCAAAAGCGCTCCGATGTTTTCGGAGACGTCTGTTACCCACTAGCTCGATAGCTAGCTGGGGTTCAAGGCTCATTAGAGCCCGTGAGAACACCGGACTCCTGGCAAATCGTTTTCAAACCCACCGCCGTCTTTCGCTACTCAGGTTAAACGTATATAAGTCACTTAGATAACTTAAAAATTTTATTGTTTGGCTTTTTTCAGTATTTTTTTATTTGTTCCTGAGTAAATCGGTTTGGCTGAGATTAAAGTTATAGATTTTACACAGCTGAATAAACGTCAAGCAGACAACTGATTATCAGAAGTGTGAGATGCTGGAGAATATACTCCGGTGTCCCGTTATATTTTAGATAGCAAGGAGCAGACAGCTGAGTTTATTAAACTCACAGAGACAATCTGCAAATTTCATTAAAATTTAATAAACTATCATCTTGTCTTTATTTTTAGTTAGCACATACCTTAAACACTTCAAGCTGTAAGCTAATGATAGTTATATAAGAGCAGATGCATGGTGGTGCAATAAGCTGTACGTTTTACGTCCAATGGATGCATGATCTGATTAGTCGATTAATTGCAAAAATAATCGGTGACTAGTCGACTATCAAAATAATCGTTTGTGGCAGCCCTACTCCAGGCTGACTTGTGGATTTTTACCTAAAGTATTCAGATTGTTATCAGCAGCATAACAGTCAATTCAATGACAGATCATGTTCTCCACACAACTGTGCTCAAATTTGTTTGCATCTTAGCTGGCATAATTACATATGCGCTATGCACAAATCCAAATGCTGTAGTCACAATATGCAAGACAGAAAATGCCAGTTTGGACTGTGACTAAATGAGCTGATGACGAATGTCTGAGGTTGACAGCTTAAAAAAAAATGAGTATAAACCTGACAAAAATGTCAGAACAGGGACTACACCACCTGTCATTTTAGAAAAAGACAGGAAGGCGATCTAAATGTGCTGTTGCCACCTAATGGACAACCAAAACTTCACATTTAGTTACAAAGAAATGCTAATGTGAAGTCTGATTCTGAAGATTCCTGCAAAGGGCGTAGGCCTTCACTCTAAATCTCAGAACAAGGTACAAACATCTAAGACTAACAGAAGGCCAAGAATATTAGTGCTGGATTGTTACTAAAATAAATGAATTCTACAGCAAGGTCATGAAATGTTTTAACAGGGATTTTTTTGTCTTTTTAATCACCAATATAGTTTAGAAGAAACAGCTGCAATTCAGCTTTAATTCAAAGGGTTAACCAAAATATATGAAACCCTCTGTAACCATAACAAATTAATATAATCATAAGTAAACTACTCAATTTCAGTACTTTGTCAAGAGTCATTTGCGGGCAATGACTGCCTGTAGTCAATAACATGTGAACATGAAAGGATGGGTTTGCATTGTGATGCTTCGCCAGGCTTTTCACTGTAGTGGCCTTCATTTGTTTTTGTTGTGTATTGGTCTTTCTGCCCAATGCTGCTAGACTGGTCTGAGATTATAGACCAGTATATAAAGGATGGATGTAGCCACAGTGCCATCACCCACTGGCACTGTATCTAATCCTTTTACATGTTTAATGAAGGAACACACCAAACTTGCCTATAAATGGCCTTTGTAACAGTTGTCCAATTACTTTTGGTCACCTGAAAACCCTAAGGTTTCTCATTAAAGAACTTTAATTGCTTAACTTGTCGTCTAATTGGGATGTGAACGCCCTTAAATTCAAGCTTAAAGTCATCTGTACTTCAAGCTCAGATGCTTTATGTAACTAGCTTGAATGTATTTTGGTAAACATGGAAAATAAAAACTGTCAATATTCAAATACATATGCCCTGAACTATATTTTTGCCTCTCCCAGATTAATTAGTGTGCCAAAGGAATGCTACTCAGCTTTCTATATAAGACCACTGGCAAGCACTGAGCAGCACTGCTAATATGCTGCATGAGTTTGAGACAACAGTTCACCAAGGATACACTATTCATTTGAGAAGGTCCCAAAGGTCTGCGCCAAAACACAATCAAATTAAGATGCCTCTGCAGGAGTAAAACAATGTTTCAGCAGCCTTGGCACATTAAAAAAAAAAATTTTTTTTGGCTGATGGAGAGAACACTTTGGATTCTCTTCTGTACGAGATTAGAAAAAAAAAAACAACATAATTATCAAAAGATTAATTTAGAGTTTAATTGTTTTTCCTTCCCTTATCTCTGTTTGTGAATTTCATGTCAAGCTTACAGAAAGAGAGAAACACAGTCTGTAACCATGGCCCAAGTTTATCAACAGCACAAAATCCATGTTACACGTTTCACAGCAATCAGTGGTACAAGAGAGAAATTTCTTCTCATGTTACCTAGATGTAATTTTGGATATAGCCTTTACAAATATATCATACAAGCAATTGTTATATACAATATAACAAGCAATTATTTTCATCTGCACAGCTTTAGACAGTTGAGGCTACATTTTCAGATAAGTTATGTAATGGTACCAATGCTTGTCAATGCTTTTCATTTGACAAATGAGTCAGGATTGGCATCATTCCATTCGTGAGAAGGGAAGAGAGAATGTAGTAAGTAGGGCTGCACGATTAATCGTTAGAAAATCGCGATCTCAATTCATACTTATGTGCGATCTCATTTCCAAATGACAACAATTTAAAAGAAAAAAAAAAAAAAGACGACGACGATTGTACCGCATTTTGATCCGGGATGTAATCTGCATGAAAACAAGCGCTCACTCTTCCTGCTCAACAAATGACAAGGGCGGAGCCTTATACCACGTGATACAGAAGCTTGGCAGGGAAAAAACAACGGAGAACACGTCAGGGATGACGAGAAAGTGACAGGAGAAAATCCGTCCCGGTCAACCACCCAAACATCAATAACGGGAACCTTATACAGCGCTTCCCTATACCCGTCGAACTCCTGCAGGCACAAAGAAATTACGGAGGCTATTACTTATCACCTGACCAAAGATATGGCTCCCATCAACACTGTGCAAAACGAGGGATTTAGGAAAGTGATCAAGACCCTAGACAAACGCTACACAGTGCCGTCCCGCAACTATTTTTCTATTGTTGCACTACCTGCTCTATACACGCAGTGTCGAGCAACGGTGGAGACGGAATTTCAAGCAGTACAACATTTTGCGGCAACGACAGAATGCGAGACATTTGTTGTTTTTATGTTTATTTATTGTTTTTATGTTCAGTCTCAACTGTTACAAAGTTGATGTGCAGTTAATAAGCGCAATAAATATTTATACTGGAAAAGAAAATCGTGAGAGAATCGTGATCTCAATTCTAAGCAAAAAAATCGTGATTCTCATTTTATGCAAAATCGTGCAGCCCTGGTAGTAAGTGTATAAAATCTGCTGCAAGGGTCTGGAAATGCGACTAAGGACTTCATGGTGTACAAGTAAAAGAAAGCGTAGGACCCCAGAGTGGTCCTGATGATGCTCAACTTCAGAGAGGTTCAGTGTAGTTGGCATTCTGAGAAATGAGATCTAAAATATTCAGAGAAGCCAGCGGCTGTTCAAAAACTATCATAAAGAAATTACCATCACCCTATACATTAGATTAAAAAGCCACTGAGCATAATTTATTGTCTGCTGCCTTCTCACCTGCAAAAGGAGAGTCACATTTCACTGCTCCGATTATGCAGATCAGGTCCCGAGTATAAATACCCAGTCACATTTTATAAGGCAGAAGAAAAGATTACGCCAACTTGTCACAAAATAAATTTCAACTGTTTAGTGTCTTATTTCTTAGCGTGGAGCAGACACTGGTATTGGAAGGTAAATAAACAAAACCCTTTGGATACAATCGATTGGCCCTCCACTCACAAACATAGACATTTGCCTTCATGTCAGTGAGGAGGGGTCAGACACGGCCTGCTTAAGCAGGATCAATACAGAGGACAGATCCATTAATGTGCCACAGTGCAAGAGTAAGGTTAAGTACCACCCTCTTTAGTCCATGTGAGGACTGCCTCATGTATCAATCATGTGCCAATCGAAACAAACTAACGCGCAGCCTATAAAAATACTACCCACCTCACGTCTCGCACAAAGAGCACGGCTATTTCAGGTCATGTTGAACACTAGGGGATAATTGAAAACCTGGCACATAATGCAAAAAAACCCATTTTTTTTTAAATGTTGTAAACCTGTCAGCATATAACTCAGCATCCACCTCTTAATAAATTCAACTAAGCGTCAACACACATGACCACATGTGCAGAAAGAGCCATGAAGACAAAGACTTTATGGCTAATTTCCACATAACTGTATGTGTTCAAGTGAAAAAAAACACCCAAACAACATACATATGCACACACTATAGCCACGCAAACACACGCACACAGCAAGAGAAAAAAAAAATGCTACAATCAACATAATCACACAGAAATGAGTCGGGATTTCGTTTCTTCTGAAAGGCGATTAGAAGAGCAAAAGACACATTTTCATAGATTAAATATGATTTCCATTTATATCTAATGCTTCACTGAAGCAACCCCCACATTGTGGCTAATGGGGGAAAGCTAATCTTGATAATGAGAATCAGTGTATGTACTCTTACAACTTGGGAAATACAAGCTGCCTCTTAAATCCTTAGAGTTCTTTATTTGTAACCAATATCTGCATCTATGAAGCAGTCTTTAAGTTTGTGAAAAAGATAAGTAAAGCCTTATGGCAGTAAATATAAACCAGATTTTAAAAAATGCTTAAAATGCTTTACAGCAAGCATTTTACACTTGCTGTAAAGCCACTTTGTATGATTGCAAGAACACATGAGCAATTTCTACACTGCATTATCTATGAAACTCGAGCCTACTTACCAGCCTCTGAGCTTATATGCCTCAGGGATGTCTGGGTTGATCATAAGAGTACTGCTGAAGGATGCAGAGAGTGACCGGCCTCCAAAGTCTGAAAGCTTTGCCCCTTTAATGGCAATGACAGGTTGGCTAGATCCGTCAAACTTTTCTGCCTATGAAAAGAAAGATATACAATATTTAATTTGCTTTCTCCTTCACTTTTACAAACTGACAACATCAGATATACGTGTTTTTGGACAAAGAGATCTTTTATGGTTTTAAATAAATATGGGCAGAGGTTCATCAAAAGATTTAGAAAATCCCTGTCCACAAAGGACAAGTCAGAAAATCAATATTGGATGCCCATGATCTTCAGGCCGGCGGCACCACATTAAAAACAGGCATGAGACGGTCATGGAAATTACTCCATAGGCTCAGGAACACTTCCTCAAATTGTCTGTGAACAGTTTGCCATGCCATTTACAAATTCAGGTTAAAGCTCTCTCGCGAAGAAGAAGCCATTTGTGAACATTCAGAAACACTGCTGTCTTCTCTGGGCCAAAGCTCATTTAAAATGGACCGAGACAAACAGGGAAGCTGTTCTGTGGTCAGAAGAATCTAAATTGGAAATTCTTTTTGTAAAACATGCATGCTGTGTCACTGGACTAAAGGGGAGAAGAACCATCCAGCTTGTTATCAGCACTTAGATCAAAAACCTGCACCTCTGAATGTATAGGGGTGCATGAGTGCCTGTGGAATTGGCAGCTTGCACGTCTGGGAGGATGCCATCAATGCTGAAAGGTACATACAGGCTTTAGAGCAACATATGTGCTATATATGTTTGTTTGTTTTTTTTTTTAATTTTCATATTTTAGAAAAACTAGGCTAAAACACATACTGCAGATATTACAACAGCATGGCTTCATAGCAGAAAACGGTTGGTGTTGAGCTGGCCTGCCTGCAATACACATATTTCACCAACTGAAAACATTTGGAGCATCATAAAAAGAAAAGTACAACAAAGAAGACCCAGGACTGTCGAGCAGCTAGAGTCCTATATTAGACAAACACGGGACAACGATTCTCTCCCAAACAGCTGGTCTCAGTTCTGAGATGTTTACAGAGTGTTGTTAAAAAAAGAAAGGACACTACACAGTGGTAAACATGGCCCTGTGTCAAGATGTTGAGTTATACTGATACTATCAAATTCCAAATGACTCCCCCACTAATCTCTCAGTTTGAACATTTGATTATTAGACTTGCATGTAATTTTATGTATGTTTTTAATGTACATTTTACACAGCATCCCCACTTTATATTTTTATCGTTTTGGTTATGTGGTTTCATTTTGGGTTCAATTAGTTTCACCATAACTTTAAATTGTTTTTGCCTTAAAACTAGAAACTAAAGATTACAAGGTCTGATTTCCCCCAGTAGTGGCAGCAGCAGGGTAAAAAAAAAAAAAGTAAATAAATAAAAATCAAATGTCAAACATAATTTGCCTTCTAACAAGATAAAACTATAAACACACTTGCTGTTCAGCTCATAAAACCAAAGAAAGAAGAGCAGCGCAACAGTAAAGCTATCATATATAGGGGAAAATATCCCCAACAATTGATTTTTGGCAATTCTATTGTTCTTTATAAACTATACGTCTTGTGCAGTTCTCTGAATCCCTCTGGAAAAAGTGTAACTGTCGAACAAATACAGGGAACACTGCTTCTTGTCTGGAGGAAAAGAATTGGTGGTGAACTCAGCGCAGTCCCTCTGAGCCACAGGTAAAAATCAACTGCAAGAGCGCGCTTACTTTATCACACAGTGACAGGAAATGTAGTCAATAACTTCAAATCTATCGCCTTCTATCACGCAACATGCACACTGTTAAATCAGTGCTCAGAGCTGTTCACCTGTGACCACCGAGTGCACTGAAGAACCTTTTTCATTCAATGCCTTTCTGACATAATTCTAACCAAAAACTAAGGATTAAAAGCTACACACAAGGATGATTTAGCGTAGGCATTTGCTTTACAAGTCAATGGGCTCTGGCTTTAGACCAGTACCTATCATTTACACCAACTACTTTTATCCCTCCTACGTAGAATAAAACCATCTGCTTAAATTTAGTTCAGGTAACAATTAATTTTTGGAAAGAAAATTGTTCTGAGAAGAAAGCTTTAACATGTTGATGCACTGAAAACCTGTTAATGACTTTCACCACTTATTTGAAAACTCTAGACACACGTTCCATTACACATTTTGTACTTTTTGTCAAGTCCATACTCACTTCCTCTCCCCACAGTGTGACAGTCACCACCTTCCCAGACATATCCATCAGACTGAGTGTTCTCTTAGACACTTCACGGTTGGACTTGGTTGTCAGGCGGGATATGTCGTCCACACTCTTGCACACTCCAATTACATCTGTAAAAGGATATACACAACAGAGAGCATTTGCTTTTCTATTCCGCATCCTTGTGATTCACAGCCTACAGCAGAGTTACAAGTATCTAGCACAAAACACATAACATAAAAACAACAACACACAAACAAATACTGTGTCTGATTTGTTTTTTCCCCATACACAATTACATCCACACACAGAGGTCATTCCATGTCCCACAGCTTACGGCACAAATTGGCACTTGGCGATTCATTCATGACGTCAGAGGCCAGCATGCCAGGAACTTGCATCCATAATATTGGAGAGAAGTCAGTAAAGGGCTTTAACTGACTAACGCAATCAAGCACAGTAAACTGGAAGAGATGATCTATAATGGTACAGCACTGGCATCTCCATCAGCAGTCAGTTTTAAACCCCAACTCTGAGCCACCGAGGATTTTAAACACATTTAACCACTACAAAACTTCTCGATGCTACCTAGCAGGCAGAAGAGAAGTTACTCAAAAAGCAATTTCCATTGAAAGAATTACAAGCCAGCTTCTTATTACCGCCTCACTTTACCTATGACAGCAGGTTCTCATTTTCTTACCATAGGGCCCAAAGTCAATCTGCACTACAGGCCATTACTGTCATCAGGTTTATTAATACCACTTTTATCTGTCTGCTCGTATAGTGTAATTACCTCAACCTCCCAGCATATCCAGTTCGACTTTCCTATTCAGACTTTATTCTCACCTTATGATCACTTATTATTGGGCGCTCGGGAACCCCTCTGTTGGAGCTGGGCTCGGAACACCGGCTGGTTGATTTGTGCTTTTTGTAATACACAGTAGTTAAGAGAAATGTAATGCGTTTAGGCCTCACATAGTCACCTGCAGTTTGGTGAACAGTTTGCTCACCGATTGAAAATTACATTATCGCTCCCCTGTGCACTGCATTATGCAATTCTGCTCTATTGTTCCGGTTACATAAGACAACATCTGAATTAATGTCTCATGAAATAGATTGGGGAAACATGGCTACCATTTAAAAATATCATCCTCCTAAAGTACTGCTGTATAAGACGGCGTAAAATGTCAATCGCAACGATTTAGATATGCCCATTCTGAATAATCAAGCTTCTACCGAATGGTTTCCCAATATCAAAAATCAAATGATTTAAAAATAATGTAAAAAATGATTGCATGTGTTCTTAGAAACATGCTCTCTTTCAGGTGTAGCAAGCTGTATGCAATATTTTCTACTTTAAAATGAAAAATGTCAGCATAGTGAAGGATTTCTTTTCAGAATTAATTTTAGCCAGTTGAGACTTTCCGAAATCTTTTAATGAAAAAAATCCTGATGTACCTTTATGATTTTTTGCTGCACTGATTATTGTGCTTCTCTTAATTACCGACTGCTTGATTGCGCAGCCAATTCCTAGGTGAGGTTGTGTCTCTCTCTGTCACAAACCATTTGTCTGATGACAGTCTTGCACCAATACAAATTAATTCATTGCATGTTAGATTATGTCTCCAACTTCTGAGGTACTCAGACACACATGACACACCTCTCTCATGCGATAGATGTCCAGTTTTTTTTTTTCCTCTGTACTTTTTGGGGGACATGTTGGAAGGATTAAGAGGCTTTAATGAAATGAATGGATATTGTCTGACGAGAAGAATTGGTGAACAGATCGGCCTTTGCCATATATTTATGAGGACTACAGGCTAAATTTTTATGTTTATACAGCCCGTCTTCTTAACAGTATTGCACTTTGAGAGTTTCAACCTGCCAGCTTCACTCACTGGACTTTGCAAATACCCACAAACACACTGACAAATCAAAACATAAACTATCACAAGTCTAATTTTCAGCAGGAAAACCAGACTTGAGTTTTTTGTTGATAATATTTCAGGAATATGCAAAGGCACTTTTGACTTATTTTTCACACAAAGTGCCCTTTATTTGCAGTTAAAGGCTGCAGGCTGTTTATCAGTTCACCTCTCAAAATAAACTGTGCGAACAAGAGAAGGAACAGACACAGTTATGTGGGACCTTAAAGACACATGCTGGGTTCAGAAATTCCGGTCCAGATTGTTACTTCTGCTCCTTACCAACAATAGCATCTTTGTCTCTGTTCTCCAGGTCGCCGATAGAGACAAAGTCACATTGCACCATGGGAACATCACAGCTGTCCTCACAGGGGATAATGGTGGACTCGCCATTGAGTGTCATCTCATAGTCATTCTTTACTGATGTGTACTGCTTGTTGGCGAGCTTAAGGGAGCCCTTGGAGATGTAGTAGACCTGGCCCACACAGATGGATGAACCACATGTTAATCAGAGATCTGGGTAGCATTTCACCTGACTGAATGGAGCAAACAAGATAGGACTTCAGGCAGTCAGTGGGAGGGAGGGGGGTGATCAACAAAGGCTGGCAGATGATCATAAGCAGCTTATTGTATGGGTACAGTGCAGCCAGATGACTCATTCATAGTCTCTGTGGTTTTAACTCACAAAGTACTGGCAGCTGTTGATAGCACAATCTACAGCCAAATCAGTCTTTGACGGCGCAGTAAAAGGCGGTTTTGGCATAATAATTAGGACATATTGAATCATTATCTGAAGGAACATCTCACCTTGCCAGCCTCAATAAGACTGTAGAACTTGTCCACTTCTTGGTTGAAACCAGTCACTCGTATCTCTCCCTGTGGAAAAATATAAATATTTAATTTAAAACAAAAAACATACATCCAAATTGTTTCTAAATCAGGAGATGTTTGGTGGGTTTTTTTGTTTTTGTTTTTAAACACAAAAATTAACAGTCAGAGTACAAATACACTTACACTCTCATCAACAATCTCCATGGAGAATAGCTTGCCATCCCCCCGAGAGTTGCTCCACGTACGAATGGAGCTCTTGTTGGTCACACGAGCGCGGATCGTCCACCTATTACAAAAAAGACGAATCTGAGCTCATCATTTCCGCATTCTTCATTTTTCGGGCACCTTATGAGCCCAGATGTCAGCTCCACACACATGTAGGGATTCATGCACTTGGTATTGTGACCTTTTAAACATCTGTCCCTAGAAGACCTTTGCATAAATATCACTGAGCAACAACATCATTAAACCCGTTTAATTTACTTGCTTCTTTTGCAACAGGTTTTTACAGACATTCTGATTACCATTTAGAAAGAAAATAACAGATGTACTTTAATTAGCCTAATATTAAGTTAATTGTGCCAGCAGTATGAGCTCTGAACTGGCATTCCTCTGTAAGATTTGGTCAATGGTTAGTAGTGCCTGTGTTGGTTGCTGGAAAGGCTTGTGCAGTCTAACATGCATACATTCATATTGGGATGTAATCTCCTTAATCCATTTTAAGACTGAAACTGACCTTCCAAAAAGTTCTCCAAACACACGTGTTCCATGCAACACTGTCGTGTAAAGTCTTGGCTATTTAACATTTGTGTGTCACAGAATTGTGAACCTTAGAGTCATAATTACTTCCATCAGTCATGGCACCACAGCTGAAGCAATCAGTGAGAAGGGCCCCAGGATATGTCCAGAGTTTCCACCAATCACCATCGACACCCACGGCAAGTCCCCCTTCGTACCGAGCCCCACAAAGCCACCCCTCAGATCCCATCCTTATTCCAAAGTTATGGATCTGGACATCTGAATTCCATTATCAGTATAGTGGTACAGTGGTTAGCACTGCTGCCCCAGGGCAGTGAGGGTCCTGGGTATAAATTCAGGGAATCTGCACGTTCTTCTGTTCAAGTGGATTCTTTCCGGTTACACAGCCCAAAGACAGTGTGATAAACACGGGTTTGGTTATTTTAAATTAAGGATTGAAATGTAATTGAAGTTTATACCTTCTACTTTATTTAGGGTTTAGCAAAAATACTGCAATAATGTTTAAGAATTGTCGGGCTCAAAATTACTGGATTAATGACTCAAAAGCAGTTTTAGTGCCAGCTGTTCCCTGGTTTTCTGCTATTTCATGACAAACAGCATCTCCCAAGTATTAATTTTGCATTTCCTAACTGCACTGACAAACAGCTGGTTTAATGATGGCCTCCTTTCCTCATATGAATACTTTTTTGGTTGACATTCAGTTTTTTGCCATATGTACACAATGCCTTTTGCTGACCCAGAAATATCAAATATATATAGCATTTAAAGATTAACGTGACTGGCAAACATACTTACTTGGACTGGTAGGGGTTGAGGCTCGCAATGGGCACAACTTTGGAGCTTCCCCCTGGAGTATTTGGCATAACAGATGGAGCTTTCTTCCCAAAGTCTCTGTTTAAACCTCTGTTCACTGCTGAGGGAATGAGGAGAAAAATAAATGATCAATGAAGAGCAGTGATGAAGAGTCATGAGAGAGGCACATTATTCAGAGACAAATTACAAAAAGATAAAAACCATCCAGTTTCTTTGGATTGCAGTTGCTTGATCACTGTAATTATCTCGTATCATGAGAAAGAAGTCCATCCCCCCAAAACCCTACAAAAACAACCCATTGACTTAAAAGTACATTTACCATCACTGACTCTTGAAACTAGCAAGCAGGAACAACTCAAACAGGAAACAAAAATCCTGTCAAGCCAAGTTGTTGGCGATGTGTGATCCAGCATTTTGGTGAGAAGGATGATTCACATTTCACAGAATCAGGGCAGAGTGTGAAATGCTATAACAAACTGGAGCTGCTCTTCCCCCGGAGAGCGGTGCAGCCTGACTTTGAGATTTTCCGTTTGAACAAGCGCTGCACATTTGATTTGTGTGCGTCTCACGCGGAGGATTAGAGTTCAAAGTGTCCACTTAAGTCCTCCCACGTTGCCAACCACTGCACTTCTGGTAATTAAGCCCCCAGATCAAGCAGCACACACAGAGAAATGAACAATGACTGTGCTGATGAGGAGGGTGGTTGCCACAACCTCAATTCCCACACGGCAGATTAGAGGGATGAATACCTGCTATGACACACTGGAAGACAGCAAAACCCTTATGATAGCTGGACTGCACACCTCACCTGGTCCAACTTGTCCGCTATGCTGTGATATACTGCTCATCTCTGACATGATCAAGTGACAGTGTTTCAAAAGCAAATTCAATACTTCATTCATCTCTTTCACACTCTCCTACGAGTCTGTGTTGCTGCGTGTTTGTTCAGTAGCGTTTTCAGTCAAAGGAAGATAAACATGGTGATTGACACACGCAGGCACAATCAGCTCTCCATCTAGACAAGCTCAAGTAGCTGTTGAATTTCATGAGGCTACACAGTAACATGAAACAAGACAGTTGGAAGATGTGTGTCAATAATAGGACATTTGAGGCAGCCAAAAAGAAAAATATTTCACAATGGGGTTGTCAAAATTACTTAAGTCCTATAAATCTGTGGGTCACCCAGAATACCACAAAGCAACAGAAAAATGCTACCACCTGGTGGTCCTTTATGTACTACATGCTCAGTGTGTTTTTCTGTTCCCATATACAACCTCCAGAGCTGAAAATTGAAGTAAACATGGCAAAAGTTGAAGTTCCTCCAGGTGCCACTTGAGGCTGGTCACAAAACGGAGTCAAGTTTAAATGCCCAATTCTGCAGCATTAAAAAAGAAAAGACAAAAATCCTATGCAGCACTCTACCTCCTGAGCTACACCCTACCCCTCGTACAAAAAAGATTTTGATCACCAAGGAAAGTTTCCCCATTTACAACAACTCTGAATGGGATTTTTTTTTACATAACTGAACCACCTGGATTAGGGGTAACACCACATTGATTGGCAGGTGTACCAACACAGGCAGCTGCAGTTGACTGGAATCTACTAGGTCTCATCCACTACTCTGAATCATTAAATTGAACCTTTTTACGTTATGTGCACTGTCTGAGCCATTTGGAGCGTTTTTAATGGATTATTGGATTAATATTATAGCTTTGTGCTTCAGTTTAGGTGAGTGAAATTCCAGCGTTTTTTTTAGTCCCTTCCTTGGCACTAATGAGCCAGTGTGTGTGTCTGTGAGTTGCACTCAGTTTATGAATGCCGCGTGCTCACTAAACTAGTATTAGTAGATAGATTAAAAATCTCACTCTTTCATCCACATAAAGGTAACTGCTGACAGTGTTAAACCTTCAAAATGTGGAATCCAAAGCCAATGGGTAATGTCACAATGACCCCCCCCCCACACACACACACACACACACAAATCTTAAGATTTCATTAATTTGAATTCATTTTCAAGATTAAAATAAACCTTTCACTCACCTTCATTTCTGTTCTGTGGCTGCAGCGGGGGTCGGTTTTCAGGGACAGGAGCTGACTGTGGGCCTTTGCTTTGCCCTGTAAGAAAGACCTGACATTAGTGTTACCCTGCAGTAACAGTATGACCCATTATGTGTGACTAATGGATCTCTAAATTAGTCCCACTTCATAAGCGTATTCACTGAGCACTGCTGTAATATCAATGAAGTATATTTCAAAGACTTACCCTCAGTGTAAGGAGTAGGGTCTCCTATTCTACCGGCAACATCTTTTGCAGGCTTAATGACATCAATTTCCAAAATGATTACTACTCGTCTGTAATGAGACATGTCCATTAATGACAGAAAACAGCCCTCTGCTCCGTATTTATTCATATTTAAGTGTTTTTAAGGCCTGTTTGCTTCCATTAAGTCGAGAACGTTAAAAAAAAAAATGTGCAGAAAATGTGTATACCTTCCATCCTTCAGTATATTGGTCACGTGTCTCTTCAGATTACAGATGCAGTTTGGGGCCAGTATGTTTTCCTCAGCCATATGGTTCAGCTGGGTGGAGAGCATGAATGCTGCAGACGGTTTAAGAGAGGAAAGTCAGACAAGAGTGACCCAGGTTCCCCCTACTTATGAGCCTCTTGAGAGCAATAGCTTAGTGTTTAACCCCATGCAAGTAGTCAATTTAGTAGACCATCTTTTTAAAAAGCCAATTAAAATGTAATTTCATGTAAGAGATTTGTCAGCGAAAACTCGTGACTCTCAATAATTTAGAACAGATGGTTAAAATGGGTACATGAACATGTTTAAAACTTCAATGCAAAATACATCAGTGAAGAAACTTAATAAAAACCTTACATGACAGAGTGTGCCTTCCATCACTCATCATCACCCGAAAGCGAGAAGGACCATTTCCTCCATCGAGCTTGCGAATATTCTGAAAAACAATATATGAATAAAACTGTTCAATAAATTAAAAAAAAAAAAAAAAACACACATTTTTTGACCAATATTGTGTCCCTTATGTAAACTTGCACATTCTGTGATTGCATTATTTAAAGTATAGAGGGTATTTAGTTATTGCCTATGGGCCTGTACTCCGTATTCCCAGATGCTTTTACAGTGAGATGGATTCAGTAAGGATGATTTTTCTGTAGTCTTTCCTCTTAAGTAAAGTTACTGCTCAGAGAGAGGTTTTAACTAAGAAACTGTAGCCTTTTGAAGTCTTATAGTGATTTGTCAGACCTGCCCCTTAAGAGGGGTCAGTCCCTAAAAAAATGTAACCAAATCTTTTACCATTTTTAAACACGTTTGAGCCCTCGTAACATAACCACGGGAAAGTATGTGTTCAGGGGGAACTGTCAAGGGCCATCAAAACAAGTTATAAGATATGAACTGAAAGACCTCAGTTTGATATTTAGATTTTTATAAATTCAGTAAAAAGGACTGCCACAAGTTGAACGTGGAATGAAGCGATAAACTCCCAACAGAGCATCCAACTGTGTGACTTGATTATTTACTTTTTCAGTAAATAATCGGAAAACCGACAGAAAATCCAGTGTCCCATTGTTTGTTTGTGCTCCTGTCGCGGGCAATAACAGTCGAACCGACAGCAGTTTTTCAGCCCTGTACGTATATTTAGCAACTAAGTTAAGAGGGCTCAAAACTGATGCAAAATCTCGACCCCACACACTACACATACGTTCAGGGACAGAAACCAGCTTGAAGATAAAACCGTGCAGGCCTCCAATAAAAAAAAAAAGTTAGGTGGGGACTACGGACTGATTTTTCATGGAATGATCTAGAACTAATCCAGCTTTGTTTTGCAGAATTCATCCCATCTCATTTAAATAGATGTGGTTGTTGACGGAATGGTGTAATATTAAATATACATTTTCAAAAAAAAAAAAATAATTAAATAAGCTGCTACTCACCACCAACTGAAGCACTGCGTCGCTGACACCGGTGCCATTTGAAAGAGCCTATAAATACAAACACGTTCAGATAATAAATTCTACATTTAATACAACTATTGTCGAAAACAAAACCACCCTTTCCCTCCTTGACTTTAACACATTTTGGTACAATCACAGTTTTTAGAAGACACAAACGTAAATAACCGCTAATATCAAATTAAGCAACCGTCGAACAACGTTCGCAGTTCTGATTACAGCGGATGCAAAAATATGCAAACAAATGTACGATAGCGAACAACTCCACCTAAACAAAGACACCATTAAGTAGACGGCGCCAATTTACATTGAGCTTCTACAGCTTGCAGTATTAAACAGCGAAATATTTATGCTGTAAAAATAAACCATACCTCTATTGTTCCCTCCGAGAGTTTCGTCATGGCTGACAAAGGGTGATTTTAGCTACCACAACAAAAGAAAAATATCTGAAAGTTTTAACAAGACAGAACCTCAGTACTACTAGCACTGACAGTAAGCAACAAAATTATGACCGTGGCGCCAACAGCTTCTAACAACGCGCCAAGGCGCGTATGCGCTGCCACGACTTCCGTTTCCGTTTCCCGATCTGCTTTCAGTTTAGCCTTTCTAAACATCGTGCATATGCGTGTCTTGGTTATACTGAAAACTGATCAGAGATCAGCTTCGCTAAAGTCACCGCCAACAATGACGTGACGTCAGGCGGGTTTCATGGTGCCTTCCTATTTATAGGAAACTGGGATACTTCAGACTTTACCGTAACATTTTTGTAAGATACGAAGAAATCCCTTAAGGAACATAGATTTGACAACATTATGTTGATATTTTTATTTGCCAAAAATACCCCAACTGTAATGTTAACTGAACATCTGCTTCTTTTCTTTGCATTTAGGAAGATCGTGTCCGTCAAGTCTTTTTCATAACAAACACAAAAAGAAAAATGGTGAGGTAGAAGATACCACTTCATTACCTGAAAAGAAGAGGCAAAGACAATTATCCACAGCAAGAAATTGCTGAGACAATATATGTAAGAATGCTCCCTACCACTGATTGCGTCATTACATTTTCCCAGTTTTAGAAATGCAACAACTTACAACAACCCTTTTCTTTTAAAGATATGTCATTTTGAAAACAGAATGAAGGTTTTCACCACAACTTCACCTACTTCCAAGCTGCATGGTGAAAAACAAGGATCTGAAAAAGTCAGCGTTTCGGTCTGTAGCCAGGGTCATCCACAGGCCGAAACGCATTGGTCAAGTAATAAAGTTGTAGTCTTAGTGTTGCTGAAGCTTCGACCTGTTTTCACGATGTGTCACAATGAAACTCATAAGCATGACGTGTGATTCAAATCAGTTCAGTTTATTGAGTCATTACATCAAACCATCCAATACACATACTGATTCAGTAATAATCTGACACTGTAACAAATTTACTTTGTGTTGAGATCAAAATGTATGTGCCATCAAATTGAAATAGGCTCAGTATAAGCAACAATGACTATACTTTTTTTGTTTAATTATTATTTTTGACAAGGACGTCTCATCTAATAGCAACTATATTATTTTAAAGGAATACTCAAGTTTTGGGCTCCCCATTTTGTTCACAGAATCAGTTTTCACAAATATTTTGATTAAGCTAACTAATAGTCTTTCCTATAATAAATGTACTGGTCTGAGTTTTCCTGGAAGAGCTGTAAAGGGTTTTAGTCCTTACTTAGGTGGGCCTCCAAATTGGGCCCCATCATTCTTGTCAATGGGAAATCCCACTTTATCCTTGCTTCCAAATTCCCCTTTCTGTAGGACAGGAGCTCCAGGATTGGGGTTGTTGATTACACCCATAAAAATCGGTATTTTAGTTACATCATGCATAAGTGCAAAGAAGAAGGGTTGGCTGAGATGGAAAACTGGATTGGATGCCCTTGAAATAACCACAGTAGTAGCTGCAGCTGCCTCTGCACCGTCCTCATTTATCTCCATGCTGGACTTATGCATTACACTGGACACCAGCAGAGGGCCATCTGAAATCTCAGCCAGGTTGGGAGAAGAAAATATCTCACCAAGGCCTAACAAAGAGCACAGAGTATAAGGTCAGTTCATGGGTTAAATGTTGCTACCTTTATCTCACACAAAGTCCAGTAGTTTCATGAAGCAATACTGTAATGTATAAGTTGTAAATTATAAATGTAACACTAAGTTCACAGAAAACAGGTCTTACCCAATTTGATAAAGACATCTTTTAACTCTTGAGCATACTCTAGTTTGAATTTGGGGACTTTTACTTGAACTGCCCTCTCTTTGGGCAGTCGATTATACAGGTTAGAGACATCGATCTTTGCAGCAAGTGACGAGATATTTGTCTGCAAAGACATAGGCACGACCACCAACAAACTCATAGACTTCAGGAATGGGAAGCTCGCTACCTGCACAAAGAAAAAGAATGGCGCTTTAGTAAAATGGAGGGTATCCAAGGAATGTAATTTTCTCTTCAAACATTTGAGGTTTGAAAATATTTCTGTTTTACCTGAGCCTCCAGTTCATGATCAATGAAGAAACTCAAGGGATGTTTGGCATCTTCCATTACCTCTACATCAACCATGTGCTGTTCATCGAGATAGAACACACCTCTGGAGGTAAAGCGGGGGTCAAATCGAGCTTTCCACTCTCCTGTGGGAGCAAAGGAGGGAGGATCTCGGTTTGAGATAGCAGCAAAATGTAAAACACTTCGGAACACAGTCAATTTCACTCGGGATTAGAGAGGAAACAGTATCTCATAAAATGGGCAGAATTTTACAAATACAGTGGCATTTAAAAATCTCACTCGCCTTTGAAATGGACGGCATTAATGAGCATGAGAAGCAGATTGGGAGGTAAAGCAGAAAGGAAGTCAGCTATCTTTCCTTGAGTTGCGTTCTCTACCCATGTGTTTATTTGCTCCAGATTCTCCAAGATTGCTGGTTCCGAGCGATAAAAGCGGTGAGACTCATTGACAAATACTTCCTTCGGCTTAAACCCTAAAAAATATAAACATCCCGACTTTATTTCTCCTAAATACTCTCAGATTATCTTTAAGGTGTAACGAGAGAAATTGTTTTAAAATTTAAAGACACAATCTTCTCAGTCATAACCTTCACGCAGAAAGATACGTGTGGCAATGTGTAGATCGTTGTTTTTGAGCTGCATCAAGATACTATGCAGAGACTGGTGGTAGCAGGGGAGAGTGTTTTCATGAAGATGATGCATCAGCAGTTCCCTCGTCTCATTTACAGCACCTGTAAAAAGAGAAGAAAAAGAGGGGCACAATTACTGGATGAGAAATATGGTGTTCTCTAGACAACAATAAACTAGGGTAAGTTGCTGACACAATTCATCAGATGTGGTAACACCATATAAAAATAACAACTCGCTTAGATAAAATATGATGCAGTAAAAGCACATTAACAAGACATGCATACCTAAAGCCAGCTGGGAAAGGCCTAGTGATATGCTTAAAGGAGATATGATAATATTTGGCTGCTCTGGCGTCATCTCCAGGTTCTGCAGCAGCTGCACACCCATTTTCTGAATGGCAGCAGCAACAATTTCCTTGGAATGTGGGTTTCTGCCAATAGACAGACAACCCCCATCATCTTCTTCTGTCGACGAGGCTCCGGTGGGCCCACTACTTGTTGTAGGTGGTTGATAGGATGTTGTAATTATAGAGGCTTCTGTAGTACCTGCGGATTCTGGCTGTGCTGTACTGCTGTGTCCTGTTTCCTATAGACACACATCAGAATTCCAAAGCTTATTATTTTCCAAGTTGCTAATTTAGGAGTCCAGAACCATGACCACGGAAAAACAAAAAGAAAGAAAAATAACAGCAAAAGCGTTTTGACTCTAACCTCCTCTGGTTTTGTAAGAGGCACCAGCGAGACTGGTTGATTTTCTTCCACCTCAGCATTCTGTTGTGCACAAAGATAATATAGATTAACAATCGGTACAGGGACAGGACATAATCATCCAGTATAATCTTAACAGTGATTTTTTTTTTGAGATCTTTAAGAGGTTTACAGTGGCTCCTTGGCTACAGAGATAGATCAACAGGAGTGTCAGGCAGAGGTCCATTTCCTCACAATGCAACTGTGAAAGAGAAAATTAGGTTAACGGCAAAATTCTATATCCTGCTTAGATTTTATGGATCGACACAATTACCTTTCATGCTCACTGCAATTTAGCATGCTATGCGATAAAAATGAGTATGCCTCTGAAAGCAGCATATTCACTCTTCCAGCTAATAGTTACAAGCTATTGAAAAAAGAAAGACATTAAGACACAACATTCCTCACCGTTATTTAGAATTACTTTGATGGATTGTCTGAAAGAATTGAGCACTTTCACTCACTTTCAAAGGAAATCACCAGAAATGTGCCTAAAACACATGTGGATTTCAACCATAAATTGTCTACTTTCAAGTATTATTCAAGTTGCCAAAGCACATTATAATAGAGCAGATTAATCTCTAAATAATTATTTGCTTTACAAATATTTTGAAAACCATTTGTACTGTGGTATTTAAACATGGTATGGAAATCTAAATCAAATGTCAAAAAGGCATTAACTCGGATTGCAACATTAACTCCCTTGCAGACCTTATACATGAAAAATGTTAAAACAGTGATATTTTGTGTAATCATTTAAGTTTCTAAAGTATTCAAATGTGCAGGAGTGTTTAAATATATGAGTATGTCTTACCTTATATTTAAATTAGAAAAAAAACTTGCTGGCTTGTCCAAAAAAAGCGCAACTAAGTGCGGCGCATGTCAGGATTCCTGGGAGTAAGGGATTGGCATTTGCTCAGCAAACAGTTAAATATCAACTTAGATTGATTGGGGCCTCATTTAAGCCACTATTTGTTTGTAAATGTAACTCCTGAAACTCTTGCAGGGTTAAATGTTGAAGCTAAACACAAGCAGCTATTTAGCACATCAGTGGGGAGGTGATAATTTCATGACACATTTAAATCCAAAGGGAAACACGGCAACTTGTTGCAAAGGTCTGATTAATCCAGCTTTGTGTCCGTAAACAAATACAAGTTGCTTATTTCAAAGTTCTACATTTGATGTCAGAGAACACACCCCCACATTTCCCAGAAGCCCTGGACTTAATCCATGATTAACTTAAGATCTCAGGCAGCAAAACCAGAGGCTTCGGTTAACAAATCACTGTTTTGTGTTGTGACCAATAATACCCTTTAGATTCTCAAAGAAATATATATATATAAAAAGAAACTCATCTGTTGGACTTGGTCACATTTTACCACTAAGCAAAAACGATATCGTTCAGATCACATGACTGCAGTCTGCAAACACAAAGAGGACTTTGTACAATCTGAGCTTTAGTGATTCAGCCAAGATCAAAGGACATGCTAGCAGTCAATGTATGTGAATCACAGAACAACTGGTACACACACAGAAAAACATTGGAGTAATTTTTATTAATCCAGTTAATAAATAAGTTTTTCACTGACTTCTTGTAAAATGTTTGGAGACAGAATATCGATTGTAACCAATTATCAATGTGCAACTACAAACTTTAAAACAAAGTTGGTCATTTTATGGTTTGCGCTTTCACTCTGGATTTTCTAAAAAACAAAAACAAAACTAAACAAAAAAATCAAAACCTGTAATACACTTAACAATTTTGAACTTTAGGCAAATAATTAGAAAAGTAGGCAAAGAGCAGAGCTTTCATAGTTAAATGCTACTAAACTTTGAAAACTTGAGGTTGGGCTAATTTTAAGGAGCAAAATTTCAACTGTATGTTAATTTGCATCACACCATGACTACATTATACAATACATTTATTGATCTGTAGCTTCTGTTGCCATCTCAGCAGTTTTCAAGCAGTTAAACATAATGGTTAAAATACAAAAGCAGTTTATCTTGGCATTGACTGTTCTGATGCTAGCTTTTAAAGTCAAAAATTAGAAGGTGATTGCAGAAGTCTCTGCAATAGCTGGCAAACCCACTTAAAGCAGCATCTGCTGGGTTTCTCTTTCAGTGTATTGTTGCTACAGGTTTTTGTGAAGTGTTAAATCAAGAATACCTAAACATTGTTTAGAAAATCCCAAAGCAACTTCAAGTAATTTATTAGTGGATAAAAAACATTCAATCTTTAAAATCTGAGTGAGACTCTAAATGTTACAATTCAGGCCATACTTGTGCAGTAGAATAAAGGCTGTGCATCAGTCACTAACTTTTTAATGTGACGACTTAAGTGTCTCCTCTCTGAGAAGATACACCAAGACTGTCATCACAACAGCGAGTGTACTTTTATTGTTCGTGATGTATACACAAACACTGAAATATCTAATGAAAAATGGAGCAACACTAACACAAACAAAGGATTTGATCTACAAATACTGCATAGTTTAATCAGTGCATTTGGATACATATTTGTTCTATCATGAGGGAAATAAAAGGTGAGGTCAATGTATTTTTGGTTTTGTTATGCATCTATTTGGAAAAGTGTAAACACTACATAAGACCTTCCTGAGCTTGTCTTCCAATTCATTCCTTTGAACAGAATAAGGAACCTAGTCAAAAGAATAAGTGACCTTGTCTATATGAGAATCTCCTCGTATATACATCTATAGGTTTAAAAGAACAAAATAATAAAGTAATTCAATATCAATGTACATGATGCATGTCAATAGCCTCAATGGCAATATGCAGTAGACATGAAACTTATACAATGCCTCTACTTGTGCTGCCTCATTCAACAAACAGTTTAAAGGATATGACAACCTGCCCTATCAGTATAATTGACCAAAAGCACAGAAGGGACAGAGGAGCTCAGACACTTGGCATCTGGCATGAATAAGACACTTTGAAGGTCAATGCAGAGAGTGTTTAGTATAGCTTGTAACTATTGATTTAAGCTAATAACCTAATGGCACCGTTCTCAGAGCCCAGCAGCAGAAGCCTCTTAGTGGGCAGGACCGCAAGGCTGGTCAGAGTACCGCGGAAGTTCTCCGTGCTCAGTTTTGTGCTGCTAACGGGGCTCAGGGAGATATCAGCCATAGAGTACACTCCGATCTTATTAGCCACTGTTCCCGTTACAATCTCTGAACCGTAAAGGTCAAAGGCGTGGATGGGGTCGGATGGTGACTTGTACAGGCGAAGAGGCTTGTGTTCCAGATCTTTCCACACAGTCAGTGTGTAGTCAGTGGAGGAGCTGATAACAATATTTGCTTCTGCAGCCTGAAAAATAAAACAAGAAACAAGAATCAGTGATTGTGGATGGCGTGTCCCAGTAAATTAAAACAAAACAAAAATTAGGAAAAAAGACTAAAATGTCAAATACAGCAAAATCATTATAGACCTTGCAAATACTCTAAAATTTAAGGAATACAACAAAAGATGAGCTGAATAAACACAGAGAAACACAGACTCTTAGTAAATAAAACTAAATGGCAAAGGGGTTTATTTGAAAATATCTTTAAAACAGAAACATTTCGCACATATTCAGACAGACAAAAATCAGCCTTTAGCCTTGTTTATATTAAGTTTCTAAATCATCTTTTACTATCAGTAACTACCATTGAAAAACAAACAAAAAAAACAAAATAAATAACAACCACTGAATAACATGTTCCGTATCCATAAATTCCTAACCTTCAGTTAGAAGCAAGGAAAATTTATTTTTAAAGTACATTTGGAATAGGCTGCTGCAGGTAAGAAAAAAGGGGGAGGTCCGAGTGATGTGTGTGCGCCAATGAGAAATCTCCGTAGTCTTTCTAATACCTAACCTGTGTCCATATTTGCCCAAACTTGTGAGTTTAAAACTGGGGCCCTTATCTCTGACCTAATTTGGGGTTAAATAAAGTTTGCGCTATGTTGACAACATATTTGCTAGGTACAACTTTCACCATCTCTGTGCCCCTTAGTATCTCTTAATCACTACCTATGGGGAATACCAAAAAATAAAAGACACTTGACTGATTGTTTTAATATTTATTTACCTGACCACTGAACAACACAGCTACACTTCCTGGCTTGAGCAAATTATAGTTTAGGAATCCAACAGCAAAAATGTCTGACCCCTTTTTTGGACAGTCCTGGTGTCAGGCAATATCTGTAAATCTTAAATAAACGCTGGTAAATTATTACTCCACTTATCAACCTAGAGGTTAGATGCGCATGCATAATAAAAAGCATTATTCAGTAATCAGAGGAGGAAAATGTGATGATGCTGCTACTATACCAAGTACATCAAAAACAGTTCAAGTAAGTAACAGAACAAAATTTTCCATTTTGTGTCTGATGTAATGTGGGTCACTCAGAGCGATGGAGTCTATGCAACTGACAAGCGATTAGCTGTGCACTGCGTGGGCTGTGTGGTCACCCAGAAGTTTCCACTGTTTACCAGAAAGCCCGATAGTGATTTTGTACAGCCCAGATTCAGCTGGTTGAAGTGTACAATGAAATGATTACATTATACCAATAAATAACTGCAGGGGTCTTGGATTTTATATAATCCAATCATCTGACCCCATACTAACTGCTCCTGGTGACAAAATAAAAAGTTTGACCAAAGCAGAGACCAATATATGCAACAACCTCATGATCCCCATGCATCCAGCCCAAGTCTTCTGTAAACAACTTGACTGGTACTTGGTGTAACAAAAGCTACATTCACACTGCAGGTCTTAATGCTCAAGTCCAATTTTTTGATCAAATCAGATTTTTTTTTTTGTCTGGTTGTTCACATTACAAATAAAATGTGACAACAAACGCGCTCTAGTGTGAACGGTTCACGGCCCTCAAAGCGGCCGCATGCGCAAAAGACGACATCACAGCCAGGTGACAGCTGGGTTTGTCGCCCAAACTCACCATAAAACGGGCAGGTGACTCGATCACGTCCGCTTTGTTTGTTTATATCTTTAGCTTCTTTAAACTTGGCTCTGAGGCTCTTCACTTTCCTCTGACACTGTAGCCACGTTCGCCTGTGCCCTCGTTCAACCATTTCTTTGGCAATGCACTCGAACACAGCCTGGTTACGATACGACCCTTCAAGTTTAGCTTGAATGGAATTCTCACCCCATATGCTAATCAAGTCCAAAACCTCAGTTTCTGTCCACTGACTCCCTCCGTCTCCAGTTTCTGCCGCCATGCTTTATCGTTTGTTTTCTCCGGCGTTGATAATTGGCGTCTGTCTTGTGTCAGTGGCGTGAAAGATGGATTTAATGCGACATGACCATTCAAACAGCAGTCGCTTTCTAAAACATCAGATATGTATCGGATTCAGATCCACATACGAAAGTGACCTAGGTCGGATTTGAAAATATCGGATTTGTACTGTTCACACAGTCACACCATGATCGGATATGAGTCGCATAGGGTCAAAAAAGTCAGATTTGATGCGCTTTCGCCTACAGTGTGAAGGTAGCCAAAGATTGAGGTTCATGAATCAAGGTATCATATACATTGAGAAAGTATTATTCTAAGCTGAATAAACCTTTACCTTCTTTTTATCTACATTTGATTGAAATAACAGCATCACACAGTTACTGCAGATTTGTTGACTGCACATCCATGATGTCAAACTCCTGCTCCACCACATTCCAGACGTGCTCGATTGGATTGAGATCTGGTGAATGTGGAGGCCATTTGACTACAATGAACTCATTGTCATGTTCAAGAAACTAGTTTGCGCTTTGACACAGTACATCATCCTGCTGGAAACAGCCATTAGAAGAAAAGAAATTTTTCCTTCACCCCATTATACCACCACATTCAGCCTGCTTTCATGTTGTTTATGCCAAATTCTCACCCTACCATCCCAATGTTGCAGCAAAGAGGAGACATTAGGCAACAGGCAACATTCTTGCAGTTTTCTATTGTCCAACTTTGGTGAACCCATTTAAAACGTAGCCTTAGTTTCCTATTTTTAGTTTATTGGTGTGGTAAGTAGCCATCTGCTTAAAGGTCTGATATTTTGTGCATTCAGAAATGCTCTTCTACATTCCTTGGCTGTAACAAGTGTTTATTTGAGTTACTGTTTCCCTTCTGTCAGCTGAAAGCAGTCTAACCATTCTCCGCAACAAGGCAGTTTAACCAAGTTTAACCAAGTCAGACTATTCTCTGTAAACACTAGAGATGGTTGTGTGGGAAACATCCCAGGAGATCAGCAGGTTCTGAAATAATCAAACCAGCCCATCTGGTACCAAAAACTATCCTAAGTTCAAAATCACTTAAATCACAATTTTTTTCCATTCTGATGCCAAGTTTGAACTTTAGTACTAAGTAGTAGTCTGAAGACATAAATAGGTGTGCTTGACAAATTGGCCAGCGCGCGTATATAACAACAGTCAAAATCTGACTACATACTCCCCTGACAACTCAAGCTGTTACCCAGACATACCGCCTTACCCATTTGACTGAAAGGTGACTGAAACTGCATACACCACATACAAACTGTAAATATACCTTCATTTGGAGTATGTCTCCTTCATGAGCTGGCCAGCCCTTCAGTACAAGCCCTGTGCGTGCATCTAGCAGAACAATGAAGCCAGATGAAAAACCTGCCGCCACTGTGCGTCCTGAAGGGTTTACAGCCAGATAACGGATGAGCCCAGCACTCACATTGTTGTATGCCAGACGAAATTCATGCTGAGTACATAGGGAAAGATTACTATTATTATTACAGTAGAGAAGCACAAAACAGCTATCGTTTTCAAAACACAGTAATGAAAAATAATTGGTGGGTGATGTATAAACTAGGCCTTAACAGATAGATTGAAATTGTTACCTGCAATCCAGGTTTGCGAGGATCAATGAAGCGGAGAACAGAATCTGCGCTGCCGTACACAACACTGCTGTGTGGAGCGGGCATGGTGGTGACAGCTGTAATGGGATTCTTCCCATCCACGGCTTCGTGCAAGCGGATCTGTTTGCCTATGTAAAGAAGATAAAAAACTTATATTTAAGCTAAATGAAAATGTTTAACTTGTGTGTAGTAATGCACTGCAGTTCATCTCCCTACCTGTATACTGGTCCCACAGGTGCACGGTACCATCACAGCTGACTACCTCCTGTGAAGCCTCCAGCTGTCCAACATAGAACACAGACTTTCGATGGTCGTTGTACGTCAGCCTGGGCTCCACATCCTGCGTACCATCACCGTGGTTATACAGCGGCCAAAGCTTCACGGTCTTGTCTTTACTACCAGAAAGAAAGTAATCCTCTCCTGCAAGAGGTGCCAAACACTTTGTGGTGCCCGAGTGACCCAGAAAGCTCTGTAATCTGATCTGATGGAAGTGAAAATGTGGATCTTGTTGATTAAGACCAATTTCATACTGCCAGTAGGCCAGCCAGTTGCCCTGCAGGGAGCGGCTACTTCGGGGGAGCTCCTGTTTCAAGACGCTGTCCTCTGGCGTGGGGCTTGTCACCCAGGAGGAGGAGAAAGAAGCTGCGCCAGTGGATGGTGTTGTGAAGGTGGAGGCTGTTGTAATGATAGGTGTGGTATGACCAGAGCGTCCCCAAGGGTGAGTCAGGCCAACGTTTGAGCAGCCACCATAGTCAGTGTCTCTGGATACTTGAATTCGGTTTCCTACGAGGTGGCTCCCAAATGTGCCTGACTCAGGAAGCAAGTCTCCTTGCAGGGTGGAACTAGTTGAGAGGGATGGAAACGTGCTACAATCCACACGTCTGCCAAAACCAGAGGGTGGAAGTGGATCCACCCTGGATGCTATGGTGGTTGTTTCTTGACTCTGACTTACACTCTGATGGAAAGACTCGGCCAACTCCCAGACCAGCTCATGATTAGGAACTAGTTTCCGGATTGCTGTATCACCTAGAGCAATGACAAAAGAATGGTGTTTTATATCTCTTTATTATTAAAAAAAACAAAAACAAACAAACATTACTTTTAGCACAGATAATTTCCATTAGATAAAGTATTACATTACAAAACATAAGACATCTCCTACCGATGAGGCAGTAGAAGGGGATGTAAGAGGCATGAGCCATTTGAGGGTTAAATACAGTCTGCAGCTCTTCCAAGACCCCCAGCTCATATGTCACATTTGACTCTTCAGTGGTACAGACATCTACCACTGTGACTTCTCCCACAACCCTGCGAGGGGCGTTGTTGAGCTACAGGATAAAGACAGACTATACTGACATATTTGACATAACTGTCATTTTAAATTGTATTCCTTTTTTGCAACTCCAAGAAATAAGTGTAACTAAAATACACCTTTATATTTATTATAAAAATGTTATTATAGGTTTCTATCTAGTTTTTTTTGTTTGTTTTACTGTTTTGTCACTTCATGTCAAATATTTCTCATGAAGCTATTTGTGACAAATTTCTAGTTGAAAGCCTTTTAGAAAAAACAAACAAACATGCAACATAACACTCGCCAGTCATTATGTATTAGTTGTTGGGTTATCCATCTTTGTGAGGACCCAGCTGAGACCCTGTGTCAGAGTTATGATTTAGTTTTTGGTGGTCAGCATTTAGCTGTGACAGCTAAGGTTGGAGATTTTGAAAAAGTGCGTGTGTGTGCGTGTATGCATACCTGGGGCTGCAGAGAATGCAGCAGCGAGAAAACAGCAAAGAATCGACGCAAAGTGTCAGCCATATGCTGCTGCACCATTTCCCTCCCAATGCGTAGACAGATGAGAGCCATCAGGCTGAGTGTCTTGAGACAGACAGCAGTGCGTGTCTGAACTCCACTGGGAAACCTACAGAGTACAGCAGAATGGGAAAAACAAAACAAAAGATAAACAGATGTAACAGAGTTTTTTTTTTTTTTTTAAATAATCATCATCATCATCTTTCTGAAACAAAATTTAAAGCTTTTTCACTTCAAAACATAACAACAGCTCAACAAGTTAAAGCAAAATCATCCAACAGTTTGCTGTTTAAAAAGGTTTTACTGAATTCTGGCACCCTCAGTGTCTATTATACACAGTCCCCTCAAATTAATGTACTTGTATATAATTTAGTTTGTAAATTACCCCATACGAGGTGTAGTAAGCAGGTCCAACAATGGCAGAAGAATATCCTGATTGATCTTCATAAGCATGTCCATTAAAGTGGTATCAGAGAGAAATACAATGATCTTCTGTGTAAGTGCAACAGCTCCAAGCAGACTTGCTTCCTTGCGTGTGTTAAGACGTTGAGAAGAGGGTGGAGAGACCTGAAAAACATGAACGTTTATTAAATGAATAGCATATTTTCATTTGTATTTTTACATCTTAAAATACATTTGCTTTCCCATGACAAAGAAAACTAGCCTCAAAATGCTAATAGATGGCTTCATGTGTAATTGTCAGAAAAAAGTCTATTGTTCCCTTCTTACTAGATATCCAATATAAGGCAGGTACTGATAAGTCAGTACAGGCTCTCCATAAAGCTGAGCTATATAGATGAGGCAGTCCAGCACAGGCCCTGCAGTGTGGTCACCCACAACAGGTTTCTTCTCATATACACTGCCCATTCCCACACTCTCTAGGCTGCTCCCGTCAGATGCCGTTGTCACAAACTGGTGATTTTGAGGTCCTAAAGGCAGAAAGGAAGGAAGGAAAAAAAAAAGAGGAGGAAAGAAAAGGGAAAAATAAAACAAAACAATAAGATATAACAAGAGTTAAGAAATGCAAAGCTCCAGAGCATCATTTTATTAATTACCAATTAGACAATTAAGCTTTACCTGTCATAAATTTACATACCAATGTAACAATTTGTGAGCAATCGCAGCAAATTTCTGGCTACATATCGAGATGTCACTGTTGGTCCAAGTTTCGCTGACAGCCATCTAACTGTTTTGCAGACTGTATCTGTTTTTAGAAACATGATCAAAATGTTAGATACTGCCACTTTATGTAAAAACATTTGAATGAACCACCGTCACTAACTCACCAAGAAGAATTTTGTGCTCTTTTCCCTCAGATTCTTCTGACGGATCATGGTCATCCTCTTCGTCTTGTCCTTCCACAATCTCTTTCTCCGTCTCTTCCAGTGTCATCCCATTCACAAACTCACCCTCTAAAATGGCAACTGTGGCACCTGAAGCTTCTGTACAACCAGAAAGAGTAAGCTCAAGGTTGAAGACTTCTGGGTCATTTGTCCCCTCTTTATCCTCACCAGCATCTGGCCCCTCATCGTCCTCCAGCTCTCCTCCCTCCTCTCCTTCACTGGTGTGTTTCAGGTCCTGGCTGCTGTCAGCTGATTTCAGGCTGGTTCGATCCCGCATTGAGTCCTCACCCAGAGAGAGTTCACTTGCGCTACTTTTGTCACTTAGTTTCCCCACACTGACAGACTCTTGGTCTTGTTCCCTGGCTGCAGAGTTCTGACTCTGCTGTTTCCCAGTAAGCACCCCTGCTCCACTGTTGACATAAAACCCATTCTGAAAGTCTTCTGGCTCCGAAAGAAACACCTGGTCACTAAGACTGATGCTGCCGCTAGCCCCCATATTACCGCTAACAGACCCAGACGTTGGCCGAACCTCACCACACTGAAACTCCTCTTCTTCCTCCTCTCCCATATTACACATGCCATTTCTCAACCCTTTAAAAGGTTCTGTTCCAGAGCCTGAGTGGCAGCTTTCAAAGCCAGTGATGACCTGGAGCACATGGGGAAGTAGGCTGGATAGAAAGGCCTGCAGGCCCAGTCTCACAATCAGCTGCAGAACGAAACAGTCAGTGTAAAGATAGAAACGGCCTCGGAGGCAGTGAGGGCTTTCATAAACATTAATCAGCGGTTTCAGTAAGTATTTGTTTGCATTTCTGGGACCCAGTACTGTAGAAATGGGCTCAAAAAGGTACCAAGATGCATAGACAGCAGTGGACTCCTCAAGCATGAGGGCTAGAATAAAGGGCAAGAGGATCTCAAGACCCTCTGCTGTGATGTTACTCCGCAGCAGTGCTTCAAGTTGCTGCCACAAGTGAAAAACAACATCTCTTCCTTGAAGGCTACTAATATTTTCCATCTTAGCATGGTAGGAAAAAATAAAATGATGAAGTGCTGCAAAATAAGAAGGGAAAGGAAAGGGAGTGATGACAGAGTTCAGTAACTGAGAGGGGCTTGGAGGAGGCAGACCATTGAAGATGGGGTCATATTTGAAGAGGAGAGGACTTGGGTAATCTGATAAATCTTTGTTTGCTTCTCCAGAATGTTTCTCTATTAGCAAAAGTGTCTCAAGAGCATGGTGCAAACACAGTGGTACATCACGGAGGCTGGCAGCACATAGCTTTATAACAGCTTGGAAACGCTGTTCGAGTGCAGTATCTGGTTTCAGTCCCCTTAGTTTAGTGGCGTAAAATATCTCAGCGATGAGAACACCAAGAGCCTGCATATCTCTTTGGTAGAGATGCATAAGAGAGGGGAGGGATTCGCTCATCGGGTCAGATCGTACACTAGAACCCGAAGGATGCCATACATCAGCGTGCAGACTTTTTACCAGAAAATTGTTCAACTTCTCCAGCTCTTCTAAAGGCTGAAATGGGTTAAAGCCTTCAGGGAGAATGATCTTCATTTCCTCTGTACTGGAGGCAGTCACACTTCCTTCCCCATGCTTTTTGTTCATCGTCCCACCTCGTTGCAGCATGGCACTTCGGAAACCAGGACCAACACCACTTGCGAGGTCACCAGGGAATGAACCTGGAGACTGAGATACAGTAAGTGCTGTGTGGTCTCCTCCTGTCTTTCCACCTGATGCACTAATACCTGGCATTGGCACAGAGCAAGATGCAGAAGTGGATGAGCCAGTGGATGCTAAAGAGTCCAGAGCTTCTGTACCTTGTTCAAGCTCTTCATCTTTGTCCACTGTGGTCCAGCCACTGGATTCACATCCTGTAGATTCTGGCACCATTCCATCCAAAGTGTCGGCCAGAGTCTCATTTGGAGTGATGGGTAGAGAAGGCACAGTAAGAGCAGCAAGGCCAAGAGGAGGAGGTTCTGCTGGGGCATACTGAGAAGGAGATAAGCGAGGTGGGTGTGGCTGGTCAAACAGCTGAACTACACCATAAGTAGTTAGATGAGTGTGGTTGTCCACGAGATGAAGGCACACATTCTTGGCCTTGATAGCTTCTTTACCTGACAGCTTATAGCCAAATGTGAGATCAATCCAGTGATGCAAATGCTGGGACACCTCTCTGCTCTCCAGAAGCCGCCGATGGACCTCAACGAACTCTTCAGAAGACTTGCACCACGAAGGCACATCCAGGTCTGGCATGTCAGGGTGAATTGAGTGGAAAATGGAAGGGTCTGTGTAGAACTCTGGAATGCACTCATCAGGGGTCCAGCTCTGCATGCGCTCCATACTGGCTGGGTATTCATTGGGCTCCCACTGGGATCGAACATGGCTGCACAAAACTGACTTGGGAGTCTGCCTGGCTTTGTAGACATAGTATGTAATGTCTGACAGAACATCGGATATGTGATGAGGTACATGGAGGTGATCAGACTGTCCCGCACCAGCACCACCTCCACTGAGGTCTCCACCAACACCTCCTCCACCAACCCCACTGCCTCCTGCAGCTGCCAAAGCCTCTTTGGTCATCTCGTATGTAAAATCCAGTTGCTTATCCCCTTTATTGAGCCTGAACTTTGACCTCCTGAGATCCCGAAATTTTCCCTCTGGCACAGTGAAATCCACCACCCAAGGCAGAACTGGGTGATAATTTGGGTCTCCTTCTCGCCGCCCCGCTAATCTGTTTAGTTCCATCAAGTAGCGGAAGTTACTGACCCGTCCATGGACCCAGTCCAGAACCAAAGTCCTTAATTCATCAAAGCAGTTTTTGCAAAGTCTTTTGTTCTCTTGGCTCACACACAGAATTTCCCTTGGCAGGACACTTTTTGGCTCTTTCCTGCGACTAACATTACTTTCTGCATCCCCTTCTGTTCCCAGTTCCTCATAATGAGCTAGGTTGAGCTTTAGGCGGCTGCACAACTGATCATCTACTGTTATGTCCTGAAGAGACAGCTCTCCACAAGATAGGCCTGCTGCATGACATGCCTGCATAGCTATTAGAACCTGGTAGAGAATGAACAACACTTTGGCATTGCTGTTAGCAAGCTTGGCTGGGCTGAAGGAGACAATATCACGAAGTGAATACTGAGTGTAAGGGAGAATCACATAGAGCATTTCTGCTGTCTCCAAAAGACATTCTGCTGGCAGGATGTTAGGACACAGACTGTCTGACTGGGATTTGGAAAAACAAGAAGAGCTAGATGGCAAGCAGACTTCTTTCTCCTTGTCTCTGGCAGGAGAAAGCAATGGAGATACTTTTTCAGTTGAGATAAATGTGGAATTAAAGAGCTTCTGTAATGCATGACGTACTGCATCTACAGCTGCAACATGCATCTGTTCACTGGCTCCTGAATATGGCCGCACAAGTTTGTTATGAGCTTCACGCCATAGATTCCTGAAAGAAAGAAGAAGGGCAATGAAGACTGTTAGGCATTAAACTCGCTCTTAGATCATAACGCCTAATGTTGTTCGGACTGCATGATTAAGAAATGCCTCTAAGTAATGAGTAACCATGTCCTAACTAAAGCAAGTAATAATACCTAACACAGCTCATTTAATATGAAAGCATTACACATTAACATTAGCTGTGGACCTAAAACATATTTTTCATTACTGACTAATCTAACAATTTTTAGTAAACTATTTATTGAATAAAAGCCCTCACAAATACTCTCTCACACAGTCTTTCAGTGCTCAACGATTAATTAACTTGATCAGCTCTAACAAAATATTGCAGAAAATGTTTTCTTAGACAAATAATCTTAGCTTAATCAGGATCTAGAACTACAATAAGGTGGTAGGCAAAGATATATTTTGCATTCGAATTTAAATTATGTTGAGTACCTGATATTATGCTGTGATACACTCTGCATTGTTTTGACGTAAGAATCCTGTGACAGAAATTCCATTTGTTGTTGACATGGCTCTTTGGCCAGTCTGTAGCTCAGCTTACTTTTCCTCAAACCCTGAATGCACACTCTAGTCCACCCAGGGGGCAGTTTCGCCTGAGAAGACTGAAGGTATGTGCAAATTTCTGCCTCACTGATGCTGTCAAAACGGGCACAGCGCATGACTCGCCCCTCTCTTAGGCCCATCACCCAGCGCACAGGAACAAGGGCTACAAGCTCTTGAGGACGGCGCCCTGGGCCTTGCTGCCGTCTTTCAATCCCCAAGTCTTTTTCAACTGCATGTATCAGCCAATCCATGGTCAATCTGCAACTGGTTGTTCTCACTTAGACAGTTTTCAGCTACTTTCCACTCGCTGTCAGCCACTAGAAGTTTTCAGTTTTCAGATATCCATGGAGGAAGATATAAAATCACCAACAGCAAACGTTATCTCCTCATCCACCTGTCCCTTTAAAAAAGAACTGTAAAGTATAAACAGACAGTTAGATGAGCAACCACTTTAAAAACAATACTGCTTTGATGCTTTCTACTTCTCTCATAAAGTTTGAGCTCAGCTCACATGACTCAAGTTCTACCCGACAACAAATCTAATTTGCCCTGTGGGCAGGTTTTGAAGTCACCGCTTTTCATAAATGCTCACAGCTTGCAGGCAGATATGACACCAAAGAAACAGCAATTCCCAATTTAAAACGACTCTTTCGGGGATGAAAACTTAACAAAGTCACGTAACTGTGTTTACATTATGGCAACCTTTTTAACATATTTAGTAACTCAACGAACAAAGTTAATAAAAACCGTCGGTAAGATTAAGAAATGACCATTAGGGAAGTAACGTCGAAAGTTATCGCTAGCTAACAGTTAGCTTAACGAAGGGACTAACCTTACGAGGCACAACTGATGGAAGCAAAACGCAACCATGCAGTTAGTTGCTAAAATTTCTAGCACAAAGCTAAACGAAAGCAACTACCTCGTTAAACAATAACTAGAATGCAATTGCAGACCAATTGCCACCAACGTATAGCTCACCTCTCACCACTTGTAGCAGTTGACAGCTAGTTAGCGTTGAGCTAACAATGCACCCCGGTTCCATGCATGATGAGTTTGTCCGACATTAACTTCATAACACTTGGACATCCTGCATGATGACATGTGTTTGCTTCATTTTCTGGCATTTAGAGATGAGTGTCAGCAGCTAGACGACAGTCAGTCAGCCGATTGTGTTTTGCTCTGAGCTATTTGGAGCCATGTTTTAGAAGCGATACCTCACGTGACATAACACCAGGCCCCTCTCATGTGATTGCTACTGATGCTTGCTCCCTGCAGCTGTGACGGCAGCGCTTCCTCTGCACTACACGTATATTTGCGCTTCAGCACTTTATTCTGCCATAAGCCGCAGAAGTAATGTTTGTAGTTACCTTTTTAGAGAAGATGTATTGACAACCTAATTTTGATGTAATACATTAAGGATAATATATTAAAGGTAAAGAATGTCCGAAATTTAGCCAGTCCTCTTGGCACATCGTGGTTCTTTATGCATTGGTTAATAATACTGTTTACTAACAATAAATCCCTCGTATTACAGAGACACTAGCACTACTATTAATGTCTAAATAATATGGATGAAATCTAGCCACAATTTCCAGATCTTTCTTCATTTTTTTCTGACCTTTAAGGACCCAGGAAATCACCTGATCATATTTAAGGTCGCATCACATGATAGGCTACTTCCCAATTTCCAAGTTCACAAAGAGAAATACTGTATTTACCTGATTTCTGTGTTGTACGGGTTCTCTCCACAAGGTGGCATGATGTGTGTATTTTTATAGACAAATCCTTCACTTGTGCAGACTTTGCAATCTGCACAAGTGAAATTCTTCCGATCTTCTTGCGTTTATAATATCCCAAGCAAATACCTGCTTTCGGATATTTGCCTGCCACTGTTATTTGCAATGTGCTCCTGTCATTATAACTGATGGCTGGCATCCAATAATGGTCACTTTTTTATTTGTAGTTACAACACCAAAAACATGAAATCTGCTTAGAGTCAGTTGTTTCTATCCAAACTAAATTAGTGTTAGTTTTCTATCCCAACTAAATCATATTTAAGGCCGCATCACATGATAGGCTACTTCCCAATTTCCCAGTGTTCCAAGTTCACAAAGAGAAATGCTGTATTTACCTGATTTCTGTGTTGTACGGGTTCTTTCCACAAGGTGGCATGATGTGTGTATTTTTATTCCTTGGAAGTGAAGGATTTTTAAATCCTTCACTTGTGAAGGAAGTGAAGGATTGTGCAGACTTTGCAATCTGCACAAGTGAAATTCTTCCAATTTGCTTGAGTGTCTGCTATGCATATAATATCCCAATCAAATACCTGCATTAGTGCCTTTGTCTGTCATTGTTATTTGTAACGTGGTCCTGTCATCATAACGGTCACTTTTTTGTTTGTAATTACAACACCAAAAACATGAAATCTGCTTAGAGTCAGTTGTTTCTATCCCAACTAAATTAGTGACTCCTTTAGAGACTATATGAAATAAACTGAAGTACACTGCATGTCATAGATGAAATGAAATGGGGGGTGGGGTGCATATCTTCTTGTGATTTTTTTTATGTTTTCATGTATATATCGATTTCAGTGTTTCTATTCAAATTATTTCTCTGATATTGTAAATAAATAGAACTTGCATAAATTTGAGATAGAGACTACTACAATGGTCACAGCTGCAAATTTTATGGCCGCAATTTACTAAACACAGCACATTTGAACAATATGGCTCTCACTATGCAATGATCAACGTTGTTTTATTGCTGTATGAATCCTTTTGTCAATATCTGAGACAGCACTCATGTTAACACTGTGGACAAAACATGTATTATACAGTGTGTATACACACACACACACACACACACACACACACATATATATATATATATATATATATATATATATATTGTAAATGTATGGACGTAAAGCAGCAGAATTAAGGGAATTGACCGTCCACATTATAGTATATATTTGCATGCCTTGCCATGTCACTACACATGGTTGAAGACTCACAATTACAGGGACACAAATTAAAAGCTTCTCTCATCCTAGCATACCACCAATGCAGGATAATTACTGTTAGCACTTTCAAAGAAAAGATGCTGCCAAAAAACATGACATTCCTTGGCTCAGCATTTTATGTTCTTCTCTTACTTCTGCTCTTAGTTTTATTTAACTTCCATGCAGAATGTGTTTGATGTCTTAAAACAGTGTTGGCTTGGGTTTATGGCACTCACTACAAATATCCCAAGCTTACAGTACATTAAAAGGGAGGCATAATGAGGCGTATTGTGCATCACATTTCAGTGTATTACAGTAGCCCTGGAGTAAATACTGTTTGTACTTATTTGTACTATTTTCACTTCTGTATTTTGTAATGCAATCATGATCCAGCTCCCCCACTACACTAGTTCCATAAGTGGTTATGATCATAGATAATTAAATAGTTATCATTTGAAATAATGTGACTAATGTTTAATAAACTCACTGGACGGGTTAGAGAAAATAAAATTGCATAAAAATGGGTATTATTTGTTCGGGAAAAGGAAAAGGAAAAAGGAATTCAGTTCAGTCAAAGCTTCTGTGATGTTTTTGGTGAAATGTTGATTGTGCTGTCTTAAAGAAAGATACAACGGGATTTTGGGCGGATTACTGCCACCGTTATAAGGGCTTATTTTATTTACCTAAATTGACCTTTGTAAAACTAACTCCAAACCCCTTTTGTTAGACAGTGACCAAGAAATTTTACTTTTAGCATTTTGAAAAGTAAACCTTATATACGTTTATAGAATTTCAAGAAAGCCTAGCTTGAAAAAAAAAATACTTGGTTGAATTATTTGTTGTGTCTCTTGCCTAAGCAACAGCAAGACTGAAGTCTGCCAACCGCATTCGACCTCCTCTCCCCCGCCCAAGAGAGGTGATGGACCTAATGTGGGGAATCCTCGGTTTCAAGATGGTAAATGTAAAAGATGTAAACTATTGTGGTTATTACGTGGAGGAACTTTTTCACTTTTAATTGGTCAGTACTTTAGTTTAGGCGTTTGCGTACCCCCCCATCTCTCTCTCTCCTCATTACGTTTCTCGCTCTCGCTCTCTTTTATTTGCGTGGGACTCCCCCCCCCCCTCCTTCTTCTCTCTTCTGCGCCTCAAAAGTGCCATCCACGGTGCAAAGTCTGCTTTTCTCCATTTTCCTTTCAAGATGGCATTCTTGAAATGCCTTTACTCTGTCAAAAATGAAGTGATCCTCTTCTTAACTCCGTTACTTCTTCTTCCACTGCCTTTGGTGATCAGGACACAGGTATGTAATTAATCTGCGTTTGGCTTAAAACTAAACACAGTGATAAGAAAGGATGAAAGAATAAATTAATTTTAATGACAGAGATGTTACTTACTTGAATAACTTGAATGAACTAAAATTACGTGAGATTTTACCTTTCGCCCATTTTAATTTGCACTAGGTCTTTTGCACCTGTTGATGCGCGGTCAAGTGCACAGCGCTTGGAGCGAGTGCATGAGAGCTGTCCAGTGTTGGCTGGTGTGTTCTCCGGTTCTGTTACTTTAACTTCTTTTTGGTAGCATGAAGCTTAAGCGTGGGACATCAGAGTAAAAAGGGCTCTTTACGCGTCGTGGGTCACAGAGACAAAAAAATCACAGGGTGCAGGCATGTTATCACTGGCACAGATCTAAATGCGAAGCATTGAAAAAGAAAAATCGGTTTTTCAAGCAGCTGATATTTAACCGGAATGAAACAATTCTAAATAAGGTAGTATCATTGACAATCCAAGTTTTGTTTAGATCTCACTTATGTTATCCCGACAGATGTAGAACCTGGCGATGAGACACTACAGATTATCTTATCTTCACCCTTTGAACTATCATAGTGTCTCATTAAAATTGCATCATAATTATTGATCTTAGCTGTTTATGAACTTAAGTCAGATTTTCATAGATAAGTTGCTGACACAGACTGAATGTAATGTCTTTGTTTTGTGCAGTTGTCTGTATGTTATAATTTTTTCTTATTGCAGGTGGCAGAATGTGCTTATGTGATAATCCTGATGGCAGTGTACTGGTGCACAGAGGTTCTACCTCTGGCTGTAACCGCTTTGCTTCCAGCTCTCCTTTTCCCTTTATTTGGAATCATGGAGTCCAAAGATGTAAGTAAGAAAAACATGCCACAGTGTATAGGCTTATTTATGTGTGCATACATCTTATCCAGTGTGATCCCTTTGTCTCAGGTGTGTATGCAGTACCTAAAGGACACAAACATGTTGTTTGTTGGAGGACTCATGGTTGCTGTAGCTGTGGAGCACTGGAATCTGCACAAGCGCATAGCTTTGAGGGTGCTGCTCATTGTTGGTGTGCGTCCAGCACTGTGAGTGGTTAATTACCTTTCAGACCGACATTATATCTAATCTGTTATGACATCAAAAGCACAGATACAATGTAGATTAAAAAAAATAATCCTTTCACTCCCATCATAAAACTTTAACATACTTCATGTTCTGTCCCAAGAGCACGAAGAGCACCTTTCTGATTTTTTTTCTTAATTTACTATTAATTTTACTTTATCTTCTTGGCAGACTGATGATGGGCTTCATGGGTGTAACAGCGTTCTTATCCATGTGGATCAGTAACACCGCTACCACAGCTATGATGGTGCCAATTGTCCAAGCAGTGCTGGAACAGCTAAACACCAATGAGCCAGAAATGCCTCAAATCTTCAGCTCGGATGAGCAGGTCCAAACATCAGAGACTGACAATAAAGCTGATTCACAGACAGAGAAACAGAATGAGGGACAAGGTGAGCCCTTTGTAACTTCTTTATGTTTTGCTAGGACACAAAATCAATAAAAATCAACAGCTTTAAAGACTTTTATTAAGCTGCTAGTAACCCCTTTTTATTTCTTTCTCTTTGTTTAAAGGCCCAGTAGTAGTGACTTTCTTAGATGCCACGACTGAGGCTGTCAGGCATAAGGAGGCAGCAGAACGGCGGAGAATGTGTAAAGGCATGACCCTGTGTGTTTGTTATGCTGCCAGCATCGGAGGAACAGCCACACTGACAGGAACTGGTCCCAATCTGGTGCTCATGGGCCAGATGAACCAGTGAGTGTTCTCTTATCAGTTATTAGTATTGTGCCAATATTTCAAATCATGTGTATTTATATATTCCTCTTGTTTGTTTTGTCTTTTTTATTAGGTTGTTTCCAGAAAACGGGGACATTATTAACTTTGCATCCTGGTTCGGTTTTGCCTTCCCCAACATGATCATCATGCTCACACTGGCATGGCTTTGGCTGCAGTTTGTCTTTATGGGATTCAAGTGAGTTTGATAATGCTTAAAGCCTGATTATAAGTGACAGAGACTTGAATCACCATCAAGAAACTTTTTACCGCACTAAGACCGTGAGTGAGTGTAGAAGTGACACAAAGACTTTTCTTCCCATGTGATCCTCCAGCTTTAAGAAGACATGGGGCTGTGGGGCTGTGAAGACAGAAAAGGAAATTGCTGCATATAATGTGATCCGTGAACAGCATCGCCTGCTGGGGCCGATGTCCTTTGGAGAGATAAGCGTCCTGTGTCTCTTCATTTTGCTCGTGTTGCTGTGGTTCACAAGGGATCCAGGCTTTGTCAATGGCTGGGCAACAGATATCTTCAACTCCCAAGCAGAGTTTGTATACATATTTTTATAAAAAACATACAATTCAACACCTAATTTTTATTCATTCATAAATTTACTTTATAAAACTTGGATATTATTTGATTTTTGCTTTCACTCAATCCTTCAGGTATGTATCAGATGCCACGGTGGCAGTCTTTGTCACAGTCCTTCTCTTTGTTCTGCCCTCCAAACCTCCACGCTTGTGTTCTTTTAGGACTCATAGTTTTGACATAGGTGAGCCATCATTTCTGAAGAATGTTCTGAGTAGGCTATGCTGTAATTAAACTTTGATGATTTGTTTCTTTGATCTGTAGCATCTCATCAAACTGCTGGCCCAACACCTCGTCTCCTCAGCTGGAAAGCTGCCCAAAAGAAATTACCTTGGGGTATTGTGCTTCTTCTTGGAGGAGGGTTTGCTCTGGCTAAGGGCAGTGAAGTAAGTTACAAAGGCAATTGTTAGATGCAATGGTTGTGGGGCCAATAACAATCTCTCAAGAAATTTTGAACTTCACAATAGCCATTCAGTGTCTTGAGATTCTGATTCTACTAGTTTATTTTAGAGGTATGAGGATTCATAGAGATGTTTATCAAATCGACCACCAATTAAATCTTTTTTTAATGGTATCAGCATCATGCTTTTTACCCCTGTAATCTCCTAATGCAGTTTTAAAGTTTTATGCAAATCAAATGATTAGTAAATCTCTGGATTCAGATGTTTTTGGTGTTCTGCACATACAGTTGCATTGTAGCGGATGCAATATATTGTGACCAAACCTGAATCACAGTCTCCTCAAAGTAAATGTGCACTTTGTTTTGTTGTGTCTTTAGGTGTCCGGACTATCAAAGTGGATGGGAGATCAGATGGCTCCTCTGCAAAGCATCCCTCCCTGGGCAATTGCCATTGTCTTATGTCTGCTGATTGCCACATTCACAGAATGCACCAGTAATGTAGCCACTGCAACGCTCTTCCTACCCGTCTTAGCTTCGATGGTAAGCAAGTGAAGCAGTATAGAGCAAGTGAAATATAGGTGGTGTGGGAGAGGACAGAAAATACTGTTTGGGTGCAATAGCTCAGTTAGGTTAAGTGCTTCCTAGCGTAAATTCTTTCCCCCAGCTGGAGTTCACCATTGAAACTACTCCCAGTGAGAGCTGGTCCATTTTCCCACGTTTTGGTTTGGTTACCCATCTTGTTGGTCATTCAGGCTGAATATGTTTGGCCCCCTTCTGTGGGCCCCTTCTCCCATTAATAACCTGCCAAACACCAATTCAGTCCAGTGCCTTGTAACAGTGCCCTCCCCGCTGCTGCTTCTTCTGAAGAATAGCATTTCTGTGCCCACTAGCTGAGCACTGGAGAGAATGCCAAAACGAGGTCTGAAACGCAAGTAGTGGTTTTCACATTTATTGATATCTTGAGGGAAAAGCCAAGTAGATGCACACGGATGATCAACCATTCTGTGTTTAGCCCTTGAAAATACAAACAGAAAGTGAAGAAAGGGAGAATAAGTACTTTAGTCAGATTCACACAAACAGCTAAAGGCATGGTGAGAACACTTTGTGGCAACGGTGGCTTGTGTCATGTCACTTTGTGTGTCATCCTGTCAAGAGACTCTTCAGCATTTGATTTAGGCAGAAACCCTGTGACAAGACAAAATACTGTCATCCTGGTGACCTGATATACAGCTGAAGTTTAACGAAGACTAAATATAAAGTTTAGGTCCTTTCACCCTTTGGTTATTTTGAGAACCAGAAATTACTGTGCACTTGTAAGCTAGTGTGCTGCAGGATATGTAATTCAGAAGCAAATTCCACTGAGTAATGTCTTTTGCAACTTTAAAGTCTGCCATTATCTCCACATATGTAGTACGTTTCTTTTTAAATATCATGACTCAGCACAGGGCCAGCAGGAATTACATCTTAATTACACACACCTAATGAGAGTTTTCCCTGCACACAGAATTGCATACATTTCATTCTGAGTTATGAGCTGGTGATTAAGGTTGCAGAAAAATAGCCAGAAAGAGTAGTGGAGGATTTTGTGATCAAGGCTGTATTCATCTGTGAGTCAGACTGCTGATACCTTGTGTGTGATTATTACAGTCTCAGTCCATTGGAATCAACCCGCTGTACGTCATGGTTCCTTGTACCCTAAGTGCCTCATTTGCCTTCATGCTGCCTGTCGCAACTCCTCCCAATGCCATAGTCTTCTCTTATGGATACCTTAAGGTTGCTGACATGGTAAGTACGACGTTGGTTTCGGTATGCTTATTGTGTAAATTACATGTTGCAGTGCTGTGACTCTGGGACCAATGTTGAACTGCTTGGTCTGCAGAATTTACATTCATAAAAACGCGGTTGTGACCAGAATCTCTTAAGTGACAGTCACATTTTGACGATAGCTGATATTAAGGGTATTCTTTAGTTGTGTTCCGGCTGCAGAAGTGAAGCAATATGTTTTCCAGTGTTTTACAATAGTAAATGTTACCACTGAAAAGTTGTAGCACATGATGAGTCACTCTAAGTAGCCAGTGTAATCTGCAATCGATTTAAAATATCGGCCGTTTTCTGTCACATCCTTGTATGGTTATAAGGCATTTTAATGAGTCAGATTATGCACATTTTCTGTGCAACCTCATACAATTTCAAATCAAATTAGTTTGGTATGTAAAATTTGTGTCTCAAGGTCCCCTGCCATCGACTTTCCAGGAATGTTAAACAAGTTTAACACCTTCCAATTGAATTATTGATGTGGATTTGTTACATAAATATTAAAGTGGTAGATACAAACAATAGACAATAATAATATACAAAAAGAGTGGGCACATCCAAAACACTTCCATGGGTTAAAACATAAACTTGAGTTTATCTGAGAGATAACATTACAGTACATTTAAAGAAATATTCCAATCTACACACTGTGGGACTTCCTTATATACTTCTTTAGGGATAATGATCTTCTCATGCAACTTTCAGCAACAAATATAGATGTTAACATTAAACTAAATCTTGAAATGACTGCATTCTTTTCTTCTCCACCAGGCCAGAACAGGATTCGTCATGAACATCATTGGCATTCTTTGTATTACACTGGCCATTAACAGCTGGGGTAAAGCAATGTTTCACCTAGATTCTGTCCCTGCCTGGGCCAATGTCACTGGAGTATGAGACTGGCTCTGCAGTGAGAGAGGATCCATGCACAAGCCTATCCACAGGTGCCAGACTAAGACCTGTGGTCAGAGGGATGGTATTGGACCACGCAGTGAGATGCATGTGTGCAATTGGAGTTAGGACACAAGTCTCATGAGGCTCGTTTTGATTGACACTTGAGTGAAAAAAAAGTGGCGATCTATAAAATTAGGGAGAAAAATGGTTCAATTACATAAAAATATTCATTTTCATGTAATTGAACTTTATATATACATACATAATGATGTTAAACTTCAAAGAAGTTTAGATCTCTTATATAGACCTATTACACTATTTGAATCTCTTATAATACACATTTCTGTTATTCAGTACAATGGAATAACTGAAACAATATATTGGGACTATAGTGTCTGTAAATTTACACTCCTTTATATCCTTAAGTGAACCAAATGACATCTTGTTTTCTTTTTATCAAAGAAAATTAGAGGAAAAGGAGCTGTTCATATAGTCAAAGTTATTTAACATGTACCCATGTGTTTATAGCAATAAGCCATATTGTTTGTATATCTTGATGATGCAACTTGAAAATATTTGACGTACTTCTTTTTTATTTAATTTTCCTTCTATGCCACTTCTGCTTTACTGAAAGATATTTTCACTTTCACATTTGTCGGACAGCTCCAGTAACTGGTTACCTTTCAGATTTTACACTTAAAGAAATCTTTGGTTTTGTAAAATATTATACATTGATACCTTGATAATGAATATAAAGTTTAATACTATTAGTCCCACATTGAAGTGATAGAAAAAAACATTACTTGTCAATACATTAGCAGTAATTATCCGTGAACTTTCATATAATATGACACTGACAAGAGCAATTCAGCTGCATAATTATTACTTTTACTACTGATACATTTTTGGCTCAAAATATGTATTTCCATAAATAAAAGACTCTATTTTCAGACATTTAAGGAGCGGATTATAAGGTAAGATATTACAATATCAATAAACGGATCTATTTTTTCATACATAAGGTGGACAGGATTATAAGGCGCATTAAACAAAACATGACTGATAGCCTTGAGTTGGACTTTGTAAGCATGTCTCTTAACAGGTGCCATTTTTGGGAAGCAATATTATTTGGAAGCACAGTACGTATCACTCCGCCAGGCTCCTGACTACGGTAGACGTAATGCTCAGACAATCCATCAAGTAGTACGGTCAAGTCGTACTAAAATATTTTGACAGATTTTTGAGCGCCGTGTACCACATAAAATCAGTTTCAGGTCAGTAAGCACAACCAGAATTAATACTTAAGCCACACCGATTATAAGGGACACTGTCGATTTTTAAGAAATTTAAAGGATTTTGAGTGCGCCTTATAGTCCAAAAAGTATGGTTTTAAATATTGAATGCTTTTTTGGTTGTAATGTGGGCAGCATAAAAAATATATAAACTGCAATATTTTCTCAATCACTCCTGTGCCACACAGAAGACTTTGCAAGTGAACATTTCTTAAGAGATTTGAGGTAACAAAAGCTAATGGCTTGGTTGGTGAACTTGGTATTTATCAGTTCAGAGCTAATACTGTATGTGCTGAATCAGACTTTCAAACTGGCTATGAATAAAGGATCAACTTTTTATCCTATCAAAGCAAAAGCTGTATGTAACGTGTACAAAAAGGATGACTTATTGTACTGTAAACACATTTGAAATGTTTGAGTCAGTACAGTTTGTCTCACAGCAATATTAATTGTAAATGAATTGCAATGAAGTGGTATTTAGTAATAACCGCATATAGTCTACTATTCTCTTCAGTTTCAAGACTTTTGCACATGTCAATTTATATAAAAATAAATAAATAATACAAACACATCCGTTGACGTTTCTTTTCTGTTCAACGACTTCACATTAGATGTTCAATAACAATGGAAAAATCACAAAATACATCCAAAGTACAGCTGTTTTCCACACACAGCATTTTTTTAATTGAATGGATTTAATCGAATGAGGCGATTAGACATCAGAGATGTTTGTGTGAGAGAGACTTGTCAAGATAATACACTAGATTTAAAATGATTTCAAATGTGAGAAACTCAATTTGGCTGTTATTAACTGTAATGCTGTCTATTATTTTAAAAAGTGAGGATGGTTTATTATAACAAAAGCTCAGTCTGAGCTGTCATCTCTCACCATCATCCAAAACAAAATTATCAGATTTTCCTCACCATGCAACTTTTTCTCAACAGCATATGACTATTATCCATCTTTTAAAGGACAAGTATGTTTCGCTGCCTCTTACTTATTGACCTCTGTCTTATGTATAAAGCTGACATGATCCTTTAAACACAGCATGGAAAGCCATAATGAGCCTGGACTTAAAGGCCACACCTAATGGCAAGAGGCCTATGACATTGTAATCTGAGATTAAGGTTGAAGGCAGGGATATTGTTAAGCATTATTGTGCATCATAAGCATTATGAGCTTAAAGAAGCTCATAAGAAGCTCTTACGTCTCCATTTAAAGATCTGCCAGAGAACTTTAATATCACCTCGTAAGTGTCGATCACTATGTTGGGTTTCTGTTTTAAAAACATGACGAAAGTTAATCATAAGACTCGGGGAAGTAAACATCAACAAACCCTGTTGTTGGTATGGTGTGACAGTAGAAAACATGGCCAAAAGGTAGCAGGAAGAAAAAAAAAATCAAAGGATCACATCAAAGTTCTGACCCCATTCTTTTGGGACAATTAAAATGTTAGATGGTTTTTGGTTAACAAGCGGTTGGGTGCATAGAGCAGTTTAGATCACTATGATCTCATGTCCCACTGGGAAGGAAAACTTTTGTAATTACAGTGTCTTTCTCTCCTTTTGCTCCCTCTGAGCTACCCACTCATTATCCAATTGCAACACATCGTCTTGTGTCGTGGACTATATTATTGGCTATATATACATGTAAGGCCTCGGCAGGAAATTAAACCTGCGAAGTGTTCACTTTGCTAAGATTTTGTCCAACTGACTGCACAGGCAAGGACTCTGGTGAAGCTAAACACGCATTTCTATGAACCCATTATAAACTAGGCTTTCTAGTTGCAGAGTAAGCAAACAGTGAGCTTAATGAATGACTTCCATAAAAATATGAAGTAAATAGGGAGTTAGGAGTACGTAGAAGAGGTCAAAAAAGGAAACTTTGTATTTCATCCACTTGCATTTGGGAGTATTTTGTTGATGAGAAGGCTTTTGAAAACCACATTGCCCTTTCACCTCTTCTGTATCAGTTACATATGAGCACAATATGCTGCCTGTCCGATACAATCAATCCTCCCTTGAACATAAAGACTTGTGTGTAGAGATGGTTTCAGTTAGCAATTGGAGTATCCAATTAAGCTTCGGACATGAGTGAGGCCAAAAGCAAAAAAGATCCAGAAGAGGACAGAGAGCTTTTTCATTGCTTACTTTAGGCCAAAGTACATCCATTGTTTAATGGGGATGGGTGGGATTTGGTGTAAATGATTACAATTTTATGAACTCTAAGTCAGCAACAATCAGCAATGAAGACACATGTTTTTATTTTAAGGTACTAAGACAAACACTGAATGCAAACGAAGAGCAACGAGGAACAAAGTACTATCGACTGTGCAGGATTGAAACCTGGAGCTGATTTACAACCACGATTCCCAAATCAGTTTTGCCCGGTCTCTTTTCACAGTACTCTCTTTAGCTGTATGTGACTATTAGGATGCTGTAAAATGTAAATAGAAACAGAATACATATTTACAAATATAAACCAATGATTTACTCACAGCAGAATATAGAAATTATATAAAAAAATGTTGTTCTCTTATGAGAAAAATACTGGATGATTTTTAATTTGATGGCAGCAAAAAGGATTCTAGCGATATTTTTCACTTTATGATGCATCAAATGTTTTTGATTGGTGAAAGGTCTGATTTGTAGGCAGGTCATGTTAAGCATAACTATTAAGCTATGCTGTTGTAATAGATGCAGTACTGTATACAGTTTAGGCTTAGGCTCCCTGAAAAACATGATCTGGATGGGAGTTTAGATTACTCTAAAGCCCGTAAATGCCTTTCAGGATTCAGAAAGACTTTATTTGTCCCCAAAGGGCAATTAACATACAACAGAGCAGCATGACGTTGAACATAAGGACAGGGCATAAACAGGCAATAAGAGTGAGATAATAAATATACAGTATATACACATTGATGGTGCCTTTCTAGATGTGCAAGCTGCCAACTCTAAAGGCGATAATGCACCCTCATGCCATCAGAGATGCATGCTTTTGAACTGAACGTTGATAACAACATGGATAGTCCCTCTCCTCTTAAATCCAAAGAATGCAGGGTTTCACATTTTAAATTTTGGTTCATCTGATGACAGAACAGTTTTCCACTGTGCTTTAGTTCATTTGGCCAAGACAAGACAAATGCATTTCTACATCATGACGGCTTCTTTGCATACTACAGTTTTATTCTCGATTTCTGGATGGCACATTGAACTGTGTTCACAGACGGTGATTTCTGGAAGCATTCCTGAATTAATGCAGTGATTTCCATTAAAGAATCATGGTTTCTTCTAATGTGATTGTCATTTTTTAACTTGTTCCTTGCACACAGATTACACACAGAACGCAGTGTGAGGCAAGGCAGGATAGGACACAAAATCTAGGACTCAAAGACAAGAACTAAACTTCAAGGTAGCTAACGGCTGATTACAAAACTCACTAACTAAAACTGGGAAGGCTCTAGAAATCTAAACTAACTGACAGAACACACAGGAGAAGACACAGGCGATATATATAACAGAGGGAATCAGGGCAGAGAGGAAACAGCAAGGAAACACGGCTGACTAAATACAGGGAACAGAGGAATGAGACAGAGATAAGAGCAGGAGGGACAAGGCTGAAAGAGCGAGGGATGGAGAGGGCGAAAGGGAGAGAGAAACCACACAGAGACATGACTGGAGAAACAGGCAACTAAACACGGAGACAAGACGGACTTCACAGGGAAGCACGAAGCACAAAAACTGAAAACACAGTCAAAACTCTGAACCATGACACCTGATGGCATTTATAAACTATTTAATTGAAAAGTTATTCTCCAGGGCTTTCTTTTTTTAGTAGCACTTACTTTTCAGCTTATTGTTGGTCTATCCCAAGTTTTTTGGATATGGGTTATTGCTATTTTTTTCATGAAATATTAAATATGTCTAAACCTGTTATTAAGTACACTTCATAATACCAATTTAACTACAATTTTTAAGTCCTCAGAACAATTTCTGTTCGCTAGTACACAATTTCCACAAACTATCCTTGTGGTGGGCTAGTCTCTCTTGGTGTCTTTTGAGAACTATCACACAGTTGGATGGGTTTGAGAATCGAATGCGATGCAGGATCACAAAGCATTATGCAGCAAAAGTAGGGAAAATTTCCATGAGAAGAAAAATCACAGTGGAGAAAATCTGCTGGAAGCCATCTGGAAATTATATCTCTTGCAGTAGCCTCTCCCATAGCCACTGACTTCAGTGGTTATAACACTTGGCCTAGCAATTTTGTGGTGACACTACTAGTCTTTTTCTTGGTGAAGTGCGTGAAACCAGTTCAATGTTAGACACCTCATTTGTGGAAAAGAAGTCACAATGTTACAAGAAAGGTCTCACTCAAATTAAATCTATAGATGGACAGTGGAAAATGCTTTTACAGATTCAGGCTATTCAAAATAGCCTCCAAGAGCCCAGTAACCTGTTTCGCTTACTCTGTTTATTGGTTTAGAAAGTGGTAAAGAGAGCCAAGGCTGAGAAAGTTTTCATTTAACTGAATTTGGGTATGAATTTATTTGGAGAATACAAGCACACAAGTAAGTAGCTATAGAGCTACTCCCAAATATTAATTTGTGTAATCTGGATAATCAATTACTGTCTGTCTGGTTTACTATCTAACTTTTACCTTTGCCAAAATTTAAAATATTCATTATTTTGTTTGTAATGCGTTAAAGTTCTTCATTAACAGTCTCAGAGTCATAGTATGTCAAAAATATTGCTAACATTATGCAGAAAAAGGATCGAATCTGGGTCACCTTTAGCCCAGTACACTTGGGAATGTTAATCTGGGCGTGCATGTCAAAATATTTAAAGGTCATGAGCTTGTTAGTGTTAAGGGCACTGTCATTCGCAAGGACTATACTGTAATGAGACTGATGTTTACAGTGTTGTCTTTTTTTAGAGTACCTCCATGTTTTCTGGTGTCTTGGTGTCTACTGTACCTTCTGACGGATGAATTCGAGGTACCGCTCGACAAAAAATAAACCATGTGCTCAAAACAGGCTGACAGATGACTCATTGGGCTATATGACCACAGTTCATGTGTTCTTTGCACCGCTTCACTCACAAAAAGGGCATTTTTAGGTGTAATAAGAGGTTGTGGCACTGCAACCCTACTATTGTGTCTCTTTCTCTGAAGTTCTCAGTTGACTGCTTTCATAAAACTAAAAGGCCAATTGAATCCAACATTGAGATTTACAGTAAGCTGATTCAAAGATGCCCGACTGTTTTTTCTCTGCAATGCAAAGCACAGACATTTTGATGACCAATGAGCACTCACATCTGTCCCAAAGTTCCCTTAACCGATGATATCTTTCCTTCAGACCCACAGACCCAGATCACTAATACTGAGCTATTTTAGTGCAAAAAACATGTTGTTGGCAGTTTTAATCTTGGACGCTATTGCAAAAGAGAACTTTGTGATTGTTTTTGTGCTTTTGTGGCCAGAATAATGTCAGTCTAGCCAGAATATAGCCCTGCATTTGTCATAGGGATCAAACCTGCGTGAGATGGATTAGATCTCATTGTACCCAGCGTCTCCTTTTAGAATTTGAAAAACCACATAATTATATTTAATACACCAGTGTTTTACCTTTATCTTCCTCAGGACAATACAAAATATGGTTATGGACCGGATTCTTTCCAAGATGCCTTTAAACAACTACAAATTTCTGGCTACAAGGTGATGTAATTTAACGCACGAACACACACAAAAATAAATTTTTCAAAAAAATGAATTCACAAAACCTTGATCAAACGTTATTATTTATTCAACGAAGAAGCAAAATATATTTTTTATATCACTTTTACTCTGATATTGGTGTCATAAGTAGGTCTAATTGCAATTTATAAATCCTGGTAAATTCAATAAATAACAAGTCTTGATATGATTTAAGCTTTAGTCGTTATTCAACAAGGCTTACAAAGCTAAATATAATGTATCCAATATCTACATTTTAACATACTATGTAAGTATGAGAACTTTAAAATGCACTGAAACATGCTTTTCTCAAAAACCACAAGCTTAAATAGGAACACAGTAAATGGCTCCATCTGGTGGTGCAATGCACAATCAAACAACAGGCAAAATTACATCTCTGTGTACTGTATGTACACCACTTACTTAAGAAAGGAAGAAAGAAAGCTTCTAATGGTCAGACCAGAACATTACTAAACATGGAAATTGATTTCCAGCTGGCCATCCAGCTCACTATTACAATTCTTTGGCCTTGAAACCATCAAATGACCCTAATGTAAAGTAGATTTACTGCAGCAGAATAATGTTGACCTTAGCTGGTCCACAGAGCAGTTGAGACACTGATAAAGGTATAACCACAGGTTTATACCCTCAGCAGAACCATCTTTTCTTCTATATCATCTCCCCTACACCCAAACAGTTTTGTCCAGCTTGTTTTACAGTGCCCTCTATATCTGTATGTGACTGTTAGGAAGCTGTGTAAAATGTAAATAAGAACAAAACACAATGATTTGTAAATCTCCTAAACTCATATTTTATTTACAGTAGACTAAGAAAACACATCAAATCTTTAAAATTATATATTTAATTTAATTAATATTTTAGATCTTTTAATATTTCATGAAAACTATTATCTCATTTTGCATTCGATGGCAGTCATACATCTCAAAAAAGTTTGAGTGGGAGCAACAAAAGGCTGGAAAAGTGAGTAAACGTAAAAGAAACAGCTGGAGGAACATCTCGCGACTGGTCAGCAACCTTATTGGATATTAAAAAAAACATCTTACAGAGGCACAGTTTATCTGAAGTAAAGAAAAAGCAAACAAACAAAGAAAAATCTGTATCAACAAATTGTAAAAAACAAAACAAAAACAAAAAAAAAAGCAACAACAAAAAACCATTAATATGTAAATAATGTTCCTCAGTGTGAAACTGTGAAGACTAAAATGCCATCATCATCTATCTGGAGAAATTTCTGTCCGCAAGGGACAAGGTTGAAAATGTTTGAGCCACAGGTGGTACTGTATTTTTTTTTTTTAAAAAGGCCATATGCTCCCAGGGATGACCTTTTTCAGGCTTCAGACCTTGCATATTTGAGCAAGACAGTACTAAGCCACATATTGCATCTATAAATATTTGAGGCATCATGAAAATACAACAAAGAAGACACCGAACTGAAGAGTCCTGTGTCAAACAAGAATGGGACAATGTTCCTTTCCAAAAGGCACAACAGTTGGTCTCCTCAGCTCCCTGACGTTTATAAGATGAGGGGATGCTACACAGTGGTAAACACAGCCTTATCCCAGTTCTCTGAGACATTTTGCTGCCATCAAATTCAAAAAGACCATTTTGGGGAGGGGGGGTAAAATCATGGATGGAATATGAAATCACCATCCACTAACCAATTATTCTAAAATAGCATCCCATCCCTGGGGAGTAGGAGGATCTAAATGTTTTCAGTGGAGTCTAAAGTTTTTGTGTAACGGCAGTTAGCATCAGCAATAAATATAAATTATTACATTCCTTTATTTTTGTCTGTTGGCAGCAAACAATTGCACAGCAATTTTATTGTCCTAGAAGCATTAATATATGATCCTACAATAGGATACAGGACTGCATCTCAAATTTGATATAGAATAAGCCTGTGCTTGAATCCTGTTTTTATATTGAAACTTTACTCTCAAACCCTTAATCCAATTTTGACATGTGCGTGCATTCATGTAAAATGTTGTTCTACTTTATTCCAATTTGCTGAAAAGTAACTGTTGGAAACACAGAACACACGTCAAGAATACCTGTTAAATCAGTCAAATGTTTCACTTTGATCTGTGACAAACTCAAGCGTCTCTCTTATTGTGACAGTACATTTTAATGGATCCGGGACGGGGGGGGGGGGGCGGACTCTAATAACTGAACTTTGATCAACCTTTAACACGATTACGGTTACGCAATATTCAGACAGAACTGAGAATAAGAGTTTCACACCTTAGCTTTCCCACACGTTAATGTGAATGTGGTGCAATCCACACGATTCATAAACACGTGGACAGCCTTTGAAGGCTCGACGAAACGTGGTCAAAGCAGTTCCCAATTCGTTTTTCGACGTCAAGACCAGCTGACTTTACGGGGAGTGCTTGACGTGTGCTCCTCTCACGCGGTTCATAAAGCAAACTTTCAACCACTTTCATCATGAATGCTAAACACTGACAGAGATTCTTGACTCACCGGAAGAGGCTCAAGTTCAACAGCAGCATAAATACAGCGGTCAATACAGAAAGACATTTTCCCCCCTCCCCACGGAAACATGGATATCGGGGCAGAGAGCGCACCTACCTCATGGAGGGAATGTTTTATATTAAAGAGAATCCGCATGCTGGTTCCTGTTGGTTACAAGAGCGAAATAAAAGAGCTGTCAAAACTTTCAGTACCAGTGGTAAGTACCCTGTATTTAAATAGACGCTGGTCAGTAATCAGTATAATAAAAAATAAAAACTTAAAATAATACATTGGCATTTGATTATGTGGATTAATACCAAGATTTTGACTGTCTTCTACAGTCATTGATTAATACCGATATATATCGTACAGAACAAATTGACCCCTCACGCTGTAAATTACTAGTTTTAAATAGCTGTTTTTGTTGCCCTGGCAACTTTTAATTCATTTCGAATTTCCTTATCAGATGATATCCCAGCTCATGAATTTTTCCTTGAGCCTTGTAAGTACAATATTTTGTGGCCATCTGGGGAAGACAGAGCTGGCAGGAGTGTCCCTGGCCATTGCAGTAAGTGAAATTCATACAATCACCTTTTATTAAGTCATTAAACCAATAGAAAAGTGACATCCAATCCATCAATGTTTTCTAACGTATTTCCAGGTTATTAATGTTACAGGTATATCTATTGGTAATGGTTTGGCATCAGCATGTGATACTCTGGTTTCTCAGGTGCGAATCTTTGGTCCATCACAAATAATTTATTATCAGATATGATGGTGCTTAACAATAGCAATGGCAGACTAAACTGTTCTGTGCTTTTAGACCTTTGGAAGCCATAACCTACTGAAAATTGGAGTTATTCTGCAGCGGGCCATCCTCATTTTGCTCCTGGCCTGCTTCCCCTGCTGGGCCATCCTTATCAACACAGAGCCTATTCTGCTGGCTGTCAGACAAGAACCAGAGGTGGCAAGGTCAGCCGTGACAATCCGCTCATGCTTTCTTGAATTTTAAAATGTGTGTTCATTTTGATGGGATAAAATCAATCTCTCTCTCTTTCAAGGTTGTGTCAGATGTATGTGAAGATCTTTATGCCCGCACTTCCTGTAAGTATGTCTAAGGCTAAGTGTGCATGTGTGTGCAACACAAAAGCCACAAAATTGAACCAAGTGGGAGAGAGGAACAGGCTGACATGCATCTCCTTGGAGGCCGACCTGATTGTTCCTTACGTGTCCCTTTTTATTAATGTTTTAAGATAGATTTAGAGTCACTCTTCCAAATAAAAATACACCTACAAAAAGGAGGCCTTGCTAATCCCAGATACAGAAATCAAATATCCCCACAGTAAAATCTTCTCCAAAGTGGGCTAACTGGTCAGCTAGATAAATTCAACCCTGTTTTTTAAGTAGCTAGTAATCGCGTTATTTTAAGTAGAAATCAATGAGTCTATAAAGTCTCTGCTGGACACTTACTTAGTTGGTTAACTTACAGCATAGCTCTATTTATTTTCCCCCTTGTACAGGTGTATTTGATGATGTAACAAGCTGTCACTACCAAACAGGATGAGTCCCAGTCTAATCACATTAGAATAAAATGTTTCAAATAATTGCAACCCAGACTATGTTGTTCTTTTCTTTCTGTTTTTATTTTTTTGGTGTGTGTGTGTGTTTGTGTGTGCCACAGGCTGCATTCATGTACTCATTAGAAACAAGATATCTCCAAAACCAGGTAAATATCTCCCTGATTATTTTGAATAATACAGTTTGGATCGCAGGGAATACAGATTGTGTTCTTCTTTTATCCACAAAATGATAGAGTAGATTGAATATACAATATGTGTCTGTAAGTGAGACTCCAGTCCTACTGGCTACAATGTTTAATGATTGATGGTGTCCACATACAGATAGCAAGGAGATCAGGGCTCCTTGAGCCCTTTCATGTCAATAAAACTATGATTCACTTCACTTGACAAACACTGCGAGCTGCTGTTTTTGATTACAGGAAATCAGTCAGATATTTAATCATCCTTTTGTCTGTTGATGGAAAACTGTAATGATGTCATGTACAGCAGGTAAAATAAGTATTGAACACATCACCAATTTTTTTTAAGTAAAATTTTTTCGTTAAACACAGGATAAAAGTATGAACGCAGGTTGTCTAAATGCTGTTCAGCAAACTTTAAACATGCTTCAACATGCTGTTTCTTCAGCAATATGTGGTAAGCATGCATACAGGGCACGGTGGTTGAGTGCATTACTTATTGTTTGATTTGAAACAGTTGTACCTGTTGATTTAAGGTCTTTCTGTAGCTCTCCACAAGTGGTGCTTGGCTCTTAGACAACTCTTCTGATAATTCTTTTCACTCCTCTGTCTGAAATCCTGCGGCTAGCACCTGTTCATGGTAAAAATTTTTGTTCTTTCCTCTTCCAGATTATGGCCCCAACAGTGCTCATCGGAAACTTCAGTAGTTCCGAAATTCTGCTGTAACCAGTGCAATCAGTATGATTTGCAACAATAAGGTTGGGAGGGGCTCGAGAGAGTTCATTAGCTTTACCCATCGTGAGATGATTCTTGTGTGACACCTTGGAAATGAGATACTACTTATAAGCCATCAGTTGGGACTGAACCAGAAGTAACGGGGTTGATTTCAGCTGGTGTCATGACTGCCCATGCCTTTTTAAACCTCCCTTTCTTCATGTGTTCAGTAGTTTTTCCCTGTGTCATTTCTCATTGTAACACAAAACTGAACATATGGTCATCTATGGTTTGATTTCTTTGTGTTTGTTGATTGGATGGGTTGTTGCTGACATATAGTGAGAATTTCATGGCAATAGCAGCTTTACAAATATATTTACTTAGTAAATTGGTGACGTGTTCAATACTTATTTTACCCAGTCTATCTGGGCTGTCATTTCACCATTTCCTAATTAAAATAAACTTGTTGCATTTCTGTTTTAGGGCATTATATGGCCACAGGTCATCACAGGCTTTCTTGTCAATCTTCTAAATGCACTCATCAACTACATCGTCCTCTTCCCGTTAAACCTTGGAGTTGCGTGAGTTTGTTTTATTGTATTGCACATGACTTCGTTAGTGTCGTCTTTAGTGGTATCAACTGACATTATCACATACTGTATAACCAACATGACACATTGAAATAATCTTTACAGAGGTTCTGCAATAGCCAATGCCATTTCTGAGTTCTTAATGGCTGGAATCCTCTTTGCTTATATCATATGGAAAGGACTTCATAAGGCCACTTGGGGAGGTGAGTACTGCATATACACTGGATACTGGTTATATTTAATATTAAGAGAAACCCAAATGAGTTTAACAATGATTAACAACTAACAGAAATCTTTATTTAACTGTATAAAATATAAGTTGTTTTACACAATTACAAAATGAACAACTTGTTAGAAGTGTTTATAGAAAACATAAACATGTCTGAGAAAGACTATTATTTGAACTATTGTCATGGTGACAGCTGGATGTAGTGACTTTTAATGGAAGGGTTAGGTGGATGAGGTCAACAGATCATCAGATAAAAGTCCGAAGGTCGAAGCTGAAGTTGGACTGAACTGACGAATCAAGCATTTAAGAAGCAATAAAAAAAACAAAAAACCTACAACCAGGTTACAAACAAAATGAGCAGAGTTATAACAAGTTCATGTTTATTTTCCTTTTAAGTGGACCTGTTTTATTTTCTGTTATTATACTGTGACATTGGTGAGTGCTCACATTACACAGGGCTACTTTGAAAGACTAGGTAATCCCTGTAAGCAAAGCCCAGACTTCAGACTGCTCTAAATGCTAAACTTTTCAACTCTTAGATTTTATATGATGCTAAAGAGAAGTGATTTCTTTCATACAGCCTGGGTGTAAATATGGGGATCCAAACCATCCGCTGTTTTAATCTAAGCAGCAAATCAGAACAAAGTTGTCCTTACAGCGAGAGGAGCTAAAATGGCTTGTTTTTCAAAATGAACAGACTGTGAGATGAGAACACCTAAAGGGAGCAAATAAAAAGGAGGAGATGATTAAAAATTTAAGCAAAGCCACATAAGCACACAAGTCCAAGGGTGTCATGTTTATGCTGTGGCAGGCAGGATGAGGATCCAAACGCAGGACTCGAACGATGGGATGAACAAAGCAAGGCAGCTTTGTTACGCTAAGATAAAACACAAACAAATTTGTGAAAACCAAAACTTGAACATGGAAACTGGAAACTAAGAACTAAACACGGGGAAACTAGAGACTAAGGACAAATAAATCCAGGCTCACAGAAGAACTACACAGCACATGGTGTAACACCAGACAGAGAAAAACTCAGGGCTTAAATACACAGAGAAATAACAAGGGAATGAGATGCAGATGGAGAGCACAGCTGGGAGTAATCATACATGACGAGACGGGAAGGAAGCAAAACTGAAAACACTAGCATAGGACGCGAGACTGTCAAAGTAAAACAGGAAACAAGAGACATTCACAAAGACACGGACTTTACACTGAAACAACAGAGGGAACATGGAGCACAGGAAGGGCACAGGGACAGAAACCTAAAGACCAGGGACTATAAATATAATATAAGCAGAAAAAAATAGAGAGAACCAAAACCATGTAAAATGGTAAATGGCCTGTATTTATATAGCGCTTTACTAGTCCCAAGGACCCCAAAGCGCTTTACATATCCAGTCATCCACCCATTCACACACTGGTGTGGCAAGCTACAATGTAACCACAGCCACCCTGGGGCGCACTGACAGAGGCGAGGCTGCCGGACACTGGCGCCACCGGGCCCTCTGACCACCACCAATAGGCAACAGGTGAAGTGTCTTGCCCAAGGACACAACGACCGAGACTGTCCAAGCCGGGGCTCAAACCGGCAACCTTCCAATTACAAGGCGAACTCCCAACTCTTGAGCCACGATCGCCCCAATGTAAAATGACAAATCAGAGAATATAACGTAAACCAGAAAAACACAGACACTGGGTCACCACACCCAGTACTATGACAAAGGGTAAAACTATAGAACTGGAAATTAGCGTATTGAGATTTGCTTTAAATCATGTGGTAGAAAAGCAGGTTGACAAATGATTTATTGGTTTATTATATGACTACTATTTGTTTTGAGAGAATTTTTAAAGTATTTTATTTCTTTTGCTTTTGTATGCACTTCAATTTAAATATACATTTGGAATTGCTAACATCTACTTTATAAACACTTACGCAGGTTGGTCTCGAGAGTGCCTCCAGGACTGGGGCTCATACATCCACCTGGCTGTCCCTGGCATGGTCATGCTATGTGTTGAATGGTGGACATATGAGATTGGAGGTTTTCTAGCAGGTAATGCCACAGGCCACTTTGGCATGCCTTTGTCTGTAGAAAAGCAGCTCTGAAATCTATCCGCTATCTGTCATTGACAGGTCTCATAAATGAAGTGGAACTCGGAGCTCAGTCAGTTGTGTATCAACTGGCAAATGTTGCATACATGGTGAGCCCTTTTGATGTGAAAAAACCCTCTGCACTGCCAAAAAACTTTATTCATAAAGAATTTTCTCATTTTACATCCATGTAACAACTTTTTTTATTTTTAGTTCCCTTTGGGTTTCAGCATAGCGGGCAGTGTAAGAGTTGGAAATGCTTTGGGAGGTGGAGAAACAGAGCAGGCCAAGCTGTCTGCTAAGATGTCAATGTTCTGTGCAGGTCAGAATGCATCAATGTTTATTTCTTTGCCGTGTTTTTTTTTTTTTTTTTTTTTTTTTGTTAGTTTTTTGTCTAATATTCATTTGAAAATATTTTTAAAGACAGTCAATTAAAGGTAATTAATTACATAATTTAATGTTGCATAATTCCAATTTTGCTCTCCAGAAGGAAGCACAAAAGTAGCTTAGAAATTTTAAACAGTCTCCGTAATTATAAATGTTAGCAGAAAGCGTGAATATTTTCACTTCTCTTTATCTACCTATGATGTGCCCTCGAGAAAGGGTTTTGATCCTATAAGGAAAAAGACTGTTAAGGCATGTTGCTCCCGAAAAAGGTAAATCTTTAATTATATTTCTGTCTTTACTGCAGTGTCAGTGTCTATATGTTTGTCAACTCTCATCGGGAGCCTAAAGGACCACATCTCTTATGTTTTTACATATGATGAGTACGTATATAATTTTATGTTTTTTTGAAACAGTTTTGAAACAGTCAGTTTTGTTTTATAAATCACAGCAGTTGTTACTTAAAAAGAAAAAAGAGAGGAAATACCAGCATGGGTTACACTTACACATGCAATTTCAGTATCAAGTCTAGGGGAGATAGCAGGCCTCATAAACGACCTTTTACCCTTACATAAGTTACTGTCATCCTTCGCTTACATAATCTCTCTTATACTGAATAGACACAAAGGTTTATGGTAGCTGCACTCAGCTGTGCTGATAATTATTTACATATTTCTCCTGTTCCTTAGACAGCATAATTGTATAACGTCGCACAAGGCTCAAATTACACAAAAATCTGTTTTTACAAACTCAACAGTCTCACTTTAAAAATTTAGACTCTCTTCTTTCAGACAAATCAGGCAAAGGGTTTCAGATGTCCTATCTTTTTATGCACCTTTCATTCTACTTGATGCAACATCTGTGAGTATCTGCCATACCCCAGAAACATCCCATAAAGTACGTGTTTGTGGGTACTTAACCATGTCTTTATCCTTTTTGCGTGACTAGGCTGCCGTGTCTGGCATAATAAGAGGAGCAGGTAAACAGAGAGTTGGTGCTATTTGCAACATTTTGGGATATTATGGTGTTGGCTTTCCGATTGGAGTGTCACTGATGTTTGCAGCCAAACTAGGAATCATGGGTGAGATGTTTTCAACCATCAGCTGTTTGTATCCATGTTATTTTTGTCCCTACAGTTCTTTTTTTCATTTGATTTCTACCACAGCATCAACATCTCCTTCCTCCTCTTAAAGAAAAACATGTTTTGTTTTCCTCAGGTCTGTGGACAGGCTTGTTAACCTGTGTGTTCCTGCAATGCTCATTCCTGATTTTCTATCTAATCAGAATGAACTGGAAAAACATCACAGTTGAGGTTTGTGTTTAAGGATAAATATTTAATTTTCAGTAGTTTTCGGCTGTCTCTTTATGACTAAAGGATCACGCATTGATTCGTCTTGCAGGCTCAGATCAGAGCAGGAGTGCATGTAAGCCCCACAGACACAGGTAAGGGACAGTTTTCACAAATTATTTAATTTGGCTGAAGAGCAAAAGTGTTTATCCTGTTCATCACGAGAAACAAAACAGTTCTGTGTGGAAGTAGAACATACAGAGTTTAAAAGATACCTTTAGAAGAATATTTAATGAATCTTGTTTGTGTATTTGAATTATGTCTCTACATTATTCACAAAGATTTTACAGACTCTTGTGTCCCCAAATCTTCAATAGCATTGTGGACCCAAAAATGACGCAGGATAAATTTGTTGCAAAACCTGCGACAAATGTATCCTGCGCCACCAGAAATGAATTATGTTGTTGTTAGTTTGATTATTGCAACAATGTCTCCATATGTATGTGCAAACTACCTTTGTCATATTCAAGCCACAATAAAACGTGCTGAGTGCGGAAAGGTTAGGACAGCATTATGTCACCAGTAACTTCTTTAATATTTAACAAAGGCTAAAAACTTTTAGAATAGAATAGAATAGAATAGAATAATCCTTTAATTGTCCCACAAGGGGGAAATTTGGTTGTAACAGCAGCCAAAAAGACAAATATACAAACAAACAGTACACAGGACACGGAACAGAAACATACACAATTTTTCTTACATATTTTCCTACCTTCACTTCACCAATTGGTGTGACTTACAATTTATCTCTGACAATAATCCTAAAAGTGTCATGCTTTAGTTGCTGTAGACAGGGTAAACTAATAAAAGCACAATTTACATGTAGAAGTAAATACATTTAACACTTTTAAAGGTCTATAACATATTTTGTAGCTATTTTATTATTGTTGTCATTTTGATATGTTTGTATGTAGTAAGTGTCCTTACTTTTGTTTTGTTTTAATCATGCAAGGTCTAAAAGTATGAAACGTTCAAAGTCCAAATTGTTGTCTGCAAATTGGTATTTGCTAAGCAATCAGAAACCAAGATCTTCATATTTTTTAAATGTTCTTTAACATCTTTAACTTCAGTCTATGGCAACACTAAAAAAACACTCAGTTGGATCAGCAGATAGAACCATAAAAAAACTAACAAACAAACAAAAAACAATTCAGAGATTTTAGATATTGATTATACAGCAATTAATATAGAAAACTTCCAAAATGTGAACAATATTTTGAATAACAATTATAATTTCATGATCCCTAACATGGAACATTTGCATATATTTATGTCCAGGTACCCAACTAGAAGACCCTGGTAACTCAGTGGGTCAAGCAGACACCATTGATCTGATGGATGTTGAGGTGGAAACAACAGTGCGGACAGCTGAAGGAGAGCTCTCTTTCAGGACTCTGGTTCTGCGTAGAGGCTTGGCTCTAGCTTTCATGTTGTTCATCTTGGCTGTTGGTATTATTTTGAACCTACTTATCACCAACTTGGCTACCTGAACATGAGTAATGTCTGTCTCGTTCAGTGAAATAACTCCAGAGTCTCCAGTGCTGCTTTTCTGGGAGGTCTCAGTAATATGCTAGCATTTGCATCACAAAGCAGACAGTGACGGATGGCACAAGCAGGCACAAAGGCAGACGAGCAGGAAATGAATGAATGGTCTCTTGATTAATCAACGAACGAGCATTATATTACTCTTAAACATGACGAGTATTTGGCAAATTTGCCTGTGCTCAGTTTACAACACCTTGCAGAGACAAACAAGTCAAACTAAAACTGGTTTGAGAAGGCAATATCAGATTCTCTGTACTTACAACATTAAACAGAATCATTGCAGTCATCTATTGTTCACTCTGACTCTTCATCTGGCACCAACATGGTGGAGAAAATTTGATCAGGAGTATATGTAGTGTTGATCGAGTCCACAGTAGAGTTGGTCTTGGGCAAAGGCACAAGGAAGTGAACACCTGCTCCCACAGCAAGAAGTGCAACTGCAGCAAACATAACGAGGCCTCGCCTGAGGATCAGTTGGGTGATGGAGAGGCGGCTGCCCTTCAGCTTCTGTGTCACATCTCGATCCTGCACCACAGTGCCCCTGTCTTGGCACTCGGTGCTCACAGACATATAGCCATCCATCAGCTAGGAAAAATGAAACAAAAACACCAGCAGGTTGGTCACACTGCTGTGGTCATAACCTGTGTGCATGAAGTATCTATATGAAGGATGTGCTGTGCTCACTGCAATCATGCAGAGTAGAGAAAAGAGGGAAAAAACCCCATTTGCAATCAATCCAGCATATAGAACAGTGTGAAAACTGAGCTTTTAGCACATAGGGATTACTTACTCTTTGAAAATCTGGCCATGTTGAATATGAGCATCCACCACTGCAGTATATAGTACTCTGCAAAAATCTAATTTCTCCTCTTTTTAAAAATATTTTGCTGGGAAAACAGTTTAAAATACAGTTTAAAATCCATTCTTTGCTAATTTATCTGTTGTGTTGACACAAGACTAAAAAAAGTTTGTTTGTTGTATTTTTAAAGTTTCCATGATTCATAGGTAAGTGCTAAATGACTTAGCAAATACAAGGAAATCATTCTTCTGAAAATGGCCGTGTACAGGAACTGAAATGAGTAGAAAAGCAAGTCATGTCAAAAGAGCAAAGGGTGGCTCAGGACTTTAGCACAGTACTATATATATGTCAGTAATGGAAGAAAACATAATATAAATGTAATCAAGAACGGTTTAAGAAAAACAAAACTATGTCAAGAAATTTAGATTAATTGTTGCTATTGCTGACTTTAACTGTTACATAGACTCACATTACTTGATGTTTGATCTTGGGTGCTGTTATCCACAGTGCCTGTCACGGGAGCTCTTCCTAATAACGAAGGATTTTTCTGAGCCCGTTTCACAGCCTGTAAACATGAAAAGTCAGTGTAAGCAATAGATTCATTAATATTTTTGGGGTCTTGGAAGCTAAGTATAAACTGATCTCCAATTTGAGGCACAGTATCTTTATTGGTTGTTTTCATATGATACCTCCTCAGTGATTTTCTCCCAGTTCAGCTTAAAGATGACAATAATGTAGAAGGTAGATTGTAAAATGACACAAACAAGCAGTCCAAGCCAGAAACCTGCAGAGAAAAAGACAAATTACTTAAGTGCAAGGCAAGCTTCACTTTAAAAGCTCATTTTAGTAAATTACAAAAAAAAAGCATCACTTTGTGCAATTACCCAACACTCTTAGTTTTGCAACGAATGTCAACGTGATACTTAGAGAAAGCCCTATGCAGTAGTATCCAATGAAATTAGCCACAGCTGGAATCTTCTGTTTCCCTGTGCCTAAGAAAATGCCCGTGCACACACACTTGGATGAAACAGAGATAAACTTTATATTAGATTTACTTGTCATGCTTTTAGGAGCATACACGCGCTGCCAAGTGTAACTAAAACTCACCACAAGACCATCAAAGAACTGAAGGAAACAGTAAGCATTCATCAGCTGTGAGACCAGACCTATGATCTTCCTGAAAGAAAAAGGTTTAATTAAAGTTTTGCACATCCTTGCCAATCTTTGAATGCAACAACAGTGTTTAGGAATATTACTGTTAGTGAAATGCGAATGCAGCTGAACTCACTCATCTGACGTGAAGATGAAGCCAATCACTGTTTTGACGGAGCCAAGGACAAGGCCTTCTACAACTGCAATGCTACCTAGAAAACAAGAGCTCCAAAATCTGTATAACGGTAATAAAGTTATGGGAAACGAATATAAATCACGATACATTTCTAACTGACCTGCAAGAGTCAGGGACATCTTGCTAGTTAGGAGTGCTCTGCCGGTGTCTCCTGCACCAAGAGCATTACCCACCCGGGCACATGCCGCAGCTTGAATACCAAGAGGGAACTATGGATTCATTATTATGAAAAAAGTATAGGAGAAAATTTGCTCTCGGGGGGTTCAAAGCAACCAAAGAAATATTTTAAAGGGAGAATTTAATTCTCTGATTTGTAGTGATTAAACTATACCATATATGTTATGACAGTCACCATCATGACAGCGTGCTGGGCTGCCAGCTCATTTTCGCTCAGCATTCCTGATTGTTACAGACAAAGAAGAAAGAGCAGGCATGATTCAAATATTTTTTAGCTGGTCTATGATCATCTAAAAGGAAAAAAAAGGATTACCTGCAAAGAATCCCCCAAACTCATAAACCCACCACTCAAAGCATTTCATTAATGTACTGGGAATAGCCAGCTTCATGTAGGAGCCCCAGTCCTGCAGTGATTCTACAGACCAGCCTGCAGGGGGCGAGAGACACTCATTTATATAAAACTAGGGAAAAGAACAAGATGGTGCATGAGATCATCACTGTTCTCAGTATACCTCCCCATGTTGTTACATGAAGCCTCTTCCACAAAATGTAAGCAAACAGAAAAGTACAGATGTAAATCTGAGACAGAGTATTTGCAGCTGCAGAGCCACTGCAAGACATTTGGGTTGATATCAGTGTTAAATTCTTTTATTCAGAATGAAAGCATTAAAGTGATATGAGTGTGAGTTCACATACCTAACACCCAGATCCAGCCAGTGAATAAAAATATAGTTTGTCACCACATTTGCAATGTTTGCCAGAGCAGCACTATACATTTGTGGCAGTATTATTCCCTGAGAATACAAAATGTAGTCAGCGTGATTACATTTCCTTTTCCACCAAAATTGTAATTCGTTTTAGAAACAATTGCGATATCTGTAAAACCAGTACGGGATCGGAATAGAGAAATGGACCTGGTTCTGCAGGTAAGACACCTGAAGATGATGTAGAAACATTGCCTACGGAAGAATAACAAATTATTGCACAGCACAAAAAACGTCAAACATTGGTTTTGAATGTTTGTATAAAGGTTAAGGAGAAAAGCAGCGACTCACTGGTACAGCAGGCAGGAAGGCAGTAATATACAGCTGGGCTATTCTGAAAGCAAGAAGTGCATATGAGTACATCTAGTACATTTTACATTTTAGTTTATATGTATTCATAAAGGCCTTTTCAGAATAAAGTTGTACTGAACTACACAAACAATTAAAAATAAATAATTTCAGTAGAAACAAAAGCAATTTCAAATCGAAGAGAAACCAATACTCATGCAATCTTACACATTAAAGAAGTTGCTTTGTTCAATAAGACATTAGTGGGTTTAAAAAGCCAAAAAATAAAAATGCATTTAGAAGAAGCTACAGAATTAGCCAGCCTGAGGTCATTAGGCAGAGGCATCAGGCATGACTGAATATTTCAGGCAGCAGGAAGTTTCATATGGATACAGCAGCTTAGATATGCAGACAGGTGCTTAACAAAGTTAAGCTTCAAAAATGATCCGTAAAATCATTTCTAAGGCTAACAGGTAGGAAGTGCAGAGCTGTAAAGACTGATTTCATCTGGTCACTTATTTTGTTAAAAGCCTGGCAGTTGCAGTTTGAATTATTTGTATCTTATTTATGTTATGACGATGAATAAAGTGCATTACAGTGGTCAAGTCCAGAGGACATAAAAGCATGGATGACCTTAATCGAAATGAGATAGGAATGATATCTGTCTAAGCGGAATGAAACACGACTGCATAACTTTAAACACCTGCATATAAAAGAGAGAGCTTGGACCCAAAATTACCCCAGGTTATGAGTCTCTCTCCAGACATTTTTAAATACTGTAGGAGACCCAGATTAGAAAAAAGATCAAAAGTGCTGCTAGTGCTGGGGGACGAGGGTGTGATTATAATTACTTCAATTTTATGATCATTCGGGTTTAGAATGTTTTTAGACATCCAGTTCCTAATTCAGCTAGATGGGACCTAATATGTGAGATATCAGCGGTAAAAGGTTTTAATAGGACATTTGTGCCTGCATAGCAGCGAAAATCAACTCCATCCATTTGAATGAGAAGATGAGGCTTTGTCAGTCATTACAGAAATTTACTTGTTTGATAGACCTGACATAAACCAATCCAGCGTCACATCACTGATACCAGCACTGTTCTTTAGACTGACTGAATTAAATGTTCTGGTCCACAATATACAAGGCTGAGATCAGGCCAAGGAGAATGAAAATAGAGAAGAGCACAGAGTCAGCAGCAGATTGTTTGAGACCTTGACAAGAGTAGTTTGAGCATTGCTAGTGAAGCTCCTAAGACATATTTGGTGATTCCCTGAATAAAGCAAAAAGTTAATCAGAATGACTGTGATGTGGACAGTTGACAGTTGTTTTAGCTAGCAAAGCGGCATGGCTGATGTGGAGTGAAGCCACGTTAATGACAACGTGTACAACCATTGGAGATGTGAGCAGGACAGACGGAACAATTGACGGAAAAAGTGTGGACTTTATACCAGTTTTTAAATTGTGTTGATAGGCCACGTAAAACCAGAGTTATGATAAAAATAATCAAAAAATTATATGGCAACATGGCATTTAGTTGTTTAGGAAGGGGGAAGTTTTAGGAATGACGGCAGTGTTTTAAGATGTGAGAGATTTGCGACGTTTAGCGCAAATCTTGTGTAGTTAGTGTGTAGTGTAGTTAATAGTTTTGTTGTGTGTGTCAGAACAATGAGGCGACTGCTGAATGTTACAGGTGTTACAGAAGTGATACATCTCCTGTTGTCAGGCCTGCAGGTCTCATAGTGGACAAAAATTATTTTTTGGAGTGGCACAAATAATTTGTGTGGCATCAACTTTGATGCAGAACAGCTGATTGTTCTGTAAATAGTTTCAAATGTTTATTTTAAAAAACGCCTTGGCTGCATTTTTAGGTAAACAGCTGCAAAAAACTTTGTTGTTTGCATAACTCAGTAACTTTTTTGAAGAAGTAACTATTTTATTAAGTGCCCAACATTGGTCATTATATACTGTATTTTGCAGACAGATAGTTACAGGACTCTCTCCCAGACCACAGACTCATACTCATTATCAGTGTTGGTCAAGTTACGTGAAAAAAGTAATCAGTAACTAATTACTGATTACTTCCTCCAAAAAGTAATCCCGTTACTTTACTGATTACTTATTTTCAAAAGTAATTAATTACTTAGTTACTTAGTTACTAAAAACACGATTTACAACCTGGATAGGTGATAAAGCGATAGATCTTTCAGCCCAATTCTACTTTTTCTGCATAATCCATCATACAAAAAGTAATCAAATGGAAAAGTCTCTTTTTAAAACTTGTTTCATTAGTTTTAATCTTTTAACTTTATGCATCAAGCAAAAATTTAATTATATGCAACATTCTCTGACTGGAAGAAATTTGTTTAACATTTAAACCTATTTCCTGCACATTCCAGCACATAAAATATATACATATTTTTATTTACACTCACTCTTTCAAATAGATGCAAGTAAAAAACAGCAGAAAATAAATAAAATCAAAGACTAGCGGTCTTGTTGCTCTATTTTCACCTGTATAGCAGGAGTAGGGTAGGCAGAGGTTTACCCTGGTGCAGGTGTGCCGCAGAGGTCAGTGGAAGAATCCGTGAGTTTGTCTGTGATTTTCCCATTACGTGGTAGCGCACTCGGTGCTTGCTTGGGAGTTTAGGGGGTTTTTTTTAGCTGTAAAATTAAGTTTTCTTCCCACGCACAACGGACGCTAATGTTTTTGTCACTTTTTATGGAATCAAACTCAAAGTAAGGTCAGTACTTCCACGCTTTAAACGCTGCATGCTCATACTCTGTCCCGCACTCGATATATTATCCATTGTTGATCTGCACACAGCTGTTGTCACGAACTCGCTTACGTCATGAGACACTCTCGCAAAAAAAATCGTGGTTTTAGTAACGCAGTAATGCAGCGTGTTTACGGGAAAGTAACGGTAATCGAATTACCGTTTTTGCAATAGTAATCCCTTACTTTACTCGTTACCTGAAAAAAGTAATCGGATTACAGTAATGCGTTACTGCCCATCTCTGCTCATAATACAAGTCAGAGCTTTATATATATAAAAAAAGAAAGTTGTGTTTTCAAAATTAGAGTTCAAGTTATTTTTACTTCCAAAAGTTTTAACATACTACACAGGTCATTAACAAGATTTTTTTTAAATTTTCATTGTAAGTGGGCTAAAGCAGTTAATTAAAAGTAGTCTAACATAAATGCTGTAATTTGATTATTTTAATAAACCATGTACCTTGGATGGATTCGATGCGGGCGTGACCACAGTGCACACGTCTGCTGTTGCTCACAGTGGTCCAAGGGACCGCTAAGGGAGTTTGTGTTCGCTCAGACGCATAAAAAATTAGAGGGAACATTGGTTCAGTTTTATACGATTAGTTGAGATAATTTTGACATTCACTTAATTTGTATTGTGATTCTGTTTAGTGAATCTTTGGCGACCAGAAATGGTTTTAATGCACAGATGTTATTCCTGAGAAGATCAGGTTTCATGTTTAAATGTACATTTATATCTATGCTAGTTGTAGCAATAATATTACTGTATATTTGCTGCTGTTAGTTACCTGGCCACCTCAGGGTCCTGGCCCACACATAATAGGATGGCCTGAGCATTAATGAGGAGACCCCAGCAAGGCAGACAGAACAACAAGAGGATGATTATGCCCCGCTGAAGGATCACGCCCACCCGGAGTAGATTTTTAGCACCAAAAGTCTGTCAGGATAATGAACATTTTAAAGATGGCAGCAAAAAAAAAGGGAAAGCAAAAAATTCCAGTGTATGATATCATCATGTCGACTTGGTTTTACAGACCTGAGAGACCAAAGTATCACATGCCAGTCCCAGACCATATCCTGTTGCTGCAGTGGTAATATTAATTGTCTGAAATGAATGCAAACTATTATAAGCAAAACTTGAGTGATTCTTAAGAGCAAGTGTCAAGTGCTGAGCATAGATTAAATCACAAACAAGTGTTGTTGCCGAGTGATTACGAGACAATTATCTTGCTGACTTAAGTAACAATTCCTTTTCTTCCATCAGCATCCTCGTAATTACTTCTTCATTTAGTCCAAGTAAGCTTCCAAACATCAGCGGAGCATACAGATGATGACTTACAGCAGAAGCTAATCCATAGCCAGCCATCACGTCATTTCCCAGACGGCCACAGAACATTGTAACCACAAACGGAAGCATGTAATTGAGGATTCGAGACAGCAGCTAGAAAGAGAAATACCATAAATGTTGCAGGAGTGATACCAGTATCACATGACAAGTAATTTAAAAATAAACCATTACATACTGCAACTAATTATCGTGGTACACAGATTTCCTGACAAGTTTATTTTCTGCAGTTTGCAGTCATTATTCAGCAAGTAAAAAGTGCCAAATATTGTTTCAGTTTTATTGTCACATCTGTGAAAGTGTGTTTTCCTGACATCTTAAACTTTTTTTTTTAAAAAAAAGACTGTCATCAGTCTTCTGTTGTATCATCAGCAAGGATAATCTCCATCTACGTGGTCTGTTAAAGAAAGATCATGGCACATGACAATCCCAGTACTTACCAGAGGACCTGTCATCTTCAGGATGTGGTACAGTTCCTCTCTGTGGGCCACAGGAACCCTGTGGCACACCCGTCTACAACAAAAACGTTTGCCGCTGGACCTCTCCATGTCTGCAGCCCCAGATGCAAATGTATGTTCTTCCACTAAAATCTTTCTCTATACTCTCACACAGTCATCTTAGTTGCACTCCAGGATGCTGCAAAGGATGCAGCCACAGCTGCCTTGGAGCAAAACAAAGTCCAGCTGAAACAACACAGATTGTGAGAAGGAAGAGAGAAACACTCAGCAACCACAACAAAGGCAAAGATGGGGGTGAGGACTTGAAAGCAAGAATGTTTTGATCTGGGTGATTAAACGTGTGTAAAACACAAGTAACTGCCTCTAGTTGTGATCAGCTGAGGAAATTTTACAAAAATAATAACATCAGGATTTTAGAACTGCAAAGATCAAACATTCGCGCAATGTTAGACCAAAAAAAGGCCATTGTTGGAGACAATCTGATAATGTAATCTATTGTAGTATTTCACAGACTTCTTAAACAATCCAGCATCCTGGGAACATGAAATAGCTTACTTAATGCCTTCTCAAGCCAAATTGAAAGTGGTAATTAAGAACTCAACCATCAAAGAGGTGTTAACAATAGAAAAGGAGTAAAGAGGGAAATGTGATCTTTTTGTAGTTGATTGTAGTTGCACCTCCACATTTAAAAGAGCTGGTTGAGATGTCTTCGACATATGATCAGGATGTCCCCCGTAAGATGTGGGGTTAAGTGAGGTGTTTCAGGTATGTCCTACCAGGAGGAGGCCACACAGCAGAACCAAGAGGTGATAGAGGTTATTTCTCAGAGCAGAGAAAGGTCAACTAAGGTCTCCATAACCCAGAGCTACTATAACACTCTAGCTACCTAACATATATGCAGTGTTGGGGAGTAACGGAATACATGTACCGCCGTTACGTATATAAAATACAAAATATGAGTAACTGTATTCCGTTACAGTTACCGTTTAAAAAGGTGGTATTTAGAATACAGTTACTTTGTTGAAATAAATGGATTACACGGCGGTACTTCGCTGTTTTATATTGTGGCGGGTCAGGCCTGTTTGGGTTTTGTTTGACAGCTGCGTTCTGTTGTTCCAGGTGGCAGCGTTACGGTTGCCATGGTTACAGGGTGACGCTCTCTCTCTGCGTGTTTCCTGGGTGAGAGAGGCCTTTTTGTTGTTGTTGTGCTAAGCTAATAGGCAGAACGCTACCGGTATAGCTCTAAAGAATGTAGCATCATAGGCAGCGTAGTCCGTGTTGCAGGGAGAATGGACTGCCATACACGTTATGTGTCTGTGAGCGAGGGAGGGAGAAAAAGGAAAAGTACGAGCTGTCATCGAGCAAAAACGGGAGCTGGAAGCATGTAAATATAATAATAACCACTGCAGCCAAGAAGAGTGCCTGACGAGCCCAGTTGTAAGTAAGCTATTAAGACTCGACTGTACACCGTGTTCGTGTTTTCCTCCAAAAACAATAAGTTCTGTTGGAGCAGCCTTTCAACGCCTCTCTCTGTCTCTCGCTAGCAAAGTTGACCCAGACAACAAAGTAAAGCTAGTTTTCGGCTACGAGCCCGACACAGAACCCACCGTATTAGCCAGAGGTCCCTTTACTACGGTTCGGAGCCGCGGACCTTCAGTAACAGTAATAAATCACAGCAATTGTACATTCATGTAGTTGTAAACAGCATGATAATATATTAAGTAATCCAAAGTATTCAGAATACGTTACTCTCATTGAGTAACGTAACAGAATACGTTACAGAATACATTTTGGGGCATGTATTCTGTATTCTGTAATGGAATACATTTTAAAAGTAACCTTCCCAACACTGCATATATGAGGGTGAAGGCTTTTAGGGGGACAAGTGCATACTCTTAGAACAGGATCCAATAACTATTTTTGAGACAGAAACATTTCTATACAGCTGTTTTTTACAGCTTTCCATTTAACAGTGCAAAGACATGAAATCCTTATCACCTGAGCAACACATTAGATATGTTTTTAAAATATTTCTAAAAAATTGAGTGAAATAAATTCATGATTTCATTTTTTCCATGCAGAAAAAAAGGAGAAAGAAATTAATAACTGGACTCTATCTTACATCCCGCATCATGCAGTCTGAGTTTGGCCACCCCCACATAAACAGCTTGGCTTCACCACGACAAAAACAAACAAATAAACAAGCTAAAAAAATTCACACAGAAGAGTTCAACCTAGAATGTTTTTTTTAAATAATTAAAATGGAACATCTATTTACATTTCTGTCAACAACATTATTTCTTTGGTCATTAGACAAAGTTTAATTTTCATCTCCAGGCAGGATTTATACTTAGCAACTGTTGACATGTATTCTTAAAAACAAAATGCTGATAAAACAATCAGATACACATTCATCACTTTGTGATGAAATAGGTCATTTATTACTTAATAATGATGATAATTTGAAGAAAATGAAATGTACCCAACACCATTAATTCACCTTATTTTTGAATCACATCTGTTACAGTTGGGTCCTGAAACAGTCCAAGACAATCATTCTGTAAGAGCTTAACACTGTGTTTTTACGCTATCTCCCTAATGTGACCAGCACAGTGGTGGAGATTTGATCAGGAGTATCTGTACTATTAATCCTGTCCATTGTAGAGTTTGCAGGTATCATCTCTGGCAAAGGCACAAGGAAGTACACACCTACTCCCACAGCAAGAAGTCCAACTGCTGCAAACATAGTGAGGCCTCGCCTGATGATCAACTGAGTGATGGAGAGATGGCTGCTCTTCGGGTCGTGGTCCACGTGTTCGTCCTGTGTCGCTTGGCACTTGGTACTCACTGGTGTGTAGCCATCTACTGACTTAAAGGAATTGTATTTTCCATTACTTTATTAAGTTAAATAAAGATAAATGCAATGAAATGTAAGAATAAACATAGAACAAAGTACTAGAAGTAGTAGAAGTGCTACTTCTACTCTGATAACAAAGTAGAACAAGACACATCAACCAATTTAGATTGGACCACTTACATTCCCATTGCTTGATGTTTGGCCAATGTCTGAAACAACATCCATGCCTAATGCCGTCATGTAAGTCTTTCTCTGAGCTCGTTTCACAGCCTGAAAAATAGAAAAGTTGCAAAACCAAATCAAAATTTTCCATATTCACGTACAGCTTTGTCTCACTCACAGATGCCTCAAAAAATTAAAACAACAAATCTCTGTCTGTATATGAACAGCTGAGTCCCTGCATGACCTTGATTGTTATATTAGTCAGTTAATATACCTCATCTGTCATTCTCTTCCAGTTCAGCTTGAAGATGACAATGATGTAAAAGGTGGACTGTAAGACGACGCAAATGAGCAGTCCAAGCCAAAAACCTGCAGAGAGAATGACAAATGGGTCTGTTGAAATCCCGCTGAGCATCAGTTGTAATAACTGGCTCTTGCTAGGCAACAATTTATTCTTCTTGCATGTCTATGAACTTAACAAAATATGACCACTTGATGTAATTACCTAGCACTCCTAGTTTTACAACAAACATCAGAGTGATGCTCAATGAAAGCCCTATGCAGTAGTATCCAATGAGATTAGCCACAGCTGGTATCTTCTGTTTGCCAGTACCCAAGAAGATGCCTGTGCACACACACTGGGATGGGGAAAACAAATTTCATATTTGACATGAATCCTTTGGAATCATGCTGCAAATATAGTTGCTTTGAATACAACGAGAGCTGGTAGACTCACCACAAGGCCATCAAAAAATTGAAGGAAACAATAAGCGTTCATCAACTGTGACACCAGAGCTACAATTTTTCTGTAATGATAATTAAGCCAAAGTCTCATGTATAGAGTTTCTACTGTATAAGCAGGTGTTTAGGTACACAGGTACACAGACTCACTCATCAGATGTGAAGATGAATCCAATGATTGTTTTAGTAGCACCCAGGAAGAGGCCTTCAACAACAGCAAAACTACCTGGAAAGGTAAGTAATCTGTCATACTGAAAAAAAATCTAACTTGAAATACTCATAAATATCAGACACCACAGAAGAACACATTTAGCTAACCTGCAAGAGCCAGTGACAACTTGGCTGATAGAATCGCCCTGTCAGTGTCTCCAGCCCCAAGAGCATTGCCCACACGGGCACATGCTGCAGCTTGAACACCAAGAGGGAACTATGGATTCATTGTTTTGAAAAAGTTAAATAAATCACCCAAATTTGAGACTTTTTATGAAAGAAGCGACAATGTAATGTTCTGATTTGCAGTCACTACACAGTACCATGTAAGTAATGAAAGCCACCATTATCACAGCATGTTGAGCTGCCAGCTCATCTTCACCCAGCATTCCTGATCATTACAGACACAGAATAAATTATAGCCCTTGCAGACTGTATTGCCAGCTCTAAACCCAATTATCTTAGAAGCAGGCTTTACTGATTTAATCCTGTATATTGCACATATTCCATGATAATTGGATATATATATATTTCACGCCATAAATAGGGATTACCTGCAAAGAATCCTCCAAACTCATAAACCCACCACTCAAAACAAGTCATTAAGGTACTGGGAATGGCCAGCTTCATGAAGGAGCCCCACTCCTGCAGTGATTCTGCAGACCAGCCTGCAGGGGGAGAGAGACGCTCAGTTTATATAGAACTTTTTAGTGCAAGCACAGAGAGAGCATGCATTTTAAATATCTCACCTCCCCATGTTGATACGTGGAGTTTCTTCCACCAGATGTACACAAACAGAAAAGCGCAGATGTAAATCCAAGCTAGAGTGTGGGCTGCTGCAGAGCCACTGAAAGCCATATGCAAAGACACAGAGATAGTCCAGTATGACATTTTTTTTTCTGTATACATGTGTGTGTGTGTGTAAAATGATAGTTGAGATGAGTATATCTACCCAACATCAAGATCCAGCCAGTAAAGAAAGATGTAGTTTGTCACCACGTTTGCAATGTTTGCCAGAGCAGCAGTGTACATTTGTGGCAATATTATTCCCTGAGTACACAAACACCAGATGATGCAAGGCTTACCTTTCTCTCTGTATCGCACTGATTGAGACAACAAACTGTGATTCTATTATATAAAAAGGCAATCATGTACACAGCATTAGCATACCTGGTTCTGTAGATAAGACACCTGAAGATGATGTAGAAACACTGCCTAAAAAACAATTATGACAAAAATGCTTAAATTTAGCAAAAAGAAAAAAAATTGTGTGCATATGTGTCTCTACTGAATTTGCACAAAAAGCAGAGAGAAAAATCACATCTCACCGGCACTGCAGGAAGGAAGGCCGTAATATACAGCTGAGCTATTCTGGGGGAAAAAAAAAGGAGATGTATTCAGATCCAATCAAAGCTAAAGAAATGACTATTATAGTTAGATACACTGTTCAGGCTGAGATAGCTCTGCTACCACTCAAAAAGTAATTTATGGCAAGAAATGTTATTGAAAGTTATTGTACTGCATATGACTCCTGTAGGGACAAGTGTTAGTGTAGAGACTTGTTAGCGTTGAGAGGGTATCTTGTTCTGACTGACAATAAGATTGAGTTGTATGTGCAAGTTCTGTGTGCTCAGTTACCGGGCCACCTCACGGTCCTGGCCCAGACATAAGAGGATGGCTTCTGCATTAATGAGGAGACCCCAGCAGGGGAGACAGAACAATAGCAGGATAATGATGCCTCGCTGAAGGATCACTCCCACACGCAGCAGGTTCTTACCACCAAAGGTCTTTAAGCAGCACACAGGCATAGTTAATCATTTTATGAATGTGAGAAATAGTTACAGTTAGGATGTGCATTAAGGGAAATTAGGGGTCAGGGGGAAAAAAACTAATAAAATATGAGTTTCCAAACCTGAGACACCAAAGTATCACACGCCAGTGCCAGACCAGTGCCTGTCGCTGCTGTGCTCACGTTAATGGTCTGAAATGAATATGAAATATAGGTATATAGAGAACACTAATTCATAGCTGTAATATCTATTGTCCATCTGCTAGGTGCCTGGAAACTTTGTCTTTATTTATGATTTCCTTACATCAGCCTCCACAGACAACCACTTACAGCGGAAGCTAGTCCATAGCCGGCCATCACATCGTTTCCCAGACGGCCACAAAACATTGTAACCACAAACGGAAGCATGAAATTGAGGATTCGAGACAGCAGCTAGAAAGACAAATACCAAAAATGTTCCATTGGTGATACAGGTATCACATGACACAACGTCTTACAGGAAGAAAAGTGTAAGCAGACAGTATCAGTATTTACCAGAGGCCCCGTCATCCTCAGGATGTGATACAGTTCCTCTCTGTAGGTCAGAGGGACCTTGTTACGAACTCCCCTGCAGCAGAAAAGCTTGTCACTGGAAACCTCCATGTCTGCAGGACCAGACGGTTTTTCCACTGAAGCATCCATCCTGTCTGTCATGTACTTGTATCTGTAATGCCCTCTATGCACAGAATCCACCACTGATGTTCTAAGTTTTTCAACATCTTAAAAGGTTACTAATGAATTTCCCCCAAGTTATCCAGTAAGTCTTTTTTGTTTATTTTCACAGTATCATTACAGAGGTCTAGACGGTTTCCTGACTGCAGATACACTCTAGGAATTTGCATTTCATTAATAAGTACATGTAGCACTCGTTTTGCAATCTTTCTGGTTTTATGTCGTTTCTCTTTTGCACACACGTGGGAGCTTTGCCATTTTTTGCGAGCAAAATCACCTTCAAGATCCCACCGCATGTCTGTAGCTGCTAAATACATGAATGTAATCAAAATCAAAACTTTATTTATATCACACTTTTCATACAATAAGGATACAACACAAAGTGCTGTACACATTAAAACCAGAAAATAAACAAAAACATACATAGATCCCCTTTATTATGCCCTCACTGCACCTACATTCTCACCTAGATATTAGACGCCAACCCATTGTACGGAAACACTGGCGATAAAATGAAATAAAGTTTTAAAAAGGTAGATATACAGGTACATATAAAGGCAATCAAGTTGAAAACACTGACTGAGAGCCAGTGCTGAGATCTTAAAATTGGTGTAATCCGGGCTCTTTCTGGTCCTCATCAACATGTGCAGCCGAGTTCTGAAGCAGTTACAGGGGTAACAAAGATTTCTTCGGAAGACCAAAAATAAGAGCATTGCAGTAATCAATCCTGCAGGAGATTTATAGTGTTTCCGTGTCATACTGGAGAGCAATAAGGTTATGCAGTCAGTGCTCTAGAAACATATCACTTGAGATGCAGCCTTCTGCTGCTGTTAGGCATAAAACCCACTCAACTTGCTATCTCTGTGAGAGTGATTGCATGTAGTCTTCTTTTATAGAGTTCAAAAAGATGTTTTTACCACTAAGTGATTTTGCTTCTTTCTTTCTTGTGAGCTTTTAAGGAGGCAAGGATTTTGAGAGTCTCTAATGATACATTTCAACTGGAGGGACCTGCAGATTAATACACAATTATTACACTTTTTTGAGTTGAGTAAGCTGTTCGCTTTTGTTAAATAAATGCAAGTTTGTGAGCCGTGAGCAAAAGTCAAATAATAAAAATATATCATTATGTAATAGAGCTGTATTATGTAGTATTTGTAACACAGTACAAAGTCTGTTTCACGAGTTAATATTTGCTGGTCCATGTGTGCATTTCAGTTGGAACAAGCAGGAGATAAATATATAATTGTTAAATTGTTAAACTTGTTTCCATAAACTCACACTGAGTCACTCTGAATACTTCTCTTATTGAAAACCTAACTCTCTTATCATAAATGCTTGGAGTATACAATTAGTAGGGGTGCAACAATACACAAAATTCACGGTTCGGTTCGGTTCGATACTTTGGTGTCACGGTTCGATATTTTTTCGATACACAAAAAAATGTTCATGCCTTTTTATTAATTTGTCATTTATTAAATTTTCACGGCACATTCTGCACCACCTCTCTGTGCGTTCATCATTTGTTTGAAGCCAGCTCACCTCCTGCAACCACTTTTCCGAGAATACGCGCTTCTTTTGTGGTTCGGACTCCTGACATTTCTTTGGAGGTGGAGGAACACCAAAGTAATTGCTTAAAGGAGCTTCTTCGACATCTTTAAGAGTTCTAAACAAATGTCTGTCCTCCTCCTGAAAATCTTATGTATGCAAACACGCGTTGCAACTTCTTATCTTGTGCGCGTTTTTTACTTTGACAGCGAATGCGCACCTGCGGACCACTAATGTGTAGACCTGGTTATTTAGCTCCTCATATTGCAGCCACAGAAATTCTTTTGTCCATGAAACCATAAAGCTGCACTTTCTTTTTGCCTTATAGTCTGATTTGTCATAACTTTTCCGTTTTGTGGTAAGCTTTTCTTTGGCTGTCACGTCTTCACCCTGACCTGTCTTATTTGGCTCAGCAGAACTAATATATATCCTGCTGCTTTTACACACACACTCACATAACGCTCAGCGATTCTCTGCGCGATCAACCTCTCACATGTTTAAGCTTGCTGCAGGAGATTTCACTTGTCATGTTTGCATAGTAAGCTAACGATTGATAAGACGATGTCAGAGGAATTGGTGCGCAAATTATCATCACTCACCAATCAGTGCTGTCGCTCTCTATACACAGTTCACGCGATTGCAAAGTGAAAGCAAAAAACAAGCGCAAATTCAAACGCGATTTCAATATGTCACATATTGACAGTGGCTCACCGATGCCAATGACATAATTACCCAGCTACATTTCCGAAAGAATGCAAAAGCATTGACATATATTTTTCCTTCCTACGATAGGCCAACGAGCAGAGCAGGGCAGCCCGACTGGAAAAATCGCTAGCCCCGGGACGTCGGGCTAGCGATTTTGCGAGCCCTGTATCTGATTGAGGAATCACTCATCTTTGGAAAAGAGAGTTTATTACAGAGAAATGTCTCTTTCCAAAATAAAAGCTATACTATATGCTTCTTCTGGGCTATATTCTCAGCAGCATATTAAACATATCAGGTCCCCATAAGGAGAATCATGTGCTAACGGCTGTCTAAATGACTCGGGTAAAGTTTGTATGCGTGCTTGTTGTTTTTGTCTGCTTCCACTTGTCTTTGCACTAGGATGCTATCGGGTAAATGTGCAGTCATATTCGTTGTGTTCCCACTAGTGCTGTCAGCCTTAATCTGAAATGAGGTTAACGCCACAACACGGCAAATCTCCGTTAACGAGCTAGCGCGGATTGCCCCGTGTGTGGGGCTGGACAGCGTCAACACATTAACGAGCTAACTGCGCTAACACACTAGTTCCCACTCATGTAATTGAGCATTGCCTGGCACATCTGACATACTGTTTTACTTTAGTCCATGACACGCTTACCTTCAGGGTCATATGTCACATGAAGACCAAAATAGTTCCAGACGCCAGATCTGAATGAGGGTGGGGGAGGTTCAATTTGCCATGTTGCAACAAGCTTAACTTCTGTCTAGCTAGCTTGCCCTGCGCTCAGTGAATCTGTGTTCGACTACTCCGCCTAGGCTGCACTGTCGAGCGCAGATCCACTGAGCGCTCAACACAGACAGCACCGTCAGAAGGAAAGTTGATAAAATAAATTAAAAATGTTGTATTGTTCGATACATATGCGTACCGAACCGAAAGCACTGTATCGAACGGTTCAATATCGATACGAGTATCGTTGCACCCCTAATATATATATATATATATATATATATATATATATATATATATATATATATATATATATATATATATATATATTAGTGTGAGATTCACTTTGAATGATTCAACAACCTTGATCATTTTTCATGTGACAAAAGGATTGTTTGTGCACTTCTTTAATCTCACAATCCAAAAAAGGTGAGTGAATACCAGCTATAATTGTGCAGCTGGTGACAGGGAAGGATGAGCAAACCATTCTGCATGTCCTCCAAGATGCAATGGGCTCCGCTGAGTGTGACAACCTGAAGCCTTCCAGGCTTTACTTCAGCTAGATCAATCAGACTGCTGGAATGAGCGCCACAGATACCATGTGTTGTAGTGCCAGTGATTTGTATCTGTCAGTTATTATTTTCCAAAACACTGCTCTGGCGTTTGTGTTTGGAGAGTCCAGTTGACGACATCTCATCTAATTTTTCCTATCTGCCTTGCTGTGTCCCTGCCTCAAATCAATGAAGCATGCATCATTGCTTAAACTGTGAGGACTTTGTGAAACAGTAACTGCGAATACTTTCGAGTTATTCTTATTCTTGTTTTTCACTGAAAAAACAATAAAATAATTATTTGATATCTCACAGTTAACTGTGACATTTTTGTTTAAGCCTTGTATGCAAAACTCTATAAGTTTAGTATTAGGAATGATTGGATAAAACCATTTAGAACTGGATTTAAAGTTAGCCACTTTAATTATTTGCTAAGCAAACTTATACAGTGTATTTGATACAAATCTGAATAAGTCAAACCTCTGAGGAGACACTGTTCATGCATTTGTTTCTCTTTTAATTATTCACTTGTATTTTATCTCTCACAGTGCTGCGAGTGAAACAGGTTTGGTGTTAATGAGCTACAGAGCTGACAAAACATTACAAAGACAGCTCAAAAAATGTCAATGTTTACCTTCATTCGTTTCAAATTCAATACAGAAATGGCAGAATTGTAAAAACCATTCAGAGCGAAAAGCTGTTTCACATAAATGAGACATCTTGCTTTAAGAGAAAAAACAGAGGATGCTACTTTTAAAGCTTGTCTCCACTGACTAGCATAACAATCAAAAAATATAAAGAGGATGAAAGGCTCCTAACCCTCTCTTGTTCAGAGCAGTCAGACCATTAAGTTCAGTAAAATATTGATGACTTTGGTTAATGATGACAGTGAAAGATGTGAGCTTTGCCATGAAGGGACACAGTCTGTCACATCTGATGCCAGTGAGAGCAGTGATATGTGGCTTCAGCATCTGACCCTCTCTCCTTGGGGGCATTTTGCATAATTGCTTTCTGAAATGCAATCTACAGATTCCCCCACCAAAAGTAATATAGAGCAGCGAGTTTCCAAATTCTTGTTACCCAGAACTGATTTCAGAGGATGGGTTGCAGGCTAATGTAACAGGATTTTGCATGCATCCAAGTGCCCAAGCTTCAAACCACCATGGTGTCCTCCAAAGTGATTTTGTGGCCTATTTTTAATCTTGCTGAAATTCATCACTTTAGTAATCTTAAAAACTTTCAACAAACAGTAAAACCACTTTTCCCAGGATCACCATGCCTAAGGACGGCCACACTGAAAAACTACACTGGGTCTCATGACCAAGTCTCATAAAAAGTGGAAAGCTGTAGCAACTATAACAAAGTAATACAGTGACCATGCCCAAAAACTAAAGTGGATAAATTTAGATTTTGCAAGATCTGATAGTAAACAAACTTGACCTATGTAAAACAATAAAGTTTTGGTCCAGGATGGTGCTTTAGCTAAGAATCTGTAGAGTGTGATTTACTTTATGTTGGGTCATTTGTGTTGCAAAAAGCTAGTCTGCCTGGCTCCAAGAAATCTTTCTCTACATCTCTTTTTCTCTGTCCCCGGGCTGTTCTTGACTGTTCATCTATTCAGATTTTAATGCCTTCTTCATTGCTGTCATCCAGAAATCCCCTGCTAGATCACAGGACAAATTAAACCACAGTGTACTATGGAATGACAATAAGGCTGATTCAGTTGTGCGGCTGCTGTGCAGAGCTGGAGGTTGTGGTCATTGTTAAGTTGCTGCTAGGTAACTGACTTGATTTACTTTGCAGAGCATACGCTGCATAAACACGATCACCTAAGAACGACAATTTCTGTCTTCGACAATCAGTGTGTTGTACTCTTAGATATGCATGGGGTGAAGTTACGTAGGAAACCTAATGAGCAGATTGTTTATCAGCAGTTATCTGAATGTCTTTACCCTCTGGGCGATTCTTTGATTGCACTTTGAATGTGCAACACGCTGAGAAAACTAAATTTGGTCATTCATTCACAAGTCATACCCATCAATCTTTAAAAAGATCCAGACTTTGTGGTCTGACAAGAAAAAGAAAACAACACAGAAAGTCAATTAGGTATGCAGAAATCCACTTTATGTAATCAATACTCATGTTGACATTTATTTTATTTATTCGTTGATTTGCAATAATTATTTATTTAATCAATGGAGTGAGTACAGGGAGATGCAAGGCAAACCATTTCATGTAAAGTGTCCCTAGCTGAAGCTATTTTGTATCTCCCATCTCTGGTTAGGCTCTTATATATATTCATGTTGACATATTGTCGATTACCCATTATGCAGTAACAGATTTTTGATAAATATATTTATGGGAAAAAGACAGAAAATAATTGGGTACTCTCCATAATTCAATAGCTTGTAGATGTACCTTTAGTAGCCATAACTTTAAGAAATCATTTTCTGCATTTTTTTCTATCACTGTGGAAATTTATCCCACTCTTCTTTACAACATTGCTTTAGTTCATTGCGGTTTGTGCACAGCTCTCTTAAGGTCACGCCACAACAAGGCCTTGATAATTTTCTTTTTTAGTAATTCTGCTCTAAATTTGCTGCTGTGCTTGGGATCATTGTCTTGTTGCTTGTCCCAATTTCAGCCAAGCTGTAGCTGTCAAACAACATTTGACTCTAGAATACTTGGTCAACTGAATGATTACAAGGGCTGCAGTTTCTGTAGCTGTAAAAAAACAACAACAAATCATCCCACCTCCACCACTGTGTTTGCCAGTTGGTATAATGTGTTTGTGCTGATATGCTCCATTTAATTTGTTAGATTTTCTTTAAATGTGGTGCCGATCATTATGGCTGAACATCTCCAATTTGGTCTTCCTTGTCCTTGTTCAAGATGTCTTTGTTCAGATACAGCTTTGCAAACCTGAGCTGTTCAGCCAGATTCCTATATAGCGGGAAAAGGATTACTCCTGGCAACCCTTCTATACAAGCCTAACTTTACCCTTTAAAAGGATATTTTTAGCTTTTCATAGGACTCCATAGAGTCCTCTGAAAACTGTCTGTTATCAGTGACTGTGTATGTACATGGATTCTGTTTCACTTTTAAATGTGATGGCCTTTTAATAAATGTGGTAATCTTTTATAGCTTTGGCCTTATTTGGTTTGTTATTGGATGTTTAAATTTGTTTATTAAACAATATACATAAATAGAAATGTATATTCAATATATAATGTGTGTGTGTGTATATATATATATATATATATATATATATATATATATATATATATATATATATATATATATATATATATATATATATACATATATAAAATATATAATTTAATGTTTCATCTGTGTTACTTTCATTTAGTCATAGAGGACCCCCCAAAATATATATGACATAAGACAAATGTATATGACAACATATGCAGGGTATTTTTAGCAATATATTCATATCAGAATGTTAGTTTTTTGTTGTTGTTTTTGTTTTTGTTGTTTTTTGTTTGGTTTTTTTTTTTTGCTGAAATGAGAGCATAAGGACACAGATTAAGAGGCCTGTGAGCCAGAAACATTTGCCAAGGTTCAGTTATACTTTCTTTAGCTCACTTTAATTTTCTTTTATGTGGATCGTAGATCTTGGAATAAGGGAGCAGTAGTTCTTCTTTTCAATGGGTGAATTTCTTGCCTGTTTTCCCAGACCATATGTTACTAATGAGGCTTAAATGTGGCTTTGAGAATCACAGCTCCAGCTCATTATGCCAAATGTCTGAGGTGAAATAAAACATTTAATAATGAGCTTACATATCCCCGTAACTGTCCTCATTGCCTTCAGATTGATCAAAGCAGTTCGTAAATTTGATTAAATTATTAATGTTTTCAGGGTTTGTTGAACTGGAAAACTGAGTTCATGTGGTATTTCTGAAATATTTGTTTAAACAACGACATTCAACAAACTGAACAATGGCTGAGTTATGAAAATGTCTCTGACATTAATATAATTGAAATTACTTCATGATAGGTTACCTCAATTCAGCTATGCAGAAATGGTAGCTTACACTAGATTGGACAGATAAAGTGCAGTAATTTGTATGTGTAGCTAACAATTAGGCATGGTTATTGTATTTGTGTAACTGTATATGACCTGTATGACAAATATTAAAACAAGTCTTTTCTATAATATGTCATGGCAGATAGGATCTGTACATATTTACATTTCAATATTAATCCTATATTATTGATCAGTTGTCTATCATTTGGTTTACTAAAACTTTAAAACTATTATTCGTTAGATTTTGGCTGTCCATCAGGTTCACATCTGTTGTCTTTAGTGAAATAACTACTGGATACACTGAACTTGATACATTAATGAAATTTTGTAGCTACATTCTAATGGTGTGCTCTAATTATTTCAATAACTTCACATGGTGCTTTACTTCAGTGGAAACCTGCAACATTAGGGATATTCCCCACTAGTATCTTACCATTGAATTTTGTGTCCAGCCATTTTACATGCGCTCTGTCAAGGTAAACAGTTTCTTGGTCACCCCCCTGACTAATGCCCTTCTATCCTAACAGCCCAGATTGGTTGGGTGGTCAGCTTTACAAAGAGTCCTGGTGATTCCAAACTGCTTCCATTTACAAATGATGGAGGCTTCAGAGGTCGCAGATAATCCCTTTGATTTCATGGATTGGTTTGTGCTCTGATGTGCAATGTCAACAATGGGACCTTATATAGACAGGTGTGTTTTTCCAAATGATGTCCAATGAGCTGTTGTAGAAACATCTAACAGATGGTTGGTGGAAATAGGATGTGCAAGAGATTTTAAGTGTCAAAGAAAAGAAAAATAAAAGTGAATACTTTTGTTTTTGGAATAAGATATATACATGACAAAATATGGAACAAGTGAAGACAGATGCATATCTTTCATGGGTAACTTCACCCACTATTTCTGAACATGTGAAAAACTAAACATTGTTTTGCTGTTACTGTGAAGTATTTGGGAAGAGCTGGGATTCTGATGCATTTACAGCTATCTTTGGGTTGACCAGCTATTTAAAACCTGTAAACAAGTATGAATGGATTTCAATTCTGTTTGGAATATCATAGCAAAAAAGTTAACACTACAGTAGCGGAAAAAAAGACTGCATTTGAGTTTTGGAAGGGAGAAATATGTGTTACATCTGGAGAGTTTAAGACTTCTCAACAATAACAGACATAATAAATTTGAGAAATCCTGGAATCGTGTTTTAACATTTTTGAATGGGAAAAAAATAATATGCTCTGTGTGAGTGTGTGTGTTTCTGTGTTACGTATTTATATTGTGTCTATACAAGATGTTGTGGCTATTGTTGTCAGACGTGCTGTTTGTCTTCCATTCAAAATACAATAAAAATTCTCCTATTATCCTGTTTTCACCTTGTCCTGTTTTTTCTCATTGTATTTCCTTGTTCTGTGCTATTGCTGATTTGTTAAAAAATAATAAAAGAAAAAACTGAATATAAATATTGACCAAAAAAAGTTCAATTTTGGCTTTAGATGCAGTCAACAAAACCTGCCACAGTGTAAAAACTCTCAATGAATATTCAAACTCAAAGTCAGCAAATTATTGACTGAGCTGTAACTATTGTGTGGGGTAGAATAAAGTCCACAGCTTATTACAAATAAATGCGAGTATTGCATAAGTATTAAGCATGATGTAGGCTGAATTACACTGATTCATCTTGTTTAGAAAATTAACAAAAATAAGATTTTTGAATGAGATTTAAACGTTTGACTTGCAGCAAGCCTTACAAATATAAAATAAGCGATAATAAGATCTGCACTCAGCTCTGATGCCCTTCAGTAGAACACCTGACCTTGAAGAAGCTTATCGGAGGTGATTCACCCTCTGTCTTCAGAGATAAGGGGGATGTGGAATATATAATAAGACACTCCTGCAGCAAAGCTAAATTCTTCCACTGTGAAATATCTTTATTTATGCACTAATGAAAGATGGACTTAGTCCAGTAAACACAATAACATGTTCATCATCATCACAGGGGATATGTACAAAACAACAAACGTTGCAGCACTGAAACCAGGAGTTTTCCCCCCCTCTTTGGTCAAGAGGGCAATGTAAAAAACAAAGACTTCAGAATAAATAAGAGCTATTTTCTTTAAAAGAAGCTGTAACACCAAGTTGAATAACTGACTATAGTCATACAAATTGTTAATAAATGGCAAATTAGGTCAGTACCCAAGACATAATTTGGAGAATACTAATTTGACAGCATTAATTAGCACTTAGTGAGGTTAGTAATACGATGCTCCCTCTTTTGTGTTTTTTCTCACATATGGGAACATTTTTTTAATTAACTAAAGACTGTTTAACATTTTATTGGAAAAATGGAAACTAACTTCACTCTTGATTAACAATTCTCTGTCGATGAGAGTATGGACCATACAGGTAAGAGTATTTTCACTCTTTAGATCTTTATCATAAATTTACTGATTTGGATCTTGCTCACTGTGTAGTATCATTACAGCATGTCCACGAATCATCATTCCCCACCTTTTAACATTAAATACTTTGCTGTTACATGACATTGTCATGTTTGTGTTACCTCAAAGGTGGCAACTGATAGTTATTGCTTACAGCATCCAATCAATCTCATACACAGAACAGCCACCATCTAACCATTAGATTATTATTTGCCATTTACTAACACTGTTGTGGTGAAATTCCAACTAGATTTTCAGTATATCCTTCAGTATATCCTTTGTACATCAAAATAAAACGTATGTTTTGTACACTTTGATTCACTTTGATTACTGTGTGCACATTGACTGGAATGATTGGTATGCTTTAATATGAACTGTTTAATTACAAAACAAAACTGAGTAATTCAGCATTGTATCTGGGATAATATACAGTTACCAGGTAATGCTAATTGGTGCACTGTAATTACGGGGCTGAACTACAGGGAATCATACATACTTATTAGTGATCACTTAATCAACTAATGGACCATCAAAGGCAGAGGAGTCAAGAATAGATCCAACCTGGCTTTCGTGTTCCGCTCCATGCAGGCTTTAAGTTAAAACAAGACACCCAAAGAGCTCATATGCTCTTTTTCTTTCAAGGTAAGCATTTAAAACCTTAACCAAGTATCCCCCTGATGCCCTGCTTAAGCTCAGCATTATAAAAAATACATGCTCCCTTCTGAAGAATCGGCAGTATTGAGCTGCAGTTGGATCGTGCAGATATATTAACACTGGTCTGATTTTTCTCTGCAGAGGCGTTTACTTATCATAGCTGTCTTCATGTTCTCAGTAAGTACAACTATACAACAAATGCCTCTAAACTCACACACTCATACACACATCCACACACACACACATATATACTGTATCTGATCAACTAGATAGAATGCACTTTGTCATGAAGTAACAATAAAACTCAATACTTTGACAAAACAAATTATTTTGTATTCCTACACAACATCAAATACAGTTTAAGGCAAAAATCAACAATTCTACAAGTAAAACAACCAAAAATTCAAAAACATACATCGAAAATATTTCTATTTACAATATTTGCTCATAGAAAAATATGTTCAACTTGCACAGATTTTTAAACATGACCACAATAAGATTCAATTCAACTTCAAGTGCACAAGACGGCATCTGATTTTATCACAAATCTATTGGTTCCAGGGCAGCTGTTATAAATGGACACAAGGGCATCCTGGTAGAACCGACAGGGATTGTGTCTATTATACAATTCTGCGAGCTACACAGCTAACATTGTATTGAAATACTGGGATTAAATATTTCAGAGAGGACTTTAATTTTTACACTTTCAGAGCCACACACGTTGTCTCTAACTAACTCTAATCTGACGTTGCCTAACAGCTGGGGGATGGCCAGCGGTTGTGGCCCATTTGTGTTCTGCAGTGACCTCTACTTGCAAAGCAGTTACAGACTTTATAAGTCAGTTAGTTAAACCAACGCACTGATGTTTTTTGTTTGAATGTTTGAAAATAAGAGGACATATTTAAAGTTTTTTTTTATTCAGATATAACAACTTCTATACATAATAATTTATATAATCTTGTCACTTTTAGCACTTATTACCATGATTACTAAGTACTTGTATAATTTGATGCTATCCAAAGTGAGAATGACACAGTGTAAATGATAAAACATGTTTGAGATAAAAGTTATTTTTCTATGTTCTTTGTCGTGTTACTTTTTAGTGACATGAAGAAGCAATGTTGAAATATTTAAGCAGCAAATATTTAACTAGTTAAAATTCTGAATTTGACTGCGAAGAGCGTGGAGGTATTTAAACCCTGAAAAAGTGCACTGCAACTACCAGTCAACTACCAATCAATACTTGACATGCTAATTATGCTTTCACTGTAATGATTTAGGCAAACATGTTTTGATCACCATTTCACGGCTGTGTCTATCAATCAGTAAACATTTTCGGTAAAGTGAACACTTTGCTATGAACTATTTGTTCAGTCGTTCAGTAGTTACAGTAATCAACAAGCAGTGACAAGAAGTACAAATACACCAAAAATGCATCTCTTTGTTTCTGAAGCTCGAACTGCAGCTAAATCGAGAGCCACTGCTGTGTAGTGCAAATGCAACCTCGGGGGCCGAGCCGTGCACACCACAGTACTTCAGCGGCTGCGGACCAGGTCTGAGGCAGCTGTCAGATGGCATGTTCTGCCTGACTGGTTGAAGGGGAGGGCGGTGGGGGTGGGGTTGAACTAGTACTAAGCCAACCACAACGTGAGGGGAAACATCCAACAGTGTGAATAAAATAGAGGCAGAGGCTGGAGTTCAGAGAGGTTGGGTGTTTGGCGCTCTGGATTGCAGAGATTGAACTGAAATGTCACAGTGCTTCTGTGTCCAGAGGCCCACACAGGGATAATGTGTGTTGAGTATTTACATCAGTGGAGTCAGTGCAGAAGTCATTCAGCGTGACCACCTCTCAGCACAGCAGTCTGAATAGGACCGTGGTACGTGCAGCATCTGTTAATCAGCTGCTAAGGCTGGAAAAGGGTCATAATAGCTTCAAGGTAGCCACCATCATCGTTTTTCATCCTCTGGAGCATGTGTGTGTTCATAAATATGTGTGTATAGTAACACTTTAATTACATTCTTAGGTTTGACAGTGAGACACAACTGAAGCTTGACACAAACGTTGACAAAAATTGCTGCCGTCCTCGGCAGCTGTTTCAAATTTAAGAAGACCGAGTGACCTTTTCCACCGAGCAGGTCAGGAAAAGGACCGAACAGGTGGCGAAGTGTACAGGGCCAAGCAGGAGGTAAAGAACAGGAGGATCCAAAGTACACATAGAGTAGGCAGAGGTGACGCTGTTAAATGAGAGGAAGGAGAATTAGAGTTTTACTGTAACGCAGTTCTAATTTTCCATTTGCACAACTCAAATTGCACAGACAACATTTCTAAATTAATATATGAGTGAATTTCAAGCATTAACAGACATTGCAGTTGAGCTTGCATAATCATTATCATGGCCAGATCTCCATTCAGTCCTGCTAGGGAACTGCTGCTAATAATAGCACCCATTACTCTGGTTGCCACAGGAATATGTGGTATTGAGAAAAAGAGAACGATTATTCCCCCGTTGTTCATTTTTCCCTTATTTTGTGCTCTTAGACTTATTTATGCATTTAAATTCAAAATGGCTCTCTGACTAAAAACATGAAGACTGCAAGTCAGATCAGATACAGCACAGAGCATCATTTAATCAAGGTGGACGCTTATTGACTTTGCTGGAGCTCAACAGAAGTGAACAAAATCAATCTGGGTTTGTGTCATGGCTTTGCAGAGCCTCGTGCTGTTAAGATTAACACACAATGCAGCGAAGTAAAAGGTGAAAACTTACATTATTCAATGAGGATTAATGTGACAGTAAATAAAACATTACTTCGCAGACGTAACATGAGGAGGCGTATTACAGCACTCTGATCATAGGCTGTCTGAAAGAGCCTGCCTACAGTTTGAAAGTGTGTGAAAATGTTTGCTTTGCAGAACACACAACACTGATTTTCCATTTTGCACAAAATGACAGGGCCACAATTAACTCTCACAAAGTGATACAAAGAGACTGGCTTTAATCTACACTAAATAATAAAAATTGGGGGACCAATGCATGCCACTGTTGTGCTGCTGAACACTCTACTGATGTTCAGTTTTAGGTTGGACTAATGGTCCAAATATTGAACTCTTTCTGCTTTCAGATCTAACAATGTTTTTCTTAATGTTCTTGTGATTTGATAACACAGACAACAAAAATGCTGTATTTTTTTACAAAACAATAAAAACTATTGAAAAACTTGGACACTGTGGAAAAACTCAAAATAAAAACAAAAATGCAATGATTTGTAAATGTCATAAACCGATACTTTATTCATAAAATAAATGTTTAAACTGAAAAAAATTACTATATAAGAAACATAATGGCTTGTTTTGAATTTGATGGAGCAACATATTGCAAAAACACTTGGGACCAGGCCATATTTATCACTGTATAGCATTCCCTCTTCTTTTAATAACAGCCTGGGAACTGAGGAGACTACCTGCTGAGGTGAGAGGTGAGAAATTTTCTCTTTGTCACTTATTATTTCAAATGTGTCCTATTCAAGATGGATAGGCTAACAGTTTTCCTTCTGTTTTTTCCTTTTGTTTACATTATAAGGTGTATGAGAGTCTCATATGGCTTTATGAGATTTGTAAATCAATCCATTCTGTTTTTCTAGCTCTGGACGGATCAGTCTAAGAGACTTGTGCCTCATTTGTCTGTGTTATTTCTCAGACACACTCTGCTGCACCTAACCACTGCACGTTAGCAAGATTATGCATAATAATCCCTCAATTTCCTAAGAAAACTGTGTTTCCATTTCAGCAAATATGCATGGAATATTGAACCAAGTCTATAAAGGACACAGTCTATAATCGGCAAAGGGCAGTAATATACTACACAATATGGGGAAATAATTTGTTTTGTTCAACCTGTAGCTTGTCCAGGATATAACTCCTTATAATAGGTCTCAGAATCTTATATACTGTCCTATACTAGCAAAATTGCAAAAAAGTATAAGAAAAAAGCAAACAACAAATTGCAATGTTATAACCTGGAATATGGAATAAGATGTCACCTTGGCCCTGGACACTAAGACCCCTTTGTTCTCCTCTTCTGTCCTCCAGCAATCCTTTCATCTCTTGTCTCTTGTCAGGGAGTTGTATCTCCGCGATGCATGGAGGCTCGTCCCCAAGCACCTTGTCCTTGCCCTTGCCCTCCTCCTCCTCCGCCTCCCCCACCACCATGATCCTTATCCGATTCTGGTTGGCTCTGGGCTCGCTCAGGCTTAGGGTTGGGTGTGCACGGGGGGTCAGGTTGTTGGACTGACATGGTCCTGCGCAGGTGGGTTCGTTTACACAGAAAGTCAGGCTTCGCTGAGAGACCAAATGAACCTTTCCTTAAGACCATGCGAACTGAAGGAGATTTCTTAGGTCTGGCTCTGTGCCCAAACTGAAGAGTGGAGAGGTGTGCTGCATAACCTTCGCTCAGGAACTACACATACCACACAGGCAAAGAGTTAGAACATCTGACAGGGAGAAGTGAGAAGATCAAAGTACACAAATGTAAACTGAACTACCTGGCACTGATTTTGGTACTTCTTCGAAGGTCTGCCAACAATATAAATTTGTGAGGGGCTGAGGCCAAGCATGTTGTAAACAGAGATGTCCTTCATGGAGCCATAGGCAGAGTTGATCTTAATGTGACACTGGTGAAAGAGAAAATAACCAGTCACACACACGTGTGACATTTTGATTCAGCACATCCCAAAGCTACAAAATTGTGAGTGAGAGAGTGAGAAAGATCTCACTGTACGGCGGGGACCAAAAGGTCTTATTTGCTGTATAAGAAATATTAACTGCCTATGTTAATGTCAGGATTTACCTCCTGGATGAGGTTCCTGAGGAAGATGGTCTTTTGTCGCAGGGGGTCATGAACTAAGCCCTCAGAAAAAAAGATCATCCCGTGGGGGAAATTGTGCTGCGAGAGCCAGGACACCACACGCTGTTTCTGCATATCAGGACGGCCTGTGATGTAGATGATCAAATATCCCAAGTCCTGCCAATGCCTGGATGTGAATGCATAAAATCAAGCACACATCAAAGGGAATAATTGTATCACGGTGGCATTATCACAGAGAGGATGCGCATAAATCCTTAAAACACTGAGAGCTCCAACAAAGCACGCGCATTGACTACTGAATTTGTATTTTCCTGTGAACCCATCTACCTTCTCAAGATTTACATGTAGACATACAACCACACGCATGTATAATCAAAAAGGGTAATCAGTTACCTGACCACATCGACAGCTCCAGGACGGACCTTGGGGTCGCTGCCCATGATTGACACACTGGCAGCAAAAGAGCCATCAATGCTGAACACAACACACTCCATGCCCCTTGGTAACACAGTCAGGTAGGCCTCTGCACTAGTCTGATCCCCCCTGTGGATTGAAAAAAGGAGAAACTACATATTAAAAAAAAAAAGAGAACTTAGTTGTTACTCCCTTCAAGGCCACTATTTATGCAGCATTATCCAGCAAGGAGCTCATACTCCAACACAGAGCATAAATAAATAAAATCTTTCTCTTCTTTCTACATCTTATTTGATAATACAGCACTTTGTAAAGGGAATGCCACATGGATGCTTACTTGACTACCATTTTAATGGGATATACTCCTAGGCCAAGCTTCTTGGTCTTAGGTATTGTGTATGTGACTCTGCCACTGCTGTTGGTCACCTCTGTGTCAAAGTGCACCCAGCGGCCCGACTGAGGCTGTGTCATGAGCAGGATATCCACCTGAGAGGGGCAGGGGTATAACACATGCGATTAATTGATTAATGTCAGCCTAACAAAGAAACGCACACACATCAACATAAATCATATCGCTGTTTTTCACCTTTTCTCCAGTCAGAGTGACCATATCCAAGGGGCCATACATGAAGCGACCAACCAGAGTCTGGGGTCCATCCTCGGTGGCAATGACATCATTCACCCTGTGGTTTGCTGTGACGTTCTGCAGTTAGTGACAAGAACTACCTCCATTATTCAGGACACAAATGTAACACGTGAGCCTTTACGGCAACAACAGTTTGTCTCTGGTGCGCTACCCTGGAGTAACTTTTATGACTCATGCCGAAATGTGATTAGAAGTAACAGAAAAAAGGATCAGTGTCAGAGTTCAAATTAAAAAATATAAAGGATATTATCGCATGAAAAATATATCTAAATGTGCTATGAGCAACATTTAAACATTTAATAATTCATTCATTCATTTATATGGTTAAAGAACAGTCTGCTACAATTGTTTGATGCCAAGTTTGACGCAGCTGCAATACTGTGTGGCGTGCCTCAAGGGTCTAACGGTGCTTTTTAATCTTTGTTAATCATTCTTCAAATATCTGTAATTATTAAACTAGACTTACTGCAGTGAATTATTACTCTGCTCTACAGCTGCTGTAGTGCTTTTACAAAACATTATGATGCCATCTTGAAACTGTCCTTCGACCTTTTAGATGTAAAAACTCATAATTATATCACTACATCCGAAAACACATTTGTGAAAAGGTTCATTATTATTAGTGCACCATTAATAAAAACACATATGAGTGCTCTTTTTCTAAACAAAACAGAAAATGACATTACTTTACATTACTGTATATAAAGCATGTATAAAGACTTTACATCCACTGTATTTCTGTCTAGCCTTTCAATTTAAAAAGTTAATAATAAAAAGGCAAGAAAATATTCCCCACATTTAAAAGTAAATAGTTTAGCACAAAGGGAATTTGTCAGATTAATTACCAAATGAGAAGGGATAAGATATAATACACATTCATATCATGCTAATTTATTTATTTATTTATTTTTTGCCTGTCTCATTTGGTTCTTTAGCCGTCCGAATTGTTGTCTGAAGACCAACAAGGATACCCAATGGATTTACTTTGCCAAATGGATCATCACGGCCTTGCCGTATTGGTCCATTTGATCAACCTTTGTTGTTATTATTTATTTTATTTTATTTTCAGTTGTTACAGACGGGACAGACATGACTGAGGGATAGAAAGGGAGAAAGAAAGATGAAGGAAAAGAAAAACAGAAGGGAAGAGGGACAGTGAGAAAGGGCACTTAAAAAGAGAAAGAAGAGAAAAAAAATCTCCTGGATCACCTGTTGAGAGAAAAAGAAGAGAAAACAAGCAAAAGAAACAGAGCAACATACTAAACACAACACCATCACGTTAATCTAGCTAAGTGTAAACAGCAGTAAATACTAAATATTGAATGTTGTTGTGTAGCAAGCAGGACCGACAGCGCACAATGTGCTTGGAAATAGCAGCCAATAGAGGTGTAGTTTATGTCTATGAACAGTGAACACCCGTGTGCACACCTGTGTGGATCAGCGCGCTTGTATTCAAAAGGTTTCCCCATGTAATGGTCTGCTAGAGGATGTAGAGAGCCATAGCCCCGTCCCCCAGGGCATGAAGCAGGCATGGAGGAGATCCAGGCTTCAGACATCCAGAGGCCCCAGAGTGCGAGAGCCCAAGGAGGACCACCGGAGGGGCATCCGTGCCACCCTCCTGGGAAGAGCTGAGGAGAGCCCCAGATGAGGGGTCACCCAGTAGCCACGGAGCAGAAGCCAGAGGGGGCTGCAGTGGCGTGCCCGCCATCTCTGCCAGCAGCCAGCTGTGCCAGAGTGAACCGAGCCGCAGGCCCAGAGGCCGGAGGCCCGAGGGCCCCCTTTGGCCCGGCAGAGCCTGACAGGCACCAGGCCCCGCCAAGTAGTCACCGGGAGTGAGCTGGTACATACCTGAGCGCCCAGCCCCGGACACAAAGAACCACCAACGCACCGACCCCTGAGGGCATCAGTTACCGGCAGGGAGTGTGGTGAGGGGAGATAGGCCTTTGGAGGTCTTGGGAGTTCCCAGAGAGGTGGAGTGTAAGACCCAACCTGACATATAGACACAGACAAACAGGCACACACAGACACAAACATGCATTCCCACCCTCATGCACACATATACAAATACTTAACACTCACCCAACATAGGGATAGACATACATGGACACTGTACACACAATCACACTCCCCAAACAAACTCTATACCCCAGGTCCAGGTACCCTCGCCCCTGAAGGGGGAAACGGCACCTAGACCCAGGAGATGTTACCCTTTCCCCCGGGATGGAGGCAAGCAGACTGCCCCAGGCTCCGCAGCAGCAGGGAGGCCCCGCATCCCAGATCCCAATCGGATGGCCAACACCTCCTCCCAGCCCCCCCGCCCCGATGGCCAGCAGAGAACAGGGGTGTGTGAAGACCCCAAACCTTCCTCCTCTCGCTCATGTGTAGTGTTGCTGCATGTTGTTCTAAGGTGCATTTAAAACACGGGAGAGCATGGTGCTGCTGCCAGAGAGCAGCAGGTGTTAGCACGGCCCCTCCCGAGAACCCTCAATGTCTACATGGATTTAAAATTGAGAGGTGGGCACCGGCGCCAGAGGTGGGGTTGAATACATAGACCGTCGTTAACGTGCCCACCGTCAAGGCCCTATATGTATGTGTTATGAGAGTGTGAGTAATGTGGATGTCTAAGTTGTGGAATAAAATTGAGGCACGGGTGGCCAGAAGGGGGGGGGGGTAATGCCTCCCCTGCACCCTGGTGACACACCCGCACCCCAAGGCCCCACTTGTGTGGGTGGGTGTGTTGGAGCGGGAAGAGGGAGGCAGCCGGGGATGGGGAGGAAAAGAAGGGAGCAAGATGCCCCTCCCTGGGCCAGCTCTCCCGCTGACCCCAGTAGGCACCCCCGTCCTTCAGCACCCACCAAGGCAAGGGAGCCCAGGCTCATCCAGATCGGGGCCTACGGCAGCAGGACCGCCCAGCCCCACAGAACCCGGGGCAGCCCACCCAACCCCACCGCAGAGAAAACTGTACCCACCCTAACATTCAATCATCTCCCAGACTGCACAAGACAGTAGACACCCAGGTTAAGTTTATTCTCCACCTCTCCTATGACTCTCCCCCACCTGCAGAGTGGACTCCTGCAAGGATGGAACAAACTCCCTGTCAGTTGAAGAGCCCCCTAGTTAGGCCGATGTGCCAGAGGCCCCCTGTGCCAGGGCTGAGCCCCCGTGCACCCACCCGCCCACAACCTCGGCGACACACCAACAAGGGCCTAAGGCCCCAAGGCCCAGCCAGAGCCCTAGCACGGAGGCGAAGCACCCCTGAACCCCAAGCCCCCACGCCATCATGCTAATTTATTAATAGCTTCATCAACAATACTGTGCAAACAAGCACAGATCATAGAGTGAAGACACTTTAAAAAAAATAAAAGAACAAACTTAAATCAAAATTTTAATCAACCACTTGTTGCTTTTAGCACAATTCTTCTTGGGACACTAACAGTTTTTCAAGGTTTGTGCTGTAACTAAGGGAACATCTTCTGTGGATTTAAGCTTTCTTGATTCTCTGTCTCTGTCATGTAATCTGAGATGACTCTACAAGAGTAAGTCTGCTTCATCATTTGTTGCAGGACACCTTGCTCCACCTGTAGCTGAATGTTTCTTTATGATTAAGGGTTTATTGTCCGGGGACATCATTAAGCTCTGCAAAGTGAATTTATGAACAGATGCTTTCCTGATGGTAATGCGTAATGTATAAGAAAGGGAACATCTAAAGCACCTGAACTATTGTGAACTTCCACCAAAATTAGTCGTCACTTTTGTCTGTACATGGCCTGTCTTTACAAGCCTTTGAGACAAACACAATGAGAGGGAATGAGATGAAAAATAGCCATAAATTTCCTGCTTTCATGCCCTGTTTTTCCAGATTTCCAAGTCCAGCCAAATATTGCTGAAGAGTGCACTGTGGGACCTTACAGAAAAGCATGCTAACTCCCTATTAAGCTTCCTTGTCATGTTCTATTCTCCATATTGCGCTATTCAGTGAGTACCTCCAAGTGTGCCAGCAGTGGAACACTAATCCCTAAATCTCTTCTTGCTGAGATGGTTGCATTTTAATAGCACATTATGAGCACGCTAATGTATAATTCACAGACTCTGTTGTGGGTCACCATGACAGAAACTGTAATTTTCCCTCCCTAACTTCTCTGTCATTTCTGCAACCTCAACGTTATACTGAAGAATTTTAACAGCATACAGTGCAAGTTTTATTGGCCTCACGAAGCTAGTATTTCAATTTTGGATTTATGTTTGTACATTGTAACAATAATTGATCAAAATAAATTATCAAAGGGGCCAACATCTATAAATAAAATATCACAGGTGTACAGCCACACGTGCAAACAAAAGCAGCAGCGACGATAAATTTATTAACTCAATCGTTGTTTACTGCGGTTGTTTCATCAAGATTAAAAGGCTCGGATACATTTCGTTTACTTGAAAATGTTCTGCTGTTTATTGACAACACTCAGTGAAAGATAATGGAGCATCTGCACATGACAAATACAGCTAAATGCTAATGTGATCAACCATGTTGTTGTTGTGCTTTACCGTCTCACCACATCGGCTAATGATAATTGATTTAAAGGATGTGACATCTAACAACGAAGTTCAATGTTTCCAGCTGCTATCCCGCATTAGCTTTGTCAACAGTTAATTGTCTGCCAGCAAGAGGCGTCACTTACTCATCCTGTGATGGCAATGCAGAGAGAGAACATGTAAATATATATGTGCATACCTGTGCGTGTACATGCACCAGCATACAGTTTAACAAGATCCCAGCCTGCAGCTATGTGACTTGAGTGCATCACATGGCTCAGCATAGATTTATTTTTTGTGTCATGAACTCTGTGTGGAATATGTGAAAACAATACGAACAAGCAACTTGTGGCTAATGACACCATCAACTCACAGACAAAACTATGGAGGACACGAGTTAGTGAGTCAGACACCTGCCTGTTAAAGAGTAGCACACGAGAAGCAACACAAGAAACAATTGCCACAGTAGTGGTCCCTCTCCAGCTGTGACAAAGGCCTCTTACCACAGCAAGAAACCTTTGAAATAGTTGCCAAATCTCTCCGAATAGCATCGCCCTGAAACAGATCATCTGGCTGCGCCCAGACTGAATCGGCATGGGGCTGCTTTAAATCCACACGTACCGACTCGTATCCAGGACGGGGGCAACTGCTTTCAGCACTAACATAAGAATCACATCACTTAGCTGAGGTGAGGCATGAACAAGACGACACCGAGAAAAAGAAAACCTTCAAACTCAAATATAGTTATGTTTCCATGGCACTCTGGCTATTCAGTTCTATTTATAGCCTCATGAAAAGCAAGCAGTCATTTTGTGTTTTTAGAAAAGGGATAGCAATGTGACCTTGATTATTCTACTCGGCAGGGTTCAGGAACATCGAGCAATTGTATGCGTCTGCCTGTATCAGTGATCAGGGAGTATTTTAAGATTTTTCCAACTTCAGACCATTCATGGAGGCCAAAGACTTAACTACTACAGCTTCAGCCATCTGTAGTACCCGTATTTTAACCCTGATTAAGTGCATGTTACAAATTAGGGAAAGATGACTGAAATCAGATTTTGTCTACTACTTTTACACCCTTTACTGTGTTACTTCATCTGCATCTTGCAATCGAACCCAGTTGTTGCAAACAAAGGCATTTAATTTTTCTTTTTTAATTTGGATCAACATGCCATCGTTGGTCCATGCCTTAAAGGCACAACCAATCTCTTAACCACCGGATTTCTGGCTGGCAAACCTGAGGCTCATCACCTAATCAACACCCTGCAGTATATATACACTAGCTCGCAGATTGTTCGTTCAATTGTTGTGGTAGAGGGGAGCCTTTCTCGTTTCCCAAACTCTTGCTCTGATCGCTAGTTTGCTAACCTGCTATCTTTGCGCCCTAGGTTTCCTGTGTGAGCCAGCCAAACCTGTGTCAACTCTATCTGCTGATTGATTTGACAGCTTGCCAACCCTGCCTACCACTCTACACGTCTACAGTCTTTGCCAGTGTCAGCCACAGCTGAAAAAGCCTTTTAACTAAACTCTAGGATCATCTTTTTAGTCAGCCAATTCTTGATTCCCAAAACACTGAACATCATGTTAATCTGGTATTAAAGTATATACATCCAAAAAAAAGGGGGAATTTTAATTTTTTACCCTTAGTTTGACATGTGTCCTCCTTCTAAGCCACTTCTCACGGGGACCAGAGGGTGAGAAAGGAGCCGAGTCCAAGTTGTCTGCTTCCTTTGCCTTTATGCAGTCACATCGCATGAGCTGTTAATGAATACAAGAATATTTAAAAATAAGAACAGGCATTTCCATAAGATAACACAGGTTTGTTTGCTAATTACTGTTAGCTGATATACTGACGAACAGTGCATCTAAAGCCTTAAAAGAGGTTCATCGTGTTTCTAATTCACAGTTTTGTAGGGAATTACTGCATATTGCTTGACTGAGGCTCTGCTTATCATTTTTGACCAGGTGGCCTAAACATCAAGAGAGAGTTTCCATTAACACAGCAACAGAAAGTCTGGCAAATGACTTTTCACACAACTTTTACATTCTGTTACAAATCGTAAATATTCGGCAGCACAAATGATGCTGTACGCCAAGGTTTATTAAATTCCTAATGACTTCAATAGAGCTTTGTTTACTTTGTGCATCTCTAAATCCTCTCCACTGTCTCACAAAGACAACACACAGCAGATCGAGCCAACACGAGATTTCTTTTCCCTATGGAAGCTCTGCTTTCTAATCATCTGTTTTAAAAGAGTGCCAGTGTTTCTAGAAGTTTTTCATAAGAAATAATGTGATTAAACAGATGTTTTTCAAATGTATTTACTGGCATAGTGTTCATTGGTATCTGAGGAGTTACAGATTCTCCTTATCCTTGTTATCATAGGTTAAAGCTGAACTGCCCATAACATTTTTATGGGCAGTTCAGTGGGCAAAATGTGGCATAAACCTTGTCAAGGTTCATTGCTTAATTCCAGCTTTAGTGCTAGAAATATATACTGCCAGCATGTTAAGACTCTCCTGATCAAATGATGGGTCCGTATGACTAATTAAAGTTGAGGATGGTAATATGGAAATGGCTACAGCTGAGCCTAAGCTGAGAACATATTTGCAGAAAGCCTAGCCAAAGAGTTGGTAGCACACATACATTTTCAAACTTTTGTAGATTTCAGTCATACGCTTATTGAATTTATTTATAAAGCAGACTAGACCACAAAATCAGACATGTCCATATTTTTGGCATATCAAAGAGCAAGCTTGATAAAAGGGTTTCAGTTTGTCAGAGGCTCAGCTGTGATGGGTCAGATGAATCCTGAACAGCTTCACATAAGATCAAGCACATCAAGTGTAACCTTGCCTTGTTTTGCACATCGTGTGTGTGTGTGTGTGTGTGTGTGTGTGTGTGTGTGTGTGTGTGTGTGTGTGTGTGCGCGTGTGTGTAAAAGAGAGTAATTTAGAGAGTCCTATTTCATGTTTTCATGCTGACAGCTGAAAAGTTAGGCAGCATCTACAACATATGCTGAACAGAGTTTCATGTCTGGACAAAAATGTGAAGTTTGACTGGTTGTGGTTGTTGTGGACTTTTGGAAACAGATCAAACTCAAATGGCTGAGTTCCTCACATGCCATCCATTCAATTACAGTGAAGCACGCTCCCATTTACAGTACAGCTGAACTTTTTTCTCCGTCTCTGCTAGTCTGAGCGTGAACGATTCTCTGCGTTCTGAATTAGCCTTGTGATAGACAGGTGACCTCTCCAGGGTGCAGCCCTCCTCTTGGCCTGTGACAGCCGGGATAGTATTCAGGCGATCCACGTGACCCTGAATTGGATGAGTGGTTAAGAAAACGGATGGATGGACTATCTCCTAGTGTGACAAATAGGTCAAGTCATTGTATGCTCTTTGAATTACACATTGTATGAACTGTTTTACATTAATAAACCCTTTCTCTTTTGTCCTGTTATGTAGAGAACAAGACAGTTTATTGTTTTAAGCACACTGCATGAAATGCCAGTGCATGAGTCTAAAAACACCACAGTTTATTCTTATAATGTTAAGATACACTGTTTCCAACTTGACACCTCTGCTCATTATCTCCATGTCCTACCTCCCACACCTTTATCGTTGTTTTTGTTGCTATATTGAACTGCGTTAGAGAGCTGAACTTGTTTTTGGTGCATCTCTCAGAAAGAGTCCAGTGGATGACGCTTTTAGATATTTAAATACAGTTAGGTAAAAAGTAAGTACAGCCTCTGTCATTTTACATATTATGATATAATACAACCACAATTCCAAAAAAGAGTCGCAAATAAAAACAGAATCCATCTAATTTCCTTTGGAAACAGTAAGTGTGTACATAGACAGAACGAGGATGGATAGGTGGATGATGTGTTTGTATTTTTAAAAAATGATGGTGGTTCTTTATTTATCTGATTTGTTTGTTCTAATAGGCAATTTATATTTCATCATTTGCAGGGAATGAGTGACAATAAGATACCTCTTATACCTAAGATACCAACAAAAAGCATACCTCATCTAGTGATCATGTCCAGATCAAAGCTGTGATTAAGGGTATAAGTGAGCTGCAGGATTTAGTTAGTCTTCAATTTGAGCTGCAAAAACAGCCATTTTCGAGAAAACAATACTGCTATTAGCAAGGCTCTCTCACCTGCCGAAGAACAAAAGCTGCCACGTCAGTGGACTCCCAGTAGGAGGCGTGAAAAAGGTGAGGCAGAGCCACTGTTGGAAACGCAGTCAGCACATCAGGGCAGTACAGAGCATAGTCCAGCCTCTTGGAGCCCCACCAACTACTGGAAACTGAAACATAAACACACATCCTCATACTTAGATGGGGGATCTGAGGTCACTTTAAAAGCTGTGAAAGCTCATCAACTTGAATTAATCTCCAGAAGACAAATGAAAGACGACGGCGTGGCCTTTCTGTCTCTTTGTTTTCCTCCCACTCACTGTTAGCGATGGTGTTTCCAAGTTGGCCCATGGAGCAAATCGACATTTCACTTTCCACACTGGTCACACTGGCTCTACGCCCCCCCTCTTCTCCTCCTCCTCCTTCAGTGTCGGTCTCAGAGGACTGCTGCGAAGTCGGCCCTCCGTGAGTTTGTTCACCTTCCAAAAACACATTTGGATGACTTTGGATACTGTCTGCTATAGAGGGAGGGGAGGGGGGGTGAATACAAGAACAAATGGAGAGGGAAGAAGGAAATGCTTTGATTACAACAATTGACTGGTCTGAATCTTTAAATCAATGCTGCTATTTGCCTAATAAGCCAGGTTCTTGCTGTGTATTGACTTGCTTTGCATTTTATAAAGCAAAACAAAGACAAGCACTATGTATAAGTGTGATAACAGACGAAAAGCTTCTTCCACACTCTGTCGGTTTGAATCAATTTATTAGACTGTATTTGGCATTAGCTTTGGGAGCCAGAAAGCATCTTGCTGTTGGTTCCTGCAGACAAGTAGAATAATTTATCAGGTTGGGTTCCTCGTTTCCCCCAGCAAGGCTCTACACTGCATTTTCCTATTTGTTCTGTCTTAATACTGAAGATCCCAGAGACCTCGTTTCACTAGACATCCCAAACATAACAGTTTTCTCTCACAGACCCTAAAAGAAAAAGCATCATATGGTTATTAATTCAGACAGCAGAGAGGCAAAGGCCTATCAGCTCTGTTCATTAGCACATTTATCTTAACAGCTATAAAAGATTCAGGACAAAAGGAGATTGACGCTGAATGTAACAGAGCTTCTACCTGAGAATATCCTCTGACAAGCTGAACAACAGCAGCAAATGAAAAACAGCGAAAGGCTCATCTCTTTGTTTGAGAATGCTCCCTTGATGTTTTCTGCTTTGACCTATACTATAAAACTTTTTTATCTCTTGAGAGTACTGATTATTCCATTAGCGAAGCCATTTTTTATGAAAGTAGAATGGCAACTACAAACCCACCATTACATTTCTATCTCTCTTTCTCTCCTGAGAGCAAATGCTAATCAGAACACATCGTGTCTGGGCTGGTCTTTGATCGGCGCTTCGGATACAGCATACCCTTCACAGTTTCTTCTGTCAGTTTACTTCTACTTGTGCCAAACATAAACATTAACATTACAGATAAACATCTGTGGACATTGTGGATGCCTGCCTCTATTCAGTATCTGCAAATGGCTGTGATGTGTCAAAGTCATTATCCAGAATTTTCAGTTTGTTTCACAGCTTGTTATTCTCACGTAAACCCTTTCGCTGCTGTTGGAATGGCTATAAATATGCCAGCAGATGAAGTCCCATGTTGCTTGTTTGGTTTGAGAAGGATGAGCAACTGCAGCAGAATACAGATTAACTGCGGTTCTCAGAAACATGGGGGAGAATCAGCGGTGGTTAACAAATCCCCGCAGTCGAGGCAAAGAATAGTCCACATTCGGTCTGTTAGGAAGATGAAGATGATGAAGAAATCTGACACATACTCTGTACTTATCAGTGCCGGGCATCTGATTGCCAAATTTTCTGTGTCACAGGTCTGTGTTATGTGAATATATGTGGGAAGAAAAGACATTTTTAGATGAGAAGGGAAAAATGTAACTGTTCAGTATTTTAGGGGTGTTTTAAATGAAGTCTACCAGGTTAAAATATAACTTCAATGCTGTGTTACATAAACACATTTGTGTGGTGATGAGCATGTGGGGTCCTGCATTTGCTTGAACATGCAGTCTTTTAACAGATAACTACTCAAATCTTTGCAGGTCGCATTACTGGACATTGTTTTTACTTATGGCAATCTTTTTTTTTTTAAGGATATGTACTGGGGATGACACAACGATTCAAAAACAGGATTGTTATCTAACACCCGATTCTATCTAGGACCACAACGAGTGGGATTTATTCTTTAGTTTGCTGTTGAGAGCAATCTTTCATTATCGTTCCCCAACTCAGTAAAAACTGCAAAACAAACACGCCTAAATGTCACAGTCCTAGGGTTCTGTTCTTTTGTTGTCGTGTTTGAGTTTCATTGTTATTCCAGTTTTTGTATTTTGATTGCTGCTTCGAGTTCTTTTTCAGTATCGCTCTTTGTTTTCGAGTCCCAGCTTTTGTTTATCATTTATATAGGTTTTATTCCCGTCTTCAGTTCATCTTATTTAACTAGAGTTTCATTTTTTATCGATTTATGTTGTTATTTTATGGTAGAGCCTATGAAGTTAAATGAATTGCAAAATGTGAGCGCTTGTAGAATAAATGTGAGAACCTGTAGGGAAAAAAACACACATATTTACCTTCATACTTGTCCTCCTACACTGTGTTGTTTGCAGTTTCAGTTTTTTTTGTCATTTCTTGGCCCTTGTTTTGTCAGAGTACATTTACTGTGCTATCTTCACGTTAGCTCGTTCACTCACAGTATTGTTGTGTTTCCTCATTTCCGTGAGAGTTGTTTGTTTCCCAAACACAACTCATTGTTATTAGAATCTGTATCTGATTTTGAGTTGACGCCCTCCCATTGATTGTCTGATTATCCTCATCTGTCTCTCATCACCCAACTATGTCCATCCCCCTGATTAGCTCTCTCATGTCTCCCCTCAGTCTTGAGCATCTGTGTGCTTTCCCAGTGTGGTGCTTGTTTGTTTCCCTGGAGTTGTAGACTTTTTTAAACTTTGTGTTAAATATACAACATTCACCCAGTAACACAGTTCTTTTCCTATGCCTAGCACTTTATATATCTCCTTGCCCAAGGATACGTTGGCATGCCGACTGGAGCAGCCGGGTATGAACCACTAACCCTTTAGTAGATAACAAATTAGTATATAACCTGCTCTACCTACAGCTAGAGCTACTCCACAGACTTTTGCATATAAATTCTCCTCAGCACAACAAGCCTGATTCTTTGATGGCACACCAAAGGATTTTCTGTCAGTGACCTGGTGCTAATCACAAGAGGCCAAGATCTAAACAGTAATCAGACAGTTGGTATAAATGTATTATTTGAGGGGCATAAATTTTGTTTAAATGAAAATTTCCAAAGCTGTACATCAATATCACACAAAAACCCATACACCTTGTGTTTTATAGTGGTAGTGCTTTATTTTCACTTCAATAATTTGAAAGAAAAAAATTCCTTCCTGTACTTCCTGTCGCTACTTTATCACTCATACAGACACAGTTGTATTTAAACTGAGGACATCACATTGATTCAAGTTTCACTGTAGTACTCCTGCTGTAAACCCAATCAAACCTAATCATTTTCTAAGCTTAAACATCACTGTAAAATGTTATGGGGGGGGATCTTGTGAAGCTTTACCTCCACTGTCCCCATGACAAAAGTGTTCAAAGTAAGCACACACAAGTGCAGACACACTCAACATCCTGCTTTCATTAATGAGACCTGCCCTAAGCCTCTCAGAGGGACCTTCCTCTCCTTCAGTCTATCGAACAATTGCACAGCCCTATCTTTCTTTCACAGCACAATGAGCAAAGAGAGTCAGAAAAGGTGGGGGCGGCACTGACTCTGGCGTCATTTTCTGAAACATGCGCCACCAAAGATGTGTGCTGAGGAAGAAGAGGGTCATAAAAATCTGCTAGAGTTGCCAGGAAAAATGGAGATGGAAGGGGACATACATTTTCCAGCTTTTCTTCCCCACCTGTTTATATGCATGTCTGTGTGTGCCTAAGTTAAAGCAATAAGAGCAAACAGAGGTTTGGTTAAATTACCAGTATTTACATAGAAGGAATTTTCAATAAGTGTGAAGAATGAGTGGTAAAAGAAAGGATGAACAGATGACTTTGCAAGTGAGGGAGGATGATCCTTAGAAAGTCGTTGTCACAAAAAGACATGAAAAGGGACTTTCAACCCACTCAGCCATTGCAGCGCTCTCAGCCTCCATACTGAACATCTGATTAACAAATACATTTATGGTGAGCTAAAATATACTGCCGTCAACCTTTTACATTAAAACGCCATTAGCTGTGCCATTAATACTGATAAGGATTATTATAATTCCTTTTGCATTTGCTGTTTGGATGATCATATTTCCCATTGGGCTGTTGCTGGAAATCAATAACAAGAGGGCCCATTCTCTGTATATTAGCAGCATTCATCATAATAAAAGCTCTACTGTTGGCGGGTGTAGATGTCAAAGTCATACCCACAGGAGCCTGATTTGATTGGCTCTCCATGCCTTCATAACAACTAATTACCATATTACAGAGCAGGAAATGGGTAATGTGAGCGCTGCTGTAACTTCTGTGCGCCTGCACCTGTCTATGGTTTTTGATTTAACACACATCGCAATTTGAGAGCTTCCAAGTCTGATCAACAGAACTGGGATGCAGACCTCTAATTAAAACCCACTGTAGCTGCAAGCCAGTGCTGTCTGTGTGCTTTTTACACTTCATCACCTTTATCAGCACTTCTGGCTCTAAGAGGCGTCAAGCATCTCCATTTGTGACCAGCTGGATGCAATTACATTTTTTTAAAGAAAAGGAAAAAAAGACCTCAGGGGTTCAAGCATGTGTCAGATATTTCCTTTACATAGGTCTCATTGAAGAATCAGCCATGAGTCCATGTTTAAACAACAAATGATTCAATGATCTAATGACTGCTTCAATGACTGCTCCAGGATTAGATACAGTAGTTTAGCTAATTAGATTCATTTCAAACAAAGAATAACCCTACATGGTTCTGTGTTAAGCATTCCCCATTGACACTCGGAGGTTTCTGTTACATAACTGAACCCTCCTTACAGGAAATGAAAAAAATAACCAGATTTCTCACTAATTACTTGGATAGCAATAAGTGCTCAGAGAAATCTGCTCACTATTCAAAAAATGCTTCAGCATGCAGTAGAGTGATATGGGAAACATTATTCTTATACGTAACATATAGTAACTAAAGTGCTAAAAATTTGCTTATTTGTGGTGTTTCTGTCATGGTCCTGGGTCAGTGACCCAGTGTTTTGGATTTTGCATTGTTATTTTTTATTCTTAGTCTTTGGTTTCATCTTGCTTCATGTATATTAGGATTTAATTTCTGTTTGGTGTTTCTATCTCTTAGGTTTTGTATCTCTTAGGTACTCAGTGCTCCCTCTGTTTAGTGTCTGGTCTGTGTCTCTGTACCTGCCCTGGACCCGCCTTTCCTGTCTAGTCGTCCCTGTCCTTATGTTCCTGATGTATCAGTATCATGAGTCTGTGTCTGTAAGTTCTGTCTGTGTGTTTCCTGTTTTAATTTGAAGGTCCGTGTCTCAGGTTAGCGTATTCTGTCTTGCTTCCCTTGTCTCGTCTTGGCCAATTAGATTCAGGTGTGTCTCCCTCCTGTGCGCCACTTCCTTTTTACCGAGTTTGTGTATTTAGTGTCCGTGTCTGCTCCTACTTGTCGTCGTGTCGTACCCTCACCAAGCGGTGTGTTATGTCTCCCTTGCCTTAGCTTACGTTTGTGTCTCTCGGTTTAGTTCAGTTTGTGTCCAGCAATAAAGCTGTTAAAGCTCACATCTGCCCTTTTTGAGTCTGCATTTTGGTCCTCCATCCCTTCCTGCATGCATACAGCCATGACAGTTTCTAATAGCTTATTCCTGTTTTTAATGAAATACAACAATGCTGAAGTCTTTGTTTATTTTTATTTTTTTTGCCTGACATGCAACTTCTCACAGGAAAGGACCCACAGAGAGGACAGCTGCATTGAAGTTCCAGCCTTCAATCAACAGGCTGTAGCCAAAAGAAGCAAAGGTAATTGGAGAGTATGTATGCTGAGTGAGTAATGAGCTAACTGTACAGCAGTGCAGCAGATCTTCAAAAACATAAAGCAATTTTTAAAAAAGGAATCTCAAAATTAAAACAGGAAATAACAGAAACAGAAACCCAAAACTATGACAGGCAGGGCAGCCAATTTTTGACTGCCATCTCATATGTGCAACAAGACTCGTGTGAGTCACACTTGTTGATTTTATTTTAGTGTAATGCTGAGCACAAATATTTGTCAAAAATCATAAACAAACATGTACATCATCTCTGTTTGCGCACAAAATTATTTTTTGTTCACTCGTGTCCCAGCTTTTCTAAAGGGGAAACAAGTGTGACACAGAAACTGATAAAATTACATGCATGTCTGGTTCTAAATAAACAGTTTCTGCTCTTTTCTTTTTCAGTAGTATACCACTTTAGGGTTTCTAATAAAAAAGGATAGTTGAAAGCAAAATGGAAATTAATTTTCCCCATAACTGAGTAGACACGACTGACAAATCTGCTCTTAGTTCAGCATATTTCTAAAGCTTGCACTTCAATAGCAGGGTATACAATTTTCTAAAGCCTCACACCAACCCACAAAGCCTTATCTTCATATCTCTTCCCGTAGGCTGTTAAAACAAGCGATCAGTCCTTGTCCTACTTTCTCTCAGTAATGTAGGTGGATGGAGAGAAAGGGGAACCAGACGATGCATCATAACTGCTGTTAAGAGAGAAGCTTTATGTCCCAAGAGTGGGCTAAAACATGCACCAAATAAATCAGGGACTCATTATGGAGTCCCTACAACCAAGAATCCCAGAGAGATTACAGCAGTGCTGTGCCAGATCTAACAGCTGACTACCTCACATACTGTGACTGATCCTCAGAGAGAAGTGTAAAGCCAATGGTACTCCACCACAAGAAGATAAAGTAATAATTACTTGAACCGCAGGCTTTAGGGGGCAATTTCGGTTCTGCCTCTATAGGACAAAAACACACAGATGGGATCAAGGCTCTCTGTGTCCTGTATAAATGTAAATGGGAGAACTCACACTGCTAAGTCACTTAGTCTCTCTGTAGTCAGTCTACCCCTGTAATCCAGTCAGAGTAACAGAATTCAAACCAGATTTCATAAAATTAGAAATGAGAAAATAGATTAAGCAATGAAATATTCAGGAGCAGCAGTCCTCCCATATCAGCAAATTGATTTCCAGGCTTAAATCACTCGGCCTACCTATGAGCACCGAACGTCCATCTCCAAGAGGGTAGCGTTGGTAGCGTGGCACAGCAAAGGGTGGCAACTTGTGGAAGAGAGGCTGCAGTAGCGGCTCCAGTCTAGAAGCTGAAGGATCCGAGGGGTAAAACAGGTTGAAAATCTGAGAGCAGGCTGGACGAAGCTGGCTCACTGAGGGTCAGAAAACACAAATGACAAGCATGACCATAAGAAATGATTTCAACCTGAGTCAAGCGAGCCCTTTGGATAAGTGGAGTGATAAAAGCAAAGTGAAAATCAGTTTACCCTAACCCAGTGTAAACTTTGTTACAACGTTTTCATAGAAAAACAACATATTGATTGTATTAAATTTAAATCTACAGTACTTAAATACATGTTTTGCATCATTTCTCCTTCTTACCTTGAACAGCGGGCAGCACAGTGCGTCTCATGGCCAACACTAGGCCCAGCGGGCAACCCAGCAGGAAGCAGTCCGATACCTCAAAGTCAAATCTGCCTGGGTTCAACACCAGACTAGGACTACTGCCGCCACGCACCTCTGTGCCCTCCTTCATCAAACTGGAAGTTTAAAAATAACAGACACAATATACATCATTCATACAGGCAATTCACATTTAACATAATCCAGTACAAGATAAAAATATAATTAGAGTTCTGACATCTTGGATCTGAATACGCAGAAACTGGGGAGCGATGAGTAAACATCCCCCCGGCGCTTAATGCTAAATGCTCGGTTGGTGGAAGGGGTTGAAACAGCAAACAGTGATGGAGCAGCACTGACATCTCAGAGGGGGAGTTGGGAAATTTATAGCTTGAATGGGCCGTCAAATTGGGAGGGAGCGTTTGTTATACCACTCGAAAACAGAAAGACATGTTACATGTGAATGATGTAGTGCAGCCCAATTTGTCTGCCTGATTTAGCTCCATCAACACCACCAAGCTTTTTCCCCCTACTAACTGCTTCCATGGTCTAAGAGTCCAAAGGTGTGCAGTGTATGCCCTTCTCTCACCTGTAGTTTTTCCATTTCCCTCTCTTTCCTCTGTCTTTCTGCACATACTTCCATTTATAGGTGTTTGTTTCTGATCTCTGGCTACTTGCCTGAATAACCAAACATGCTCAGTGCTTATTCTCATACAGAAAATAAATAAGAAAAATGTTATTCAAAGTTTCCCTTTAAAGTACACACTTGTATTTTATATAGAGGACTTATAAGACTCATGTATTTTATATTTCTATATTTTTTTCTCATAAAATATATTGTTCACTGTATCCACACATTTAATTCTGATGCAAGAGAAAAATATTAAAGAGGCCACTTTTACAAGTGCTTACAAGCCTTTAATCCCTTTGAAAAAATGCAAAAAAAAAACCCATGGCGACCGTGGCTCAGGGGGTTGGGAAGCGTATCTGTAACCGGAAGGTTGCCGGTTCGATCCCCGGGCTCTCTGTCCTGGTCGTTGTGTCCTTCGGCAAGACACTTTATCCTACCGCCTACTGGTGTTGGCCAGAGGGGCCGATGGCGTCATATGGCAGCCTCGCTGCTGGTGGAGGCAAGCTACAACCGTAGCTTGCCTCCACCAGTGTGTGAATGAATAGTGGCATTGTAAAGCGCTTTGGGTGCCTTGAAAAGCGCTATATAAATCCAATCCATTATTATTATATTTACTATGACATGTTTTTATTTCTTTTGGGTTGTGTGTGTAAGGGGGTTTCTCGCCCTTTCTCAGATGCAGGGCAGATGGTCCCCCCTTCCAAAGCCTGAAGCTCCTTCCTATTAAAAGAGAGTTTACTGCCTACTGTCAGCAAATGTCCCGCTCAAAGGGAATTGTCGTATCTAAATTAATATAAGGTCTCCGCCTCAATACGTAAAGTGCCCTGAGATGACTTTTCCTATTATTTGGTTCCAAAATAAACTGAACTAAATTAAATCACCATGCTATCTTCACGCTCACATGCACTAATTCACAAGCTCTTCTTTGGCAAAAAATGTTACTGAATTAAGATAGTGCTCATGATTCACAGTAGCTAAATGGAAAATGTGAAAATGTTACGGAAATGATTAAGTCCATCACTGGTGTGTACATAACATTCAAACGAACGCTTCACCCTCTTAACACAGATTAAGGTGCATTCATCACTTTTAACATCTCTGCTTTCCATGAAAAATATGAGCAAGTAGGAAATTAATACAAAAAGATCATTTTAATACAGATTTCTGGCGTGTGTGTGTGCAGGATTCAGCTAACATGATGACAAAAGCTGGCAGTGTAGCAGCGTTACATGTGCAATAAGACAACATTTTAAACGAAAGTAGAGGTAATCCAAAATCTCTTATGGTGAACAGTTGGAGCAGAATGTTGGAGCAGTTGACTTGTGATTCTTTTTCTTTGTCCACATTTAAATGTAGGCTTGCATGTTTTAACATTCTGGGGTTGTTGCAAGCCCTGGGCCTAAATGACTCAGCCAGAGCAGCTTTTCACCCGGTCTTCACAGTCTGCATCACACTGACAGTTGTTTGAACAGCCGAGTTGGTCTCAGACAGAACCCACTGCTGCTGAATGACGAGATCCATTTGCTTACCAGCAAGCCAACATTTCCCATCAAGTCCTACACAAAGAGGACGGATTAGCCAACAGTCTCCAGCCATCCTTAAAAGCCAAATCAATAGTGCTTTGATTGCTTTCTGATTCTATTTTTAGCTTTTGTCTTCACACACACGCACGCACACACACACACACACAATCGACTTCATTCACAAACAATACACACAAATCTGTATTTAAAATGTGCAGAAGAACAACTCACATATGAGTCATGGATTCATTAATAGTTTTTTTTTTTACCTGAATTTGCAAAGATAAATTCGACCTGCCTTGCAAACATCTGGACACAAAGCATGCCCGTCTAAAATGTAAATGCATCACTCAGCTAAATGAACTCTATTACTGCATATCCTAAAAATCTGTAAAATAATTAATGGTATTAAAAAACTAATTAATAGCCATACTTGCTGGATATCATGACTTCCATTCAAATTGTTTGCCATGTGCAGTGAGTTTTATTGCTTTTATTCTTCCTCCCCTCACCAGCAACCAGTCGCAGCAGCTGGCCGTCCCTCCCTGAGCCTGGTTCTGCTGGAGGTTTCTTCCCGTTAAAAGGGAGTTTTTCCTTTCCACTGTCGCCGAAGTGCTTGTTGATAGGGGGTCACATGATTGTTGGGTTTTTGTCTGTATGTATTATCGTAAGGTCGGCCTTACAATATAAAGCGCCTTGAAGCGATTGTTGTTGTGATTTGCTGTGCTGTATAAATAAAACTGAATTGAATTGAATCCATGTTACAACTCTTTGCAAACGTAAGAGATGGAGTGTGGCAGTTTGCAAAGAGATTTCAATGATCAGTGGGCCTAAAGATGAAACGTGCAAATTCATTGAAACGTTTTGTGCAAATTTCTAAGATTTCTGCACACACATTAGTGAACTACACCACATCCACATCTTCACTTTGTCTTTGTTTGAAAGAAAATTCATTGCTACAGAAAAGAATTCCTGAAAATTAAAAGAAAGCACTCTTGTTTGTGTGTGATTCATTGAGAATTGTTTACACAGCAGAGGTACCCTTGGGATTTGGATGACTAAAACACTGAATATATATTGTTTAAATACATTTTCATGTTAAATTTATTTCTGCTGTCCATAAGATGCTGGAGTGTGCTATAGCTCAATAAGTGTTATTTGGCCCTGTTTTTGTAGGAAGTGAAACATTGTTCTTGTTGTTTAGAGGCTGTCCCATCCTTTTTTTTTTATTTCTCATTGAAGTCGACATTATTGTCAGTATACAAGATAAATCTCACACACATCCCATTTGTGGTGTTTTTGTGTGAATGGTTGACATTTTATGAGACCTAATGAGTATTGAACGCATGCTGTGTCATTACTGTACTAAACAGATCTGACACTGATGCCTCCACATCAAGCTAAAGCACCTCTGATTCTGTGATGGGCTAGCCAGCCATTCTCCAAGCAATCTTCACATAATCTCATCTTTTTCTGAGTAGTTTGAATAAATAAGATTTACACATGTTAACAATGTGTTTTGGTGCTTTTTTGTTGGAAATTGTGTCTGTCTAAATATCATTGAAACTGATCCAAACAAACAGAGACATCTATGGTAAAATAAATGGTAAGCACAGCACACCCTTCTGGGTTTCCACGTGAGAAATGTCATGATCATTTGTGCATTATCTCAAGGGCAATTTTTAGTCTGGAATATTACAAACTCCCGGGTGAGAGACATCAAAAAAGCAATTCTCAATTGAGGAATAATGTCCATGCAAGAGGAGATTTAATAAGCCCTCATGGTGACTGTAGGGAAAAAAAGGCAGACCCAGGCGAGGAGCTTAATCAGGAGTGTAGAAGCAAAAAGTGAGAAGGGGCATTGATGTGAACTATGTGGCATAACTGTGAATTGATGAGATCCTATTTCCAGTGTGTCTGCTTAATGGTGTAAGCCTAGTAGAGCATGTAATATGCAATGGGAACACTGGTTGCTTGAACTAAGTCAACATGGCAGTCGTTCCCCCTTCAGGCCCCAGTCATATTCACCCGCAGTTCTCAGTCTCCATCACAAACTGGCTGGCAGAGGTACAAACGGGCTATTTATAGTCCAGCAGACTATAGACAGGTAGAGAGGATGTGCAGTCAAGCTGTAAATATTGATACAGAGCAGGGACACAGGGCAAAGTATTCCAGACAAACCTGGAAGAGGGCCAGCACACAACATCTGGTTCATCATATAAAGCTGTAATGTAGCATTGCTGATCAACAATGGCTGCTCTGCAGATACAGATGTTGAACAATGAATAAAATCATCTTTTATGGTGTATTATTTTTAATATCACAATATTGATGAATGTTATGAAAATAAATAAAGAAAACTAGGGATTAAATTGCTAATTTATTGAAAAAATGATGCAAAAGAAAACAGCAAGTCAAAAATCTAATACTAATAGATACTATCTTAAAAAAACACTTGGTTTCACTTTATTAAAAACACTTAATTTCTTTAGTTGTGGGTTAAGTTCTTTTATCCTGTTTCACCTGGAGAAAAAGCTGTGCTGGCCAGTGGACGAGGTGTCTCCATCATAAGAGTCGCTCTGTTTACGGCTGAGTGGTGGGCCGCTCTGGCCTTCGTTGGGAGCGGAGATGTCAATGTTGCTTTTGCTCAGCCTCTTGCTAGAGCTCAAACCCGAGCTGGACTCCCCCAGCAGGCCCGAGTTATCCTGAGAAAAACATGCAACCTACTATAAGACCTCAAGTCACGACAGTGGTTACACCCCAGAAATTACACATAACATGATGGGACTTGATCTGTTTTCCCAGGTGAACAGTTAAATGGAGGAGGGGAAAACTGTCTGCAAGAGTGAGTCTATTAGATGTGAGGGGATCTTAATGGAAAAATAGGGCTGAGAGGAGGGAGGGAGTACAAGGCTGGGATCATGCAAGGCGTAGAACAGGGAAATAACAAGCTGCTTCAGGATGGCAGTTCGGCACAAGTGTCATGATGAATATGTTACATGCACACTGCAGGAACTCTAGTCCTCAGGAATATTCAGATCCCCTTGAAATCCAGCATGGAGTATAAATGTTGACCCAAATGTATGACGAAGGCCCAGGAAAACACAGGTATGTCATTTTGATGTTTATTATCATACATGTCCAGAAAGTGTTTTGTTTCATTAGACGGTAATAGTCTTCCCTGTGCATCATCAGTGTCTGTGTCCCTACCTTCAGGCTCTCAGTGCTATTGTTCCTGCTGCTGTTGTTGGGGCTGCCAGGCCTCTGGTGGTTGCTGAAGCACAAAGCGTCAAAGCACAGAACACCACCCACACAGTCGCCCATCAGGCAAACCTGCACAGAAAATATATGATATAGAGACCCACTACATGAGATTCACTCAGTGATAGTAGAACTGGAGCAATGAATTTAGAAAACAACATATGTTACTGGAACTAGAGGGCATGACGCTGACTTTGTCTTAGTTTCTTATTGTATGCAAACAGAATATTGTAGGTACCACAGAATAACTGCCACAGTATGCCATTAGTAAAAGTTAGTATGCAAGGAATTTTAGTGTTTTGCAATTATGTAGTACATTTATCAGTGGACAGCAATAATAAATGTTGTTATGATAATAATAGCAGGTAAAAGCTAACAAAATTAAAATTAAAAAAAGTTGCTGTACAGCATTATTCTGCAGCTGTTTCACATCTGTGAGCAACTCCTCAATTTCCCTTGGGTATTGCATTGCCCAAATATTTTTTATGGCGAAAACATTTCCAAGAAAAGCATTCTCAAAGATACAGTTCATGCAATAATTAGAGGCCCCTCCAAGTTATAATTCTCACTCAGGTATATTGGGAATTTGGACAATTAGAATGTCTCCAGTTACATTAGTTTGTTTCAGTTCTGCTAGTCTTTCATTTCCTGCTTTACTTTCTTGCATAGTTGTCTCTGGTTAGTTGCGTCTTTTTTTGAGTTCACAACCTCACTTGCCTCACTGTCTAGATTAAGCTTGGCTGACTCTCATCGCCCTCCTGTTTCCTGTTCCCTGATTACCTCATATGTACATGAGGTAATCAGGGAAAAAGCGCTATACAAATACAGGCCATTTACATGTAGGCTTATCCTCCTCCATTATTATCTTAGGGTTTGTTTGCATCTCTCTGTATAATTTTTTTAATTCAGTTTCTGTTAGTCTGCCTTTGGTCTTGTATTTTAGGATCTGTCGGCCAATAAATAGGTTTTTGCTAATCGGGCTGCCATGAAGTCCTTTTGTCAGCAAATTGGTTAGTTTATGTACTCCCAGTCAAAAATCTGGACACACTTTGAATTTGTTTTTGTTTTTGTTTTGTTCTTTTGTGTGAGTTTAGGTAATACGTCTTTTTTTTCTTGTCAATTAACCAGTATTTAGGCAATTCTGTGACTACAAAAGTAGCATCTGGCTCAGCACCAAGCAGTAATACTTGTCACACAAATATCCTTGCACTTTCCTTCTGTATCACTGAATGCATCAGTTTTACCAATGCTTGTTTTCAGTGTCTTTTGGAGTTGAAGACATTGCAATTAGTCTGCAGAATTAAACTGAACACATCAAGTCATGTTTATATTTGCATCAGTCTAATGATGTTAAAAATATGCAGTGTTGGAACTTGGTAATTACAACAATAGTAATTACTAGGAGAGAAAATACTGAGAAAGCATGCCGGGCAGTTTTAGACATAAAGCAGGAGTAGAATAAATTATGAGCTTAAACACAACATCAACAACATCCTGCAGCATACAGTATTGACACACACACACAAATCAAAGTTTAACAGGCATTGACATCTCTATCTTTATCATAATGGTCCTTGCACTGTTTTGAGGATACTGACTGTTAATGTAGATGGCATTGACCATTAGCTACATGTATTTACTATTTGTCATGCACCATGAAGTCCTGAGCATTTTCAATTTTTTACCATATAGTGCTTGAAGAACTGAATTGTAACTACATTTAAAATAGTTCACATATTTGGCATTTAAGGGCCCAAATCCAGTGTGTGAATTCAGGTCCACTGTGAACAGCGTTCTCACAGATTATTTCCCCATTATGAGATGCAGCCCATGACTAAGAGCCTTGTAAGTTGTTATGTATAACTAAAAGAGGAAAATGTGGTCCAATAAACATTCAAGATCTGGTGCTCTCTGAGGGTCTGAGCACCCACAGTTTCCACACATTAGAAAGCCCACTCAAAAACAATCTTTGCTCCATTGACTTCCATTAAAGGGCCTAAAGCCCATTACTAAATGATGAGAGACAAGAGAGTAGCAGTTCCCCTCACCTCTCAACGCTTTTCTAAATAGAAGAAGGTACTACAGACCTGACCGCTGAACCCTTGACCATCTTCTGACTGCAGGAAACTGCGATAGACTTGGTTGGCCCGGTCAATGACGGTCGCCACAGCATCCTGGTAGCGTGGAGAGACAATGGCGAGGAGGGGAAGGGCAGCAAGAGGCAGGTGGTCTACGCTGCTGGACACACAGCTCTCATCATAGCTGTAGGGGTTGAGACTGGAGGGGGTGATGGTAGGAGGACAGGAAGGAAGAGTTTAAAGAGGAATAGATGGATGAAGAGCAAGAAGGAAGATTTCATTATTATTTCATACCTTAAAAGGTTTTTTTTACCACTTTGTAAAACACCAGCATAACGGATTTTTAATGTAGAGAACCCTTTTTTTGCTGAGGTTTTAATGTTTGGGGGAGGCCTGAAAAAAAATCAAGACTGATGAAGTCTTTTGGAGCTCAGTGACCTGTCTTCTATTTGTCACTGTTTGTTTCTGCTTCATGACGGGCCTCAAGGACAGCCTAGCTGGTTTTTGATAGCTTAAACACAACTTAGTTTTGTCTTATCTGGACTATAGATATAGGAGAGGGTATACGAATAATTTATATACACTGTAGGGATGAAGATGCTTCTTATAACAGCCGTGTTTATCTCCTTGTCATGTAAGAATAAATGAACAAAAAAGATTAAAAACAAAGAAGTTAACGATGTCTAAAATCAAAGCATCATCAAGAAAAGTTCCTCCAGTGTTATGTGATTATTCCACATCCATTCATGGCACACGATATCTGAATTTAGCTCAGGTTTTTCCACAAAGCTTGTGTAGGCATACATGCATTTGTGTGTGGTTATGTGTTTGTGTAGGCAGGCAAGGTGAGAGGTAGAAGAATGTGATCTCTAGAAATAAAAATTATGTAAACAAGCAGCTACAGCAATGAGAGCAGAGTGTGCATTTTTAGCGAGCGTGCGCGCGTGTGTGCGTGCGTGCACACACAGATCAGACGGAACACTTTTTGTGACAGCGTGGGGAAACAGTAAAAGATGGTATTGCCCTGTACTGTCTCCTTGAGCTGCACTTCTGCCACCATCCATCATCTGCTCTGATTACAGAAAGAACCACCAATGCCACACCAAGGCTGAAATTCTATCAGCAACCAAGTTGTGTTTTTTTTTTTCTCTTTTTAAGTTTTCATTACATTTTTGACAACAGTTTTGGGTACATGCAATTGCTCTACTGAGATACGGGTATCAATTATAATGTTATCACTGTTTAATCCAGCCACTACAGATTTTCGGTCCTGTAAATCGGTAAACAGTTTTTTACAAGCTTTGACACACATTTGTGATATATTTAGCTTTACGCTCCCATGATGTCTGCATATTTTATTAGGCAGATTTTTACACCAGATGTCCTTCTACAACCATGCCCAGTTTCAAACCAGGGATCTTTCACGTGTTAACAGTTACACTAGCTTACTTAACTATTTTATTTAAGATTTATATAGAGAAATTTAGCTCTTTGTAACTCAGCTTGAAAGCAGGCTTGAAACTCATACACTGAATTTATAAGATAAATGCTTAATTTAACATTGGTTTGCATTATTGTGCAGTTTTTGGACAATTAATCAAAAATGAACACACATAGTAGGCTGGATTTGTGTATGGTATTATGGACTGAATGGGTGAATTCTGATGTACAGTTCAAACTGTACATCAGGATGTTGAAATATTATTTAATTGACGTTAAACATGGCATGGTTTCTGGCACCAGACAGGCTCGACAGAGTATTTCAGAAACTGATGATGGACTGGGATTTTCCTGCACAACCATCTCCAGGGTTTAAAGAGATCCAAAAAAGAGAAAATACTCAGTAATTGGCAGGAAAAAAATACCTTTTTGATGCCAGAGGTCAGAGGAGAATGGCCACACTGGTTTGAGCTAATGGGATGGAAACAGTAACTCACATAACCACTACAACAAAGGTATATCCATGTTCTGGTGGCTTCTTCTAGCAGGATAATGCACCATGATAAAAAAAAAAAAAACCTCTAATAATATCAAACTGCTTCCTTGAATATGATATATATATGATCTGTTAATTGTTCTTAAATGACCTTCATAGTAAACCGATCTCAATCCACCCATCTACCTGTGGGATGTGCAGCTGACAAATCTGCAGCATCATGTCAATATGGACCAAAATCCCTGAGGACTATTTCCAGTACCTCATTGAATCTGTCACAAAGACTTACAGCAGATCTGAAGACAAAAGGAAGTATAATCCAGTACTAGGAAGCTGTTCCTAATAAAGTGTTGGGTGCATGTATCTGCAGCAAGAGCAATCCATGTGAGTCCTGGGCTTCAAGCAACACAGCATTCTGCTGTCAGCCAGTCACATATACAGTGGATAAAGCCACCTCCACAATTCTCATTGTCACATCAAGCACACTTATTCAGCTTGATTTTAAAAGAGAAACTGTCGGTAAATTGGTTTGCTTGTCGCAAAAATCCCTTCATTCTCTGCTCATAAAGCCGCATAAAAAATGCACACAACACAAGAGTTTCACAAGAAAAACCACAGATGTGCCCCTGATTGGTGTTGAAATACCCCCTGTTGAGCCCTTTCTCCTTATTTGGCAAGTCAAGTTCACATTAAGTCATTTTAAGTTCACATTAAATATTGAGTAGGCACAGCTGAGAAAAAAAGAGGAATATGAGAGGAACAAAAATACAATCTTAAAGCCATTTGCCACAAGGTGTCACACAAACAATGACTTCAGAATCACCTCTGTAATGGATAGGGGGAATTATGTGTTGCAAACTAAGAATATTTAAATCAAATAAAACCAGTGTATTTGTATATGTAGTGTAAACCAGATTTGAACCGTGAACTTCTCTTAGCTTAACTCCTACTCCTCCTAGCTACATGACAAAATATGCATACAGCTTTTATTGTTATTGAGAACTCTGGCGTGCTCTTATTTAGATGCACAAGGTAAACAAATTAGAAATTCAATGCATTTTGATAAAAATTGAAGTTCTTGTTTTTCATGAAAAGTTGAAAACACCAGAGTGAGTAGAAGATGAAACCAGAAAAGAAGTGCATTTTCCTGCCTGATATTCAGCAACTGACCAGAGTTGCCACACCCATTGAAATGCAAATTATGACTGCTAACAGTTCACACGATCTACGAGTAAAGTCAGATACAGTGAAAACCAACTGCCTGCAAGTGAGGCGTCCCTTACATTTGCCTTTATAACAGCTTTGCTCACAATATAATTGCCATGTTTGAACTTATATATATATTATAACTCAAAGAAGAGTAGTTTGTCAGATTTTAAAGAGTTCCACAAAACACTATACATCTTCCAAATTCATGCCCAACAACAATATTGCTGAGTAGATGTACAGAAAAATGTGACAGCGCTGTGTGAAGGAAAGTGACTGGAGTTGTCAGGGGTTTTCTTTCTTACAATTTACAAGTTATAGAACTAAATCAGTGCTTGTGTGTTTTACCTGTTATGTTTCCAGAGGTTTTGCTAATAGCACTTTTCCACTCTGATGTGTAACTGACAGCAGATCTTCTAAGACTATTCACCCTGCAGTGTATGAACTCTGCTCTTAGGGCAGCTTTCTGACAGTGATTCAACACCTCAAGCTGCTTTCATGCAGATTGTAAAAAAAAAGAGAGAGAGAGAGAAAAGAGAGAGAACGATAGAGGGGAGAAAAAGAACGAAATCCTTTGTAATGTATTCGCTGTTGCTGGAATGGCGCAGCTATCTGCATAACAACAGTGTCACTCCCTCTACAGAGGCCGCTGTGAAATATTCAGTTCAGGCAACTGCAGCACAGAAATGTCAGGATATTACTCAGGAGCAAGGCTTGTTGTCCAAAAAAAGAAGAAGTAGAAGAAGAACTAAAAAAAAACATTAGGTCACCTCATAAATTGAATCAACATAAATTGTTTATCCACTGGTTGTGTATTGAGCTTTGGAGCTGAGAGAAAAGAAACCCACTGTGGGTTTGGTCCAAGCCTTGTGGGGTCCTGATCTTATTAAAGTCGTGTTAACAGATGTTCCTCTCATACACTCACAAAACACACTTGCTTTTGGAGAAATGCAAAAAAAAACCCCTGCGATTAAGATTCCAAACACAACTCTACCTCTGAAGAGGTTTCACAAGTCACACGACAGGAACAGAGGTTTTACACCTGCTGCACTGCTCCACAAATGTCAGGTGAGACACTCATTATTTGTGTTGTATAATTACTTGATTATGCAAGCGCTTGTTAGTATTAATACCATGGAACAGCCACTGTTTTACATTAGAAAGAGTGCACAAATAGGATTTGTTTGTATGCACATGAACCAGACTCTTCTCTATTTTATAAAAACATCCTTGAAGGCTGCAGGTTATTCTCTGCACAACATCCATTATTCTAATTAATGTCAAGCAATTACTACAATCTTTTTTAAGACAAACATGTGCTTTGAAACAGGGTTTCGCTATCAGACCATCTAAATCCGATCTGTATTTATTGGCTCTATCATGAAAATGATTTGATTTCCTTTCCAATCTTTGTCATCTGGATTTTACAGTTCAGTATAGTGGAGGATTCAGACTCCTAATTAAGAGCCTAATGTAATATAGCAGACCACAGGAATGACGAACTTGGCATCAATCAAACAGCAATGAGATGGCTGATGATTCAAATGTACCACTTGGGAGGCTTTTTGCTCCTCAAAAGAGACGCACCAGCATCTCCCTGACTGACAGACGAGCGTGCCTCATGTCGCTGTGACGTTTCTTCCATCATTATTTAAATTCATGAGTCATGCACTCACGAGCAGCGGCATTTACCTCATTCAAATCTCCGAGCTCACGTTCAAAAAATGTCAGCTAAGAATATACGAATATACACGTAATATCTGCATGTAATGAAAGCGCATGACTCTGAAGACTCCCATAACAGGAAGCATTTTTTTAAATGGGTAACATCATCTTCATATCAGCTGTAAGGTTATCCTTTACATTCGAAGTGAGAGAGGGTTTTTCCTTTGCCTGTGATTACCATGTTAAGTTACTTAGTGCCACTTAAAGGCAGGGTAATTACAATACCCTGCTATATGTACTGAAGTCTTCCTCGACAGTGCATAGTAATGTGATGATGCCATGATGAAGAGCTCCACAAACAAAGCATGGAGACGATAAAGCCAAGTAAGCCAATTAAATCTCGAACCAGCCTCATCGCACACAGCATAACCTTGAGACAGACTTTGTTATGCTGCCCTTCAAACCTGTCGCTTCTCGCCACATAATGGCAAACTGAAAAACTCTGAAGTCACTCAGATTTCCTGCCTAATTGCTCTCCCAATTTCTTAATGCCTGGCTTAGCACTGCATAGCATTTACGCCATTAACATGAACAGCAGCAGCACTCTGCTAAGCCTTATTAATTAGAGAGAGGGGGCATGGAAAGAGTATTGGCATGTCCTCAGTTACCAATGGCCAGAATAATGAGCTTCTACCCACCGAACAGAGGTCATTCTCCCTGGAGACGGACAAGTCAAAATCCTTGCAGCTGCCCTCGTTTGGCCTGAACACTGATGGGTGTACAGTGGCACTGAATACAATATATTTTACTCTCCTGCTGCTCAGATTTTAAAATCTGAGATGCTTCTATTTAAATTGAGGCTGCAGAGGAAATCAATTTGGGAGCATTTGTGTTGTTGCTGTTAATTGGATGTGCCATGGTGCTGTAATATACATTCAGAGAGCTTTCCCAACTCGTTCCGTGTGGGATGTTTTTCTTCCAACTGTGTTTATGGATTACGCATGTGTTTCTGTGACGCTCTGCTCCTCGTCAGCACTCCCAGGTATGTTCATTAGTACAGTGGAGCTAATAATAACTGCTCTGAGCCTTGTGGGACACAGTAGCTCTTGTACACACAGCAACAAGAAAACTGAAAAACATGTTTATTCTCTATGGGAACCTTATATGGTACGCAAGGAACTACTAAACGGAGTCCAAGGTTTGTTTGTTTATGTGAAAGTTTCTCTTTGAGGCGCTAAGAGGTTTTGCCACCTCCACTCTGTGGTGTGATTTTCAGCCAAGCTGTTACCCAGAATGAGAACAAATTACCCACACTGCAGTAATTCCTTTCTGTGTGGCTTATTCCTAAGATGTTTATATTGGCATCCAAATAAATGAGACTCCAAACACCCACAAGTTCAGCACTATCATTAGAGAAAACACTGTTAAATGACAATAGTGCAGTTGACTGAGTGCTGTGCCTTCATGTTTGTAGGCATGTATTAATCCCTACTGACCACACATATTGTGAGAGTATATTAAAGACCTAGAGCCATCTGCCCAAAATAAAGTTTTATATATTTTCACTGCAGATCAGAAATACATATCAACTTCAAACTGCTATCAGGCAATTGTAAAAAAGATTCAGATAAACTACTGCAGATGTATGTTTCAGTATCTGGTTTGCCTACATTAAAGGACTGACAAGTTGTTTTTTGTCAGCTACAATATGTATTTAGCATTTAGTGTGTATTAGTCATACTGACATGTGTTTATGGTAAAAACACAACAGGTTAACCTATAAAACAGTTTAACAGTGAATGAAGGAATAAATTGAAAGGTACATAAAAGTAGGGAATTACTATTATTATTTATATCAATAGCAATAGTCCAATCTAATCCTGTAAGGTACTACAGGTACTGACGAATAAAGACCATACCTGTAAAGCTAATCTTTTCTCACTATACAAATACATGAACTTTGACGCAAAAAGTGTAGTTTCTCAGTGTCTTCTTTCCCCATGACAGCGAGAGCAGCAGGGTGTACTACAAAGCAAGATTACTGAGCCATGTAGACCTTAAAAGCCAGAGTTTCACCTGGCTGGATCACCATGGTAACTCAATACATAACCTAGTCCAAAACAGGTGATGTTCAGAGTTTCAGTTTGAAATGGGCTGGAACCTTTTTTTAGTTTATTAACAGTAGGATTTGCAATAAATAAAGTGTGACACAGATTCCCTGCTTCGGTTTCAGCAGCACATGCTGTGTGTTTTACATTGTCTCTGGAATTTCCATGTATTCAGCTGGTGACCCAGTATGTGGATACATTTTTATGTTTGTCTTTTTAAATCTGCTGCTGAGTCTTCTTTTTTCATACTGCTGGAATAGCAGCTAGAGCACAAATTAGAAACTGAAAAAAGATTTGCTGCGACGGAATATTAGGGACACATTAGGGGAAAAGAATATTGTTGATCATTTTGAGAATAAAGTCAAAATTTCAAGATTAAAGTCGAAAATGTATTTTGAGATGTGAAGATTACCGTTACTGTTTCACAACAAACTGCCATGGCTGCTATACCCTTTACAAAACCTTGTTTAAATGAGTTGGTGACACAAACTGATCAGCCACCTTGTGATAAGACATACATCCTCTTTATTGCACCACAATATCACCATTGATAACCTTTCATCTGTCTATTTTAAGCCATTCCCTTTTGAAATGGTAAATTCCCATTTACCATTTACCATTCATTCCCTTTTGTGATAATCCACTCGTCTGCATTTGTGTTTTTCTGCCTGACCACAAGCACCTTTTCAAAACTGATTCTGAAGTACGATTTCACTAACTCAGAGGGTCCAGCAACCGTGGCAGTTTGTCTTGAAACAACAACTGTAATCTCCATAGTTTGACTTTTTTCTCAAAACTGAATTACGACTTTAATCTTGAAATTTCAAATTTATTCTCAAAACCTTTATTTTTCTTAATGTGGCACTCATACTCCTTCCTAATTTGCTGTTAATAATAAGCTGTTGGATCAACAGGATAAATTTTACTTTGATCTGACAGCAAACTAAAGATTTTCACACAAGTTGGAAATGAACACACTGAGTAACCTTTAATGTTTGTGTGTCTGCAGTCTTAATCTCTCATGTTAGAAATAAACAGCAGCACACCGAGCAGAAAATAAGTATAATAACTGTTTATTTCACCTGCACTTGTAACGATCTAATCAAAAGGTTATTACTAGAGTATTACTATCTTGTATTATTTTGCAGCAGCAGCATCGGATTTTACTGTTATTTTTCTAGATCTTTAGAGAGCTCTATCACCGGTTCTTCAGATGATGCATCTGAATGGAGCAAGCCCTTAATTCTTACGTTTTATGCAGAAAAGTCGAACGATGTGTCTCACGCTCACAATTATGTGAGTGAGCACAGTCTCTGAATCAAAAAAGCCTGAGTTAACAAAGAATGATGATAGTCACAAATGTGGTACTCATCGTCAATCAAACTTAACAAGACAATAACAATAATAAACAATAAAATAACAAAGAATAAATGTATGACACATGAATAATCCTAAATGTATTGGTATGTGTGCATAAATTGTTTCTTTAGTTATACATTTCCCCATCTCTTAATTTTATTTAATCATTTATTTATCTCCCAGGAAAACAGCTTTGGTTGACACACTGTTGCAATAAGAATAGTTTTTTAAGCGAAATTTCATGCGTGCCTGTGTGTCCACACGCTTTCAATTACAGACAATCGAGACACGCAGCCATATAACTCAGTTCCGCTCAACTGCAATGGGAAACTGTTGTCATGAATATTTTATCTCTGGATGTGGTGAAAGCAAAGCAGACGTCAAGCTGCTGAGCAGCTACACAACTCAAATCTCTTTACACTTGTCTTGCTTCCAGTCTGTACCTCTCTCCAGCTAGCATCAATCACAACGCCAAACAGAAGCCTCGACTTGACTGCTAAACACATTCTTTCAGCCACGGTGATTAGTGACAATTCAAACAAAAAATATCCTCGGCATATAATTGGGGGCCGTGAAAACCGAGTGACGCTGTCAGAGGCAAAACTGTTGACCACTGGGACATGTGACATTAAATGTAAAATGAAATTATTAGTTACGCTTAAGCAGCCGTCTGAAAAGACAGCAGTTCAGACTAAGGAAAGAGAAAGTCATGCTTTTGCCGTCTATATCTCATAAACACCATCCAGCAGGTTTCCATCAATTTCTATTGCAAAGAATAAGAGCTGTGAGTGTTTATGGATGTGGATGTGGATGTTTAATATATCATAAAGAAAGAATCATCTGCTAACTTCTGTTCATTACCATGTTAATATAACAATGTCTACAATTAACCCCGCCCCCTTGAAACTGAAACCTGAATGCAAAGTAACAGCAGCTAATTAACCAAACAGATCATTGCTTGGAGAGGCCTTAGAGGAAACTGTATAAAGTCATTAAAGCATTAATTTTATCCACTAAGAAGACACCTCTACTATTAAAGGGGAGCTTTAACAATTAGAAGCAGCATTTAAAAAGTTTAGGGGTTATATTTTCCACATGATCACATGCTTATGGGGCCTGAGAAATGCCCTGAGCATGCTAATTAAAACAGCAGTGTGGCTGACCTTCACCACCTGAGCAGCACTGGGCATTAATTCCTGCAGACATGCACATTCTTCAAGCATCTTCTTCAAAAATAAAGAATTCAATGCTCCTTCATTGTAATTGAAGCTTTCAATCAAAATGGGAAGAAATTAAGATAAAAAGCTACAGAAACAATTATTACCTTATGGAGCACTTGGCTTTTTCCCTTTGTTTTCCTTGTCAAAAGAACCGAGCTGGAATGCAGCTTACTACGGGCAACAAATTACAGTGTGACAGCATGAAACTGCTCAGCGTCATGCCTCATAATCATTGACTTATTCATCAGCTGACAAGTGAAATCACAGACTCCTAACTCTCTCCAACACACTTAAACTTGGGCAGGTTGTGAGAGTAAGCCACGTTAGCTGTCATTCATTTTTTAAATATGGAAAGTAGACCATGAGTGTTCGTGTCTCACTCATAGTCCATCCAAATGTTTACGCATGTGAAAGAAAGAAAGTTAATGCAATAGCATTAGCATTAACTTTCTTCAAGTTACATATCATTGATATGAGGAACTTTGGTTTATTAGTGTGTCAGTGACATCTTTCATTTATGTGAGTATGGGGAAAATAAATTATTAAAGTGGAACTATTTTGCTTTTTCTTGTTTTATGTCATATAGTTGCTGTTAAAATGGTGTGTAGTGATATTAAACATGTGACCCAATATCAGCTGCTCAGGACAGTTCAGGAAACTTGTGGGTGAAGCAAGAAGACAAAACTAAATAAACTGACTATCTGCTAATATTTATACGAATTTTACTTTTGAAATGTAAATTTTAAAGGTGTTCCAACTCATTCTAATGTCTAATGCACTGACAAGCACAGGACCTTTTACAGAGTTGTCACTGATTTACAGTCTGCAGCGACAGAATCAACAAAATAGCTGATTAAAAAATCTGGTGTCACTTTTCCCACAGTGTTCATCCATTCTACTTAACTTCATATCATTTTAGATAAACACGGAGCTGTTTATCAGAGCTGCCCGAGGCCACTAGTTCGTGTTGTCCTCCCATCCAAGCAGCAGAAGGCACATTATTCTATTTAAGGTGTGAAAGGCTGTGTTTCCACATAATTTATTTCCGACAAGAAATTGTACTGGCAACTGAAAAATTCTGGTTCACTGAAAGGGATAACCCTGGGAGTTCTTAAAAGTGCCTTAGTGAGGTCTGGGTCACACGGAGCATGAACGACAGCTTTTATTCTCATTCAGTTGTGAAATTCGCTGCATATCTCTTCATTTGATACTTGACTTCAGCTAATATTTTGGCATATTTTTTTTCCTGAGTCTTCAATTTTTGGGTAGATCTGGAAGCGGTGAAGGCCACAGCACATGATTTACACCATTTTCACATTTATCAAACTATTCACCGTGCCTCTGTGCCCTTCTCCAGTTATGTTTTTCCATTGATCTGTCACCTGTGTGGCTAAATATGAATGAAAGAGAATTAAATCATCTGGATTTTATCCAGGTATGCAACACTTTAAAATGTCAAGAGTACATGAGGGCGTGTGGTTTAGCATCAGCACTTACTTGGACACCAGAGAGAAGGCTTCAGCACATACAGCTGGACATGGCACCAGCTTGATCATCACGTGTTCGGCAGCAGCTTGGAAATGCGCCCGCGTAACCTTGTCGAGCACCGAGGCCAACGTGGCCACATCGCCAGCTTTTGTGCTGGGATCTCCGCCCACTGTGTCCAAGATGTTTCCCCCATGCACCACAAGTATTAGCACATGGGTCTTACATTTTCTCTGCAAGGGTGTTGAAAAGGGACACGTTAAACACGGGAGTGAAAGGGAGAGAAAAAATAAGGGCAACATTTTGTGAAAGGGATGAGTACTCCTCCATGTTATTGGCTACTAGTGAACAGAGGCTGTTTTGTAATGGTCCTACCTCTGTATCGTCCACTCCTTCAATGCTGCTCTGAGGGGCACAGCGTGGACCTCCCAGCTGGTACAGACCCTCTGTATTGCATGAGTAAAGTATAGGGGCAGGAAGTAGCAGCAAGGGAGAACGAAGGAAGGAACAGAGACAGAGAAAAGGAAAGAATGGGTCACGGCAGGAGATACTTCAGCCAGACACACTAATAACAAAAGCATAAATGGATATTGATTAGTGAATATGGTCAACATTACGAAAGCCTCTTCATCTCTCTCTATTTCGACTTCAAACTGTGCAGTGGTTCAATATGCCCTGAGGCTCAAATAAAACAAGCATGAGATTCAGAGATCAGTACCAAACAGCAAACAGCAGTAGTTTTTTCTGTGGCAGCATCTACAGCAAAGCATCACGTGAGATGCAGAAAGAAAGATGGGGGCACAGTTTTTGTTTTGTTTTTTTAATATCCACCAGTATCTCTCCCTCCCTTTTGAAGGTGCAGCATTTCTTTGGAACCTGGCCAAACTCATTACCCTCTCCGGAAGCCTCTGCATGCTGTGTCATCCTATTCCTGAGCTCTCTCCTGTCTCTCTATTTTCTCTCTCCCGGCTTAAGGCGCAGCTCTGTGCTTTTGCTCGCTCACTCGCTCGTTGTTTATTTGGCCCCCTCGTCTGGGACTGACTGTCATGGGAGGCTCTCACAGACTCATGCACCGTCGGCTTCCTTCTACCCAGTTCCTAGCCCACAGCTTGCCTCCAACTGCCTGCTTGTCTAGAACAGATCAGCACGCACAGGGGACTCAGCATACTGCACTATTCTAGTCACAAAGTAACAGGAAATCAATGGAGTAAGTTTTTTGGGTTTTTTTTACTGAAATAGGAAAGTAGGGTAGAAAAGTTCTTCCAAAAACCTTGAAGTATTTTAGCGTGCAAACACTGCCGAAGACCAAAATGTTGTGGAAATTGACAGCAAATACAAAACCTCAGCTGCTTGACAAGAAGATGGCTGTATCTACTTTTTGATTATTCATTAATGTGTCAAACATGAGGCCACTGATATAACAACAGGTGAAGAGTGAAGAACAGTCTGGATTCAAACCGAGAACTTTCTTCTTTCGAGCTTTATTGTCCGCACAAAATGATTAAAATAAGAATTAACTGTTGACTTTTCAGTTTCCGCAACCATTAGCACCATTAACATGTCAAACAAGCACATAAAGCTACCGACACAATTCTCAACAGCTTTTGTCTTTATTTAAATCCATCATTTTAAGCTTTGAAAAACTGTCCGTTTTGTTTTCAAGACATGCATGTGTCTTAATAAAATTATGAACACCATTTAATTAATGGAACTATTTGTATTTAACATATTACTGTGAAAGCTGGTTGAAGTCCAGACGGAGACACAAATTGAGTCCGTGTCAAGAAGGGGATCCAGAATAAAACTCTGCGAGGTCAAACATTTGGAGGTACCCCTATGGCAAGGGAGTGACTCACAAACTGACATGAATAAACCAATACCAAACTTTTATTACACAGAAAGAAGTAATCACAAATAGTACAAAAAGTCCAGAACATACATTTTAAATTCTCAACAAATACAACCACAAAGAGATATTACCAGAGAGCCAGACACCAGGAAAACTGATGCTATAAACACAACAAGGACCAGTGTTGGGAGGTTACTTTTAAAATGTATTTAATTACAGATTACAGAATACATGCCCCAAAATGTATTCTGTAACATATTCCGTTACGTTACTCAATGAGAGTAACGTATTCTGAATACTTTGGATTACTTAATATATTATCGTGCTGTTTACAACTACATGAATGTACTATTGCTGTGATTTATTACTGTTACTGAAGGTCCGCGGCTCTGAACCATAGTAAAGGGACCTCTGGCTAATACTGTGGGTTCTGTGTCAGGCTCGTAGCCGAAAACTAGCTTTACTTTGTTGTCTGGGTCAACTTTGCTTGCGACAGACAGAGAGAGGCGTTGAAAGGTTGCTCCAACGGAACTTATTGTTTTTGGAGGAAAACACGAACACGGTGTACAGTCGAGTCTTAATAGCTTACTTACAACTGGGCTGGTCAGGCACTCTTCTTGGCTGCAGTGGTTATTATTATATTTACATGCTTCCAGCTCCTGTTTTTGCTCCATGACAGCTCGTACTTTTCCTTTTTCTCCCTCCCTCGCTCACAGACACGTAACGTGTATGGCAGTCCATTCTCCCTGCAACACGGACTACACTGCCTATGATGCTACATTCTTTAGAGCTATACCTGTAGCATTCTGCCTATTAGCTTAGCACAACAACAACAAAAAGGCCTCTTTCACCCAGGAAACACGCAGAGAGAGAGCGTCACCCTGTAACCATGGCAACTGTAACGCTGCCGCCTGGAACAACAGAACATAGCTGTCAAACAAAACCCAAACAGTCCTGACCCGCCACAACATGAAACAGGAAAGTACTGCTGTTTAATCCATTTATTTCAACAAAGTAACTGTATTCTAAATACCACCTTTTTAAACTGTAACTGTAACGGCGGTACATGTATTCCGTTACTCCCCAACACTGACAAGGACTAATCGGGGGAGTGGAAATACCTGTGATTCAAGAACCAGCAAAAAACTAATCAAGGACAATGAGACAAGAAAAGTAAAAGTAAAAAGAAGATACAAGAGACAAGTCAAATCAAAGCTAAGGCTCTAAGGTAAAAATGAAAAGCAAACAAAAAATTCTCAGAAACAGCCAGAAAACTCAAAATGACCCAAAAACCTACAAACCATAACAATTATGCCTGATAGACGCAGACCAGAAATCTTCTGGTTTAAACTTTTTTTGGTTCTCTTGAGAGAAATGATGGAAACACTTTAAGAGTAATGACTCACAAAATGCTCTAAACTCACTTTCAGCAAATAAAACCTGAAAACATCTTAAGGTGAAACCACTCGAAAAATCTGACCATAGACACACTAACAGAATCACTTGAAACAGTGTGCGAGAAATGAAAATCTTGAGTGAAACCTGGAGAAATTGGAGCAGCACCAAAAAGCGGAAAGCTGAAATAGGTTTCATTACATGTTCGCAGAATAATATCACTGTGGCTGAATGAGTGACATAAGATTAATTTGGCTTGGAGAAAAGGAAATGTTGCAGTGACATCCAAGGCAGTTTAGATTTTTGATGTCCAAAAAAGAATAAAGCCAGCGGATCCTGATTCTCTCATATCATTTACTGATTAAACTAGATAGGACAATGACATTGCATCCAAGAAATGCCAGTATAAATAAAACCTACATCTGAAACATGAAAAATGAACTGGCTGCCAATGGGCAGCAAACAGCTGCATTCAGCAGGTTGTAAAGAGAAAGACAAAGGAAAGAGCAGAGCTTCACTCCTCACCTCGTCATTTGTGAAAACAGGACACATGCTGCGCTCCTCCTGGCTTCAACATTAAGTGAAGCATTTGTCTGATATGGGTGCATGTTTCTATTGGCGCAGCTCAGTGGTATAAACTTGCCTTCCTGTGGCTAAAGCTAAACCATTTTCTTCCATCTACAGCAGACTTTTTTGCTGCGGGGGTGGGGGGGTTCTTACCATCTGCGTTTCTTTTTCATTTTCTTGTGTTTCTTCTCTCAGAGGTCTGAGTCCTCCCGGTCAATATGGGCTTTATGAAGCACATATTGATCTAACCTAGAAAGCACCCAGTGGGAAGTTGACAGTGCCCTAGTTCAGTGGCATCGCGGCCATTTCCAGTGGCTCTAAGCCCAGGCAGGCACACACTAACAGCAGGCGAACAGAGTGCGTCAATGCATCTGTTGTCATACTGAGATATTTCATAAGTTATCTACGAGAGACGGAAAGGAAAATTGAGCTAAGGAACAGGGTTGCGAAGATGAGAACAGCTCCACAGAAAAAATCTCCAAGAGCTGAAAGTGAAAGGTTGAAAATACTGACATATTGATCTCTGTCAGGATGCCCCTTGTGTGTCATTCTGTCAGTGTAACTATGATTTAAAATGTCATTGTCTATAAAATGGTGGCTTCTTTTTGTCTCATTTATCACCTTGCATTCAGCAGATGGAAGGAAAACAAAAGCAGCAGGATGAGACTAACTTCCAGACAACAGAGTTATAGCTTCCCCAGGGTCTATGAAAATGGCAAAACGCACTCAAAGTTTCCTGTCTGTTGGAGTGTGATTCAATTCATTAGAGTTCCAGTATCATGGTGAATTATCTGTGTTCCCGCAAAGACGCGAACAGAAAACAGCAGCATTTTTCCTTCCCATCTTTGATTGAACAAGATACACTATAGACTCAAGCAGCAAGACAAAATGTGTGATGCAGAGCAAAGCTGCATGATGTACTAAACAGGTGTGGGAGAATAATCCGCAAAGAGTGTATTAAAAAACAAACATTTAACTTAAACTTCCAAGTGCATTTTCAACATAAAACCTACACTGACGTATTATGACTGCATAGAATCTTTAGGGTGAATGTTGCAGGCGGTATAACGTTCGGCACAGCATCGCTAAACTCTTTCACGTCTCTGTCACATATTCTCACTGTGAACCTGCCCTCACCTGTGAAGAGAATGGGTCACACGTTGCACACCTGCCAAGTCTGGTGTTCTCTAGCGAATGCCAATCGAGCTCCATGATACATGGCTGTGTGAGCAGTCCGACTAAACTGATTCTAGCCATTTAGTCAGAAAGATGGACATGAATAGCCGACTGGAGGTCATGTTGGGGTGGCTGTAGCGTAGAGCAGGTCACCTACTAACTGGAAGGTTGGTGGTTTAATCCCTGTGTGCTCCAGTCTGCATGCCAAATATCATTGGGTGACCCCATGTGATGCATCCATTGTAGTATGAATGTGTGTGAATGTTAAATGGGTGAATGAGGCAGTTGTCTAAAGCGCTTTGAGTACTCAGAGTAGAAAAGCAGTATATGAGAACCAGTCCTTTAACCATTTATCATGTTGTAGGCCTCCGTCAGTGCTCCTCCTGTTTCCCCTCACATAAAGGAGCTGCTTGCTGGTGCCCTTCTACGGCCTTGACCAGCTCATCTCATGTAATATTTCTTCGAAACTCTTGAAAATGTGCTGGGAGACACAGCTGAACCTCTTGCAACGGCACGTATGAATGTGCCATCCTGGAAAAGCTAGAGTACCTGTGCGACCTGAATGAACCGCATGTACCATCTCATACTACCAGTAGCTACAAGAACACTAGCAGAAAAAACACCTGTAGCACAAAACCTATAAAATCCTGGCCTTCATGGCCGCCTATCTTGTTGCTTCTCCCTGTTATCACTTTCATTTGCGCCAGAGCAGCAGAAACCGATTCATCCTTCGGTGATCTGGGTCAGTCTTCCGAAGTTTAAATGACCTTGTGTTCTACTGCGATGGTCGAACGTTCCCTTGACTTTTGAGGAGTGTAATTATTTGAAAATGAAGAAAAATGATACATGCTGCTTTTAGGGGGTTTTTTTTCTTTCTGTTTCAAATAAAAATGTCAGATGTCAAAGATGAAAATGTAAATTGAAAAGCTTGATGGAAGGCATTTATTTGTTATCACTGGAGTTGGTTGTGTGCCTCACAGGATACAGATTTCAACTTATTCAGGATGCAGCTGCTCAAATTCTACCCAAGATTTGAAGAAAAAAAAAAGGATCATGTCACTCCAGTTACTCCATAACCTCTGCTGGCTATGAACTGCTTTCAGAAAACATTTTAGGATTTTCCCCCTGGTAGATAAAGCTTTTAATATCTTTCTTTCTCTCAGTCTACATTGTTAATAGACCTCTCAGGTCACAAGATGTTTCTCTCCTTCACAGATCCAAATCATTTCAACATTTTTTTGTGGCAAAATTTAAGCCGCTGAGAGAGACATTTATATACATGAGGCAAATAAATCATGCGTAACTTTGTAAGTTCTCACTATGTGTTTATTTGGATGAATGCTGTCTCGTAACTGGGTGAACAAGCCCCTCTGACCTCTGGCACAGTATAGGCATGCTAACAAACTCAGCCATCTGTTCAGCGCCGCTGGCATCAGGGGTCTGCTTTGTTGCCCTACTGAGAAAATACTCGAGGGGACCCCACCAGTCCTGCTGCATGACAAACCTGCTGACCGAACACATCAGCATACACACGCGCACATCCCATACGACTGTGCAGTTTATATACACTGACTGCAACCATCAAATGCACTCACAATCTGTGCCTAACAATCCCAGCTGCTCCCAATCTACATGACATGGCTGCTGTACAGCAACACACGCTAACGCAGAAATCTACAGCACACAGAAGTGAGGAAGGAGAGGCTACTTAGTACTCACAACAAAACCCAAGCGTAGGAGACTTTGAATTCTTTGAATATAATCTACTTATTATTCTGTTTAGAATTTGCATTTGTATTATTCTGCCAAATCCAAGGGAAAAAAAAGTTTACAAATATACCCAGAAATATATTGAAATATACTGATAATGAGCAGCATTGAAGACCAGTAAACAAGTCCACGACTAGTGGGACAAATATAAGTACTATGTGTACTTTAGGCATGTGCATATACACTGGATCCATAAGTATTTGATCAATGACACTTTCTGCCTCCGTACATTACCACAGTGGACTTTCTAGTACAGGGTTGGACTCCCTTTACATTCAGAACTGCCTTAATTTTTCATGGTATGGATTCAATAAAGTGCTGCAAACATTCCTCAGAGATTTTAGTTTATGAGACTGACATGACAGCATCATACAGTTACTGCAGATTTGTCAGCTGCATATCCCAATAATTCCCCACTGGATTCCGATATGGTGACTGTGGAGGCCATTTTAGTACAGTGAAACCACCATCATGTGACTTGGTGCATTATCCTGCTTGAAGCAGCCATCAAAAGATTGGCACGGTGGTCATAAAGAGATGAATGTGGTCAGCAACAATACTCAGGTAGGCTGTGCTGTTTAAACGATGCTTAGTTGGTACTAAAAAGCCCAAAGTGTGCCAAGAAAATATCCCCACACTATTACACCATCAGCAGCCTGAGCCATTGATACAAAGCAGAAAGGATTGTCATGGGCTGGGTCGTGTGACCCAGTGTTTGAGTTTTATGTATTTTTGTATCCATTTTTCATCTAGTTAATTTCTAGGTGGCTATTTAGTCCTTTACTTCTTAGTTGTTTCTGTCATCTCCCCCTGTACTTAGTCTCCCTGATTCGTGCGTCTACCTGTCATGTTTCATGTCTGTGTGGTTATGTTAAGTTCATGTCATGATTTATCTTCATGTCTCTGGGTTTCCTGTTTTATTTTGAAAGAGTCTGGTGTTCTTTGTTCACTGCGTTTAGGTTTACTCTCCCCTGTGCTGTAATTATGTTTCATTCTAGTAAGCTGTGTCCTCATGTGTCTCCACTTCCCCTGATCACCTCATGTGTGCATTTAGTCCTCAGTCTTGCTGTGTTCAGTGTCGCGTCGTCTGTGTTCTCACCTCCATGCTTTCACGGTCAGTCTTTGCAGTGATCATCATAGTCTCTGAGTCTTCTTAGTTTGTCACAGTATTAGTTTTCCCAGTTTAGTTATAGTCTAGTTTAGTCACGCTATCCCTGCTTTGTTTGTACACTTTGTCTTCAGCCATAATAAAGGCTCGCTTTCTGTTAAGTTCACTCCCGTCTACCCACTTGTGTACGCACCTGGGTCCATCACACACACCACCGCACGGCCTGTCTCCGCAGACCGTGACCAGGATACATGCTTTCATGTTATTTATGCCAAATTCTGACCCTGAGAGCTGTGCAGATTTGGAGCTGACAGCAGCCATGAGACGCTATCCAGACGAATGTTTCCATTTCCTTGTTAACTGTTAAAACATGCATACAGTCTTACAATGATGCTCAGTAAATAACTTTATTGTTCACAAAAATCAATATACTGTATGCTGTACTCTATTTTTTTAATACACTGTTAAGCTCTTATTTTCTTAGAATGTTAAGTGGCAGAAACGAAGGCAGCTACATGCCATATAAACATTTATGGCAACACCCGATTAACATTTCTAAGCAGTAGAAATCTATGTGGAGCTGAGTGACAGATGTGGTGTACTGCTTGGGTTTCTTCCTCCTTCCTATTTCATATCTTCGTTCTCGCTCCTGCTCGCTCTTCCTTTTACCCCCCCCCTCGTGGGGCTCCAGGCTGCGACAGTGTTGTCTGCGTGTGATTATCTGTTCCCCATGTGCGATCGCACAGCCTTTCTTGCTTCATATCCTGTCAGACAAGCATGCTCATATGCACACATCTGCACACATACAGATAAACAATTTTCACAGGCGTAAAAGTACAAATAGACACAGAAATGGAGACACAAAGGTGCCTTTGTTAACAAAAGCATTATAACAACTGAATGCCTTTAAAACATTGTAGAGATGAGGCTCTGGCTCATTAGCCACCTAGATCACCTCCTGTTTGTCTGCAAAGCCCTCTCCATGATCCGGCTCCATCTTACATGCCCAACATCTTATACTCTACTTCCAGGTCCCTCTGGTCAGCTGATTGGACCACAGTCAGAAGCATCCAATCTAGATTTAAACTCAGAGGAGACTGTGGGTTCTCAGCATTCCCCTCACATTCAAACCTACCCATTTTCCACCAAGTCTTTAAAACTAGACTTAAAATGTATTTTTATTCATTAGCATTTGAGTCTTTCTAAATTTGCTCATGCACATTTGTTTGCCACGACTGTATAGTTTAGCACCTACTGGCACTTTATTACTTTTACTTAATTCTCATCTGTTCTCTTGTTTTTATCCATTCTGCCTGTTGAACAGCACTTTGATCAACGTGTGTTGTTTTTAAATGTGCTTTATAAATAATTTCGAGGTCGAGAGTATTAAATTGCTAAAACCGTCAACTGCTAAAGGGCCACAATTTTATCCTGCAGCACAACTGTCTCCATTAAACTAAAAGACTATTTTTTTCTGACATGAATAGACGTAAAACCAGCTTTGTAACTAACAAATACGCAGCTTTGAGATTTGTTTATTCTTTCCCCAAGCTAGAGGAAATAGCAAGGACAGACAAGACCAAGCACTCAGTCATTCGCCTGATAAACAAAAGGGTGTTTCTTGTCATCTCATTCCTGACATGCGTAAACTAGCGGACCATATTTGTCCAGGACGACCACACAGACTGTTCACATATGTAAAGAAACCAACATCTGTCTATTATAAGGTCAGCCAGGAGATCTGTGTCAGGCGGCTAATTTGTGCAATTTCTGAGCTGGTCAGTAGCAAACAAACCATTTTTACTTTGACATGGGCAACTACTTTGTGGGATATTTTCATTATTTTTGTCCCAATTAATTATGTTGGTCCAATGACTGATAATACCAAAGTTTTTTTTTCTTTGAGGTCAGAGATTGTATTATAAATATCTCACTCCTGCATCTTTTTTTTTTTATTTGTTTCATTATTCTACAGTAATTGCTTTTGTCTTCCCTGTGTCTATGCTTCTGTTTGCAATTTTGTTTTCAGAGAAAGACAAAAACATTAATTTAATGGGAATTAAAGCAAGAGTGACATTGTGCCTATCCAAGCATCGTGTGTTAAAAATGACTGCGGGGATGCATGGGTAGAATACAGATGAGCCTCAGACCTTAAATTTATGTTTTCTGTCTCACTCTGTGTGTTTTCTGAATAGAGCTCCGGGGTGCATTCACAAAAGAGAGCCGTGGTGCTCCACAGAAAACAGAAAATCATTCTCCCATTCAATATATTTCTCTCCAGGTCACTTAGTGTGGAATTATATTTCCACCATATATTATGTAGCCAGAGAAACATCATCTGTGGCTGGTTATTTGGTAGGGCTTATCACTTAGTCATCTCTACCAAAGTGTTTGACGTAGCAATTTCAGATAATGTTATCCCAGCTTGGCACCGCACGCCAAGAAAGCAGCCAAGTCGGAGTCAGTCACTTTTGTTTATCAAGCAGCCCATATTTTTTTAAAAAAAGATCACTTATGTAATGCGGCTATTTCAGGTCTGACTGTATTATATCGTATTAGTCAGTCAAAGAAGTGGAAAAACACAGGAATGAAAGGAGCACAGCATAAATATACAGATAATAATCTTTGCATAGTAAACAGATGGGAAGTATGAAAGATGCTGGAGCGGTGGCCGATGTGAGATCGCAGCATCTTACCGAGCAGAGATAAAGAAAGAGTGCAGAGGAGAATAAGGGGCAGTTGTGCTCCAGGCATTCCTCTCTGTTGCTGAGATTTTCATCACTGTAAGTCACCTCTACTGCAAGAGAAAGTGTTTATAGGAGCCAGTGGCTTGTGGAGTAATGAAAGTAGGAAGAAAAGAGAGGGAATAAAAGAACATGATGAGGCTTATGGAATGAATGGGCATAGAAACTGTGGAGAAATATAAGATGGAAAGAGCCAGCTATGTTTCTGAGAAAACAGAAACCGATGGAGATTAAAGGGCAGTGGATGTCAGCTCAACTGCTAAAAAGACTGACTGACAATAGTCCAGCTGCAGGTTTAGCTGCAGCACTTTATGTTTTCCTGATTATCACAGATTTTAATTGATAATATAAATCCCACAGGAAGCAAACCACAACACAGCAATGTGATTCAGCCTTCTTCTTATTTTTCATTAAAAACCACTGACAGTAAATCACCAGCAATGAGGTGATTAAACAAATGGGCAGCTGTAGCAGCTGCGGTTATTAGTGACTCATTTACCTGGTATGAGAGTTGATAATTACAGCACAGTAAATCTTCCACAGAAGACAATTTGGACATGTTTAGATGTTTTAGAAGGATTGATTTGGATGTGCTAATGCCCAAATGCATCAGATTTTTAAACACTTAATCCACAAAAACACTTGTAATGTAGCTGGCACCCAACACCTTTCCCCCAATACCTTGGATTTTTATACTCTCCTCACTAATTGCTTTGGTTCATCCACCTGTGCTTCACAACTTTATTGTTTTGGTTCACTCTCTCTGGTCTCCTCGGCATCATTTATGGCAATTAAATTAAATTAAAATCTCAGTGAACAAGTTGCACAGAAAACAAACACAGAAACTATGACCACGTAAAAATCATAGAATATTATTTAGGAGAGGATGCAAAAACAAAACCCTTTAAAACTGCATTATTTTCCCAAGTAGTCATACAAGTTATGTGGCCTAGTCATGTTGATTTCAATGACTTGCATGTTTCATTTTCCTGCCCTAGTGAAGTGCGTTGTAATAAAGATACTGATGAAGGCTTTGTCTTATAGAGATATTACTCCAAATGTCACCTACTGATTCTTAACAAGTTAAATTAAAAAGATTTTTCAGGCCTCTTCTGGGAATAAACTGTTTTGTAGACACCACTTACAAATTGCTTTCCCGCAAAAATGATTCAAACATCAACATTATCTCCTTAGTCAAAACTGACGTTGTGACTCATGATGGCAAAAATGATGGTTTTACATGAAAGTAGAAATTTCAGTCCTCTATTACAAAACAACAAACACAAACGCTGTTTGGATTATTGCAATTTATTTGATGAAGACACTGTCAAGAAAAGACTTCCACACAGTGCACACAGGCTACACAGACTAGCATTACTAGTTGCCTGCCATCCCTTTATCCATCCCTCCATCGCTCCCTTATTCAGGGTTGCTGGGACACCACTCTAAGCAGAGAATCCCAGACCCCCCCTTATATCCACTTCCTCCAGCTTATCCGTGGGGACACCAAGGCATTCCTAAGCTAGCTGAAAGATATAATCTCTCCAGCATGTCCTGGGTCTCCTCCGGGGCCTCCTCGTGGTATGACATCTTGCCCACCTCAAATGACTCTTTTCAGTGTGGAGGAGTAGCCCCTCTACTCCCGAGTGCCTCCTGAATGACTGAGCTCTTGACCTTATCTCTAGGAGAGAACCCAGCCACTCATTTCTGACGCCTGTATCCACAACCTCATTCTTTCAGTCCCTAAACAGAGTTTGTGACCACAGGTGAGGGTAGAAACATAGATTGACAACATTTATCCCAGTTATTACCTGGGTTCAAGCATTTTGAGACGACAGTAGCCTACTGTGTAATATCAGCCAACCATTTGCACATATCTACCAGCCTCTACAGCTCAATCCCCATGTTGATCAGTTACTTCAGTAGGATAAGAAATGGTCGGAGGTCTTCCTCTTTCATTTTGTTCTTCTTGATAAAAGGATAATACAAATACAAATTTCCCTTGCTAAAAAAGCAAAGGACATCCAGGGGACACTGAGGTAGTGAGTCAAGCTCAAGGATAGGGATGCACCGATACCGATACCGGTATCGGGTATCGGCCTCGATACCACATTTTCTAAAGTACTCGTACTCGTTAAAAGCCCCCCATCCCGAGGACCGATACCACGGTCTGAGACCTGTCTATGTTTGAGCGGCATGTAAGGGATTAATCACAGGCGCCGAGTGCCCGCCCCCAGGCCCCGGCTGCAGCTCAGAGCTGAGAGAAGGGCAGGCGAGACAAGTCAGCCGTATGGAACTATTTCAAAGTGAACGAAGACGCGAAAACAAAGGCGGACTGCAAATTGTGCTCAGCGAAATTGTCCAGAGGAAGCTCTAAAGGTAGCGCATTTAACACAAGCAATTTAATCAAGCACCTAAAATCCCAACACAACAACAAGTACAGAGAGTTTACCCACGCTTATTTACCCACGCTTATTTACCCATGCTTATTAGCACAGAGGAGCATAGCTGATGCTATAGCAGTGGGGCGGAAAATAGTTGGGCATTTTAAACATTCCGCCTTAGCTTACTCCCGCCTCGAGGACATTCAGGGACAGCTCAACCAGCCAATAAAGAGACTGCAGCAGGACGTACAGACGCACTGGAACAGCACGTATTACATGCTCCAGTCCCTCATTGAGCTAAAGCGAGTGCTGGGTGTGTCCAGCACGAACTCCCTGACTATCTCACCGCTCACCAATGGGCTCTTATGGAGACGACTGTTGCCATCCTCGCCCCCTTTAAGGAACTAACTAAAAAAGTGAGCAGCTACGATGCACTAGCCTCTGATGTCATCCCAGCTGTGACTGTGCTTGTGAGACTTCTAAACAGAGAAACAGACGAACAAATTTACAATTAAATTTTGTTTTTTTTGTAATTATTTATTCTGTAATATGTTGCATACAACATGCTTTTCATTTTAAATAAATGTTCTTAATTCCAAACTAATCCCTTGTTTGTTTGTTTTTTGTTAAATTATAGGACTAAAGCTGTTACCTGCAAATTTAAATCATGTTTTTATTAAGTACTCGGTATCGGTACTGAAATGCAAGTACTCGTACTCGTTTCCAAAAAAGTGGTATCGGTGCATCCCTACTCAAGGAACTACTTTTCAAGTAATTTCTGCTGTTTTATTAGTTTTTTTCTTTCTTTTTTTACCTGCTGGAAATCATAATTCATTTTCCAGATATATTTGTATCTAACCTTGTTGTGTGGATAGTTTTTTTTTCTGCTTCGATCAGTTTTGCAAAAATTAAATTGACATCTTTAATGTTTCTGTGCCCCCCACAAGCAGATTGCAAACTATTAAAGCATGCAGATTCTTACCAGGCATGTACACACTTTTATGCAGCACGAGTAATGGAGAGAGTTTTTGTGTTGAGTATGTTTGATGTAAAGACTGAGTGGAAGAGAGAGAGAGAGAATGTAATTACAAATGTCCCCAGAAAGTTAAAATAACATTCTCAACAGCAACGAAAAAATGTTCTCTATTTACTTCCCCTCTTATAGGCTCTGTGGAACAAGATGTCATAGATATAGTTAGAAAATATGTTTCATGTAAAGCATATGTGCGCAATATTATTATTGCTTACACACATGTGACGAAGCTTCTGATTTCATTAAAGCAGGGTCATGTAAATTGTGCCACTTTTCTATTTGACAGGGACACTTGCGGTGTTTCAGACATGACTCTGTGTTTTCTCAGTTCAGCCTCTCAAAGAATGCAAAGACTGCAGCTTAAGACCTTCACGGATTTAATGTACTGTACTTCTAATAATGCACTAAAGGCAACATATCCCTCGTCGCCTACAGTATAGCTGGGCTATTTTCTTTAACGGACACTAAGTATACTTAAATTTTTATAAATCACAGATGTGCCTACCAGCATCAGACACCCTGACATTACTGAAGTAATGGTGCATAAAGAAGGTGCTTTTTATCTGACTTCTATGAGCTAAGATCTGAAAGACCTACATCAGCTGACAGCAATGGCAGCTGGAAGCGATCACTACATAATCCTCCTGTCGTGCCCAATCAACAACTCTCTCTAGTCTCCTTCCAGTTCTACAGCTAGATAACCAGATACGTTCCTGTGGGGTGTGCAAATATGCAATTTTAGCTGTTCACAAACAGTCATACAAACTTCATCACATGTCAGTGTCAAGCTGTTCAAATCCGATAAAAGGGTTAAAATCAAGATTCTTAAGCTCCGAACATCATTAATCAACCCAGGATTAAACTTTGTTATAACTAATGCCATGGCTAACACCAATATTGGAAAACACAAAGTTATACTTCTATTTGATGTTTTATGTCATCGCCCTTCCCTTTACTCCAAGTCCCTCTTTGAACTCTGAGATCTTTTATCCGATTACTCGTAAAGTAATCTGTGTCATTGATCATTCAACTCACTTCGATTCAATAAAACTTTATTGATCCCGAAGGTTGGCCCCGAAGGAAGTTGGGTAGATCATGTGCAGATGTTTGAGATTATAGACTTCTCTACAAATGCAAATAAATTCACTCAGATATAATCACACTTGTGATGTTGTGACATACGTACCAGAAAGTAAACTTTTAATTATTTCCAAAATAATGCTTGTTTTTTAAAGTCATTAGATGTATGCTGTATAATCATTCTACAATTGAAACAGAACAGTTAAAATAATCCTTTAAAGTCCAAAATTACCATGACATTCATGCTTACAATTAGTGTAAGTAATCTTCTGACCACAACTGTATCTCCAGGCTTGCCTTCTTTCAACAATGCAATATTGTCACAGTTAAGAAAATCCTTACAGCATGTTCTGATAGCTCCCTGAAAAGCTTTCAGCTTGTGCAAAATGCTGCAGAGGTCATAGTTCTCTCATATTCATGTCTCTTCATTGGATCTCTGTTATATGCAGAATTTAATTTAAAATCCCTCCTCTAACATAAAGTTCTAAATGATCAGTCCCATCATATCTTAAAGACCTCATAGTACCGTGTTATCACAATACAGCACTTTGTTCTCAGAGTTTGGCTGACTTGTGAGTTTCTGAAAGTAAAATGGGAGGCAGAGCCTTCAGCGATCAGGATGCGCTCCTCGTGAGTTTGGGCTCAGGAAACCTCTCTACTTTTATTACTGGGCTCTAAACTTTCCTTTTTGCTTTTAAGTTTAGCTCATGTGACCCTGAACAATCCTTTAATTAGGCTCGGGCTGTTGGTGAATTGCCCAGGATGCACTGAGCTCCTCTCTTCTAATTTCCTCTTTCACTCCCCATGCATTTATATGCCACAACTGCATCTCATTTCCATATTTTATACTTCCTCCTCTTTGTCCGTGCTCTCTTTGGATCTTTTCTGTAGGTATCTCTGGCTCAAATGTTGTCTCCCCTTTCTTTCTCTCCTTACTTTGCTGTCACCAGAACCATGGTGGCCGCACTCCAAAGACTGCTCTTCATGTTAAAAGGGAGTTTTGACGTTTGACTTGCAAATATACCTGTGTGCTTAATGCCTAAAAAAGGAAACTGACAAGCTGACTTTCTCTTTTATTATATTTTAAGATATTTGCCTCTATTCACTGGCCACTTTATTAAAATCACAAGTTCAGCTGCTCATTGAATCAAATATCTAATCAGCAAAATCACCCAGCAGAAACTCAACGCATTTAGGAACGTAGACTTGGAATAGATGACCTGCTGAAGTTCAAACTCAGCATGGGGAAGAAAGGTGATTCATGTGACTTGAATGTGACACGGCTGCTGGTGCCAGACCTGCTGATCTGAGTATTTGAGTATCTAATCTGCTGATCTACTGGGATTTTCATGCACAGCCATCTCTAGGGTTTAGGAAGAATGGTCCAAAAAAGAAGAAAAAAAACATCCAGTGAGCAGCAATTTTTTGAGTGAAAATGATTTGATGATGCATTAGATCAGAGCAGAATCAGAATCTTATCAGACTGTTTTCAGCTGATAAGAAGGCAACGTGATTTAAATGTATGCAGACGAGCATCTCTGAAAGCACAACATTCGAACTGTGAAGAAGGTGGTCTAGAGCAACAGAAGACCACACCAGGTAGCTGGGATGATGAGCCTTGAAGAACACAACTTGGATCCATGTGGATCCATCCTGCTTTGTATCAGTGGTTTAGGCTGCTCGTGGTGGTGGTGTAATGGAGTGAGAGACATTTCCTTCCCATAATTTTGGCTCCTTAATACAAATTAAGCGTTGTTTAAATGCAACAGCCTACCTGGGTGGTGGTTTTGATATGTCCATCTTCTGATGGCTGCTTCCAGCAGGATAAGACATGTCACAAAGCTCAAATCACCTCAAACTGGTTTCTTGAACATGACAATGAGTTTATTGTACTTAAATAGCTTCCACAGTCAACAGATCTCGACCCAATAGGCAAACGGTTATCCAACAAGCTACCGAAAGGGGTACATAAAGTGGCCAGTGAGTGTATATAGTCATGTGTGGAAATTTAATTAAAGTACACTAAAGTTCCTATCTTCATAGTAATACAGGAATCTCTCACAAAGAACAAGAGCTCGGTTCAGTGATCCGTATTTAGCCAGGAGTCAAAGAGAATGATGGATGGCAGTGGCACAGGAAAATAAATGATATAAACCTTCAACAAATAAGACAGATCTTAAATCATTTACTTTGACGAAAACAGACTGCTACCGTGACACTCCAAATGGTACTGCTACAATGAGCTCATCACGTGTCATGACTAGTTTACTAAGAGGTCTGTTGATCTGTGAGTGGCTGTAAAGAAGACATCATTTTATATATAATTCTCCAGTTAGCACCACATGACTTGGGTACAGCTTTCCTGCAGGAGCAGCTTCTTTCATCTCTGCAGGACCAGGCTGCACCCCCACTGAACTGCACTGATTAAAAGCATCCACTCCAGTTTGTCAAACCTCAGAAATGACCTTTGCAAAGAGGGCCAGTCCATTTCTCAGTAAACAAGACCAAGAAAAAAAAGTGCCATGCAATAAGCGTGTGCTATCGGCATAGGAAATTTTATTAATGTCTACACTGTCTTTTGCCCACAGCTAACCTGATGAACATTTTCTATGGATCTTAAATTATTTTTATTACATGTTAATAGTAAATTCTCGCACTTAACCTTCAAATATATAACTATATTATAGTATTTTTTTAAAAAAAAGGTTAGAAAACATTGACATCAATTTACACCTGAAGGCCTTTGAATGTCATCTCAATTCATTCCCTTCTGTTCTACTAAAAGCCACTGATGTGGATAAATCCCTGAACTGATTTATGATCTTTGAAGGCACACACTGAACTTGTCTTTTTGTCTGAGAAATACTGTAGCGTTAAATCTCTGGGCAATATGTAATTCATTACAGTGGTTAGATAACCACGCAGGAGAGTTTCACAAAAGAACGTAATCAAATAAATTTCTCACAGGGAGAATTTGTTAGACGAACCACTCGATCTGAAGTCTGCACTGAGGTCTGAATATGAAAACTGTTGAACAATTATGTTCCTCCTGTCAGTACTCTTTGTTTCATAAATATTTATACTGCTCCGTACTGGGAGAGCATCTTTTTATTTTCTCAAAACACAAAGAATGTAGATGTAGACATTCATTGATTTTCTCGATTGTGATTAAAAAAAAAAGCTCATTCGCTAAGAAAAAATCAAGAAAAAGTCTTTTGATCCAAAAATAAAGTGTAGCAGTTCCTGTATTAATCCTGAGGACCTTGAAGTGAAAGCACAAGGGAAGGGTAGACGTAAAACTAAGCAGAAAAGAAAACGCTAAATCTTTAAAATCAAAGGAAGTTCTGTTCATTGAAATGTAATAAAAATGTTCCTGTATGTACATTTTTCGGCCTCATTAACTCTTATTTCCTGTGAGGAAGGGTTGGATCAGAAGAAAGTACAAAGCATCCGACATATATGAGATCAAGCCATCCATGGTCTTGTTTAAAATTTAGCGACAGTCTTGAATAGAACTGAAAGAAATATTAGAACGTTGCTGCTTGTAAAGAATTGTGTTTTATCAGATGCTTTGCATGCACACAAACAAACTGAGCAGCACAAAGAATGAACGCAGATATGCATGTTTCATGCTCAGTGATTTTTTTTCCGCAGGCATCAAAGTACATATCTCTGCCAGCCCCGTGTTTATTAACTGCTTTCAAAATATTCTTGTTATCTAACTGATCAATTACAAAATATTCACCACATGCAAGGTAGCCTGACCCGGTCTCTTCCACTTTAAATTATGCCTTGGACTGTGTAGGAGGTTGTTTTCTCAAGTGGTTTTGATGCAGAAGCTTTAACCTAAGTTAATCACCCTTTCCGATATTAGGCTGGCATCAAAGAACTCAGCGTAATGTGAAGCGGTCACTGGTAATAACATAATCTCTGTAAACATATTCCTGCATAAAATCATGTAGACTGTCTAGGCAATGGACAACACCTACTACATTTACTCCCACAGCTCTGTGGTTTCTGTTTGTAGACATTTTGTAGGTACAGTACTGAACAATTCTGTCTGTGCATCCTAATGCAGTCCATGTAGAGAGCAGAAGAAGAACGCACTGGTCAAAATACAATCTCTACTATTGTCTTGTCAGCCATTGTATGACAAGAGTAGCTTTTTATTAGCTGTTTTAATTATAAGCACATGTATGCAAAGACTAGAAACACTGACTGGCATGTGGAACACAAGTGTTGACCTGGACATCAACATTATCCATTGTCTAAACATCCGCTGACTTCATCAAAGCCCTCTAAACATTGTTTGCTGTTCTCAGCCGCTTAAGATACCAGACAATAGCTGGTGTTTTCCCAGATTGATTGAATAATACAGTGATGCGAACTCTGGAGGTCTGTCCAGCTTTAAACCTGCGTTTCTTTATTGTTGTTATAATTTAGATTTACAGTGGAGGACAAACAAAGCTTAAGTTATTCTCACACATTCTCTGCATCCCTGAACTTCTCTATGACTTACCTGACAGATGTGCCCAGATCAGACATTAGCCAATGTTTAACCTGCCAGCTCCCTATTTACAAAGTCCATGTGATGTCAGATTAACCTGATGCATTCACTGCTGGTGAGTAAGTCTTATGTTTGCTGCCTGGTGCACATTCAGGTCTCTCTCTCACCTCCTTTCTCAGAGAGCAAATGCATCTCAAATGGTCGATTTTCTGTTGTGGAAACTCCAGAAAACATCCCAGCCTGATTCTCCCAAAATTGTCCAAAGTTCATGTGTAAAATTGCCTTTTGTCACCAGATCTTTGACGTGAACTGGCTGTATTGAATCCAAATAGCCATTGTCCAAAACACCAGCAGCTCTTGTTTGTTACTAGCAACTGTGAGTACCACCTCCACTGTTTTCAACTGATCTGTAATTCATAATATTCTACTTTCTCGTTAAAACCACATTAAGAAATCATGATAACTACAGAAACAATCATCATCTTGAAACTCTGTCAATATAATGGTGTTAATCTCATAACCTTATTTGCAATGCATTTATATGCAAGTTTTTAGTGGACCAAATAAGAGATGTTGCCCTGAACACAAGACACTAATGAACTGAATAAATCTGATTCAGTCATTTAACTGATTTGATACTTGGTTATGTGACTGGATACAGTGACTGCCAGCCTTTGAGCTTTGACTAAAGTGACTAGAATCAGCACAGGGAAATTGGATTTCTATGTCTCTAAAATGATGCTTATGATGTTTCCTGCAAAAGAGCCTGGTTAAACAAAGTTTGCACTACCTGTCTGACACTAAAAGAGCACACAAGTCCCGGTGACGAAGGTCAAGCTGCTTAAAATATGGATATTTTCCTAAGGATTTATTGTTGGGCACAAAACCTTCAAAGGCCAATACGTGTTAACCATTTATTCTATCATAGTATCTATTAGTGTCAAGTGGACACTAATGCTGGCCAATCAAATACATGGAAGGGTCGACACCTGGCATCATTATAATTATTTACCATTTTATTCTGCAAAAAAACTATAAATTGCAAGAAATCTGATGACCTGTAAGAGTTATAAAACTGCCTCAAAGAAGATATCTTACTGTGCAAAAGGCCTCCCTGGTAGCAAACACACACTGAGGGCTATTTTGGGTCTGCAGTTCAAAGTTGGAAAATATTACCCTGTACTCATTATGATTTAATAAGATGAAATCAGGGCAGTTCTTTCACTTCTTTTGGCCCTTAGTGGTCAAAAATGACATAATGTAGCTTTAAATACAAGCTACAGTCCATTTACGATCTGGCCGCTATTATCATCATTCAGTGGGAAATTTTCACTATCATTCCAGGCAATTTGGACCTTCACTATGGATGTGTGAGCAATGTAAAAACATCACTGCACTGATGTGTGTGTGGGTGTGCAGAAATTACCGTGTGACTGGTCCTCCATGTGTCCCAGCGTTTCGATCTGCTCCACCAGGTCATTTGAGTTCCACTGACTCATCCCCAGCAGAATGGCGCTCTTCCCCTCGATAACATCTGCTGGGACACACACACACACGCACGCACAAAATGAAGTAAGGACAGTGCAGCAAAAACAAAGGCCTGTTCTTCTTTCTGCATATCAATAATATTCCAAGTTATTGAAGCTTAAACTGATCAAAGTGAAACAACATTAAAGGCTCAGAGTAGACTTCTTCTCTGTTGTTTCCTGGCATCTCACATGTTCTCATGTAAAACTTTTAGCACTCCTTCTACCGCCTTACACCTGTAGCAAATGGTCAACACTCTTACATTTTTATTTTGGTTTGCCAAATAGTGTATGTTTATGCCAAATGCAAACACATCTTAGTGTGTGGTAGCCAACAACTTGGCAAATAACCAAAAGAAAGGCATAAATAGCTATTTATGCCTTTCATCGCCACATAAGTGAATCACAGACATTGTTTATTAATGTCTAAAACATTTGGCACTGCACACATGTCTGATAAGCACATACCTTTCACATTGACTTGCTATTGTGTTGTCTTAAATTGGGTTTGGATGATGTTTGGGCAAATTGATCTTTCACGTAGCTGTTAGATGATCTGAACACTTGGAAAAGTCAGTTAATAAATTGTAGAGCAGCTGAAAGTGTGAATATTTTTAAACCTAAATTTAGAATCTAACTCTTGACTTAGGAACATAACAGATTCTATGGCAGGGATACTGCATTAGATAAATAATAAATACACCACTGGACCAAACCCAAGACAATATTTTGTGGTGTTAAGCTTTAAAAAGGTTATCTTATTATTGAGAACTTGGCAATTACATGTTTAAAAATAAGATATTGTTTATTGAATGGAGGACCAAGCACAAAAATGTAACTGGAATGTGTACTATCAACACAATAACTGGAAAATAAGCATCTGTAAAATGCAAAATATTTTTCAAATGCTGTTTTTTCATGCAAAATAAATGTGATCCACGAGATCCAATAACATTTGTTAAGTCAAAATGAGTCACGAGATTTGTTTTATTTTTGGTGTGCGGGGAGCCAACTTGCCTGTTGTGGACCTGGCTTGTATATGCTGCCAGCACACTGTGGAGTCATTTGTAACCTTAAACCTGCCAGTTGAAAGTAAATCTCAATTTTTTTGCCAATAAGACCCGATTCTTGCGTTGGGCTCTTGGGCCCACTAACCTGAGCTCAAACATTTATTTAAAAAGAAATTCCATGCGGTGGTAAAAGAGTTCTACCAGATCCAGCTTCCTGTTTCACCTACGATGCTTGTAGCCTGTGTAACAGAGCTTATTAATGGCATTCTAGGAGAAACAGGCATTCTATCATGCTTCTTACCTAGTTAGCAATGTTTTAAAGGGTATATTATATCGGTTTTATATTAGGTATGCTTTCTTTAAAACACAACTCACCACATTGTCATAGTAAATGACAGGCTCTACTCATCACAGCTTGTCATCCAGGACCGTTTGAGATGGGCCCTGTCATGCATGAAGAAACACCTCTACCTGACAGACTTTTCTCCCTAACATCTTGGCTGGCAGCCCTGAGAGACTCTGACGTGGAGCTACAAGCCCCGTCTATCTGGATCACACAGCAGCCAGAGTGCTGGTCACAGTTTGTCTTTCGCTATCTCCTCTGACTCTTTCACCCTCTGTGCCCTCTCTTTCCACTTCAATTACACAGTACTGGGATGAATATAATAATGCAGAAACACACACACAGACACACAGACACACGAACACACTCACAGTTTCAGACACATAGACAAGCACTAAGAAAAGGGAAAGCACTAAGGAGGAGACGCATATTTGATCCAAGCAAAGTGTTTCAGGATGTAAGAGGCCAGTTTTTTGGACAGGGGGAGAATGTAAAGTGGGTTTTACACAAAACCATGAAAACACAGGTTACTGAATATCTGTGGAAGGGAGAGCAGAGCAACAATACTCATCCAAGAGGCTCCTCTGAGAAGCAAAATGTATTCACAATGAACAAAAAAACCTCCACTTAAGCTAAAATCAGCATGGCACAGAAATAAGCTGCACACAATTTCATCTGCAAATGAGTAAAATAGTAACACCAGCTCAGGAAATCAGGTGGAGCACAATGAAATGTGCTGATAAGCAAGAGGGTAGTAAAGCCATTTATGTCCACCGCATCTCTGGCTTCTGGAGTATACGAAGGAACAGCTAAATCGGATTTGAAGAACAGGCATAAAGAGGAATGGAAGTGTGAGATTTGACTGCAGCTGACAGCCCTGAAGGAGGGAGAAAAGAGATTTAAAAACATCTCTCAACCTGTCAGCTCGCAGTCAGTTGTTGTCAGAGTGGAAGCTGCCTCGATTGACCCTGACCACGCCGGTGTTTTAACAATTCTCAATTTCTTCGTCTCATCAGAATGAGATGGTTGCAGGAAGGGAATACCAAAATACTACTTCGGGCTTTATTTTAGGTCCATTCAACTTCCGATGACTCGCTACGAAAATGAGATTGCTTTGGGGATTATCCGACAAAATGGCATAAAAAGGATGAGTCGGGTAAGTAGGCTGCTGAAGATGGATGGCACTGAAGTATCACGCGCAGCTCACATACAGACAATAAATATGTGATCAGTTATACAAAAGCCAAAAAGTGTATAAAGGATGTGTAGACACAAGTTTATGCCTGAAGAGGAAGGTTTTAGTTTTTCATCGTGTACTTCCAAGTTATATCAGCCATCTGACTTTTTGTTGTTGAAGACATAATAGAAATATTTAAATCAAGTCTTTTAATGTGTGAATTATCTGCTCTGTCAGTGTGACAACCAGAGTCTGTAAAAATACAGAGCAGATGGACAATTTATCACAAGTTTGTAGGAGAGGGACCCAAATGCAGACAACACAATAAACAACAAATGCACTTTTATTCAAACAGGTGGAAAAGTCCAAATTCCAAATGACAAAGCCCATACAGGAATGTACAGTAACATGACAGGGAAGACACACTGAGCCAAAACAGACATGACACAAGAGGACAATAAGGAAAAGTGAGGACAGCTGATGGATGTGATGCACAGGTGAACAGAATTTAGGTGATGAGACAAGGAGGAAATAAAACTAAATACAAAGCACAAGAGACAAAGGAGTCCTAGAATATAACAGGAAGCAACAAATGAGGGACAGAGACAAAGAATTAACAAGACACAAACATTTCTTGTAATTTAAACTGAATCACAAAAAAATAAACACAGTACTTGAGATGTAAACAGAATACAACACAACATAAAAGTAACCAACCTAAAAGCCAAAAAGATAAACTATAAACTTTACAAAATTTAAAACATTAGGCCAGAGCTCCAGGACCTCCTCTTTACACATGATTTGCTTGAATTCAAACGGTTTGACAAAATATTGCGTGATTTGAACAACTGATTTGATCAAAAGTCCCCAAGTATCGATTCCAAATGTTAAACTTGATTCTTTTCTCTGGAACTCTCAGTATGAGGTCCAAAGAGTGGCTGATGCAAGTGAAGATGATTAGAGAGTTGAGAGAGACAGCAAATCCACAGAGGACAAATAAAGTGGATGATAACCATTTCTGTGATTAAGAAAAAAAAACAACAACATCTAACCAAGTCAAGATCAATCTCGTAGAGGTATTGTTACTAAGGTCTACAATCAAGAGACACCTGCATGAATGGAAATACAGACGGTTTATGACAAGCTGCAAACCCCTGGTTAGATTAATGAACAGGAAGACCGGATTTGAATTTGCCAGAAAACACCTAAAAGAGCCTGCACGACACTGGAGAAATTCCTCACGCAAATGAAACCAAGATTAACTTGTTAACTTGTATCAGAAAGACAAGAAGAATAAAGTATAGAGAAAGAGAGAAAAACCTCTTGATCTGAAGCATGCTGCATTATCTGATAACATGGAGCCAGCAGGGTGCCAGTTCAGCTCGATGGGATAAGCAGGTAATCATATCTTGCATAGCTGAGAGCGGCTGGCCTGGGTTCAAATCTAACCCACGACCTTTCACCACATATCTTCCCCTCTTTCTCTCCCTCTGCTTTCTTGTCACTGTACCTTTTTAAATAAAGCTGAAAAAAAGAACGGTGGCATAGCTATGGCATGTACAGCTGCCAGTGGAACTGGGTCATTAATGTTTATTGATGATCGGTCTCCTGATAGAAGTAGCAGAATGAATTGTGACATGTACAGATTCTCTGCTCAGATTCAGCTAAATGCTGGAAAACCGATTGGACAGCGCTTCAAAGTACAAATGCATAATGACCCAAGCATGCGGCAAAAGCAACTCCAGAGTTTCTGAAAGCAAAGAAGCCGGACGTTCTTAAATTGTTCTTCAAGTCCCTCTGAATGTGTGGAGCTATTCTACAAAAAGCTATTCTACAAAAATAGCTGTAATTGCTGCAATAATTTTGTTAAAACCCTTGAATTACAGCTGAAAGTCTGCACTTCAATCACATCTTGATTGCTGGGTTTAAAATCCCTTGTGGTGATGTACAGAGGCAAAATTACAAAAGAAAATGTCCAAATTTCGTTGTCCAAATTTCAATGGACCTGACTGCAATTGTACAATCAGCTACACTAATGAGCTACTCAGCTTGTTCACAACTAGCGAAGTGTAGAGCTTGGCAATACATGAAAACATCTCTCCCATGCAGCCATATCACCATTCAGCCCTTCACCATAGCAACTGGGGTCGCCAGCGGTGGACATTTAATCTGACATTAGAAATCAATTTTGATTAATTATGTGATGTAACCTTTTCAGGATTTAGCAGCCTTGTCACTGCTGCCCCAAAATGCTGACTGCAGTGACCCTGAAGCTGCATGATCAATATAAGCACTCACCATTACTTTGATGATGAATCTGTTCTTCTTCTTCACACCACAAACTGGGGGGTGGGGGAGGAGGGGGGGGGGGGGGGGGCAGTATAAGAGGAGGAAGTAGGTGTAGCTCCTGCAGGGGCCCTGTAATTTTTAGTGACTGACATACTATGTTGGTTGTTGCATATAAGCAAATGTCCAAAACGTACAGTTTTTTAATATAACTTTGTCTTTTTCTTTGGACAAGTAATCATCACAAAAGCCCTGGAGGGCCCTAAACCAAACTAAAGATAACTACTCGATTACTACACTGTTTATTATCTCTATTAATAGAGGATGTGTCGCGATCCTGGGATGTTTGACCCAGCGCTTTGAGTTTTAATATATCCTGATGTTTATGGTTTATTTTTTAAATTTATTTAGTCATCTTAATCTCCTCGGTCGCTCAGTTATAGTTCTTTGTTTATTAGACTCCCTCTGTGTCATCACCCCCTGTGTTTAAGTCTCCCTTGTCGGTTCATCAGTCTGCTTGTCTTAACCTGTCATCTTTCTTGTCTTCGTGTCCTATGTTGTCAAGCTCGTGCCATGTCTGTCTATTATGGCGTTGGGGGTCTGCCTTCTATTATGTTTTCTGTTTTATTTTGAAAAGGTCTGGTGTCCCATGTGTGTTGTTTCACTTCCCCTGTGGCGGCATTGGCTGTATCCCAATTCAGGGTCTGCAGCCTTAAAGTACGCAGCCTCAACGATCCTCAAGGGCCGCGTACTTAAAGACCGCTAAGGCCGGAAGTGCGAGGCTTGTGAAATGGGACGGTCTAGCCTCCGTTGCGCTGCCCAGGTTGCCTAGCAACCATGATACTAACAGCTGGAAAAGTTTCATACAGCTTTGTTTGACAGAAATGAAGGAGAACATATTTTGTTCATTTGTTTGTTTGTTTCTACATGAGCTTTGATCATTCTCTGATTAAGGTCAGCTATTGAACGGCGTATATTTTAAAGTAAAGGCTTTAAAACCAAGTTAGTACAAACGTCACTAAAGTCACATAACTTTGCTGACATGTGGCCAACAGTAATGTTTTAATGTTCTTCGTTATTAAACATTTGCACATAAATAAGTGACATAATATTCAGTACTTACTTAAAGTTTACTCTTCGGGCGCCCCTCATCCGCCATTTTTTTCGGCAAAATTATCCACACCCACTGCCGCGCTATGCATTCTGGGATATGTTGGGCCACGAAGTCTACACCGCCACGTCCTTAAAATTCAGGGAAATTAAGGACGCATTTGAGGGCCGCATTTCGAGCAGCCTTCGAATTGGGACAGCCTTCGTCGCGTCGCTGTGACGTAATCGGCCTTAAAATGCGGCCTTTAAGGCTGCAGACCCTGAATTGGGATACAGCCATTATGTTCATTCTAATCACCCGTTTCCCCATTTGTTTCCACTTCCCCTGATCACCTCCTGTGTGCATTTAGTCTGTGTGTTTTCATTCATTCCTCATCCAATCGTTTGCTATCCTGCCATGTCATGCCATGTTTCCAGGTCTTCAGGTATTCATGTATTCAAGCCAAGTAGTCACGCTTAAGGTTTTTTCATGTTTATTTTCTCCTCGCCACATTTTTCCATGGTTAAGATGTTTCATGTTTTCTTTCTAGTTTTCCCCAGTTTAGGTTATTGTTTTTGCTCAAAATTATTTCCGCCCTTTTATTTTTGTACTGCTCAATCAGCCATAATAAACTACGCGTTTTCTGTTAGAATCAAGTTTTGTTTTTGCGTGTCTGCATTCGGGTCCTCCTCACTCCAAACAGTCTGCTTGAGACAGACTTTGACCAGATGTCATTAAATGCCACTACAAATGTACAAACACTGTGTAAAAGAGCCCTGGTTTGAAGCATATCCACTCACAATCAAATTAGATTTTAACCAAATATAGTTCAGGGAGTACACAACAACATAGTAATGCAAGTCTGACTTGCATTAAAACCCAATTTACAACCAAAACAGTCATATGTTTTAATATCCTGTCAGGCTCAGTCCTCTCGCTATTTAAATTTATGTCGTCAAATAACAAATCAGGATTAACACACAGCAAATTTGTTAACAGCTCACATCAATAAACAATCGAGTTGGCATTCGCCTAAGCAGCTAGAAGGCAAAAATAGTCCTGATGTAAAAAAGGAAAACTAAATAAACTAAAAAATAACTGTCTTCTCCTCATTGTGTATGCTACTCAATTGCTTTTGAATGCAAGATCCTTAAAAAAAAAAGTCGAGATGTATTTATATTCCAAGGTCTGTATTATGCATACAAGCAAAAGGCAAACGTAAATGTGATATCATCTAAAATCAAAACAGTCCGGCATGTCTCACAGCGAGGAGGACAAGGAGGAGGAAATCAAACAGTTTTGACCTAAAGAACTGTTATAGCTCATCAGGAATTTAACGGTACCACAGCTGACTAGGGATGAGTACCAGTATCCGGTGCCATCATGGCACCGGTTCTGACATAAACGGTAGTAACCAGACCGAAAAGCAGCGCACGTTTCGGTGCTTTATTTCGGTGCTTTTTTTTTCCTGAGCTGTGATACACTTTAGATTCTAGCCAATCATTTTACGTTTCCGAGGATAGTAGGCGGGTCCAGGTACGTACGTTCTTTTAGAGCAGCGCTACAGATTAAAAACGCCCAAGGCGAAGCGGTCAAAAGTCTGGCTGTACTTCACAGCAAAATATGCAAACTCAACAGCCTGCAACAAGTGCTTTACGCTGATACTGTGATACTGTCAAAAGAGGTAACACCTCAAGTCTGATGAAACAGCTGGCGACGAATAGCGTTTTTTTTAAAAGCAGAGAAATGTGCCGTATTTGATAGCTTGCTGCGAGACCTCACATCGAGCACATCTACGGCGGGTGTGGTGCCTGTTATCGGACCCGGAGTTAGCAACATCCCTCAAAAACCCGAAGAGGAGAGTCCTGGCCCCTAGCCCTGCCAGTGTAGCAGAAATGATGACGGATGATGATGGCAGCAGCAGCCGTTCTTCTCTGCGTGAGTAGCTTAATGTTGTTCGTGTGTAATTTACGTTAAGTAGGCTAACCACGTTATTACATTAATGCATGTAAGGTGAACTAGCAAACACCATCATAGCTACATGCGGCTCTCTCCTTGTTTGATGGCAGATACTCCCTTCACCCTGGCCAAAAAGGCTAAAACGACCAAAGACAAAGTGGAAAACAGCTAAACATGAGAGGTTTTTGGACAAAGTTGATGTTTTTTCCATTGTTTAAGCACTGCGTCCAGCCAAGAGTGATACCATATATGCCCCATAGCTGCAGAAAAGGCTAACATTGTTACCTTTTTACAAAAGAACAGCTGAACATGAGAGTTTTTTGGACCAATTTTGTGTTCTCCATTCTTTAAGCACCGGTTTAAGCACCGTTTAAGCACCAGCACCGTTTCAAAAGTACCGGTTTGGCACCGGTATCGGATAAAACCTAAACGATACCCATCCCTACAGCTGACACTTCCGGTCATTAACCGCAATAGAAATTTTGCTTTTACTTATTAATTATTTTCATTGTTTTTGTCTGCTTGCATTCATTTTAAAAATACTAACGACATGGTGCTGAAGGGGTGAGAGGCTGAAGTGAATGTGTAGGATTGAGAGAGACAAAACTTTTCAATTTTACTACTACAGATGGTGTAAAAAGAGGAAATGAAAGCAATTCTCATACATTTACACACACTGCTGTTGTTGGTAATACAAAAACAACACTTCACGTCGCAGAGAAACAGACTGCATTTCTACATTTACGTCTACGACATGACACAGCACAAACCACTCTGTGATGCAGGAAACCTTAATCATGTTTCGTTCCATTTAACACCCCAAATGTATGGGATTGGTGATGAGAAATGCCATTAACTGCAGCTTTTCTGCACTGCATTTTCATTTGGAAACAAAAGAGCCAAGAAGAATCGTAGCATTGTCTCTTAAACTGTTACCCTCAACCCAAAACAGGCCAGTTATCGAATAAAACTGGACTATGTTTAGTCTTACTAAGCAATTTTAATTAGAATTGCAATGTTTAGGTTAGCACAACTTATTCAGCAACGCAAGAGTAATAACTCAAAGAAAAAGCCTTTATTCTATTGGCTTGCTCAAACTAATGATGTCCCATCATGTTTCTGCATGTGGTTTCTTCACTGCAGGCAGAGCTTCAAATAATTTAACAATTTGAAAGTATCCTCTTGAAATGAATCGGTAAAACTCCTCCTAAGCAGAGTGGTTTGGATTTTCCTTGTCTTCTCTGAGGATAAGCTTTGAATGTCTTGTAATCTCCTTTCACTGGAGAGCTTTCTGGATTTGAATTGGAGGTAAACTTGAGGTTTACCTGCCTCTGGTGGAAAATTAATATTTTATGCTCATCGGTGAAGCAGACTCCAGAGAATGGGGTGGACGTTCATGAATCCGCTCAGCATCTTCACCGGATCTTTGTGGATGTCTGCACGTCAGCCTGGGAAACTCTGTGACCCCCAGTGTGTGTTTCGCTTCTGTTTTTGTCATCACTGTAGGTCAGCTCCAGAAGCCTCTGACGATGTGACAAACTGATTTTGTGTTTGCGTGTTGGGGTGCGTGGGGGCTTTGCTAAGGGGCAGCTGTGCACAAAGGAGTCAGGGGAGTTAATCAACAGAGATGACAGCATCAAACATCCAGCAAACAGCTGTGTTGCCTCTACACCATGTCACACAAACACTGGCTGACACGCAACAACATCAGTAACAAAAAAATAAAGCTCACAGCCTCAGTTCTCATCACAGACGTTGATGAATTTCATGTCTGCTTCCCCGTTTAACAATATGATTTACACTGTCATTTGTTACATCTTATTCAATTATTATAATTTTTTCTTACAAAAAACTGCTCAGATTTGTACTCTAATGCTACAGTTAAATTAATTTTCATCACACTAAACAATAAATCACAAATATGCCTTAGGGTTTATTTGAATTTTTTTTGCAAATATTAAACTTTGATGGCTTTTTAGGGAAGAATCTGTTTCTGAAAAAACGAAAAATCTGTGAAAGAGCAGCAATGAAAATCGGAGAAATGACAAAGAGGAGGATTGTGTGGAAAGAGGCACATCAGCAGGATGAGATTTGAGGCAAAGAATGTGAGGCGCTGTGGCTAAAAACACGTCTTTTTTGCTGTACAAAGCACATATGTGACTAGCAGTAACAGATGGGACCCAGCTTCAGTAATATGTATGAAATGCTCTGTTAATTAGAAATGATATGCTAATTAGAAATTGTATGATAATTATATGGTAATTATTTGGCTGGTAATTATTATTGGTTAATATCTGGTTAGAGAATTCTAATCTAGTGAAAGCTGTAGTATTTAAAGATCTTTTAGAATGAATTTGAACATCAGAATAATATAGTTTTATTTATTTGCTTTGTTCTGATAACTAACTATAAAAAATCATACTTGAGATGAAACATGGAAGTTGTCCATTTGTTAAACTAAGCTACGGTTAGCCTAGCCCCTTCACTGACTGAATGTTTGTACTACTGATAGAATACCATCCTGTTTTCATTCATCAGGCAGAACAGAAAATACAAGCACATTATTTAATAGGAATGCTGCAACCGGCCTCTCAAGTCTCATTTAATGGGACACTACAGGAATCTTAATCTGCTACGTTATGCTAGAAATGAGGGGCCAATACATAAAATCATACTTCCCATACAGTATACTGTCACCATATTATTGTGAACCCCCAAAAGGACAAAAGTGATGCCCTAAACTAATGCTGCAAAACCAATCTGCTGGATGACAGATGAAAAACCTCACAAATGTCAAACCCTTGTGTCCTCCGCTTATGTGTGCATTTTCATCTTTTCTTTTTCGCAAACTCTTTACAAGCAGTCTTTGATCAACTTGTAATAGATGCATGCTGTGACCAACCAATTATATTGATGGGTCTCAAAAGCTTAGATGAAGTGAACGCTCTGGAATACAGTGTAGCCACTTCTGAATACTCAGCTTAAAATGCCATGTGCAGTGTGGGCAAGAGCCCTAGAGATGCATCATTTCCTTTCCAGGAAGATCCAGAGAATATATTGTATTTACAAAACCATCTGTATAGATACAGCTCATAATCAAGGAAATGGTTTAAACAACTGTTTAAAACAATACCACCCCCCACCCCACCACCACCCACCCACCCCCCCCACACCACCCCGACCCCCCCACACACACAAACCCAAAGTGATAATAGAGGCAGCCTGGGCTCATCTTTTTAGCAGAAATCTGGGGAAATGCTCTGACAGTCTTCATACATTTTCATGTGTTTTTTTTCCTCTGTCCACTGGGTAACGCAGTGCAGAGGAAGGCATTCATCATAACAGCATAAATAAAATTCCCCCAAGCTTATTGTGATGGTTTGAGTGGTGGGCCTATAATATGACAAACTAACCACTCAATCATGCTTTCATTCGGAATCCAATTCTTTCAGTTTCTCTCTCAACTTTTCTAACTTTTAAATTACTTTTCATGAGAAAACCATATATCCCCTTTGCCTGCAGGAAAAAAAGAGATGAGTTATACACAACCAACACTCAGAGGCCTGCAGTTAGCAAGCAGCTGTAGTGGGTCATAATTTCAACAACCTTTTATGACCTTGGTCTGGTTTCCCTTTTAAGGAAGGCATCTTTCATTCTAAGCGCATGTTTATGTTTAGAATAACTTGCTCTGTTGTCTTTGCTGCAGGACACAGCTCCACTTCTCCCCTGAGCTCAGGCTATAAAGTCACAGACAGACCACAAGGAAAAAATAAACTCAGTTAGAATATGCTCCCCTCTCTGTGCTACGCTGTATATCCTTTCACTTGTGCTCATTCTTAAGAGCCTTCTTTGCAGAATGAAGCAGTCTTGCTTTTATCCAACTTGAAAGGATAATCCAGGGTTTTCACAACCTAATACTTCAAAAACACTGGCCTGCCCCAAGTCCTTCCGATGGTGTGCTCGGTGAGAGATGACAAAATGAGATGTGATATGTTTGCTCTCCACAGACCAAACAAACAAGCAATAAGCCAACTAGAGATGGACGAAATGGCCTGAAATAAAAGACAGGACCAAAACTGAATGGTGCTTTGTGAAAAGCGTCTTGAATACAAATTCAGGCCACTCTACAAAGAAGCAACACGGTTTTCACCTCACAACAGATGGATATGGAAACTTTGATGTTACAGATTCTCTATAAAATGCAAAATTCATGACTGGAAAACAATAGCATCCTCCTTGATCAGTGTTTCAGCTATCTTGACTGCTTTGAGGAGACAGATGTTCCACAGCAGTTTATGTCTGAAGCTACAGATTATAGCCAGTTAGCTTTGGTGGATATAAGATAAGATAAGATAAGATAAGATAAGATAAGATAAGATAAGATAAGATAAGATAAGATAAGATAAGATAAGATAAGATAAGATAAGATAAGATAAGATAAGATAAGATAAGATAAGACTTTATTGATCCCACAACGGGGAAATTTTTGCGTCACCTCAGCTCAGGTACAGATATCAGAAGGAAATACAAAAATACAAATAAGTACAATCAATGAAAAAAAGTAAGATGATACACTATATACAACACTATACACTATACACTACACTATATACACTATATACAGGCAGGAAATTAGGAAAAAGGTTAATTAACAACCTAAATCATCTTGACATGGGATTATTACGAGTGGGGACATCGTGTCATTTAGAAATTACCCTCTAACTGTGAAACATGTCACTTATTACCAAACAATGTAATAACTGACATCTCTGGTTGCTATTTGCATAACCATCAATAGGCTGCACACAATGACTGCTGAGCCTGTTGAAACGCATGCTACCATGCACTGAGCTCTCTCTGTAAATTGGTCTCCAGGTTATGTAGCAATATATATCCTCTTGAAACTGCACTGTATAACTTGCATACAACATATTCATCGTGCAGCAAAGAGGCAGAAAAAAGTGTGCTTTAAAAAAAAGCTGAAATCACAGGGGACTAACGGTAACACAGGGAGTCTTCTTTTTCAGCTGCTCCCTTCAGGCGTTGCCTCAGCGGATCATCATTTTTGAATATTCTCTGCAGTCTTTCTCTTTGCATCTCCCAACAACATAGGACTTCTCTGGTTGGAAACCTATAGTAGAATTTTTACTTTACAAATTAGAGGCATGGCAGGTTCTCACAGGATTAGGATGATAGATGACCTCCGCAATGATACTAGAGGTCCGCCAATCCTATTTAAGGTGTAAAGACTGATTCCAATATCAAGTCCATACTCTAACTATGAAGCTTCACAGCTAGAAGGCAAATAAGCACATTTTCCAACAGTGCCAAAATGTTCATTTGAACTAATTAACAAGAAATACGTAAACACAAAGAAAATATCGTCAAGATAATTGCAGCTTCTTTTCCCATTAACCACCAATATTTAATCAAAGGACATAAGGGACATCTCCGTTTCTCTCCGCTTCACAGCCACGTGGGATATTTCTTGGCTGAGAGTGGAATTCCATGCAGATAGTGTGAGGGTGATGAGGTACATCGGCTCACATATAAGGCATGTGTGCTATCTTATCCCCCAGTGATTCCTCGCCACTGATAGGCGCCTCGATGCCGGTCTCATAAAATGCAGTGCAATGCACAGCTCTGCTCTGCAACAGCTGTGATAAGGATAAATATTTAATGTTTTCTAAGACTATGAGTTGTAAACGTGCCTTTTTTTGGCAAAGAGACAACGCGGGAGAGGGGAGGGAAGGAAAATCAAACAAAACTGAATAAAAATGGAAGGGAAAATGGCATCAATAAAAGCAAAAGTTAAGGACAAGACTGAATAGACAATGTTATATAAAGCTCCTCCACACCGCACATGTGACTTACATTTTCCCTTAAATGCAAAAATAGAAATGAGTGCAGCACTTTTTATCTGATACCCCAGAGGCACATTTTTATCATGTTTTCATCTCATACAAAGGAACACTAAACACCCGAAACTCTAAACACACTGCTGGATATTCACCGATGTAAAATAAGAACATGTTACACTACTAAAGCCATAATTGATAAGTGTCTCTACCATCAGACTCTTTGGGGATAAGCACTTGGAGTGGCTAATTGGAGCGATAAGTGTTGTACTTATTCGCTGATTAACTCCCACTGGGACCGTGAAAAGGCTAGCAGTCCGGCATGTTCTCAAGTGTGTCTATTTATGGTCAAGCTGACATCTAAATGAATTTAAAAGGATCTTCAGCAGGAAAGTGGACAACAATTAAGAGTGACAGACTTCATTTGTCATCTATATCAAGTCCGGTCACTACAGCAATCATAAATACACAATACGGACCTCCTGCTTTGAAATAAAAGGAGCTAATTAACCTTTGTCACAACCTGTTACATTTGTCTAGTTTTATTATTTGATTTATTATTCTGTAGTTGGAATTCAATCTTGTATGATATCCCAGATTCTTAATTGTTGAGATTAGTGATTATTGCCTCTTTTAAGCAAGTTTTCATCATTGAGAGAAGACACTGAAAAATACCTGCACCACCAATCGAAGCTGTCTGTGTAGTGTTTGTTTGATGAGTAAAGGAAACAGACAACTCTGCAATCATTTGAAATTTGTTATTCATTGTTATTCATGGTTCTTTGTATAATTCTGTTTGTTTTTCAGATTTGTTCCTGACTTTGTTTGTCTGCCTTGCACCCACATTATGCTGACAAATCATCTTGTATTTGTTGCTAGCAGCTGCACCAGCTCCTTTTGGCCTCTTTTCCCTAAATGCTAAACGAGGATGTGTCATTTTGTCCAGCAAGAGTTGTGTTATTTTGTTACTTGTCCTTGCCAGCACAGATGCCTTTTTAAAATAGTGTTACTGCTATTTTTTAATGCTTCTTCTGGAACTTTTCAGTAATGAATAATTTATCTATCATAATGCCTACAGGATACATTTTCTTCAGCTCCTTCAGTGAAAAGGGCAGCAAGGAAAACAAGTATAGAGGTTTTTTGAAATGCTGATCATAAGTTCAGGTTATTCCATTCACTAATAATGTTGGAAAGTCCAAAAACTACAAGATGAAGGCACGAGGAGATGAGGACATGCAATGTCTTACTAACCTCTGGCGTCAAAGAACTCCTCATCGGAGCTGTCGACTGATTCTTGTGCAATATTCTGCAGGCACCAATGAGTGGCGCTGTATTTTCTTGACGAACCTGTGAATCCAAAAAAAAAAAAAGGGTGAAAATTCTGCTTTTAGAGTCGGTCAACATAATGCAGTAAATGAAGAAAGACAAGGACAGACAACTCAAACATATTTGTATTTTTTCCTTTTCTTTATGTTGGTTGACACCTCTAAAGATTTGGAGAGAAAAGCAAGTGTGAAAGCCCCAGGTGGGAGTGCTTGGCCTTTCAAGTGTCACAGCAGGTGAAAAGACCCAATTGCACTTTCCTTTGAGCACTGTCGCAGCCCACAAGTGTCTCAGCAAGACAGCCAGGCAGTGTTTTTCATGACCTTCTGATACAAGAACAGAAACAACAACAAAAAATTTAAGCCTTTTTCCATTTGTTCACAATGTTTACTCTCAGGTATCCACACATAAAACCACTGCAAACAGCCAAGAACAGCAAAATGATTTCTTAAAATTCACTGAAGCGGCAGTAGTCTGAAACACTGTGGGTCAAAACTGAGAAAACACTATGTCAACTCCACTGAATGCGCTGGATCTCAAGTGAAGTTCAAAAGGCCTGTACCAAAGTTCAGATGATGTTTATTTACTGTTCTTCTCCTTGGGACAGCAATTTGATAAAGCTCAAAGAAAGATTCCTCTGACCTCTGCTGCATTGTGATGATGTACTGGTAATGAACCACATTTCCTTCCTGACTCCTCCTGGTTTAATCTTAAAGCAACATTTTTGCATCTCCTTCAATGTGCAAGAATTCACTGGGCAGTATAACTTTTAGAATAGAACAGAATAGAATAGAACTTTATTAATCCCTTGGGGAGGTCCCTTCAGGGAAATTATGAATTATTTATGAATTATTGTGAATTATGTCCTTCATTGCAAACCTACACATGTAAGTTTACACTACAAATTTGAAATTGTTTAAAGCGATGTGTAAAAATACAGCTTATAAGGCAACAGGAAGAGTTTGCACAATATTAATTGAAAGTCAATATTCTGTATGACCACCTTTACTCTTCAACACACTCTGAACTCTCTCTAGCAAGCTTTCCTGTAATTTCTTTAAGTAGCACTTAGGAGCAGTTCTCGAGGACATTCAACACTCTTCTTGCCTGCCTTTTGCTCCATTCTCTCTCAAGATAGTCTCACACTGCTTCAATAATATTGTGGTTAGTGCTCTTGGAAGGCCAGTCCATGACTGTTAGTGCTCCACTCTGTTTTTTTCCCCATAGAGGCTTTTACCTCATTAGCACTGCGTTTACCATCATTGACCCGCGGAAAAATAAAGCCATTGATAATCAAATGCTTTCCAAATGGTACTGCATCGTGGATCAAAATTTGACTTTATTTTCTGCGTTCATAATTTCATCAATCTTCGCATCATCCCCAACACCACTGGCAGAAATGCAGCACCAAACCATGACAGGGCCTCTACTGTGTTTTACAGGTGGCTGTAAACACTCACTGTTGTACCTCTCTCTTAATTTCCTTCATAAATATTGATGATGGTTTGAATCAGATATTCCAGAATTGGACTCAACACTATATTGCCATTGATTTTTACTCCAGTTTTTGTGTAATTTGGCATACCTTGGCTTTTTCTCCCTGTTTCTCTTACTTAAGAATAGCTTCTTCACAGTGACTCTTCCACTGAGACCATTTCTATTGAGGCTTCAGTGAAGAGTCAACTACAGATTGAGATTGCAAGATTGCATGTCTCAGGTTGTGTGTCAGGTCGTTGCTGGATTTTCACTTTTATCTTTCTTTTTTTTTTGCATGACTTTGTGCATGACTTTCAGATACTGTTACTCAGCTGTTTTTTTTAAAAGCCTACCACTTCTTCTGTCCTCCACTTGTCCAATTTCTTCAAATTCTTTAAGGACACACTGCACAGCATGCTGAGGTATTCCAGGTTTTCAGGTGTTAGCTAGTGCAAAAATACTATTTATGTCTGTTAAATGATACTATCTTTGGCAGTTTTCATAGATTCAGCTAACAAAATCAGAACAAACTATATGTTTTAAGATGGGACCTAGTAACAGTGCTTAAAGGCAACTAAAACTGATTCTTTGTCAAGCTGTCTGTTATGTGTAGACAGAACATTTATGTTTGAATGATTCACAAATCAAGGTTAAGTGGCTTAACAAACAAAAAATATTTTATCTAAAAAATGGTTAAGAATCTAAACTTGACTGAAAACGAGTGAAAAAAATTAATTAAAAAAAATAAAAAAACAGCCAACCAGCCAGCCTTTAGAAAGCCTAGACAGCTATTGCTTAAGAAATACCAAGAATGTCTTGCACCTTGAAAGCAAAAAGACTTGTTGCACAGCAGCATATGTGATGAAAATTGCTAAATTATACCACCAATCATAGAAATCATGCAAATCCTAAATATTTAGCAAAGACAGAAAGACTCTGACTACATCTCCATACAACAAGTTCTGCCAATTCAATTGTGCACTGAGGATATTTAGTGATATCAATCCACTGTAATGTATCAATCTACTTGCCTGGAACAGGCAAACAGCAGAGGCGTGATGGCACAGGTGCATGTCTGCTCACACAATAGGTGACGAGAGAGTTTATTTACAATTTATAGCCGATACCAGGGAGGAAGAACCAAATAGTACAATAAAAATGATCTAATCTACTGTAATTCATAGATGTAATGATTAAACATAAGTTTAATGCCCAATGATTGCATGGAAGTTTTTGGTATTCAGCAACCAATTTCAAGTAGTTGTGCAAGATTGCAAGGCAGCTGAACAGGCCCTCTGATGGAATCTGTCTCCAAAACATTGCAGTCTGTATCAGATTGACTGCAATCACTCTCAAAGCGATTGGTGAAGGTTTGCAAACAACCACCATCTATTATAAATGCAAACAAGCAACCAAGCTGGTTGCCAGCTGGTTGTAACCTAGTTATATTCCAGCAAACACCTATTTAGCCATTAAGCTTTTAAATTATCATCCTCCAGCTACTACATCACTATTTGCTGAGTAATTTCTGAATTTCTGTTTCAAATCTATGAGGTTCAGGTTCAACAAAAGATTTATAACAGACAGCAACAGATTTGCAATTTTCACTAATTTATCACAGTTAATTGCTCCATTATCACAAATTTATTTCCCAGCTTGACCCCAATTGCAAAGTAACAGCAGACTGATAGTAGACTGACTTCATCTTGATGCCATTTAATTGTTGTTTTGACGTAGCAAAAATGAAGACGGCTCCTGAATGTGAGCAGTCACAGGATCTTTCAAGCAATGATTTCTAATAATAATAATAATAGATTGGATTTATATAGTGCTTATCAAGGCACCCAAAGCGCTTTACAATGCCACTATTCATTCACTCTCGCATTGGATCGTGCCATCAGCCCCTCTGGCCAACACCAGTAGGCGGTAGGATAAAGTGTCTTGCCCAAGGACACAACAACCAGGACAGAAAGCCCGGGGATTGAACCGGCAACCTTTCGGTTACAGATATGCTTCCCAACCCCCTGAGCCACGGTCCCCCAAAGGCAACAAGACTGCAATTTATTGCACCATTGCAATTGTTTTGATTATGCGTTGGTCTCAAACCACTGGTTTGCATAGTGTGACTACAGTATAAGCCTGGCTAGGAAGAACTTATGATTTCTTGTTGTAATATGCCACATAGGCTCGGATCGTATAGCTTCATATTACGTCACATCTAGGCTGGATCTTTACTCACACTGGACTGCTGTGAGGTAGCTCTATGATTATGGCATAATCACAGAGCTACTTTCAGCATTACAGAGGAATAATATGGATAGATGACTCAGTAACCTTGCTTTTCTCCCATAAAGGATGATGACATAAATAATCAACAGGCCTAATAAGTAAGGATTAGGGTGAAGTTTGCTCTTCAACCTTTGACTTAGCAGCAACTTTCTCTATCAGCAAATTGTCTTCAAGGGACTATGGGATCCCTGAACCACAACACAGCCTTTTCCCTTTTCTCTGCAATGGAGAATGATTGAGCAGGCTCAAGTGTGGATTAGTCCAGTCCTTGAGTGAGCATTTATTGTGCATCAACATTCAGACCAGCAGCAGCACCCCCAGCCAAAACAGCATTTTTCCAGCACATTACACAGGAATCCCTTATATACCATCCCTGAGTACTAATTTGTGGCAACAACTGGTCAGGGAGCCCAACGTACACAGAGCAAGGCAATCTAGCCAAAATATAATTCTCTGCTCACAGACAAATAAGCAATTACTGCACCAAACACCAAGATGATTGCTATTTCCAGGAAAACACTTCTCTCTTTGAAAATGGAAATATGCTTCCAACCACTTTAACAAAATGGAAACAGGAGCTATAAATACATTTAAAATGCTCAGCAAAGCCTTGACCAGAAGACAGGTAAGTACAGCAGACAAAGCGCACATTATTCTATTATTCTGTAAGTGAGTCAGCAGTACAGTGCTATGAAACAACAGACAGCTGGCATGCCTGCTTGTGGTAGCCCACTTGCCCACCCTCTCATTTATATTGTATGTATTGTGTCAGACTGACTTCTGGCAGTGGCACAGACATCAAAACAGCACGAAATACAAGATGAGATGGAGGACAATCTCTGGTGTATTTATCTTTGCCTGGTACAAGATTTGCAATGCATTTGGTTGTTCATTTGAGCTGCATTAGTTCTAACTATATCAACAGGGTCACGCTCAATGGAAGAAATAATAATGAAGACATTATTTTTATTTGTGTGCAAAAAGGATGCATTAGAGCGATTTTATCCATCTAATTTAGTTGTTTGGCTTACGTCCTGGACAAGAGATTATAGATTTATGCCTAAATGATCATGAGAGCAGAACTACTAATGCTGGCATTCACATTGTAGCCCGTGGTTCTGATTCAAAAAGGGGAAATACTGCACAATCACACAAGCAGTACCTTTGAAAGGTGCTTTTTCTTTCAACAATCCCTGCAACCCCTGCATTCCCTGCCATCTGCAGTTATAAAAGATGATGGGGAAGATTGGTATACTTATCCTTTTCTGCAGTGTTTGATATTTGTCTGGGACGTTCATGTGGTGTCAGGGCAAGTATTGGATGGATGCTCTGGATTTATTTACTGTGTATTCTTATTGTATGTTACTGTATTGTTGATGGTAATGGTCCAGTGGGTTGCTTCAAGAGGAAATATTATCTTTTCTGTTCTCTCTCTCTCTCTCTTCTAATAAATAACTGATTACAAAACCGGTAACCCTATAAAATAATATAGTGTGTATGAATGGTGACAAGTAGAGTATAGCAGTTAATGTTGGGAATAAAGCTGTGATTCTACTGTACATAGTGAAATTGGAAGACTTGGTCATGTTTGCATTCTACATGAAAGCAGGCAAACACTCTCAAAGGGCAAAACACAAACTTTCAGGCTTGTATGGTTACAAGTCTCTACCTGTATGTAATATCTGAGCCGTCACTCTCCACTGTGCTATCTATTTTACTGTCAGCTGTTTGAAAGAGCCGTGAGGTGGAAAGTTTTTTGTTTTTTTCTTGTTTGTTTGTTTGTTTTGTTTTTGCTTTGTTTTATTATTTGCTTCGAGCCCTGTGTACAGGAGCTGCATGCTAAAAGATCTTTTGTTAAAAGGGTTGGCGTAATAAGCAAATGCTTCAGCCAATACCTTTTGATTAGCCTTGTCTCATGCTTTCTTGCTTTGTGGTAAATCTTTGTTCTGTCTTCACTGAGATATTTGAATGCTAATCAATAAAACATGTGAAAGCGTACTGACGGGAGGAGGCGTTCCTGCATGCCACAGAGTTGAAAAGGATGGTGGGCAAGGAAAGCTCATGCTGAGTGTGAAGAGAAGCCCATGGGGTTCACAGCATCCTAACTACTTTAAAAATAAAAACTCTTACTTTCCACATATATCAAGTCAGCTGCTGCCTTAAAAAAAACAGCCGAGCAGGGCGCTCCATTGTGGGATTTGATTTGTCGAGTGCCCTGCATACACTGTCAGTCACCTTATGAGATCCTCCAAGTGTTTTTAAAGTGCTACTTTTTTATTCAGTGGACCTACCGCTGGCACCGATACCAATCTAATGAATATTCTGTGGATGTTGCTACATTCAGTTTACTTTCGGAGCTGCGCATGCACTCTGAATGCATTATTAGGTTTAGGAAATCTAACCAATTGCTTGGGTGGCTGAAACCTCACACCACAGTGCCTATCACCACACAGTGCCTTCCCCACTGGGTAATGGAAATTATTGCTGTAAGTTCCCACAGGGCATTCATCCTACACTATACCCCAAAACAGATACTGGTGACAGCTTGAAAGAACTACAGACTATGATCAAGCAAACTGCAAACAGTATAAATTTCAGCATCTTGCTGGTTTATGGAAATCAACAGGCTTTAGTAAGCCCTATTAGTAACTGAAAATTAATATTTTGAGTCAGACTGTTGAGACTAATAGTGCTCTTCTATCTACTTTCAATGCATATGTGAACTGCAGTTACCCCAGTATTCACTTAACTCTAAAATAGAGTCAGTCCCATGTTAAAATGTCCAACAGCAACATGGTTGCAGCACTACAAAAAACTGTTTTGGTTTCTATCGCTAATTTCCTCTTTTCATCCACACCTGTGTTTATTTATTTATTTATAAACACACCCATTTGGATTTTGCTTAGGCATAAAGTCACAAAAACCTGTAGCCAGTCTGGTAACCATCGTTTTGCTAACTCGAGTGACTGAACCTGACCTCTCAAACTTGTTATCTAAAGGTAGAACAGTTCACTGCAGGGTAAGACTGTCCTAGAAGTTTGAGCTCCAGTTTTGAAAAGTGACATTATAGTATTTCATATTTAGTAGGTATCTATGTCTATGATTTGCACCCATACAGTTAACGAATACAATTTGGTTGCTTAAGCTCTAACTTCTCATTCAAATATGGCAACTCCAAATCCAAAACAAAACAAAATCAACACAGCAGCAGATAAAACCCTAACAGGCTTCACAATGTAGACTCCAGAAATTATTATACATACTCTACGGGGTGAGTAGGTACCTGATCTACAGGTTTAATGGCCTGGGTTCATAATCTTCTTCGCCTTGTAAAACTGCCTTAGATTAACGGACACTTTTTAATCCATCCATTTAGTGCAGTTTGCTTCACAACAACATCTTGTCACCACTTAGCTCTACTAAGTATGCTGTGAAGAGTGTTGTTTTCTGTACCCTTGCCACTCCCAGTGCACACACATTTTTTGTGATGCATTTTCACAGGAACACGACTGTTGATGTAATCGGGTTGTAGTTCCAAGTCCCAGTTGTGTTTAATTATTAACACCACTTAACACTGAAAGCTCTAAAATACAAAAGTGCTGTGTTTTTAAAAACAAATTGGAGGAAAGAAGTATTGGAAGTCACGACAGCATACTGTGACAGTGATGCTTTACAGGAGAAACGCTTTGGGAAGATAAACATTCAGAAAGTCAGCTTAATGAGAGTGAACTGAACAAATCATAACAAATAAACAGGTCAGACACAGGACTGTCATCCTGGAGTTAAAGTCCATGTCCTATATGAAATCAGAAGTTCTTCTGGACTATTTTGAATATTGTTGATTTATTGTTTAATCACAGTTTATTTACATTTATTAATACATGCATATATACATTTAATACATACACACATATATATTTATGCACATTTTCTGTTATAGCAATATTTTTGCAGTAAGCCCTCAAGGCAAACTTCTCTCATTTGCCAGTGCTCTCAGGGAACTCCTAACATGTTTGTGTTTATCAATATCTGATCTTGATCTTACAATACTCATTTGCAGTATGTATGTTGAAGCACTTACAGTGCTTAGTTAAGATTAGAGAAAGACTGTGGTCTGGTTTTAAATTCAGCAGCGGCTGTGGATGCACAGTGCACATTTATTTTATTTTGCACTTTTATTGTGCAATCATAATAATAATAACAGCTTTAACAAACAACCTATGGGTTTGTTTTCTGAGGGAGGACTCAGATATGCTAAAACTGTTCAAACAAAATTGATAATTCATCATCACGCTGCCTTTGTCTACAAAAATCAAAGGCAAAATCCAAACAGCTGCTCTTTGAAATTGAATGTGGAACTTATGGAAACTAACAAAAACCGAGGGAGAGAAGCTCAGCACTTCACTGGACAGTGTTCAAAGAAAGCCCATGTCTAAATATCTAAAAAGCTTTCCTTCAGAGCAGCAACACAGCAACACGAGGCTGCTCGTGATTCATCCTTCTTTCATCTCTTTCTTTCCTTTATTTACTTGCAACAGCGTTTAAACAGAAGCCTGCCGCCAGCCGAAATGGTGAGCTGACAGTATCTCTTACCAAAGCACCTCCACTGCAATCACCCTCTATCTGCCACTTGCATACAGCAAGCACACATGTTGTGGCAGTGTTGCATGTGTGAACAATTTGTCGCAGGAATTTTTATGCATCAAATGTTTTGACTTTCAAAGTAAGCGGAGGATGATTAGCTCAAAATAACAGGTGAATTTCAAGCATTTTGACATACATCATATGCCTCTCACCCCTTTAAAACTGCTCCTACCCTATTTTTCAGCTACAGAAGCCAGCTGTAAAAAAATAAATAAATAAATAAAACTATCAAGGGCGCTGTATGTAATTTTCTCACCACAAAATAGGCAAAAAATAGCACTGTGTTCAGCAGTTCAGGAGCCAACAATAAAGCAAAATGAAGAATGAATGTTGGACATGCATCACGTGGGGGTAAATAAATACTGCTCCAGCAATTTCTGCTGAATGCTTAGTACAATCCTAGCTGTTCATGGTGAGCAAACACCTCCAAATTGTGTCACAATTTCAGCTTCAGCATGAATTCAAACCAGAATATATGAAATGTTGGTGTGGAGGGGTTTAAATTTTCACAGACACCTGAATGGGACAAAAGTGACACTAAGTAATATAACTAATAAATGCTCCATATATTAATGTTATGATATTATTAACTGTCCACTGTTCAATATGTTATTATTTCCATGTTTATAAATAAATAATTTATACAAATATGCAATTATACACTCACAAGCCACTTTATTAGGTATTAGGAGATTTTGGTCCATGTTGAGATGACAGCATCACACAGTTGCTGCAGATTTGTCAGCTACACATACACAAATCTTCGGTCACCATACCCCAAAGGTACTCAAGTAAGCTGATTGGTAGTAGGGTAAAATGTGTTAGAGAAAATATCCCACACATATTACACCAACACCAGCCTGAACCTTTGGCACAACTGGCCAGATTCTGACCCCACCGTCCAAATGTCACAGCAGAAATGAAGATCAGACCTAGCAGTGTTTTTGCCAATCTGCTATTGTATTGTGCTCTTCTGCCAACCTTGATTGTAACAAGTGGCTATTAGAGTTACTGCTGCCTTTCTATCAGCTCAAAGCAGCCTGTGACCTCTAGTATCAATAAGACATTTTAGATGGATAGATAATTCAGCATCTGGTAAGTTTAGTGTATAACATGGTTGTGTCATTGTTGTACAGTTTTGATGGGCCAAAAACTCTGCTCCAGGTTTCCAAACACAGCAAAACGAGTGAAGACAAAGAGACTGTAACAAACAAAATGCAAACTCCTTCATCTTCAGGCAGTATAAACACATTAAGTGGGATTTATCTACTTAAAGAAACTTCCCTGGATTAGGCACTGAGCAGCTACTGGACTGCATCTTTCAAGCTCCAGCTGACTCTCCGCCAACAGAAGCTACTTGGTTTTCCTTTAAGGACGTTTATCTGTCAATGCAAATGGTGTTTAGCTGCTTTCAGTTAGTTGAACCAAAGGGAGAAAGAGAAGCATACGCTGCATGGTTGTTTGAAAAATCTCTTAGAGGAATTTCTGCTTTATAGCAACCAAAAGATATTATGAATTCAGATTTTTACAACATTACAGGCAATAGGGAATATTTAAAAATCTGAAGTCAGAGTTCTAATAGAATATTTTCTTTTTTGAAGGTGTTAAAAGCAAATGGGCTTTAACTCTGTTACGAAAAAGACACACAAAAATGTGTAAAGAGTTCAATCAATAAACAGGACTGGAATGGAAATTAAAAAATTAAATCAATATCCAGCTGTACTTAAGGTGATAAGTTGCTGTATGTGTGACTAGTCTGTACTTATAAATCAAAAGCAACATCAACAGTATAATAAGTGAGCAAAGAACATCTCTCATCCTGCATGACTCATATGTTATAGGACATTCGCAGTGGGAGAAAAACCTCTCTCTCTGACTCAGGCTATTCTATTTAAACAAACCCTACAATTTATTAATCTATATGCTATTTCCCACTGATTTTCAGCCTGTTTGCTATATTTAAGTGAAATTCAGTAGAAATATGTTAATTTGAGGTGGGAATTACCAGGCTCGATTTCACAATGTGAAACATTCTTTTTAGTAGACTATTGTGACTGAGCCATTGCTTTGCTCTAAATTAGTAGGTAGCTTTGTCCAGCTAAGTGTGCCCAGTGTTGGATGGTTTTTCGGTTTAAATTAAGTTTGCTCAGCTAATATTACTTCAGGATGGTGGTGCATGAGATGAGCCCTCTTGTTCGTAGTATTCCCAGAGTATTATAATTTATTTAATAAACTATCTATACCTGGTGTTTCTTGTGTCAACACAATATCACAATACAAATATCGCAATGCAATTTTTTCCCCTAACCGTTATCTGTAGCACTGTAATAAGGGCAAGTCTTCACTACTCAGTAGCTGCAGCTGTTGAAGAGACTGTGAAACTAGAGATTCAGAGAGAGAAACAGGAAACAGTTCTGATGCACCTCCTGAAAGATTTATAATTGAACTCATTTATCTTTCTAGCTTCCCTAATACATAAAATACAAGTCTGCCAAAAACTCTACTAAGATAATATCTCACCTCAGGCTGACGCTTATATAACCTCAGTAATTTTTTTAAACTATTTGTAAAAAAAAAAATCAAGTAATGAATACACAATAATAAACACATATTACATAAAAGCTTCAGCACATTATGAGGTTATAAACAGGACAACATTTGGTGGTATCAAGCCCACAAAGAGTACTAAATCTGTGGTTCATTAGCTGGTAACGTATCCAAAGGTTGTGGTAATTCATCTATATCATCTGCAAGTTGATCCTGCACCTGGCTTTAATTGCAGTGAAATAGCCAAGCAGGTGGCTTTGCAGGAAGTCACCATTTCTCAAAATCGCACAGCATCTATTCATATGTGTTTTGTGTTTTTTGTTTTTTTTACAAAGTGGAACAAAAGGAGTGCTAACAAAAGGAACAAAGTGAATTATAAATTCAGCAGAGTGCAGACATTAAACCGCCTAAAAAACTTGCTGATACACAGTGGTGCAAAAAGGTTGCTAAGAGAGCATGCTGTGTTATTTTCAATGTAATGCAGTAACTACTGCAGAGAAAACACCTCTTTATAATGCACTGTTCTTCTCAGATAGTCATGCTCTACAGGTTTTCACATGTTTAACAAGAGTGTGTTCACACTTGCAAGTGTTGTTTAGGTTTTATGTGTTATAGGATTCACACTTCTAACATGTGAAAGTTGTAAATACAATGAATAAAGAGGTTATATGAACTAACAAGTACCTCTTATTCTGCAATATCCTACATTGCCCCACATGTAAGATTCAAAGCACTGTTCTTATTCTGGTGACTGAGTAGGCACTTAGTCAAAGGAGCTTGCAAAGAAAAGCGTCTGGACTTCTTTAAGTTCCTTGAAGATGTTTCACCTCTCATCCGAGAAGCTTCTTCAGTTCTAAGGTCAAATGGTGGGGAGTCCCAGATTTAAACCTAGTGGGAGTATCCCCCCACAGAGGGACAAAAGGACCCCCTGATGATCCTCTAATCGCCTGAGCCAAGGTGTGAAAATGGGTGTGGGTCCCAATCAGCCAGAGTTTCGGATGAGCTCGTTGTGAAACCTGGCCCCACCTTATCATGCGAATTCCTGAGGTCAGATGGCCCAGGATGTGAGTGGGCGTTAAGGCGTCTGGGGAGGGAACTCAAAACTGGATTATAGATGGCAGACAGTTGGTGTTGTATGTCTGTGAAGTTTCTCAGTCATCCAGGTCATCGTAGTCAAAAGAGCTTAGGCGATTAGAGGATCATCAGGGGATCCTTTTGTCCCTCTGTGGGGGGATTCTCCCACTAGGTTTATATCTGGGACTCTCCACCATTTGACCTTAGAACTGAAGAAGCTTCTCGGATGAGAGGTGAAACGCTTCAAGTAACTTAAAGAAGTCCAGACGCTTTTCTTTGCAAGCTCCTTTGACAGTTGGTGTCGTAAACCACCGCCTCTGTTCAAAGATGGTCGCTCAAAGTGGACATAGATGCTTCTTTCACTCCTCTTTCAAACCATCTGTCCTCTCTGTCCAGAATGTGAACATTGGCATCCTCGAAAGAGTGTCCTGACATAGAAGAGCCACCTCCACAGGACAAGACTCAGCAGTCCATCTGCATCTTAAGGATAAAGGACACTCTTTCGAGGATGCCAATGTTCACATTTTGGACAGAGAGGACAGATGGTTTGAAAGAGGAGTGAAAGAAGCCATCTATGTCCACTGTGAGTGACCATCTTTGAACAGAGGCGGTGGTTTACGACACCAACTGTCTGCCATCTATAATCCAGTTTTGAGATCCCTTCCCAGACGCTTTAACGCCCACTCACATCCTGGGCCATCTGACCTCGGGAATTCACATGATAAGGTGGGGCCAGGTTTCACAATGAGCGCACCCGAAACCTTAGCTGATTGGGACCCACACCCATTTTCACACCTCGGCTCAGGCGATTAGAGGATCATCAGGGGGTCCTTTTGTCCCTCTGTGGGGGGATACTCCCACTAGGTTTATATCTGGGACTCTCCACCATTTGACCTTAGAACTGAAGAAGCTTCTCAGATGAGAGGTGAAACATCTTCAAGGAACTTAAAGAAGTCCAGACGCTTTTCTTTGCAAGCTCCTTTGACTACGATGACCTGGATGACTGAGAACCTTCACAGACGAGTAGGCACTTAATTACACTGAAAGCTTTATCCATCTTCTCTGGTAGTTATGAAGTGCTTACCCTCACAGAGAAGTTACATATGTGCATTAGTCAAGACTGCACCTGATCTCCTTCTTAATAGCAACAGCCAGCATGAAATAGAAGAAGGAAAGTGTGTCTTGTGTAGTGATATATGATGGACAGGACCATCACATTGGTCATAAACTAAATTTGCCACAAACAGTTGTTTACATCCACTTGAGAAGGACTGCTTCAGGAATTAAGAGAATAAACCTTAAATTTTATGAGAATTAAGTTATTATTACCTTTTGTACACGTGCACAGATAGACGAGGCATCTATTTTAAGTACACTAATGGAAATTTGTAGATCAACATCATTTTTCCATTTTTTGTGTGCAAGAACACAAATAATATACACTCACCAGTGTTGTTCAGTATGAACAAAAGCACGGATCCATCGTGCCTCATATCAAAGTTCATGCTATTTCTGGTGGTGATGTGGTACACTTTGCTTAGTATTGCAGTGTAACTAAAAAAGTGTACCTAATGAAGTGGTCAGCGAGTGACAGAACAGAATTAATTTATATTTTATTAACAATTAACAATTTCAGGGTTTGTCATGACACTGAGCTGTTATTTGTTTCTCGAGTTTGGTGGTATAAAGGTGTGCTATTGTCATTAAAAATGGCAAAGTTACTTAGGATTATTTTAGATGTGTAAATGTCACATTCTTCAGTTTTTGTCAAAATTATACATGCATTTGGCATAAAATGAGATACTATTGCTTAAAAAACATTACTTAAAAAATATATGCAAATGGATCCTGTAAGATTTACAACCTGACTGCACAGCAGTAACACTTGTGGCTGATATGCCTGGATTTATTGGCGTCACATTTCGGCTTTTTGGCCCACATGGCTCACAGGCTACATTAAGTGAAACTTAATAGACACACATTAATCTGCAGAGCATTAACACAGGACCAATCTTTTCTACTGGATAGCAGCAGCTTTTGAAGTTTTGAAATTAGGGATTCAGGATAGCAACTCCGGGAGAGAAATAAGAAATAGTTTTGGTGCAGCTCCTGAAAGATTTATAATTGAACTCATTCGTCTTCCTGACTTCCCTATTACATAACATGCCTCAACATCTCTGTCAAATACTTTACTAAGAAGATAACATCTCACCTCCGACTGCACAGCTGACTCCAGCTATGCAGAGAATGACTCTTGTGTAAACTCCTGCGTTAAACTTAACCATGAGCTAAATTGTTTGGCTTCCAATATTTACAAAAAGAAAAGCTTAACATAAAACATGACATTCTCATATTGTCTCGCGTTATAAAATCCAGTGCACCACTTTCCTGTATCTCTAAAAACACCAAACTCATTTCCTGCCTGGCGAGTTCTCGTCCCGGAGAATTAAACACTGCTCCTCTGAAAGAAGAACTGCTGACGTCTTCAAATTACGCACAAGGTGTCCTTCAGTTTCTGCGCCTTGACTGTCGTCCAAGACTTATTGGAAACCTAGAGATAAGAGTTCATTTTTAAAGAGGAGGTTGTGCTGTGGAACCGGAGGAAGTCAGAAGTTTGCAAGCAAGGACACCATAGTTTGTCCTGTTTGGGAGATGCTTTTTAGTTTTGCTTTTACTGGTTAAGTTTAAGATAAGATTGTGGTTTCATAGCATTAAGCTTGGATAATGAAAAATTAAGCTTACCCAGTAACACATATAGACACTTTATCAGTGTCTATATACGCTGAGTTGAGTATGACAGACCTGCCTTACTGTCACCTAAAATGGCCTTTTAAATGGCCTGTATTTGTATAGCGTCTACACCTCAGACAAGAAAGGAAACTTTGTGTGTAATTTGGAGGGATATTGTGGCATCTCTACTAGTACTCAAGGTGAAATGACAAAAAGAAAGCCTTTATTTTTCAATTGACTCATGTTTTAAGCTCGGGAAAACTGAATCAATACTTAATCATGTTAAATAATTGTGATCTCAAAACTGACTAAAACCCTGACTTGGACAAGCAGAGGATGGATGGATGGTTTTTTTTATCTAACCACAACCTTCCACAACTTTTATATTCATCTTTCAACAGAAAAAAAATCTGCCAGTAATGCAGTCCACTGTTAAGAAATCATTCTTACTGCTACGTCTTATTGAACTAGACATGTAATAACGATCATTTGTGTAGGCAAGATGAAAGTATTGCAATTTTGAATGTGAAAATTGCTTCAGTGTGAGCCTACAGAAGGTTAAAAGTGCTGTGGGTTTTGAAAATAAGGAGCAAGCCGTCAGCATTGAAGATGGCCCCATACCGAGGATCACTCTCCATCCGAGACCTCATCTGCTTTTGATCAGCTGCTACCTAAAGATATTTCTTCCAGTCAGAGCTTTATCTCTCACTGCCCTCTCAAGCCCAGATGGCCTGTAAGCTACACTTGTGCCAATCTGCTCGTTTTATAATTACCAGAATTTAATACTCAAGGAAGTCTAAACAACTAACAGCCCCTAAAAGAGCAATGGGCTGCAGTGGCTGGCAGGAAGGGCAGAAGAGCTCTCTGGTGGTGCAAACCACTTCTGAGTGATTATTGGACAAGCCACAGCATCAGAGTGTGATATCTGCATTGTCAAAGGGAAAACCAATTTCGCTTTTCTTTTGTGAATGAACAAGAAGGAGGAAACTGCTGATATTACAACACGAAACATGTCCCAGTAAAAGTGAAGCTGACTAGATGTAGCACTGAGCAGATTCTTTGTCTGCTCAGTCTTTTTATGTCGTGCCTCAGCAATCGGCCCATGGTAAACAATAAACAACAATATACCCAGCCCTGCCATTACCTATCCTTTAGCTGCACAGATCAGCACTTCCAATTGACTGTTAATGGACTGCTACACTACAATTAGATAATGATTATCATTGCTGACCGTGTTCTGCATCCCTGTCTGTCTGTGCAGTAATGGCCACATAATGCTGTACTGTTTGTCTTGCTTGAAGAAGACTTCTTGCTGGTTTACATTGTGAAGTCTACAGTTTATGGTAATATAATCTGAAACTGGATTGGTTATAAATAGAGATGTGGCATAAATCAGAATTTTAGTACCTGACAGCAAAGCAGTCACTGCACTACCACTAAGCAATAATAAAATTCTACAATTCAAAGAACACAAACCATTAAATGAAATGACCGAAAGATAAATTATGTTCTGTCTAGGTTGTGTTTAAAATATTTTATAATTTGGCTCACGTGCAGAAGCAGAAACAAGATGTAAAAACAAAAGTAATATAGTAATTCAACCTTTTAAGTTGCTGTGACAAACCTGTTAGCAAGGAAATGCCTGTTTATGGTTACATTATTTTTATGTAAACCCATATTTACTGAGTTTTTGATCACCACCATCTCCTGAGACAATGATGGTAAACAGACGGATTCTTACATAGCACTTTTCTACTCTACCTGCTCACTCAGCATGTTTTAAACATTTCTCATTCACCCAAACACTTTTTTCTTCATCTAAGTGCTTTCTATCTACATTCTCGCACACGTGCAGATGCACTCCAATGAATGCACAAGGAGGGTCTTCTGGCATGCAGACTGGAGGGGATCGAACCACCAACCTTCCAATTAGTAAATACACTATCCTACCTCCCACCATATTTTGTTTAGCTCATTAGCTGCTAAATCTTTTTAGCAGCTAAGGTTTTTATAAGCCAACATTTTTGGTATCGGATAGATGCTGAGCAGCAGCTTTATCAGTATGTTTATTTACTGAAGGCTAAACTAAGCTAAACTAAAACTGTGTCACAATTGCGCCTTGAAATCACAAAAATATTCAGTTTGTGGCAAAAAAAAAACCCCAAAACAAACAAAAAAAAAATGGACAAATCTTTTTGAGATGCAGGAACCAATGAATGTTTTGACTTTGCCAACTGACATTTAGAAAAAAAATCTGAAATCAGAATCAGTCAAGAAAACTGCAATTGCTGCATCTCTACTATTAAGTGCAGCTTTTAAAAGCTGCCAAACAATTCATCAACGTGAATGGCGATTTAACTCAGGCCCATGTGTTTAAAGCCCTGAGCAATGGAAATTACCAGAAACCCAGAATGGTATCATCTTGCTCGCAACATTTTGTTCCCTACTGGCAGGACACATGCTGAGTAATTGTGCCTTTAAAAAACCTTTTCTGGAGTCTGTGAATATGATTCAGCAAAGCGAAAAATAGAAAACACAGGTTGTGCCTTCCACACCACATCAAGACTTTTGGCTGTGACAGATGACAAGTGAACTATTGCCGTGCTCCAGGTGAGCTGGTCCCCTGCCACTGCCTCATCTGTGACCTCAAACAGCAGCAGCAGCCTAGCTGCTCTGTGCGTTGTGAATCGCTGCTCCCGGACACAAGCCCACTGTGCCTCCCCATGACAAACAGCTATTAAATTCAAATTAACACTGTTTTGTATGATCAAATAAAATAACAGAGGTCACAGGCTGAATGCATTAGCGCACGCCTCTGTAGAATTCAGAGAACATTGTGTTGCTGTTTGATAAACAAGCTGTCTGGGGACCGTTTTACCAGTTTGACAACACTATACACAGCTGGTGCTGGCAGTATGATGCAGTATATAAAGTATTCATCGTGTCTTAAAGTGAGTGATAAGAATTGGGTTTGGAGAATCACTGACAGTGCAGAATCAATTTTTTTCAGAAAATGTGCCACCAGTCTATTTCCCGTGAAGAAACATCACAAAACAAATTATTTTAACATAACAATACTGCCATTCCCCCTATTCACTTTTGCAGAGAGTGAAAAGTAGGAGCAGAAAGAAAGAAAGGGGAGAGACTGTTCACCAGCATCATCCAGTTCTATTTTTAGCTTGATGGTAAATCTCAGCAAAACACCAGGTAGCCTACCCATTTATTTTATTTGGACAGCAACTGAAAGAAAAGGCTTTCTGGCTGATCTAGATTCATCAGCTCTGAGAAATACAAAAACTCAAAGGTGCAATCTTACACTGAGCTTTGGAATAGTGAGTGAAGTCAAACAGAGGACAAACAGTGGAATCTGTAAGACTGTACTCTGTACAGAGGGAGGAGGTGACAAAGATGACCGACGGTGATTCGAAAAAAAATCTTAATAGAGGTATTACACCACAATACCTGTCTGGCTCAAGGTTCAGCTTATAGTGGAAGCAGAAACAGGGATGCACAATCAAGTGTAAAACTGAAGTGTGAATTCCCGTGCCAGCTGGTTGAATTACTCGTCTCATTAAAGGATAATAAACTATCAAATGTAATGTTGAGCTGCTTGCAGAAATAAACATTACACATTTGTATTTCAGGGTAGCACTATTATGATCATATAAAAACCACAAAGGGTCATGCAAAACCTTGTGCTAAAATGATGACTTTGTTTTTTTTAACATTTAAATTGTCATTAAGTTACAAAGACATCAAAAGTTTATGATATTTCTTGTTTGTTTGTTTTGTTTTTTTGCCATAAGGTAGCAGTAATGCAACTACAAGCTAAAAACAAGAAAAACATAAGGAGCATGTTAAGATGCTACCAGTAAAATTGGATTAGATACTCCTTTGCAACAGTATTGATACTAACAGTGCAGTCTTTGCTTCACACCACCTCTGAATCTGAATCACAAGCAGGCAGTGATTCAGCCCCTCCCCTCAGCTAGCAGCTGAACACATGAACCAGCTAGCAGCTAAACACATGCACACCATCAAGACAAATTTAGCAAAGCAATGTTAAAGACAATCACCCCAGTCTTTATGAAGAATTTTGTTAGATCAGTAAAGCTTCTGTTTGAACAACATTTAAGTGTTAAACAGTTCTACATGTTAACTTGCATGGCACACACTTTGTTAATGTTAACCAACAGTCGCACTAGCTATCCTTCTGCTAGCATGGCTACACAATGAAAAATCCATTAATATTTCTTACACTCTGAGTCACACCTGCTTTATTTTAAGGACCGAAGCTTTACTCCACACAGCTCTTATAATTCCTAAATCCTTATTACTCTGCTCTAATTATCTTTCAGTGTTTGGATGATTAAAACTGAGGCTCTCATCTGTTTTGCTAGACAGTCAGTGAATCTGGGCACGAGGCCATATTTCTGCAAAAGCCGAAAAGGGGAGTACAAACCGAAAGCTTAGATCACACACACTTGCTGTTACACTTTAATGATGAAATACAGAGCATATCCATATTATCTTTGGCTTACATTTCATAGACCCTACACTCGATTATAATGAAGATTTTTCTCCCAAGTGTGTCAAGAGATGATTTTAAATGAGAAGTTCATCCCCTGCATGGCTCCTATGATTGAAAATGACAAAGTTAAGATCAGCATACATACGTGAAAGATATGAAATAAAAACATCTGCATTGTCCATGTTGCTGGGGCTTTGAAGAGTAATGTTTTGATAGGACCTGTTCTACTTCACAAGTTATACTGGGAACTGAGGTCAAGTGATATTTAATAAAAACAGATACACAGCATGCTTGATATATGGCTGTACTAACAATAACCCCACACAAACTGCGCATCGCCATCAATCTGCCACCAGCCTGCCAGAGCATCGCAGGGTTTGCATGATTTTATAAAGAAGGCTGAAGTAATATAAGGCAGCACAGTGTAGTTTCCATTAGCTAGTGAATTTTACGGCGAGACTCAAAGAAATATAATTAAGATTAACTGGAGAAGACATCCAGCTACAGCTGGTGAGAAAAAAAATGGCTTTCCGTGCCTCCAGAGAAGCTAATTTGTCTTCTGAGACTGTTTACTAAAAATAAGACTACTCTCTTGATTTCTGTGAAAAACAAACTCCTTCCCATAGAGGCTGCACCTCACTCTCAGGGGCAGGCTGTGCTGCAGCCTTGATGGTTTGATCCCCAGCCCTTCCGTGTGTTGAAGTATCTCTGGGCGAGATAGTGAACCCAAATTTGTTTCCAGTGGCAGGTGAACACCTTGCATGGCAGCCCGTCTGCCACTGGTGAGTAAATGAGAAACACACAAATTGTAATCCACGTACCTTTGCCTGGGTTTAAGAATAAACTGGATTTTTATTTTGTTGGTTCAGTTTCAGATTTCTGTCAGGATATTATTGGCTCATGCTTCATGCTAAATATACTGTGCTGTCAGTCTTTGTTCAGATCATCATTACTCTCTAAGTTCAGGTTTTTCTTTAACATTGAACTTACATCAGAATTGTGTGGCTGAGGTTTTTAAGGGTCACAAATATAAAAGCTATATTTTTATTTCAAGTGACATCGTTTAGGGCAGATTATTCGATTTTTAAAAGACCAATGACTCTTGAGTCACAAACATTTCTTTACTTATACGCAGAAGTTGGTGTCTTGTAAATCGTCATAGAAGTTACAAGACTTCACTTCATACACACTTACATGCCACTTCATTTCACGTGCCAGTTCACCAGCTTGTTAAGACAAATATTCAATCTGCCAATCACACAGCCACAAGCCCCAACATTTAGGCATGTAGACTTGTCCAGGATGACTTGCTGAAGTTCAAACCAAACATCAGAACGAGGAAGAAAGATGATTTAAATGACTTTGAACGTGGCATGGTTGTTATTCCCAGACAGACTGGTCTGAGTATTTTAGAAACTGATAATGTGCTGGGATTTTTTTCACACTATCGTTGCTAGATTTTATAGAGTATATAGAGTGGGGTCTGAAACTATCCAGTGAAGCTGCAGTTCTTTGAGTTAAAATACCTCAATGATGGCAGAGGTCAGAGGACAAAGGCCAGTCTGCTTTCATCTGATAAAAAGGTAAGAGTAACTCAAACAGCCACTCGTTAGAACAAAGGTATGCAGAAGAGCATCTCTCTGAACCAGATGGGCAGCAGACACAGCAGCAGAATACCAAACTATAGACAATAGAAGACTGGAAAAACCTTGCCTGGTTTAGAAAGTCTCAACATCTGCTGTGATATTCAGATTATAGGGTCAGAATTTGGCAAGCAATATGACAGTATGGATCCATCCTGCCTTGTATCAATAGTTCAGGATTGTGTTGATAGTGATGTAATGTGTGTGTGTTCATTAGTGATGAAGTGGCAGTTGATTGTTTGTGGAGCATTCTGGAAAAACCAAAATATTTCTACTGTTTTCTAATGGTAAACACATAAAAAGTGTCTTTGCACACTTCCTGAAAGCAGGACAGAATAAGTTAAATAAAGTAAGGAAAGTACTGAAGTGGGAATTTTGTGCACAATTTTAAAATGGTTTGGACAATTTTGTCTGAATCAGCTTGCTGACAATAGGGATCTACTTTGTGTTATTTCAGAGATGTTCGCCGTTGGATGTCACTGCACCCTGTGCCTTTTATTGTGTTCTACTTTGAATCAGAGGAATCGCTACTTTAAAGACCAAGCCACGCCGAATATTATCCCCTCTGTGTTGTGACACTTTCTGCCACCACCTGTAGTAATAATGATTTGATATTTCATTGATCCCTGCGGGGAAATTTTCCATCCACTCGCAGTTGATGTAAAAGGTCAGAGCACAGAGGCCACTGTGAGCCTGAAGCTTCCGGGGATTTGGTGACACGCTCACAGGCTTTTCCGCAGAGCAGATGCATGAAAGAAGAAAAGTATCACTACTCACAACATCACAACCTGGACTGATGGTATCATGCATCCAGGTTGTGAACCCACTTATTAATGTTTGACACTATATCACTGGAATATGGCTTAATTTGCACACCAAAACCAAATAAATAAATAAATCCTGGTCTTTCACTACAGCTATAAAACTGCAGCAGGTGCATAGAAAGAGAATAATAGCAGCCCTTTTAAGCACTTCATTTCTAACAGATTAGCAGAAAGAGCACAAACGCAAACAGGTGGCAAGTGTGAGCAGCAAACCCATCTTTCCAGTGAACAATAAACCTTTTATGCCACAGAAATGTCAGGACTTCAAAGGCTGATACTGTCCTGTCAACACTCTTTCACATTCCACATATCCAATTTAACAATCAAATGAGCTGCATGAAAAAAAAAAAAATCTTCAGCTATTTTTAGCAATGCTGAACTCCTTTGCATTATTCCCTTTCTTTTGCACTTTGTCCTTGATGTTTATATTGTGATTTACGGTTTCTTTATAGACAGAGTAACGAATGCAAAATGTGATACATATTGTGACCATTCACCTTTAGTAACACGGGTCTGTCTGTAGGTCACTCGCACCTCACCTGTCCAGATTTGACCCTGCAGCAGCGTCACAGAATCTGACGCAGACCTGCTGTGACACCTTTACGGACACACGGAGACAGGCAGGTCAGACAAACCGTCTGACTGATATAAAGACGGACCTGGCTGGACAGTCCACCGGACCGCTTCTCACACAGAGGTCTGTATTGACCGTAGCGCATTCCTACGGATCGCCTTCATCCACGCAGCACACGGCTGTGCGCGCCAACATCCAGCAGCAGCACGAGACGCAGGTTTCAACCTGTTAGCACAGACCAGGCATGTAGTGTCTCCTTACCTTTTACTCTCGTCTCCTTTGACATAGTGTCCTCTCCCTTGTGATTCTGTCAGTCTGCGGCCACTCAGCAATGCTGTCACGTTATTCTCCGTATATACACCGTTTCGTCGGATAGTTAATTGAACATCGGCTCTTCCTCTGTCCCCTCTCTCCTGGCTGCTGCACCTTGACGCTTGCCAGGCTGGATCAGGGTGAAGTGGGGCACGGGGAGGTCTACAGCTGCCTCATCGGTCTCCTCTCAGCGATGAGATGAGAAAATTAAACAAAAAAGCCAAAAACAGGAGAAATCTGCAGCTGTGTTCTCATTCACCTGAGTCAAGTCCCTCGGAGCATCGACCCGCCCCTCCGCAGACATACTTTGGCTATGTGGTGTATCTGTGCAGACTTGGCTCACATGTCATGCCCACCCAGCTCCCGTTCCTCTCTCCTCTCCGCCGCTAACAGCAGCCAGAGTTGTGCCAAAGCTCCGGTCTGCAGCTTGACTGCCTCCAGCGGTGCGCGCACGTCCGCGGCTGCTGAAGGGCGTCCGTCTTCCTCTTCCTGTGTCCGTTTTCTGTCTGTGCAAAACACTCAAGGAGGACCCTAAATGGAGACCTAAAAAACAGCTGGTCCATTGCTTTTCTCATGCCTGGAGCCGTAATGAAAAAGCAGTTTACCAGCTATATTGTCACTGGGACGACACATTTAATTAGCCAAGGCAGTTTAAATCAGTTTTATTTAATCTATCATGCCAGAAGCCTTTGCAGAAATTACACATACTCTGTAAGAAAGGTTGCTGCATTTGTGTGCTGGGGTCCCAAAAGTCCGGTTTAAAAAAGAACAAGGCACAGCTTTAATGAAAGAGTAGAAAAAAATACACAGAATATTAAATGTAAAGTAGATTAAAGTATTTCTGCAGTGTCATACAATCTGGTTTTGCTGTATAGTTTGGCTGTAAGCAAAAATAAATAAATAAAAATCGAAATTTTGATATGGAAAACATGTGGCATAAAGAAGAAGAGCATGGGGGCGCAGTGAAACAGGATGGAGGGGGGAGAGCCAGCACCCCTTTAAACCATCCATCACAAAGCAGCAGATGCCAGATTGGTCGGTCAGCTTGGGCAGTCACTCAGGTAGAGAAGCAAATCTTTTGGGCTTTGAGAAGTGCTTCAAAATGCAACCAACCATCAAAACAAAGCACATGGGTGAAGCACATGAACCACGTTTCTCTCAGCAGCTTTAAATCCTTTAAATCCAGTTGTGAGATCTGGTTTAATCTCACAGATGCTTCACCTAATGGATTCCTCTAATTCATTTCTACGCTTATTTCAACCTCCAGTCCTGCAATACTTGACCCGAATAGCTGCAGAATAGCTTCCCTCACGTTTCTTTATGGTGCACATTAAGCAGCAGTGTGTCAAATGGTCACAGTAACACCTGCTGTTTTCAACACTCGCATCCACATATGTAACCACACATGAGCTTACACAGTCCCTTAAGGATGGTCTGGTTGTGGCATCAATGGCCAGTCACGTCCACACAAATGAATATTGATGGGGGAAATAGTGATGGCCGAAACATCACCCTGGAATAAGACAGCCAGACATTCTAAGTTACCAGACTCTACTAGGAATACACACAGCCAATTTGTATTTATCATGGAAGCCAATACCAATACACTTCTGGTGTAGAACAGTGAGTTGCAATCCCTACTAAGGAAAACTAATAGGGAAAAGCCTTAAGGCCAGGAAGACAGGAAGACAGATTGCTCTGATTACACCAAATGGCAGCACTGCCTGGATCCAAGAGGAAAAGAAAGGCTAATTGAATTATGTGAATTTCTTTTGTAAGAAGAATTCTCTTCATGCCATTGGAGACACAACTCAAAGCAGCACTTTGCTTCTCAACAGTGGCTTTTGATGTTATTTGATGTCAATATTCAGTAAGAAATATTTTACTGAACCATACAATTCTAAAAAAAAAAAAAAAAACAACAGATCTCTGAGGCAATTCAGGGCCAGTCTAGGCACTGAGAATTCATTGTAAACATGACTAAAGTCTTACCTAGTAAAGGCAGAAAGAAACTCAATCACACTAAATGTTTTTGTTGGTATAAACACTGCAGGGGTTTTGAAAAATGGATGCAGCATTAAGCTTTCAGGGAGCCGTTAAAAGACTCACAAACTACAGTGCAGGCAGTCAGCAAACTGAATTTAGCACCCAAGGTGCAGATTTGTTGTTCTTTTCTGTCTTTAAAAAATAATCCAGCAACCTTATGGAAGGAAAGGCACCGTGCTGTATGTCACAGCACTCTCACGCAAGGTGAAGTTGTCAGCTGGCTGTTTTTACTCTAAGGTGCTGTTTGATGATGTGGCTTGCTGTTTCACACACATGCAGATATACTTACTATTCTACTGTTTAACCCTACAATTCACTGTTGCTGTGACCCTTTTGTCCTCTTTATCATATTAGCAGCTTTAGAGAAGTACTGTGATCCAATAGGAATGAATTGGAGGTTTAGAAGAGAACTGAACTGTTAACCAGCAAGTCTCTTGTTGTTAAAATCTATATTTTAAAGGAGACATGGCCTACAGGGCACACCACTATAAAGTTATGAAAATAATAAATTAAGACATAATTAAAACATACAAAGAAAAAAAGAAAATGACTTAAAATAGGAAAGGAACAAAATACAATTCAAGCTTAGGAATAGTATTTTTATTCCTTGGTTACAAAGGTGTTTTTTAAAAAAAATAAATAAATAAATAAGAGACTTATATTCTTCCATGCAATGTGGATGGACAGGTTGACTGATGAGGATGCAGTAGTGTCCATGGTTCACAGATGACAATGTGATCTGTAGGAAGTCAGTGAAAGAAATCCTGGAGAAGTGGAGGTATGCACTGGAGAAAAAAAGGAATGGCAGTCAATATAAGCAAAGTAACTGTAATGTAGAAATTCAACACTTTTAATCAGCTTCCGATATCATGTCTGCTTCATTTGCTGTGAAATCTCAAGGAAACAAGCTTTACCTGCTTTCCAATTAATCATCCAATTCATATTTTCTTCTTCTGGAGTTCAGGTATAACAGTAAAAACACTCAACAGTTTCATTGTTCATTATTCATATAAAACACAACTATTATAGGTATTGTGAATTGATTTTTAATGTAGTGAACATATTTATAATTGTAACCTGAGTAAATTACGCTGGGGTGCAAACTGACTTACGTTTACTTCCTGTAAGTACATTTAAGGCTACCTTATTATTTAACCTTTGCAAATGATATTAAATTCTTATTAAATGTAGTTGTTGCTATGGTGTTATTACACTTTAACCACCTACAGTAACATGCTGCTAACATATTCATGCATCAACCATGAAAATTGAAAACACCAGTTTCTGTAAAATCATGAGCATTGAATGCTTTCACTTTTAATTTGTTCTACAGGCTACGTTTTGTTTATCCGTACTTTCTCCTGAATATATTTTGTACATTTGAAAGCAGGGCTTTAACACTTTTACGCTGTGGTATTGCAACTTCAAGTGGAGAGCATTACTACTTCTCCCACTCTTTGATCAACCATGATATCAAAGAAAGGTCATGCTGCTCCTCCTGCTGAAGTGAGCTATTCTGTATGTCGGCCTATACTCAACTGTATCTTACATTAATAAAAAATAAATGAAGAATATATAGTTTTTCTAAATAACTCCAACATGTTCACTCTGCCTTGTACGCACGTGTATTGAGCTTGACAGATAATCATTTCTATCTCATGATCCATCATTGGGAGTATAGTTGGCTCTCTGCAAGGACTCGATTCATATAATAACTACATAACAAACAATTCAATCTGAGAGGTATTATTAATCCCAACAATGCAAAGCCATGACAGATGCTTCCCTTCAGTCATGTATTTAATGAGATCTCAGATGGCCAATTGCGTCTCAAAATGGTCTGAAAAAAAAGGGGAAAATATGAGAATGCAAACGATGGTGGTGTCTGCGCGACAGACTACTCAGTGATGGCCAGCATCTCAGCAGAAATCATCCCTCAGATACTTCGTCTTCGACAGAATATCCCCCGAGAGGAGCAAACATGACTAACAAGCAAGGATCCATCTGTCGTAAACACTGAGCAAAACAGACCCAACTGCCACAAAGCAACTTTAACACACCTGCATGCCAAAGTGCCCCTGCGAACGTGAATATATTGCAGTCAGTGTTCTGATAATGAGTCAGCGCTGACCGATGGCAAGGTCGAATCTCTGTGATCATTTGAAATTATAATGATGAGCAAAACTGTTCTAATTCTGGTCTTTCCACAGTAATATGTTTGTGCATGGTGGTTACTGCATTAACGCTGAAAAATCAAAGACATCCAAGTCAACCACAGTAAAGCCTGAAAGATCAAAACAGTTTGGTCTTACTGGAAGATTTGCTAAGCTGCTCCCTGATGTTAAGCAGTGCTGACAAAGCAAATATACACTGATTTGTCTTTTAAACGTCTCCTGAACTATAAAAGCTAAAAATAATCATAAATCAACTCATTATTTTATGGTCTTTGATGTTTCCCAGTCGCATGTCAGAGCTACCTGCCTTCCTTATACCTATGTAAAGACAGCAACACCTCCCTCACATTGAACGTACCAGTTTGTATTTATCAGAGATCGCAAAGGGGAAATGTGCACTGTGCATGAGCCTGTTAAAGCTTGCATGCATTCTGACACCCTCGTACAAAGAAACACGCACACACAAAAACACACAACACAGCCTGAGAGGAAATACGGGGCAGCTGATGCTGTGTGAGCTAATTCATTCAGTCACTGTATGTCCCCAATCAAAGGCTGGTCCCCACAGGCCAGTGCAGCATCTGCATGTGCCCCCATTGCTCTATCTGCCTGGCTTTCATGTTGCTCTCAAGGGACTCAGACATTTTCTCAGCCTGTCAAGTTTGTCCTGTTTAATTTGTGCTACACATTTTACCACAATTAAGAAAGAAAAGCACAGAAAAGAGAATTATTAAAATAGTTCTCAACCAAGTTCAAAACCCTGAAAAGGAAAAAAAAATCCCTAACCATACCCTTATCACTTTCCTTTCATGTGGTCCAACCCTCGAGTGGACAGAGATTACAGGGATAACACATTAAATTTAGAGGGAAGTATTTTTTCTGTGCTGAGACACTTTATTTAGACATTAAAATGAATGAGAAATCAATTTACAAGACCTCAAGCGCACCATGTCCTTGGCTTACTACATCAGTTTGGTGGAAACCGTATGCAATTAATTTATTACCATATGCCAATGTGAAAATAATAAGTGTGAGTAATCCTCAGGGAGATTTAGACCAAGTGCAAGGGGACGGCTGTAATCTTATAATCCTCTGTAATGTTCTAATGGTCTCTCTAAGCTTATCTACACTAAACTAACTTTCCCAGAGGTACGCAAACACAGATACAGATGGACCAAAAGAAGTAATGTGACTAATGCTCCCTGTGTAACTCAACAATCTCTTCTGCCGAGCTTTACAATAAAATGTGTGATCCCAGTAAAATAAAATCCTATTGTGTCATTGCAGAAGTTATCTATGAACGTGTTTTCAGACCTTTGTCTAAGATCAAATAAATAAAAACTTTCAAAAATAAAATATCTGATTGTACAACATACAAAACTCTATATAAAAATAATAAATAATAGTAGTCCAGGGTTTGACAATGTAAAAATTTCCATCCACAGCAAACATAATATCAAAGGTTTTAAAGATAATGCTGCATCCATAATGCTGCAGCATCCTATTGTCCGGCCAAAGATGCGGCTGAAGCGGGTGGCGACCGGATCGGCTGCAGGAACTCAGAGGTGAAGATGGCCTCAGCATACTCCTCCACGACATCCTGAAACTCTGCTGCCACATCAGCCAGAGCCTCTGACAGCAACTCGTCAGCCAAGCTGTGAGAGGATAACAGGTGCAGATGTTAGAAAATATGGTTATTTTCCTTAAATCATATTTAACCTGTATAAAAAAAAAGTCTTCTAAAATTTGAAAACGTATACGCTTCAATTTGGTAGAATTCATTTGTGGCATCAAAACAAATCACATATGACAATGGTACTTATGTTGCTACTGCTCCTGCTATTTTTGGTCTTCTCACAAGATTTTAGGCTAGACATTGTGAAAGACATGCAAAATAAAAAGGTCAGTGGGCCTGAAAACAATGGAAAATGCAAATCACTTGAAACATGTCCTTTGAAATTATAACCACTGTGCACAAAGTAAATGTAAATCATCAGTCTTGCGTCATTATCTTCAAAAATGCAGAAGGTCAAATTAAAGCTGGTTTCTCTGCACAAATGCGGTATCTGTTTTTTAAGAGGTGCACATGCAAAACTTAGTTTAAAAACATAAAATAGAGCAAAATAACTTTGAAGCCTCATGAACTGTGTGCAGCACCAAGCTAAATTTCAGTGTTTGATCATTATCTGGGTCAGCACACACACACACACACACACACACACACACTCAGGCAGAGACTGAGGCAGGGACATAGAGGATGAGGGAAAATGGGAAACACTCTCACATATCCACTGAAACGTCAGTGCAACAAAACTATCAGAGTAATTGTGTGTTTTTGAACTCCCTGTTCCTTTAAAGGGGCATGACAAGAACACTTTGCTCACAGCACCATATAGCGAGAGAAATCCAGAGAAGAGTGTGCCGCTGTGGTTTGGGAACAGGCATTATAAAATATCATTAACATCAATATACAAGGAACCATGCTTGCCCTTCTGAATTACTCCAAGTTATCTTTATATTTAACACACCAGTAACTGCACAGCGTACCGTTTATGCTAATGTATGAAAATCAGAATAAAAAAGCAGATTCATACAAAGTGAACTAGGATCCTAGAACCCTACTACTGTTTTATTTACATGCATAAAGAAATTCAAATAGCTGTTTTGGCAGTGCTGACGTCTTTCTATCTTGCAATCAGTCTGTTAGCAGACAGAATGAATGAGATCCTCCAGGTGGTAATGCTCCACAGCAGCACAGGGCTGCTCATTACCATCTCATCACACAGAACGCTTTCTGCACTGTGTCAGAGCAGCAGGGGTCATACTAGTCTATACGTATGCCTTCTCCGTCTCCAAAAACACTGAGATAATTGGATGGTTTCTCACGCAATATCTTGTTGTTGTTTTTTCCAAGTACAGATTCATGTCTTAAAAATTTTGGCTTTTTGATGTGAATCTGATAATGTCAGCCAGATCCCATGGGTGGGACTGGACAGTTTTTCAGATCTAAACTTAAGAAAGACAGTTTATCAAGCTGTTTGGTATCCCACGCAAGTCTGTGACGCAGAGGAAAGAGGATTTCAGAAGTTTAGAACTCATATATTAAACGCATAAGTTCAATATGTTCACAATGATGGCACGAAGCCAGCGTTGCACCAGCAGCGGCCTGTCAAGTATGTAAGTTTGTGAGTGGGAGAGAATGCAAACCATAAACTCTGCATGATCCTCTCTGAGTGAGCGCCTCCTGCTGTGCACAGTGTCCTTCAATCGTGTCCAGGGACAAAATAAATAACAGAAAGGACAGATCTGCTTCAGCGTGGTTCTAGTTACAAACACTAAGCATGTCATATGATTAATGTGTAGCACAACTTAAAAAAACCTTATATTTCACTCTGAAACTGCTGCAGAGTGGAAGAGACTCATTCATAGCAAATAGTTATATTAGGTGGAAAATGTCTTGTTGTTTGAGGGCGTTCTAGATGAAACTGAACACTGAAAAAGGTCCTGCTGAGAGCTAATGCCCCTTAATAAAGATACACATGAACACTTTATGTGCATTTAGAAGGATAACTTATTCCGAGAGAGGAAGCTGTAACTTCACAACCAGTGTTTATGTCTGTCATCATCTGACACTGGTACAGGACAGAAATCAACCAACATCCATAATGCAATCTTTGTTTTTGCCTGTGTTGTGGCCAAGGAAGGGAATTTCGTAATTCGTGTTAAAGGAAGCAGAAACACAGTAAAGCACGCACAACAGGATCTCCTGCTCTCCATTGGTCTTATAGCAAATGAATCAGCCATCGCTGCGTTCACAATTTCATTCACTGCTTGTGTTCGAAATGACTGTAAAGAGGTCAGAATGTTAGGCCATGGCAAAGAAAAATCTAACTGGGCAGCACTGCTACTTTGTCTCTCATGTTGGACCGAGCACAGACTGACTTATTCTCACATCCTATGGTACAAAGTGACATAGCAGAAGGGCCAGCAATAGCAGATTAGCATGCTAACGCAGAAGGAGATGAGTGCAACACAAGACATAATGTCCAGCTATCTATTTTCTTAACAGCATGTCCAATTCAGGGTCGCGGGAGGGCTGGAGGCTATCCCGGCTGTCACAGTACAAATGCTGGGGTACACGCTAGACAGTTTGCTAGTCTACTGCAGGGCTAACACAGAGAGAAACACAAACATAGCTGTAGATGTGAGCATGCTGTATTTCACAACCAATTAATCAATCACTAATTAACCTAACATGCATGTCTTTGGGCAGCAAATGGAGTATCTAGAGAGAACCCAAGCAGGCACAGGGAATACCCTCACAGAAAGGACCCAGATGGTCAGTGAATTTGAACTCTGGACTCTCTTGCTGTGAAAAAACAAGGCTAACCACTGCACTGTGCCGTTCAATATACAAAGCAAAGGTAGCACTAGTGGAGATCTATGCACACATGTAATGTCACAGGTGTTAAATGTAAATGTTTCAAGCTGTTTTTATCCTATACTGTCATCTTACATATTTACCTTTAAGCTTAAGCTAAACACAAAACAAGAAGGCTCGAGCGGTTGAGGGAGCTTATAAAAATCTTTATCTATAGCACTGTATTGAGATCCCTCCCCAGACCACACAAGCCCCACGCACACCTTGACCCATGTGAGCATAATGACTCATGTGATGTTAGGGTGGAGCAGCGAATTGACACCTTGGCTCACGTGACTCTAATCACTCACATAATGACAAGGTGGGTCAGTGACTCTCACCTTCAGTGGGACAACCCCACTAAGAGGTAAATTCCTGAGACTCCCTATCAGCTTTTATAACTGAAAAAGCCTCTCGGATGAAAGGTGAAACGTCTTTAAAAATCGAAAAATACAACTGCAGTTGTCTTAAACTCAAGCACTTTAGACTATCCCGATGACTGAGACAGATCATAACTGCAATGCATACTTCAAACACTGGTGGCAATCAGCCAGTGCAAACAAAATTCCCTGATCATGTTTATGCACATGTCTCATTAGCTTAAGTCATTATTAAAACAATCAGTTTTCTACCCGTCTGCAACGGCCCAGGGGTCGAAGCTGCCCACAGCCTCATGAGCCACAGCGCGCAGGTAAGCCTCATAGTCTTCCCGGTACTGCCGAATGCCTCTCAGCATGCTGCCTGGCACTGAGATAACAGGCGCCTTGCTTCCCTCCAGAGGGCCAGGGAACATGGTGTTGTTTGCAGGATGCTGCTCATCTTGGGATGCCTCCTCTGTCAGGCTGTTCTCACACAGGAAGCTGCGAATGTGGAAAAACAAGACGATGCTCAGAAGGTGAGACCAAGAAACATATTTTTTCAATATCTCAAAATTGTATTTTCAGTTCAATTCAGTTTTATATCATTTTAAAGGCACTTTAGGGCAGGTAAAAACCTCATAATATTATAGAAAGAGTGAGAATCCCATTGAGAAAGCAACACGATGAGTAGATGACCTCTAAGAGATGTTTATGTGGAGAAAAGGTAACTCTGCGGTAGAACACAAACTCTCGCCGTGCCTGACGTGAGGGTGTAGATGATGAATTTAGGAGAGGTGTCAGAGTGCAAGCAGCTCTCTTGCTTGCCCCTTGCTCAGAATGAGCAGGGGCTCAGCTGGGCATCGCCGTGGTCTGGCTTTATAATCCTCTCTGTTTTGACAAATCAGCCTGGCTCTTGCAATGGCGCTCACTGTGCTATATTTAGTGTTGCAGCAGCTCTAAAGCAAAGTGCCTCTCTATTGTGCTCCCTGGGCCTCAGCTAAACTTGTTTCAGTGTTGACTATTGGGGCTGCAACCCATGGGGTGGCCATAAATATCAAAGTGCCAGCACAGCGAACCATGCTTCCAGTCTGAAATGGGTCGATTTACTGTTTGACGGGAAAAACAACAATTCTGTACCCTGCAAACTCGCTTATTTTTAAAGTCGCAATGGCTCCCACGCTTCTGAAAAGAAAATAGACCAGCCTGTGTTTTCTGTGAATGAAAACCATTCAGATACTTTGGCAAAAAAGACCATCTGCAAAGCAAGATTAGTCTTGCATAACAATCTGTGAAAAGGTGATATGAGTGCTGAGAAAAAGATTTGCAAATTAAATATGACAAATTCTTAGTAATAGTTTGTTACTCTATTGTGCCCTACGAAATTCACTCGAAACTGAATGAGACATCTATAATGAACCTTCATTTCAAAATCTGTGCTTTCACAACTCTGTGTACATTTCTGTTTGGCTAGTGCATACAAGTACCAAAATGCTGAAACACTAACAAAACATCCTCTATCCATCACGCTGTAGCACCTGCAACTTGGCCTGCACACGGGATTTACACAAACCCAAACAAGCAAGCAGCATTAGCCATTAGCGCGATCACCTCAGGTTTGTCTTCTCATTTCTCAACAAAAACTAAAGCCACGCTGAGCCTGGCAAAGATGGGACCTGGCACAGGACGGTGCCATATGTGATATATCAAAAGGGATCCAAGCTGGGCTGAAGCTGAGTCAGATAAAACCACAAGTGGCTGAGAGATAGTAAGGGGGTGATTCAAGCGAGGCTCAATGAAGCCTCAGTGACAGCGCGGAAGATCAGTGTGGAAAGAAACAGGTGGAGGATACTGGGGGGAAAAAAACAACAACAAAAAACAGAAATCCTCAATATTCCAAAAAGAAAATCCTCTTTTATAATATTGCACTGGACTGATTTAAATGTGGGTGCAGAACTTAGAAGACATCACAACTATAAATCTACCAGGTTACAAAGTGACGAAATACAGGAGGGGACAACTGTAGCCACAGAGGGAAAAGGTGGGAAAGAGCAGTGTGAAATAAATAAATAAAATAAATGCACGGTTTTTAATTTTTCCGAGTGAGCTTCTTATCTTTTTATTGATTTGCTTGACCAGCTGATGGAGCTGTAGGGGGGATGGGGGAGACTGAGGTTTGGGCTCCTCACCATGGATACATAAATCTTATCTGCTGCTCTGCTGATGTGTTAAAAGACTGTCTCCGTGGTTGTTTGACAGCGCTCACACAGGCACCTGAACAAAGACACCCAAGGTAAGAAGCACATGCTGTTTTGGAAAGAGTATTTAGCGCGACAAAGGCAGCGTTACGCCTGGTGAGAGTCAATGGAAGTGTTAAAACCCTCTGGGCTCTCCTGTCATTACTAAAAAGTAACCCCGACTATAGTCAGCAGAGATTAAAAGAAAAGAACAGAGTAGCAGCACTCACTAAATATAAAACTATTTTATTCTTTCAGTTAGTATTCTTTTGAAAACTCCCGATCAATCCTCACCTTCCTTGGCTCAGTGCTTACAGAAAACCAGCTTAATACAAAAATCAGGAAACCGATAACCAATACCATGTGACAATGTCCCTCTTAGCTATCAAACAATAGCCCCAAAGCACCTCCAGTGATAGTCACACTGAGAAAATTATGCAGCTTTATTTCCATGGCATGTTGTTTTTCCCCCATGGTGTGTATAAATATGTGTGTGAGGCACAAAATGACGAGCATGTCGCCTGATTTGTCTCTCAGGACTGAAAAATTTGGGCTGTAAACAACAACTCAGGGCTGAGACAACACATGATGAGCTCTTTGCTCATTTTCCCGTTCCCAAATTAAACCTCACCATTCTGCTACACTGAACACCGGGACAGTCAACACTGACAGAGGATTAACACAATCCCACATCAGCACGAAAAACAAACCATATTTTTAACCACAGGTTTTGATCCGAGAGCTGCGGAAGCAACAGGAAAGTGCTGCAGTTGTGAAAAGCTGCTTATCAAAATAACTTTCCTAAATGTCTGGAAAATGATGCTTCTTAGAGAGCAACCACTGGGATGACCTGCTGCTCTCTGGCATCAATTTTAGAATTACCCTTATTTCTCAAGACCTGATCACTTTGGTGAGAGAGGTGAACTATTATACAAAGGGCTGCTGCGCACACAATCTGACATAACCTAAAGTTATAAAGCAACAACAGTTAAATTTAGCGTATAGACTGCAACAACATAAGGCGAGGCTGTTTTTAACTTATAAATAGAATAGAATTAGAATAGAATTCAACTTTATTGTCATTGCACATGTCACAGGTACAGGGCAACGAAATAAAGCATCCTTGGTGGTTTGCTTCCGCATTAGCTTTTCATCCCTTCATCTGTGCTGGTATGTGTTGTACTATGTGGCACCTGGGCCTCTTTATCCTTCAGCACAAGTAGCCAAAGCATCTCCCTTACAGTTCAGTTCATTTTACGAAGCAACTCTGTGTCCCCCAAAGACAGCTCTGTAAAACAATGTGCCTAATAAACACAATTTCTCTCCCCATCTCACACCAAACGACTCCCTACTTCCAACTTTATTACTTCTAAGGGGGACAAAGCACTGTGAAAAAAGAGACGCTGTAGGTGGACAACAAGTTCCTTCTTGCACTTTAGAAAGAAAACAAACAAACAATCTGTCAGAGTGTCTTGCAGGGAGGTTTATTCTTTCGCAAGTTAGATAGTGCAGTAGTCATGGAGTAAGTGCTGAACAGGCTGGGTCATGCTTCATTTAGAGAATAGAGAATGGGGACAATATATAGAATCCTTTTTTCATATGCAAATGAGTACAATTACTGCATTACAAGCAACCTCAGAGCCTAAAAATACTACGCATGCAAGAGCCAATGGCACGACCACCATCAGTCTCGTCTTACTGCCATTATTGGACTAGGTAAGTTGACGAGCATCTTATGGTTAAAAAAAAAAAAAAAAAAGGATTCTGTGATGGCATGTGTGACTCAGCAGACAGCGAAGCTACCCGCCCTCTGTGCTGCTGAATTTCTCTGTCAACCTCACTGATTTCACTAAGAGACTTAATCGATCTGTGTACCAACAGAAACCAGCTGCATTTTTCTCTAAGCATGACCAAGAAATTTCAAATGCTTTCAAACAAAAAAACAAGTAAATACAGATAAAACATGCCTCGCAAAAAGCTAAAATACGGAGCCGATTAATTATTCACTGATATCTATGTGAATTTAAATTTAATTCAATTATCACCAGCTGTTTTGTTATGGTACAATCGTCCCTTTTTGAATACACAGCACAGCCGAATTACTATTTATCTTGTGATAATAACTCAAGGGGCTCAATACACACAATCACCTTGTGTGTTCTTTTATTCATAAGCATTCTAGTCAACTTGTTTACTAAGATTAGTACTTGCTTTCAAATCAAAGTGTTTTTCTATTGATCCATGTCAAAAAAAATCAAAAACAAAAAAAACAAACACCAATCACATCCACTGTGATTTAATGTGTCAACCAAAACAAAACACACAAAGGTCCAGTGGGCTGCCAGCACTTTTTAGAGGAGCTGTAATTCAGACTGAGGATGAAAGTGCTGCAGACGGGTCTGTTCTGAGCTACAGTGATTCAAGGTGTTTCAGAACAAATGAGCTAGCAGTTATCAAATGACTGTCCCCGTTAAGAAGCTGGAAGGCTTGATGCCTCTAAAATGAACAGCTAATTAAAAAAAAGACACCTCTTAAAAAAGCACCTGTGTTATGTTTGCCAGAGAACTGAGTTATTGCTTGATAGATGCATTAAGAACAGTTAAGCAAAGTGCAAAGCAAAGTGGCTCTTAAGGCAAAGTTTCCATCAAGTGAAGTGAACCCGAGGCAGCTGAAGACTGACAGACTTTAATTTGCTAATGTTTGCAGCTTGAATTTGTTAAAAGTATCCTGCTGGCTTGTCTGTGTCAACAACTTCTAGTCCCTTCCAGTCTCTTTTCTCTTTCCTTCCAAGTTCCTCGTTAATTTAAGCAGTATAGCAGCTGCAGCTAAAGCCCTGGGCAGTGGAGGGTCTCCCTGTGGAGTCTGCTGCCAGAGTCAGGAATAGAGTCTGCCCTGGGTGCAGTAGCCACCAAGTGAGTTTTGCAGGATGAGTAAGGACTCCCAGTGGAACAGTGATTACAGGGCACACACGTCATGTGGAAAAAGACTAAATGTGTATAGCTGGGAAAAAAAGAACATTAACCACTTCCTTGTCATTGAGTCTAGAGGTGCAATTAAACCAGCACTGAATTACTTCCTGTGGAAGATGCCGTTTGTTTCTCTTCATTACAGCATCAGCAACTAAAGCAAGTCATTAAAGGTAATTTGATATGTAATTTGTCTCATAAGATTTCATTAAAAGTCACCTGATACTTTCCAAGTAATTAAAATCCACCATTTGCATTTGTTAAAAAAAAGGGAGTATATCATAATTTTGTGCAATCAGGAGCATTGAGCCGAGCTATGATGACCGATAATTGAAGCTAAGACCTATAATTTCAGCTCAAATGATTGGAAAGGGAGTTAAATAGGTCAAACCTTAATACTGGGCTCCAGTTAATATTCTGAGAACACTCCAAAATTTCCCTACTGACTTTTCAAGATGAATTAAACAGCAATGAATGGAAGCCGTCAGCTAAAGATGACACATAGAAATGACTTAGGTGCAGTAAAGGGGAAAAGACAGAGAAACCCACCCAGTCTCGACAGGTTTTTCAAGGACAATATCCGCTGCAGAGGTCTGCTTCAGCACTGGATTTGTGAGCCTAATTGGCTGAGGAGAGGCTGGCCTGGAGCTGGGGGCATGGGACTGGGATCCTGAGAAGAAGAGAGAGAAAGCAAAAGAAGGGGGAAATGTTAAGAGGGATGGGTGGAGCAAGGAGCAGACAGATAGAAACACAAAAGGACAACAGCATACAGCGTGAATGACAAGTATTCATCTGGCCTTTTCAGTTGTAGCACTGTCTCCACCTACAGGAAAGGTCTGGGAAATAACTTTCTAGGCTTTGCACTTGCAGATAACATTTTTGTTTAAGTGCAGAAATTGTCTGTTTTTGGCTTCTTCTTTTTTTACCTGCTGGTCCTGGTAGTTTCAAGTAAAGAGGGTCTGAATAGGTGATAGAAGCAAACCGCCTCCTCACTTCCTCCTGATCCCGCTGTCAGAGACACACAGAGAACCAGATTCTATAAACACAGCATCCTACTGACAAAGAGCCTTGTCAAACAAATTGAACAGTGTAATCAAGTCTGGAAAATGCATCAGTATGCAGACGCAGACCACAGCTGTCATAACAGCTCATTATAAACACTAAACCAGTAACCAGTGACCTTTCAAGTTCCATAGTGACCTTTCACTGGTGGGTCCCTCTCACCTGTATCTCCTCCATACGAAGCAGCATACTCTCCAGGGTTGGGGCCTGCAGCCTGTCCTGGCCCATGTCCTGCAGCTGTCTGTCTGTCCTAACTGTCCACGCCACCCGCCACAAATCGTCCAGCAGCTCTTCACTCAGCTGCTCAGCACTTTCTTCTGCCTGTAAATGGCAATAAATACAAAAAACAAACAAACAAAAAAATACAAGTGTTCTGAGTTTAGCTGCACAGTTTTTAAATCCTTGCCATGATAAACTTAAATGTCAAATCTCCTGTAGTGAAGCTCACCCTCTCTGCAGCCTGTTCAGGCACTCGACTCCTCAGTGGAGAGTTCATTCTGTTGTTCCTGGACTCACCAATTTGCTGAACGCACAATAAAAATCTCAGTTTATTTTACGAGGTAAATCTGAAGCCAAACACACGCATACACACAAACTTAGATTTATTTAATCATTCACATGCAACAACTGTCTCCCTCGTCTTTAGGGGGTTTATAAAAGGAAGAAAATCTGGCACTAGCTGGACAGCAGATAATTCCTCCTACCTGGGCTTCATCCAGAAGGGGCTGAATTCTCTCTCTGGCCTTCTGCTCAGCTCTCTCAGCCCACTGAGTTGGCGAGACAACTTCAGACCTGTGAACCAAAACACACCCACACTGCAAGCTGTCACAGAAGTTCTGAAGCTGAGCTGCTTTAACTTCAAGACACAAAATTTAAAAAAATTTAAAAAATTAAAAAAAAAAAAAGTATTTACACAAAGTATAGTTAAAAATATATTTGGAATTTTAGCCCACCTTGGGTTCAGAATTAATTAAAAAGATTGAATTTCTCTGATTAAGAAACAAAAAACTTTCTGCCAAGATTTTAAAATAACTATCCGTTTGAGTCGAATAAAACATTCACATTACTGGAAATGCATGAGAGAATTAATTAATCATCACTATCAATCATTATCATTGACGGCCAAATGTATTCACACACAATAGAAATAGTCATCAGGCTCAGTGTTTTTTAAATTATTCACATTAATCTGTAATTATAATAGGCATATAAGGTCAAAACTGTCAAACTCTTTGCTGGCATTATATTGAATGTCTTCTGGTTACGTTCACTGTTAAAACCAATAAAAAAAAAGCCATAAAGGCTGACATGCCAGTTAAGAGTTTCACCATCTGAGAGCAGTTGGAAGCATAAAAGACTCACTAAGTGTGACATAAGCATTTTATTCAAAATGCAGCCTGTTGATTGTATTAATGTCTATTGTGTCCAACTTATCACCTGTAAACAAGTGAAGCAGTTTAGTGCTTTTACTTCTCACAGTGGCAGGAGGAAAAAAAAACAGATATAGTGACTCGTTATACGTCTAATTTAAACACTTTAACACTTTTCTGCAGCTTTCTTTAGCTTTAAAACAAAAACAAACAAACAAACAAAAAAAGAACCTGCCATGGGTATAACACACAGGCAAAACAGATCTGTAATAATGGTGAATTTTCCTTCAACTTTCCATGTAACACACTATGTGCAAATTTGTTAATGTTATGTAACCCATAAAACTATAGAGGCTGCATGTGTTCTTAATTAACATTACATGTTTCCTGCAGTGGTATTCCCCTCTTGACAAGGTGAGTAAATAAAGAGCAGGCCTACACGTCTTTGTGACAGAGAACACAGTAGCGTTAACCCACACATTCACAGTAGTGTAATTAAGTGTTGACTTTGCTCTGTGCACATTGCGCTTTGTTGCCAGCCTTTTAAAGTTGGGCTCTCCAGTGACTAATTAACAAATACACAGCGGTCTATAGGAACATATGCTCTCCTTGGTGCTGAATGGATGCGCTGCAATCACAGTCTGCATTATTTTCCACTCATTGTTTTGTTCTGTTGTCGGTAGATAATGTTGCTCATGTTGTAATTCCCAGAGTAAATGCTCCTTTGATTGTGAGCACAATGAACCGAGTGGGAAATGTTTTATTTTCTTCTTAAATAGCATAAATGCCAAGTATTTACAAAGGTTAAAGGGCAAGTGCATATATCGCTATATATACACACTGCACTTACTTTTTTATGTCATTAATTAATCCCTTTTAATTCGGTCAGAGGGAGTTTGTTATCATCCCATAGTGTCTGCAGAGGTTGTGATTAGGGGGCACATGAAATAAAAAAAAATTTTGGCTAGATTAATATTCACCATGACTTTAAGCCTTCATCACCTTGGATCCAAGTCTGCTAAAACAATAATTTTATTAGTACTGTACCTTAATCTCTGAATGCGTTCAGCCTCTTCTTTACTCAGCTGGTTCAGCTCTTGCAGTCTCTGCGCAGTGATCTTATCTAGCCAAGCTTTCCTGCATCACCCAGGCAATCATCAAATGAAGCAAAATGTAAGCTCAAAGAAGCTTTGCACATAAATAATTTATAATCCTCATCTTTAATCACGCTGATAGCCACTGATTAATAAGAAAGCACAACTGCAGTAATTAGGATTTGATTAAACGGAGACATATGTGGAACACTCAATCAATGAGGTGCTTATAAAACAGGCAAACTATTAATCACTCAAAAAGAGAAATGGCCTCAATCTAGCTGGCACCTAGATTAATTTATTGGAAAGAATTAACTTTGAATTAGAATCAGAGTATTGCCTCTGGCTCTCAGCAAGTGGGGTCTGACATAAAGGTTAGAAATGGCTCTCTGAATGTTCTCATTAATGTTCCTTTTCCCTAGATTCCACCCATGTGGCATTTTGCTATGACAGATAATCTAATGTGAGAAGCAGAAATGACACAGATTACAAGGTAATCTGAAAAAAGATATTTATAATAAGTAGAAGCGATAAAAGCTGGGACAGGCAGATTTTTCACCATCAGGCAAAAATTCCCAACTAAACTGCATATTTCTTTGGGCTCCATTATCGGGTTTTAAGAAAACCTAGCCAATTATATTAGATTCTGGCCAATCAGAGGTCCTTTCAGAGAGTCAAAAAGTGCAGATGCACATGCAGATCACTAGTGCATCCCTAGAGAGAAGAAAGCCTGAGCCAGTGTCGGAAAATATTGCAGGAAAAGTTGACGGTCCCTCACTAGCAACAGCTGCCTCTGGCCTGCAACGCACCACAGTAACAGGAAAACAGACTTATCAAAACACATTTATATCTAATATTATGGTCACAGGTCCTGCTCATAGGGGAGCCAAGTGTTTGCCTTTTTTTCCACGATCACTGTAAGAACAGCCATGAAGGATGTGTAATTTATGGTTCAAAGCTTTGATTTTATATGTAACATCTTAGACTGTTATCATGAAAGCAAGAGTAATAAGGCCTTTTTCTAAACTAAACCAACCAGCTTACACATAGCTTCTGCAATGGGCACAAGAAGAGTGTGATCATCTGCAGGGAGCGAGCTTAGGACAGAGGAGAGCTGATGGAAGAGAGATTAACTTTCACATTTTATTTCCCTATTGTTCCCGATTACTGCCAACCCGTGTATTTAAAATAAGGTTAAAAAAAAACATTGGGAGGTAAGGTTCACCTTAATGCTTCATTCTGAGCTTCTTTCTTCCTTTGTGAGCTTAGGCCTGGCTCAGTTGCCAAACTACCTCCAGGCCTCTGCTTTGGAGGGTCTGGTGAGGATTTCACTGGAGAAAAGAGACAACGAGGCTCTGGTCCTCCCCTTTGTGGGGATCTGCTGATAGCAGAGAATGATGAATGGGTTAAAAAATGTAAACAGAAAGATGCTATATTAAACAACTCAATGGAAAGCGAAAGAGCAATTTTTATTTTGACACTTACATCTCTTATACTATATTTACCAAATTCCTTTTTTTTTCCAGATTTTCCTTATAAGCAACTGTCATCAATGAAAAATTAAAAATTTGGTGCATATGGTACGTGCTGCACTTTACCAGTAACACTGAATACAATCTACAATCCTATAATGTATACAACCTCTTAGTCCATCAGATAATCTGATTATGCCTACTTGCATCCACAATCTGATTGAAATTCATAAAGAGATAATTGTGTAAAATGGTCTTTTTGGGGGTTTTTTTTGTCCACACATATTATTTCATACTAAATGTAAACTGTTACCTGGAGATCAGAGTTTCAGACATTAAAGCAGTACTTACATAATGACATTAATCATCGAGTGAGCCGAGGACTGCACAGAGAGATAACAGACTCACCGTTGTGGAGGAGGAGAGTGAGGGGATGTAGGTATCCAGGGCACAGAGTGCTCTTTTTGAGGGAGCTGGTTCACTCTGAGCCGAGAGGAGACTGTAGGCTGCTGGAAGCCTGCATCTTGCATCTGATTATGCTATAATAAAAATAGAAAATAAACATTTAATTATCAGTTTACATTAACCTCACATTGGTTACGTCTGATCATTGGTAAAAAAAATTAATAAATATATGTTTTCACAGGGGATGATATCAAACAACAAATCATGTTGCTAATAACGTGTTATTAAGCGTTCTCTGTGTCTTGTGAAATACTGAGTTCAGTACAAGCCCAGCACCTTTATTGTTTCAGCCGTTTTTCTCTGAGAGGGCAGCTCTTTTCTGCTGTTAGTATTGGTCTGGGATCGTCTCTGCAGCTCCCTCTGCTGGACGAGGCTCTCCAAGCCCGACCGCAGCACCTCTCTTCTATTGAGGGGCTGTTGAGTAGTTTTGGGTTTCTGGGAGGCCATTCTCTTATCTGCTAACAAAAATAAAAAGTTAAACAATTTATTTGTTTTGATCTTAATTTATTTAAGTTCAAACTAAATAAAATTCAAGACCAAACAAGATTATTTATCCCTTTCAGTACAATTCAATTAAGTTGAACCCCGATGGGAGTAGACAACACGACCAATTACAGAATTTGCTTGCACTCTTGACAGCCAGGTGGATGTGTGGTTTAGGTTCAGGTTTCTAGGGAGATCTAGATTGCAGATGAGGCTCACTCTAGGTGTTTATATCATCACTGCCTCTCAGCCCAATACCCAGCAGGACTTAACTGCTCATATGCTAAACAGCAGGGGACCAAATGCCAGAGTTCTGCACTTGTTTTCCTATCACTTCCTGGCTCCCTGATCAATTTTAAGCCTGGGTACAGCAATTTACGCACAGTGGGAGGCCCCAAGACAACTGCACAGAAGCCCTTGGAGGGCTTTTATATACATAGGAGAGCAAATGGTTTGTCCTTCGTCAACAGGCCTCTATCAACAAGTAGGTCTTAAGTTGAAATGATAGTCATTAAACAACACCCACGAAGTCTGCATTAATAAATACACAAAGCAAGTAAACAGTGGTCACCATGGAGGCCTCTTCTGGGATTTTTTGCTTTGCAAGGACCTCGAGCCATTCCTTGCAGTTTGGGACGCCTGGGTGCAGTCGTAGGAGACTTGCTGCGATGAGGAGATTTCCTTTGCGGAAGGCATGCTTGAGCCTGCATCTTTATGAGCATCTCTTGTTTACTGAGAGCAGAATCCAAAGTCTATTAAAAATGAAGTGACAGCAAAGCCTGAGATTATTCACTCAATTCAAAAAATATATATTTTCCTAAAATAAGTTTTACTTTTAGACAAATTCCACAAAATATTGATTAATCCTGCAGCACAAGTCATCTATGTTTACAGTAATATCACAAATAAACAATGTAACAAAGAAAATAACATAATAAAAATATATGATGCATCTGCAGAAATCATATCATTTAGGCATATTAAAATCTTATTACTACTTCGATCTGTGACCTAGAAACAGCAGCAGATACAGAATCTGTTCTTGTAATGCTCTGCTAAACCTGCACTGCAGTTAGTTGGAATTCATGCATGAATATTTGCCTTTATTAAGTAAAATAAGAAAGTAGGTTTAAAGTCGGGACCAATACAATACTGCACTGGTTTGCCACATTGAGCTTCTTTCTGCTGATTGTTTTTGCATTGTCCAGGAGCCAAGTCTACACTAGGAAAACACACATCACTCTGTAAATACAGCGGTTACATCGTGATCCTTACCTCTAGTTTCTGCAGGATGTCAAGGGCCTTCTCAGGCACAGCCGAGCCCTGGTCCACTTCAACTTTTGCTGTGCACAAAGAGAGCTGGCGAATCAGCTGCCCCAGTTCTTTGGAATAAGCAGGCACTTTGCTGTGAGACAGATCAGAGAGTTGATGGATAAAAACCTGTAAAGCCCTCAGTGCCCCACGATGTGCAGCTGCAAGCCTGTTTATCGCCATGGACTGAAAGTAAAAGAGAATGCAAATAAATTAAGAACAGAAATGTCAACTTTTTTTAACAAAACTCCTTCATAAAAAAAACCAAAACAAAAATCAGACACGAGTGATTTTACTCATTTAATTCAATTTTATTTATATAGTGCCAAATTACAACAGTCGCCTCAGGGCCCTCATAATGTAAGGTAAAGACCCTACAATAACAAATAAATAAAACAAATTTTAAAAAATTATAAAGATAATGGATAAAACAATCAGACCCCCCCCCCTCCCCATGAGTAAGCACTTGGTGACAGTGGGAAGGAAAAACTCCCTCTTAACAATAAGAAACCTGGTTGAGTGGTTGAGGCAGAGGGGAGAGCCATGAAGTCCAAAATGTCACTGACTTTCTTCTCACCTTTTTAGCACCCCACATTTTCTGGCTTCGTAGTTTTTCTATATCTTCTTGTATCTCTTTTACCTGTTAAATAATTTGAGAAAACATTGTCTAGAGGAGCAGAGCAAAAGGAAATCCAGTGACAAACATTTAATGGCATTCAATAGAAATTTAAGTACCTGTTGCTGCAGAACATAAATAATACGCGCTGAGCGAGCTGCCTGTTTCTGTCTGCGTATCTCCAACTTGTTTTCCTCTTCAGGTTCTAATGACTCCTGTATTTTCTCCCCTGTTGTTTAAAAAAACATTATAGATTATTTATCAGCATCATGCATTGGTAGTGAAATCATAGGAAAAGTGTGATCATTGCAATGGGTTCCAAAATTATGATTACACTCCATGCATTTCAAGTTATAGGTGTCTTGTGGGCTACCTCTGTTAGCCAGCTCTTCCACTTTCTGAATATACACTTCCAGCTCATTTTGCAGCCTGTGGATCTCGTGGCTTAAAGGTGCCTCTTTGTCTCCTTCTACCTGCCTAAGGCCAGGGTCTCTGGTTGGGGGTGAGCGGCTCATTTGAGGCATGGATGAAATAGGATGTTTCTGGGATGTGTGTCGTTTGGCTCCAGCTACAGTCACCTTCTCTTTTGGACTGGATGCTTTTGACATCATCTTACTTGGACTTGCTGCAAACTCCTATAAAGAGAGGAAATAAACTTCATTTGCTAAACAGGCACAAACAATTAATTTCATATTATAGAAACAAGAATGTTATTATAGACAAAAAAGTAATTAAATTACCTGACGGAGTTCTACATCACTTGTTTCAAAGAGTAAGGCCTCCTGAGAAGGTTTGGCCGATAATTTTATCAGCGATTCAAGGCGCCTTCGTCTTAGATCTCGCTTGGCCTGCTTAACAGCTGCCTGAAGCCTTTCCTCAGAGAGTGTGGTGAAGCTGAAAGAGCTTCTGGCGCTGTCCACATTTTCCTTAACGTCTGATACAGGCAGCAGTCGCTCTATCACAATGGGGGCAGGCAGGCCGACATGTGTGGCACGGTTTCTAGTACTTGCAGGGACGGTGTCATTGAACAGCAGCTGTGGTGTGCAAGACAGAAGTCAGTTTTATCTGGTATAATCAGTCATTATGATTAGACCCAATCACATATATTTATCAATAACAGGTATTCAGGAAAAGGTGTCATTGCATATAGTTGTGGTCAGAAGGATACATGCAATCATTAGGGGCGTCATGGAACCAGAATTACCATGAGATTCATACGATAAAGTATACCATATCATATAAATGTCGTAGTAATTTGGGGCTTTTAATGATTTCTTTCAACAGATGAGCAGATGGAATAATAATAACATCTCTTTGTGCGAAAGCTATATTGTTGAAACTTGGATACAACTGGATGTTGAACAGGACCATGATCTCAAACACACATCAAACCTGATTTTACAAAGGATAAAACAGGCTAACATGAAGCTTTTCGAATGGTCTTCCCAAAGCTGTGACCTTAACCCTGATGAATATTTGTGGACTGTGTAGGCTCATGCCAGGAAACTAACCAATTTAAATGAACTCTACCAATTTTATCAAGAAGAGTGAACGATTATTTAGACAGAATAATGCCAGAGGCTTGTGAATGTGGAAAATCATCTAAGGGACATTTAACCAAATGTTAGTGGGGGTGTATGTATATATTTGAGCCTATATGTATAATATGTGTATTAGATGGCATTCAAATATTCAGAAAATGCGCCTAATTCTAGTGCAACCATCTCCAGGTCTCACTACCATCTTGTAAACCTTCCTTTAAATCCTAATGAATGAAGCCTTAGCTTGATGCTCAAATGAAATGAATGAATAAATGAATTTTATAGTACCATATCACCCCATTAGAGCACTTCGCTAAGTATTTAAAAGAAGAATGGGAGGGAGAGCCTTCGGTTTTCAGGCCCCTCTTCTATGGAACCAGCTTACAGTTTGGATTCGGAAGACAAACACTATCTCTACTTTTAAGATTAGGCTTAAAACTTTCCTTTTTGCAAAAGCATATAGGTAGGGCTGGATAACGTGACCCTGAATTCTCCCTTTGCAATAGGTGCAGGCTGCTGGAGGATTCCCATGATGCATTAAGCATTTCCTTCTCACTCACCATGTGTTAACAGACCTCCCTGCATTGAATCACACTTGTTTTTAATCTCTGTCTCTCTTCCAGAGCATGTCTTTTGTCCGGTCTTCCTTCTCTCACCCCAACCGGTCGCAGCAGATGGCTGCCCCTCCCTGAGCCTGGTTTTGCCTGAGGTTTCATCCTGTTAAAATTGAATTTTTCCTTCCCACTTTCACCAAAGCGCTTGCTTATAGGGGGTCATATGATTGTTGGGGTTTTTCTCTGTATGTATTATTGTAGGGTCTACAATATAAAGCGCCTTGAGGCGACTGTTGTTGTGATTTGGTGCTATATAAATAAAACTGAATTGAATTGAAATTGAATCCAACTAAAAACAGCACACGAATCTCTGGTAAACTTCACTGAGGCGCTTTACTTTGACACCAAGCTATTTACAAACATTGTGATATGAACATAGTGATATGCTTCAAACTGAAGTCTTACAAAAATCTTAAAAATGAAGACAGAAAGAGTATTATAACAAACACTTCACTCGCGTCTCCACCTCTTTTTCATTTTCAGAATGGTTGATCCCGGGTATTTAAATGTCTCTACCTTCACTGCCTCTACTCCTTGTAGCGATAAATATTATGACTTTCAGGACTGTAATATTCAGATTTATTGTTGACATTGTGCTGCACTCTAGGACCAGCTGATCTCAATCAACCAGCTCCAGGTCTGTGTATGTATCACTAGTATGTGGCCTTAGCTTTTCCATTTCAAATTGTGTACATGCAAAGATGAACTGCATATAATAAAGATAGATGAATATTATCAGACTTTCAGTGCTGTTTACCTTGGTATGAGAGATCCCAGCCGTTAAACCGCTGCGGCTGTGAACATTTCTGGTTGATCCTAAAGCAACCCAGTCTCTCTCTTCGCTCTGCTTTCCTGAGAAAATCCCGGGACCACTTTGCAGGGATTGTGCAGTCATTACAGCGAAAAACAGTTGTCACTGTAGTAAACAATACTAAATGTTATGCTAATGGGAGCTAATTTTGCTAAAATAAAGTTAATCAAATCCAGAAACTAAATTCAGGCACTTCGCCGTCGTTAATGATCAGTTCTTCCACTTTCTGTATATGAATTATAAGTCAGCTATACGCACCGAGTGGCTAATTGAAGCATAATTAAAATACAGGACCTCGTTAATATCTTAAATTTCAAATTTAGCTTCTCAACAATTTGAAACGGCGCCATGACAACAACACAACCCTAAAGACGGAAGTAGTTTTTTTTTAAGTACGGCTTGTCAAAGAAGCCAAAAATCAACGCAAACGCTTTATAATAACGTGTGATAGAATAGGCATTCTCACTAAATATATCACATATGATCACATATGATATATCATATTTAAATACTGGAGAATAATTAGGTGTATAAATAAGAAAAAATATATTACAATGCGATTTCTTATAGCGGTTACTTTAAGAACTTTTTCCACAGACCGGAAGTAGGCGTCGACTTAAGAGTATTGCTACCAGGACCAAAGTTCAGAGAAGCCGCATTGATTATTACACTTGCCGCACGGGTTAAATTTAGCAGTTTAAATTTGTGCTTTGTCACATTAGCTTTGGTTAAAATAATGGCCCATTACGAAGAAGTAAATGTACACGGGTATGATGAATTCTGTCGGGCTGTGTCTGAGAGAAAAGGGAAGGATATTTTTGCATACTTTTCAGGGGATAAAGACGAGCAAGGAAAGAGCTGGTGTCCAGATTGTGTCAAAGGTAACCTCAGAAATCTTATACTTGGATATATTACGCAACTTACAGCCACAGCTACTATTCTAACTGTTTTGTCGTGACTTTTTTGGTCTTAAAGACTTTGATATTTAAATGCTGCTTCACTTAGCTTTGGCTACATTGTTAGTGATAGTGCACTCTTTTAATGGCATATTATATAGTAAAAGCATAGACATTAATCTGTCGTTATGTATTTAACGCAGTTTAGGTTTACATATAAGAAATTAGGTTTACTTAAGGATTTTACACTCACCTGCTTCTGTTTTGTACACAAGGTGATTTAAATACTGAAATACTGCACGGTTGTTGCTGTTGCCTGACGTGCTGGTCTGAGTGTTTCAGAAACTGCTGAACTTTGGGGATTTTGCTGCACAGCCAACTTTAAGGTTTACAGAGGATTAGGGGTAGTTTTCTGGGTGAAAATGATTTAGAATGGCCAAACTGCTTCGAGCTGATAGGAAGACAGCAGTAACTCAATTAACCACTTGTTATAGTTATAGAATGGAGAAGAGTATTTCTAAATTCACAACACATCAAAGCTGGAAGGGGATGGGCTACAGCAGCAGATGACCAGACTATGAACAGGAAAGGGAGTCTAGAATTCACACAGGCTCACCAAAATCAGGCAACAGAAGATTGAAAAATGTGTCCTGGTCAGAGTCTCAATTTCCTCTGTGGCATTCAGATCTTAGGGTCAGAATTTGACATAAAAAATGAAAGCAAGGATCCATCCTGTCTTGTATCAAAGGTTCGGGCTGATGGTGGTGTAATGCTGTGGAGGATATTTTCTTGGTACACTTTGGGTCCCGTAGTACCAGTTGAGTATCATTTAATCAGTGCACGTCCATCCCTTTATGACCACAGTGTACCCACCTTCTGGTTGCTGCTTCCTGCAGGACAATACACCATGTTACAAAGTTTAAATCATCTCGAACTGGTTTCTTGCATTTGACGCTGAGTTCACTGTACTCAAATCACCTTCCCCAATCGCCAGATGTCAATTCAACAGAGCACCATAAAATGTGATTAAATGAGAAATTTGCATCATGGATGTGCAACCTGCAAGTCTGGAGCAACTTTGTTATGCAGTCAATATGGACCAAAATCTCAGAGGGATGTTTTCAGCACCTTGTTGAATCTATGCCACAAAAAATAGTGAAGCTCTGTAGGCAAAAAGAGGGTCCAGCCCTGTGCTAGCAAGATCTACCTAATAAAGTAACCAGTGTATGTGCATTGAAATTACAGAATGTATATGTATGTATGTGGTTTAGTAAATCAGCTCTAATGATAAAATAAATATTTTGACTGATAAGCACATAAAAAAAAAAAATCTAACTTCATTTCTACACAAAAGTTTTAATTAACCAGGTGAAATTAAGAGTTTGGATATATTCTGTCTTTTTTGAATGTGACAGTGTTATTTAAATGTTATATAACAATTACATTTTTTCATAAATGTGATTGTTTTGGATGGAAAATTTGGCTAAAATGAAAAGGAAAGTAACGACATTGCTTATCGCTGTTGAGATTAGAACTATTGAAAAATAACAAGTCGAGTTCTTTCTTAGCATTTCTTTATCAAAATTGCATAAAGAGCATTTTGTGCTTCATCCTGTGACTTCTACCTTTCCAGCCGAGCCAGTTGTAAGAGGGCAGCTGAGTCACCTTCCGGAGGGCTCTGTTTTCATCTACTGCCAAGTTGGAGAAAGAGCCTAGTCAGTATTTTATGCTTCCTTTTTCCGGCATGTTGTGAGAAGCTGTTATTATTTCAAACTCTTTAGTCACACAAATGTCACGCGCTGTCACCACTATAGCACATCATCATTATTTCATGTTTACTTGTTGAGAATCACAGGTAGCCTGTCAATAAAAGGATTTTACTGTGGCAAAAAAGCTAAATAGTAACTGACTGAATCTCCATTGTAAAGTTATATAGAATTAAAAGATACATGAAACATGAGGTAATTTCATTGAAATTGAAACCGATCATTGTTCTGATCAGAATTGATATTTTTATTTTGTTCAGCTGACCACAGAGCCAGTTAAACATTTCTTCTTTGGTATAAAGTGCTGTGATATTTAACATCTTCCGATGAGGTCTCATTATCATGAGACCATATCATGAGACCATGAGTACATTCTGAACCTTTACATGCTTTTTATATTAGGAGACTTTAACTCTTTGCTACTTTTGCTATTTTCTTTGTTTGTTTGCTTTAACTAACCATACTACTTCTGTTTATGTTTTATTCTCTAATGTGAATTGTGTGTTATCATTGTGTATTGCATACATAAATCACTTTTGTAGTCTTATTGACCGCTCTAACCAACTCAAACCACTTTTATAAACACTAATGCACGTTAATGATATACTGAGTGCTGTTTGGGGGTTTATTATCTTGCTCAAAGACACTTTCACATGCGGTCTGGAAGAACCAGGAATGGAAACACTTCAGTAGTTAATTAAGTTTAACTTAACCTTTTAATTCTTCTGGAAGCAGTAAGGAAGCACAAATTTTATCTGCAGTGTGAGAAAGACAGAGTTGTTATTGACGACTGTTTACCGTTTCTGTTTAAACAGTATGCTGTGCAAATGTGCAATATCCGTTTTTGCTGTGATAAATTTTTTTTGCCTCCCAAGAGCCATTTGTTCACATGAATGCAAAAATGTGTTTCAATGCATAGTCCAAAGTGTTGTTATGTTATTAAATGTTGTACTGTTAAATTTTAAAAGCTTCCTAATAATGTCTTTCTCACTCCAGTTGGAAGGATCCAAAGAACGATTTCAAGGAGACACTGAAGTTGACTGGAGTTCCCACACTGCTGCGATATGGCACAGTAAGAATGCATTTACCTTTATTTGTTTATGTATTTATTTGTTTAATAAGGCAGTTAATATTGAATATTTCTGTAATGTTAAGCGTCGTTTCTGTGTAATCTTTGTTTCAGCCTCAGAAGTTGGTGGAAGAGGAATGTTTCAAAGCAGACCTGGTGAAGATGATGTTCACCGAGGACTGAGGAATACTGCGCTGCTTTCATCACTCAACTAAAGTTCAACATTTCAGCACTTTTCCCCCCCTAAATATAATTTAAAATGTGAAATATCTTCCACTTTGATTCTGATAGAAATCAGAATTTGTTTAAGTTTGCTCCTAAAACAGTACTGACTCGTTTAGGTATTTAAATAAATGCTGTAATGCCTATGAGATGCACGCTTTACTTGCTGTCTTAATGTTTTTTTTTTATTATTGTGACTATTGATTTCATTAATTTTGTTGTTGCAGTGGCTTTAAATGGAGTGACACTTATAGGAGTAATTCTCTGGGTTCCTCTTTTGATCTGTCACACATGTCTGACCATGTTTTTGTTGTGCTGTTGTGGGTGATGGACGTACATGGTAAAGTTCACATACACAATGTGTTTTAGTTGTTCTTCATCTTCTATGCAACTTCAAAATAGATGAAGCTGTGCCAGAACTTTTCACGAGTCATTCTATGGAAAATTAGTGAGTGTCACACCCTCAGAATCAGTAAATTTTTGTCATACAATAACTTTTGCATGTCTAATCAAGACACTGAATGTTCATATGTCATACTGCAAAAATAGTCCGAGATAGAGCTCGTCAAAGTGCAAGGATGATTTAAAATTTGGTGCTTTTTAGTTTTCCTTTATTTATTTTATTTTTTGTCACTCTGGAACACCCATAACATAACAGTTACATTAGCTAGCAACATCAGATCTTTCCAGGCTGAAAAGCGTGTTTAATCTATTAAAAAACTGGAACCAAATTCAATTTAAACCCACTCCATTTGTCAGAGCTAAAGCCAAAAGCTCTTTTTTGTTTCAGGATGATCAGTTAGTAGTTTAAATATTTCAACACAAACTTGATGTCAGAAACAGAAGAAAACATTGCTACTTTGGATGTTTTCCGTGTTTTCTGATCACTCACTGTAGCAAACGTAAATGGTAAAATTTTGGAATTACTTATTTTAAAGCTGTTGTAATTACGAATCAGCTGACTACGAGGGGATCAGATAGGTACTTTTCTGTGTGATGTGACTGACCCTTGTTTTCTTTTGTGAGGACTAGGTGGCAGCACATCCACAGGAGTTGAGTTTAGTCTCACCCCCAGTCTAAATACAAATGAGTAGAATTTAATTTACAGTTGTCTAAAGAAAATTAATCGACTCAAATTTAATGATGTTTGCAAACACAAGACTCTAATGCGATTCTGGAGGTCAATCCCGGAAAACCGCTGTTATTATTCTGAAAATTTAACAAAATTAAAAAAAACCCCATAAACTCGGAAATTAAAACAATTCAGCTGCAAGTGCAGCTTTTATTGCATTTGAAATCCATAAATTGATTAAAGTGGCTTCCTTACAAACAGAATGATAAATATTGTGACAAAAGTGTGTGCTTTTCTCTTAAAAGAGTGCAACCGCTGTTGCAGTCAGGGCGATTTAAGCGGAGCGCATTCCTGCACAGCGCTCGCACCGGAGGACGAGCAGCGGTGAACACAGAGACCGCAACGCCTCGCCGGGGCTGGGAGCTCACCTAAAACCTCAAATTGGAGGTGGAGGAAGTGCTGGGTGTCGCTTGAACATAGCGGTTACATGTACAGAGGTTTCGGCTGAGGGTAACGTTGTGTGTTCGAGGACTGTACGCTGCGATGTCGGAGTTTCTGGTGAGTCTACTCGGGGAGCGGCTCGTCAACAGCGAGAAAGCCGAGGTGGACGTGCAGTCTCTGGGCGCGAAGCTGTCCCTGGTCGGGCTCTTCTTCGGGTGCAGCCTGAACGCCCCGTGCAAGCAGTTCAACGGCAGCCTTTGCGAGTTTTACAGCAGGTTCAAAAAGACGTCTGAACATAAGGACAAATTGGAAATCGTCTTCATCTCGTCTGATCCGGATCAGAAACACTGGCAAGACTTTTTGCAGGAGATGCCATGGCCTGCGTTACCTTTCAAAGACAGACACAAAAAGGTAAGATGGGCAGCGGTGATGAAGAGCAGCAGCCGAAGCAGGGCTTAGTGTCTGAAGGGGGGGTTTCTGTGTTGTACATGGGTTGAAAGACCCTGGAAAAATAATTTAAAAAAACCCTACACATTTAGGCTATGTCTGCTTCTTCTGTCAGAGCACAGGTGTAGTTTTTAATTTGGGTCATGAATTAGGTTTGTCCTACATCGACTTATTTTAATCAGATTCATTCAAGTGGGACAAATGGGATCATCTTCAGATTCTCTGTGGAAATCTTGTAACTGGTATTCGTTATCGATAACACACAGCTATCACACACTAACGTGTGCGTACGTGTGTGTGTTTTTAAACTATAAAATCAGCTGTTTATTTTAACTGACATATACATGATTGAATTGTCAGTTTTTCCACAAAAATATGTAAGAAATGTTAACTGAAATGTGACTTTTAAAAACCACATTTCAACCATTTTAATTAAAAAAAAAAAGAAGAAGCAAACAAACAAAAATAAACACTTAGAGTAAAAGGATGGACTCTTGCCCTTTGACTTGATTTTTTATCAATATATCTTAAAAGTGCCAGTCTAGACATTTTTGAGTTATGAACAGGACAGATAACAGGCTTCTCTTCTTTTTGGTTCTTCACTTTGCACTGGCTCATATTTTGACCACAGAGTCATTGCAGAAGCATAGTTCCACTGATCATCACAGCAGTGTTGTTATTTTATATTCTATCATATTAGCCAGGGTGGCCTGTACACAGAGAAGGCCTGTTTTTTCATTTTACTATCATTTCATCTTTAGTTTTCCTTAATTTCCTAAGAGTGTCAGCAAAGCAGTGCTTTGAAGATTTCTGACTACTTTGATTTCCCTGACTTAGTAATTACTTTTATATTTGTAATGTTTGTGTACATTGAGAGGCTTAGGTGTGTATTTTGTGATGGATGTGTGGATTAAATTGCTTAATTTCTCTCTGTGTAAATGACTTTAAGCCAAAAAATAATAATTAGGGTGTTTTTTTTGTTTGTTTTTGAAGGAGTTTTATTATTTGGGATAAATATCCCCTTTTTTGTTAATTGCAAAAACTGACAGGAAAAAATGATTTATTCAAATATATTCTTCCTTTCCAAAAATAAAAATCTTATGGCTTATATATCATGGTAGAGGTTTGCTCTGTCAGTAAGTGCTATCTACAGCTCCAGAAAAAATAAATCCAAGTCTTAGAAAAATGGAATTGAGGACAATGTTGCATATGTCATGTGTGCACTGCAGAATGCCAGAGGGCCATGCCAGTGTCCAGTTTGCAGCACAGGTCTCATCCTTGCTGAATCTAAATGTAATTGCAGATGAGGCATAAACAAAGACACCATGCTCAGCTGCATTTGCATGGCATCAGTCAGGCGTGTCAGTGAATTCTGATGATGCTCACAAAGAAAAATGCTAGACTAGATAACAAATTGTCCAAATAAAGAGGTCTGTGACCATTTCTCTTTTTGTTGTTTTTTAAAAAAATATATTATTATTTTAAAGGTGAGGCCTGATGCCTATAAGAGGAAATATTTTTAGGAAAATCATACAGCAAAAACGATGTAATCTAGTTTAGCATCAGTCACGTCAGGCGGTGTGTACATAAAACCACGGTGGTCTAAAATGTTTAAAATCTGCTTCTTGTCCTAACAGTGCGCATTGGTTTTAGAAAAGACGTGCCTTGCTTAGCCATGTATAACCCTAACCTTTCTTTGTGACCACGAGGCATGACTTGGATTGAATCATTGTCTCGTAAATTCTTTCAAATTGCCAATGATGATTCCCGTTACACTTCATAATGAAGTCCAGACGTGAATAAGGTGCAGTGATGACAGGGGAGTGGGGGTTGTCTTGTTGTCTGGGGCGGAGCACGTCCACAGTGCCGTGTTATTGTGCTGTAACTCCAAGCGGAAAATATGTGTGGCATCAACATAAGCATTGTTCGTGCTCTAATTGGTGGTCTGTTTGCTGCCCAGACCTTGTGAGAATATTGCAGTACAGCTGTCTATCTCACTTTTGCAGAGGCCTGCAGTCTTCGTTCAGTTTGGGTTTCATCTCCACACATTCGTCATAATTCACTGTACTAACAGAGTCTTATAAATATGACTTTAGAAATGCGTAGAGCATTGTTATCTGTTCTCAGGCACTAGTTAATTTGTGATTCGTGCATGCTGGCATCCAAGTTATATTATAGCATTACAGGGTGGTTTTCCTGCCTTCACTTACACAGCAGTCTCTTTTCCATTTAATCAGATGTTTATCTTCAGAGGATCTGGCAGCATGTTTTTGTTCAGAAATGGCTCATTTCCCTTTCTCTTCTGGGTTTTCTTGGTGTAATCAGTTGAGCTCTGATAGATGGTTAATTAATCTGCAGCTCTATTGATTATAGACTGAATGTCTCCCCCCCCCCAAAAAAAAAAAAAAAATTCCAACACAAGGATTACATGGTGTTCTTTGTCATGCACGGAGGCACACCGAATATATTTGGTTGAATAAAATAAGCCTCAACTTGTTCCGAGGGAATTTTAAATGGATTCCATTCACTCTTTTTCTTACTTTTCTTTTTTTTGCCAAAAAGTGTTTTTTGGACTAATTGAAAAATAAACAGCAAATAATGAGGAGATTCAATGATAATGAAAATAATTGCAGCCATAATTAGCAGCCTATTGTGTGGGGATTTATGTGCTTTGATTAAACAGAAGGTGGTCAGCTGAGGACTCAAATGCAACAATTTTTCTTTGTTTTAGTTTTTATTAGTTGTGTCTGATTCGAGTGCGAGAATCACATTTTGCAGGTCAGGCGGTGTGAAGTTAGCTGGCGGTGAAATGGGGGCAATTTGAAAAAACTCTCATTTGGCTCTGAGTAACACAGGAAGATCGCCTGCTCGTGATGTGCCAGAACATCTGAACGACTACATCACAGTACTATTTGTACCATAGACAGGCACAGGCAGACCTAATGGGTGAGTGATGTTGACTCAGTGGTGGGCTCTGTTGATGTTGTGGGTCTGTGGAGACTAAGTGGCCCTCTCAGCCCTCCATTCCGGTTTGTTTTTGACGTGATGCAGGCGGAACTCATCTCCTAGCGAAGGATGCAATTTTTCTTCAGCCCTGTCTTTCAGAGCCATCTAACCCACCTCAGAATCTCCAATTGTACTTTCCCTCCTCCTCCTCCTCCTCTCTGCTTCCACTCCTCTGCCTTGTACTGACTTGGCTCCTTCCCTCTCTCTGGAGGCTCTCCCCTTTTCTTTTACTTAGGACTTATCCAGGCCTTCCCGTTGCAGGAAATGTTTGTTATTTAATCAAGAAAGGATAATATTCCTGATTAAATGCAGAAAGTAAAGAAAGTCTTCTGCCAGTCTTTATTTAATCTGTCCTTGGAGAGAATAAGGTGAAACTGTCATGTTGTTCTGGTGGTTTCGTAATATGAATGTACTGAGAAGTGTAATTGGCCATTATATCTTGGTACCAAATGAATGAATTTAATTTTGCTCTCCCCTCATGTGCGTGTCTGCTTTTTATAAAGGTTACGCTCGGGTCAGTTATACACTGCATAATTGTTTCTGCTTTGTTTGATAAGCTTTGTTTGAGCTGGTGGTCAAGCTACGGGTTCACAACACAGTTTCTAAACAGCACAGAGGACTCTCCACTTGTGCTCGTTTTGAGAGACCCTCGAGTAGCGAGTTCTTAGTGAATGGATGTCTGCTGTTGTTCAGAGATGGCCAGCTGTCTGACTTGCTGGCACTGCCTTACATGGACTTGTGCACCAGCAGCAGCAGAGAGACAGAGAGTTGCATGTAAATGAATTGAAGCCATGGCCAAAGTGATCTGAGAATCCAACTTTACTAAAGGGGGAGAACAAGCTGAGATGCTGCCAGAGTCGTTCCTGCAGGAGTGAGAGGGGGGAGGATCACATCGCAGGGAGAGAAAGGCCTCTTGTTCGACTCCTCCTGGTCGGCGGTTCTGCTGTGTGGCTGGCCCCTGAGGCAGGACGCCCGCTCGCTCGGCTCGCAGCCAGGGGCGAAGGGTGCAAGGAGCTTCAGAGTGGGGCTAAGGACACCTTTCATCAGTATGTCAGTGGTCTGGTGAAAACTGAATTGCACCCTGCCCATCATGCATCTTTCACTGTAACCAAAGAAGTGGCTTGAAAGAGTGGTTTGAACTGTTTTATCTGCAGGTGGTAATCCTCTGTTCTTGATCAGCTTTGCCTTTGGTTTCTGTGGCTTTGTGTTGTAGAGGTCTTCTGTTTTGGTCTGGGTTAATACTGGGACATTTTTGTGGCTTCTGTGATGTGGAAAATTCGCAGCGGAGAGACCGTGAGAGTTAAATGTCAGATTTAGAGATGTATTCCTCACAAATTTTGGCCCAGTCTTCCTGAACAGCTTGGCATACAATACATGAAACGGCTTATAAACTGACCTAAACTTGTACTATAAGTGAAAGCAAAAGGCCATCACTAAATGTGTCAAGATGTGTCAAACTCAAAGATGACTTACACAAAAACTAAAAAACAACACAGATGGAACAAATGTGAGAAGGTTGATAAAAGTGTCTGCACATTGCCTTGCCTAATCCGTACTTCTCAGATTTCTTCATTAGAGGTTTTAGTACGTGGTAGGGCTGGGCTATATCATACCGTTCACGGTAATACCGGTGTAATTTTGGGCAACGATAGGAAAATGAAATATCGCGATAGAATATGGGTAAAACGCGCATGCGCAGTGTCTATGTTTATATAAGCACATGACGGCGACACAGAATGAGAAGAGCGAAAGTGGATTGTTGAAGGAAACGGATAAACCAGAATTGGTTTGTAAAAATGCTGCAATTTCAGTGGTGTGGAACTGGTTTAGCTTTCGTCCATCAGATACACAACAAAGCACTATTTTTTGGTAGCGCATGCTAGCGGGCCGTCGTTATTACTGTGTTGTTTGGAAAATATGGCACACTTAAAATCAATCCTTTGATTTTTCTGAAAATCGACAGTGCCCCTTATAATCCCGTGTGCCTTATGTATGAATTCTGGTTGTGTTTACTGACCTCGAAACGATTTCATGTGGTACATGGCGCTCGAAAATCTGTCAAATGTTTTAGTATGACTTTGCTAAACTAGGAAGCCGCACCACTTGATGGCTTGTCGGAGCATTACGGCTGTTGTAGGGAGGAGCCTCGCGGAGTGATACGTACTGTGCTTCAACATAATATTATCGTATTATGTGTGTAACCTCTTTTTAAGTTTTGTGGATATTATACATGATTATGCTGAAGATATGTCGGCCAGTTTCCACTGGAAATGCCTTTTGGTTAAACTGTCAGCAAGGAATTTGCACTGTTACATTTTTATATAACTTTAATGCACATAAAAAAAAACAGCTGCTTGTTTAAGTGAAAATACATTGATGGGGTTTTTTTGCACTAATAAGTTGTGGAGTTGTAAAGCATTTTGTCTAGTGTCAATTATATAGTCAGTTATCATTATCGCAAATTATCAAATGTATATCGTGATAAATAGTTTTGGTCATATCGCCCTGCTCTAGTACGTGGTATGAAGTTGGCTATGGAATTAAAGTGAATGAGCTGATCCTTACTTTAAAACATTTCACCTGTGTAGGTTGCACGACCAAATCTTAAAATCAGTTACACTCCCCGAGAGAGTTTAATTGATAATTTTTGTGGAATATAAAGCCGGAGAGAGTTTTTAAGAGCAGAAACCTCTAATCTTCACACTGGTTCTTGGCATTTTTTTTCTTATACATTCAGATTTCTGACATCTAAAAATATAGTGATACCTAGCTTCATGCACAGAGTGTTTACTTCTCCAATATGGTTCATGGCTCAGGGGTCTGACACTGACATTATGCTGGAAGATAACGGTGATTTTGTCTAAATTGCATGAAAGAGCACAATTACCTCATTCATCAGGCATTAATTTAATCACAATGTGCAGTTTGAACTTCAGCTGTACTTGCTTTCAGTCTTTTATTTCTGTTTCTGTCAGCACAACAGCTTTAAGCTTTTTATTTTATTGATTTATTTATTTTACATTTTGGTAAATAACTTATGGCGTGTTTCTGTAATATAATTCAAATGCAGTTCTCACCATTTGGTTTGGCCCCGTTTCTGACCACAAACTGACCTTGGAGAAACTGTTACCTTGACTCCGGCTGTAAGTGTGCATGTCTGGCTGTAGAGCTGTACTTTAATGAGACTCCATTGTCCTGCAGCTGTGAGGCCTTGCTCCTGTGCGCCATGTTTGACAAAAGCTTATGTAAAGAATGTGCGCAGACACCTGCTCCACTGAAGCCGTTCAGGGCCACGGGGCATGGAAATTGTGTGTTTGGACCCGGGATACTCAGCAGTGCCAACTGTTACTTCTCACAGCACCGAGCTTGTATTACTGTCTCCTTTCACTGCCCATTGTGGCCTCTTTACTTGGAGAGCTGTAATATTATGAGAGGCGACAATGGAGATTTCATCAGAGGTGAAGTTGAGTGGCTTAAGTTACCCAAGTGAGAGTTTGGCGAACAGTCGCATTATGTGTCTCGTAAAACTCTTTTCCCCCTTGCAACTCTATCTGTTTTTACTTCCGTTATCTACCCGTTCAGTGACAACACACAATGGCTGTAAGGCTGCGACCTCTGACTGTGGTCCATGAACCACTGAAACGATACTCTGAGACTGACTTTTCCTCTTTGTCCCGCGTTCTCCGGCTGGATCGCTAGTGGACGGTGTGTGGTTTTCAGCCAGGATTTTCCAAAGTGGAGTGACGTTAAAGATAATAGACGTGGCTAATGTGTTCACCACAGTGTCTGCTGTAGCTCTCTATGAGAACAACAGATGATTCATTTAGCCCTGTACGTTATCCCAAAACCACCCTATTTGTGACATATACTAGTAGAATAATCCAAACCGATGCAGCAGAAAGTTCAGCATGCATCACTCAAAATTAATTTTGGGTTCCACTGATGACAGCAAAGCGGCTTAGACCGAACTCTTTTCCATGGGAATAATCAGATGGTTGTTACTTCAACGGGTGAAGCCACCATCATCTGTTATGGTTTATTGCTGCTGTATCAGAGTTTGTTCTCCTTTTCTCTGAGCTGAGAGCGTTTCATGGATGGGTTGGCTTGCCCGGACCCTCCCCCCAGTCAATCCTCCGGTCTGTAATTGCCCCGCACCGCAGCTCAGCAGCCCTTTCCAACATAATAACAGCATAGCCGCCCCAGGGGCATCCTGCCATCCAGAGCTGTCCTTTGTCTTGCTGTTATCTCTCCTAGATTGAATGTTGGCTCTTTGTGATTTCTCAGTTTTCCCCTCTACATTTCCAGTGATCATATTTCCTGAGCTAAATTAAAAAGATGCATTTATGGTTTCGAAATTTGGGCCGTGTAGGATTGCTACAAATTTTCATCGTCACCACTAACAAACAATAAAATCTATCTCATGTAGGATATCTGTTGCATCGGTGAGACGGGATGCTGATTTGATGTAAATTTATTCATAGTTTTAAAATTTCTGGCATGACAAGTTTCCCTCTGGACGATAGCCTTTTCACTTCCATGTGACCGCCACCCTGTTTCCCCGGTTGTGTGCACTGTTGTGTGTACTCGCAAGCTGTAAACCCCCTCCTGTCTGTGGTATTTTCATTCAAGTGTAAGTGTTCCTGCAGCTCCTGCTGCTGTCTGTAAAGAAGCTCGTCGTACAAAGAGACCCAGTGTCTCAGCATGTAGCATGGCACGCTGGCATCAGCTCTGCTTTCTCGCCCGGTTTAGCTGTTGCATGCGGCAAGTGCATGCATTTATTTATTTATTTTTAAATCTCACATACGAAGCATTCCCTCTGACAAAGTTAAGAAAGGGTATGTTGAATTCTGACAGCGGCAGGCTGTTGCTTAACTAGAAATTTTAATCAATTCCATTTATGTACTTGCAATTACAGCTGGTCTATGAAATAGTTGTAGAAAAGCTCAAACAGTAGAAACAACATCCGAGAGCAGCAAGCATCAGTTAGGATTGCAATTTGATGTCTAACCAGTTGAAATAAGTTATTGATTTAAATTGTTAAAACGATTACCTAAAAGTTCAGAAAAACAGTTGCTGCATAAAATATTGTAAAGTGAAGACAGGACCAGAAATGATGACCACTTCTTCCTCTGTATTCTTATGGGCTTTGTGGGATTCCTAATGCTGCATGACAGAAGACAGAGTAGCATCCAGCTCTTTGAGAAGTTTGAAAGATGAATTTCCTGTAAGACAAGGCCAATGCAGTGCATCTCATTTTATTGCCTGTCATTGCAATAACAGAGTAGGATTTTAATATTGTGGATTGATTTGTGAGGCAGACCCTTTTAAAGTTAAAGCTCTTTTGGCTTTTGAATTATTCTTTTAACTTAACACTGCATTCTCTGCATTTTAGATTTTCTTTTTTCATATAAGAACATTTAAACATTTTGGAGATCTGTTCATTTGCTTTCTGACTTGAGTATAGATGAGAAGATCAATACTGCTCTAATATTTGCATGGTCAACATGGAGCTGTTATTATACTGGAGCACAAAGATTAGAAAACGAGTGGGAAAAATCTGACTATGGTGGACCTCAGAGTCTTCTCATCTTATGCTCATTAAAAAGGCAAATACACCGGTCACCCACACCATTAAAATCACTCAAATAGACTACTGGGTTCAAGTTGATCTGGATTTTGACAAGAGCCATCCACTCCTCGCCTGTACCTGTACATTGTTGCAAACCAAGCGTACCCCCTTTGGCAGTGGTCCTCAACAACAGTGGCCTCCCCAGAATTCAAGGAATGGCTTGAGCAGGACAACAGAGACCGAAGCATTGACTTGATATCCAAAGTCCCCGAATCCCAGGCCTGTGGTGTCAGGCACCAAAGTCCACACCTAACGCATCCTTTTTTTTAACTTTAACTAGCAAAAGAAGGGCGACCTGCACACAATTACATAAATGATTAAACCGTTGTGGCTGTATTTTCCAAAATGCAGAGCTGTTCCTTTTAGGGAAACTTTGACAGGCAATAACTAGACAGTATATTCAATGTGCCACATCTCATCAGTTATCAATGGTATCCTTTCAGCATGGGCACTTTCCAACTCTCAGTTACTCAGCAACAAGATGTTCTCTGAGCACCAGAGGAAACTGAACAATATTAAAATCCAGAAATAGCTTTGTCACAGTCTTTTTGACAGTTTGCAGAAACTTCCATTACCTCACCCTTTGCCCAGGCCCAGAAACCCTGTCTTCTTTTTCTGCTTCTTCAATTTAAACGTCTCGTTTGCACGTCCCTTTTACCCCCCCTGCTGTTTGAAGGGTTTTATCCGCATGTAATGTTTTGACCTTGCTGATCTCACATAATTCAGATTAGCTGGTTCTAACTGATGGCTGATCCTTACTTTTCTCCTACACAGATGCCACATTTACAGTGAGTTGTTAATCTCCTGTAGGATAATGAGGCAGCTGGGGATGTATCATATGTCTAATAAGATCCGATGCCAATGCAGACATGCTTCCCAAGAGTCTTTTCCATAATATTGAATCAGCTTTTTCAGTCTTTGCGGTTTAGCTCAGAAGCAAGTTGAGTTTTAAGAATTGCAGAAAGGATGAAGAAATATAGGTGAGCATCTTCAAATGTACTTTTTGTCAGACCTCAGCATCCCAATAAGACTCAGTAGTTGTGTGTGACTAATTTAAATGCCATTCTTGCTAAGTTGGCATGTTGTTTTTTAGAAAAAGTGAATAAAATTGAGGAGAATCTAGCTGAAGCAGATCTCCATGGCCTCTAGTTAGCTCATTATTTTGGTAATAACCAGAGAGTCACTTGGAATCATTTGCAGATGCACCCACCCACTCCGGCAGGAGATTGCACACAAACAAGCATACTTGTACTTGGAACATTTAATGTGTTTCTGTTGCAATTATCACTCTAAATATCCAAAATCATCTGCAGCCAGGTTCACTGAGTTTACCTCGCCTGTGTTATTTGACACCATTGCAACAACACGCTCCCCACATAATTGCACATTATATCTTCTTTGGACAAATGGATATGTTGATATTCCCACTTGGTGTGTGTGTTTGTGTGTGTGTTTCTGTGCACATGTCACATGATTCTGTAGAATACATTTGTGAGCTATTACTCAAGGTCACCGGTGGGCAAGCTAATCTGGAGAGCAAATAATGGTGCTGCAGTGCGCCCCATAAATTGATTCATGCTGTTGCATTATCAGTTGCATTACACTAACAATAAGAAACTGTTTATTTTGGAGCTGGTTTATTCCTACTGAAAGTCCGTCACTAAGGTAACAGTATGGCACAGATTGTCTTGCCTGCTTTTTGTCAGTTAGTGGTTTGTTTGGGTTTTTTTTTTTTTTGTTTTTGTTTTTTTTGTACTTGATTACATGATTATCCATCCATCCATTCTCTTCCACTTATTCTCATCAGGGTCGCAGGAGCCTAGAGCTTATCCCAGCTACCATAGGGTGAGAGGCACGGTACACCCTAGACAGGTCACCAGTCTATCACAGAGAGACAGACAACTATTCACACGCACATTCACACCTATGGGCAATTTAGATTCGCCAGTTAACCTAACCCCACTAATTCCATGTCTTTGGACTGTGGGAGGAAGCCGGAGTACCCAGAGATAACCCACACAAACATGGGGAGAACATGCGAACTCCACACAGAAAGGACCCGAGCAGATGCTAAAGGACTCGGGACCTGTGAGGCAACAGCACTAACCACCACGCCTAATTTATTTCTACTGAAAATTTTTTGCCATTATACAGTAAATGCATGTTGTCTGTAAAGTTGCTGTGATCAATACTTTTATATGTAATAAAAGCAGCAACCACAAGCACTAAAAAATAGGCTATATGAAATTTCAAAAAATGTTGGTTCAAAAGCTAGGCAGTCTAATTAATGTCCATGCTTTTTGACAACTGGAGGGTAGGTGAATTTTTATACAGCCTTAATACAATTGTATTGCATTTAATACAAAGGCTCATATATTTGCAAGTTATAATTAAAGGTGTGCTTACTTTGTGTGCCAGGTGTGTGCCCTTTCAGCTTTGAGCATTTGTTATACAAAGGTCAGGTCAAGATACCAGGAATTTAGCATTTAGCAGAATTTAACAACACCGAAAGAATTACACGAGGCTTGATACACAATTTAATACCAAGGTAAAAAGGGTCATCAACTGTTTTAAAGCTCTGACTTTGTTGTAGCAGCCCATTGACATGAAATGTTAACATTATATTTTGTTGACAGGACACAGTCTGAAATGTTATGACAGTTGCTGAGAAACTTACTAATATTAGATACTACACTACATTATTACTATATAGCATTGCCAAAATTTTAGTTTGTTGCTTTACAGAGTTAATCCCCATTAACCTTCATGTTTAGGTGCATGGTGTTCTGTAACTGCAAAGCCTTCTAAATTGTATGCTGTAACCTGAGCTGCCTCCTTTCACTTACAGAAGATTTACACCCACACTACCTATAGTACTTAAATAAAAATCTTTTTTTTTCCTCCAAATTTTGAAATGGGTACCATCCCTAACAAACATAATGTAAATTGGTGTTTTAGTTTTCCTATTAAGTATGTTTAATGTAAAATAAGTACCCATCTGTTTTACATAATGCCAAGTGATGAATGAAGCTTGCTAACCAAGCTAGCTAGCGCAGACAGCGCTGATAATGTCCCTGCTCTGCGTGGTTATCTCTGGCTTCAAAAAGCAGCAGCGATAGCAGGTAAAATATCACTGTTTTGACTCGCTCTCATCTTTCTCTTTAGTGACGTTTCTTTTAAAAGGAAGTTTGTGTGTATGCGGAAACCTTTCTGTATGGAGCTAGCAGGGGGATGGCTGGGGAAAATATTGATTCATTTAGGAGGTGCAGACTCACATATTTCCCTCACAGTTGGTAGAGAGCAAAGAATTAACTTCACCCTTTTCCTTTTGGAGCGTTTGTCAGGTGGACACAATCTTGGAGAACTTTTTTTTTTAATTCAAAGCTTGTTTTCTATGTTTTAGTGTCAGCCTGCGTTTTTATTGTAATGCTGTAGACCTGTATTGAATTGTATGGTGCTGTTTTGTTTGTTCACATCAGCTCCAAATAAAGCAAACACGCAGAGAACTCGACCTTGCTGCTGACAAACACACGGTTTCTGTATAATGCACAACAGCAACAGGCCAGAAGAAACACTGATGGCAGCCCATATGGAGGTGTTGGCTGTAACTGGGGAGAAAATGAGAAGAAGGATTCATGAAGGGAGAGCAACGCTGTCAGGTAGTAAATGTCACGAGAGGTGCTTATTATCCAAGAACGAGGGTTTCTCATCTAGTAGTCTAGGATGCATGCTAGAAGTAGGCTTGTAGAGACCAAGAGAGGCTCGCTTGTGTATTTCTTCACTCATCACATCCTATTTCGGAATCCGCTACATCTTTGTTCTGTAAAAACAAAAACACCACATGCATTCCTGCTCATGTAGTTGCACTGAGGAATGTGTTCCTCAGAAAAGGCTCTCACAAATCATCAGACACTTTTAGTGGTTGAAAGTAGACCCCCTGCTGAGGCTGTGCTGTGGCTTAGCTCTGTTTCTGTGTTGGAGGCTAATCGCTGTTTTTATTAGTCTTTTTTTTACCCAATCTGTTCGCATGAAGCCTCAATCCCACGGCCATGTTGAATGAAAGGGTTTATCAGCTTAAGCCTGTTGTAAGGAGCACGAGAGGTCTCATCTTTTCACTGAGGAACGAGAGCAACCCTCGGACACAAGTGTCCGGGCAATTAAGAGACGCGGGGGCCTCAAAGAGAGATTACTGGCACACAGAGTTGTGGCCGGCTTCTTTCTTGTCCTGTGCATTGTTCGCTCAGCGCTGAGACATGTTATGATTGGTGCTATGTTCTCAAAGGGCCTTGGAGGGAGGGAGATGACTGAATGCAGTCATGGGGCTCTTATCTGGGGAAGATTCAATGGATGCAGCATCAAATTATGGCTTTTTAAATAGTCACTGGCTAAACTGTTTCCCTAATAGTCATCCTAAAGTGACGTGATGGCTGCAAATTCAGAGGTAGTGAGGTTTTTTTTTTTGTTTTGTTTTTTTTCATGGTCTGGATGTTGAGCTGTGAACATGTTCAAACGTCCATTGTGGCCTGTTTTGACTTTGTTTATTATGTAAACATAATACTTTGCTTTGTGAAGAAGCTTGCTCGCTATCTAATCGCCTTTTATGGTGTTATGGGTGGATGCTTGGCCTGGTCTTGGCACATCAAGGTTTTGATTATGAGCTAGTACAGATGTTGTTCCAACACTAGCTGTTAAGTGCTATTCAGCACTAAAGTATCTATGTGAGAAGGACCATGAGAGGCAGGTGAAAGCTCTGGGGGGGGAGGGGAGTAGAAGGTCAAAGGACAGTGGGGCTTGTTGTTGTTGTTGTTGTTGTTGTTGTTAAGCTCTTACAACAGAAATCCCCGTCCTAATATAGCCCATCATCATGTTTGTGGCAGGGGTATTGGACCTTCACAATGTCACTGATTTATCATCCAAACCTTGGCGTCGGCTGAAAATTTCCTGGTTGACTGCCATTGGTTTATTGCAAATCCAACTCCTTTCACTGATAGGAGTGTTTATGGGTGGCTTCTCATCAGCTGTGTGGTCCTTTGTATCTAGATCAACTTCTATAAATTTGTTTGACTGAGTTAATGCTCCTTTGAAAAATGATTTTTCTTTCTCTTGAACGTAAGGGGGGATATACATCATAGAGAGAAGGGGGAAAAGCTCAGACTTTTACTACTGATGTGTCCCTATAGACTATGTCAGAACTCCTCTCTACACGGTGAAAACTTTAGTAAAAGTAAGCTGTAATAATCACCACTTTTTGTATTCAAAGTGTTGCTGTAACATTGCTGTTTGAAGAACTGTGTATTGCTGAGGTGCACTGATCAGCATCTGTTATCATTTAGGGCTTCGTCACACAAACCAGTTAGCAACCATCTGACAACCGCTGGACTCGAGGGAAAAATCTGTATTCCCCAACCTGTTGGCGACCGGTTCCTGACTGTCGTCAGCGAAATCAGTCACACAGAGGGTGCTGAACTAAAACCTCTTTGGTTTGCTTTGGTTGCAAGCAGATTAAGGGAATACACACTTTCCCTAGCAACTGGAGGCTACCAGAGGGTCACAGGCTATTCTCAAGAGTAGCATGAATGGGGCTTTGGCAGTTGATTTCACAGCCTGTTTGCTCTCATTCTGTACATGTTAAAATTTTAACGTAGTATGGTACTTCAAATGGGGTTAAAAGTTATAGTAGTAGTTACAAAAAGGATGTACAGTATTGAACTTGATAGATTAACAACAAAAATCTAACCTGCTTAGTTTCATATAGCTCCTGTGTTATATTCAGGGATTTGATATTATATAGACCTGTTTAGCTTATTTCTATTTCTGGCTTTAACACAAATCATCACAAAAATGTTGTAAATCTTGTTGAAGGTTCTTGATTTCACTCTTCACAGTTTGGCTCAAATTCAGCATTTCATGTCTGAATTTCTTCCAACAATCTAATGTGAAATGAAAAATACTGTCGTGATTTTTTTTCTTCTCTTTTTTTCAAACTTCACTTTAATTCACACCCGCACACATCCTTCCACGTGATTTTAAACAGTAAAGGCTTGAAATCGAATTCCAGTGCTCTTACTTTGGTGTGGCGTCAGGAGTGACGGTGCCTCTGTAATTTCATTACTTCACATCTTTGGGTGTTAGTTAAAATGGCCAATAGTCAAGATATAAAGCGAATACCGGCACACAAGACCTACATTGTTGTTAAAGTTGGGAACTATTCCCCTGAAGACATTATTAAAAAGTAATGCGCAGTAATCTCCCTCAAGCAGCTACACTGAGTGCAAACAAAATAGTAGTTCATGTTTTGACATGTATGTATTTTTTGGGGGCATTTATCCTTGACATTAAAAGGACTGGAGGCCTCCATTTTTATTTATTTTCTTACATAGTTACTCGTTTAAAGGACATGAACTCTGAGAAAGAAGACAAACTTAAAGCGTGCACCTTTCTGCTTGTGCGACTTGTAGCCTGTGAGGTGTTAAATTGAGCCAGGAGACCATGCGAGTGCAGGGAGTGGGTAAACACAGACGAAATACTTAACCCTCCCTGCGCTCCTCTGCTCACCACTATGTCACTCGCCACCTGCTCATTTGACAGCACTGCTGCTTTTGGAAGCAGCAGGTGTGCTTTTAAGTCCAAAGGTAGCAGGTTCCGCTCCGACAACCTCGGCTTCTGTTGTGGTCGCTTTTTGTAAAGGCGGAGTATAGAATGCTGAGATCATTACATATCTTTCGTTTAGCCGCATCAATGGTGCACTGTTTGTTCTCCACAGAAACTTAGAAAGCCGATGAAGTGGAGCTGAAATAAGTCAGATGATGGTTTTGTGTCAGGAATGCCAGGGTTTCTGCCAAAGCCTATACCTATTCATCTTCTCTCTATCTATCATATAATTATGGTGCACAGCTAGAGCCAGAGGTATGTACTTTGACTAAAAGAGGGAGAATAAAACTAAAGAATTATTGTTGCAAATGAAAATGACTGCATTTTCTTTCTTTCTTTCTTTCTTTTGATGGAAATGTAGTCAGGCTCAAAGAGAGGAGGGGGGTGAAAAAGGCACAGTTCTGTTCTGGGATTCTTTTTTGGAGTGCAAAGAGTAGCTCTTTGTAGCTGAAAACCCCACATGTGGAATCATTTCTCTCGTGTCCACAGACTTCGCTGTGTGGCCGAACCCCCTGAGAAACAAAGGCTTCTTCATCACTTCATCGCTTTTCTTCGACACTCTGTTGCTCCAGGTGTTCACCCTCTAAGCTGTTGAGATGAACTGTAGATAGGAGGCTTGTCCAAAAATACATTTTTAAAAAACTGGAGGGAGGAGAAATGCTGGCCAAAGCGTGCTGCAAGCCTGTCAAAATTCTCACAGATACTTAATAAAGCTCTGTTTTTCCTCATCTGGACTTCTTTAAGCTTGAGAGGCTAACTGAGTGCGAGGAATCCACTCTGCTTTGTTGTGGTGAGGGGAAAAGAAACCTGGGCAGGGTCCTGCCAGTTGGGTGGAGATGGGTTCATAATGTATTCTGTAATTGCCCTGCATAATTATTGGCATCAGGGCATAATCACACAGGGCAACACAGGCAGCATCTCCATCAATCGTGCTTGGTATGGTGGCATTGGTTTTTTTTTTTTTTTTTTTCTGTTGTTTTCTTTTTTTTCTGCAAAGCTGAGTCTCTCTTGTAAAACAGATTGTGGTCTCAGTAGGACTTCCTGGTAAAATAAAGGTAATAAATAAAATCAGAGCTGAAGCTTTAGACAGTTGGCTGTCCAGAAGAAGGTATGATGTTTCAGGAATGACGGTGGTTCTGTTTTTCAAGAAGGGAGGTGTATATTTTCATGATTTCTAGACCTCCTCTCACATGTTCTCCCTTTGTCCATTCTCAGAAACTGAAAGCACAGCCAAGTTAAATATCTGGCGTGGACTCAAAGCTCTGAATATTTCCGCACAAAGCCAAACGATTTATAGAAGTTCATGGATGGAGATAACAGATCGCATGTTATATATGTGGCTATTTAGTTGCCAGTGTTAATGGGTGGGTGTACCAAGCGCTGCCGTGGAATATAAGGTAATAATACACTGGGGTTTCTCAAGTTTGACCATTGTTGAAGGGAATCGTCTGGCTTTGTGAATCTGAGGTTGTGTGTTCTAATGAAAACTCGTTGAAAGAAAGGAGTTGTAATACAGAAGGACTGCGCTAAATATTAAGACTTTTTTTTTTTAAATTGGAAAAACACAAGTATCTCTTTAACAGGAAAAAAAAAAAACACCGGTTCTTGCAGGTGTCGTACTGTCTGGTCTGGTTTTCATCCTGGCTCAGCTGAATAGCTTTCAGATCTTTCCTTCTCATGTCCTCCTGTGCAGGACAGCCGTCTCCTGTAGTTGCCCTTCTTTCTCCTCTTGTTTTATGCCTTCTGTTTTCTTTTGAGTTATTTTGGCCTTAAAAGTAAAACCTTCTGTCCTAGACTCATCATTTAATCATACCCACTTCTCTTTCTGGATGATTTGAGCTCAGCTGCTTGGACTCAAAATATTTCCCTAAAATTCAAAGACAACCCTGCAACCTTACTGCCGTGCTGAGAGTAGGCACTGAAAAGAAGGCAGGAAATGGTTCTTTTGCAATGGCTCGCACCATCTTTTATTATTATGAAACATAATGGCTGCAATTTGTGGGGGGAAAAAACAACAACAAGCCCTTAGATGACCACGCTTTTGATGTTTATTTTGAGATCACCCTGCTGATTACAATTGCGACTTCTCATGTCTTTTATGCCATACAGCAACACACTGCTAACACGACTGCTGCTCATTATGCAAACACCCAGATAACACGTCTTTATCTGAATGGTGGGAATCTGTTCCAGTCACAGTCTGTTTACATAAACGCCAGAAGGAAATATGCTGGTGGTTTTGGGGTTTAGCGGCGCAGTCGACGGTTAGCACAGTTTGTGTATTTGGCACCAAGTTAACACATCGAAAGAAAAGAAACAAAAGCGGAGCTTCAACCACGATCCGAGGCCTGCTTTTGTGTTTGCCAGTGGTGAAGTGTGAGCAGCTGTAGGAGGATGCCAGCATGAGGACTGAAATAATTACTGCAGTATGCTAGCGCAGTCAACGCTATACACTGCAGCTGTTTCCTTTTGCTGTTGAAAGAATTTGAAAGGATCTAATGCAGCTCCAAGGTTTCTTTTTTTTTGGGGGGGGGGGTTAGTCAGTGAGTGGAGTCATGACTACCTAGCAGGGATCTGCTGGACTGTGGTGCCATTTTGAAAAGTAAATGCATTTAAAGTTTAACGGCCAGAGACTTAAATGTGGAAAGGACCACTCTGGCGATTTATTACCTAGTTGAAGGGCTTGGACATAAACTTGTGGCCTCACACCAGGTTGCTATGTGTTTTTTACAGACTCCACCCCCACAGCAGTGTCTTCTTCCCACTAACACAAAAGAGATCAGGACGTTTCCTTTCATTTATGTCTAAAAGGCATTCGCCTCCTTCTGATTTTACTGTTTGTTTTTACACATTTTGACGTTTCAAGTTGGGGGTGAAAGACTCCCTGGTGTCTCTGTTCTCATGAGCAACACACAAAAGAAGCAGTGAGAGCTGAATGTGCTCTTTAAAGCAGTTCTGGCTGTGCTACACAGGCTGTGATGCGGTGGGTGGATGGTGCCACATTAACCAAAGGCACTGATATGCACAGTCTGAAAAGACTCTAGAAAGCATGTGGCTGTGTTTAACCCTGTGAGGTCTAAGACGTGATGACTCTAACCATCTAACCAAAAATAATCCTATGCAAAGGTGTGACGGGACCAAAACACTAGGGCTGTTCGATATAACAATATATATCGGATGACGATATAAAACAGTCTATCGTTTCATTTTACGCTATCGTTTGTTTCGTGGTGTCGCAAAATAAACTGTTTACGGCAATATTTTTTTCATTGTTTTGATGGTCACTGTAGTGGCTATATTAATTTCTTAAAGTTCTCTCTTTCTCTTATATTTAATATAACCACACTACTGACGGACAAGCGCCTGGTTTTTATGTGTTGTCATTAGCAACAACGACGGTAACAGCATCGCGTGTCCGCTTGTTTATGTACCACATAAACCTTTCACAATAAAGCTCAAGATCCTGTTGAGACTTTTCAAAATAAACCGAATCACGTGAAAGAGCAGATTATTTATGGATGAGAATTAAAAAAGAGCCGACAGGTGCTAAAAAATAAACCTTAGACTCAAACGTTAGAACAGGCTTTTCCCCGCAGCACGCCGTGTAATAAATACTCACAAAGAAAACTGCGGCTGTTACAACTTATGTCTAAAAATGTATCGTTTCATGCATCGGTTAAAACACTCGACTCCAGGTACATGACGCGCAGCTGGAAACACTTCCCGCAAGACGAGCTGCCCGAGATTCACAGAATTTACAGAAAATGTTATATTTTTGTGATTTATATCGTTATCGGACGATAGAATTCTTATATCGGGATATGAGATTTTGGTCATATCGCACAGCCCTACAAAATGCATAACGATATGTAAGACAATGCAGTCTGTAAATGTAATTGTTATATGAAGGCAATTAAGACTTAAAAACACTTTAAATGTGGTTATTTTGACCCTTTTTATTTAGATCTTCTGGGCAAATGTTAAATGTAAAAATGTGAAATGTCTAAAATATAAAATGCATGATGGCTACTGTAGTAGCAATTTTACAATGGAGTAAATTTGTACTGTTCTTTTGTGCATCCCATTCATAAATTCTCTCCAGAGTCTTTCACGTGGTTCTTGTGTAGTTGGCAGAAGAGGTCTGTGGTGTGCGAATCTGTCATGGGAACTGGTGTGCAGCATAATTTGCAGAGTATGTTTGTTTTTTATTATTATTATTTTTGGTTCGTGTCACACTTTTGTAATCAAATCACACCCACGCTACAGGGGTCTTCCCTACCCTTTTGTCTCTGCTTGACCAGAGCTACTTAGTTCTGCCTCACCGTATCTCGCCATGCTGGGATTCACCTTTCTGTCTGCATCCAAGTGGTGCCATGTAAGAAAACCTCATCCACATGATGAAAACAATATTGCTGTGAACAATTGTGCAACGTTTTTTTGGGGGGAAAAAAAAAGCTGGTAGAACATAATATTTTTATTTCACCGTCAAATACATGTTAATATATTGTATAAAGTCAAGTAACCCAAGGTGAGGGTTTGGAGTTTAGGGTTGGCTGGTTCATGTTTTTAACTCTTCATAGTTGCTTGCTTGAGGAGCTGATGATCCTAGTTGTTACTATAGTGGCTATAATGTAGCTAATAAACCATTTTTTTGTTGTTTGAAGAGCTCACCTGGACATGACGTTTTAGATGGGAAAGCTAAACCCAAAATATTCCCAAACAGGAGCAGGGGCTTTTTTCCTCACTTCCATGTGAATCTCTGAGCTTGTCCTCACCTAAATTTCCTTTTTCAGTAACAGAGATGTCCTTCATGCTGTGCGGCGCACCATAATATCTAACTTCAATACAGGAGCTGCTTATGAAGTTCAACAAAACACAAGCATCTGTATTTTCGACATTCCTACAGACAAATCCCCTGTTTTGCCGTAAATACGTGATGCCACCCAAGCCTAAAAACAACCCCACATCTGTCCTCACACGTTTCCAGCTGAGCTCCAGCCTTGTCAAACCAGTGAATAGAGCTGAGGGGAAAAAGAGTAAAGACCACAACCTTTCATGAAAAATAACTACCATGTTTTGCACGTTCATGTGGGATCCATTTGCTTTAAAAATTTGTTTTTTTTAGTGCTTTTAAGGGTTTACCAACAGCAGAAATGGATTCTCTGTTGTTGTGAATTTCTAGTGCTTTAATAGCAGCATATGCTCATCCTGACTCAAGGTCTTTTTGATAATTGCATTTGCAGACATGCTGGGTTGTGCCTCTCAGCAGCAGCATCATCCTGCCCTGCTATTTCCCAGATGAGCAGCACTCTGTCATCTCAGACAGCCAAATGCAGCCACTGGATAATGGAAATGCTCCAGCAGGCAATCACTTTGAACAAAATTATGCTAACCATGCACTTTATACTCAAATACTGCATTTTCTTTTTAATTTTTTTTTCATCCAAATCATAATTTATGGATTGCCCACCTTCATAAAATTTTCTGAGCGCACACTGGGCAGCTAAGCAACTAAAGTGCATACGAGTATGGAGTCTGCATTACTGTGCAGAACTAAACTTCAGTTTCCTGTCATTCATCATGCGCACCAGAATTTAGTTTGTTTCCAGAGTGCGTGCCACTCTTCCTGCACACTTTCTCAGGCTTTAACAATAGCTCCCTCGTTCCCGGCCCCTCGTAATCCTCTTTGCACCCCGAAAATGCCCCAACTTCTCTACAGAAAGCTCCCCCCCAGACCAGAAACCTTACCCTGGTGTCAACATCACTCAGTCTAAAGCAGGCCTCAGAAATGTACCAGTGTTTTTGGGTTTTTTTTAATTATTATTTATAATGTTTAATTTATTTCAAAATATTTAACCACAACTATAAAAATTTCAGATATCTGCTTGACTTATCAGCTGCATGCCCTAGAAATATTTTTGTTCATATTATTTTGTGAGCAGCTTGTTGGGAGCTGACATGTTTGAGAGTTGATGAAGACGTTGGCTATAGCTCTGTCCAGTCCTTTCTGGTGTTTTTTTTTATACTGAGTGAAGGCCAGCACAATACTGCAGGCTCCACTACAGGATGCATTGTGCTCATTATGTATCGTTTCTGATGTGCTTTGATGCTGCTCTCTGTTCAACATGGAATCTTGGAGACCGCAGAGAGAGAGAAAAGAAGGAAAAACAATGAGTTGGGATACTTTGTAGTTTCTCTCTTTGAGTAGTATTTTTGTCATGTTCCTCCTCCTCTTTGTTGTTGTTCTGTACGGTCTATTGTTGTTATAAAAATCTGTGCAAGTTTCCATCTACTCCATTAGCAGGACTGAGAAACTCTCGAGTGGATTTTTGTTGGCAGCGTGTAAGGTTAAACATCTCAATATAGCTGAAGGTTCTTATCTCAGAGGGAGGTCTGTGGATCTTTTCTTTTCCTTCCAAATAGGAAGATCCCTCCTCCAGTTGTAGTGGTTTATTGTTGAAGAGATTCTTTCAGCTTGATTAAAAATTTAATTATTCACTCATTTATCCCTTTATGCTTTAAACAGCCTTTTTTCTTCAATGGAATGGCAAGTGACGGGTGGTAATTGTAGATCAAGGCAAGGCGCTGGGGAGCCCGCCGAATGGGGGTTGGAGCTCTGTTTCAGGCTTTAGCGGCTGACTGGCCATATACCGCTGATGTGCTGCTCATGGTGTGAACTTAAAATGCTGCTGCTTAAGAAGTCAGCCCCTTCTCTCTGTGGCTCTGGCGTTGTGCCCTGCGTTTGCCATCCGTACAACCACGCCTAGCCTCTTTCATTTCAGCCCTCGCTGAGTGATTCCTGCCCTCTGCCCCACAGCCTTAACAAGCGATGCTGTCACTCAAGTTGAGAGAGGGCTAGGACTAGAGGAGGCCGTGACAAGGCACTGACACTCTAGAAATCCACTTCAAACAAACAATTAGAGCATGCTGCTACATAAAGCTAATTGGTTTGTGTAAGTATACTTAAAGGCATCCTTGCTGCTGAGCTGGAATACATTATTAGCTCAGTTTGGGGCGCTGCAAGACAGAACTATTAAGCGTTTCATGTGATGCAAAGGGGAGTGGAATATAGTAGCGGAATGAAAACGTGATTGCTACACCAGTGCCTCATCGGCTCCCACAGCTGCTAAATGTATGCAAAGCCATCTCCTGACAGGGTTTGTTAAGCATCAATACTACACAGCTGCTCTAGAGATTTATTTCACTATGGATCATTACCATTGATAAAGTCCCCATTCAGCTGACTGCTCACTCCCTTTGTGACTTCAGGTTGCTTAAAGGAGGCTTATTAACCAGCTGCGTGGAGGGTGGGTAACTTTCCCAACGCTTTCTTTTTTCTTTCTTTTTTTGTGATATGACAACTAAACAAAGGTGATCAGTTGCCAAGCTGATATGAAATGGTGGAAATAAGTTGTAATGACATCATTGTTTTTTGGTTTTTTATTTTTTTTTATAATTTAGACATAAAATATCTGACTGCATATGCACACAAGTTGGCTAGCACCTGGTGATTGCCAGTGTATTTGCAGAAGTTTGTCTGCAACCTGCTTGTGACAAAGTGGGTGAGAAGACCATTTGTCCATATTCTTAGTTAACATTCTTGTTTTGAGTTAACCATATTTCACATGTAATCTGCAATAGGCAAACATCTACTATCCCGGGTTTGTTTATGTTTTGCACTTTTACAGATTATATAATATGACATCTTGGTTTAAATCAATTCCTACAAGTTTGTTAAGTTAACATGTTATTTATTTCAACTGTTAATTTGTATTGTTTAGAACTTACCTTACCTACCTGTCTTCCAGAAACAAAAGGAGGAAATGTAGTTTTACTTCCTGCTTTATAGCTTCTGGGTTCATCTGAGGTCACAGGAAGAGACCAAGTGCAGAAGGGGAAGAGCTCTTATAATTTAATAAAGTTGATTTTAGAGGGTTTATGAAGAAGTAGATTTATTGTTATAGTATGTATTGATTACACCAGAGTTCATGTTGCCAGTAAAGAAGAGTAGTGGAGGTCTGAATATAATCATGTTCATCGTATCTACCTACTTGGAGTAGTCCAGAGGAGAAATTGTTTGATTGAGTGGACTATTTAAGCAGAAGGACTCAGGTGTTTCAGGAAAGGTTTTGGGTCGGTGTAGCTGTGTGCAGTTTGACCTTAATTTCCGTTGATTTAAGTTTAGTTATGTTTATTTGAACTGAGTTAATTATAGAGTTGAGTTTCTTATTTGTTTCTTTGTAAATATTGTTTCGGTCACAAAATGGTGAATAAATCACTTGCTACACTGGACAGCATCAGTCTCCTGCACTTCTTTGACCGCATAAGTCGAGTCTTACCACATTTGGTGGCAGCAGTGGGATTCCAGGCCAATTAAGGAGTGGAGAAGATGTCTACCCGAGCAAAGAGGGGACTTGTTCCAGAATGTGAAGCAGATGATTTACAAGATGGCAGTGACCAACAAGGGGCAATAAGTGGCCATATTGCTGGACAAGAGAATGTGGCTGAATTGTCCAAACTTTTGCAAACTCTGATGCAACAGCAGGCTGAACGCGATTCTAAACTGGAGCAAGAGCACAAGCGCCAGGAGGATAGATGGAGGCAAATCCGGCATCAGTTTGCCCAGCTTCAACAGCAGGTGCAGCATGGCAATCTAGAGCATCAGTTACCTGAAGTACAAGCCTCTACATCAGCTTCTTCAAGACCACCTACTCCAGAAACATCTGCCAGCACACAAGAATCAAATAGGCTTGACTTGGAACCGGTACATCAACGCAGTGAGGCACAGCTTTCAACACTGGTGAGACATTCAGGCTGGAAGGGGCCAAAAATGCAACCTTACAATGAAGGTGAGGACATTGAACATTATTTAATCACCTTTGAAAGAATTGCTCATGCTTGCCAGTGGCCGCGAGATGAGTGGGCTCTTCACCTAGCACCACTGCTAGCTGGTAAAGCACGTTCCGCCTATGTAGCCATGGATATTGATGACACTATGGACTATGCAAAAGTAAAGTGTGCTGTCTTGCAGAAGTATGAAATAAGTGTTGACACCTATCGAATGAGGTTTCGTTCTAGTACCTTTGGAGCAGAGGAAACACCAAGGGAGCTGCAGGTCCGCCTAAAGGAGTTGTACATCAAGTGGATGAATCCTGAAACAAAGACAAAGGATCAAATCGGAGACGCCATCATCATGGAACAGTTTCTCAAGGTTCTGAATCCTGATCTTCGGACTTGGGTTAAGGAACGTAACCCAAAGACTTCCAAGGAAGCAGCAGAACTGGCTGAAGCTTTCTTAGCAGCTCGTCGACCATCAAAAGTCTTCACACCAGTTAAGTCAAATTCCAACATGCCATTGAACATGTTAGGTGGTGGCCCTGACTTGAAAGTTAAGCACACAAGACAGAACTGGTATAACTCAGATCCTGCCAGATCTGAGACAAAAAATAAAACCAATAAAGCATGTCATTTGTGTGGTCAAATAGGTCATCTTAAAGCTCAGTGTACAAAGATGTCTGTTAGTAAAAATTACATGTGTTCTGCTAGACAAACTAAAGTCAGTGAGAATCACAAAAATGAAATTGAATGTCAGCAACGTGAGCCATCAATTGGGGTATTTGTTGAAGACAAACCCTGTGTAGCTCTGTTAGATTCAGGAAGTAATCGCTCTCTGGTTAGACAAGACAGTCTTCCTAGGGATGTGATCTTTTCAGGAGCAACAGTGGATGTGTGCTGTATTCATGGTGATAAGGTATCATACCCAGTTGCTGAAGTTGCAATTGAAGTAGAAGGCCAGTGTTACACTCTTTCAGTGGGAGTGCTGCAAACTTTGCCTTATCAAGTGGTGTTGGGCCGTGATCTCCCAATACTCACAGAGCTAATAGCCAAGCATTCCTGTCAGACTGAAACCATTGAAAGTTGGTTAGCAGTCACGAGGTCAAAAGCTAAGGAGCAACAGGTTAATGCTTCGGGTTGGGATGACTTGCCTTTCGCAAATGAGGATGCACCATTGGACGAGTCTAGCACTCATTCTAAACCAAAAAAGAGCAAGAGACAGAGAAGACATGAAAAGGTGAAGGGAACAAGAGTAGCTGAACACATTTTAGATCCTTTAAAGACTGAGTCTCTCCCCAGTGCTAGTCAGGTTGCTAGGCTTCAGAAAGAGGATCTAACACTTAAACCATTGTTCTCTAAATGTGTTCCAGAGTCAACTACAGTTGAGGGAAGGCAGGAAGTGTTTGTGGTTAAGGGAGATTTGTTGCATCGCCGTAGCAAGATTGGTGACCAGTTGGTAATCCCCCAGAGTTTGAGATCTACCATTTTGAAAATGAGTCATTCCATTCCCTGGGCAGGACATCTGGGACAATCTAAAACATTTTCTAGAATGATTCCCAGATTTTACTGGCCCCAACAGTTCAGTGATACGGTACAATACTGTAAAGCTTGCCCACAGTGCCAGTTAACAGCTCCAGGCAGGAAATCAGATAGAGCTCCGCTTATCAGTATGCCCATCATTGATACACCCTTTTCACGCATTGCCATGGACATTGTTGGCCCACTAGAACAGAGTAAAGCAGGTCATAAGTACATACTTGTAGTTTGTGACTATGCCACAAAATATCCTGAAGCCTTCCCCCTGAAGAAAATAAAGGCTCGTCAGATTGTTAACTGCCTGATTCAGTTGTTTTCCAGAGTAGGTATCCCAAAAGAAATAATCACAGATCAGGGGACCAATTTCACTTCTAAGATGCTCAAAGAAGTATACAGTTTGTTAGGGATCCAGGGTGTCAAGACCAGTCCCTATCACCCACAGACCGATGGCCTTGTGGAGCGATTTAACCAGACCTTAAAATCAATGCTCAGGAAATTTGTGAATGAAACAGGGTCAGATTGGGACCAATGGCTCCCATTTTTGTTATTTGCCTACCGAGAGGTTCCACAAAGTTCTACTGGGTTTTCACCATTCCAGCTACTTTATGGGCATCCTGTCAGAGGTCCAATGGATGTTCTGAAAGAAGCTTGGGAGGGTTCGATGTCAGAGCAGAGGTTTAGTGAACTCTCATATGTCCTCAAAATGAGGGACAAGCTCGAACATTTCCAAGAGCTTGCTAATAACAATCTGGCCCATGCGCAACAGCAGCAGAAACAAAGATATGATAAAGTGTCAAGAAGAAGAGTCTTCGGTGAGGGACAGAAAGTTCTTCTACTGTTGCCAACTTCTGAGAGCAGTCTTCTTGCCAAGTGGCAGGGGCCATATGAAATCATAAAGAAGACAGGCCCAGTCACATATGAGCTTCATTTACCAGACCGTCGAAAGAATCATCAAGTGTTCCACGTCAATCTTTTGAAAGAGTGGACTGCCCAGCCACAGGACTCAACATCCATGTGGGCATGTACAGTTGTGGACGAGGAAGAGCCTCAGGAGCAGTACTTCCCTTCTTCAGCTGTCAAAACTGTGTTTCCAGACTTAGACCATTTGCCTTTGGAAAGACGTCAGGAGGTGCAATCACTTTTGACTAAAGAACTCTTCAGTCTAAAGCCAGGTCGTACACACCTCATTGAACACAAAATCACTTTGCATTCTCCAGACCAACGGCCAATTAGAGATACCACTTGTCGTATCCCAGCTAAGCTATTGCCTGAGTTGAAAAGTGAGCTGGAGGAGATGCTGGCTGCAGGAATCATTGAGCCATCACACAGTGAGTGGTGTAGCCCTGTTGTGCTTGTACCAAAGAAAGATGATCCTAAGCTTAGATTTTGTGTAAACTTTTCTAAGTTAAATTCTGTGTCTGCTTTTGATCCTTATCCAATGCCGAGGGTTGATGAACTAATTGATCGTTTGGGAAATGCTAAATTTCTGAATACCCTTGACCTCTGTAAAGGTTATTGGCAGGTTCCCTTGACAGACTCATCTAAGGACTTAACAACATTCAGAGTGCCAAGTGGACTGTTTAGATTCACAGTGATGCCCTTTGGTTTGCATGGAGCACCAGCTACATTCCAAAGGTTGGTGGATCGAGTGTTGAAGGGTGCAGAACAATATGCAGCTGCCTATATTGATGACATTGTTGTTTATAGTGGTACATGGGAAGAGCATCTGAAACATCTTGCTGATGTGTTTCGACGTATCACCAATGCTGGACTTGTCATAAATGCCAAGAAATGTCACATCGCCAAGCCCGAGGTGCAGTACCTGGGTTATGTAATAGGGGGTGGAGGCATTCGCCCTCAGGTTGGAAAAGTGGATGCAGTTGCTGCAGCACTCATGCCAAACACAAAGAAAAGGTTGAGATCATTTTTGGGATTAGTGGGTTGGTACCGTCGACTTATTCCAAATTTTTCATCAAGAGCAGCTTTATTGACTGACATGACAAGAAAATCTAGTCCTACAAAGGTCAGGTGGACGAAAGATGCTGAGAATGCATTTAATGATTTGAAAGACTGTTTGTGTCAAAAACCTGTTTTGCAGTGTCCAGATTTTAACCTTCCCTTCACAGTACAAACAGATGCCTCTGAGGTGGGTCTGGGAGCTGTTTTACTGCAAGGAGAGGAAGGGCAGCAGTTGCCTGTTCAGTACATCAGTCGGAAACTTTTTCCAAGGGAAATGAGGTATTCGACCATTGAAAAGGAGGCATTGGCAATTAAATGGGCTCTAGACACCTTACGATATTATCTTGTTGGGAAAGAGTTTGTTCTTGAGACTGATCATCGTGCTTTGCAATGGATTCATAATATGAAAGACACTAATGCCAGGATAACAAGATGGTATTTATCTCTCCAGCCTTTTCGTTTCCAGGTCCAGTATAGACCCGGACATAAGAATGTCATTGCTGATTTCCTGTCCCGTGACTCAGAGGAGTAACGGTCTTAAGGGGGGGGGAGTGTGACAAAGTGGGTGAGAAGACCATTTGTCCATATTCTTAGTTAACATTCTTGTTTTGAGTTAACCATATTTCACATGTAATCTGCAATAGGCAAACATCTACTATCCCGGGTTTGTTTATGTTTTGCACTTTTACAGATTATATAATATGACATCTTGGTTTAAATCAATTCCTACAAGTTTGTTAAGTTAACATGTTATTTATTTCAACTGTTAATTTGTATTGTTTAGAACTTACCTTACCTACCTGTCTTCCAGAAACAAAAGGAGGAAATGTAGTTTTACTTCCTGCTTTATAGCTTCTGGGTTCATCTGAGGTCACAGGAAGAGACCAAGTGCAGAAGGGGAAGAGCTCTTATAATTTAATAAAGTTGATTTTAGAGGGTTTATGAAGAAGTAGATTTATTGTTATAGTATGTATTGATTACACCAGAGTTCATGTTGCCAGTAAAGAAGAGTAGTGGAGGTCTGAATATAATCATGTTCATCGTATCTACCTACTTGGAGTAGTCCAGAGGAGAAATTGTTTGATTGAGTGGACTATTTAAGCAGAAGGACTCAGGTGTTTCAGGAAAGGTTTTGGGTCGGTGTAGCTGTGTGCAGTTTGACCTTAATTTCCGTTGATTTAAGTTTAGTTATGTTTATTTGAACTGAGTTAATTATAGAGTTGAGTTTCTTATTTGTTTCTTTGTAAATATTGTTTCGGTCACAAAATGGTGAATAAATCACTTGCTACACTGGACAGCATCAGTCTCCTGCACTTCTTTGACCGCATAAGTCGAGTCTTACCACACTGCTATCACCTTATTCAGGACTATGTGAGCAGCACAGTAGTGTTTGCTACTGTCACCTGACGCAAAGAAGGTTCCTAGTCCTTTCTTGAGTGTGGAGTTTGTATGTTCTGCCTGTGTCTGCATTGAATTATTTTTCCCTTTTAGTCCAAAGGAATACTTATTAGGTTAATTGGGTATTCTAAATCAAGGGTAGGCAGTTAATTTTCCCAAGGGGCCGCAGTAGAAACTGGGACTGTTGTGGAAGGCCGCACCAATAAGCTAAGCTTATGTATGATCAGTGTTCATTTATCTCTTGATAAAGAGTAGATGTTACAGTTGGGTCCTAATTGCGGCCCCTTGAGAAAATTAATAGTTTACCCCTGTTTCTAAATTAGCTCCGGGTCTCAGTGTTAGACTATTTGCTCAGAGTCTGTTGGAATAACCTGAATTGGATGGATAGTTTTACACTGGACAAAACTTTAATTAGATGAAAGACGCAAGGTTGCACAGCTTTTAAGCACGCAACAACGAATAGCACATGGTGAACGTATTAAAAACTAGCACTCCCGTTTTGCTTGTAGAACACAGGCTCTGGGATAGCTGGTTTACTTAGAAATTAGATGGAAATGGGAATGGATGGCATTTGGTTTCCACCCCCAGGAAAACAACTGTCAATAAACACAGCCTGTTGGATATGGCTGATAAATTCAACCCCTAAAGTTCCCAAACAGTTTTATGTACTTGAATGGATGTTTTGTGTGACTGCCACTTTCAGAGGGGGGGGGGGTGATCTGAAACATGATCAGTAGTTAATTATGGATTATTTATGTACATATTTGATGGAGTACAGTCTCCAGCAGACATTTGAAATTAGCGTTTATGGAACTGAACACTAAACCCACTGTGATGAATTATGTTTATTGACATTTACATTGATTTATTAGCTTAACAGATTTTGTCTGAGGTGACAGTCAAATTAGATCAACTACAAGCTATGGCAAGAGGAGCTCATTAGTGCTGCAGTATTCTTCTCCTAATCAAAATATTAAGGACAGGTGTGTGGATTTATTTTTGTATCCATCTTCTGGCTTTCTTCAGTTCAAAGTATATTTAGACTAGAGTGATATAGCATTAGTACAATGAAAGGGATCTTTGACCTTGTGTGTTCACTCCTCTAAGACGCAGCTCTGTGCTGCTCATCATGGCCTAATGGAACACAACACAGCAGCAATTAAGCAGATGTTTTCATTTAATCAGATAAACCTCCCAGTACTTTTCTACATGTCTGAAAGGAGACACTTCGCTGTACACAGTCCTTTTCAGGTTCCTCCAATTAGGAAAATATGCCTTGGTTTTTAAACCAATCTGTATTGCAACATCTCCTTTTCTGTTGTCCAGCGGCTGTGCTAAAACAATTATATTGGAGCCGAAAATGAAAACGAGGACAGGCTTTTTAGGTTGGAAAAGGAGTGTGCAGTGGGTGGGATAAGTGCTTAAGCTCTAGAGAATAGATGCTCTCATAGCTGATAAATCTGTGTTACTGCGATTTAGGCTGGTGCAGGAAATCATCTTTAGGCTGCAGATCTCTGTTGCTAAGGGACCAGACTGGTGGGCTTGTAATGACTGTGTGGACCCTGAGCAATCTTGGGCAATTACTTCACTTATCATCAAGATCTGACAAAGGGAGGAACCCTGCGCTGTGAATTCATTACAGGGTTGAAACACGAGATAAGCCGTAGTTACAGAGACGTGCGCAAAGAAATTGACAAGAGTGTGAAAGACGTGGAGTCATTATGAATCAAATGTTCGTGTTTGGAGGAGCAATTAGCAGTTATTGGATTTCTGTGGACTGTTAGGGAATACACCGTGAAAGCAAATCAATTATAAAAACAGCACTGCGTCATGTCCCTTTTGTTTGCCCTACATGAACTTATTGTAGAGGTGTGTGTGTGTGTGTGTGTGTGTGTGTGTGTGTGTGTTTGTTGTATAATGTATGAAAATTGCTGACTGGATCTCTTTATTGGAACAGTGAGGCAGCTTTGTGAGCTCATTAAAAATTGGGAGGAATTGTCATGTCTGTCATTTCACTGAGAAGAAATGAGTTGGAGGGGGAAAATAAAGTGTCCCGTACAAAAGTCCACTTGTAGCTGAACCAGTCCAAGCTGGTCCATTTGCTGCCCACTTTGCTGGACCACCCAGATTGATCTGGTGGGCTTCACAAGTGTACATTGTATTCCTCTGGGAAACAGGACATGTAGCAGAGCTGATTTCTTCCCAGAAACAAAAGGACTAATTAACAAAATGTCGAATGCACTGATTAAAATATCAAACAGCTTCTCCTGGCAAAATGCATGAATGGTAATTATAAAGTAGAATTGATGTTAAAAACTATAAATCTCCATGTGTAAATGTTCTTGGTCCCAAAGGTCTTGAGCCTCCACTCGTTTATTTATTTATTTTCATTTTTATTTTACTTAGGAGCTGCACATTCTTGTAATTTCTAAAAGGTGTCTTGAGCAATAATCTCCAGGCTTTCTGGAGGTCTTTCAAAGTTGTTCTCTGGACATTGGCTGCTTATTCACTCATTTTCAGTCCAGCGCTTGGACTTGAATGTTCTATAGGTCAACGTTAAAAAAAAAAAAGTGGCTTTAAAAAATTATACTTTCGAAAATGATCCAAGTATAAGAAAGGCTCATTAAGGCGAGGTTTGAACCTTGCAAATTATCACCTTTAGGCACTTTACTAGCAGCCTGATGGTGTTTGACAGGCATGAAACTGTATTTTTGTTAAGCAAAATACTTTGAATATCTCAGCTTGGTGTGCAACTTGTCCTTAAAAAAATCAGAGGGAACTGGACAATGAAAGAAAAACACAAGTTTTGTTAAGGCTGCCACTATCTACAGCAGATGAACAAAATGTGAAAGTAGTTTCCTTAAGAAAGGAACTGAAAATGAAAAGAACTGGACTGAAAATCAGTGGCAACAGGTCTTATGGAGTGATGAATCGGTCAGGAGAGAGGTACAAAGATGTGTACGGCCATCTGTAAAACACGGTGGAGGCTCTGTCATGGTTTGGAGCAGCATTTCAGTCATTGGTGTTAGAGAGTTATCAAAATTGATTGAAATATGAAGACAGAGAAGTACGATCACATTTTGACCCACCATGTATCTGACTGGCAACGACTTCATTTTTCAGTGTGACAGAGTTCCCACGCACTCTGTGTAGCAGATGCATAACTACAGAGAAATGGTCATGGATAGGCCTCCCCAGAGCCTGAACATCAACATTATTGAGGCATCATTGAGGCAAAAGGCAGCCAGGATTCAAATAAAAGCTTTGAATGTCCTTCAAGAAGGCTGAAGAACTGTTCCTGAAGACTATTTAAAGAAATTACAAGAAAGAGTTCAGGCTGTGTTGAGGAATGATGGCACTCATACCAAATACTGACTTTCACATTTGTAAGAATGACTGTATTTCTATGTTTGCTCAAACATGCAATTATTTGTTGAAACATATGTACCCATTGCCAATTTTCCTAACAACATATAAAGAAATCAGCCGTGCCTTCTTTTTGCACAGTACTGTATCAGAAAGTGAATTTTTTGTCAGGAAATTTCACTTTCGTGGCTTTTATTTTGAGTGCATTAACCCTTGACTTCAAGAGTAACGCACATCTTTCAGTAAAGACTTGCTTAAAACAGCACAGCACACGTTCTGTCCTGCTTGTTTTCTCTTAATAAACCAGCTAATACTGGGCTGTCTATCACCCCCCTCTGTCCTGTCTTAAAGAAAATAACCTATAGATTGTTACTGTAGTCTTTGCATCACTGTTTCATGTGTGACTTCCAAGAAATTGGATTCTATCAAATGTGCTGCTTGGCACCAAATCATTATTTACACAGTATCTGCAAGCAAGATACTACAAGCAAGACATCATGATTGACCACTTTTTTTTTCCTGCCTCATAAGTGCATTCATAAGGAATATACACTTCTCATGCTCTACGACTTGTATTCACTAAACGCAGTTAATCTCTGCCATTTTTATTGTGCCACGGCAGACATTATGTTATGATGTACAAATTGGAGCCTCTGGGCCTTTTTAGTTTTTAACAAGTTCTCTGGCTGAGGTAAAAGCAGACAGACATTTGTCACACTCAATAAATTTTCACATTTAGGTTGCATGCTACAGTCGTTCACATGCTGTCAAATTAAAGCGAAGATTATTAGCGTCAGCACCTTGGATCCATTTCCTTTTATAAACGTGTTTTTTTTTTTTTTTTCTTTCTACCCCCTACAGGAGAGGTGGCTTGCATTCGTGCTGTTTTAAAGTGAGCAGTAATGGTATGGGAGTACATGAAATGGCAGGAAATGTTTCAGGTCCATAAAGTTTAGGGTGAAAAGGAATAACAGGCAGCCGCAAAAGAGCAGGCTGTGTGGCCTGCTTGTGGTAGGTTATCTGTCAGAAATTATAAATATTATGTGAGCATACCCGTTTCTAGCATGAGCATTGCAGTCAGCCCTGTGAAGCGCTGAGCGCCAAGATCTTGACCAGTTGTTCTGTTGGCTTAACAAATGTGAGCGAGCACATAAACAGAGCGCAAAGAGAGCCTGTCGAGTAGCAGACTCCCATATGGACTCCCCATTTGTAAGAGCACTGGCTTGCTGTTTATAACTGCCGACCTAAATAATGTCATACTTCTTGTTTTGTCCATTTAGACTGTTTATGAAGTTGTAGCCATAACCAAGTGTCATATGCATGGTGCCTGATAATTAGCAGGTAGCTCATTGTGTGCTCTCATCAAGACAAACCCACATTCAGTACTCCGCTGGTAGTTTATGTTGGGAGAAACCAGCCACTTACACACTGTGTGCTCTGTAGGCTGTGTAGACATATACTGTGTCTTTTAGAAACCACAGTTTCCTGGTTGGTATTTGGCAGCACATGGAGTAAAACATTAGCTACACTGGTTTTGATCCAAAACCCTAAAGCCCAGTGACAACAAAACGTCTGCAGTCAATGATGGAGTATTTTTTATTTATTTTTTTAAATTTAATTCAGTTGATTGAAGTAGAGCTACACCTGTAATTAGGCTGAGATTGAGAGTGGCATTGCAGGCTGCACCTCCAAATCGCGCCTGGGGCCACATTAAGCCTGTAAGCCTTGAAAAGCAGCTTCGCTGTGGCAATCTATTGTACGACTGTAACATTGCCGCCATGTTCCACCACCCCAAGGCACAATGCGTGCTGGTCATCTGAGTGTACGGATGTCAGTTTTGCTTGTGTCTGGCAGGATGTGTGTATACTCCAGGAAGCTCTTCATCCGGTTTCTGTTCGTATGCATTACAACGAGTGCCACTCACAGGCCAGAGGGAGCAGGCAGGAATCTGTAGGTTCACTCAATCCTGTTAATGTGGAACAGCATTTAATTAGATTCGCTCTACATCGGGCAGCTGCATCCGTGTCTGCAAAGCAACAACAGTCTGCATGACACTAAACGCTGATGTTAAGTGAGGATTGCTTTGAAAGGAGCTGTCGTAGCTAAATCTGCGTTATAGCTACCACACAATTGCTGTGAGCGGGACAACTTTGTTTGGAATGTAGTTATGTGGGGATTATTGAGAATTATTAACAAATGAGAGAAACAATGTCAATCTGGGCTCAGATGTATGAATGCGTAGAATCAAATATATAGCATCCACTCAGCATTTGGCTTTAACAGCTGGAAAACCACACAGTTCTTCTTTCCACCTCAGGTATTCATGCATGTGATTTTCTTTCTTTTTTTTCCCTGAGCCAAGATTCACAGGCTAGTAATAATAGTAAAAAACTATTTTCACGTAAGGTGAGTGCCCCCCGGTGAACGACCTGATGTCATCTCTGTATTTCTTAATAAATGATAATCCGATGACCTTAGTGATTACTGTCTGTTCTTTTCTTAACTGGTATTTTTGCATTTTTGTCATGAAACTTTGTCACATAAGCTAGAAACTGGACGGTGATCAGTTGGCAGCTACAGGTTCCTAGGAAAAAACATGCTAGCAGCAAATGGCTGCTAGCATGTTGATACGTTGGCATCTTTCTGGCAACTGTATCTGCAAACACTCACTCACACTGCAACTTCTCTCCAACCAGTTGTTAGCGAGTGTTTCCAGTCAAGGCGTCTTTCATGCAAACTATGGGCAACTATAGTAATGGGGGTTGGTTTTGTTTTTTTGTTAAATAGTTTAATCTATCAAAAATAGTCCATCCACAATTTTGCCATATTTGATTAATTAACTATTTTTCTCACTTGTCTAATACACAGATCAAATTTCAGCTTCTTACATTTGGAAAAACTGGAAGGAACATTTGCTTGTTAAACTATTTTGATTAACAGAACGGTTTTCTATGAACACGGTCATCTTAGATCGAGGTATGAAGCCATACTTTGTTGCCTTCAGAGGAACCTTTTGCTTTGAAAAGAATAAAGATGAGTACAATAACTGCAAGAGAGAGACTTTGCATTGCTTCAAATATCTATCACAGGATAGATGTTTGCTAAGATGTCTGATTGTGGAAGTCAGTAGGTTGCTCCTTACTGTGGAAAAATTTCTGCCTTTGATTTAAAGGGGCAACGTCAGACCGAGGTGCTAAATGAAATGATAAATGTGACACAGATGCTTCCAGTTTCCAGTCTCTGCTGTTTTCTCTCCATGTCGCCGTAGTCGACTGTCTGTGTTAGTGGCTTAAAAGAAGAGGGACTGACGGTGTCCTGGCCAGAGAAAAAGGTTCAAATGACGTATTTAATTTGTGGAATTTTTGAGAGAAAACTGCTCTCCAGTGTGGCAAAATCACACTGGAGAGCAGAATCGGCATCGCAATCCGATTTTCCACAGTATGAAAAACAGGACAGACATAAGTACATATTGTTCAGCCCTCCTCACTTTCCGTTTTTTCTGTGTGTCGGAGAAAAGCATCTAAAATGTGGTGTGACTGGCTATTGTGCAGCACGCCACCTCTTTACCCTCTCTCCCTCATTCTCTGCCTCTCAGTGCATACTATTATAGTCCTTCATTTAGAGGAGAGAAGGCATGAATGGAGTACTGGAAAGGTGACGAGAGGACTGAGAGATAGAAATCAGGCTGGTTTTTATCTTCGTCGAGTTTCAGGCGCAGACGGAAGCAGGCTCCTGCTCCCCAGCAACCAGGAGAAAAAGGATGAAGGCTGTAATGTGGCAGCAGAGATTGATTCTCATCATAATCTGTTTCTCTATCAGCTCAGGCACACCGCATAGCTTTGCACAGAAGTGCTTTTCAAATAGACTTCCTTCCTCTTTTCATGCCATTGTGCTATGCAACCTCATCCTTCCAACCACATTGTCTCATTATTTCCAAATCTACCTTATTCCTATTTGAGCTGATCTGTTGTCTTGAAGGTTTTATCTCTGTTTGCAGTCACCATTGAATGTGTGAGAAGACTGTGGACTGGCTTATCACATTTGACAAAATATCGACTAAAGAAAACCCCAAATAACACACACATTGAGTCATCTGTAAACACCACATGTTGGGACTGAGAGTATGTGGAAAAAGTAACTTTTACCAGGCAGTGCAGTTGGAAATTGGATCATAGCAGAATCTGGTAAAAATATATGTTTTCTCTTGAAATGAAACAGATGTATTTTTATACACGGCCTCTGACAGTCCAACTAAACTAAACATCTCAGTTCGCAGATGGTCGACGTGCCAGAAATGATGGATAAACAGTTTGAGTAGTTAAGAGGAAGCAGTGGTTGAATATGAGGTGTGATTGAAAAGTTCCGAGACTGCACTGCACCTACTAAAGCAAAAAAAAGTGGATCAGCCATCCCCTTGGTTCCCAGATCTCTTGTCACGCTTGAAAAACATCAGTTGAATTCTGCATCGCCATCTGTGATACATGCTGGATCTCCTGCGCTGTGCAGCGGCCCTTTCACTTCTTTTGGAGAAGATGATGCATGTTGTAGGGAGCCAAATTCTGTGAGCAGGGTTGGTGGGGAGTGATGATTTTGTTGGTGCAAACCAAAAATGTGTGGTTTTTTTAATGGTCTCGGAGCATGTTTATTATCATGATGAGACACCCAGTTGACACTGCACAGATCAGGTCATGTGCATCAAATATTGCTATCGTTATCGTTATACTCATTACATAATATATTACAGCTCAACTCTGGAGAACGAATTCACAGTGCAAAAGCATGTAAATGTCAGATAAAAATGATGAGACATCTCCTAACCTCCTAAGTTTTGGAGACTTCAGGCTCCTACCTTTGTAATAGTGCGCCATGTTAAATTTGAGCTATAATGATAAACCACTTAACTATAAAGAACTGAATTATTGTGTCTTAAATGATGATGATAATAAGCAAGAGTTGCAGCCCTGATTTGATGCCCTACATTCCCCTCCTTTACCCCACTTAACCTACACACACACACACACACACACACACACACACACACACACACACACACACACACACACACACACACACACACACACACACACACACACACACACACACACACACACACACACACACACACTACCACCTTGTATGTTCTTAAAGGTTGCTTTGAGTATTCTTGTCTGCTTATGCTGGATCTGCAGGGATACACAGATGCAGACGAGCTGGGCGGGTCGGGCACCGGTGCTTACTGCTCCAGTGAGACACTAGTAGTAACAAGGAGGGCGGAGAGGGCGCTCTGCAAAAGTGGACCAGCTTAGAACAGCAGCGCCTTTTGTGTCTGCCTGTTTCTGACGGTTATTTATAAATCCAGTAAACCCACTGCACATTCCAGGCTGCCACAGGCACAAGGAGAGCTGCACCTCACCCATGTATGTCCTCTTTGTCTCTGCAGGCAGCTTGATCGTAGCTGTCAGGACCATGGGCGACGTTGCTTATTGCCCTGACGTCTGGTCTAACGAAGGTTACTGTGACAAAAAGGCTGTTGATTGATTTATCTTGCGCTTTTTTTTTTTTTTTTTTTTTTTTTTTTTTTTAAGATTCATTGCTGCCTTGTTTTTCTTTTTTTCTTGGCTGTTGCATTTTTATGGCCACTGCTTGTGGTCTTCCATGACTCATATTAATGGGAGGTGCCTCCTTCCTTGGCAAAGGATTGCTCACTTTAATGTTAGCCCATTACTGAAGTAGACTACTTTGAAAAGTGTAACTATTTCTTTCAGTCCAGCTCTCTCGGGACTTCTTTTTCTGCATTTGTGGAAAACATTAATCACATTTCCCTGGACAGCTTTTCAAAACCAGAATGGGACAATAACGCTTTCAGGCTTTCAGGGATTTTAGACTTTTAGACTGTGGATAAGTCTCAGTAAATTAGAAACATTTTGTGTCTAACTTCTAGGTCATCTAGAATTTGCTAGTTGCTGATGAAGACATAACTCTGCATTTCTTTTTTTTTTCTTTTTCTTTTTTTGTACAGCAACATCTCAGGAGAGTCATTTAGTCAGAAGAAGTTTATCCTATCCTCCTCCTTTTTCTTTTCCTTTTTTTTTTTTTTTTTTTTGTTGGGCTGCAGTAGTGTGCAGGTTTCCTGTAGCCAAGACCGGAGAACTGCTGGAGGAAATCCAAGTGCTAAAGGATACCCCGTCCCAACCCTCTGAACCTTTGAACCAGACGCCATTTTTCATCAATAGCAGAGGTCCTAGAGCTTACAAGTCCAAACGTACAGCATGGTAACAGAAATGCTGTCATTAATTTCAGTTTTGGAATTGAGTGCATCACAAAGTGTTCTCCAAAAGATGCGGTTGATGTTGACTACAAGCAAGCGCATAAAAGATTTGTTGCACCAATAGTCATGTTGGCCATCTCTTCTATTTTTTTCTGTAAAAGAAACTAACAGATATTTGAAATACAAAGCTGTACTTTGTTTTGTTTTTTTTCTCTCTCTCTATTTTCCTGAATATTGGCAGGCTTTAAAACAGTTTTCTGTTCCTATAAATGTTAATCCTGAGTGCAAATCATGCTGAAGCACTCTGAGACCGACGTCTGCTTTGCTCTGCTGTGCAGCCTAAAAACACTGCAAATGAACCCTAATCAAAAAAGGAGAGACTTCCTTTTCAGTAAAGGAAATAATGTCTCAGAAGGTCTCCAGCCATTGAAATATATTTAAAACCTTCAGTTACATATTTTTGAGTTGATCTAAAGTCAGTACAAGTATAAATCATTGTGGGGTGAAAACGTGCAGCAGCCTGGGGCATTGGCTGAGAGGTTTGATCAAAAGTTTGTAGATAACATCAATGCAGACTGATGTTACCAGTTTCTTTCACATGAACCCATCACCTTGTTTAGTTGGACTGTCCCAACTTACAGGATGTTGCAACTTGAAGTGGTAATAGACAACTTCCCTTACACCCCTGTTTCCCACGCTGCAGCCAGAAACCAGGTTGCTTTCTGTTTTAAAACACCCACTCTGGGACCCAATCGTCTACTGTGACGTGGGATCTAAAATGTGAGAAGCCAATTTTCTTTCTGGTGTAACCAGAATATCAAGTAGTTTGTTTGTCCAGCAGTCAAATGCTAGTAAGCAAAAACCACTGTCCCACCATGGAACTAGGTTTGAGATTACATTTCAGTCGTAACAATGGCTGTTTTGCACTTGACGCAGACCTGCATGCGCTTTTGCTCAATAAAACTCTATGGGCTCAAATTCTGGTCATAAATATTTCGTACTTGTAAATCAGACTGTAGTTGTGAACTAAGTTAGTAACCTTGTAAAGCAAAGTATCTTAAAATTTTATGTTTGTGCATCCATAGATAAGAATTTGTGTGTGCGTGTGTGTGTATTGCTGTTGTTTTGTTTTTTTTGTTTGTTGTCGTTGTTGTTTGTTTTGTTTTTTAGATTAGTTAAATTTGGTCAATGCCATGTCAATCACAACTTTCAGCTGGAAAGGAAGAAAAATCTAGTCAAAATTTGTACTTGCAAGGTGAAACTCCCACAGAAACTTTTACTTGTAGTGTTTTGCTTTCTATCCGTAAACAGTCCTTAACAAAAAAGATAATTACTAAAAAAAAAAAAGATGCAATTATTTTTTAGAAATATCTTTTTTACACAAACACAGATTCTTAGCTATGGATGTACAAACATAAAATTTTCAGATATTTGGTTCACAAGGTTACAGAACTCAGTTTACAACCGTGCAGTCTGATTTACAAGTACAAAATATTTATGACCAGAATGTGAGCCCAACTACAAGGGGACTACAAAGAGAAATGTTAACATCCCAGCTACTTCTGCTTGTCCTGCCTATTTTCGATATTCATAAACAGATTGTATAGAAACTATTATTGCGCTTTTAAAATACATATAACATATTTAAAATGTTTCCTGCTAATCTAGTACAAGGAATGCCAAAGCACTTTTTAACCCACATGTCTCACAGCTTTCTCAGTCGAGTGAATATCTGTCTGAGGTGACAGAAACTGATCACTTGCCCTCTTTGTCTCCTCTGACAAAAGGACTTTCTGTTGCCGAGTAGAGTTTCTGCAGTTACTTCAGTTGTTCTACCATCAATTATTCCAGCTACTTGGGTAAAGTTACCAAAAACTAATGGAAAAAACAAAAGTTATGCCTTCTTCCTCTTCCATAATTGAGCTTGGAAAAGACGTTTCACGTCTCGTCCAAGAGACTTTTTCAGGTCTTGTGAGCTAAGCTGGTCTAATTAGAACTCCATATAATGACCTCAAAGTTAATGTTGCAAGGAAAACCTGTACAACAGATTGCCATTAATGTAAAGTACTCCTATCATTGGTTAATGTCATTGACGTAGCTACTCGTGTTGCTGTCACTGCAAATGTTGTGCATCTTTTCACATTCATGAATGGTCATTAATGCTTCATTTGCGACACAGTGGTACAGTACTTAGCACTCAGTTCTGGGATTAAGTCTGCTGGCTGGCTGGCTGGAGCTTTTCTGTTTGGAGTTTGTATGTGAAGGATTAGCAACATGTATGGGGTTTACGCCCTCATCTCGCTTCCTTTTAATATCTAAGGTTGGTCGATCTTGTGCTGCACAATAATGTTTAATATTTAGTATTTACTGTTATATTCCCATACATCATTGTGATGTTGTTTATATTGCTCTTTTTCTTCTGCTTGTTTTCTCGTTTTTCTTTCTCAACAGGTGATCCAGGTGATTGATATATGTATTTTTTTTGTCTGCTTATTTTGTTGGTTTTTGTTTTTTGCCCTTTATCCCTGTCCCCCTTCTCTGCTGTTTTTCTTTCCCTCTTTCTTTCTCCCTTTTCTTTTCTCCAGTCAAGTCTGTCCCGTATTTAGCAAGAGAAAATAAAATAAAATAAACAATAAAATAGACCATCATGGCAAGGCTGGGATGGTCCATTTGGTAAAGTAAATCTGTTGGGCATCTTTCTTCGCCTTTAGGCATAATTCTGATGGCAAAAGAGCCAAACAAAGATTGGTATGATGGGTGTTAACTGGACAACTGGCAGCTGCTCAGGAAAGGTAGAAGTTTGACCTTGTTTCTTTGTGACTTTGCTTGTCTGCAGTTTCAATGTTACTCCCACGTCGTGCTCAAACTGAGTTAACACATAAACAGTGCTACATGTTGCAGAACTGTCACATCGCAATGTAACTTTCTTTTTGATAAGCTCTGATTTGCTGTAGTGGCTCATTAGGCTGACATTGTCCTTTATTCCCGCCTCTGCTGCAAGGACGATTCTTTTAACCAAACATTGCACAATGGCACAGTATATAATTGCCAGAGGCTTAAACTCTTCCAAGCTTTAAAGAGTGAAAATGTAAATGAATAATGGGGATGTGTCGGACTGAGTGTAGGATTTGTGCCTGAGGATTACATCATCTTGTCCAAAAAGCTCTTGAACCGCAGAAATAAGATATCAGAGGAGTCTGTTGGAAGCTGAGGCTTAGCGAGGGCTGGTGACCTCTGCCTGCATCTGTGGGAGGCCTCAGATCTGTGCTATCAGCTCTACAAGCTATCGGGCTTGTGGGGCTGAATTACAAACACACCGTCGAGCTCACTCTTTAGACTGATCCTGCTGCACATTATTTTTTGATGGTGTGAAAGCGCTAAGCTCACAAGCCCGGACAGTTTGCTTTACATCTGTGGAAATTGCTGACAAAAACAAATTTGTGGTGGTGTTTTCTTCTCAGTCTTTACAGGTGCGTACAAGACAAATCCCACTAAAGAGGCCTGTTAGCCTAAAAGATGGGAAGAGTGGCGAGGTTGTGGAATATTTATCTTAGAAGTTCTTTCCTTGTTGAAGTTTAAAGGCTTAGAGGTGTCAGGGTGCATCAGGGCTTGGATGAAGCTAAGGCGTGGATGGCTGCCATTAAGGTCACCCTGTTCCAGGCGGCCTATTAAAAGGCTTGAACTTTGAACCTGTGCTGTTCCCCATCAGTCAGCCCTCCACCGCAGTGACATGACCCTGAAAATTGACACTAATGTCCCTTCTGTGTCAGTCTGTCTTTCTGTTCTTTCGCTCTTTCATCATCTCAGCTGTTTTCTGTTTGTTTAAAAACCCTCATGTTACCTTTTTGTGGTGCCCTTCATTATCTCAGCAGCTGTAACAGCAGACGACTTAAAAGTGCTTGCATCAGGATTTTGAGTTGAAATTGGCACAATGCATACCTCTTACATGTAACAGCCAACTTTTTCTCCTTTTTAGATGTCTTTCCTTTTCATTATGTGAGCTTTTTCAGCTGCGTTTTTGTGAATGGGATAAATTCGTTAAAGGAAGGACGCACAATAATGTCATATAGTCACTGTACAGTCAGTCAGACCTGTTTATTGGTTTTTCATGGAAGGATTATCACTCATTACTTGGGTTGAAAGGAATATAGAACTACTTCCACATAATAGCTACTTGAGAGGGATCATATGATTTACTCATATTTACTCTAAAGCCCTTTGATTCTGCAACTAAACATTTTGTTTTCCTGCTTATTTTATCCCTTTATTCACAAGTGCATTTCTTATGTGATTATTTTCTTCTTTTTTAATCTGTAAGTAAAGCATTCGCTGATCTGCAGATACGCGAAACATGTTTTGAGATGCACAAGCCGTCGCTGTTAACATTTCATCACCTTCGTTTTCTCACATTATGTATGTTGTTGATGGTAATTTAGTTGTGGGTGGGGATTCTTTTGAAATGTCGCTGCTGGTGTGTTCAGAGATGCGTCTGAGAATTTGTGGTCGTTGTGCAGGACTTTGTTATGTAAGAAACCTCTACACACACATTATCCCTTTCAAGACATCTGCCTCTGATTTTCAAGTATCGTAACTTGTAGAGGTTCAAAGTTCATTGCTAGACATGAAAGGCAGCAGCTGTGGAGCTTTTGATCATATCCCGTTTCCAGGAGATGGATGGCTGGCTACTAAATCGAACTTGACATAAGAAGTTTTTTTTTTGTATTTTATTCCATTTTATTTTGGGTAACTGCCTTTTTCCAAATGCGAGATGATGTTTTGAAACTCAGCCGAGAAGCCAATATGGACAAATCTGTATAAAAACAAAAAACAAAACAAAAGCAAAATAACCAGAAAATTGTCATTTTAAAAACTGAGAAAACTCCATCTGTTGATGATCATATGGTGAGAATAGTATAGCAGGAAACAAGTTCAATAAACTATAGAGCTTTGAGTTGATTAACTCTGAGATGAGTAACTCTTGAGCTTCCTGTTCCAGAACAGCTGATCAGATTAAGTTAGATCTACTCTGAGTATGTTCACCTTGAGCTAGACATACATGGACAGGAAAGAGAGTCATCATCAGTGGAGCTCCAATACCATGAGTCACCATGGCAACGGGTAAATGAAGAGTAGAGCCTTCATTCAAATCTGGTAGATTTCCATTAGATTGAGGAATATGAACATGTCATGTCAGAAGAGCCATTTTAAATAGCTACATTCTGGTCATGATTCAGTCAAAGTTTCAAAGTGCCGACAGCATTTAATAACTGAATTTGAGTCTATGAATGCATTTCAGCGTCAAATGTTCAGAACTCGCTGTCTGTAGCTGCTTTGACAGCAACTTTGTGAATGAGGAAATGAATGAAGGAAATGAGTGTTCAGGTGCAGCTGGAGGGGAGGAGTCAGATGGAGAGTTTGCTGAAGAAAACCTGCCAGCAAGCAGGTTAAGTTTGGTCTGTTACCACGGTTACTGACTTGGTTGAAAGTACCTGGAAGAGAAAAGTCTGCGTTTCCCTCATTACAGGGTTAACAAACTCTGAGGTTTTCTCTTTAGCTGAACCTGGTTCCTGGAATAGAGCTCTTGTTTAAACATCACCAAACCATCTACAGACTTTGAGGCTTCAGGCCTTTGAAAGAAAACCCTGACTATTCTATTGTTTTGTTGTTGTTGTTTTCTTTACTTCTCATTATGGTATTAGAGCCCAGTTATGCTCCCCCTGAAGGGGACAGAAATGTGTCTTTATGTTATAGACTATGAAAACCATGTGCAGTGTGTAGTTTGCAGAGTGCTGAAAACTGGCTCTGCTTTTCTGACCTGACAGTTGAGTTCCTGTGTGACAGTTCCTGTGGTTACATTAAGATCCTGTGAAGACCAGGCAACACATTCCTCCTCCTGACTAAACACAGAGTGAGTTCAGGACATATTGACACCTGATAGAAATCCACCTGCCCCTTCAGCACTTAGCTGTTCCCTCAAATTCCTACAGGTGAAACTAGAGGAAGCCTTAAGAGGGGGGGGACACTTTGCTTGCTATGTTGTCACCACAGTTCTGACCTCAAGGAACTTGATGGATGTTTATTTTTAAGCTCAGTGGGGGGTTTGGCTCTGAGCTGCACATCAGACCTTTTTATAACTACTTATAAAGGGAGACATAGCCTCGGGTCTTCTGGCAGATCACCACAGGTTGTTCCAAGGACTCTGCTTCTAAGACGAAGGTGACCTGGTCTATCCGTGAGAGCTCCTAAAGTCTGTAAAGGTCTGCCAACACTGAGGCTAGCCAGATCAGTAGCATCCTTCAAAGCAAACCTCAAACCAGACTTATACAGGAAAGCATTTTTTACAAGCTGCATTAAAGTTATTCTCTTTATTGCTGTTCTTACCTTGGCTGTCTCCTTGCTGTTGAATTTTTATTTCCATTGTCTTTGTTTCTTTTGATCGACTCCTTTTATTTCTTCTTTTTTTTAATCCTGTTTTGCGAGGAACTCTGCAATTGATGTAAATGCAGTGAAAAGGTATCCCCAATGTCCCAATTAAATTCAATGTCTTTTAAACTCTTATCTTGAATCATGCAAACTGTCAGCAATGTTTCTATTTTTAATGCCCACATGCTTTAATTAGGAAGCATAAGTATAAGGATAATCGAGGGGTTATTCATTTATAACATGACATTTTTTTTTTTTTTTAAATCTAGTTACTGGAAATGTGCGCAGGGTTTTTCCTGCTGCATTCCAAGTGTTACCGCCCTAATGGTTATTTGATTTGTATGATGCTTTGTGCAATACTTAATCTGGATGAAATGAAATCTGTACCCATGAGACTCTTCCACTGGCCAATGTGGGCTGATACTGATTGAGAGGGAGCTTATGGAAGTCTGAATCTCTTGCCGCTGCTGTGAAACGTGTCGTGGGGGGTGGAATAAGCCGAGAATAAAGCCTGCATGAACTAGAGGAGGGGGAGCGCTGGGAGATATGCAAGAGGGGCCCAGATGTACAGCTCGACTATAAACTGCACAGGGCCGGTGAGCAGCGACAGCCAAACAGATGTGACTTTTATCTGAGCGTACGACTGGAGGAGGAAACGGGTTAATGGATAGATATAAAGTGTCACCATGTAACCAAATACTGTAGAGCTAAATGTAGCTCAGGTAACGAGCAGAAAGTGGAAGAACATCCTTTCCCTCAGGAAACTGGAACCAGTGCTGTTGTGGCAGGTCATTGTTTGCGTCACAGCCCACAGCGGTACCATACTGGAGTTGTCAGATAAGAAAACATGGTGGTTGTCAGGCTTACATGGTTGTATGTGTGCTCACATTAACAGTTTGCATCTGTGTTCACAGGCCTTGTTGTTGCCTTGTATGTTTTACAAGGCACACCAGACTCAGGGTATCAATGTGATTTATGAGTCTCCTTGCCGGCTGTGTGCAGTACAATGGACCAAAAATAGCTTTAAAAAACCCTGACAAGCGCAGATTGTCTCAACTTTGGGGCACTTATTGTGTACTGCGGCATTTTTAGATGTGTTCATAGAGGAATTTGAGATCTAAGTGGACTCTCAATCCCTGAGTGGTATAGAGGTCCCTGACTCTGAGCATAAAGTCTGAAATTCAGGAGAAAAATTCCAGGATGTGACAGCCCAGGCAATCAGTTTACGGGTTTCCCTTATGTGGCCGTTAATAGCATATTTACCTCAAACTCAGCTTGCGAAATTGCACTCCATGTTGACCTCCTTTCGTGCCAACGACTGTCTTCACATCTCCTCCACTCACTTCAAGCCAAAACGTGTTTGTTGAGCTGCAAATATGTAAGTAGAAATCACAGAGAGTGACATGTAAATTATGAGATTATGATACTTCAAGTGCACCTTTATGTTTACATGTAATTTGGAGTTTCCTGTGTGATCAAACATGCCTTTATAATAGCATGCATTTAGTTTATCCTCTCCATAAATTTGGCCAAATATGCAAGCACCGGGGGGAATAAATGCACTGCTTGGGCCAACTACCCACCTGAATGTGTTATTAGCTGGATGTAGTCTAAGGGGGTGGAACCGTTATTGTTCACAAAACGCTGATAATGTGTCTGAAATGCTCCCTTTAAATTTCCATAAATATTAATGTGTTGTGTTGTGATTGGATCGCGGATCGAGCTTTGGCTCCAGAAGCCTTCCCAGAGCTTGAGGAGGAGGAGTGGTGGTGGGAGTTAAACGTGAGGTCAAACAGAGGTCACAACAGGGAAGCTGTCTAAGCCCCACACCCCACGCCAACTCCACCAGCACTCCAGGAAACTGGGGTGCCAGAGAGGCAGTAATGTGGAGCCTTATGGGAAGAATTAATGCATGGCTGCTCTGGGTCTATTTGCCGAGTGCAGCTAATTGAGCAGTAAGCGTTAAGAGCACATGCGTTGGCACATGCTGTTTGTGCTGGAAATCTTTTTCTTGTGTGTGTTTTGTCTGGTTATTAATATGGAACGGCTGATTTAATGAGCCCATACAACGTTGCTTCTCCTGTGTTTTCATGACTTTATTTGAATCATTCCATACTGTATTGGATTAGTTCTGAGAGCGTACATGCTGAATTACCTTTTTTACACTGAAACTAACTCAAATCCCAAAATGCACCAAGCTTTCCAAGTCATGAGGTGGCCAATCGCTGCGAGAGCATAATGCCCCTGTTTTTTGAGAGGGTCACACTAAGGTAACCGATCCAGCTGGTCCAGAGCCAGACCGGCTTTAAATCATCTCTGTGTGTCTGTGAGACCCTGCAGGCTGAGGGCAGTTAACTGTAAGCTAAAACTACCTGAGAAATCATGTCATGGTGTTCATACAATAAGTTTCTGTCGTCTTGTGTGGGGGCAAATCATTACGGCGCACTTGAGCTGCCCTTTCAGCTGAATTTAATGATTAACCTGCAAGGAATAGTCTCTACCATTTCAGCAACTTGCATACAGTAGAAAGGTGGTGCAGAAATATGAGAATATGGTGTGCTTAGACTATCTTGTTGTAAATCTTTCCCCTTAATTGCAAGCTGTATTAAGTGCTATGCAAGAAAAATCTTTACTATATAAAACAGTCACTTTAACATAAGTACTCGTAGGCGTGCGTGTGTGTGTGTGTGTGTGTGTGTGTGTGTGCGCTATCCCTTCTTTGTAAAGCTGTCATTTCTTTTAAAACGAAGCAGGAGTGTGAAAGAGTGTGATACCTAATCAGCAGTCTTCAAAAATGGATTCCTTAAATCATGTGATGATCTCACATCAGCGCCTAGGTGACTGTTTTTTAATTTGATTCTCTTTGGATGACGTCTTTTTAAAAAAATGTGCCTTTTTGCGTGTGGCTAGTTTAGCAACGATTGGTGACTAAAGCAGAGTCAAGGATGCAATTTACATTTTTTCCACATTAGTGTGAACACGACAGGCGCGTGTGCCTGTGTATGTGTGTTTGTTCGGCTTGTATTTTGTCGTAATGAGGAAGGGATGCAGAGCAGTAAAAAAAAAAACGGAACTCCTATAGAAGGCAGGGGAGACAGGCGGGTCGGTCTAAACACCAGTGGGAGGGAAGAATGCACCCCCCGCAGCCCTGACCTTTGACCTTGCAGAATGTAGGCCTCAGGGGCAATCCCACTCCTGGGGAGAGACAATGCTGCAGATACCTATTGAGCCTGGCTTTTTACTCCTTTACAATGCCCCCCGCCCCATGCTTTTTTCCCCCTCCTATTGTGTTCTTTACTACATAAAAACTTCTCACCACGCAAGGTCCACGTTTGGATTTGGAGCCTGTATTCAGAGCTTTTGTGCCTCCACACAAGGCTTGAAGCAGGGGGAAAAGAAAAAAACGCCTCCCTCTCTCTCACTTACTCATGTCTTTTTTTTTTTTCACTTCCTTTTTTTTTTTCTTTTTTCTTTTTTGCAGGTTTATTTTCCCCAAAAGCAGTCTGACATTCTGGCACCTGTTTTCCTCACAAAACCGCTTATTTATCACTGAATTATTAACCAAGAGCCCACAAAGTGTCTGCCACTTGGTGACATGTCCTGACTTCATGGTGGGGAAGGGAGGGCTGGTTGCTGTAGCAACAAGGAGGGCCTTTATCAAGAAAGTGGGGTGGGGAGGCAATTTAGCCAGTGTCTCCCATCTGCGTTGTGGAGGATCCACGAATGAAATGGTTGGGCCGGAAAATGTTACAGGATTAGTGAAATGGACAAGAGCAGGAACACTTTTGCATTGAAGAGGCATGATGTGATGCTTTCAGCGCTGCAATTTTTGGGAGAAGTGCATTTGCTCATCACAATGGCTGTGTATTATGGAGTACGATGAGCTCTGTAATGAGCACAGTGGAGCAGCCTGGAGAGAGTGACCTGTACTTTTTGTATTTCAGAAATATAGATGACACCCAAGGGAGGGGAGTGGGGGTGTAATATGGTAGAAAATGGAAAAGCTGGTTAATAACTTTTTTAAATTTGTGCAAGAATGAGTTGCAGTAATCCCCTAAAAATGAAATCAGTTCTTTTAGGATGCTTTATGTTGAACAGAACGATACACACATGCGAAACAACATGAAGCTGAGGAGTATTAAGAGATCCGTCATCACACAGAGAAAGGGCAGCAGCTGTCACAGGGTTTTAAATGTGCATCTCCCCATCAGGGGAGCCGCAGCACTGAAGAGTCTCGACTGGGTAAAGCGATAGGCAGGTCAGAGGCACACAGATGGAAGCTCTGAGTAACACACGTTAGCGGGTGTAGTGAGGGGCTGAAGTATGGCTGAGAAGTGGGAGGGGAGGGCTTTCTTTGTAGCCCTAAAGAGCAGCAACAGCGTTTTGAAGTGGATACAGGCAGTTGCTGAGAGCCTCAGGAGCAGATTGAGCAAAGGCGGGGTGCAGCATGGAGGAATGTAAGCCATAGCCGGCTGCAGGGGCCCCAGCCAAAAGGGAATCGCGGTGTTGTAGGAGCTGAGGGAGCAAGCAGGAGAAGCTTGTTTCTCATCTGTCTTCAACCTGAGGACTGAGAAGGGGAGAAAAAATGCCGTGTTTTAGATTCTAACCTGCAAGCTGCCTTCAAAACTGACACATGACGAATGACCTGTTGATGCTGTGGTGCACAAACATGTTAGTTTGAGTCCTTTTAGCGATGACGTTATACATGTTGCACGGGTCATGACTTGATTTCTAAAAAAAAATAAAAGAGCATATAGAGAGTTCAGTCCAGTCCAGCCTGATTTCTCCTGTGGGCCTTAGCAGTAAATCTTTATGGTTGGAGATCACACCTCCCGCATGCACTTCCAATAAAATGGTCCCAGTTAAAGACAAATGGGTTTTGTGGAACATGCCTTAAGGGCTGCAATCTGTCCATCAGATAACCTCCTGAACAAATGGCTTTACGCACTTAAGGATAACGATTAGTGGAAGGCCATCGATCACTTGAGTCTTATCCGTTCATTGAACAAATGTATTTATTTTATTTTGAAAAGGCCGCGATTGTAAAACAGTATACAGAGGAAATTATACAGTTTCATTTTACTGTTAATTGTGTGGAAAGGATTGTTTTTCACTTTTTCCCAGCAATAAATCATGCCACTAAATTCCCTGTGAGATGAGTCAAGCGCCTATAAGGGGTTTTTAGCCTGACAATGAACACCACTGAGAATTCCTAAGTAGGTTCAATTAAATTCGCTAAATCTACATTTTAGCTTCGGCCTTTTTTTTTTTTTTTTTTTTCTTTCTTCTGTTTTCACACGTTATCAATTTGATTTTCCCCATTTGTCCCTCATAATACTCAAAGATGAAGAACTGAGCTGCTATCAACATCACAGCATGATATCTCTTATGTCTTCTGTTGTAAAGGGCTGGCTTTCCTTTGTAGTGGCACAGTTGTAATAAAGCAGCAATGGGAGCGTCTGGCAGACGCCTCAGGCCAGACCGGTCCAGTGAAAGCAGATCTGTGAGGAGATGGAGCTCAGATAATCAGAGATGAATTGGGAACGTTGACCAGAGAAATTTCTTCCACTCTAGTTCTCTCAACAGAGTGACACTCTCCCCTCCATAGCCACTGTTTAGAGGCCCAGCAGTTACTGACTGAGGCCAGATTTCAGGACAGGACAGGGGTTTTAAAGGGGGACTAAGTCAAAACTAAAGCAGATGTGTGTGGATTTTAGAAGCCCGAGCATTGAGGGTCTTTAAGTGCAGAAAGTTGCCATAAAGTGCAACAGTGCAAAGCAGCATGAAAGCGATCGCCACGCATGACATTTAACACGGAAATGTGGATCTCATGGGATTGGGTTTGTTTCACGGCTTCCTTTTTTTCCTCTTTGATTCTTTTTCACTCAGTCTAGTATGGATACAGGAAGATAAATTAATGCAGTCAATGATCCCATCAAATAACATCTAAAAAGGATCAGGATTTTCTTTGATCAGGAAGATTTCCGACCCTGGAATATTCATGCACACATGCCCCCCACCCCCACCTCAGTTGGCTGATTCGCTCTTTCTCTGGATGTGAATCCGCAGCCATGCGTGATCCAATTAGTATGATGAGCACAGGGTGTAGAGCGAGGCTAATGTTTGCATGTCCAGGAGAGTAAATGGATTCTTAGAATGGATTTCCAGCTCCCTCGAGTCTTAGCGGTTTGTGGCCTCTCTGCAGGAACTATTGGCATAGTTAAACCACTGTGTAACTCTATGGCCAGTCCTCCTGCTTGGCTCTATCGTTATCCAGTCTGTTGATATGGATAATGAATAGTGGCCCCCTTAGACAAAACTAGAAATGGTGGCATGCAATTTTGATGCCATTCAGGCTACACACATTTTACCTTATAATTGGCCACTGCCATACTGTTTGTTTTAGATTATGTATGTCTGCAGCAGGAGTCTGTTTAAAATCATACAGCTAAGTATGCAAAGTAGTAATGTGTATTTTAATGATTGGTTACCCTGCTGGATATTTCTTAAATTATTATGAGTCAGATTGGAATGAGTAGTAACTTACAATCAAACACAGACACACAGGAAGTGGTCACAGGTTTATTCCCTTCCATCACTTCACCTTTCCCTTCACCATACTCTAAAACGCTAGTCGCACTCTTGATATCATTTGGAAACCGTCTGGAGGAAAAAAGACACACGATGAAGAGTGACAACAATATATTGGAAATGAAGATCAACACAGCCGCTGTAACCCACCCCATTATTATTATTTTTTCTTTAAGATCCATTTTTAAGCACATTTTAAGGCACTGTGCTTGGACGACGGGGTTAAATGCTAACCTTAGCAGGACTGCAAGCTGCATCCATAAAAAGCATTATGTAGTATTTCAGCATAGTCTAGAATGGGAACAGCAAAATGAATGTAGGTAGAAAACTCGGGAAGCAGATGGCTAAGCAACATAAAAATAAAATGCCTGATTTTAATTAATCAAAACTGGAGCACAGACTTCTTGGATGGTGTGCTAATAAAATCAACTACATAGCAAGCCATGCCTGTGTCATAGATGTATTAAAATTAATCTTTAAAAAAAAAGGGGGGGGGGCAACAACACCACAAACCCAGTTCAGGTGCACTTCAGTCAACTGAGTTGGTAGACAGCTTGTATTTGGCCACTTGTGTCAGTCAGATTTAACTGTTAAGTTATTTGTTAGTGTTAAATTGGTCTGTTATCCTACTTTTTCCCGTCATTGTTACATGAGTCTCTGGGGATTCACTCACATTTGCAGCCAGCCTCAGGTGACTGGATGAGGACCTGCAATTTTTGGGTTCTAATAGGCAGCTGACTAACAAAATAATTTGTCATCTTAATCTTGCCAAGACAATAAACAAGTGTTCTTCTCTCTTTTCTTCCAAGTGAAACATAAGGATGCTTTTTGTTGAACATCAGATTAAATAAAACCAGACAAGATTTGGAGGGGGCGACATGTTCCCGTTTTTACAACCTGTCATGTCAGCTTGTGCATTTACTGTCTGAGCTATAATGGATTGCTTGTACCTCTGCACAATGAAACTTGTTTTTTTTTTTAGGGAGGGGGGGGGTGAAAATAGATCACTGAGGCATATGATCCTCATGTTTTCTATTCATGAGGATAAAAGAGGCTAGAGCGGTTGCTACAAAAGCCAACATCTTGTAGAAAGATTAAAGTGGATGACGAGAAAAGCTCAACACACGGCTGTGATATACATGATTCCCACTTTTCTGTCAAGGTGCTAAAATTGGGCTGAGTTCTGCTTGTTTGTTTGACTCGGGTGTGCGCATCCTTTGCCGTTACAAGGCTATTCTTCCATCCTAACAGCCTGTTCATGTTGAGGACAGATCTAATCTCTTGAAAGATTTAACATCCTGGGCTACTCTGATCTGCGGCCAAATCATCAGAAGGATTCAAGGATGCTGTGGATTGGTGGGAATACAAAGAGGAGGGTTTGGTTTTGTGTCGGAGGCTGCTGGACAAATTTCAGAGCCTTACCTGTCAGTCCACAGCCTTCTTTCTTTACTCCTGCAAGAATCATCCCTGCACTTCAGGAATCTTAACATGATCTCAGAGGATCATGTTAAGATGTCATGTGTTGGTCTGTATGATCATCTAGATGAGGGATTGGAGAGATACACAAGACAAATATTTACTGCTGAACTCTTAAAGTTGTGAAGCATTCAGAGTAAGTTGGCCTTATCACCAAAGCCAGTGAGATCCTGTTGTCCAACAGCAGTTTATTTCAGTACTGAAAAGACTGTTTCCAAGTGGATGTTCGGATCTTTCTTTGTACTCTGCTGCTGCTGCTGCCCACCTCAGTGCAGCACCACTCTAAATCTTCTTCTCTCATCTCTCTGTTCTTTGGCTAAATCTGGCTCTCAAGTTGACATTATCAGTCTGAATGACAGCAGCAGAGCGAAATGGCTGTGCAGAGGCAGCAGTGTGCTGCCAGCTTTCGGAGACAGTCACACTTAATGCTTCTAACCCCATCAATTTGTGAGCAGAGATTGAGTTTCCAGAAGAGCATGAAGTGTGTGGTAAAGCTGTTGACTGTGGCAGACACTGAAGTTTGCTTTTGAGGGAATTCCAGACCGACATAGTTGAGAGGCTCCGGGTCGTCTTGTCCAGCGAACAAACCGTCTGACCTCTGTCGTAGGAAGGTCGTGCGGTTGACCTGTGCTGTTAACAAGGGGGGTTGAAAAAACAATCGCACGTATGATCAGTCTCTCAACCAAACTATCATAATAAATCAGCGCTGCAAAGAGCATACTGACCTGCTAGAGAAACGTACTCGGCGGTAGCTGCTGATTGAAGTAACAGGCACAAGACTTCTTGGCTTGGAGTGCGTTAACACCAACAGCAGCTAAAACAAAACATAAAGAATAGAAATATAGTGTTGGATCTCCTCAGCAGGTCCATTTGTGACTCTATGGTCAGACCCTGCAATCTGATGACCCCAATAATCCGATGAACTCCTATAAGCAAGCACTTGGTCACAGTGGGAAGGAAAAAATCCGTTTTAACAGGAAGAAACCTCTCATCTGCCACGACTGGTTGGTGGTGTGAGACGGGAGACAGAACAGGCTGTGGAGGAGAGCCAGAGATTAGTAATAACCAATGATTAAATGCACAGAGAGAAGTGAGTGAAGAAGAAATGCTGCATCGTGGGAAGTCCCCGGCAGTCTAGGCCTATTACAGCGTACATAAGGGAGAATTCAGGGTAATCTGATCCAGTTTTATCAAAAAGGAACGTTTTAAACCTAGTCTTAAAAGTAGGATCGGAGCTTGACTATTCATGTATGTATGTGAGGGGAAAAAAATATCAATATCCTTGCGATTCCATGGCATGTTTACGTCTACACCTAGCAAGCATTGTCTGCGTCTTTTGCACTTTGCACATTGTATTTACTTGACTGCAGTGCCTCTCGGTGAGGTGTCACTGCTGTACGAACAGTGATGATAAAACCAAAGGGCAGTGAAGTCACTGTTTTCACAAAGAGTGCAACAAAAGGTTTTCATCAGCCTGGAGCTCAACAGTAAGCAAACTCCAGGCTTACCGCACTGAGCGGTGCTCATTTCATTTAACTGTTTAGAAGTGTTTTGCTTGCTGTCATAAATTATTTCCTGCTGCACAAAGCTAAGTATGTGTTTATATCTCAAAAGATGAACTCGCTGCTCTAGTTTGACTATATTTCAGTAGATACACGATTTCCAGCAAAGGTGTTTTGTTATATTTTGACCTTGAAGACGCAGTGTGTGTTTATTAAAAATGTTTTATAATATGTGTTTTCTTTTTCCGTTTTGTATTTAAATTTTTCAAGCTGGTTTCAGGTTTTCAAGCAAAGAGAACCTTTTCCTCTTCTGTAGATGCTGAAGCAGCAGCGCTGCACAGGGATGATTGCTGCTCTTTACAAGACAGGGCTATTTTCCATTCACAGCGTAGGACTCTTCCTCTGATATGGAAAGTGAGCCTCAGAAAATGCTTGATCTGCTCTTTGATGTTAAGGACTATGCTGATCTCTGAACTCGATGAATAACGTCAGTTCACACACAGATATCTGGCTGTAAAGGGTCTTATCTGGCTTTATGAGATGGTTAATATCATCTTGGCATATAGGAAAGTATTATGATTAAATTTAAGGCCAATGAACGTTCATAAAAGCCTACAAAAGTATGAGTCGCTTATGTTGCGCACTTCCTTTTACTGTTATTCATGATGCCGCAGGGACAGCACATCTGTGCTAGTTCACCTCAGGGCTGCATGCACTCTCCTACTATTTTCATTCTGCTTTTGTAGTCCATAGGGTTTATTTTAAATGACAGAGGAGGTATTTATGCTAAAATAAATAAAATACATCAACATTTGTTTTCACTGTAGTACTCCAGGTGCACACATTGCATCATTAAACACATAGTTTTAGACCGTTTTGTGCTGCTTTTCCAGCTCGGAAATGGAATTAGATACAAATCTGTTCCCTGAAGTGTTATCAATCCACATTTTCCAACCACTCCTTATCTTTTTTTTTCTGCTTTCAGATGAAGCTGTGGAACAAGTATAAGGTAACCAGTATCCCATCTTTGGTGTTTGTGGACGCCTCCACGGGGAAGATCGTGTGTCGAAACGGTCTGCTGGTGGTCAGAGATGACCCCAAAGGTGAGCTCAAGCATCTAGAGCTACAAACACACACACAGGCCACAATATTAGTAAAACCATGTGGCTGATTTATTTTTATTTCCTAACCTCAAGCTCTGACTCTAATCCTCTTTACTGAATGGTTAACCCTAACCCCAGTTCAACCCTAGAAATATGACTGTTTAATGAGGTAATGGGAAGACGTTTTGAGGGTCAAAAGGACAAACATCATAGATCAGTTTCTCGCACAGTTTGTCTGTCATAGCTTATAGCGCTAAATTCTTGGTGGGTAGCAATCATCAGTCACTCTTGCTGAGAGTAATAAGCGGCATAACTCATTGAGAATTGCATACTGACTTTACACCAGTCTATCTTCTCTACTGTAACACTTGTCACTTCCAAATGTATCTCATGAAACGGCAGCAGCTGGGCTGTAATATTTCCCCTGTGGCAAAAGGGTATGAATGAGCAACTTGAATAGCAAACTTCAAGATAAGAAGATGTTAAGTTTCTATCTTCATGTGAAGAAAAACATGCTGCATGCATGAGCAAAATATCTTCATGGTGAAGATAAACAGTCGTGTAAATTCTTGTAAATTCTTTAGTCAGGTGGAAAAACAAACCCTCATGGGGAAGAGAGAAAATATGTAAATGTGTTTATGGTGTTATTAGAAATGTTGGATGCTAGACTTAAAGATGGCAACCCTTTCAGTCTTGTTAAAACTGCCCAGCTGGCATCTTCCTGTTTCTTTCCCACACACAGTTTAAATCAAATATAGTAACCAAACACCTTCTTGGGCCTTACAAAAGGTTACTGTATCAAATTCTAAAAATGATTTCATCTGAGGTTTTTATGAAGGGGGCGAAATGGCTTCTTTTTTTTTTTTGTAATGATTGTTTTGTGCTCAGTGTGCACAAGCTGAACACGGAGCTCCTAACAACCTGGTTTAGCCACTACATCAGAATAGTTTCACAGGCCAGTGCTGTTCAAGCTTGGATTTGTTCCAGTGCTGCACACTGCACGTGGGCACTGTTCATACCCTCCTACTGAGCTCATGAGATTTAACCCAAGAATGACAAAAAAACCCAAACAATCTCCTTGCCTGTTAGTGCATCTTTTCCAGTATTAAAAACCATAGGTATAAAAGTTATAAGATGAATAATTTCTCTTTATTTGTTACATATTGGACAGTTTCTTTTTTTTAAATGGTAACAGTAGGATGATTTCATGCTGGAACACCTTTTAAAAATATGATTATTATTATTATTATTATTATTATTATTAAGACACTAACATAAACAGCTTAATAATGATTTACCATCACACCAGCAACAACTTTAGAACCACCAAGAAACTGGATAGCACGTCTTTGGACAGGTTCAAACTTTCTTGCTGTGAGGTGATCGATGCACCATCGTGCTGTTATACTGGCTAACTCATCAAATCACACCTTCAGGTTGGTTAGCTGATGTCCTACCCTCTTCTAGTTTAGTCCGTTTTTTTCCCCCTTTAAACTCATCTAGCAACCAAAGCACATAAACACTCCAAGCTACATCCACAGAACTACTATTCAAGACCCTCTCTAAATCCTGAGCCCGGGTAAACAACAAGACTTCAACCACAGGTGAGAATTGGGTAACCAGTGAGGAGTACACGGAGTTTATCCAAGAGATTGGACTGAAATAAATACTACACGATTAGTATGACTTCTGAACTTGACTTGCTGTATCCACTGGCAAGGTGAGATGTGTAAGATCACACCGGCCTTGAGATCAGTCAGTGTCTCTAGGCCCTCGGAAACTACCGGTAACAAGGAAGGGGGGGAAAAAAGTGTATTCTCCAGGTGGTTGCCGAGGTGTTGTTGCCAGCTGCTAAATGAAATTGGTCGCAGTTAAGGTGCTATACCAAAAATACATATTTCCCGCCTGCTTTTATTTATTTGTCATTTTGCTTGGTAGACGGTGACTCATCTGCACAATTTTTCCGTTGCACTTTTTACAATTTTGCTATCACTCACCATTAAAAACTAAAGGTGACCAAAGCAATCACAACGATTTTTTTTTTCTCTCTAGTGACCTCATTGTGTCATGGTTCACACCAATCATGTTGTTTTGTTTTGTTTTCTCTTCTGCAGTGTCATCTTTTTAATTCAAATTTATGTCACATGCTTCCTGTAAAGACTTATTTATTATCTATACGTAAACCACAGCCAAGCATAACAATTTGAGATATTTATTTATTTATTTATTTTACTTCTGTTTTCACTCAGTTTTCTATCTGCTAATTGAAAATGTGCATTTAAATTCTTCATGTAAATTCTTAGTTTTATAAGAAATAAAAATATATAGCCTACCACATTGGGTTCACACCATAAATAAGTCGTTTAAGTTAACCAAAATGTAATGAGCGCAGTAACTAAGGTCAGACCCACATTAACTCGCACACAACACACACCTCAAATTCCTGGTGAGGATTTACTGTGGATATATTGCCCAGTCCCATCATTCAGCGTTTGTCTGAAGCATTTTGCAATAACTTTCCCCCCCTTGTGTTTGAGTTAATGCCACTATAATTATGGTGCCGTGTGAATATTATAGCGTGTCCATGTCTCACACTCTCGTCTTCGAAACCTATAATTTCTGCACTTTGAAAGTGGAGGTGGAGAATTAACAAGAGAGGGCTTGCATTCCTTTCCTGTATTGAGGGCGTCCATCTGTGGCTGAGATGATCTCAATATTTTAAAATGCTGCCTCTTCAAAGCCTGTTAGGTCAGCTTTTTAAAAAAATTATGGTGTCGTGTCATGTGAGAGGGAAGAATAGCAGCCATGTGAGGACTGTGACAGATTTCACTGTCTGTCTAATGAAAGCTGGTCCATGCCTGCAGTGATATTTCCACAGTTCATTAACTAGATGTGAGCTGAGAACATATTAAATTGGTGGCTTCAGTAGCAAAGAGAGCCACCAGCACTTCAGGAAGTTTTGCATCTCTTTGAAATAAAAGGCTGTGCTTTTTTTTTTTTTTCTTTCTTTTTTCTTTTTTTTTAAACATCAGATTTTTAAATTTGATGTATTAGGCTGTGGACGGTTCCTAATGTGACAAATCAATTCAGGTGCAACAGCCATAGCTGGGAGAGGTAAAGGGCAGCAAAAAGTTCGCGTACGCTGACAGTCGGAGGGGCGGGTGAACAATTTGGGACCCCACTGCCTTTCACTGTCGATGAAAGGCCTGACTTGAGTGGTGGCAGACTAGCCCTGCAGCATAAAGATGGAGTGCACTTTTACAATCAGGACAACAATGAAAGGCCGCGCCAGCGCAGTGCAGACGTGTCGTTCCTGCCTAATGAAGCCCCGGACAACAGCGCTCACATAAAGAGTCCATTATGAACCAGCCATACAAGCTTTTATTTATGATTACACCCCCCCCCCCTTTAATTCAGCTGTACCAAATGCATCTCCAGAGCTCGCCGGGAACAATGAAAACACCTTGAAAAGGAAATGAAAAGTGTGAAAGAGAGCAGGAGGGAAGTATTTCTGACAGCTTTCATTTGCTTAAGAGGTTCGACATTTCTTTTTCTTTAAGTGTGTGTGTGTGTGTGTGTGTGTGTGTGTGTGTGTGTGTGTGTGTGTGTGTGTGTGTGTTCACATGTGTGCATATTTTCAAAGCAGAAAGCACAAAACAGCCCTTTAAAAACATATTTCAATGACAACTGTGTGTGGTGGTTTGACATGTGACACCCTTAACGGACACAGAAAAGGTGTCTGTGGGTCTTCTGCTGAGCTGAAGTGTGACTCTTGAGTCCACATTTCAGTATCTAAGCAGCTGTTAGATGGATTACCGTGATGTTTTGTAAATATTCATGATTCCCAGACATGAAATCCTAACAGTGTCACTGTGAGTTATAGTGGTTTTAAGTGTGAGTTAAAGCTTTGTGCAACAGTGGACAATTTGTCATGTTATTAATAATGAATGCAGCCAAATACCTATGAAAACACAGCGTCATCATCTTCTGCTGCACTTGTTCCACTGGTATGGAACAAAATACCGGCATTTAGCTCAAATCAGTGCCACGCAGCAACTCTTAGAGCCGCTAGCATGGCAATAATCTCTCGTTTTCCTTCCCATGTTTCCCCTTTCTTTGCCCCCTCTGCTTTCCTACCCTCTCTCAGGCCTGGAGTTCCCCTGGGGCCCGAAGCCATTTGCGGAGGTGGTGGCAGGACCTCTGCTCAGGAACAACAGACAGACAACAGACAGCAGCTCTCTGGAGGGACACTATGTGGGAGTGTATTTCTCAGCACACTGGGTGAGTGGAGAGAAGACAAAGAGGACCCCGTCTTTTTTTTCTTTTCTTTTTTTTTCCCTATTCAGGGCTCCTGACTCTGTGAAAACATTGAGACATCAGAGAAAAAAGAGCGGCAGCAGCACAGCAGAGCAGGAAGAGGCAGAAACAGATAAGAGAGAGGAGCGAGACTCCATTGTGTTTGACTGTTTATATTACAGCGGTTGATGATCTCCATCAGTCCTTTCACCACCAACTGTGGATCAGTCACCACACCCCAAAGACGTCACACCGTTGTTTCTTTTCTTTGCTGCCGCTGCCGATAGCCAGCGAAGGTCATGACTCACGATGCGTGGAAGGCGTTAAATCATCGCTGTGCTGTTCCTGATGAGATGCAGCGCGAGCTGCCGAGGCCAGTCGGCACAGCAGCTGCCAGAACCGTAGCCTCAGATACCGGCTGCTCAGAATGGTGACGCCTGAATGCTGGCGCAAACCCCAAAGCCATATAAAACTGAAAGGACAAGTCACAAAAAGCAATTACAGGAGTTTATTTGCGGTGTTTTACACCAGGGTCCCCTGGTTACTCGTGTTAATCTATCTGCTACTAAAGCAGTCTCACAAAAACGAAATGCCAGCACTTTGCCTTGGCATCCTGATAGTATATTTTCTTTACTTTATTTCCCTCCTTCATGTTGGAGGGACCTAAATGCCCCATGGCAGAGACACATGCAGCGTGACCTTCTCTTGTAGTGGGAGAAAACTTTAGTAGTACTAAAGTTAGTACTAAATAGTACTAAAACAAGCTTGTGTAATGAGCCATGAACACACTTATACAGTGTTTATATCTGTAAGGTATAAGGGAAGATCGCACTTACTACACAAGATACTTTGTGCTTTTGTCCCAACGTCACTTTGTGTTGATATGATGAAGTGCCACAGTAGGAAGCTTTAAGCTTCTCTACTTAGTAAACAGGAAGATGAGATGAGCCTTAGACATATGATATGTAATTAAGTCTAGCAAAAATACCTCAACATATTTACAGGGAAGGAAACTGAAGCAGCTATGGCATTAATCCATATTTACAGGGAATGTGCTTACTGTGTGTATGTTAAAGATGTAGTCACTGTGACACAAGCAATAAATCTGGCATTTTTGAAAGATTATTTTGGGGCATTTTTGCCATTATTAGACAGGTCAGTGGAGAAAGCAGGAGAGTGGTGCAGACAGAGAGCAAAGGCTCCAGGCTAGAGTCGAAGTTGGGCCAGTGCATTCAGCCTTTTTGTGGGAAATGGTCGCCTTTGTCCGTTTTGATACAAGAGCATCACACAGTTGCTGCAGATTTGTTGCCTGGACAGCCATGATAGTACTGCACATAACTGGATTAAGATTTGTTGACTGTGGAGGCTTTTAGAGTACTGTACAGTGTACAGTGAGCTTATTTTCATGTTCAAGAAACAAGTTTGAGATGTTGTGATTTACGATGTTGCTCATTAGTCTCCAGCCATTGTAAAATGGGTATACTGTGATCATAAAGGGATGATTATGGTCAGCAATAATACTCAGGTAGGCTGTGGATTTTAAATGATGCGTAGTGTGGCAAGAAAATATCCCCCACACCACCAGCAGCCTGAATCATTGATGCAAGGCAGGATGGATCCATGCTTTCCTGATTTGTTTTGTTTTTAATGCCAGATTCTGACCATAACATCTGGATATTGCAGCAGAATTGGAAACTCGTCAGACCAGACAACATTTTTTCCGATATTCTGCTGTCTAATTTTGGTCAGCCTGTGTGAATTGTAAATTTCCTGTTCTTAGCTGACAGAAGTGGCACCCAGTGGGAACTTCTGCTGCTGCAGTCCATCTGCTTCAAAGTTTTTATGTGTTGTGCTTTCAGAGATGTTCTTCTGCATACCGTTTTTAGAACCAGCGGTTATTTGAGTGTACTGTTGCCTTCCTATCAGTTGAAAGCAATCTGGCTATTCTCCTCTGACCTTTGACATCAACAAGACGTTTGCGGGAAAGTCCCAGCAGATCAGCAGTTTCTAAAATATTCAGGCCAGCTTATCTGGCACTGACAACCGTGCCATATGCAAAGTCACCTCTCTTCTCCATTCTGATGCTCAGTTTGAATTTCGAGAGGTTGTCTTAAGCATGTTTACATTCCTAAATGCACAAAGCTGCTGCCGTGTGATTGTATGATTTGATATTTGTGTTACTGAGAAGTTGAACAGGTGGACTTGGTGAAGAGGCTGATGAGTGTATATGTATGTGTATTTTGGTACTTTCTGTCCTCGTGCTTCTCTTAGCTGAAGCAGTCTGCATTCATTAATTGAATTACTTATCGTTCATGGGCTAATCAATGTTTAAATAAGCACAGTCTGAGAGAAGAGAAGAAAATCTATTGTCCCTGAAATCATTTTAACCTCAGTTTCACTCAATGCAAACATGTGGCATGCATTTTGTAACTCTTCAAGCTGGTTTAAATATTATGTTTCTATTTTATTATATATTCACAGCAGAGAAAACAAAGAAAATACAGATGCAAAGCAAACAGAGCATGGGAAAGAGGCTGGAAGTTGAGACTAGTCTGTTTTGCTTCTCACTGTCATGGTGCTCTGATGTCATCATAATGCCAGCCATGCCACCGCTCCCCCTTGCGCTCTAAACACATACAGTAGAGCAAATACTTTCTTAAGCTCGAGTATTCCTCGGGATTAACGTTTTAAATAGCCTGGATACAAAACAAAAAAGAATTACTAGTTTGTGGAAAGGTGTTTGGCGGCGGAGAGGAAAATAGTTTTGGGGAAAAACCCTGGGGAATGAGCACCTTATTACACTTGTGACTGTGTATATTAGATGTTCACTCGTTCGCTCTCTCTCAGTGCCCACCGTGCCGCAGTTTGACTCGTGTGTTGGTGGAATCGTATCGGACCGTCAAAGAGTCGGGCCAGAAGTTTGAGATAGTGTTCGTCAGCGCCGACAGGTGAGCGACACTGCACCTGCCTTTTGCCTGTTAAGAACCCAACTGGGTCCCTGCTTACCTGTTGTTATTAAAACCAAGAAATCAGCATCTGTTGTCTTCCTGTTCGGTTCTCCCCTCCAACCCGCTCAGGTCAGAGGAGTCCTTTAAGCAGTACTTCAGCGAGATGCCATGGTTGGCAGTGCCTTATTCAGATGAGGCTCGGCGATCGCGGCTCAACAGACTATACGGAATACAAGGTATTTCACCAGCTCCATCACCGTTATCGCTGAATATGCATGTTTTTGCTGGCCTGTTATGCTATTTATCCATTGCTTTGTTGAGAGTTGCAGCCAACCGCATCACTGCACAAAAGGCAGAAAAGCATCCATCATCTCCCTGCGATGAGAGGCTGATGCTAGTGATAGTGTTGGTTAGTTACGCTGTTGTTTTTATTGGCAGATGTAAACAGCAGGAAGAAAATAGTTCTTCCTTATTAATTTATTCAGTTTTGGCACTTTGAGCGCTACAAGTCAAGATCCTTTTAGTTACATCACATTCAAGAGAAGGCCAGTTTCTTCAAAATCTAACAAATAACAGTACAGATCAGGAAAAAATATGTGATTGTTGAGTACAGTGTGCCTTTTAAGATAAGAGCAGAAAGTGGATATATCTATTTTTTTTCTCTCTGCCAAACTTGGTTATGTCACATACTGAAACACTGGCACAAAGGCTTGACAGCTCTTTGTGCTGGGCGGGCAAAACAGCAACACAGATCGCCCTGCAGCCTGAGGAATGTGGGCTGGTTATCCAGTTTACCGTCTCACTGCGGAAGTGCCGTGCCTTCCTCCTGAGTGTGTGAGTGGATGACTGTGGATGAAGTTAGCGAAAACTGGCCGTCGGCCTGTCCTGCAAAGAATTTGAGGAATGTGTACTGGACCAGTTAACACTGCCCCCCCCACACACACACACACTCAAACCCCTGCAGTCTCTGATTTCCCCCACCTCAGTTAACTTCAGTCCACATGTGCAGACAGGAATTTACTGATTGCTGCTTGCTTGCCTGATTTGTGTCTGTTTCTGATAAAGGAATTGTATTCACAGTGTGGGTGGCTTGTAAAAGCACTATCAGAGGGGTAACGGACAGAGCTAGAGGGAAGTGAGAATCCCCAAAAAGAGGTTTAAAAAAAAAAAAAAATCTCACTGTGAAAGGGAAAAGAGTGCGTCATGATGCGATAATTAAAGGAAACGACCCATACCACCTCCCAGGCTTTTGCCCATTTCCTCCCCTCCTATGTTTCTCTTCCTTTCATCATCATCATCTTTCTCCATTCCAGGTATTCCCACGTTGATTCTGTTGGACACGGAGGGTCACATGATCACGCGACAGGGCCGGGTGGAGGTGTTGAACGACCCAGAGTGCCGGCTCTTTCCCTGGCACCCTCGGCCCGTGCTCGAGCTCAGCGAGTCAAACGCCGTGCAGCTCCACGAAGGGCCCTGCCTCGTCCTGTTTGTGGGTGAGAGGCTGAGGCTTTATAATTCGGCGAAGTTCCACATGGGGCTCTGTCTGAATGAAGTGGCATTTATTTAGAGCATATTGAATGTCAGACTCTGCGGAAAATTCTTCCAATGTCGAAAGGTCCCAGAGGGAAATGCTGTGGGAAATGCTTCATGTAGTATTTACTGTTTCCATCTATTTATATGCTAATACGGGAATGCTAATGCAAAAAAGAAAAGAATTTTTCCAGTGAATGGCACTGAATGATTTAGACATTAAGGTGTAGAGAGGAAACAGACATGGAAAAGAATTTGAGAGTGCAAAGTGATGACCCTCAAAATATGAGACCACCCTGGTGTCTCCTGAGGCCAAACCAAATCGCATAACAATACTGAGGACCATCTGTACATGTAGTTTCTTTCATCTCTTCACTCATCTGTCCTCCAGTTGCCTTGTAGCCACTACTTTCACTCATCTGTTAGTTTTTTCCTCTCCCATGTGGCTTCTTCATGCTTTTAACAGAGCTCTGTTTCTCTTTCCTGGTTAATGCAGACGCTGAGGAGGAAGGTGAATTGGAGCCAGCCAAGGAGCTGATTCAACCAATAGCGGAAAAGCTCATGGCCAAGTACAAAGCGAAGGAGGAGGAGACGCCGCTGCTGTTCTTTGTGGCTGGAGAGGTGAGATAAGCCGACAGAGTGAAATACCATTTCACACAAAACTGGCATAAGCTGGGGTTTGTTTGTTTTTTTGGGGGGGGCGAGGTTTGAACATCCTGCTCTACCTGAGCTGTGCTTCGGGATGATTTAGTCTTTGAATGTACAGCTCAGACGATCCTGTGTTTTTGGTTTCTTTTTGTTTTGGTTTGGGGGTTTTGAGGCAGATACAGACATGATAGTGAAAATGCCAGTGCAATAACACAGCGACGTGCATAAACAAACATTTCCAAACATTTCTGGTTTGTTTTTAAGGAGGTGGAGACGCGTTAGACAAAAACAGACTCTCGGGAAATAACAGTATTCTATCCAGAGGAGGATTTCACCTATTTTTGTCACGTTGTCTTTGACCACATCCAGCAGTTACTTTCTCACTTTGGCCCTTCTGCAGTTTCTACCCACTACTGTGGGGAAACATGTGGCTCTGCTGCTGCTGCTCGGTGTTCACCACCTGCTTGCTAACTGCGTGTGACTGTTGTGAGTTACTAAAGAGTCAGTTTTCTGGAAAAAAGCTGCCTGCTGCCACTAAGAGTCACCCTGCGTGAGTGGCGAGAGTGAACAGAACAGTTGAGGGTCAGAAGACCAAACAATGACTTAAACAGCAGTAAAATGACTCATAAAATGATAAATGTAGGGTTGAAGAGATACTTTGGAAACACAAAGTTGCATATTGACAATGTCAATATATGTTTATATTCAACAATTTATTTTAGCTGCTTTGGATTTGAGTATTTAAGGGGATGTATTAGTTTCAAGTAATGAAGTCAGCTTATTTACAAGTAATCCCCATGAGCCAAAAGCTCAGGCTTCAGGGTGCTCTGTAATCTCTGATGCTGCTTTCCATTTGAAGTGGGAACTGAGAAATCCAGAGTTTCCAGTTGGAATTTTCCACTCTACCGCCCCCTTCAGTCAAACTTTCCACTCAGAAAGTCAGGGCAGCCACACCAACCTTGACTTTGCAATTAAATTAAAATTAAACTTTAGAACTTGTGCATATGTGCAGTAGATGACATTTCCACAACTTCAGTGGCTACTAAAGCATTTGAGGCCGTGTTCTTGAATGTGCAAGAGAGGCATTCAGTCCCATCCATGACCTACAATTCAACTGTGCGCCTCTATCATGATGGGTAGACGCAGAGCGTGGCAGCATTCTCCCTCACAATACTGACAAATCATCCTTCCTATCTGCGCAGTATCTCCTCCCACATCTTCCCCGTGTGGGATGAGCCGTGGAGCTTTCATAATACTTGTTATCTCGTGTTGTTCTGCCTTGACCTCTCCAGAACTGGTGCAGCAGCAGACATAATTACCAGATTAGCTACCTCTCCTCAGTTCCCCCGCACTCTGTCCTCCAGCCAGCCTTCCTCCCAGTTCAATCTGGGGGTGACGGCACTGGTTTCTGGTGTGTCACTTGCCCAAAAGCAGGCTCCGGTTTCAGTTGCAGGTCTTGCACATGTGCTAACTGGTAGCTCAACTCTAATGTCTGCTTTGGAATATCGGTGGCACATGTACGCAGACCTAGAAAAGCTTAAGTTTTAAGGAAAGCACGAGTTGGACTGATAGCGTTTCGTGTTAAATGTGTCAGGTCAAAGAAATGTTGGCACAAACACAAAGAAACGCTGTTGCACTGGAGCTTGCGGTTATTCGGGAGCAACACATGCTAAGCCGTATACTTTTACATCCATGTAGTGCAGGTCTAATTTCCTGGCTGTAGCTCAGCCGGCTATGAAATCACCAGGTTTCCCCCTCCAGACTGGGTTGCGTCAGATATCGCTTCCCATGTCAGGCATTCTGTGAAGCTTCCATGCTCTGGGCTCCTTCAGCTTAGCTTGTGTTTGCCCTGGTAGGCACACACTTCTCTGCCAGACCAGCTGCTGGGTTTTCTGTGTCCATGAGACAGCAGTATGTTGGCAGCCCCTCAGGGGGGAGGCCAGTCTGAGCTGAATGATACAGGATCTTCTTACCCAACTGTAAAAAAAACATACGCCACAGGGTAGTACAGTATACTGATTTATAATCGCAGAATGAAAGATCTTTTGTTCTTTAACTTCTGCTGCGTTTTGGCTCTTGCATGCAAAATGAACTTGAGCGGTATTATCCAGTCACATAAGAATTTAATAGACTTTTGTGGCAGCCAGAAGTGACTGTGATTCTGCTCTTCAAAGCTTTGTTTTTGCCTGCTTGATTTGTGTGTGTGTGCGTCCCTAAACAGGATGATTGCTTTGACTTTGAGATTATAGTGGGTTGCATAACCACTCTGGTACTGCATTTATTCAAATCGTAGCACACTGGCAGTTTCTTTCGCATTCATTATGTTTTAATGTAAAATGTGAATGCTTCACATATGCACATTTTGATCATGTTAGTGGAAAGACAAGGTCATACTGTGGTCCAACATGTTTATACAGATCAATAGTATAACAGTGGTGGTCCCTCGAGGTTAATGCCTCGGTTTTTGCCTTAAGCCTTAATAAAATTTTAAAGAGATTACTTGTGTTTTGAAAAATGACCTTCTGCACAGTGGGTTCATTTCTGGGGTCAGCCTCAAGTGGCCATCCAAGGCACTCTACTGTTATATGGCCTTAGCTAGTAACAAATGTATATGGGGTTTTGTTTGTTTTTGCTTTTTCTGTTTCTGCGGTGAGGTGTCAAGCAAAAACAACAAGCGTGGGATATAATAACCTAACCGGCCAGTCAGAAGGGTTATTTCCTAATTATCTTACCAGCTAGTGACCCAAGCAGGTTTCATTCAGCAATGTAGACCAGGGCTCTGGGTTGTGAGAAAGTCTGTGTTGTAGTAGAGATGTCCAAAGCTCGATCTTATGCCTCCATGTTTCTAAATGGATGACCGGTAACTTTACATGTGACCATGTGTGTAAGCATGTAAGCATTCACAGGAACAGAATTTTATCTATGCTGGCATTGCAGAAAATTACCTCATGCAAATATTAACAAAGCACACAGCTAAACATCATAAAGGAAGATGAAGGCCTGTGATATTTAGCGATTGTGTGTTTATCTAGCTTGTTAGCTGCTAACAGGCTACGTCCACTCTAATGCATTTTTGTTTGAAAACTAATCGTTTTCTCTCAGTTTTGGCCTCCCGTCCACAGCGAAAATGGAGACTTCCTAAAACGATGACGTATGTTAGTCATATGATGCAGTCATGTGACCAATTAAACAAAGATAGCGGAGTTGTTTTGTTTGCTCTCAATTTTAATAGCCCTATTAAAGATTAATATCAGTCAGTACATGCTCCAGATAGCTTTTCTTCAAATTCTTTAACTCGCACTCGTTTTTGCAATTTTGTACTTTTGTACTCCAACTCATTGTTAGTCCATTTAAAAAAACTCGGTGCTTTTACTCAACATTTTGCCGCGACGTCTCAAAGATCAGGAAAGTAAATAAACGACAGACAGAAATGAGGCAGGTCCAAGCTTCTTGTTTTTCACGCATGCGCAGTACTGGGACGTAAGCGTTTTCAGACGTTTCTATGTGGACGCGCAACTCTGTGAAAACGAGTGAAAACGACTGAAAACGCTCGTGTGGACGCGGAGCGTTTTCAGACGAATCTATCCGGGCTAGTGTGGACGTAGCCACAGTTACAGGCCAAATGGAACACAATTATTGCATTGACTGAGAGTTTAAGTTATAACTTGTTTTCCATCTCAAGGTATAGTACTGTGTATAGGTCTTGAGACACCCCTCATTTCTTTGCATTTTGCAGGGATAATGGGAAATGGGCGAATCAATATACTGAAATTTTGAAATCTTTTGCACATTGCTTTAACTGTAACTGTGTAGAAAAATTAATCTGTTGGATTTTATTTATTTATCGGTGCACCAGGTAAAAATGTTTTAAATTTCAGCAGTATAAGGTAGATATATCTATGACAATTACGACTTTTTCTCAGGACATCAAAGGTGACCTGTGAGATGGACACAACCCCAGCTCAGGGGCGAGTGGCTGGGTTCATCATTATCAGCTGAATCCTTATCAGATGGTCGATGTCTGTTTCTGAAATGCCACAATGCATCAGTAATCAGAACAAGCCTGGCACGGCCCAGCAGGTCCCACACGGTAAACACAAGCTGAGCCTTATCACAGCTGTGAGTGTGGGTTACAGAAGAGAGGCCCTTTGTCTTTTTTCTTTCTTTTGTTCTCGGCTGAGCTGCAGAGGGCCCCTCTGAAATGACTGCACCTCGTGAGAAGCAGTTTCCACAAGCCAAAAGCCACAAAAGATAAAAAATATGCACGGAGGTGAAGACTGTTGCAGAGATTACATCTTCTCATATCGAAAATGCTGAAAAGATCATGCTGATGGATTTTGGAGTTTCTCTCGTTGTGGTTTCTTTACAGATGATCTCTAATCTATGCTTCGTATGGCTGCAAGTGAGCCTGCAAGCAAGAGCTTTTATTTGTAGTATTAAGCAGTATTTCTCTCGTAACAACATTGTCCTTAGTGACAGCTTACATCTGTGAGCATTAAGTAGTTGATGTATGGTGATTTGCAGCATAATAAAATGGTCTATTCAGAGGAAGTTAGCTGCCTATAACAAAACACCACACTTCAATTCATCTGTTCCATCTGTTAGCAGTTTTGGAAAGTAGAGATCACAGACTTCATCTTGGCATACTTATCCTTTTTAGGTAGCGGTGCAGCTATTTAATGAAAAGTCTGAGGGCTCATTGTGGGGTTTGATCCATTTAACAAGAGTAGCTGCGGATCCTCTGATAACAAAGAAGAGACAACAAATTGAACTTCGAAGAGTATCACATGAAGCAGGAAATCCATCCAAAGTTGCGATATCGTTGACTTTGTTCCACTTAACTCACTCTGTCACATAAATCAGTAACTAACAGCATCAGAGGCCTTTATTTAAAGTCCAGCTCTTTGTTGCAGTGCCACCCTCTGGCCTTTCCTTGTATGTTCTGCATTTGAAACTAAATCTTTGCCATATGGAAGTGATCTTTAATCTTTGAAGCTCTCCCTCCAAGCCAGCAAGCTAAGCTGAGGAGAAGCTGGGCCATCGTGTCATGAGGATGAGGAAAATGTTGCAAATGATATTAGTATATTAGCTGTAAGCATTTAAGAGAACTATGTGACCTCGCTAAACTCAACACATGAAATTCATTCGCCGAGAATAATGGATCTCTGTCCAGGCAGGAATGCTGGTTGCCGAAGCGCTCGCGGCTGGAACTTTAAGCTGAATTACGAAACTGTGATTTCATGTTCAGCCTCAATAATTGATGGCCCTCTCAAGCTTGTTTGAAAGTTGCTGCTTGCCTTCCCCCTGTAGTGATTCATATCTATAATCTCTGGGTACAGAGGTTGTAATCCTGACATGTTAAGGGGTGAAAGGTGACATCAAGCCTCAGGCTAAAAAATGGTGAAGCTGTTTTAAAATAACTGGAAAGAACTCAAACTGGAATCCCCACTATACACCCAGCAGCAATGTATTTTTAACACCCCCCCCCTCTCAAATCTGCACTGCTCCATCTCCCGCTAACATTAATATGCTCTGCGATGGGAGTCAAATTTGATGTGGGTGAGCTTTTGATAAAGGAGGGATGCTTTTGGACGCCCACCGTGGTCCTTCCCGTCTTTCTATGCAGCAGGATGTGTGACTAAGGAGCGGCTCTGTGGTCTCTCTGGGCAGGCCGCCTGCAGGAAGATGGCAGAGAAGAGTTTCTCATATTCTCTTTCAAGAAGTGTGCATTAATAAATGGTGCCAAGCAGTTCTGGATTTTATAGCGTGGCATAGTTCAAGTGCAGGGCGCTGTCCTCGTTTTCTGAAGTGTGAACCGCTGTGGAGTACGAAAATGTCTAGAGTGTCTCCTCCAGGTTTTTGGTTGTACTTCAAATGCCATGTCAGCAATTGTGGCCAGTATAAAAGCTCCCTCTTATCTCCCAACAAGACATCCCCATGCCATGTACAGAACTGCAGCACTTGCAATCCTGTTGATCTTTGTGGGACATTTTCAGGCATTTTAGGTGACATTTCTACACCGGAGGTTTAGCTGTTTGTTTATGCTGCAGTAGAGTTGGGATTCACGGCCTTCTTTCACTTGCAGGCCCTTTTAAATAAAACTGTGAGCCTGTTTACACTTTTAAAATGCATCTTCGGAGCGCTGCGCACAGTGTCATCAGCAAGCACTAGATTTGTTTAGCTCGAACTAGCAATGAAAACAAAATGTTTGAAGTACTAATATACATGTACCGGCAGTTCTAACTGCTGACAGTTCTTGAGAGAACTTCTGGACTGATTACTCATGTTGGGCCAATCATATGTAAGATTTGCCCACTCACCAAAATTATGCTAAAACTTCCAGGCTGAACCTTACACTTTGTGGTGTAGCATTAATCCAGATTACTTGTCTTTTTGAAATGCATTGGCCTCGATAGAGGATATTTTCTTCTAGTTTTTCTTTAATAATTTAGAGACTGAAGTTGTCACATTGTGCAATAAATTAAATGAGGTGTGAAACTGAAGTCATGCAAAAGAAAAAATGTTGAATTCACTACACAGCAGAACTTGCAGCAACCCAAAACTACAGGAAACAAAGACTTTATATATTTGTATATTTTTATTTTCCTCTCCATCATGATGGAATTTCTTGTGGTATCCCAACCTGTAATGTCAGGAGGCTATATGTGACAAGACTTGAAACTTGAAACATGTGGTGAAAGGATGGAGAAGGCAAAGATTTTGCTGTTAAACTTTTTTATTTTTTTTTATTTTACAATTTTAATCACAGGCTTGCTTTAGTCAAAGCAATGACAGATTTGTGTCATTTTGGCCTGAGTCCCACCAGAGGCCCTGATTGTAGCTTAACCATTCCCGCATGTGAGGAATGTACCGCTCTATCACACAAAATCACACTCAGCGCTGTACTTCCTTCTCATTCCCTGCAGGATGACATGAGCGACTCTCTGCGAGACTACACCAACCTCCCCGAAGCGGCACCTCTGCTCACGATCCTGGACATGTCGGCCCGTGCTAAGTACGTTCGCGATGTGGAGGAGATCACGCCGGCCGTGGTGGAGCAGTTTGTCGGCGACTTCCTGGCTGAAAAGCTCAAACCGGAGCCCATCTAAAGAGACTGTCCACGTATAAACTGGACATATTACATGGGACTCACGCCATCATCCATCCCTGACCTATTGCTACACCCCACAGTTTCCAGGCTCCCACTCTCTCTCCCAGCTACAATCCTGACTGTTAGAGAGATGTCTCACTTTTTACTGGCATTTTAGCATTTTTATTTTAGATGTGTTCCTCTTTCATGGAGTCCCCTCTTTCTCCTGTGGTGCCTTGCATTGACTATAGTCCATACAGTAATATATATGGAGATTCTGTTGTTTCTTTTTCTTTCTTTCTTTTTTTTTTTTTGCCTCAGAATTTTTTTTTTTTTATTCTCTCATGGTGGCATTTCTAGAGAAAACGGAGAATTACCCAGTGGACCTACTTATACAGCCAATCTTTTGCTTTCTGTTTTGTCTGCAAGATTCTTGTTACTTTTGTTTTCTGAATGAAGTTAAGAAAGAATAAATAAAATCATCTTTTTTTTTTTTCTTTTTTTTTTACAGTTGTATTTCACCTGTAGTGCAGATGTGCTAAACTTGAGTTGGATGTAGCTGTACGCCTTCGTGGCCCTATTTAAATAAATAAATATCCCACAGTTTGACAGGTGCACATACAGTAAAGAGCATGTTCTACTTGCTTGTGACAGACCAGTGACTGATGTTTTAACCCCCCTGTCTTCTTGTGTCATGACATGAGTGAAAGTCATCTCTAGTCGGTTCTCATCTCAAAGTCATTATGAGGACTTTCTGTGAAGGTCCCCCTAATGGAAAAAGTCCAGATTTTTTTCTTTTTTCTTTCTAGAGGCACAAAAATGGCTTCTTTTTTTTTTGAAAAGTTGAATGTATAAATCCCTTTTATATCCTGTTACCTTAGTCATAGCTTCTCACACCAATTAAACATTCACTGGCAAGCACAAGAGTTTTGTTCCTGCTAAGTTTTATCAATAAAGTTAGCTCTTGAATATGGAAAAGACAGTGCAGTGATGCTCCAGTTCCTTTCTCAGAAGTTTAAACTGTGTGGGATCAAATGACAAACTTAATGTTGCATTTATTATGGGAGAGTCTGTACCTCGACTTTCTGCTGATGCACTAAAATCTCAGGTGGAACAGAAACTTCTGACCTTGAGCTGTACTAGTAAGCAGGGTAAAGTTCTGCACTTTTGCATAAACAATGTAGCTGCTAATAAAAAAACGTTTTTTTCTCCTTTGTTTAATAAGAGCAAACATCTGGTTAAGGCTCCAACAGAAAACTATTAGAAGGGAAGAAATAGCTGCTTTTTTTTTTTTTGCTTACCTTCCAGCACAAGGCTTATTATGAACTTAAAAGTATTTGATGCAATCGTGATTAACACATACAGCAAAGCTTGTGTGTGGGGGGGAAAAAGTTGCAGTATTACAGAAATTTGATGCATTTTGTTGCTAATACAAATATTTAAATTAAAGTGCACCTTTAAAATTTCCATGAATATATGAGGAACTGAGGGTAGTTGTTTTAAGGAACTCACCATAAATTCTTTGACCTTTCAACTGTATTCATCATCATAATTCAAACTTCCTTTTAACAGGAAGAGACCTCCAACAGAACCACATTCAGGGACTCATTTGGGGGTAAGGAGGGAGAAAGAGGGAAAAAACAGGAGCATGGAGAGGAGGAGTTAATGATGTGAATTAATGGCATGTATACTGATGAAGTGAGGCAAGTGGAGACAAAATGCTCAGTACAGCAAGGAAAGTTATTTGCCTGAGCCAGTAGTTTCATAACTGAGGGATGCTTCACAGTCACCTAATCCAGATTTATCTAGGCTTATCTGTAGATAATGCTTTATTTTTGTTTTTTTTGCAGTGAAAGAAAACAACACATTCAAATTCACATAAATCAGAAACACAGTTTGCAAATGTACTGTTAAGAGTATTATATGGGACACTGTTCAGTCTGATATTTAATAGAAGCATCATGGAAACTATTTCTCAGCTTTACATTGACGTTTCCTTCCAGATGTTTGTAGTTTTAAGAGTTGCTTCCTGCCTTCAAACAGAAGAATGCTAGCTGCCATGGCAGAATTCAAGCTGTCCACATCAGGAACAACGGGAATAAAGAGCCTGTGGCCGTCAGTTTTCTCTGCCAACTTGACTGCTTCAAGGCTCAAACCATTCGTCTCACCACCTATCACAACAGCAGCTGGGCTTTGAGCCCAACTGTCATAGTACAGCTTAGTGTCCACTCTGGGGAGTGAAAGTCCCTCATGTTCAGAGTCCGAATCCGAATCGTAATCCTCGTACTCCATGTTTTTGCGGTTGGGTCTCGTGCTGACCCAGCCGTAATCTCCAGCTTTGGAGGGTTCAGGAGACACATTAACCTTTACTTCTCTACTTCTGTCGGGGCTGCCACTGCTGTCAGCCACGTGGACAGTCACGGGTTTAGGGAGATGGTTTTCAACATCATCCCAGTCAAGGCTGGGATAGATGGGAAGGCGGAAATGGGCGCCCATTGCTGCACGGAGAACTTTAGGCTCCCAAACATCCACACAACCTGTTTGAAAAAAATGCAAAGTTCCCAAAATTCAAAGGAAGGTTTCACAGGATTATTAACTTGATCTCTAATAATTACTGTAAACCTACCCTTTGTGAGGAGGGCATTGTGACAGCCAGCAGCAGCAGCACATCGCAGCATAGTCCCGAGATTCCCAGGATCCCGGATGTTGTCACATATCAGAGACAAAGGCACTGAGTGACCTTTACTTGCAAAGTTTAACTGTGACGGATCTGGGCGAGAAAATATCGCTGCAGAAGAAGAGGTCAGAGTCAGAAATAATTGAGATATTAGTGAGCCAAAAAAGAAAATCTGAGCCTTACCGATCACTCCCTGTGGGGCTACAACGTCAGACCAGAGCTTGATGTCCTCAAACTTGACTTTCACTAGTGTGGCCCTTCTCAGCTTATCTAAGGGCAGCTCTCTGAGTCGATCCACCGTGCTGAAGAACACAGTCTGTGGTTTAGCACCAGCATCCAGGGCGTCACAGATCAAACGCCTGCCTTCAAGAAGGATTTTACCCTGGTGGTCCCGAAACGTCCTGGAACGAGCCACACTCACTAACCTCCTAGAGCAGAGATGTGGAGAAAGAGGAGAAGGAAGGAATGGCTTCAGAAGGATGAGGACAGCTACAAAATCTATGTCTACCTTGGGACAAGATGTTGATGGAGGGCCACATGCACCTGGGTGTCCTGACATACATACTGCAGTTCTTGACCTTCTCATAAAATTACACAGTTCCTCTCTTGGCACCCTATCATATCCTTTCTCTAGATCCACAAAGTTACAGTCTGACTCCTTCTGACCATCTCAATATTTCTCCATCAGTTCTCTCAAAGCAAACATCACATTTGTACTGCTCTTTCTACGTAGTGCTCACTGACCATCACCTCTCTCGTTAAACAAGCTTCAAAAACTCTTTCCCACATCTCCATGGTATGGCTCATCAGCTTTATCTCTCTGTGGTTACTACATCTCGGCACATCAACTTTGTTCTTGCTGTATTCCTAATAATTATGCTTTTGTTTTGTATGCCAGGGCCCATGGCCTCTGGCTGAATCACCTCTGCTGCTGCCCTCACTCGGTGAGACTTACGCCAGTCTTTTATCTCCAGGCGAAGCCCTCTCATAGCGCAGTCCGTCCACTTCATTCTTTGTCACAGTAAAAGCATGTTTCGTAGCTGACTGCGCATCAGTCCTCGTCCTGACAGAGTTTCTCTCTTCGTGATGCTGTGTTGCTGCAGATATGATTCTTCCCCTGGTCTCCCTCTGGATCTTTGGCTCGTCTGACTGAATCTGAGGCGCCTTTATGACTTTTCCCGTCTCGTTTTCAGGAAACAGCACTCTGACAGGTTTCCTCCTCAGTCCGCGTACATACCGTTTTGATTCCACAGTGACACAGCTCCTGGTTGTTAGGAAAGCATGTCGCTCTATCATGGAAATCAGGCAGATCATGCTTCTTGTGTACGCTGCCATTTTGCCTGCTTTCTTCTTCTCTCATCTGTCAGGATGTTTCAGAAATACAAGCTAACCCGCCTAGCGCCACCACCTTTTAATAGCTGACATTGCGTTTACAAATTAAAAATAAACCAAACACATTTGGTGGCGTTATTAATGTAATTATTCAATAACATAATATGTCACAAATTGCTAAACGAGTCCTATAGTAGCCGTTTTATGTTTTTTTTTTTACATTTATTGACGCTTCAAACTTGACGCTTGATCATAATCTCGCGAGAAAACAATGACACATTGGTATGTGTTCATTGGTGATTACCAGTCGAGCACAGAAAAATCGATACGACCACAGGTAGCACGGCTGTCAACAAACATGGCTTTGAGACGAGCGCTGCATTTTGTTTTCAAAGTTGGTGACAGGGCCAAAACTGCCACCTTTTACAGAGATGTTGTAGGTATGAAGGTAAGTTTTCTGAGCTGCATTTAAATGTAGGATTGGACTAAAGCCGCCGTAGATTAGCAGCTTTTTGCTGATGTCGGATAATTTCAGGGTTGCACAACCTGAGAAAATTTCCATAGTTATCATTGTATAAGTGGAAGTGGACATCACTGAATTGTAATGTTCTCACTACTTGTTATTTATTTCAGATTTTAAGACACGAAGAGTTTGAGGAAGGCTGCAAGGCAACTTGTAATGGGTATATAAGACACAACACCAGTTGAATCTTGAGCTCAGTATAACGCTAAATAAAAGTCCTGTGGGGGGAAAAAGTATTTGCCACCTTCCTGTTACACTTTCATGTTTCAGATCAAGGTCAAACAAATCAGGGCTTAATGAAACTATGTGTTGCCCCCTAAACCTAATAACTGGTTATGCCACCTTTGGCAGCAATCAAGCGTTTAAGATAACGGTCAAAAGGTCTTTCACGTCACTGTGGAGGAATTCTGACCAACTCTTCTTTTCAGAATTGTTTGAACTCAGCCACAGTGGATGGTTTTCCAACATGGACAAAACGCTTTACGGTCAGATTTACGTCTGGACGCTCTCTCTCTCTCCCTCCCCTTTTAAGCCATTCAGAGGTAGACTTGCTAGGGCGTTTTGGTCTGTTTCTTATTGTTGAATCATGAACACTGACCTTAAACGAGGCAAGGGAAACGTGCAGTTCTTTAAATGTTGTTCTGGGTTCTTTAGTGACTAGATTAGTTGTTAATGCACTCCTGGAGGAATTTTGGTAGGCTGGCCACTAATGGAAAGGTTCACAACTGTTGAAAGTTTTCTCCATTTGTGGATAATGGCTCTCACCATGATTTACTGGAGTCCCAAATCCATACAAAGGGCCTTGTAATGCTTTCCAGACTGATAGTGTTAGTCACTAACTGAACTATCAGTGACTTTTTTTTCAAATGTGTTTCTTTAGATCATGGCATGATGTGTTTCTTTTAGATATCTTTCAGCCAGGTTCTGTTAGGTCTGTCTCATTTTTTAAAAAACATTGCCAGTGGATATTTTTTTTAATTCACTCAGGTTATCTTTGACTAATATTAAAATTTGTTTGATGGTCTAATAAATATCACTGTAACAAACATGCAAAACATACAAAATCAGGAAGAGGGCAAATATTTTTTTCACAGGACAATGCAGATGTTGATACACTAGTGGTAAACCTGCCTTCACCCCCTACCTGTACAGCCCCTATGATGGGAAATGGAGCAAGACAATGGTTGGCTTTGGTCCAGAGGATGACCATTTTGTTGCTGAACTGACCTACAACTATGGTGTGGGAGAATATAAACTTGGCAATGACTTCTTGGTGGGTGAGAGTTTGTTTTCACATTTCATGCAGGAAAAGATTGTCTTGTTATTCAGTGTACAGTGGCAATAATGGGATATTTGTACGTGTGTTTTCATGTTAGGGGATCACTCTGCAGTCGAGCCAAGCTGTAAGCAATGCTAAATGTCTTGGGTGGCCTCTCACTGAGGTGGGAGAGGCTCTGTATCTGACTCAGGCTCCTGGAGGCTATCCTTTCTATCTGGTGGACAAAGAGCAACCTCCTAATGGTGAGTGTCACACAAGTCAAATCTGCCTGCTCCTTCTTCAGCTTCTTCCTCTTTTTCTTGGGTTTCTAGCAGGCTGGATGCAACAAAGGCATATTGTTTGTTTTTTGTTTTTTTTTGGGGGGGGGGGTTGCTTCATAAACCTCCATCAAGGATCAAATCCTTACATGCAGTCTGGTATGCACAAACTTAAATGAACACTTTGTAACTTCATATTGATCAGAGTTCAATATTGACTTTAGAGAAAAGGCTGTAATGTCCATTCTTGACAGTTCTGATCACATAGGGTTTCTCTCCATGACATAGTTGGAGCGATCTATCAAAACCTGCTTAAGAGTTTCCATCTCCTCACATGTGCCACACATGTTCCACATATGGATGCTTCCTCACTAGTGACAGCTGTTTAATCTGTCTCTGACCCTGTATGAAAAAAGGCATATGATCACTGAGCTGGAATCAGAATCAACAGAATTAATCCCGGAATTATGTGGAAAAAGTGTAAGCAGGTGCTGGGTAAGAATTTTAAGAAGACCCAGATGTCTAAAGTACAGCAACTTAATTCTGAATCTTATTTCTTTTAAGGGTTTATTTTTGCACATCCAGAGTCACTTTCCAGCAGTCATAAAGAGTGATTATCAAAACACCAGATGCCAGTATATATGATGTGAATCATTTTATAAGCTAAAATACCAAATTACAAATAAAAGAGTTGCTAATTTTCACATATCAGTGCACTTATTTAAAAGACATTATTTAGACATAATTTTAAATTCCATATCTAGGCTGCGTAACCATATCTTCCCTTAGAACCGAAGAAAAAATAATATTCCCATTGAACTTGTGATTTCCTGCCTCTTTGATGCTAAATGAAGCCACCCAAAGAATTTAAATATCAATGGAAAGTCCAGGATGTCCTCTGCTCATACATCATGACTTATTAGGGTAGGTCTAATAAGTCAAGATATAGACCAAAAACAAATGCCCATTGCGGAGGACATAAATGAATAAGCTGGTTCTCAGAAGTGTATATATTTATTTTTTCATATGCAGCCAATGACACACAAGTGAAGTGTGTTCACACAGTGGTTTGATCCTCAGCCCATCTACTCTGCATGTATCCTTAGCGCAAGATACTGAACCCTGAGTTGCTCCGGTGTGTGTTTGTGTGTCTGTGTGTGAGGTTAAAAAAGACAATTTTATGAATATGTGTGTTTATGGCTGAATGCAACTTGCAGTAAAAAAGTGCTGTAAGTGCTCAAATAGAGTAGAAAAGGACTACAGAATTACCCATCTGTTAACCTGTTAACCACTTACTTTCTGTAATCTGTTCCCAGACCCTGTGCAGAAGGTTTGTCTCGGGGTATCAGACCTCCAAAGATCGACCCACTACTGGTCCACACTCTTGGGGATGAAAGTGATGGACAAAAATGAGGAAAAGAAGATGGTGCTCATGGGATTTGCAGACAGTCAAGTGAGTCAAAGAAATTAAACGTTAAACCCTAAGATAAGTTTAAAATAGTTCTATTGTTAAAGTTTGAATTGTATGTTTGTGGTTTATGTTGATGCCTGAGTATTATGTGTCAATTTTTTTGTAGTGTAAACTGGAGCTTCGGGACATTGGAGGGATGGTTGACCATGGAACAGCTTTTGGGAGAATAGCGTTTTCATGCCCGCGGGAGCAAGTAAATTATCATTTTCTAAACAGCTAATGTCAACTTGCAGATAAATTATTTCCAACAACATTATAATAAGAAATTATTACGCTCCTCAGCTGCCGGATATTGAAGCCTTGATGAAAAAGGAAAATCAGAAAATTCTCACCCCATTGGTCAGCTTGGACACTCCTGGAAAAGCTACAGTAGAAGTGGTTATTTTGGCTGATCCTGTAAGCACGTTCCCAAAATAATGCTGAAATGATGTCAAATTCATTAAGTGAACAATATTAAACGTAAAATGTTTGCTTTAGGATGGCCATGAGATTTGTTTTGTGGGAGATGAGGCCTTTAGGCAGCTTTCCATGTTGGATCCCAAAGGAAATGAATTCCTTGATAAGGTTGGTGTTACTATAACACATAGCCCTCAAATGCTTATCCAGCATGTGTCAGATATTCACTGTGCTTGTCATCCTTTTAACACTTTTCAGGCTATGGCTGAAGATAAAAGTGATGAATGGTTTGCCAAACACAACAAACAGAAGACTGCTGCATGAGATGGAGCAGCCGACCTGTCAGTTTTCATCAGTTAATGAGGATGAGATGCCGCACAACGCACCTGTAGCATAGATCTGCCTTAGGCTGGCAGCGTAAGATTAATTTTGTGTTATGTAAAAACATTTGTGCCCTGAGATGATGTAATGAACCACTTGTTATGGAATTTTTTTCCCTATAAATATTCTTCCTAAAAGCAAGGCTGAGTGATGGGCAAAAAACATTAAGTCAGTTTTATCTATAAAAGACATTTCAATGTGATCTTAATTTTGTGCATATGAACCTGTTGTTTTATATTCTATCCATGTCTACCTGTATTTAGAAAACATGTGCCATACAGCATAATAGAAATTAATGAAGGAGAATTTGCCTGATTTTGTATGTTCTTCCTCATTAGTTGAAGCATTTTGCATATATGCAAACAATCAAATGACCAAAAGGCTGGCAGGTGCAGGAATGTTACCTGAGAATGTAGAAATACGTTTTTTTCCCAAAGGGGGGTGGCAGAGGAGTCTAACACTTGTGTGCACAATGGGAATAAATTGTTTATTTGGTATTTGTAAAACTGATGTCTGACTGGAATAAAGGTTGCGCATTTTATTTTCTTGCTTGTTTATGGATTAGTTTAAAGTTGGTGTGAACCGCTGAGTAATATGTGACTGTTTAGTTAAAGATTACTTGCTTAGACAGCGTTACTGGCCAATCCCCAGCTCCGCTCCCACCACTGCGCTCCACCAAGCTGCCAGTGCCAGCTGAGCACGGCGAGCCGGAGAACAGTGTTTACTAAGCTCTGAGTCAACTGTCACATGAAACTGCTCTGTCTGCAGCGTTACACTGCGCTGCGACAGCTCGGTGTTGTGAATATGTCAGGGTAAGTGAGTTTTGTAAGAGAGTGAAGCCAAAAAGACCAAAGACGACCAACAGGCGCAAAAAAGAGTGCCAACTGGCAGTTCCGCTAAGTTAGCGGTAGCGTTAGCGTGCTACAGTGCTAGCCCAGATTTGCTTAAGATTTTTGGATGACGCGGCGGCAAATTTCGTTAACTGTTTAGTGCTGGGTTACTGGCTAATGCTGCTGCTGCTGCTGCTTGGCAGTGAGTGCTTCTCACTGGCGGCTAGGTAATGGGAAACAAGTTTTAGTAGAGGTTTGTGTTTTCTTTACACTGTTAGCTGAGCGATAAAGTTTAGCTAGGTGCTGTTTCGTGGTCGGTTTGTAATTACACTGTAGTTAATTAGCGGTGTTAGCTCTGTGAGGCTAGCTGTTAACGTTTTCCACAACGAACGGTTGTTAACTTGTGTAGAAAGTGTTGCCCCAGCTAATTACAGTTATAGCAACTGTTTGCAAGCAGTCGGTGTCACCTATCAGTAGTGGGTGGAACCTGGATGTTGTGCTTAAGTACATCTCTTCCTCTTTGACAGCAGCTGAGAGAAGATAAGGAGCAGCCAGACTCATGTCCCAAGATTTGGGTGTGAACAACTAGAGACACAATGTCTCTCCTGCTGATATCATTATTTTTAATCTTTTTGCTGGCTATTGGTGTGCTGTGTGCCATTTTCAGGTGAGGAATGTGTGGAAATTTCTACAGTACAGCGATCATTGGTATGGTTTAAACTGCAAGCACTGCTTAATAGATGTTTCCTTGCTCTCCTCATTTAAAGTAGCACATTTTCCCGTTGTTCTAGGTGGCTCATATGTACCCTGGCTGTGCGATTCTTCCAAACTGCCCTCAATGCTCATCTGAAGATTAAATCAGTAGGATTTTTTTCTGTCCAAGGAGTCAGTATCCAGTTTCACCCCCAGCATACTTTGGTAGGACACGCTTTTGTTTACATGACATTTATGTAGTCGGCACATGCTAAACAACCACTCCCATGTCAATGGTTCACTTCTGACTGAGTTTGTGTACTTTACCATCTATCAAATGTATTTTTTTTATCTTGCTGTAATTCTGTGAATGGCAGGAAATTGACAGGATATGGATTTCAAGTAAACTTCTAAACCAGGATTTACCGTAAGTAGCTTAATGTGTTGCCCAGATACTCTGAGATAAAACAGTTAGCAGCAAATAATATCATAAGTCGTGTTTCAGGCGATACCTGGCATTCTGTGTTGGAGAAACCAGAGTCCGGTTTGACTTGCAAGCACCACTAAAACCTTTGGTGAAGCAGAGCCATGGAAAAAAGTCGGCGAAGATTTCTGTCAGCCCCAAAACGCTTCGATTCTTGTCACAAGTATGAAGGCTGGCGATAAGTTAACATTTCTTTTTATGCTTATTTGTACACAATATCTCACTTCCTGTTTTGTATTTCCAGTTGCTGTCATTCCACATCAGCTCCATCAACGTGATGGTCCTAAACCTAGCACTGCCAGAATCTCTATGGCACATGACTATTGCAGGTATCACCTTGTTACTTGACCACCAGAGTAAAAGGTATTATTTATTTTGGTTTATAACTAATCTGACTGAATCAATAGTTTGTATTAGTTGTCCAAAATTAAATCCATGTTGAAAAATTTCTTTACAGGTTGGCATGGAACTTCTCGGTTGGACAACTAAGCAGTAAAGTGCTCAAAAGCAGTGAACTGGTGAGTGGAGTAACTGTCACTGAAATAGAAACAGGTGGTTGAATGTTTGTAAATGATGTGCTCTCCATATTAGGACATATGTTTGGCTGAAGTGGCACTTAGCCTGTTGCTATCTGGAGATGTGAGTTTACCAGAGATGAAGCCAGGTTGTCTGTCCCTGAGTGTGAGGACTCTAATGGCAGAGCTGCACGAGGGGCTGTTCCTCAGTCAACTCCAGCTTCCAGCAGTTTCCCACAAAGAGAAAGATCATGGTGCATTTGGTGAGTAACGTTTGACCTCTGAAATGGAAGCAATGATTTTTAAGTATAGTGTTTATCCATCACATTCATTTGCATTCGTTCTTTTCTCCAAATTGTAATCTATAGTACTGTGCAAAAGTCTTGAGCCACCTCTCATTTCTTTGTATGTTGCTTCCAAGGAGTGAGACTGTTGTAATTTTTCAAAGTGGTCCAGGCATTCTGAAAGTCTTTTAATGTTTTTTTTAATGGACATTGACCGCTTGTTCCCTCATTTTCAGTCCAGTCCTTGTAAATGACCATCTTCAGAGGAATGTTTTTGCTGTTAAACTCCTTAACATTGATCATTCAAGCTTTTTTTTTTTTTTTAAAGGGATGAACCAGTGTTGTGTCTACACATTGCAGACAACTTAGCAAAGAACCAGTTTTAAATTGTATCTTTAGGCGCTTTATTTGTTCCTTTTTTTTATTGAGTCTACAAAAAATGCCAAACATGACACAGTTTGGCAAACATAAAATAGTATTTTTGCACTAACAAGGTGATTCACAGACAGTTATTAGCCAAATATAATGAATATCTGTGCATGGTGTGCAGTGTGTCCTTAAAAAAACATCTGATGAAACTGCACAGGTGCAGGGCAAATTAAAGTGTGAAGCCTAAAAAAAAAAACTACCTACAACTGATTAACAATCTGGACAGACACAAAGGCACATCCCCCATCTCTCCAGACCTTAATAGTATTGCGGTATCATCTTGACAGAGAACAAAACAGCTAGTGTCCAAAGAAGAGTGTTGAATGTCCTTCCAGAAGCCTGGAGAAGTATTTCTAAAGACTACTGAAAGAAATTACTAGAAAGCTTCCCAAGTGTTCAAGCTGTTTTGAAGAATAATGGTGGCTATACCAAATATTGACCTTCAAGCTCATTACATTTGTACAGACTCTGTTTTTTCCTTATGAATTGTATTTCCACACATGTTTGAACATGTTTCAATAAATCACTCTACCTATTTCCCATTTTCCTACCAAAATATAAAGAAATTATGAATGACCCAAGACTTTTGCACAGTACAGTTTTATCCAACCACTGCAGTTAACTTTCAGTTTATTTCATTCTATTTTTCAAGTCTGATTTGTTGTATTGTTTTGCATTCATATTTGTACCATTACAGATGGTAAAGTTTTAATAATCTTTTTTTTTAATGATATGTTTATTGAATTGGAGGGAAGAACCCTTATGAAAATCACATTTTAAAACGGTCTATCCTGCAATTAGTATTGTCAAGTGTTAGATGAATAAAGAACAGTGCTTTGGCTGTTGTACATCCACAGGACCTTCACTCTGTGCTGCCCTACTTGTTGTTTTTTTCTGCCTTTGCATTTGCATTTGATCTTTTGCGTGTTCTAAAAGTGCCTGGACATTTTCCATCATCTGTGATATTTTTAGCTGTTCTGCTAACCAACCAGAAAATGAAAACAAGGTCATATCATAGCTCTTCACTGGCCTCTGTGAGTGTTTGAAATGTCCTTAATAATAAAGTTTTACCAACACAGTCAAAGTAGGACTAAGTTATAGATTCATTACAAAAACAGGAGAAAATGTTTGAAAAGCGTTTAAAGCAAGATGATTTTTTTCTTCCGTTTCTTTATAGATGCACAGGTCTGTTAGGCCATTGAATCAGATGTTAAAAATAGCTTGCAGTTAAAAACACGAACATAAACATTGCACATACAGTTGAGGCTGGTGGTTCTGTCCATGTAAATAACTACTAACATTCTCACGAGCAAAAAAGAGGAAATGACACGTAACCTTAGTATGTATTTTTATAAGAAACATATTTATAGATTAGTAGAAAATAATGCATTAAAGTTGTGTTGTTAGTGATTTAACTTCTCAGTATAATCCCAGGTTGCTCTGCCTTCATATGCAAAATCAGTTGCATTATTAAGAATCCACCTCCACTCTAACAGTTATAATATTAAGTGTAGTCTTAAACAACATGCATGTTACAGAATAAAATCCCGTGGAATATGCACAATGTCAGAAAGTCAACACCTGCGTTTTATTAAAGGTTGAAGAAGTGCTAATTTTGTCTTTCTAACTATGTCATAGATTTTTAAAATTCAAATGCCAGCTTGATAGGCTTGACATTTTTGATAATACTTTACATAACACTAATTTAATTACTGAAATACTATTTCCTTTTAGAGTGTGAAAATGATGAATTTATCCAGACTGAGACTGTGGAACGCTTTCATCAGCTGATTCCCCACAAGGTCAATGTGGAATTTGATAACACAAACATCACCCTGTCGATGCACAGCCAGAAACGGTGAGTCACCATTTTACATCTAGCTGCGTATATACTGTGATCACAGTTGTTTCAGATATTTTATGACCCTATTTTCTTACCTGTACAGACACCTGAACTGGACTCTAAAGTCTTTAAAGGTCTGCTACGGACGTGACAACGAGCAGCTTCCTCTTAAAAGCTTCACTCCTGAGCTGAGCTTTCCCCAGAGCAGCTTGGAGCTCCTTCTCGAGGGTAAGTGGACAGCTGGGTGCCAGACTTATTGCAGAGAGAGTTGGAAGGAGGAAGAAGTCGTGAATAGCACGCTCTTTTTTTTTTCTGCTGGCAGATGGACTTCTGCTGTCTCAAAGTAGGCAAAGAATTCTTTGTGTGAACACAATCAAGACAACCCTGCAGGTGAGGGAAATGCTTTAAGGCCACATTGCATCGTTTTGTAAATCAGTTACTCAGACTTTCTCCCTCGTGTCTCTGTGAATTTAGGTTACATCAATTGACATCTCAGGGTCAGTCGTCGTCAACACTTGCATCATTCACTACCGTCACCAGGAGTTTTCCCATTGGCTCAATCTATTTCCATGGGAACAGCTATTCCACAGGAAGGAAGCACACAGAAAAAGGCAAGTTGTAAAAGTGAAACTCACATAGTTAGATTGCTGGATTTCTGAAATTAAAACTTAACACCTTTCACCATCTTCTCTTCATTATCCCTGTTTGTGCATCACTCATTCTCTATTGTTTTTGTCCATTACCTTACCTTGTGCGGTGTAGTCCGTTAGATTATTTGCCCACCCTCCTTTTCCTCAGGCGCCTCCCTCACCTGGATGCTCCCGTGATGATCACCACCTCTGTGTCCAACATCAATGTGTCTGTTCAGCTGGGAGACACCACACCTTTTGCTCTGGGCTTCCTCTCTGCCAATGGAGGTACTTGTTGTCATGTGAAGAGTGCATTATGTTCACAAAAGTACCAGATGCAAAATAGTTATACAGGAATATTTATTTTAACATGCTCTTTTTTTAAAGATTTACTCATCTACACACACAAAACAATCGGTTAAGGTGTGTAGAATGGAAATTGGACACCTATAGCATTTTCTCAACAGTTAATTTTTCCTTGGCATGAAACTGGAAATAATCAAACCTGGTTTTTGCCACTGTCCAGGATTATTTAGCGTCTGTTTAGTCGGCATAGTTAAGGTTTTACAGTTTTCCCATCTGCTGATTGCCAGACAGTGCTCAATGTTAATGATGCTCTATATAGCAGAGTCAGATGGTAAGCTCAGGGTTAGTACAGTTGCAACCATTAATTTAGTTTATTGTTACCATTACAGGGCTCGCAAAATCGCTAGCCCGACGTTCCAGGGCTAGCGATTTTTTTCAGTCGGGCTACCAAAATCTATCTCTGCTCTGCCAGTCGGGCTGTCATAGGAAGGAAAAATATATGTCAATGCTTTTGCATTCTTTCGGAAATGTAGCTGGGTAATTATGTCATTGGCATCGATGAGCCACTGTCAATATGTGACATATTGAAATCGCGTTTGAATTTGCGCTTGTTTTTTGTTTTCACTTTGCAATCGCGCAAACTGTGTATAGAGAGCGACAACACTGATTGGTGAGTGACGATAATTTGCGCACCAATTCCTCTGACATCGTCTTATCAATCGTTAGCTTACTATGCAAACATGACAAGTGAAATCTCCTGCAGCAAGCTTAAACATGTGAGAGGTTGATCGCGCAGAGGATTGCTGAGCGTTATGTGAGTGCGTGTGTAAAAGCAGCAGGATATATATTTTAGTTCTGCTGAGCCAAATAAGACAGGTCAGGGTGAAGAAGTGACAGCCAAAGAAAAGCTTACCACAAAACGGAAAAGTTATGACAAATCAGACTATGAGGCAAAAAGAAAGTGCAGCTTTATGGTTTCATGGACAAAAGAATTTCTGTGGCTGCAATATGACGAGCTAAATAACCAGGGGTGCACATAAGTGGTCCGCAGGTGCGCATTCGCTGTCAAAATAAAAAACGCGCACAAGATAAGAAGTTGCAACGCGTGTTTGCGTACATAAGATTTTCTGGAGGAGGACAGACATTTGTTTAGAACTCTTAAAGATGTCGAAGAAGCTCCTTTAAGCAGTTACTTTGGTGTTCCTCCACCTCCAAAGAAATGTCAGAAGGAGTCCGAACCACAAAAGAAGCACGTATTCCCGGAAAAGTGGTTGCAGGAGGTGAGCTGGCTTCAAACAAATGATGAACGCACAGAGATGTGGTGCAGAATGTGCCGTGAAAATCCCACTCTAGCGGTCTGTAGTGTTGGACCCAATAAACATATGCTGGAGCGAATATATTGACAGCAGAACTTTTATTTGATGTTGTGGTTTCATTGACACAAACACTCCCGCTCTCTCTCTGCTGTCACGTCCGCTCCCCCTCCGACTGTCACTGCCAACATATAAAGACACACAATCAATGTCAGATCCCAGCACACCTGTTCACACCGCTCCTGCGCCGCCCCGGGAGCTCACTGTGTCACCCCTCCTCTGCAGCTGGCCAGAGACCACACCCACGCCACATGGTCAAAAACAATGCCTTTTATATGGACGCAAACACGCGTTGCAACTTCTTATCTGGTGCGCATCTTTTATTTTGACAGCGAATGTGCACATGCGGACCACTTATGTGCACCCGTGTAAATAACATAATATTCTGCCGGGCGTGTTGTTGGTTTTCCCTTGAGTCGACAAGCGCCTTTGTTACTGGGACCAGTAATTTTAAGAAAGGCCCCCATTAGAACCCATGAGAAATGCATGAATTGCTCAGTCTGCAATATCTTTCCCGGAACAAACACCAATTACAAATAACATACTAAAAATAAACCTGAAAATCTGTTTAAAACAGCGTACTATGTTGCAAAGAGTGAACTACCACTGGCACAATTTAGCAGTCTTTGCAAACTTCAAAAAGCAAATGGCCTCGATCTTGGTTCCACTTGCCTCTTACCTGTGACTTCAGTGGAAATTTCAAATTCAGGATCTGACACAGACTGATTCATGTCCTACACAGTTCTTACAAGTTCATAGAAATTTCTGTTCAATTAGAACCAAGTATTTGAGTTGATGATTGTAATTTTTATACAATGTTGTAATTTGTGTTTCAACAATTTTTTGATTAATGTTTTGTTTCCGTTACAATATTATACTTTAATATATAATATTCTAACGAAAACAAAACAGGAAACAAAACATCAATCAAAAAATGGCTCTCTTTTTTATTCGGGCTACTTAAATTTATTTTGGGCTACCAAAAACTGAAGAGTCCCTGCCCGAAGGGCTACCAGGGATTTTGAAATTTTGCGAGCCCTGCATTAGCCACTTTTACATATCTAAGAACAGCCAGAAAAATAAATAGAAGTAAAGAATTTTTAGAAAAATAACCTGGAATTTTGTGTGACTTTACCTACCTGACTACCTTCAGTTATTCAGCTGAAATTCTTGTAATGTAATTCCTGTACTATAGTGGGTTAGATCATTCACCACTTCCCCTCTCTTGCACTAGCAGTTGTTCACATTGAGCCTTCTACCAGGACAACAAGCTGTTAAGAATTACCCATACAGTATGCAGTATTGCAGGTGGATTCTGCTATGTTAAACCCCAGCACTCCTTACCTGAAAAGCTTTACTTTACTTACACTTTGTTTTTACTTTACTTTATTATGTACAAGTCTCCTCTATTCTTGAAACACATTTTCCTTCATAACCTTGTTCTATGGGTAACTGTTCGGCCAACCTCTTTCAAACATGCGTAGATTAGATAAGGTTTTTCCACAGGGCCCTTTTTAAATGTTACTCATTAACTTTTTCTACTTCAAGCAATGACGCTAGAAAGAGGTCTCCTTTTATTCAGAGTCACTTGAATTGAAAAAGTACTAAAGACATGGTCTGAAAAGTGAAGCTAGTGCTTAAATGCGGCTAAATGAGTTCTTTTTAATTGCCACCAGGGGACCACTTAGAAATACTTGCTTTCTGACATCAGTAAACTTTTTCCTGATCTCTTTATGGGCACATAGTTTCAGGTCATATCGAATAAAACATGAACATCATTTTGAAAATGGTGGTATTTATTAGAGTCTAAAGATTATCGTAGACATTCTCATTGGCTAATAATTTGTAATTCCCAGTTCTTAGCCAGTGTTCTAGGTTACAAGGTTGAACCTACATCTCCCTCTGTGTTTACAAAAAAAAGTAAAACTGTGACAGTGTTTATCTTTTATACTGTCTATGCTTAACTTACAGTGTTTTTTTTGTCTGCACACCCTTTGTTTCTTCAGAACTGCGTCATATCCTTGACATTAAAGTTGAGAGTGAGAATCAAGAGTCCCAAAATGTGCACGAACGTGCCTCGCTGTCCTTGGACAATTTCTGGTGGAGAGTGGGTCAGGGGTCTCATATCCAGCAGGCACCCCACCCTCCTGGTAAACATGTATGGGGAGAAGCTCTAATCCTAGACTCACTCAGCCTGCAGGTAGGACTGCAGACAAACCTTTATAAACATTTGTATCTTTCTATACTGATGCTTTATATTATTTTTTCCACTTTATTATTCATAGCTAAAGCTTAAATTCTTATCAGCAACCTTCTTTGAAGTGACTTGTGACTGATATTGTTTGTTTTTTTACAGTTTAAACTTGGGAAATCTTCCAATTTGTCCAACTCTAGATTATATGAGCAATGCAAAATCAGAACATGTGGTTTCACGTTAAACTGATTTTAAGGATTTCTTCTTTAATCTCTTCTCCCTCCAGGGGAGTTTGAACCGACCCCACATGAAGTCAAGCAGCCAGCCTCTGAGTCTGAACGTTGAGTCCAGCCTGAAAGGGCTTCAGGTGGAGCTTTCAGAGACCTGTGCACTGTGTCTGTCTCGCTTGCTGTCTCTCATGTGTTTTCCTCGTCATCCAGAGTCACAGCTGCCAGATGTGACTTCATTGTCTCCTTGTAATGACGACACCATAAAACCTATCCCCTCCTCACAACTACACCTGCTTTTTAAAGTGGACTGCTGTCTAGAGGACGTTAATGTCTTCACACTTTCTAATGTTGCAGGTAAGGAATGAGCATTTTTATTATAATACAGAGCTGTTTGACTGAAAAGACTGTTTTACAGTTTTAATTCCAAATGTAACTTCTGTGGCAATAAAACAAATCATCACATACAACTGATAAACTTTTTCAGCAACCACTCTGGTAATTGCGTAGTACTTTAAATCATATTAGGACATGTATGCTAAACAGGAAATTGTTTATGTGTAAAGAATAAGGTGTATTCCTTTTCACAGTTAAAACCACTTTTGTCACATAGTTTTTCAGTTTAAAGCATATAGAGCTAAAGGTTTCTTTACTCTGTTGGTAGGCTATCTCACAACACTGCAACAGTTAGGAATTTTACTGTTTTTTGCTAGTTTTACTATTTTTGATTGATGTAACCTTTGGCTTTAGTAAATTGTGAGGAAATTTGTAACTTTTTTTCAAAATCAAAATTAATCTGAATGCATTCTGTCAGTTACATCTCTTGCTTTATAAAAAAAAGAGAGAGAGAGAAATATTTTCTACTGAAGATAATATGTGGCTGCTACTATAGCTCACTTGGTTGAGCAGACAGTCCATGTGCTGTTGCAGAGGTCTAGGTACAAATCCACCTTGTGCCGTTTGCGTTGTAGCTTTCCCTCTACTCTCTCTCCCAGGATACTTCCAAAAGAGACCTCCACTTTCTTCTCTTCACTGTTTTCTTTTTTGATTTGCTTCCATTTTTGCCTGTATTATTTCTTCTTTCTTGTTTCCTGTGTAGGAGCTGTATCTCTGCGGATGGACACTGTCAGAGTCCTGACCTCTGCTGAGAGCTCCAGGGTGTCTCTGCAGGGGGTCAGCTTGTCTGTGATCAAGACAGTCACAGAGAACATGGAAGTATGTTGTCCCGCCTCTCAAACCATCAACCCTATAGTAAAACTCACCACATTAACGCTGTGGTACCACATCACCACCCACACCATACAGGTAATCACATTTGTTGAATTGAATTTATCTGGACTAAATAAATTTCCATCTCAGCATGCTAGCGGTATTTATTTCAGAGTGTATTAATATGTTGATTTCTTTAATTAGGTTCAATGTGAAGAGGATCTTACTGTCGAATGGACGCCACCAGACCACATGGTCCTATATCAGCACATGACTGAAGGTCAGTCGTGTTGGTTAATGCTGTGTGGAGAGAAAGGAGAGGAAAAGCCAGTTAAACCAGTGAACACTGAAGCTGCCTCAGGTCAGAATAGAGACCTGTGTTTGCGTGTTGAACTGGGCTGTACTCGTTTAACTGCTCATGTTACTGATCAGAACTACATTCTGCTGCACATGGATGCACTCTCTCTCTCAAAGCAAGGCAGTTCTATGCATATGCGCTCTCCCTCAGTGATCTTCAACTTTGATGGCAACAATATAGTCTCTTTTAATGACCTAGATGTGGAGACACATGCAGATCTGACTGAAATGCAGTTGCACAGAGACACTTTCCCCTTCCTCACCACTCCTCATAACCGTGTCTGGGTATTGACATGTCCTTCCTTATCTATGGAGTTCCCCTACCAGTACAATTTCTCAAACACATTTGACAAAGCTATTAGTGTGCAGAAGTGGCTAAAAAGTCTCCATCAGTCCCCAACCCAGGCCTCAGCAACCCAACGTCTGCCGCCTGACCTTATCTTCAAAATTAGCCAGTTCTCATTTGTCTTCCTGGACGATGTCTTTGAAATCAAGCTGCGAGACAACTATGAACTGATGAAGGATGAAAGTAAAGAGAGTGCAAAACGTCTGCAGCTTCTGGATAAGAAGGTGGCAGATCTCCGCAAGCAACATGGAGAACTTCTCCCGGCTAGAAAGATAGAAGAGCTATATAGTTCACTGGAGAAAAAGCATATAGAGATCTACATCCAGCGTTCACGCCGCCTCTATGCAAACACACCCATGAGGAAGTCGCTGCTGACCTGGACTGTTTCAGACTTACAACTTGTTGTCATTGCTGATCAGTCCCTTCATGGCCCCGACAGGGTGAGAGAACAGTTGAGGGACATTGATGGGATCAGTCCCTTCCCCAGAGATGGGCTCCCTCTGGTCGTCCAGTGGTGCCGTGCAGTCAAGTTTAAACTAGCTGCATTTTTGGGTAAGAGCACCTTTATATGCCCATTTAAGGCAAAAAAAATGATTTTTTCAAACTTTTTTTTTATTGTTTTACTACTTTTGCTTTGTACCAGTGAGAATTCGGGACTACCCTCGCTACCTGTTTGAGATCCGTGACTGGGAGCTGTCGGGGCGTCTGATTGGCACAGAGCAAGATGGACAGCTGAGAGGTCGGCGCAAACAGACTGTCCCCCTTGGACCACCGTGGGGAGATGTAACAGTCCACAGGAATATGCCACCACTCAAGTTCTACTATGACTTCAAATGTGAGTTATGAGTATAATGTTGGTCAGTCTCCCAAAATCCTGTCTAGATATGCAGAAGAATCTGCTATAATCCTATGACTATGACCAATAAGTGATTTAAAAGTTCAACTGTTTAGACTAAAACTGATGAAGCAGAAGACTGAATTTTCAGGAGTAAATGACGAGAGAAATGTGTCCTTGTCCTTGAACATACAAAACTAGAACTCCTCTAAAAAAGAAAAGTGTACACTTTTCTTTTTAAAATATACAACTACTCAGTGATTATGACTGAATTCAAATTGAATTGAATGTTTCACACTGGAATTGTTACATGTTTTTTTTTCCCTAGCCAACATCTCTCTGTACACTATTGTTTGGGGGCCGTGTTGGGACCCTGCCTGGACTTTGATTGGCCAGTCAGTTGACCTTCTGACCAAACCCACAGCTGATCCCTCGCCTCTTCTGGCCTGGTGGGACAAAAGTCGTCTCCTTCTGCACGGGCGCTGGGTCATGGACATTGATCAGGCCAATCTTCATCAGCTGGCTACAGAGGTAAAACATTGTTTTTTCTTAGTATTTATGTTTACCTGTGACAGGTTATTATCAATATCAGTTTATTTTTATGTTTTTGGCAGCTTTCTCCTTCTTATGTTTTGACACTGTTAGCAATGCCATGATAACCAGTTGTTTACAAACTGTGGGGCAGGAGCCACTGAAGCTGGGGCACAGATAGCCTGGCAAAAATATAAAGTATATTTTATAAATACTTTACTTTAGATTTAAGATGAATAACATATTTTTTTAGGGAAAACAAAACAAGAGTTTTCTGATGATATTGCACTACTATTTGGTTAAGTTTATTCATGTTGGATTCTTTATATTTTTAATAAAAACTGAGGGGTGTTTTTGGCTGTTGAGGTAGAACATTCTAGAGAATGTCTGAGAACCACTGTGCTAAGCAAAATTAGTAACAGGTTAATTTGTTATGATTCTTACAGGATCCCTATAATACCACGGAAAATTTGCACTGGGAGTGGAATAAGCTGAACTTTGACTGGAACCCCGGCCAGTTTGCTTTTAAAGGAGACTTGGATGTAAATGTCAGGACCGCGTCAAAGTAAGTGGAAGCAATAAAAGCAGTGTTTGCAGAGAAACATTCAGTATTAATAAGTGTCTTTTTCCAGGTATGATGATATCTGTTTTCTACACCTACCCAACCTGTGTATGACCCTTGATCTCCAATGGCTTTGCCATGGCAATCCCCATGACCACCACGCTGTAATGCTCTGCTGTGCGGAGAACATTGCAGACGTGACCTCAGGACAGCCTCACGACTCTTACAGAGCGTTTCGCTCTGAGAACCTCAACCTCTCCATCACCATGGACCTTAACCAGCATTGTGACACAGGTTTGTCAAACTGTATTCAATCATCGTTCTATGTAAACTAAATTTACCACACTTACAAACCAGTGTTTTATGTCTATTTTACTTTTGTGAGTTAAAGGTTTTGTTCTTTTTTTCTTCGTAGACACTTATCAGCCCAGAATCCTCCTGTACAGCAGCACACTGCGCTGGATGCAAAATTTCTGGGCCACCTGGACAAGCGTATCTCGGCCAATCTGCAGAGGCAAGCTCTTTCATAGCCTCAAGCCAATTCGCAAGAAGCTTGGTCAGCACTACAAGCAGATGTCCTACACAGCTGCCTTTCCACAACTACAAGTAGGTTTTGTTTTGTTTTTTTCAGTGTGTGCAACAGCAGCGGTCTCAGGGTCAAAGTTTGCATTTTTCCCATCAAATATGCCTCAGTTTGTAACTGTTCATTATATTAGTGTTTTTCTTGATTATTGCACATTTTATATATTGTGTACCCTTTAGGTGCATTATTGGGCCTCCTTTGCCCAGCAGAGAGGCATCCAACTGGAGTGCAACAAAGGCCACGTCTTCACTCGGGGCACACAAAGACTTATTCCACAGGGTAAAAGCAATTTACTTACAGATGTGCTGGATGCACAACATCACATAAAGTACTCTTCATTAGTTTACATGTGTGCGCTTTTGTGTGTTTGTGTGGTGTCTCAGCTGGCACTGTGATGAGGAGGCTGATCTCTGAGTGGAATGTGACTCAGATGGTTAGTGAGCTCTCACAGGTGACAGTCCACCTGATGGCCTCCACCTGGGATGAGACTGCTGACCACCAGATCAACACTCAAGTGAAGAAGACTCACCTGCTCAGCCTGTCATCCCTTAGCTACCAACGACAGAGCAATCGTATGGAGGAGGTAGCAGCCAGAGCCTAAGGGCTGGAGTTTAAATGTATTTTTCACTGCGACTGCATGAATAATTAATGTCCTTATCTGTATCTTCTTTGTCAGGAGGTGAACGCAAAGGATGAAACAAATGCGTCTTATACTCACAAATTGCGTCTGGTGGATCTACGTGCTTCCTGGACAACTACAAACAGAAACATAGCCTTTGGGCTATATGATGGCTACAAAAAGGCATCTGTACTGAAAAGAAATCTCTCCACTGAAGCTTTGAAAGGTCTGAGAATCGACACACAACTGCAGACAAAGAAGCTCAAACGCTCTCCTACCACCTACTCCCCCACCACAGCTCCTACCATACCAGTTGTTGCTTCTGTCAACCGATCAGAAAAAAGTCAAAATGAAGGTAAGGAAGTCACCTGACTAACAAAAAGGCCACGGTTTTAGGCTTTAACATCTATTAACTGATTGCTTTCCCACTTATCTTTCAGGCACATCGATGCTTCAGAAGTTGATTGAGGAGACAGACAAGTTTGTGGTGTTTTCAGAAGAGGATTCAGGTGTCAGCGACCAGCTGTGTGGCATTGCAGCCTGTCAGACTGATGATGTATATAACCGCAACTGGTTTATTGAGTTGGTCAACTGTCAGGTAACTGCAGTAATAACAGCAGTTATATTTCAATAATTTGCCACTTTTCCTTACCCATCATATGACGTTCATGTAGATTGTCACTATTTTTACTTGCAAACTAATCTGTCAAATTTGGATTAATTGATGCAGATTGATTGTCAGGTGTTTATCTTTCAATCATCCTTTGCGTTACTTAGATGATGTTGCGTGGCACAGAGACTGCCGGCTGTGTACTGGTGTCTGCAGCAAAGGCTCAACTGCTGCAGTGTGAGCATCACCCTGCCTGGTATAACGACACCTTGAAGCAGAAGACCACCTGGACCTGTCTGCTGGATGGTATGCAGTATTTTGCCACCATGGAGCCCAACCCATCTGAACAAGAGGACCGACAGTTGTGGCTGGAGGTAGGCTAAGCTCTCACGGGGTCAACTAACCCAGTCGTAGAATTAGGGCTGCAAAGATTCATCGAGTAATTTGAAAAATTTGATTATAAAAGATTCTCGACACAAATTCTCTGCTTCAATATTTTGTTTGATGCACAGCACTGTAGCGCACCGATGTGATAAACGATATAAACACGAGCAAGGCCTGCAACAGAAATCTCTTTAGAAAACTCTGATGTGAAGAAAAGCAAACTTTGCTCCAACTGCTGCTGTTTGTTTAATACAGTGAAAAATCTGTAGAAAGCCTCAAGAAGCCCTTAAAGCCAGTGACCTAAGGGTCGTTAGGTTGGGCAATTAATTATTATTAATATTAATTAATGTCTACACAATCTCAAAGTCTGTTTTCAGCAGCACAAAAACTTGCCTTCTATTAATGCCAGAAAGCCTTCCAAGAGAACAGAGTAAAGGTTTTAGATTGCATATATCTTATTTTATTTGACTTTGTACTTGAGATTATTATATATTTTTTGCATTTAAGAAAATATTTTCTTTAAAGAATTCAATTTGTATTTGGCACGTCCAAAAAGTTTAAGGGTTTAGCTGTTGTTTACAGAAGTTGTCTGCAGTTAAACTTTAAAACATTGCAATTTCTAAATGAAAACCAATGACAGGTCATTCTGAGTGCCATGAAGTTGTACTGTTATGACACTGTATTTAAAAAGATGACACAAGTAACTAATTTGCTGCTTTATTTTAAGTCATTTCAGTTGTTTTTGCTGCAAAATAGTGAGAAATTGACAAAGGGCAGTCTTTGCTGACTGAATAAAGAAATTTGAAAGGCTGTAATTGACATATTCGATGTTTTATAGACTAAACATTTTGTTAGAGAAAATAATTACCATAGTATTAAACAAGATTTACAATAACTGTCTGTTGTTGTTTTTTAACTTAACAGCTTTGTCATCATAGCTTTGAGTTTTTTATTTATTTATTTATTTATTTTAGGTGAAAAACATTGAGGAGCACCGGCAGCGTAACCTGGACTCGGTGCTGGAGCTGATGGAGAGTGGCCAGGCTGTGGGAGGAATGGTTAGCACCACAACAGGTGTGGCCTTTACTGCAGGACACTGAACACACAGTAACTACAGCTGTAAAAATCAATAAATAAAAAACATGACTGAGTGCATGGATGTTTACATTTATACACTGAGAAAGACCCTTTTACTGTCAAGTCTTCTGGCATATTTATATTTTTGTTCAGAGCTAAAATGGGTATTGTAGTTATTGATTGATTCAAATATTGTTTGATCTTTGATTGCAGATTGGAACCAGCCCGCACAGGTGAACGAGTCTCAGCAGGTTCAGCGTATCATCTCGCGCTGTAGTTGCCGGATGCACTACATCAGTTACAGTCATGACATCAACCCAGAGCTGGCCACTCAGATTAAGCCTCCAGAGCTGAGGAACAACCACGAGAAGGAAGACCTGCTGAAGAAACAGGCTGGTATGTTTGACCACCAACAGACCACATATCTTTAAGCATGAGTGCTAATTTTCTAATAAGAGAGTGATTTTTCATTTTTCATTTTTTTCAGGTGCTGTGGACACCTTCACTCTCATTCATCATGATCTTGAGATATCCACTAACCCAGTTCAGTATGCTATGATTCTGGACATTGTCAACAACCTGCTCTTACACGTGGAGCCCAGACGCAAGGTGGGCTAGAGATGCAACAGCTAGCTCATAATTCCCATGCCCTAATAAATGTTTCAGCTTTTGCTGACTGTGTTTCTTCTGTGTTCTGTGTGGTGTTTCTGTAGGAGCACAGTGAGAAAAAGCAGCGAGTGCGTTTCCAGCTGGAGATTTCCAGTAACCCCGAGGAGCAGCGCAGCAGCATCTTGCATCTTCAGGAGGCCGTTAGGCAACACCTTGCTCAAATTAGACGCCTTGAGAAACAGATTTATTCAAACATCAGGGTAAGCGTGTAATTTAAAGTTAAGTGTAAAAGCCCAGAAGTTGACTGTGTTTTTAATTGTCTTTAAGTCCATAAAATTAGTCCTTTGTGACCATCAGTGTAGTTTTACATATGCCAAAGGTCTTGTTAGAGTCAAACAGTAAACCTGAATTGTTACTCTTAATCTTTAAGCACGTGAGATAATTTTACACATCAGTAAAACTGCATGCTTTATACATTGAAGTGTGAACAGGTTTTTTTGCATAGAATATTACGTTAGTAGCAGTTGTGTCTTCAAGTTTGAAAATAAAGACTATCTGGGTCTGTGGAACTCCTAATCATCTCTGCTTAACTCATTAAAAGCAAAGCACACTGCAATATCTGAGTAAATCGAACACTGGATTTTTATAGCAGCTTGCACCATGTTGGACATGTGGCACTGTATTAGTGGAGTGCAGTGCCTGGGTCTTTTAAGTCAATGAAACACTTTGTTTCTTCTTCATCTTGCAGGCGCAACCTGAAGAACTGGGTTGCGATGAACTGAACGAGATTAATGCACGATTGCAGCACCAGCTGAACCAGGAGAAGAATGACATGCAGATGAAGAGTGAAGAGCTCAACATCCTCATCAGGTCTTATGTCAGCACTGATTTGCATCCAGCGTAGAGCAGAGATGGCAAAAATGTAAAAAAACAAAAATGTATCTGTTTTCCAGATGTTTTAAGGATTTCCAGCTGCAGCGGGCAAATAAGCTGGAGTTACGTAAACCTCCCGAGGATGTCAGTGTAGTGAGGAGAACAGAGATCTACTTTGCACAGGCCCGCTGGTGTTTGACAGAAGAGGACGGACAGCTTGGTATCGCTGAGCTGGAGCTGCAGAGATTTATGTACAGCAAGGTGAGCAGATGCTGATAATCCATCCAGAGCTTGGAGACAATCCATCTGCCTCTCACCACAGCCCACAAATTCACTGTCTTTAGTTCTTTACTGCATTTTAAAAACTGGATAAGAGGTTAACATATGTTATTTGATATTCTCCTGCTGATAAGATCACTGAGTGATAACCACTTTGAAAAATGTCTCCTTGCAGCTGAACAAGTCTGATGATACAGCAGAGCATCTTTTGGAGCTTGGGTGGTTCACAATGAACAACCTGCTACCGAACGCAGCGTACAAGGTAAATAACTTTATCAGAATATTCAGATTAGGCTGAATAGCTTATTTTCACTTGCTTTACATTTATTTTCTTTGCTTTTTGGTTACTGAAACTTTGAGACTAGCCAGTCCTCTCTTCTACAAACCACTTTGCATTGTGTCACTTTACAACCAAGCACAATGTGACATATATAGCAGACATCAATTTGAAAACTAACTTATTTGTGCCTGGTTTCCTCTGTGCAGCGTTTGAGGGTATGTATACAGCTGGAACAGTGGCGAGAAGTTTCATATTGTGCATGTGCACCTGAGTCATAGACGCATGTTTGAGCCATTAGTTCACTCAACCTTACAGTGTCTTCCTTCTTTCCTGTGTTCATTTCATCAATGAAACGTGGTGTTTGTCTTTTTCAAACTCAATCTCAGTAGAGCTTTTTCAAATCAAATCACTTTTGTGTGTGTGTGCATGCGTGCGCGGGCATGCGTTTGAATCTAATTCTCTCATCTCTTTTAGGTCGTACTTCGTCCACAGAGTAACTGCCAGTCTGGACGCCAGTTTGCTTTGCGGATCTTCAGCAAAGTGCGCCCCCCTGTGGGAGGAATCTCTGTGAAGGAACACTTTGAGGTGAGAATGAAGACTCTAAAACACTTCTATGGTGCTTGATTGAATGTTTTTTCTAACACTATTTTGTTTTCATCATCAGGTGAATGTGGTGCCTCTCACCATCCAGCTGATGTACCAGTTCTTCAAACGAATGATGGGGTTTTTCTTCCCGGGGAGAAATGTTGAAGAGGAGGAGGTCACAGATGAAGAAGACAAATTTAGGCTGGTTACTACTGGTATGCTTTTATCAACAGCTGTAATATAACCGTAGCACTTCATCTCCAGACTCTCTGTGTGATCATCAGCCTGAAATTTATACTGCCTAAATGATCAATAGTTTCCATTTTCTCTACCAGACTTGCAGTGTCAAGTTGCTTTTCTGTTATGTCATCCCTCTGAGCTCTATGTAGAGCCTCAGCCACTTTGAATATGACCTTGATGTGATACTCGGTGGGAGTATAAAGTGTAGAGTCACCCAGAGGCCAGAGAGCTTATTCTAATATTGTCTGTGATACAGGTATCCCTGTCAAACCTCGGCCATTGTCAGAGGACACCATGGGTGCTATGGGTCCCAGCAAAGGTGTCACCCAGGGACTGAACCGCACTGCTGGGGTTAGAAGGTCATTCAGGAAGGCTCCAGAGGTAGAGATGCTGTTTTATGTGTGCTAAAATGTATAGAAGTTTATTTTAAGGCAGAGTAAGTAGACTTTATATTTTGTCACTCAGCATCCCGTCGATGACATTGATAAGATGAAAGAGCGAGCTGCAATGAACAACTCATTCATCTACATCAAGATTCCACAAGTGCCTCTCTGTGTCAGCTATAAGGTGGGTTTCTGTGCATAACAGCTGCTACATACCTCTACAGTAAGATTCAGTACCCATTTATTTATTGGTTTAAATGCAAAGATCAACAAAAATCATTCATACAAAATATGTTTAACTAAGCATTGTTTAACTGCCAAATATTAGATATTAGAAGATAACTAACTTTGTCACCAGGCAAAAATCTTTTTGTTTTTCAGAAAGGATCGCAATTCAAAACAACCAATTTTTAACCTCTGACCCAAGCTTGTGTTTGAGATGCATTTTGAGATCGTTGGATCATACATATAAAAACATTAATCTTTAAACGGATAGTAATTTTTTAAAAAATTCCACAGCTTAATACAATAAAGCATTAACAAAGCATAAAGCACTGCTTCATTCTGTTCAATATCAATAAAATGGAGAAAAGCCAAAATGTGATGTCCTCATATGAGCACAGAGGGTCTCACCTTGCACTGGGCCTTAGGTTGGCCCTCAGTTCTGTCTGAAACCATCTTAAAGCCAATCCTCCTTTTAAGCCAACTTTACTCTGATAGGCTGCTTACAAAGGCAAGGCAAGGCAAGGCAAGTTTATTTGTATAGCACAATTCAACAACAAGGTGATTCAAAGTGAATGATGTCACACCCATCTGCTGTTCAAACACAAGGTTTGAACAGCAGATGGGTGTGACATCATTCAAGAGCTACAATATATTTAAAAGCTTTTGGCTCACAGGTAGACAGGCTCAAAAAAGATTGTACTGAGCTATGAATGCATCCGACAAACACCCAGAGGTTGTTAGTAAGCATACCATGTTTTCTTTACATAGTTTGCAAACAAACAAACAAAAAAAATACAGAATTTCTACGTTGCACACCAAATCTTTAACCAGCAGTTTTTTTTAAACATAGCTATAAGAAAATTGAAGCTCAGCTTTAGTACCATTCATTTCCTGCATTGCCCAACCATGTCATATTACATACAGTGATTGTTTGTGCAAACACTGACATCATTACTTAAAATGCTGACAATGAATATCCATTAAGAGAACAGATCCCCTTTAATCTTGTGTTTGCCTGTGAAATGTTCGTCTCTCAGGGTGAAAAGAACAGTGTCGACTGGAAGGACTTGAATCTGGTTCTGCCTTGCTTGGAGTACCATAACAATACATGGACATGGCTCGACTTTGCCATGGCTGTTAAAAGAGACAGCCGAAAAGCACTTGTAGCGCAGGTACATTAACGTTCTTATCTCTTCATTAAAGGACAGGCAGATCTTTGATATTTTTAAACTTGTCTTTTTTGCTCCTTGCTGCTCAGATGATAAAAGAGAAACTGCGTCTGAAGCCAGCTTCAGGCTCAGACTTGAGGGGGAAGGCATCTGAAGGGAAGGCGGACAACAGCCTACAGCAGCAGGAAGAAGATGAGAAAGCACGACTCCTCATCGGTCTCAGCACTGCAGACAAGAGCTCCGGCAAGAAGAGTATCTTCAGACGACATAAGTGACGCCTGGAACTGAGTGGATAGTCGTCTACAGCAGCTGCAGGGAAAAAGTACAGAGCATCATTCTGGCTTTGTGAATCAGGATGAAAAAGGGGGCACGATGGAATATTTCAAGTGGATTTAGGAAATATCTTACTGTATCACATGAGCCTGCTGATCTATCTTTTTTTCTTCTTTTTTTTTTTCAGTTAACTCCTGTTGTGTCTTAGGTTTGAATCTCAAGCAGCTCCAGGATAACTGGAGTGCCATTTTGACCAAATATAAATTATTCTGTTTATTTGTGTGCCATTTAAAAACTTCACTCTGGTGTCATAAACTGCAACCTTTGGAAAGAACGACCGCTTTGGTTGCACTGAATGTAGCGAGGAAGGTTTACAGTATGTAGCTGGCACTTCACTGTTACTGTTTCCTCTGCTTCTGAAAATCCCAGACCAACATGCTACTTCCTGCGGGCTCAGGAACACGGTGCACTCTGCTTGAAGAAATGACACTTAACTGAAGCACATGTCACTTGTTTAAAACAAAAAAACAAATATGATCATAGAATATGTTTTATCAATTAAAGCTTAAAGAAACTGATCGTGGCTGTATGACTGTCGCTGACAGGAAGGCCTTTATCCCCATATAAAATGCTATTTTATATTTTCCATGTTGAATGGTGGCCTGCTTCCTCTCAGCTCACTGTTTTTCTGTACCTCACCTCACTGCAATATGACAGGAACAGAGCAACAAAAACATGGTGATGTGTGGTAAAATGTGGCACTCGGTGTGTGTGACAGTATTGTGGCAAAAAAAAAGAATGCGTGTTGCACCTAACTGCTGAGTGTGTTTTGTAATTTGAACACTAAAGCACTTTTATGCAAAGTATTTTGATATTTTTGTAACCGCGGTTGTTTTCCGTTGAATTGTTGCTAAATCCTGAATTTTGTCACATTTCTGATCAGCCCTGAGTATTTCAATTAAAAGGATCGTATCATGGCCCATTTGTGTCAGCTTATCTCTCAATAAGTGTTATTCGTGTGTGTGTGTGTTTGGTCTGTTGATCGATCACTGATCTGACAGCTCTAACTGGAGCGGAATAGCGCTCTTCCCGCGAACACGTGGGTGTCATGGCCGAGACGCAACTGTGCAACGCTGACAGTGAGAACAGACGCGAGGCGAGACGCTGGATTTGTGGTGGTCTTATATATATATTTTATTTAGTTTTTGATTGAATTACTTGGGTCTGTCGGTTTCTGAGGATGCGATGGGCGGTGAGGTCAGTAAAAACCGAAAGGTAAGTATGATGAGACGCAGATCGGAGTTGTTTACCTTTTTAACACGCTGTAGATACGGAGTCGTCACGTGTAGCGACCTCTAGATGGGGTTCTTGTAAGAGAAGATGAAGGCAGTGGTATTTGAAAGTCTCTTATGCACTGATCAACTCACAAGTGGACACAGATCTTCAGTCTGTGGCTCAAATCCGCTTCAGATCGTCTATTTATTTATTTATTTGTGGGGGGTCATGTGTGATCTATGAGCTACAAAATGTTTCTACCCCATTTATCTCCAACACTAGTTAGTGATGCCAACTAAAAACCTAACCAAGCGCTGCGTTTCTTAGTTATTTTTGAGGCTTTAAAGTTGAGCTTTTATTTAAATCAATATTTCGTAAAGTCAAAAGCATAACTGCAGTGTATTTCACATTATCCCTCCTGTGTAAAAGCTTTCAGCTCACTAACGCACTGTATTTTACGTCATTCAAATCTCAACAAAACCTAAGTCTGCATGATTACAAAGCCTCAGTCTGCACATTGTGGACAGGTCGTGCAGAGTTCGTGATGCCAGCTCATCATTCATTTCCAGAAACAACAACAACACCCCCACAAAAGCACAGCGCCGCCTCCTTGTTTTACTGTCCTGGTGATGTTCTTCCTGTCATGCATTCTTCTTATTCCAGTGTTCAGTCACAAACTCTCCAAGGCTACACAGATGTTTCTTTCCTGCAGATTTTATTTTTATTTATTTATTTAGTCTTTTGTTATAGTCTCTACGGATACTTTTCTGTGTTTGTTGGTTTCCTGCCTTGCCCAATTTTGGTACTGTCGGCTGTTAATAATTGTGATGTGGCTGTATTACAAAACATATTGCTGTTGTTCAGAGAGTGGAAGAAACACTTTCATTACTATTAAATATTACTGATTTTAGTTGCAACTGAATAGAAATATGTGCATTATTTCCGTTCACCAGCAGGTCATCTTGACCACGTCTACATTCGTAGATGTGTTGAGCTGCTGGCGCGTGATTGGCTGATTAGATTGCATTAACGACCAGTTGGGCCTAATAAAGTGTCCAAGGAGTGTTTCCCAAATAGTTATCAGATTTAATTACAGAGTTATACTCTGAAGTTACACGTTTCAAACAAATGCAGTATGCAAAATAGATTCGCGTGTACAGAAATATCCGCATAAAGTGAGGATAAATAAAATCTGAATAGTAAATATATATTATAGATTATAATTTTTTCTTTTAAAATCTAGAGCGAGGGGCCGGCTGCTCAGCGTCGATTCAGCCACGGGTTCCTCTCGAACGTCGGGGTCTCCATCGTTCATAGACTCGGACACTCAGCTGTATTTTCTCGCCCTGTGGGAGCAGACAGCAGGCAGCCCATCAGACTCCCGTTGCCTCCAGAGGACGGCGCTGAGGCGTCCGGCGCAGACCGGACTCCTCCGGCTTTTATCTCTGTCTTTCTGCCCGAGTTCCCACACCGTAGATGTCCTGATCATTTCCAGGTACTGCGGACCACAACACAACCCAGTTAAAGACGCAAAGAGAAGAAGTTCTTTAGGAGAAACAGAAAGATAACTGGGCCTAATTCTGTGCTTACAGATCCTGGGCTTGATCGCTAAAGGCTCATTTGGACCCATCCTAAAAGTCAAAGATATTTCCAAAGAGAAGATCTATGCAGTTAAGGTCAATCCAGTATTAACTAAATACTGTTAAAAATGTGATACTTTTGGACATCTTTAGTGTAATTTTCTTCCTCTGTTGTCATACAGGTTCTGCCAAAGTCTGAGTTATTGAAGCGCGGAGTCCTGGAGCAGTCAAAAGAGGAAGTCATCGTTCAGGTACAACATTGATAGAAACAAAATTCAAATAGTTGAAATTAAATAATCAAATAAATGTTTATGTCACCTGTTCAGCTTTTTTAACCATGACACAAGTAAATAGGGATTGTAGCAGAGATTGTTTTTTACAGATATGGGCAAAATTTAAGCTCTTGTAGGAACCCCTATGCTGAGGCTAATGATAAACGAGAAATTATTATGCCAATAAACAAATATTACATCTGCATACAGCTGAATTATAGAGTGCTATAAACTGTCTATGTGCTGGCCATAAATACTTACTAATAGGTCAAAATGCAATATTCTTAGTAGAGCTTCTCAAAGTATAAACTGGAGAGGATATCATTGCTGAAAGGAATTTATTCATGTCAAGCAAAAATTTCTCAATTTAATGCAAATAGTAGTTATATGGTTATTATAGAAAAGCACAAACTATGTACAATTATAAATGTGATGATAAAAGTCGACCAATTATGCTCATTTCCAGCTTCATATCGCCGTCTTTGGATGCTACTATCCAGAAAGGGAGTGCAAACAGGCAAACCCAGGTGTAGATACAGCTGAGGGGAAATGGAATAAATTAAGCTGATTTGTAATGAATAATAGCGAAGGTGAAATGAGCCTTGGGGTTGCCGGAGGTGGCGTCTAGGCTGATGGCTGAGCCAGAGGGCTGGGTGCATTGTTGGGCAGACTGAGCAGGAGATAGAGACAAGACCGGAGCCAAGCTAAGGGTAAATATGAAAAATAAGATGCAAGAATCAGGATCAGGGCAAGTGGCAATGATCTAACTTTAACAATAAACTCAAAGGCTTGACTGTAGAGTGCCGCATAAAGCATGACTCACAATTCAAAATAATCCTTATCTGTCTAATACATAGCTTTGCTCCACCCCTTCTGTTTATCCACTGTCGGGGAGCTTTTGTTCTGATTGGCTGTACTTTACAAACACAAGGTTAATTGTCATCAGGTGGGTGGACTCTCAGAACTCACAGCAAAATCGATGACCAGTCTGATGAACTGTACACTGACTTCAGTATTTAAAATTCTGCTATAATATGAGCATCATTTATAACAGTTTAAGACAGTAAATAAGTAATGACTTAATAGGTCCACTTAAAGGATTACAGTAGGTGGTGTGGCATAGTTTCTGTCCATAGTCCGTAGTCCTCACACTGCAGGAAACTCTCTGTGCATCCCTCACTAAATGTTCACTGTTCATCTGTGTGTGTCGACTGTTGCATTGCAGCGGCAGCTCAAACACCCTTTTATCCACAATCTGCAGGACTGCTGGCAGACGCAGCGCCATCTCTTCATTAGTGAGTTAATAAATAGAAACGATGGCACCGCTCGACCCTCCCCTCTTCCGCTATCCTTTGTTGTTCCTGAGAAGTTCCCCCTTTCCCCGTCTTTGGTCCCATAGAATAAAAAGTTGTCAACTGTAAAACCAAGCAGTCTAAAAAAAACCTCTGGATAGTGAAGAGGTGCAGTGCCATCTAATGAGCATCCTGGGTAAAACTGTCCTCTGTGGCTGCAGCTGCTGTGTGACCTTTGCTTACCTATACTGTTGTCACAAATGCAGTTTTTTTTCCAGTTAAGATTACTGGAGTGGCTAAAAGATGTTTAACGAAACAAAGAGCATGTGTGTTTTAGACTTAACCCTCTTCCTGACTTCTTCCTTTCCCAAACCACAGTGGGATGAACAAATCGTTTTTTGTTTTTTTACTTTAAGTTTCCTTGCAGATTGCTTTATTTTATTTTTATTTCCGCCTTTGGTGATCTACTTTACCCACGCTGCCGATTTCAAAGTGCTGAGAAGTATGTTTGTGTCTGGTCCTCTGCAGTGTGTGACTACTGCAGTACTGGTGACCTGCACACTTGTTGGTTGCTGAGGAGCCACTTTGGGGAGGAAGAGGTTCGGCTCATTGCTGCAGAGCTGGGCAGCGCACTAGGTTAGTGCTCATCAAATGACTTGTACTGTCACAGAAATTATGCTTGAGCGCGCAGTACAGTTTTTTCTTTAAAAAAAGATTAATGTCATTTAATTCTTGTTCTCTGTCTCTGATTTATTTCTAGGATTCCTACATGACTTAGGAATCATGCACAGAGATATAAAAGTATGATATTTTTCATTTTAATCACTCTTGGAACTTCCACACGTGTGTTTAGAGCTTTTAATGGTTATGGCTTTGCTGCTTTTTTTTCAGATGGAGAACATTCTGTTAAATGATCAAGGTAATGCTCTTCTGCAGTTGTTAATGATACACTTTTAAGACTGAAGTATTTAGAGAAATCATGGTTAGATGAGTACGGATGCAACGCAGGTAACAGCAGATAAGCATGACATCACAGCTCAGGAGTGTTGCCAAGACACTAACTTAAAACCTCTTTAAAATCTCTTTAATATAAACTTGACAACTTCAAGACCCCTCTTATGGAAACATTTATGGTTTTATTTCTACAAATCAGTCTCTCTTTGTTTTTTTGCCTCTATTCAGGTCACCTTCGACTGTCTGATTTCGGGCTGTCTCGCCGCCTGAAACGAGGAGGGCGAGCTTTCACAATATGTGGGACGATCCAGTACATGGGTGAGATTTGTGGTCGTGCCACAGATACTCTGTGATTGTTTTCCATGACTAACATTAACATGAGAGCCTCACCTGCGTTTCATTCCCCCTGGATTCAGTTGACCCAGTTGTGAATGGGATGCACCTGTAATGTACTCTGCATGTTATTACTTTTTGCTCTATTATTAAGAGGTATTTTCTTCCCTGCATTTAACTTTTTCCTTTTATGCACACACATATATATATAAACATATATGTGGATGTGTGGATCTCTGTTTTGGGTGAGCAGCTCCTGAAATCTTGAGCGGGGGTCCGTACAACCATGCTGCTGACTGGTGGTCTCTTGGGATTATGCTGTTCTCACTGGCGACAGGAAAGGTGAAGACACTTAAACTCACTATTTCACGGCTCTGTGTGTAGAAAAGTGTCTGAAAGTGCAGATTTTTTTGCTTTAAATCCACTTGTTTCTCTATTTGCAGTTTCCACTAACGGCAGAAATAGACCACTGTCGCATGCTGGCAAAGGTCAGAGATTTTTCTTATGCGGTGCCCGAGACGTTCAGCTCTGCTCTGATCCTACTCCTCACTGAGGTCAGTATCCACTGATCTTTTTACTTTGTGCCACCTTAGAGCTATAGTGACATACTCATCTCTTTATCACCATACTGATGTAGCTTTTGTGCAAGAATCCGATGAACCGCCTTCGTAATCTGGAGTGTTTCAAGATGCAGACGTTCTTCCGTGGCACTTCATTCGACCCTTACATCCTCCAGAAGACACCGGTTGAATTCATCCTGGAGCTCAGGACGCACCCCGACTGGGCAGCCAAATCCGCAAGAGGCTTTTCATTGGATTACTTTGATAACTTTGACTGTGATCAAATTCTTCACTCCCCCGTGAGTCCCAGTGAAGTCATAGGGTAGTCAAAGTCTCCTACTTTGGCCAGTGTGGACCTAAAATTGGCTGCAGAGCAGACTTGTAAAGCGTAAAATTGATCTGTGTTTACGGACACTAGATACACAAATTCTGCATGTGATGGCATTTCCATAACAGACTTGTTTCTCTACAGACTTATGTTACCTCTTGGAATTGAAAGTTTAAAGTTACTTTTTCTTAAATACTTGTGAAAAATATAAACAGTCAGTTTAATGTTATATGTGACTGTTTATATTTGACACATCCAGTCATGCACCCATTCGCATTCATTCTGGTGGTGATGGCAAGCTACATTGTAGCCACAGCCACCCTGGGGCGCACTGACAGTGTTCGGCGATGTCACACTTCGGCGAGGCTGCCGAACACTGGCGCCACAGGGCCCTCTGACCACCACCAGTAGGCAACAGGTGAAGTGTCTTGCCCAAGGATACAACGACCGAGACTGTCCGACCCGGGGCTCGAACCGGCAACCTTCCAATTACAAGGCGAACGCCCAACTTCAGCATGTCTCTCCCATGATGCAGTTGAAGGTGAGGTTTTGATGTCTCTATACACACGTGTCCTTGTATTAACTGTATATCATTTTATGTTGTTTCTAAAAGTTGTTTAATATACACTGTCTGTTGTTTTTAAATGCAATTGCTCAAATAAAGTTTAATTTTTTTAAATAAAGTATTCATTTATTTATGTTTATTATTTCTTAATACTCTATGATGGGTGGGGGAGTAGAGCTACTACAAGGAGCGACCAGTGATGAAAAACAAATGAGTGAATGTTGAATGAACACTGTCTTCCTGACCTTTGTTTCACTGATTAAACTGGCTGTGTTAATGATTAATAAAAGAATTGCGGGGACTTAACTTTTTTGGAAACAGTTTAAAGACCACAGAGCTACACGGTGGTTTTATATTTCTGTGTTTAATGGTGGACCATGTTTTTCTTGTTTTCCCCATTGCTGTGTAGTCAACCATTTCTGGATTTTAAGATTAGACTTAAAACTTATAGTTAGGACTGGATCAGGTGACCCTGAACCATCATGCCTGCCTTTCTCAGGGAACTTTATGTTGACAGGCAGTTCAGTAAAGAGGTCACATACACTGTAAAGACCCAGCTCTCTTTCAGGTTTGACGTTTTTACTTCTATAGAATAAAAATGAGGGAACACCAACCTGAAAGGGGTTCTTTTATATTTCTGTATATCAGCACTAGCACAAAAACATAAATGAGCCTGCTGTGTTTTCTGTTGGCCACTTTTCTGATCTCAGGTATCTCAGGCAGCCTTGGGTTGGCCTATTTACAGGAGTGCTCACAAACCCACTGAGGACAACCAATAATAGGACAGAAAATTGAGGACCAGATAAAGTATCATCATTAGATGCTTTTAATTAGGTAACAGAGAAAAAGTCGAGGGTCCCAGAGGAGGCAGCCACACATAATTGCTGTACTTCTTGAAGTCATGAATCTATTTAAAACTGTATCTCTTGAATGGGAGTGCACCAGCTCCTCCCACCACCTCTCAGGCCCTTGTCTTAGACAGGTCCACCATGCCTGTGTTGTGGCTGTATAGTGGCAGGCAGTCCATTGACCCATATCTGCTTTCAGAGGCACACTGACCCACAATAGTGAAGAGAGGAGTCCCCTGAAATCCTGGAGGGCCATCCCACAGACTCTCACCAAATAGTAACATTACATAACTGAACACAACAGAAAACATCAGTTGCAGCTTATCCTGCAAATGTGCACAAAGACACAGATTGACACGCAAGTAGTCACAATCAAATTCAAAAGCCATGAAATGATCCCGACTGGCTGATGATAAGCATCGTTCAAGTTTGCATTTTAAACTTTATAAACCACACACATTATTATTATTCAAAGTATTATTATTTGAAACCTTTCATTTTCAAACAGAAGCCAATTACACAAAATAAAGAAGCAAAAAAAAATGGTTGAAAACCTGCTCTTCATAGGGGAAATGATCTAGTTGACCTAATTTCCTTCTGATTTGGCCCATTTTGGCCCACTTTTACACTGACTGGAACCTAGAAATGATTTCCATTTCTGGAACTTTCCATCATTTTCTTCACAGTTTAAAGCGTTGCGGAAAAGCCACTGAGTGCACGAATTGCTCGGAGACTCAAACACCCCTGAGAATTTGAGGGTGAAGATCAAATTATCAGGAGAATTCAAGCCATCCTCAGGGCACATTTTTACTAATTAGAATAAAAATAGCACACCACGGGGTGTGGTTAAACGCCTCATTTAGGCCCTTAATGGACAGAAGGTTCTGACTTAATACATGATTTTGTGTTTTGCAAGCAACCTGAACATGTGGGAAGCATTATTAAAAACAATTTGCATGTAAAAGATAAAGTAAACCAGTTTAAAACTCCAGGTTTCTAAGCATTGCTGAGTCAAAGTGAGTGTGGCCATGTGAAAAATTCTATATCAACGTGATAAAGATGGAGCTAAATGAATTTGAAAAAAAAAATCACTATATTTAAATAGAACAATGAATCATCACATTTTTTTTATTCATGTGGGGCAAAGGTGGGCGTACACGCTCCGCCCAGGGGTGTTGGCTTGTGAGGTGTGACACACTTGAGCTGGATACAAACTAAAGCTGGCAGGGAGGCTCCATCAGTGTTCATCGTGTCAGTAGATGAGACCCATTTTAATTTCAGGTAAGAGCTTTTATCTCGTTATTTTTATATTCAGCTGATTTTAATGCTGTCTTCACAAACTTGAAATACAAGCTGCCTTTAGATTTTATTAAAATTTGAAGATTTGTGCAGCAGCTCTAACAATTTCATATATTTTTTACACTGCTATCAGTGTTTGATCAACTATCTGACTGTGATTAAAGATTTTTGTGGTCTTGCGTTTTTTCCCACCTAATTAGCCTCTTTCTAGCGCTGTGAAAATCACATCTGGAAATCAGAAAATATTTGAATGGCATCCAAGCCTGGACTTACTATTAAAGGGCTATAAAGTGATAAACCTTTTCTTCACATTACCAAACAATGATGCACTCAAAGCTTTATAAACAGCTGCAGACACGCTCATTATTGGAAAAGTACCAATATGGATCAATCTGCTGTTACTGTATCCTTCAAATCAAACAAGCTCTCACATCTTTAAGGTAGATAGATGATAGGAGGACGGGTGTTAAATCTAGATAACACTGGACCGATTTTCTGTTTGATTACACTTCAGTGTCTGCCCTTTTTAGCTGCTAATGAGTGAATAATAATCAGTCAAATCTTTTTCCAAAAGCTGCTCAGACAATCAGTCACTCAGGATGACGCATCAGTTCCCAACGCTCTCCGAGGCTCAGAAGAGGGAGCTGCATGAGACCGCTTTACGCATAGTTTCTCCAGGGAAGGGCATCCTGGCTGCAGATGAGTCTGTAGGTCTGTAGCGCTCCTTCTTTAAACATGCACATTTAGTGAGTGCACACCTTATGTCCAATCCAATCAAAGAGTGTAAGTTATCACCTCGTTTAAATGTCAATGACAATACACCCACTGCAGGCAGTATGGCTAAGCGGCTGGCTCAAGTCGGAGTGGAGAACACGGAGGAGAACCGCAGGCAGTATCGGCAGATCCTCTTCAGTGCGGACGATCGCATCAACAGCTGCATCGGAGGGGTCATCTTCTTCCACGAGACCCTGTACCAACACTCTGATAATGGAGTTCCCTTTGTCAAAATGATCAGGGACAGGGGAATCCTGGTTGGGGTCAAGGTCTGACCACTTTTATTAAATTAAACAGATTAAATCTGTTTAGGTTATCAACTTTTTATGATAATAGGTTTGGATTTTGATTCGAATTATTGTCTGCATTCTTCAGGTTGACAAAGGTGTTGTTCCCCTGGCAGGAACTTGTGGAGAAACCACCACACAGGGTCAGTCAGACTCACACTGGACCGCTGCTGATATCAACCGTTTCATCACCACAATTTCCCATTTATGAACATTTCCCTTCTCTGTTTTTTTCTTTGTACTTTTTACCGTTCTCCACAGGTCTGGATGGATTGTCTGAGCGTTGTGCGCAGTATAAAAAGGACGGCGCTGTCTTCGCAAAGTGGCGCTGTGTGCTCAAAATTAGTGACGTCAATCCATCAAAGCTGGCTATCACAGAAAATGCGAATGTTCTTGCACGTTACTCTAGTATCTGCCAGCAGGTCAAGACTCCAAATCATAAAGCCTAAATACTTATCCACACATCACTGTGATCTAATGCATATACAGTGTTTGATCGTCTATTTTTCCTTGAACAGCATGGCATCGTGCCCGTCATAGAGCCAGAGATTTTGCCTGATGGTGATCATGACCTGAAGCGCTGCCAGTATGTCACTGAGAAGGTAGGGAGTGGTTGCGCTGTTACTTTTATGGGTTTTTCAGACATTCTGTACCACTCTGCTGCTTCTTTAGTAAAACACTGTCTGTGTTGCAGGTCCTGGCTGCAGTGTACAAGGCCATGTCAGACCACCACGTGTACCTCGAAGGCACTCTGCTCAAACCCAACATGGTCACTTCTGGACACAGCTGCTCCACCAAATACAGCCCAGAGGAGGTTGCAATGGCAACCCTCACTGCTCTGCGCCGCACAGTTCCCCCAGCTGTGACAGGTAAGTTAAAATGATGCTCTCATTTAGAGGTTTAGAAACAGAAACGTGTGCAGAAACCAAACAGAACAAATTCATGTTTTTGTGCACAGGCATTGCTTTTCTGTCGGGAGGTCAGAGTGAAGAGGAGGCCTCTATCCACCTTAATGCCATCAACAACTGCCCTCTGCCCAAACCCTGGGTCCTGACGTTCTCCTTCGGACGAGCCCTGCAGGCGTCTGCACTCAGAGCCTGGAGAGGACATAAAGAGAACGAGAAAGCCGCCACTGAACAGTTCATCAAGAGAGCAGAGGTAGCTTCCAGTCTTTTTTTAATGCACACATAAAAAAAGAACCAGGTGCTATTTGTATGACGTTTCTCTGCTTGTTTGCTCTCTGTTGTATCTGCAGGTGAACAGTCTGGCATGTCAGGGAAAGTACACCGGTGGAGATAACTATGGAGAGGCTGGCCAGCGCATTTACGGTTCCTGCCATGCATATTGAAGAGTATAAAAAGAACATTTTAACTAGCAGTGTGTTCTTTCACACCATAACAAGATATATTACAGAGGAGATGTACTGCATATTCTTAGGTTATTTCAGAATATTGGCCTACATAATGATATTAAATGAAATATCTTGCCTTGACAAATGAGAACAATCAGAACATGGCCTTGGGTGTTTCTAACACATGTGCTGAATGAAAGGCTCATGCTTTACTTGTGTTGTAGCAGTACTTTGACTAGAGCTTTAAATCCTGCAGTTAATATTGCAATGCCAGCCTAACATGTGCTCCACAGTAATGATATTAGTTCAACTCAAAACACAGTTAACTAAATAGTTAAAGAAGCTGAATCTATATGATACAGCTCCCAATCTATTATTTAGAAGTTGTTATGTGAAGCTTCTGTGCTTGTGTGACAGAGAAAGTGGATTTGTGTAGTTCAGTCTCTTTATTTAGTTAGCAGTGAACATGCACAAATAGACATATTGTAAGAGAATTAGCTTGAAGCTAATTTGCATCTACAGTCCCCAGGTATGAAGTACAATCAGCTCAATAAGTAATATACAACACATGCTGATGTGTGTTATCATTCTTAGTAGCATTATATGTCTAATAAACATATTTCAAATGTAAGTATTTAGGCAATAAAACTGTGTTCTAGTAAAGTCTGATTGAGATGTTTTGTTTTATGAAGGTTAATGGTATGTCACGCTCTTTATAAGATGACAGACACTGATTCACTATGTGGAGAAAATTCGTTTTCACTTTTTAAATTTTTTTTTTTTCATCTTTCAAACCCTGTAATTTAAGGGTATTCTATATGATATCTAATGTGTCAAATGTCCAGAAAAGGCATCTGACACGTGATGCTGGAGCGCTTCTGTGATATTCTTTGTCAGCTACAGTTCATTTCCACCATTCTGTAGTTTGACATACGTGTAACTCCTAATAGTTCAAAATGTCACATTCAAATATTTATGGACTTTTTTTTTTCATTTCAAGCCCGGTTCAAGTCTTTTTAAATAAGAAAAACTAACAACAAATGTACTCAAAACAGTGTGATGTACCCTTGATAATGTTTTGACACATCAGTATATATATCTGGAGCCTATCCCAGCTGTATTAGGGCAAGAGACATGATACACCCTGGACAGGTCGCATGTCTGTCCCAGAGCTAACACATAGAGACAGACAACCATTCCCACTCACGTTCACATTCAATTAACCTAACCCCACTAACTGCATGTCTTTGGATCGTGGGATGAAGCCAAAGTATCTAAAGAGCAGCCACGCAAACACGGGGAGAACATGCAAACTCCACACAGAAAGACCCTGGATTTTATTTATTTGTGCTATAATAATAATATTACTACATGAGATTACAAATATTTGAATCTAAATTCTAATGAATGTACTCAGTATGTACACAAGCAGCAAGAGAATTTGAAAAAAATGTTCTGTTGCCTACATTGTAGAGGGTGACACTGCCTCCCCACTTAAACCGATAAACTAGTACAGTAAGGGGTTACAGTGAGATTCAGCTGGTGTAGTGTCTCAGCGTGGGGAAAATAACCACATCTCACAATGTATATGCAGATGCTTCTTAATGTACATGCTGTGATCAGCTGACGTGTTGCTCCCTTACACAACTGAATTCAACAAGATAATAACAGATGTTTCACAGCGATCTTGGCTGATTTCCATTTCCTGTACTGAGGGTCCACTGCATATTGTTTTCATACTAGACTGTATACAGTTGGTATGAAGGTAGAATTCTGTGAATTAACTGAACCATCATCATCTTAAATGCAAATTAGTCTACTACAGTTGATGTAAACCAACGCAAAAAATTCACCACAGTACGACAAACTAACCTCTGCCTCCCATACAAACTATCACACGTATTTTCGTGTGACATTTGCATAACACAAAGTTAGTATAGCTTAGTTTGTTTTGCAGAAATATCCTATATGTGATTAAAATGATGACATTACAGGTAAGTTTTAAATTTAAAGTTTATCAAGCGTCACCGAGTAAAATACCTATACTGCCTTTAAATATAACCTCTCTTCTTCCTCTCCTGTCTTTTCTTACATCTTTCTCCATTTCGGAGTGAAGTTTTCTCGCACGCTTTTCTCTCCCCTGGAAATACACCTTTAGCTTGCAGTTAGCTAATACACCTTCAGCTCCCAGACAGACTGTGACTAACTGCACACAAATAGTTAGTGTGTTTGCTGATATTTGTTGAGCTGATAGAAATGTTGAATTTAAAATTACCTGACAGTTGAAAAACGTCACTCACTTCATGCTTCCTCCTTTTCTGTAGAGCTAGCTACATTTTGAAGCAATGCAAACACAACTAATGGACACCTGCACTCCCTCTGAACTAAAAGTAATGAGTCTGTTTTGAAAATGTACGAAGTAGACAGTACAGATATTTGTTTTAAAATGTAGGGAGTAAAAGTAAAAAGTTGTCAGAAAAATAAATACTTAAATAAAGTACAAATACCTGAAAAGTCTACTTCAGTACAGTAATGTAGTATTTGTACTTTGTTAGTTCCCACCTCTGCACCTTTCTAGTGCTTTACCCTATTTTCACAAAGGGCTCTAGACTATAAAATAAAATGCAACAACAAAGACAGTATAAAAAGAAACTAAAACTAAATAAAAGCAATCCACAGGTGGGTTTTATGCTTCTTTTTAAAAGTATCAAATATACTCCGTAGTTTGTATGGGAGGCAGAGGTTAGTTTTTAACTTTACCTGTTCAGTAAAGACAAAAAAAGGATTAGTGGTCTGTCCAGGGATTGGCAGCAGCTTTTCTGCAACCTTATTACATTATTATCAACATAGGGCAGTCTTGCCAGGGGGGGCCACTCGGGGCCAACTTAACTTCGAGTGGAAGTTAAGTTACTGTTGCCTTTCTATCAGCTGAAAGCAGTGTGACCATTCTCCTCTGACCTCTGGCATTAACAAGGCATTTTTGCTCACAGAACTGTTGCTCAGTGGATATTCTCTTGTTTTGAGACCATTCTCTATAAACTCTAGGGGTGGTGGTGTGGGGAAATCCCAGCATAAGGCAGTTTCTGAGGTATGCAAACCAGGCTGTAATGCAGTAACAACCATGCGACATTTAATATCACGTAAATCACCTTTCCTCCCCATTCTGGGCTATATTATTGAAAAAATTATATTAATTATATTCTTGAATTAACAACTGGTAAAAATGAAGCAAAATTATAAGCCTGTTGGTAAGTGTCTATATTTATAAAACATTTATTATTTAGCTGATGCTTATATTATATAGAAATAATACCAATATAGCAAGTCTTGCATTATAAGCGATGTGCATTATATGATATTATAATATATATTATTTGATGACAAATGTTATTAACAAAAACATTGATAGCTTTGGATATGGTCGGACTATTTTCTAAGGCGGATGTGTCAGACTCGGCTGTAGTGTTTCCGGTGTTGATGAATGCCCTGCTCGGTTAAAAAAAAACGCGCTGGGGTAGGAGTCACCTCGTCGGGAGTATTGTCTGCTCAGTAAATACCCTTCACAGTGTAGCGTAAAACGGCGCTCATTTGATTGCTTTCTCGTTTTTCTTTTTGCCTCGACCACTCGCAGGCGCTCGGGGTCTAATCACCAGCAGGCGTTAAAGAATCCTGGAAACAGCGAACTGTTAGCTTGAGTTAGCAGCGATGTCGGGTGTTGTGCGAGGCCCCGCTGGGAACAACGACTGCCGAATTTACGTGGGAAACCTCCCGCCAGATATACGCACGAAAGATGTGGAGGACGTGTTCTACAAGTACGGGACGATTCGAGATATCGACTTGAAGAACCGGAGAGGGGGGCCCCCGTTCGCCTTTATTGAATTCGAAGACCCCAGGTAAGAAGCTAACGGTTAGCCGCGCCAGGCCCGAGGCGGTCCCATTGTGTTGCTAACAAACTCGTGTGTGTGCTAACGCGTTGCTTAGGGCTCAGACCATTTCCTGGATGTTTTTTTTCTGTTATTCCCGTAATTAAATTTGGTATGTGTGTGCGCGCGTGCTACTTTCGCTTTCGACTTGGTTTGCATACGCCTGTGTCCCGTTTTTCCTGCGCTGAAGCTTGGTGCCTTTGTGGTATTAATGTCCATGTTGCTGGAGATTAATACACCCGCTTCGCTTCTTCGCTGCAGACGACTTGCGTCAAAGCACTCGCAGCTTTATGCTTTGCTACATGTTAATTTGGTCAATCGTTATATGTTTTCCATGAAACAAAAGTTTCATGAGACTAAATGCTGCGGTTGCATTTGCAAAGCGGATTAGTAGACGTTTAGTAATAAAGCTAGCCGCTAACATGGCTGCCTGCATGTTGCAAGCCTGTTCCGTCGTGCATTTGTTTATGTCTAAGGCGAAACTGTTTTATTTAATAGGGACGCTGATGATGCCGTCTATGGACGTGATGGATACGACTACGACGGCTACAGACTGCGAGTGGAGTTTCCTCGGAGCGGCAGGGGATCCAGAGGAGGGTTTGGGATCGGAGGAGCACCCAGAGGCAGATATGGACCCCCCTCCAGACGATCTGAGTACAGAGTCGTTGTGTCAGGTAAACAAACCAAAAATATGCAATGCCAGGCAGTTATTTGTCTGTCTGAAGGGGGGGAGGATTTTATTTTTATGATTATAGTGAGTGTAGTTTTGAGAGACATGAAAGTTTTTGTTTATGTTATGGAAACAAAATCTCCTGAAGAGTGTTTCAGCGGTTTTAAGACTGTCTTTGAATGCTTTTGCCTATGCAAACTTGCTGTTGCACAACCACAATGAGCCTGGATCTGCCTGGATAGAGTTCAGACGGGGACAAAATTTTGTGTTACTGTTGTTTCTGGCATTTGATAACTTCAAGTGGTTAAATATTTTTCTCACACACATGGTGATTTCCCTTTGTCAGTTTTGTTTATATAGCACATTACGTTACACATCAACTGGATGTGCTTAACGACAAGTTAAAAATAAATTGCATAGCTCTACAGTGATTTAATGCAAGAAAACCTCAAAAAACAACAGAACTTTACAAGGAAATAAGACTACATTTCAAACACACAGTTAAGTGTAAACCACTGAGAATAAAAAGTGTTTTTTAGTCTGTTTTTGGATGTAGACACAGTTGAACTTGATCTCAGGTCAGTTGGCGGCTTTGTTGCAAAAAACAGGACCACAATAACTGAAGGCACCCTCAGCATATTGGGTCTAATTTTATGAACATTTAAAAGATCTGCACCTGATTACCTGAAACTTTAACTGGGTTATAGACACTAAGCCAGTCAGACATACTGACTGGCTTAGTGTCAGTCAGTATACCAAACGGTTAAATGTTTGTGAAAGATTTTAAAGGTAATTATGCATTGAACTGGGAGCCAGTGACGTGACTTCATGATTGGGGTAGTAGATTCATATTTCTGTGTATGTGTTAGGTAGCCCGTTGGGGTAAAAATGTTTTAGATGTAAGAAAACTTCAAAAACTCCTAAGGATAAATGTGATTTTCTTTATTGGTGGCAGCCACTGATATCTGCATCTAGGGCTTCGATAATACTGACGGTCGAGTAATCATTCCTGTGATACTGCTTTGAAGTATAATAAGAAGGGGTGGATTGTGATGTAAATTCTCAGTGGACAAGTTGACAGTCACAAAAAGCAGACATCAGAGAGCTGTTATTTTTATCGAGTGGATCTGGCCAGAGAGTAAAATTTCCCTTAATCTGTATAAAAAGAAAACAGTCTCATGGTAGTTGGCTGCAGTGCACACTAAATATGTAAAAGTAATCAGAACCAGCACATTTTTAAATAAAATATGTATTTTACTTATTAACGCAGCAGCAAATCTTAGTGTATCTTGGTGTTAAATGACTAAATCTGAAACAGACCAGCTCTGGGGCTCTTAAACATTCATCCCTGTGCGCATAAACACAGCTGGAGGGTTTACTGTGTGTGTTGACGTAATGTTGGTGTTTTTCAGGGCTCCCTCAGAGCGGCAGCTGGCAGGACCTGAAGGACCACATGCGTGAGGCAGGCGACGTGTGCTACGCCGACGTTTACAGAGACGGGACTGGAGTTGTAGAATTTGTGCGCAAAGAAGACATGACCTATGCCGTTCGCAAGCTGGACAACACCAAATTCCGCTCCCATGAGGTATGTGTATGATTTTTAGCATCATGGATAATTGTTCTTTGCTTTGCTGTGCTGAGGTGAGTACGTCAGGAAACGTGACGTGTCGAGAACAACAGCCAGCCCTTAATTCCATCTGTGGCATTTCCACCGTAGGCAGGAATGTATGCCTTTTCAATGTCAAGTTCTCTTGTGTCCGCCAGGGAGAGACTGCTTACATTCGTGTGAAATTAGACGGTCCCCGCAGCCCAAGTTACGGAAGATCACGCTCTCGCAGCCGTGGCAGCCGGAGCAGGAGCCGCAGTCGGAGCGCCAGCCGCAGTCGCAGCAATTCCCGTGGTCGTGGCAGAGGATCTCCCCGCTACTCACCCCGTCACAGCCGCTCTCGCTCCCGTTCCTAAACTTTTCTGCCGTCGATGTTTTGCTCCTTTTGATGTATACCCTCCTGTTTTTACCTCCTATGAGTTTCTCCAGATGTCAGCTATTGATTTTAATTTCTCCCCCCCCCTCCTTTTTCGTGTCCTGGTGTCCTTGTGGATGATCTTGGTATGTAGTTGTACCACCCCGACCCGTGCTTCAACCCTTCCCCTCTGTCTCCTGCAGCTTTGTCCCTTCTTCTCCCCCTCTCCCTCCCACTCCCCTCTCTCTCCACCTCTCGCTCCCTTTTTTCTGTCCTAAAGTTTTGCAAAAGTAGAAATTGTGCTGTGTCGAACTTCAAAAATGTTGAGTTGTTTATAACCTTCACTCAATGTTTTTGCAAGTACTGAAAATTTGAAGTTTTGTTTTTGGTTTTGTTTTGTTTTTTTCTTATATATTAAAAAAAAAAAAGCTTCTCGTTGGATATGTGGGGTGGGCTGTTTGGACGGGGAGCCCGATGCTTAACTGTATTTTACCCTTGTGTCTTCCTTTAGACATCTGAAGAGAAGGATTAAAGTGATTTGGAATAAAACCATTGTGGAGAACATTTCATTTGTATGGTCAGGATAGGACATCTAGGAGCAATCAGGTCGAGGCAATGGTACGCTTCATATTCCATAAATTGAACGTTTCTGATCGGTTGCTGTATCATGCATGTCATTTTAACAAAGCCACGTGCTGTACTTTGTTATATATACAGTTTTTAACATGCTACTTCTGACCTGTGACAGAATAAGCAGTCCTAAATCAAGTGTTGTGATGTAAGTGTAACATCTTTGCTGTCAAATGTGGGGGAAAAAAGTGAATTCACTACTTTGATGCAAAGTGTCTCACTTAAATATCCTCATTGCTTTAAATGTTTTCAGGGAGTGATTGTTTTTGTGCTCAGTGGCATTTAAAAATCTGAATCTGACATGAGTGCTTCAACATGGCTTAAAAAAAAAACAAAAAAATAGGCCCCCAAATCTTGACATTTTATTCTAACGGTCTGCCTCTGATTTTCTTCCTGGTATTTCAAGGTTTTGATTGGAGGAGTGGCTCAGTGGATCCCAATCCTTGGAGCTGGATGAGTGGATCGATTAGGGAAGGGATAGGCAAGGATGGATGCTCGGAACGGGATCAGTTTTCCAGGATTCAGATGAGTTGATATCAGAACTTAAAAAAGAAAAAAAGAAAAAACAAACAAATGGGAGTCTCAGAACATTTTTTTTATTATTAGGCCCCCATCCTGCCTATCTTTTAAAGGTTTTCAGGGATAATGGCTTTATTAGAAGAAAACGAAACTGAGGACCAGGAAGTTGGATCAAAGGATGGAGTCGTAGATGCCTGGTATGAAGGAATTAAAATTGGGGAGGTTGGGAAAGGGGTTTCACATGGGTGTAGTTTGTATGTTTTTAATTTTGCTTAATCTTTTTTTTTCTTCCTCTTAGCATTTTCAATAAAACACTTTGAAACAAGGACATTTAGTTTGTCTTTATTTCCAACATAAACCCAAGCATGAATTCTTTACTATTAATAAAATAAACCTGTTTGATCTCCCTCATTACATTTACGTTTGTAACCAAACCAACTAAGGATAACCATGGAGTTAGGAAACAAAGGCAGAGCATCAGCTGTGGACATGAAACACCACCACAGCAGCCTGCCCGTGTTCATTATTCAAAGCTCTCGTGTCCCTCAGCTGTGACGGTGACTGATGAAAGGGCCTTTTACGCACAGCCGAGTGATGCCTGCCGTGCGCCGTGGTCTCGTTTCCTTTTAGCCCACAGTCGGTGGTGTATACCGTGAATGATGCATTGTGGGATGAAATAAGATGCCGGCAGACAGGAGCTGGAGAAAAACGCTTGCAACACACGGGGAAGCTGCTGCCCAGCCAATGGCAGGGTTCAGCATACAGCAGAGGGGCGGGGAGCTGCTGGAGCACAGCGGAGAGCCAACCTACCTACATGCTTATTGTGTAAATCTTTAAAAAGCAATTACCCGCAGCATCATCCTAACCTTACCCACCGGCTGGGTGAAATAGGCTACTTATTTTTGGAAAGGAGTGTTTTCAGGTGGCTCGAGAAAAGGTGGGTTGCATATTTTTCATAATCTGAGGGGGGAAAAAAAGACTGACTCTCATGTCTTGACATATTTCTGATTCGAGTTATTTTTCTTGTTCTTACATGATGATCTGTTCCTGTATGCCTCTTTGCATTTTGAATGATTGGATATGTAGGTTGTACTGGCGTATTTTGGCGGATTCTATATTTGAGTGGGCATATTTTGATACTTTTGCCCTCCTGATGCAGAAGCTGCTTTAATCCGAAAGTGATTTTTGCCAAGTAATTTAACTCCACCTGTATCAAGTTTCGCACTCAATCTTTGCAAACGCTCAAGTCAACGTCTGATCAAACATATGGGCACAAATACACAGCCACGAGTTGTAGATTCAGATGAGTGGGATTAGTGGGAAACGCTTTGCCAAATGGCCAGTTTTCTGCTTGTGGTGTTTGCGATGATCCGGGCTGGCCTAAACCGTCCCCATCACCACGTGCGGTGTTAATTTTCAGTGCGGTACGTGCGTGAACGTGCTCCCTTCTTCCTCCGCAGGCATCCTCAACCATGACTGACAGGAAAGCTGTGATCAAGAACGCAGACATGTCCGAGGACATGCAGCAGGACGCGGTGGACTGTGCCACCCAGGCCATGGAGAAGTACAACATAGAGAAGGACATTGCAGCCTACATCAAGAAGGTGAGACAGAAGGGGGTGCATGGATGGATCCAAGCAGAGCTCTCACCGACAGAGCATGATCAGCAAATTGAGACACTAACACATTCTCACATCTATTTTTGCCCAGCATGGAGATGAGACACGTGATCAAAGACACAGTCAGGGTTTTCTTTTTATTTGGCACGTTTAAAAATCCTTCCTCCAAAGCAGGGGCGTTTCCAGGATTTTTAGAATTTGGTGACACATGGCACAGTTAGTCAGAAGTGGCAGCACAAGAGCATGAAGACTGTATGGCAGTCACTGACTTCTTACTAAAAGGCACAATCGTACTTGAGTACTAATACAAAAGTTTTTGTCACTATGCAAAAACCTATACAGTTTGTACATATAATCATTGATTCATTAACGTGTGTTTTACTTTAATGTGCCAACTGGACATGATTTTAATTGGTCAACTGGCTTCAACTTAACTTATACGACATCACTAGATTAAAATAAGCAAAAATAAGTTATTAAAGATTTAAAATGAAGGGTTTGAAGTATAACATTTGAATCCAGAATATACTGGAGGGGAAAGGGGCTAATAGAAATGCATTAAAACTGATGGTAAATAAGTTATGTGTCCTTGGTCCTTTCCACTCTAGCCCATTGGTACTGTTTGTAAGGCCCCCTCTGCACATGCTCTTACACGAAATTACATAAACTAGAATTTAAAAAAAGCTTTTGATTTGTTTGTTTTTATGTGCATCAATTTCCCAATACAAGAGTGGAACTCAAACCTATATTTATAGAGTGCTTTAAGAAGAAGTATAAAAACTTCAAACTGTTGGCTGCTAATGCACAAAGTAACAAGAAAAAGGAAAGCGATAGTAGTAATAAACAAGTAAAACTGTAATGTTTTTCTTATGAAAAGCCTGGCTATGCAGGTTTTTGTGTGCTATTGCAAGTCTGTTTCTAGTTCTCATACACACTTGCCGGCAGCATATTGGCATTAATGTTAAACTTGTTTAAATAAATGATCTAAATAACAAATTAGTGCTTACAGATTATCAACTCTTTTTGCATTTCCCGCTGCAGCTCATACAACTCCCATGTTCCTGCTGAGGACCACAGTGTGGAGACAGTTATCCAGTTTATTGAATAGCTTTAGCTGAAACTGGTTTGATATAGAAGAAAGCAGGGATTAAATGTGCTATAATGTCATTGTAACTAATAATATTTTAATTAGTCCTTCAGGAAAATTAAGGTTGGGCATGACCTCTATACAATATAAATCCATCCAATCCATATAAAGTAACTTGGACCCTGATTGTTGTCGTCCTCTTGACTCTTTTCAGGAGTTTGACAAGAAGTACAACCCCACCTGGCACTGCATTGTCGGGAGGAACTTCGGCAGCTACGTCACCCACGAGACGAAGCATTTCATTTACTTTTATCTGGGCCAGGTGGCCATCTTGCTCTTCAAGTCAGGCTGAGAAGTTTCTGATGGGTATTGAGGAGTTTTTCTCCCTGAACCTAAATCGGAAATGCACTGGTGGCTGATGTCTCCCATACACTAATAACGACATACCATAACGATGCAAAACCGGCCATGCGCAATTGCATGGACTATACACTATTTAATATGTATGTTACAGTAAGTTTACTTTTTGATAGTTGCCATTTGAATGCAACGGAAGTAGTTTTTGTTGATGCTGTTAAATTCTAGGTTGTAAAAGATTTCAATGTGGCCCTTGATTGTACGTGAAAGGAAAGCTGTAGAATGTAGTGGTGCATCCACTTTCCTTCTCAAGTGGCATTGCCAGACCCCGTTACGAGACAATGTTGATTTTGATGGTAAAACCATCCCGCGTGCACCGGTTTAGCAAATCATCGTCCACATTAACCTGTGATTATATAAAGAAAACAAATAATGGGGTTTGTTATCTCTGCTGCCAATTTCCAAGGAATTATGTTGCTTGAAGATGCACGCGATTCAGTATCTCCACTGTTTTCAATTGGGATTTAAGACAGACCCACAGCAGAAGTGAAATTATTGCAGCCGTGTTCAGAAAAGATGTCACATTTTGGACCCAACACAAGTCAGTGCAATCATTTGCAGGGATTTTCAGTTCGACCGCTCTTAAATTTTCACTGTGAAGAACGATGGGGGCCGATAAGCCTCCCATACACAGACCTTAACCTGTAATGTACGACTTGTGACACTAGAGACTGGCTACCCAAATTTCCCATCTCAACTACTCGGACTCGAGTCTTATAATCCTGTGTTTCTGCATGTTTTACCACAGATTATTTAAACGTTATATAGGAGACAAACAGAAGCTCTTCTTGGACACTTTTGTGTGTTTTATTATTATTTTTGTTAAACCTTTGAGTTTGTGAATAATGGCCTGGGCTAAGTGTGTCTTGTCCCAGTAATTGCTATAAAGCAGCATTAGGACAATGTTTAGATGAAGCATCTGCAGCCGACTCCACCAAGGCTACCAACGCCCATGTGTTTCAGGTTGTGACGTCTTTTGTGGCTACCTTTTTAAGTTGCACCCCCCCCCACAATGCCTTTAGTTCTGCATTGCCAGTGTACTGCCAGACATGAGGTAAGGACAAAGCATTCAGAGTTGGGACTTTTCAAAGCAACAAGAAGCAGGCTTCCTCTTGTCTATCTCAGATTTTTGGCTTTTCGTTTTGTAATGTCTGCATAACTAGTTTGAAATGGCGATGCACAGTGTTTGCGTTCTGATTAAATATGTTGTCTGTGAGGACAGATTTGAGGGTATTCGTGCACAGAGCCAGATGACGGATAAAGGCCGAATGTTTCTCAGATGTTCCCTCCTTTATGTGAGCTACGGGTGAAATATGTATCTCAAGTGTTAGCTTGGTTTGACATCGTTTCTCTCTAAGTTTTTTTTCTTTCTTTTTTGAGGGACGTCTTCCTAACTATTGTCAATGTAAACTGATTTAGTATTGTTTTCCTCTGGCATGTATTTTTGCTGTGTATATGTAGGAGCCGTTCCAATGCTGTTAAATTTGCACAAAACGTGTGCCTGTCATTGCTCTCAAATGTAACTGGCTTGAGTACAATTGCACTTCATCAGAAATAAATACAGTAGGTTGCTACAGAACCAAAACCATGTAACTCGATAAAATAAAATGTTGACTTATTACACTGTGGTCTTTCATTCTGTCCCTCTGAGGCAAATCTGAGCTTCAACAGTGGTTTTTGTACCCGTGCATGCGAGTGTCTGACTTTAAATCTGCTGGTGTTCACAGTATTTTATTTTATTTTTTAAACTTGAGGGTGACTTCCCAGGCTGCATTTTTAAAGCAAAATGATACTCCTGATGATACCTCGGTACCAACTGAGTGCCATTTAAATGCCACAGATTACCTAAGTATTGTTGCTGACCATGTCCATCCCTTTCAGCATGAGCATGGCACTGATTTCACTGTACTAAAACGGGCTCGGCACTCTCCAGGTCTTAATCCAACAGAGCATCTTTGGAATGTGGTGGAACGAGCGATTCTCATCGTGAATGTGCAGCTGACAAACGTGTGATACCGTCATGTCAATATGGACCAAAATGTTCCAGGAATCTTTCCAGCACCTTGAATGAAATGGCTGATGGGTTTATGTTTGCACATTTGTAGAACTAAAAAGCTTTGACCCTTTTAAAATAGGCAAATTAAAGTCCAGCTATTTCAAATGAGCTGTCAGTTATGTTTCAACAGATCAACAATGTGGTGCTATATTTTGCTATATTTCAGTCATTATGGAATCATTTTGTTTTTCAGTTAATGCACTGCAATCACCCAAACTCTCTAAATCTATATTTAAATACTACATCAGCTGATTTCACTGATTTGCATGCAGTCGGCCAGAGCCGGTTTTGTTTGGTGTGCGTTAAAACCTGTCGGCAGATGACAGGTGTCAGATGAAGAAACTAACTCCTTCAGCCAAGATGTTATGTGTCAGGCTAAGGGCTGGTGTAATGGCATGCATTACTGTGTATTAATATCACAGAAAAGCAGATTTTATGGGTTTTTTTATTTTTATTGTGTGCTTCGTTTCTCTGCAAAAATTGTGATTGCACTACAGCATACAAAAAAGACCATCTGCAGAGAGATCTTGTTCATGCCTTTGGCTGTTGTTTTCTCATTGATAAAAACTGCATGAGTCGGGTGGCACTTGTGTAACGTGCTGCAGTTACGTGATGTCTGTAAGTGGAAATCTGTAGAAACAAGAGCTCACGAAGCCAGCAGAGCTGAGAAAGCAGACAAATCAAAGAACAAGTGACTAATGAATAATTCGTAGCGACAGACTGGGGTCAGAGTGGATGAAATAAGATGCTCGCTGGAGTTAAGCAAGGCTTTGTTCTTTTGATACTTATCATTGCATCACACTCGCTCTAAAGTTCCTCTTTTTAAAAAATATTCGGGATTCACTTGCAGCCCTTGTTTAGTGAGCAAGGAAGCCACGAGTGAGTGGCACGAATAAGGAGTCTGAATGGTGTTAAAAACGTGATGTACCATTATGGTCTCACATTCACTCACACTTTAAACAGAAGTGCGTCAGAGGCCCGTCTGCTTTTCTACCCAACCTTCGCTGCTGTTTTACATTCTTGCTTTTCCCATCAGCACCCCCCCCCCCCCCCCCCCCCCCCCCACACACACACACACACACACACACACACACACATACCTGCCTGCTTTCTCTTTCATAGCCTCTGGCTGCCTTCATCCATCTTCCCACACAGAGCTGTAATTCATGGTTGGAGCACATTCACATGTAGACAGCATAGATAATTGACTGGACCAAAAACTAACCCCTGCTGCTTGAAAACTAGTCACACAGTTAATATATATCTAGAGCCATGTTTCACACTTTGACACAAATTATTTTTCTGAACTGTGGCTTGTTCAGTATAAAGAGTATTGTTTTCTACCAAATAACTTTCTCGTAGCGTTAAAGCAGATTTAAATCCAGCTCCATCTCACACTGTCATTAAATAGCTTTCATATCTGAATCTGCAAAAAGTCTTAAAAGGACTCTTTCATGGCAACATTTTTACCTCTCTGCACTTAAATAGCTCTATTCAGCTCAGCACAGGTTCAATATGAAAAGCATGTGAATAATCTGAATTGCTCTAAAGAGGCTGATGTTTTGGCGCTGGCTGAAAATACCCTTTTCTTTTGTTCAGAGCGTGGCTCTCATTGACGTGGTGAATGTTTATGCTCTGCAGCTCCCTCATAGACTTCGAGATGACCAGTGGGCGTATTTCACGCTGGCACAACAAGGAGGCAAATGACTCAGATTCAAACATCAGGGATGTTGAGAAACACATTCATGTGTTAATAGAAGCTACTGGATTCTCTGGTTGCAATTACATTGCGCGTAGGTTGAAGTATGTGGTGTTATTGTCCGGGAAAGTCAAATTTGAATTCATCATTGGATGAAAATCCTTGAAAATTAATATTTTTTTTCCACTATTGTTGTGATTGATGAATGTCTAGTGTTTGAAAAAAGGTGCACAAGAATCCCTGAATTATTTATATTAAGCCATAGTGTGGAGATGAACATGCACTGGCTCTTCTTTGCATAGTGCCCATAGTGATTTTCATACATGTTTTAAGAAATGTATTTTTTACATGAAACATAATCACTATCACCTCCGTACCACAGTAGGGAAAGCACATGTGGAATTAACAGCAGCTCAGTTAAGTGCCCATCTATACCCACACAATTACATCTGATTGCCCAATAAATTGCTAGCCCCAAAGTTTGAAGTCCACTGTCTATTGTAAGAAATTCACCAATGATTGACAGATGAAGTCCAAAGATTCTGTTCACCGCAGTGTTTTTTCAGTTGAAATCAGACTTCTGCTGTCAATGCTACACAATAATCAGTTCACAAATCACATACACAGACCCAGTTCTGGTCTGGGACTATCACCAGTACCAACTTACTTGTATGAAAATACATGCAATTAGATAATAACAATTGTAAGGTTTGGTTTCTCCTAAGCAGGTTTATTTTTAGAACCAGAAAAACCTCCATCCCTGTTTATTCCTTTTGAAGGCCAGCAGGGGACAACCCCTAAAATGAGGAGTGGCTCAAGACTTTTGCACAGTACTGTACAGTCTATGACTTAAACCCCGAAACTTTAACATGGATGTTTGATACAACTGCGACTCAGAAATTCTTTTGTTTATTTAGTGAAATCTGAATAACACCTGACTGACAGTCTTAAAGCCTATAGTATGACCACAACCTTGTGCCTTTGGCCACAGGGCAGGGTCACCATGTGCTGAAGAACTAAGTGTGCAAAAGTCACCAATACTGCTCATTCAATAGTTCCAAATCTCCCCATGCCATGAAACCTGAGCTTCATGATTTGGTAAAGGCCCTTTTCCAGCACAACTGTGCCCAAGTGCACAAAGCAAGGTCTATAAAGGCATGATCCACCAAGTATCCATCAAGGATACAAGGATACCCTCCATTAAGTATCTTTGGGACAAACTAGAATGGAGACTTGGAGCCAGTGTCTGTCCGCCCACATGCTCTTCTTTAAGAATGTCTAAAAATTCCCACAGACACACTTCAGAATATTGTAGAAGCCCTCCTGCCCCAAAAAACAAAAACGAAAAACTAGGAGCTACTATAGCAGCAAAAGGAGGACCAGCTCTATATTATTATCTATGGATCGAAAATGCTCCAGTAGGTGTGATGTGTAGGTGGCCCAACAGTTTGGTCCATGTAGTGTAGATAGACATTGTTGTCTTTTGTGCACTTCCACACTCTGACCAGATGAGGGAAGTATTTCTCTTTCTTTACAAAGAACTCCACTCAATCGCTGATATAAAATGAGAATAAACTGTTTTTTAAACAGTTTTTAATAACATTTTATAAATTATTATGATTTAAATGTGAAAAAGTTTTCAGCTTTAAGTTTATTTTGTAGTGTCAGTAAATGCATGACCTCGTGATTCCTCAGAATTTCAGATATTTGATTTTTCCCTTTTATTTCCTTATGAAAAGCCACAAACCCCCAGAACAAACATTCAGACCAGGAAACTTTCCTACCTCATAATGGGGTTGTTGACATTTAGTCATCTGTCTACATTACTAAGGCACAGAACAACAGACTTTACCAAAAAACTATACAGACCCTGCACATCCTGCACTTTTTTCACATATTCTAACCTAATATTTTTTCACATTAATGGATAATTATGAAATGCTACAAGAGGTTTTAGAGGGGAAAAAATTCCCATGACTAAAGGGAAACTTAGTTACTGATTACACTGATCATGAGAATTAAATACATTTTTTTTCCATGACTTCACCACTTCTATTGCTCCTTAGATGAAGCGTGTGAGAGTTTTAATGCAGACCGTCTGTGCTTTGTCCTTCCGTAGGGCACCCAGAGGTGATCTAGTTCATAAATGATCATGCCCGGTCTGCTTTGCTGCACCTAAAAGCAGTTTGTTCTAATGGTTTCCTCTGAATGGACTGAAGCCATGAAGGTGTGCATTGCATTGCGGGAAGTTGCTGAAGCAGTCACCCTGTGCGTCTTCACTCAGGTGTGCTATCGCTCATATGCTATTAGGCTCATTAACAGAGGCATTCTGAAGATTAGAAAGGAGGACCTCAGCGGGGAGGAATTTTATTGAGACTACTGGCATAACAATGCACACACAAAGTTAATCAGGCCAGCAAAACACTGCAGGAGAAGGAACAACCAAAATACACACACACACACACCTCAGTTTTAATGTTTTTAATTACCAAACGGCAAACTATGCAAGAAGCTCAGAACACTTTTAAAGTAATTTCCCGTCTTGGCAAACTTTCGAGATGACTAAGTAAGGAACAGGCTAAAGGTTGAAATGGCTTCCTTTCATGGACCGCGATATTTTTATGACCTTGTCTGCTCAGACCCCCCTGAAAACACATAAACTAACTTTTCTCCTGGTTAAACTGAACTTCACGATTGATCCTTAAATTTAAAAAAAACGCAAGCGCAAACTCTGGCTTTTTTGACTCTAAATCAGAAAACCTGTTTTCTCCTGCCCTAAAGTCACCGGCCCTCTTCTTCCCACAAAGCATCTTATCTAAGCCAAACCCTTTATGGACCATCACCTTGTAATCCTGCTCCTTTACTGCTCTCACTGTGCGCTGCCGTCAAGGATAAGGCAATCAGCTTATCATGAAGACATGATTTGCAAAACTTAAATGCAATGAGGGCATCAGACTCTCTTTGATATCTTCCAAAGAAGTGTGATCTAAGTCTCTCTTAAAAGTGCTTTAAGATATGATGATGTAAGCTTGTTTAAGTCATTTCTTTTGATTTGGTAGAGTTTGTGTTTATTCCTAAAAATCTGAAAACTAAATTTTGGCAAGTTACCATTCAGTTCTTTCACCCGTGTAACCAGCGCAAGGAGGAAGGAGAGTGGTTCAGCCTGTTTCGGTACTTTCTTGCCTTATCTCAGATCATATCCCAGCTCTGAAGGCATGTGATCTTGGGCAACAGGGCCATAAAGGAGGGCAGTTCTTTATGAGAAGGACTGTGAAACTGCAGTTGCACTGACTCTGTGGCTGCAGTACATATATTTGCAGTTCTTTTTTCAGTTTTTGTTTCTGGATCCAAACAAAGAATAAAGATTAGTAAAGAATAGACCTGATTTAGAGACCCTTAGTAATTGAATTCACAAGCTGTTTTAGCTAAAGATTAATTTGATCTTTGTCTGCTTTAGCTTAGCCAAGATTATTTTTGGTGAGTTTAAATACAGCAGTTTAGTTCAACATTCAATTCAATTTTATTTATATAGAACAAAATCACAACAACAGTCACCTCAAGGAGCTTTGTATTGCAAGGTAAAGACCCTACAACAATAACTTCATTAAAATAAAATAATATCATTTTAGTTTTATTATAGCTTAGCATTTTGGTGCTAAAACGTGGCTCAGTTTGAGTTTATCCTCATGAATTATTGCATGGAAAGTGGAAAGATTCCCAGGGCCCTGGAGCTAATGGGGCCTTCGGGCTTAGGATTTTATATTAAATGTGTATACTATTAGCCTTTTGTTGTGATTTTTAAAGTAGAATGTATGTATGGTTACCAATTAGCCAATTAAATCACATAATTTTGACAGAAGTTACAAATTAAATGTCAATCTGGACACAGCATGGGCAGTCTGCAGGAGAAAGGGATACTTAGCTGGTCAGCATAGCAGTTGTCATACTGATGCTACATCTCTGCCTCCTGTGGAGCTCATGAATACTTGTATAGCTGCTAGCTATAGGTAGCTTAAGGTTACAGGAGCACAGTGCTAGCATCAGCAGGCTGTGCAGCTTAGGAAGTCTGAGTGATGCTCTTTAGCTAACTTCTTAGCAAATGCCCACACAAGTGGGCAACAGATGTTGATCCTGGACCAACATTGTTATGATGTAGAAACAGCACCAGCATGGGGAAATCAGATCACATCTATGACTGTAGTGGGGCTATTGGCAGTGCAACAAAACAATTATTGTGCAACAAAATCACTCCCGCTGCACTCTTTAGCTGTTAAGCAACAGACATTTGCCATTTAGTTGTGCTTCATGTTATCCTTATAGCCTAGCATAACTTATTTCATTTTTCTTTAGTTAAAACTTTAGTTAAATGTTTTCGTTTTGCTTTACTTAGTTAAAATAGCTTAGCTAAGGTTATAACTTTCTCATGCTGATTTACTCTCATATTCGACACAAATAATGGTATATTTTTTAAATGAAATCCTAAATCCACTTCAAATCAAAGTATTTCCTCTATTCTGATATTTGATATGTAAAAAATGCTACAGAGCCACATTCACAGGGCAGACCTACCCTTGGATCACAGAAGGGTGGTACGGGTGCTGTCAGGGATTTACTGATGGGGTTTAGATTGGTCTGACAGAAGTTTAAAGCTGTTATAAAAGTGGGTTTTTATGTGATTGCTGCTGGGTGTTCTTGGCTGTGTCTCAAGGTCTGTTTGTAGGCAATACAAAAAAAGGGCTTGGGGAGGCATGTGTATGTGGTATGTGTGTGTTACTTCGTGTGTCTGTGTGTAGCATGCACAGGATTTGGTGATGGAGATCAGAAGGGTGGGGAAGTCTCACAGGTAGAGGACGCCGATGGAGGTGGTGGGACTGTGCAGTCACCGTGTCTCAATCTACAAACTGACCCTGCATGACCAGTCTTGGGCAGCAGCTAATGGCCCCCAATTACAGTTTCTCTGTCCTCCACAAAGCAGCCAGTGTGGCGTGACCCTTTGAAATGAATGCATGGCAACAAATGACATGTTTAGAGAGCGATGTTAGTTTTTGCATGGCATTTTAGTTTGGACTTATTTAGTCCTTTACCTTTGACTCTTTCAAACCGCTAAAGAGTGTGAGGGAACAGTCTGGGTTTGAGGGTGGGAAAATAGCAGAGAGAGGGTCCGAGGTGGAAAGGTCAAACTGATGTTTCACCATGATGCCAGCGAGGGACATTTTTTCCGTCAGGATGCCTCCTGCGGTCGGGGTTAATGTGGTGTTCTACGGACAGAGATGTGCAGATGAATTAATTTTAGGGATGAGCAGAGGACCGTGGAGACAGAGGTCCAGAGTCCACTGCTGAGAATGGGGGCGGTGTTTGGAAAATGGGTCTCTGAGTGCAGATCTGTTGGCACCATGTCCAGCTTTACTTCAATGTCATTTTAATGTCATAAGCCTCTGTACATAAAAAAAAAATTAAAATCAATAAAAAATAATAATTAATAAAAATGATATTTTTTAAAATTATTTTCTCAGGGAAGATTTCAATAAATGAATAACTCAGAAATGACAGACAAAAAAACAAAACAAATGTCCTCCACATGGTGGCTCTACACAAAAAGTCAAAGTTGCATTACGTGGTAACCAAGAATGCCTGTGAGGAAATTTGGTGTCAAGTAGTGGCACAATATTTTAAACAGGTATTCACGCCTACCAGTTCATGTGTCTTGTGACTCTTTTACCTGTGGCAATTGTCAGGTCACTTTGTCCATTACAACTGTCTGGGAACTCACCAGCTGCTTTTTGATGACAGCAATTGGAGCACAATTCATGGACCACGAGCACCTGTTTCAATTGGCAGTCATTATTTATAGGAACAAACAAAGAATGTGAAAAAATATGAATACTTGAATATAAAGCTGAATTGTCCCCAAGCAGTCAAAACTCACTCTTACCTGATTGCATAGTAGCCGTCCACAGACACACTCGATACGCTTGTTATATGAATGTTATGATATTCCTGTTGTCGATGTGGATAACTTGTGGATGACTTCTTCTATCTGAAGATGACAATTTCTTGATTCTTATTCACATTCAGAAGCAGATGATTCCTCCCAGATCAGTGCTCTGTACTCCTGCTCCTGCCCATCGCTAATACATCCAAGAACTGAAGTAATGTCATAGTATTTCTCTAGGTGGCATGAGTTGTACTGAAAGTCCAAGGTGTGCATATGTATACAACTATTGTGATGTTCATATAAATATGCTGATCATTAACAACTAAAGATACATGGCCTTCCCGTCAGCCTCAGCTTTACATTGTTTTTGTAAGAGTTGCTGTGGTTCTGTAGGTCAGACATGTATCAATCAGAAGGATGGTGGTTCAATCACTGCCTATTCTAGTATCTTGCCCAAAGTGTCATTGGAAGGTTGCCAGTTCGAGCCCCGGCTCTGACGGTCTTGGTCGTTGTGTCCTTGGGCAAGACACTTCACCCGTTGCCTACTGGTGGTGGTCAGAGGGCCCGGTGGCGCCAGTGTCCGGCAGCCTCACCTCTGTCAGTGCGCCCCACGGTGGCTGTGGCTACAATGTAGCTTGCCATCACCGGTGTGTGAATGGGTGGATGACTGAATGTAGTGTAAAGCGCTTTGGGGTCCATAGGGACTAAGTAAACCGCTATACAAATACAGGCCATTTACCATTAACAATACATTTCTTTTTTATAATTACAGGCAAGTCAGCGAGCTACCAGAACTTTATTGCGTGTAATCTGACACATTTACATTTATAAAACACATTCTCTTACAATTAAATCTTAAGCGGTCATGCTGATAGATTCATTTACTACGGCAACATTTCTTTATCATGTAGAAAAACTGAGATGTATGATTGCACTTAAACTCTTTTTAACCTTTTTTAAAACATATTAAAATATCTCATGGATTCAATGTGTAGCTTATCCGTTTACACTAACAGAAAGAAGAGTTTCACTGGTCTGACCCACTTAGGATCAAAGTGGGCTGTAATTGGCCCACGATCTAATATGAGTTTGACATTACTGCACTAAACTGTGAAATAGAATAGGCAAAATTAATTGTGTAATTTTTGATGTTAGATTAAAGTTTCAGCAGTGGGTTAATGCGTAGCCATTTTGCCGGCTGTTCGTTAACACGTGTGAAACTATTTTTACTAATATAAATAAATAAATAAATGAAAAAGTGAAATGATCAATAAATCCAAATCTAAATCTGATATAATAAGGAGCTCAAATCTACTCATATGTGGTAGTCTCTTGAGGCCAAAAGTGAAAGTATGCAGCTTTCTGTAAGATATACTTGTCTTTCACCTTTCTTGTGACAAAATAAATCAATAAATTAGATTTTTTTAAAGAAGTGAAATATATAAACCTTTTTTTTTCTACGATTACCACAATAGGGAGTCACATCTGAACTACACAAGGAAGGAAAAAGGCAGGTACTTTAAGCACTCACAGGGGGACAAGACAGACACCATGGTTGACTGAGTGTGAAGCTTTTCTCTTTACTCATGAAATAATAGATAACTTGGGTTTCACATTAGGTGGCATGAGGCCAGAATTTTAATTGTTCAAAAGCTGACTTATATAAACAAAGTGGTTTCAGAGGAGCTCCTGTGAGGCCTTTGCTATCAAAGTTCATGTTTGTAGTAAAAACAGTTTTTATTGGAAAGATCAGGGCTCATCATGACAGGCTGGCACAGAGAAACCTGAGAGGCTGACGTTTCTTAATTCTCGGCATTTTCTTAAATAATTGGAGTTATATTTCTCTTTAGTTTACTGTAAGAACACCCCCAAACCACTCAGTACTACATGATTACACCTGTAAATGTATATTCAGTTTCTCTTTTCCAGCCAGCATGAGAAGCGCTGCTCTCCTGACAATGATCCCATTTAGCTCCCTTGCAGCGAAGCCACACCAGCATCGATCTGTGCATGAGGTAAAAGAAAATGTGCTGATTCCTTGTACACCCGGTTATACATTAACTGTTAACAAAAAAGAAATAAAACGAGCTTATAGACTTGGACCGATAACGCGCTACTGCATCTGACAGGCCAGGCAAATAAATTGCTGACAGAAAAAATAATCTTGACACTAAAGGTTACTGTTGCTACTGTCACATTTTCGTGGTATTGGCACATTTATTACCCAAAATAAAAATCTATGGGTTTTGGACAGCGGGAGGAGAGATGGGAGAGTTCACCTCTAAGTGAACGAAGGAGCAACCTTGACAGCACACGTTTAACTCTCAGGGTTTTTTGTACTTTTAAGGTGGCCACATGGCTACAGTCATAAATTTTTACAAAAGTGAGTATGAACAGCACAGCATAAAAAAAACTCGATTGCAGGTCAAGGTCATATCACTTAAGTCAAAAATATAAAGGTATCATCAGTACAAAAGAAGTGCAAACCAAAGGCCTTATTATTATGTTAATAACTTTGTAATAACATAATATTATTATGTCATGGGATCAACAGAAATAAAGCTTTTTATTTGACATGTCAGGTTGAATTATCTAACAGGTCTATAATAAATCCACATATGATTCATACATAAGAAATGTGGTGTGATGTGATGTGATGGCTGATATATTACTACAGCCATCACTTGCCTTCAGGCTTGAAAACATAACTGTGCAGATATAAACATGTAGTCACTCCAGTATTTGAAATTCAGCCTGCGTGCGTGCTGCTAGTTTGAAGAGTAGTGCTTGTCAGTTTATTTGACACCAATCCAGTTATAGGTGGTTGCAAGGTTGGTGTGTAAAATCTTTATCTGCATGATAAAAGAAACTGAAGCAGAGTAAAGAATATGATTTCTCTGAAAGTATGAAGTCCATATACTTATTGCAGTATTTGCTCTTCCTGCTACTTCAAAGTGTCACTTTTGTCACTTAACAGAGCCCACTGCTGCTTGAGGTGCTTAAAATTATATAAAAACATTTTCCAACCCCACTGAAACCTGGAAATGCTGAAGTAATCTAAAATCTGCTCATGCACATATAACAAATGGGCAACAAAAAAAAAAAAGAAGACAAAAAATCAGAAATTATTTTCCGCTCCTTTTAAAGAGCAGGATCCAGCACCTGAACCAGGCCGTGGTTGTTATACAAACACAACCAAGCTGCATTTTTCTAAATTTGCAAAGCGTGGCACGTTTAGGCCAACGGGTACTGCTATTAATAAAACTGATGTAGTAGTAGTACTGATTTTAGTAAACTAAAATTAATGTTATTTAGAATTTAAAAGTTTTTTAACTTCAGGCTAATTCTCAGGATAGGGTGTCACATTTTCATTATTGTGGATCTAAACCACTTTATCTTACAGGAAGTGGACACTGGAGCCAAGCACTGAGACAGACAACCCTTAGAGCAAAGAAATACTCCCAAAAGCAATTTAGTTCAATTATTTTTATTTAGCAACAATCACAACAGGAATCGCCTTGAGGTGCTTTATATTCTAAAGGTAAAAATCCTACGATAATACAGAGAAAACTCCCCGGTGGAAAATCACCAGCATTTCACTGCTGTGCAGCAACAATCATGGTATGTTATAGAATAAGCGGGTTAAAATTAGGTTAAATTTAAACTCAAGTGAAGTAAACCTTTACACAAGTACTAACTGTGTCCCCAGTGAAAACTTGGAGCTGGGAATCAGTGTGCAATACTACACTGTAAAATGAACACAAAAGAAACACTGAAAACTGGTTCAATAACGTTTGGATATTATGAAGTTGACGTTACCTTCAGAAATGTGACTGTATGACCACTGAGTGTATGTATTCTGTGTAACTCTGCGCGCAGGTTTCGGCAGCAGCGAATGTGTCCTGTCAGAACATTCCACCTCTCATGGCCGCTAATGGCAGGTGTGCGTGCCTCTACATTAATCAGGGTGCTGTGAACCTGCAGAGGAAGCCGAGCAGGTAATTACTTTTGAATTTTTAGTCACGCAGACCAGGAGAAAGAAAAACACCGGGCAGAGATGCAGCCGTGAAAAGAGGACAAAATCTTGTGTAGCCTATGTCTGATTTCTGGCTGTACCTTAAGTCCTTGCATGACACTGATCAATACAGGTGACAAAATATAGTCTTTCTGCTTTTCATTTACATTAAGTTTTACAATGAAAAATAGACAATGATTTTTCCCCCTGTGTTTTTTGGGCAATAAACTTGATCATCACAGTATAAGAACAATTCTTTTAAACTTAAGTAACAACTAGACAACCCCCCAAAAAAGGAATGGACCTGCAGGCGGTGGCCACAGACTGTTGCTTTCTCCTTATCCCTCCTGACTGATTTTGCTCAGGTTGCACAGGTACTCACACTCCTTCAGGACGGCACATCCATACATGTTGTTACAGCAGAGGAGACACAAAGAGGTTACCCATCCATAACTGCTGTATTCCTCCTGTCAGTGAGGAAAAGTCGAGGGAGCACTGCAAGAGCCCTGGAACATGCTCCAGTAATTTACCTTTACCTGACATATAAAACTAAGGACCAGGGCCATTAACATACACTAATAATATTATTATTAATAATAATGCACTTTGGATAAAAACAAGATAGGAAGCTCAAATGAAAGGATAGGTGGGACAAAAATGTAATGGCATGCACCTAATAACCTGCAATGCATGAAGAGAATTCAAATGGAAGTTAGTTATGGTAATACACTGCTGAATAGACTGGTGAAGAGGGTCAGCTTGGTTCTGGATAGTCAACTAGACCCCACAGAGGAGGTGGTTGAGAGGAGGATGTCGTTATCCCGACAGCAGTCAGACTGTAAAATATCCACACAGGATTAATACTGTCTAAAAATAGATGCAAATCATTATCACTCCCACTGCACTTTATGTACATATACAAATAATACTAATAACATTGATAACGTGACTGTATTCTTCTGAAAATAGTAACCATCTGTACATAGTGGAGCATTTTGGTCTTTTTTGTACACTAGTTTTTCATATTTATTTATTTATCTATTGTTTTCTTTTTTAAAATTTTCTCCAATATATCAGTTTCACTTTTCTTCCCATTCGTTGTGCTGCTGTAACAGTTGAATTTGAATGAATTTGAATTTGTATTAAATAAAATCTATGTCTGTTATGTCTTATGAGCTAATACATGTGACAGTGTCGGTCACGTATTGGTGACACATGTTCTGCTGGATCTGACTGTGGCACTTTTGGTTCAAATAGCAGAGGAGAGACAGTCTGTGGCCACTACATGCAAAAACAATATTTTCTAAGAATACTGCTCACCGTAGCACTCAAGTGTATCGCAGTTAGATGGCTCAAACTCAATCCCCCAACGAGTAACAGTTGGGTTACGTTGGTGCAAGAGGTCCATGAGATAGAACAAAATAATGTTCTTTGAGACGTTAGACAGATGCATGACATAACTAACAAACAGCAGAATCCTGCTGTAGTGATCCTGACTCGGTGAATTGACCTAAATCTGAAACAATTAACGCCACAGTGGAGTTTTCTCTCTTTTTTCTTTGTCTTTCTTGCTGTTACTTCTATGTTTTGTATTTATTTCTTAATTTTGATTTTTTTTTAAAAAATCTATTATTTTTATTTGCTTAATTCGTTTAGCCCTTTTAATTACATCTAATAATGATATCTCCCCCAGTCTTTGTTTTACTTTACCAGTTTTAACCATTATCATTAATTTTTTTTTTTTATAGATTTAATTACTGAAATACAAACAGAGTGGCTCAAATAGTGAAAACGCTGAAAGACAATAGTTTAATCTGTATATGTAAATGTACTGAAACTGAAATTAAAATGAGAACTAAGTAAAAAGCAGATGTTTTACTCATATTTAGTTATTTAGCTTTTGTTAAACTAAAATATTTCACCCACCGCTGCTTCTAATGCACACTTTTTCTTTAAACTTTAAACTGGAAATTTTGTGGTCACTTTAAAGCTATAGTTAATGTCCCCTTACACACATAGATGCCTCTAGTATAATACTAGTATTATACTAACTATTATACCAGAAGATGTTGCTTCTATTTACTTTACTTTTACCCTCAGAAATGAACGCTTTTAAAGAGTGCAGCCTCTTGATCGATGGCTGAGTGTAAAGCTCAAAGTGATTTAGTTCAGTGAATCTTGGGTCCCATAAAGGGGCCGCAAGATGACCCACAAGGGTGTCAAAAACCATTCAGTATATTTGAATATTGCATATGGTCATCTCTTCAGGTCTCAAACAATTTAAAAAAGCATTTTGTTTAACCATGTGCTGCAGTCAGTTTTAATAACAGTATTTATAGCTTTGGCAACTTCAAGCTCGCCACATTTCTTAATTCTTATGATTTTTTTCCAGTGAATGTCTGCAAATTTTTTCAGCATGTACTCAGCTACAGGTGTGACTTTATGCTTTGTCAATGGTTTAAATACACTTACAAAAAAGGCTTTGGCATGGAAGTACAACAATAAAACAGAGAAATGATAGTAATGGTAAAACTAAAATAAGGCAGTTGAATATCTCCATATTGAAATCTAGTTATTTACAATATATTTTAAGGTGGAAAGACATAAGCAATCCACTGCTGGACAGCATATTATATGAATTTGGTCATAGCAACAGAAAAAAAAATTCCACAGGCTGAAAAATGGTTTCATTGAAATTCCACAGTTTCATGTAGTTTATTCATAAATCAATTAAGTAACATTTATTATTATTTTTTATACATAGAAGCATAAACACTAGATAATATATACAAAATACATATAAATATACATCTACTATCTATATTGTTGCAGTGGCACATGAAAATAGCAGCGGGAATTTAATAAAGCACTGACTTATAATGCAAAGCTTTTGAGAAATCCCTGTCATACAGAGCTCATAATCCAACATAGTTTAGTAGCAGCTGTTGTCTTAAACTCTTTTTAAACAGAGAAGGATGTTAATAGTTCTGTAATGCTTTCTAGCCCTTTCCAGATCTGTGGCTCTCTACAGGTCACACTAAAATGTGCATATTTTTGTAAGAACACAAAGAGGGCTCACAAACCAAAAGTATTTAGGGCCTGATGATTTAATCTGAGAATAGCAGCAGTCTCATTTTGAAATACTCTGCTAAATAAAGAAAGGTCTTATCATGTTCAGAAACTCTTCCTTGTAGGCGTGTGTTTGACTTCCCGCTGAATGCAGCAGCCAGCGGCTTGGATCTGATTCACATGTTCTTTTCTCAGGAGATTTATTGCTCTGTGACACACCTTACATGGAGCTGGCACAGTTTGTCTGATCAAAATAAGGTCAGGGGTGATAATACTGTACATGCATACATGTGTGTATGTGCGTGAGTTTTTCATTTTTAAATATTAGTAAAAAAAAAAAGAGATTAAGTTGACAGATCGGAAACAATATGACAGAAAAAGAGAAAAGCATGCAGGATTGTGGCTGCATGGTATGGTATGTTGCAGTCTTACCTGTGCGATGTACTTGTAGCTGTCCCATCGTTCACTAGGTGACAGCAGCGAGTCCAACAAAAGGTGCAAAGCAAAGTCACAGCTTCACATCCACATACAGGTTTTTAGCCTGAAACAAAAGTAGTCTTATGTATCTCTGCTTTCAGCACAGAACTATGCAAAATGAACCACTGGTTTGGAACTCTTAGCCATCCTAAAAACTCACGAGCTCTTGTCAGAGCCATGCAAATCTGCCCAGAGTTGACCCGTTTAACAGCTGCTAATACATAACTAGGGAATAAATTCTGGTTCTCTGTGCAGGTAGATGGAACATCTGCATACTTTGCACACTCTCTGAAACACTTGGGTACAGTTATCCTTTCAGGAAGGACTGCATGAGGAAATACTTGTGCAAATGATTTCAGGTACAAAAACTCCCAAAAAATAGATGCTTTATTCTAGAGAAGTGAAATGAAACACTGAAACGGTCCCTATTTATTGAGTCCTGTTGGGTCTAATGGTGACAGTAAGCCTTTAGCAACTCTGAGTTGGAGTTTTAATAAATGTGTGAAAAGAGTGAATCTGTTTCTGTTCTAGTCAGGAACACAGATGTTTCTGAGAGTACACCACACCTCACCTCAGAAACATCTGTCTGGCTCTCCTGTTGTTGAAGAGCAGCTTTCTCTTCATGCCTGAGTGTGTTTTTTGGCTCATTTACTTTCAGTCAGTCTGCTTGACTGCAGCACCGCTGTCAACCTCTTTGCCCATGTTAGCAGGCAAGAGTCTTTCTTTTAAAAGCTTTTTAGATTTCTTTACAGCCAAAATTAGGATAAGTTGGCAAATTAAAAAACAAACAAACCGTTTCTTACATTTAAACATAGAAATAAAATGCAGTACTAATACTAAAAATACTGAATATAGCAATTAGAGGAACCAGTATTGTAAAATGATGTTGTGATGAACTTTACTGGATTTTAATTTTTTTTTACCTGGTTTAGTTCAGACAAATGATGACCAGAGTTTTTGTGTTTCCACCTGATGCCATAGAGATAGCAGGTCAGCCCCCCTGTATACTTGACAAAGTGGCTGTTGCTTCGATTCTTGAGTCAATATTGACCACCGGCCAAGAGGTGAGCAAAGCTGCAGGAGCAGCTGGGAGGAGGACCACCAGAAGACCATCATCAGCGACAAACACACACACTTAAAACAAAAAACTTCTACTACACTCAGTATAATGTGGTGGCTAATTAGTGGCATGTGGCTGGGATTCATTCTTATACTTTATATGAATCATTGTTGTGAAGCAGAAGCCCAGGAAAACCAAAACTTTTCCAACTATTATGAGAAAAAAAGAAGAAAAAAGAAAAAAATGTTATTGTAGCTTGGCATGAGCAAACCAGACTAAGCTCATCTTTAATTAAACGGATTCTTAATACTTAAGCTTTACATTCAACCAGAGAATGTATCATGAATAATAAAAAACAAAAGATTTAAAAGAATTAATAGAAAAGATTTCTAAAAGATACAGGTGTAAAGGATGTCACCATTTGGTCAGTAAAATCCCATCTTAAAGCATTTCGGCCATCAGTATTTAGGTGTGATAAATGAGGAGAGGATCTGAGAGAGAAATGACATACCGCGCACTCATACAGTAGTCTTCATCCTGCATCGTGACTTTAAAATTAACATCAAGTCATATTCAGTAAGACTTGATACAAGACCATAAACACATCAGGAAAGTGTGATGGCATGGATCATGTGAGGACTAGGATCTTATACAGTCTATGCTAAAACATGGCACAAGAAACATGACTCCTATACAAACCTCTCCATATACCATATAATGGCAGTGGCCTTAGAGGGTATAAAAAGAAGAAGCGAAGCTCTACCCTAGCTCGACATGTCCAGTTAAAAAAAAGATGGCGACACTGAAAACGCTGATCCTAAGGCTTCATGACAAGAGGCTTTAATACAAAACAATAGGTGACATCATGGTGGCTGCGGCCATCTTTTATACATATAGTTTTCACTCTTAGACTGTTGGCTTACTTGCGGTTCCTAGAACTCTCAGTAAAATGGGAGGCAGAGCTATAAGACTCTTGTGAAACCCAGTTTTGGATTTAGGAGACAGAAACAACCCTTTTTTATTTTTAAGATTAGGCTTAAAGTTTCCTTTTTGATATAGTTGGGGGTGGATTAGTTGACCCTCAACCCTTCATTTTCACTCTCTGTGTTTATACAGCACTTTGCATTTGATCATCAGTTATTCTTAATCTCTGCCTTTAATAATAATAATAATAATGGATTGGATTTATATAGCGCTTTTCAAGGCACCCAAAGCGCTTTACAAGTCCACTATTCATTCACTCTCACATTCACACACTGGTGGAGGCAAGCTACGGTTGTAGCCACAGCTGCCCTGTGAGGCTGCCATATTGTGCCATCGCCCCCTCTGGCCAACACCAGTAGGGTAAAGTGTCTTGCCCAAGGACACAACGACCAGGACAGAGAGCCCAGGGATCAAACCGGCGACCTTCCGGTTACAGATGCACTTCCCAACCCCCTGAGTCACGGTCGCCCCAATTGTTGGGATTTTCTTTCTTTTCTTGTTTCTATTATTATTGACTTTACCTTAAGATATGAAGCACCTTGAGCTGCCTGTCGCTGTAATTTGGCACTATATAAATAAAAGTGAATTGAATTGAATAAATATGTGGTGCTTGTTCAGTCTCATAAAAGAGACCAACAACAGCACAAATTCATGAAACATGTATTGTCCTTACAACAAGGTAAAGTTAGGTGGAGGAGGGTGGGGTTGGATGAATGGATCAACCAAGGTGACTATATAGTAATTTCTTGACCAGTGGCTTTTGAGAAAGACTGTCTGTCATGACCATAATATTCCTTGATTGTGCACTATTTTTTTTAGTGTTGTAAGCTAATTTTACCTGCTTTAAAGCCAGACTGTGATCCATGAGTCTAACCAGGTTAGATTGAGGTATCATGAAAATTGTTTTTGAATGTCACTCTATAATGTGTTAAATGTGATATTTCAGGAACACCTTGAGGGAATATCATGAAATGCGGCACACATTTTCACTGTGCCTCAAAGATGAAATATAAGGTCAAGGGTCAATGTCAATATGACTTAAAAATGTTCTGTACATATATTTCTGGCCTTACAATCTGTACAGTAACAAGCATATTTTATTCTTCAACGGGCAGTGACGGCCGTGCCGGTCCTGTAAAGTCAAAAGCATAAAATCACAGTGAGTATTGGCTTAGTTACAGTCAAAGTGTGGGAGTTCCAGACTCCTGAATGGTGGATAGAGGGGGCATACATAAAGCAAAGGGTCAGGCTGCCCTGATGAAGCAAACCCTGCATCATGTTAGAGAATCCTTTTCAAACATTTTTATTTACAAGGAAAACCCCAAACCTGCTGCATCTAATTTGTGACATTATACTTTATCACCGCAGGCAAATAATAAAAAACATAAAGATATAATAGGCATTGAGACATAACCAAACAACAGTGAGACAGAAACCAGTTTGCTGTGGCGTGACTAACAGCCAGACCTCAAAGCCGCTCTAATCTGATGGGATTTAACAAAAGGAAAGAGGAAAGGCCTTGTGTAGTCTCAAGAGCACACACAGCCCAAAGACTTTCAAGTCCTGGTCCAGATTCAAACCCACAGAGAACCTCAGTCACACAAGTATGCGCACACGCCGCTGCGGTGTTTGTTTACAGAGCCAACACTGTCGCTGTGACATGCAGCTACAGACCTGCAGCCGCAGGCCATCCCAACTCTACCAGAGGAGGATCATCCACGGGTCATGTTTATGAACTGGGAGGAGTGGATGGATGCCAGCATCTTCCATCACTTTCCTCTTCTTTATCTTCGTTGTATCAGTCAGCTGCATACTCTTAAACCGTTCTCGCGGTTCAGCCTGTGATTTGTGGGTATGGTGATGAAATCTTATTGCAATGATAGTGATCAAAGCTTCTGCCCCATCCAGTGAGGAGAAACTGTGATGTAATCAGTCTGACCACTGGGAGATTAATGACCGATAAACGAATGAGGCGGGGCAACGTGACAACAACTAGTCGTTATCGTAAGGAAGTCAGAGAATTTACATGATTAATAAGGTCTTGTGTGGGAAGTTGACAGAAGAGATTGATACTGGAAGTCAGTGATCTTGAGAACATATAAACAAGCACAATCGACGCGTAGCAGAGGAAATTAGCATAGCGCTGTTGCCCAGGTGTTTTCATTCTTCCTGATTACCTCCTGTGTCTACTCAAAGCTTCAATATGAACCTGTTCTTTGCCAAGTTATAGTGTCTCCTTGTTGCCCACCCTACTGTGTGCTCTCTTAGGATTAATATTGCTTGGATTACCTGTATTGCCTTAATTAATGTTTATTTTCTACTTAAGAATTTAGTCTTTTCACCAAATAGTTCTTATAGTGGATCATCTAATTGTTGGAGCTCTTTTTCTAATATTTGAATGTGTTTACCTTGTGATAAAGAGCAGCTTAAGACAAATGTTCTTTGTGCTATATAAATAAAACATGAATTCAATTCAAATTAATTGACACTGCACCCTCAGTGATGCCAGTTTCCATCCCAGTTTCAGCTCTAGGAGGACATCCAATGATGAAACATTTTACATCTGGCTTACAAATCAAGGGTTAGTGCTTATGGTAGATTGAGCCCAGCCCTGCACTGAATGATCCAAAGACCTTAGTGTATTTTAAAAGGATTTTTCTCCTTCCTCTTCCATCTCAGCATTCCCAACAAACCCCGAATCAATGCTCCTGTGTGGAGATGTATCAAAATCGGCAGCTGCATTTATGGCATTTATCTTATCTCGCATTTGTCTTGGAGTTAAACCTTAAAGTGTAATAGGGATTGAGATATTTTTAATTAACAATGCCATTTTTGCGTAACAATTGCGTGTGGAGTTTTGATGAAGAGAATTAGCCATTATCCTTAAAATTAGCTTGAAAGAAATTTACATTATTCAGTTTAGCCCAAGTTCCTAACACTCGCTAAGAGTTATGGCACAAACACATCTGCATGTCAGTAACAGGTCACAGTCACGGAGCCACTTATTGGCAACAAGACATCAGCCTCAAGTGACAAATGTAGCCCCAACTGTAGCTACATGGCGTATAATTGGATTTCCAGAGGAAGTGATATATAACTGATCTAGGCCTGATGGCATCCACGTCTCAATAAAAAAGTGTTGGGGGCTGTTTATCACTGCTGACTGACCTGCCTCTTCACAAAAAAGAGCTCCTATAGCCAAAAACATCTGCGTCACTTTACATCTATTAAGTATTTCTAAAAAAATATACTATTTTGCTACATCAGGAAAAAGAAAAAGTGTCAGACCCACAAAATATGTTTCCAGTGGAAATTCACCAAAACCACCCAAAGAGTCTATGCTTTCAGTCTTTTTGCTAATCTGGGCTCGTCTAATGTCTCCTGGATTTATAATTAACAGACAAAGAAGAACACTGTAGTTATTTTGGCAGTAAAGTGAATACTAATATTCCCTGAATTATACTTTAAAGTGAAAAACTGAAATTGAAATTGTGGTTAAAGGAATCACGAACCCGACGATTCAATCACACGATTAAATAATAGCAGGATTTGGCAACGGGTGTCCCCTTTACTGTACGAGGAGAGGAGTCGCTGAGTTCAGTTCGAGGGTAAGGTCCAGATCAGCCTGTGGAACGCCACATCGCTGCTGGTTTCCTGAACCTCACGCACACATCGTGTAGCCCTTGACCTTTCTATTTTCTTAGCCTCTTTCCAAATGTTCCGGTCTGTGCACCGACCTGTGGGCTGGGAAGCGAGAGTTCATGATAGATCGCTGAAGACACCAAGAGCAGCAAAGCACACCTTGAGCCATCATCAGTATCCTCTGCATGTCCCCACATGAGAGAGAACAGGATGATCTCAGTTGAATTACAAAAAGTAGAACTATACGTGCTAATTGGCGCATTTCTTTTTCTCTTCAAGTTGGTTTTTAGTGAGGATTTCAGGGACGGGTCTAGGGTAAATGTTTTAAGGGGCCCCCGATCATAATGTCATTCGTACAGCGCAGGTTAGTAAAGCTTTTGGCAGTTGTGCTTTCCTGTAATGAAAACTGATTAAACTTATGTTATCTGTGCACCAGTTTAATATCTTTACTGGTCTATCCTCAGTTTCTAACTGCTCAGCCTTACCCGAAAAAGAAAATCTATACAACCAAACTGCACACCTGGTCTCAGGAGATTTGCATGAATGTTGATCTTTGTAATGACGATAACTCAAACTCCATCTCATTTTGTAATGGTTAGTCAGAGTGAGCTCTGGCTCATTTCATCGGCAGATGTGGTAAACCTCAAGGGTAATAGTATTATATGATATGTTATTATAATATGTATTATTTGTTACTCTAATGTAATTTTAAAAAATAGCCTTGTAATAATATCCCTAACAAGTATGATGGATGCCAATTCTCTTAATCTAACATGCATGGAGTGTAGGGATTGCACTGATCTGATGTTTGGATGGAATATGAGGCAAATCCTGAATCACAAAGCCTGCAGTGAGTTGATGATTGGGGCTGATCTATTCCGTACATAATTAGTTGTTGTGTTTTTGTCACTGCAGGTCAGCAGCAGTGCATCGGTCACTAGCAGGAGAGCTAACACATCAAAGACCCTACAACAAAAAGCCACAACAGTTTGGGGTTATTTCACACTTGCTACACAAGTAAATATTTGTAGAGGTTTTTCTTCGTAACCCCAAACTTTTCTTGTGAATGACCAAAACTGAAAAGCTGATGTTTTTTCTGCCTGATGTCCCTGATGAGGAACTTTCCTGTCTGTAAATGATGAGGTCAGTAAAGATTTCCACACTGAACTGAAATGACAAATGCAAAAATAATGAGCCGTTTTTAATAACCAAAATAGACTTTCTAATGACCAGTCATCTCAGTGCAAAAATGTTGGAAAATTGATGTATTTATTTATCATGCTCTGTTTTACAAATTAAGAAAGCAATGTTTAACGTAAGCCTGATGACAACTGGACTTCTTTAGGTTTGTGACAACTTTTTCCTCACATCAGGTTCAGGTTTAAAACAACTGGTTTAGAGCAACAATTTGAAAAGATGAAACTTTGTGGAAAGAACGAAGAAAAAAAACCCTTTCCAATTTCATTGCTCCCGGTTTAAGGTTAGTGGCGTCTAGAAGAAGTCCCGAGAGTCACTGACCCATTATTAATCATGTGGGTTGTCACGTGAGTCAAGGTGTGAAAAAAAAGTGGGGGTCATTACCGTAGTGGCCAAGGAGTAAAGCCTTATAACACATTTCTCCACGCCACCAACATGTGAGCTAATTGGGGTCACTAAGACTGTATTGTAGGTGGCTGATAGTTGGTGCTGTGAGCCACCACCTCTGTTCGAGGTTGGTTATTAACAGTGGACATAGATGGCCTTGATTATTTCTCTTTCAAACTTTCTGTCTTCTTGTGAAATGTGAACACTGGCATCCTCTAAAGTGTATCTTCCATGAAATGCAAGTGTACAACTGAGTGGGTCTCCTATGTTGTGTTAGGAATTTGTGGAGTGTTTCTCTTGTGTAAAAAACGGCGCATACTTACTAAACTGCCCAGAAAACACTATATTGCTTAGCTAATGTCTGGGTATTTTTTTTCCCTTGGGATAACACAGTGTTTGTCCAAGAGTAATACTGAGTCTGGATGACACTGTGATGTTATTCTTGGAGAAAATCCTTCTGCCGTCTTTTAACCGCTTGACACAATTAGTCCCAGTCTCTCCTTCATATTACTTTAACACAGGTAATTCTGGTAATTAAAGTCAATGTCTGGGTATCAAATCAGAAATCGGAAATTGATAAAGCTGGATCAGTGCATCTCTGACTTCAGATTCTTAAAATCTTTAGAAATATAAAATACAAGTTGGAAAATGTAATTTGCTGCTGCAGACATGTCATCTGTTTTATTGGAATAGAAACCGGAAAATGTACAAAGTTTGAAAATAATAAAGGGAAACAAAGGTTAACAAAATTATGCCATAATCTAAATAATGGCATAATCAATACTGACTCTGTAGAATATGTTGTATGATCTTGTAGAGCAGAAATGTGTTTTATATTTGGGGTCATTTGGGCTTTAAGGTTGCAATATTTTGGTATACAGAGGAGTTGATGGTTGATTCGATGGCTGCACGGTGCCCAGGTCCTGCAGAACAGCACATCTAAGCCACGGCGCCATGTTGTTTTTAAAGAGAAGCGGCTTTCTCTCGGCAACCCTTTCAAACAAGCCATACTTGTTCAGTTAAAAAACAAAACAAAAAGCATTTAACATGATAACTGAGACCTGTAGAGTCTGAGATGTAGGTCTTGTTTGTTTTCTCTCTGAGCATTGCACAGTCTGACCTTGGGGTGAATTTACTGGAAGGTACACTCCTGGGAACATTGTGGCATTGTATTAACACACACCTGAATGCTCCAGACTAGCAAAGTGCCCAAACCTTTTCTTTTATAGAGCCGCTCAAGATCAGTTAATCAGGTGCACATGATTATCAGCACCTGGCTGCTACTGACCCTCTTAATTCCTATGGAAGCAATGAAGGTGTAGATATTTTTAGTCAGTAAGGATGTCACCCTCTGCAGCACAATGCCCAACTGCTGTGTGCATAAAGTGTGTGTGTGTATAATTGCTGTCACCAATTTGTTACAATACGAGAAACGTTTTAAAGTCTTTTCTAAATTCATTCCTATGCGAGTCTTTCCTCCTGGGCCCCTGACAGGTGGACTGTCAAGGGCCCAGGATGATCCAGACCTGTTGTTGCTCAACCTGTGTGTGAAACCGTGACGGGCAGTGTGCGTTCCTCACCACGCTTCAGTGCACATGCTGCTTTCACAACAGCCTCGATGGTCTGTGTACTGGATAAACTGTTTCTGCTTCTTGTTATTATTTGTTGTTAATGGCTGACAGATTTAAAATGGACACAAGTGAAAGTCCAAAATGAAATGGATGTCAAAGTTTGGATTGGTATGAGCGCATGTTAATGTTACTGTGAGACATTGTGGTACGATCTGTTATTTCTGGGAAAGAAATTAGTGGAAAACAATTGTAATGTCTCTATCCTCCATCATTTAGTAAAACATACGGTACCTTCTGCAGAGGATACATGTATTATGGGTAATTCTTTTCTCTTATTTACATTTAACCCAACAAATCTACAGTTTCAAGCCAATGTGTAATTCAAACAAACCCTCCATTCCTCGTGTGAAAATGTTTGGTGTAACACGACAAATGGTCCATTTGTTTTGTTATTAACAAAATCAATCTGTTTTTTCAGCGATTAACTTGTCAGCAGAGATGACAGGGGTGCAGACAGCCTGCAATTTATCTGTTTCCTCTTGGTTATACCTGCACAGCACAGCGGCTGCCGCTTTACACAACAGAGCGAAGGGCAGCTAAGGTGTGCATCTAAGGGAAACTTTATACAATGATAGCAGCTGCAGATAAGGAGAGAATCTGTGCAATGACACCAGAACCTGTGGCAATCTTTTATGTGAGAGAAACAACTGTGAGGCCTAATTAGAACAAAACGTTCCATTAATGAAACGTAACTACAGTAAAACAATTAAAATTCCTATAGAGGCCTTCTCTGTGTCTCTCAGACCCAGCATTGAATTTTAATAACCTTTTTGAACTTTATGATATTTTTACTGCCTCCTGTAATGCAACTAGGACACTTTTTTTTTTATAGTCACAAAGTGTTCTCCTGCAACCTACATTAGGATCATCACAGTAGTTTTCTGCATGGCTAAAGTCTCACTGAATTATAATGACTATAATGCTAATAAGGGCAATCCTGCATATTACTAATGATCAACCACATTGATACTACACTAAAGGATTATGTTTGACCAATAATTGGCCAAGTAGATTGTTGTAAACCATCATAGTCACAGTGGAAGTCAGCAGCTTGTTTTTTATTTATCTCTTATCTTCATCAAAAGTGAAAGAGACGCAGTTTGAATGTGTTTTTAATGAAAGATATAAGAAGGACTAGTGGAGTTCCCACCCTTTAACCTCCTAGGACCTGGCGTCCACATATGTGGACATCATATTTTGGGTTATTTAGTCTAAAATACTCAATTTTGCTCTACATGGGCTTGATATCCCCTTACAAGGACATTATACTGCTACTGTTCTATCAAAATTTTAAACCAATATCCTCATATGTGGCTCTTATTTTTCTTAAAAACAAAATAAGGTAAAAAAAAAAAAATCTGGTCATTCTTTGTTTTTACATTCATCGGGTCCCAATATGCCCAAATACCAAAGAGAAATTAAAAATGCATGCTGTGGAAGAGTTCGGGTCTTAGGAGGTTAAACGTATCTGTGAGTCTATATTTGAAAATAATAATAAAAAAATACGAAATGTAATTCTTAGGCTCTAACTCTTAAAGGGTACAGCTACATCTGAAACAATTAGATCATTAATTAATTAACAGAAATCTACTCAACACGTTTGGCACCAGATCGGTGATTCTGGTGTCTCAAATAGGAATAACTTCTATTTCATTTATAAATAATTTATTAATATTATATTTCTAAACTGTCTAAAGAGTGCCTCTTTTCAAAGATTTACCTGCATTTAAAAAAAAAAAAAATCGTTTACAAGTTAGGGTTCACAGCTGGGGCATATTAGACCTCTACAGTAATGCTGTGGGACTACATGGCACCATATCAGCTTTAAACTTTTCATTTGTTGTCTTTATTTAAGCGTCGTCCTGTGATCAAAGAATCTCTCATCCAAGAAATGATATAAGTAAGTCTTTGGGTTTAATAGCTTCTCGAAAAGTCTTAATCTTAAAGCGCCATGCAGATATTTTTAAACTCACAGATTATTTGCCCAGAATTAACAGCTACGGATAAATATTAATTCACCTTTGAAGAACTGAAAATTTGAGACCCAGAAATCATTAACAGTGAAATGTTGCGAACTCATCTCCCCGCTTAATAAAGTATCCTATATTTGAGAATTGATTCTCCTTCTTGTCATATCTCGTTATTTTTGACGTGTATCTTCTTCACGTCACTTTTATTAAAGTTTACACTTGATTTCAGAGTGGTTTGCTCTCCCTCATCATCATCATCTGGCTGCACCTGCCTCTGTGAGCGCGTTAGAGCTTCACGCAGGTAAACGCACCTTTATTAGCTATTTGTTGAATATTTGGAAGCAAAGGTGAAGGGCGATCCCCCCACAAAAATCCACTCTGCTCTTATCGATAATGACTGAGGGTTTGTTTAACTCCTGAGTGAATTGAAGGTTTATGAGTAAAATAAAACTTAGGCAATTTAGGGGTTAGGGATAGTTTGTAAAGTGGTGATGTGCGCAGATAAGACACGTGCATTCCTTTTAAAGGGAGTCTTGTAACAAATTATATTTGCGTACCTTCACTGTTTTATATCTTTATATCTTAAATTACAATCATTTGTTATCTTCACGTAAAAAATATAGAGTGTGACTTCTGCATACTTTGCTCTAGCTCGTCCTCGCGCTGTACCTGGCTGAGTGAGTGCGTCAGAGCTGCATGGTGACCCCCATGGGACGAGCACAGGTGAATATAACTTTATTAGCTATTGTTTTATTGCTTTAAGGTGAAGAGGTAAAGTCAATTGTGATCCCCAAAACGTCATTCTGCGCTTATCGGTATTGACTCAGGGTTTGTCTTACTCCTGAGTGAATTTAAGATTTATAAGTAAAATAAAACGGAGACAATTTAAGGTACATGGATAGTTTTGGAAGGGTTGATGTGCGCGGAAAAGACAAGTGCATGATTTTTAAAAGGAGGTTTATATATTTGCATACTGTCGCTACATTATATCTTAAACTTCATATAAATGTAAAATAAGTTATTGTAGCAACTCTGAAGCTGGAGACACATTTCACCTATCCATATGACCTCATATGTGGCAATAATTTCCAAAAATGTAAAAACAGATGGCTTATTAGAGGCTTTAACAATAAACAATATCTAATTTACAAGAAAAAACACAAAAACAAACAAACAAAAAATAAAGCCCCACACACGGAGAAAAAAAATTCCAGCACACAAATAAAGTTAAACAGCCAAAAAAGTACTTGTACTGTACTAGCTGTCTGGGTGCTTTTATGGAATAAAACTACTGATCCAGCGCAGCTGAATACGCGCAGCCCTTCTTAGTCTTTATGGCATATACAACAGGGTCCGAAGTCCACGAAAGTTTTGCTGATAAGGGGGGCCAATAAAAGCAGCCGTGCAGCAGTGTAAACACGTCTGCCTCGGCGCAAAGCGGCCCTTATTCTGTGGATTTACATAAAAGCTCCCATCAGCCGGCCCACTCATTACCATGTTTTATATTCCCCCGCTCTCAGAAAGCATCATGGCAAAGTAGCTCCATCCCTCCCCTTCAACAGGGAAGTGAAGCAGCTTCTCGGAGCAGGTGTCAGCAGCCGAAAGCCAGAGAGGGAGAAAAGGAACTTTATTTTGACTTTCTTTTGGTCTTTCTTTCTTTGGTCTTTTCCCCACGATCCTCCCTTTCAACCCTCGGCTCCAGCGCGCACACAGTAGGCCTATGTGGTGTTTTTAATGTTCTTTAAAATGGTGTCGAAACTGACATCCTTGCAGCAGGAGCTCCTTAACGCCCTGCTGGACTCAGGAGTTACCAAAGATGTTCTGATCCAGGCCTTAGACGACCTGGACCCCAGCCCGCCGAACTTTGGAGTAAAACTGGAGAACTTGCCCATGTCGCCTCAGAGCGGCAAGATGAACGGAGGGGACGCAGATACGAAGCCCGTTTTCCTCACGCTCACCAACGGCCACAGCAAGGGCAAGCTGTCCGGCGACGAGGGCTCCGAGGACGGGGACGACTACGACACCCCGCCGATACTAAAGGAGCTCCAATCGCTCAACACAGAGGAGGCCGCGGAGCAGAGGGCGGAGGTGGAGCGCATGTTGGCGTAAGTTCTCCTGACAAATTTCTATCTTCTAAAAAGTTTATATTATTTTTTTGAAATTGTATTTTTTTATGGCAGACGAGAAGACAAGAAAGTGAAATTTGCGCATAAGCTCGCTTATTTTTATCCGTCTGAGCTCGCCTAATGCGCTCTTAATTTAGACGTTTACGCCTTTTTTTAAATCAGGTTTTTAACATGTTAAAAAATATATAATAATAATAGGCATTAATATCCCTAAAACACTTTTCAGGCTTTGTTTACAATTTTAAAATAACCCGCCACGATTAGGTTTTCACTTTCTGGTTACTAATTATCCACACGGATTATTATTTCTTTACCTTTGCAAAATATCAGCTGAACTTACTTCTATTTATTATTAACTATAGCTACTCCACCTCTCGACGATAAAAACGCCGGGCGCACGGACTCCACAAAAAGAAAGTAACGATACAACTTTTATTATTATTATTATTATTATTATTATTATTATTATTATTATTATTATTATTATTATTATTATATTTAAATTTATTTGACTGTGACAATTTTTTTGTTTTCCGGTTCTTCCCCTGTCTGTAAACCCCTCTCAGGGAAAAATAATATCCCATTACGAAGCCATTTCTTTCTAATTATCTCCGCTCAAACCACTCATCGTCGTAAAACTAATATTTGAGGCTCTATCATCCACTAACAGAACCGGAAGAATATCAAAACGAACCCACGTGTAGTTAAGTTATTATTAATTTTATTCTATAAATCATCAACTGAAAGATACACAGTGGCGTGTGATTAGAGTGAATGGAGATCTGGTTATTCATTGTCAAAAGTTATAAACTAACATCTCCCACTTAACCCACAGACTTAGATGTAGGCCTCCACATTCTCCAAAACAAACAGACGTGCGCAGATTTGCAATAATTACCGATGTCCGAGTGTCTGGGCCTGTTAATGTCTGATTGCACGGTAAGGCTCAATTTCCACTCGTCTCTTTTTTTAAATATACGCGTAGACACCGCTGCAACAAAAATTAACCAGAATATAAAGGTACAGTTTTACCACTTAAACTTAAATTTTGAAGTTAAATTTATATATCATATAAATTCCATACAACTTAATGCAGTTTTTTTTTTTTAAATCACTAAACTGAGTTTTCCTTGAGATTCAATTTTAATTTTAGGGTCTAATATATGACTGTAACCCAAGGTTTGATTATCATCTTAAGAAATTCTGCATTTTTACATTTTTAAAGAATACCCTGCTGTTTGTGCTATACTAAATTATGTCTTGTTTTATTTTCTATTTTATACTTTGAGTAGATCAGATATTTAAAGTTAAGACAGCCTATGTAAAGTTTGTTTTATGGTTTTAATTTTGATTTTTACTCTTTCTATATTAAATCGAAGAGTTTAGGTAACAAATGCTGCTTAAATCTACTCTGAGCTGAACTAACCTTTGGAAATATTTACAGCTCACTGAGCAGGCTGGAATAATAAATGGGTTGTCTGTGTGGAGAGTCTTTATCTTTACAAACCCCTTAAACTCTTTGAAAACAGGGAAACAACAAAAGGGAACAAGTTCATGAGTAGTTGTTTCACTTTTGTATTTACCTTAAATATGAACAAGCATCTTTTAAAACCATTTCCATTATCTGAAATGATACAATCTCACATGAACTAGTGATTTAATAGCATGACTTTTCCAGAACTCTTTATTTGAGCCTCAAAGTTTGAGTAAATGGTGGATTTTCTTTTTATAACTTTCCCCTGAACGCTGCACGTACTTGAGTGCTGGAATGAACCATGTTGTCTGCCCCTGTTGTTCTAACTGAATGCAGAGAGGATCCATGGCGTGCTGCCCGCATGATCAAAGGTTACATGCAGCAGCACAACATCCCCCAACGCGAGGTGGTGGACATCACGGGGCTGAACCAGTCTCACCTTTCCCAGCACCTCAACAAAGGAACGCCCATGAAAACACAGAAGCGAGCGGCCCTTTACACCTGGTATGTCAGGAAACAGCGGGAAATTCTACGACGTAAGTTAATATTTGAGTTTCTCACAGCTTGGCCACAGCCTGAAATGTTTAGCTGGCAGCAGCATGCTGCTTTATTTGGATTTGAAACCTGTAGAGATATCATGTAACCCTGATGAATGGCATGTACATGCAACTATTTTTCATTATGCATCAAAAGTGAAAATGCATCTAATTTATACATTCAAAGTGCCAAACTTTGTATAAAAAAGCATTTTGATATCAGCGTTATTGAACATGCCTCTTCTTATTTTCAGAGTTCAACCAGGCAGCTCATGGTCCTGGCAGCAGTATGGCTGACAAAGGAAATCCAGATCAGGTTTATTATTTTGCAGAGTTCAATCCATCCGGTCAGAGCATGGGTCAGCCCGGCGAAGAGGTGGGCATCGAACCGTCCTGTAAGAAAATGAGGCGCAACCGCTTCAAATGGGGGCCTGCGTCCCAGCAAATCCTGTACCAGGCCTACGAGCGGCAGAAGAACCCCAGCAAGGAGGAGCGGGAGGCTTTGGTGGAGGAGTGTAACAGGTAGACACACACATGAGGCCACTTTTAGCACAAAAATGCTGCCCGTGCAGTACTACCCCCACATTCTCACCTGGTGTTGTTCCCCGCAGAGCTGAGTGTCTTCAGAGAGGTGTCTCCCCCTCCAAAGCTCAAGGCCTCGGCTCTAATCTGGTCACGGAAGTGCGAGTCTACAACTGGTTCGCCAACCGGCGTAAAGAGGAAGCCTTCAGGCAGAAGTTGGCCATGGATGCAATCACTGCTCCGAGCCACGGCATCAACCCTCTGCTGTCTCATGGCTCACCGCATCATCCCCAGGCCAGCGCGTCACCTCCAAGTAAGATGTCAAGTGGTGATGCTTTGCAAGCGGTTCGGCAGATTATACGTGCTAACATCAGCCTATGGGAGACTTGATGACGGTGGCGCAAAAGGCGCATAATTTTATTTTCTTTGGTGTAAAACTATTGTAAGGAAAGCACAGAGGCTCACAGTTGATGTGATCAGAGAGCCAGAGAAAGACAGGACAAGTGATCAATGAGCGTGAGTGAGTGAGCTGAGCGAGTGGCATTGTTATTCTGATCTTTGAAAACACTGAGAACAATCCACATTGTACCTGCAATCTCCACTCCAAAGTCAGCATGGAGAGGCATGACACAAAGGGCAGCAACCCCGTGACAGGCCAGGGTCAGGCCAGGGTCAGAGAAGGGGGAACAGACATCACCTCGACGTAGCACCTTCGTTTCCACATTTCCTCCTTCCATCGAGGTTTCTAAGGACTCACAGAGTTGCCAAAACAAGGAGAAGGCTGTGGACTGTTGCTCTGACCATTTCACCTTGCCTTTATGTTTGCATTCAAACTAATTAGTATTGACTGAGTTTACCTAGCGTATACTACATAAAAACAAAGCAGATAGGGCTCACAGAGCATTATCCCCATGCCATCACTCGCCCTCCATAAACCTCTGTGTTCAGAGACTCACTCAGATCCCATTGTTATCCTCTTGTGTTCGAACACGAGTCCAGCTTTGAAGGGGAGACTAATGGTTTGCTTTGTCTTGCTCTTTTACCTTTCCATAAACTGGTCCCACTTGTGGATTGTCTATTTGCTTAAGGTTTTTTGTCTCCTTGTTTTTGTTGAGAACACCTGAGCAGGCCTGGATATCAGGATGCAAAGAAAGGAAGGTTTGGTGCATGGCGTAGAGCACTTTGTTTCACCAAAATCTCTCCGCTGGCTGCTTACAAGGTGTCCTGCTGGCATCATGCTGACAGCATCAGCTGTTTTTCAGTGTCATCCCCTGACCTGACAATAATATCCCAGCGGGGCACCTCATTGCGTTGCTAGGGCACGGCCTGTATTATGCATGCTTAATGGACAATTAAAATCCTTTGCTGCTACATCTCCCAGGCCTTTGATAAGGGGCTCCTCTGATTCTGCTCTCTATACTCTGCTCCAGCAGGAGGTCCCATTGTCTGTGGTGTATTAGAAGACTGCAGTCACTGTAACCTAGGTTCATTTATCTTGGCTGGGCCTGGAGGAGGACTGAATTTAAAGCCCCCCCTCCTCACCTTCATGGACATTAGTATAGTTGCTGAGGCTGGTCGCAGACTTGGAGCAGCAGGAGCTGTCCACTGTGGTATTGGCTCTTTTCTGGCCAGACAGGACTGATGACCCCTTCTTTGCCTATAGAGAAAGCTGGTAACCCCCCTCCTTAAACTGCCGCCACACCTTCAGTCTTACAAGGGAGGTCACTTCTGGGTCATTTCAAAGGAACTCCTCTTAGTCAGGGAGTTTTTATTGATTTTGCTTTGGTTCGTTGATCAGTTGGTCACAACTGGATAGACAGTCAAACAGTGTGACGTGCATTTTTGGTGGTGACCTTTTTAGGAAATGAAACTGATCTTTCAAGCAGATTGCTTACAGTATTTTATAGCAGCCGTCTGTGTTGTCCCATGTAATAAGTGCCTAATATTCATCCACTGATGTTTACTGAGCTTATCAAAAGCATCTTATTTAGCCGTTATTCTTTAAAGTAGGAGCTCCTCAAACAAATTTATAGGTGTCATTAAAATGGTATGGTTATCAATCAGCATTTTTTTGGCCAAAGAAAAAGTAAAAATGAATGAAAATCATTCAAAAATCATAATTTTTGTATTGAAGATCTGCGTTTTACAAAATGTTTTTTTTTTTAAAGCTGAATCTAAAAAAGCCTGATGTCTTCTGTATACCCTTTTACAGTGAAGCTAACCTAACAGTGAGCTACTGTTAGTTTCATCAACAAAACTGGGATTTTTCAGCATGAAAGTTACTTTTACTCTTTATGCAAAAAGTCATTTTTTATCAGCAGGAGCAGTCAGTATCTGCATGGCTCCACCAAGGCTAAAAAGTCCCTCCACAAACTGAGTTCCTGGATCCAGAAGGATGTCTGGATTGTATTAGATTGTAATATATTCTAAAAATGGTGGTTTTAAATTATTCTATTTTACTTTGATAGGAATATGTAAAAGCAATCTTACATGAATTCAGATTTCCATGGACAAAAGCGAATCACGTGCATGTTAGTCCAAGCTGCTAAAACATTCGTGTCATTTATTGAGTTATTCTGCTAACAAGCAGACAAACAAATCGGACCTGGTTTGTGAAGATAATGCTTGTCTTTTTCTTAAGCAGGATTCTGAATAGACAACTTTTGCTTGTGATGGAGTGTTTTAGATTGATGGTAATTTGACAGCTGAAGCTAAATTGCGCTGTGTAAGCTGAACTGTGTTGTTCTGCACGTTACCAAACTAGCAAACTCAGAAGTTCCAGATCAGCTACAGTAGCATGCGTGGGTTGTGTTGCTTTCTGTAACCTCAGGCTAGCTTAAAACAGAGACACACACACACACAGAAGGAATGGCCTAGCTCTGCACTTTCCAGTGCTCCCAGAGTGCTACAAAGAGGAGACTGGCTACGTCCTGCAGAGACCCAGGAGGTCTGTCATATTCAGCGGCACTACAATGAGCACTGCCTGGGGTTGGGGAGGCAGGCTTTGATATTACATGGGTCACACAGGGAGCTAGAGGCTTTTAAACCTGCTGAAGGTCCATGCTACCACTCCCATCCTGAAGTTCTCGCCCTCCCCCTGCTCTCAAAAAGCAAGTTGCAGTTTTTTTTCTTGACTGGGCTGTCAAAAAGACTAGAAACCCTAGTTTCTAACTTTAGTTTGTGGAAGTCTGAGCTTCCCTGCAGCTTAAATTACTGCAGAAGCCAAAGAAACAAAACTCTCCTGAATAGCATCCTTTAAGAGGTGGCCCAGCTCCGAGATAACTGACTTTTTATGAGTCCTCCTCTATTGTGTGGCAATGGGGGTCATGAGTCCAATGGAGTGCTTTATTGTTCTGTGGCAGTGTTTACAAGGCACGGCGGGGTGTTGTGGGGTTGATAGTATGTTGCAGGACACAATATGATGTCTGTTGGCCGTACAAAATGGAGGACAGGTACTTTAGAGGATGAAATATGACAGCAGCTTTGAAGTAGCTGCATTTTAACTATCCATATTCAAAGCAATAGCTCCGCATTATCAGATGTGCTTGCATGAAATATGTTTGCTTTACTGGCGATAGTTAAATGAAAAGATTACTATTACTTGCATATCTCTTAAATGAGAAGCTTAACAAGAGTTCGTATTTTAAAAGAAAGACTTGGAGCAGGAGTGAAAAACTTTAAAATCAGCATCTAGAAGATCTGGAAGCTCACCCAGTAACAGGTTATCGGATTTCCTAAACCTGTACAAAGACAGATTTCGGCAAATGTAGAGAAATGGTGTCTCAAGATTGTTATGGTTAAAGCTGTAGATGCATCGATAAAGATGGAGCGTGTAAACTACAGAGATTTCATGATTAGTGGTTTTGGCAAAATCTCATTAGAAGCAAACTAAACTATACGATTTGCACAGCAACACCTAGAAATCGATGTCCCTCTCATTGCTCACCTATTGTGTCAAAGCCTCTCCCTCTTTTTATCTCGAAATGTGTGCATATCAATACTTCCGACTTCTGCAGGGTGTTCCGGCTGTCACACCTGGGTCAGGGACGCGGGACTTGGGGAAGATGATGTTGATCTTAGTGCAAACAGAGTTTGTCTCTGCACTGTTACTGAGGGAGGGAAGCACTGTGTGACAGTGCGAGGTTGAAACCACAGGATAAGAATGTGTTTGGCATTGCTTGTAATTGTGTAATGTTTACTCTGTTGATATCAGAGGGAGGCCTGCATCAGCAAACATACATTTGATTGTCAGTTGGGAGGTGGAGCATTCCTATGGGCCTCCAGTGAGAGACAGAAAGTAGTCTAGACGGGGGATTAAGTGATGTCATTAAATTTATTCTCATCGATTCACTGTGAATCTCTTTAAACTGTTTGAAATATAATAAAAACTTGAAAGTTTGGAATGTGGACTGTAACTAGGCTCCCAGTTTTATAAGACACTTATTACTCTCATTTTCAGTTCCATTTTTATTTACTCTATGGCAGTTTCTTATATGATTACCAGTTGAAAAAATGTCATTATCTATCATTCTGAGTTTGCATGCTGGGCGTTGGACCAGAGCCTCTCATACAAGCTGTTTTAGTCTCATCTCCTTTAGGCCAGCCTCCAACTTTCTTGTGATTGGCTGCCACTTGCAAACAGAAGGATAGGTCTCCAGTGGGGGGATTTGAGAAGACCGGTTTAACTAATCTGACTAATCTTAACTAAGTAACGGATTATCAGAGACTGAAACAGACACCCAATAGAACTGGCTAAATTATTGAAATGAAAATGTGAAAAAACAAAACAAACAGCAAATCAACACAGTGGCTAGCAATTAAAAATGTTAGCTAGTGGTATAAATAAGCAAATAAGTATTTAACTAAAACATCTCAATAAAAAGCTTGTATAGTTAACTAAAAATATAAATAAAAAATTGGATATCTTAATTGAAAGTGCAGATTTTTCATTAGATAATAGTTTGGGTAAATAAACAAAAAGGTTTTAGCTGATAGAATAGATAAACAAAAATGGTAACTAGCGATTACTAATCGTTAACTGACAGCAGAGATGAATAAATAGAAATATTGGGTAAAACTGACGATAAGGAAATTTTAATGTTTAGCTAATATATATAAAAGGGGGCTATAAAGGATTAACAGTACAGGTAACAGTTTAAATTGCTAGCTGAAATTATGCTGTAGGTAAACAAATAAAATAATTAGGTACTAGTATTGATAAATAAAGCCCCAGTATTGAGTACCCAAGTTAAATAGGTAGCACAAACACAAAACCTGAAAGACATAGCTGACAAATCTTAATTTCACCTATTTAGTATTGACAAGCTAATGTTTCCGCAATTTGGCCTTCAATTCATGCTAGTGCTACCTATCACACTAGAGTTATATGATTTAGATTTAGCATCGTGCATAAATGTGCTGAATCTGTGCTGCTCGTATTTAGCGAGTGAAACAAATAAAACAATTAGCTGAAATCATGTAACAGCAAGTTTAAATAGCTAGCAAAAATACAAATATAATGTGGATGCTTTTGGTTGAAAGTACAGATAACAGCTGAAACTGTTAGCTAATAGCACAGATAAACAAATTGAAATACAAATTTAAGTATCTCGTTACAAATATTAATAACATTGGTATATTATTTGTTTAAAGTACAGCTAAAAGTTACAATTATTAAAATTGTTAAAAGTAGATAAAATAGTTGGATAATAATATAGATAAAACTCCAGTTTTGAGTACCTAAAGGCAAAATAAATAGCTGACAAATCTTTATTTCAGCAATTTATTTTTGCTATGCCATTAAAAATGCTAATGTTTCGGCTCTGCAACCATCATTACAGTTTTGTGCTAGTATTACTTATTATGGAGTTATATGATTTTGATTTAGCATCATTTACTGAGAAGGCACATCCTCTTCAGAGACTGAAACAAATAAGATTCTTTGCTGGAAATACACAATGAAAATTTTTAAATATCTAGGTAAAAATGTAAAAAAAACAAACAAAACAGGTATTTTTGTACAAAGTACGAAAAAGTACAGATAACAATTGAAATTATTGGACAATAGTATAGATAAACACATAAAAATGTTAGTTAGAAATAGATTGCTAATATATTGCTAGCTACAAATATGAATAAAAATGGGATTAGTTAACAGTATGGCTAACAGTTTGAAGCTAAATACACTGGAATAAAAGTTGAAGATATTTAATATATTAGCTAAAACATCAAAAACCCCATTTAATAAGTTCCTAAGCATAATGTACAACTATTAAGTGAAACAGTAGCCTAAAGTAGTGGAGGAAATGTGAAAGTAAAGTTAACATTAGAGCCTAAATGATATACTTTTGAGACAATTCATTAAGTACAGCTACCATTACTCTTAATCACAGTTATTATCACCTTGGGCCAAATATATTGTTCTATAAGGTGAAAAATAAAAAAGCACTAGGGACAACCTTTGTTCAAACTGAATATCTTTTCGTAACCCTGACGTAATACAAACATCATTGGTAATGTTTGTATGCTGGTCACAGAGTCTGATGGGAGTCCTGCTTATGTGAGTGCATGTACACAGTGAATGGCCTTGGCTAAGCTGCTCAGATAGCAGCAGTGGACGGGTCACTGTCTTTGTTTGCTCAGTCCTCCCCTATCCGAGTCAAAGAGCAGGTGAGTACCTGCAATAGTTGCAGCACACAGCGACCGTGAGGCAAGACAAGTTAAGTTAACTTGCTCTCTCTCTGGTTCTCTCTCTCTCTCAGTGAGATACGGGCAAGTTCCCAGTGAGGTCACCTCCTCCTCGGCCATCAGTCACCACAGTAGCAACGCAATGGCGACCAGCCAGTCAGTGCTCCAGCAGGTGTCTCCGGGAGGACTGGACCACAGCCACAGTCTGCTGTCACCCGACGCCAAGATGGTGAGTGAACACACCTGGGCCCTGGTGGCCTCAGATTAGATAAGAACCTGCCTGCGTTTAGCATAAACGTACAAAGTAGGTTCCTGAACCTCCTCTCCCATGGACTGCTGGCAAGAGCCAACAATTAGCACATTGTGCTGCTGTGTTTGGAAGGTGGAGCCACGGTGGCTGTACTAGCAGGCAGCCATCACCAAAGTGCACCAGGCATGTTCATCTCTCAGCCAATAAACCTGACAAAGAAACATTCTGTTCCTATTGATTAAATGCCTCACAAAGAGGAGCCAAAGGTGGAGTGTTGCTTGTTCTGACGCCAACATTTGATCATGCCCGATACTTTTTTTTCTGCATCTACTTCTCCCCTTTTCCCTAGTTCAATATTTGATCAGTGATCAGGAAACCTGTGCATACTATCATAGCGTCTGTACAAGTACTTTTAAAAAATGTGCAATGTGCTAATGTCAAAATACAGCATTATTCAAATCATCAGGAATTACAGTATCCGTCCGTTTGAACTGTTTATTTTGTTTGGAAACTGGGGAAAAATTAGTCATACAGCTCAGTTTACCTCTGCCCTGCATTATGTGAAATGAGGGCAGGCATTGTAGTGTTCAGCAGGTCAGAGCTGTCAGTTGTTTTATGCAGATGTGAGTCGGGCCAAGTTCTCCTCTGTGGGCAGGAGGCTGTAGTCAAATAAACGCAGCCCCACTGAGTGGGAGGATCCAGATAAAGATTACTGTAAATGTTGGGTGAAGCATTTGTTTGAAGCCACATGCGCGGAGAATGCGCAACGCCAACTCACGCAGCCTTCTCGGCGACATTTTATTATGATTTTTTTTTCTTTGGAATTTTTCTCTTTATCAGTATGTGCTTGTGTGTGACGGGAATTGCGCAACTGTGGTGTCGTACAAAAGAATCCGAACTGAGTCAACATTTATGTCTGTTGTTTGTCTAACTGCCAGCATCTCTTTCACTTTGAACATGAATTTATGTGAATTTACATAGCCAGTACTCTGATAACTCTGAGTGTAGTACTCAGCTAAAAACAAATAGTACCGCTATAAAACTGTACTGTAATTTTATTTCCATGATCTCTTTACAGATTTCAGGTTCAGGTGGAGGACTTCCTCCGGTCAGCACACTCACAAACATCCACAGTTCCCATCACAGCCATCAGCAGACGCAGAACCTCATCATGCCTCTGTCTGGAGTCATGGCCATAGCACAAAGTATGTCTAGCATACATCAATACAAATTTTCGCTTGTTTTAAAGGCATGTGGTGACTGACATCTTACTTGGGTGTCACCAGGTTTAAACACATCGCAGTCTCAAACGGTGCCGGTGATCAACAGCGTGGCGGGAAGTCTTGCAGCGCTCCAGCCGGTGCCGTTTTCTCAGCAGCTCCACAGCCCTCATCAGCAGAGCCTGATGCAGCAGAGTCCGAGCCACATGAGCCAGCAGCCGTTCATGGCCTCCGTCACACACTCACACAGTCAGTAACACATTTTGATTGTTTTTGTCAGTCCAGTAGGCACTAGCATGCATTTTTAACAAGTTTTTGGAGGTTCCTAACATTAGCTTTTAGGCCTTGTGTTAAAACAAAGCACAACTTGTTACCAGACAGTTTTAATGTGTTTATTTAGACATAAAAAAAAACTTGTGATTTGAAGCTTTAATGGGGAGGAGCTCAGAGTAATCCAGCCTAAAACAACACCACAATCAGCCACCATGCTTCCATCTGGTCTGATTTCTCTCTCAAAGTCAGTTTTTGTGGTTTAAAGCAAAGAGTTTCCACCATGACTCTTAATAACTAAAGCACAAATGAAAGTGGAAGAAGATAGTTTGTAAATGCTGCTGAATATAATATTACACACCAGGTATGCAGCTTCCTCTCTGCAGCTGTAGATCAGCTCTTAACCTTAATACATATTTACTTGTCCCTGTTATGGAAGTGTAATAATCTATTATGTCTCCCTTTTTCAGTGTATCCGCACAAACAAGAACCCCCGCAATATTCCCACCCGTCACGTTTCTCCTCAGCCATGGTGGTCACAGACGCCAACAGCCCCCTCAGCTCCATATCCTCGAGCAAGACGGTGAGACTTTAACCCCGTGCCACAAACAGCTACAGTTAGACGCACCTTCTGACCGTTTCCCCTACCCGCCGATGATGATTTCAGTTCGAGTAATTACGGGGACATTTGCATGAGAATCACCGTTCAATTTGCATTTTATATTGTAATTCTTTGCAACTGTCGTGTTTCCCTGCTGATGCACAAAAAAAAGAAAAGTCCATCTCACCTTACTCTGACTGAGAGAAACAGCACCATCAAAGCTCGCTGCAACAGCAGGAACTAGATCACAGCAGGGAGAAGTGTGTGTGTGTGTTATGACGGTGTGCTGACTTGTTTGATTCCTGTCACATTAGGACGCTCCTGTAAACAAGATGGTGCAACTTGGGGGTCTCTCCTGGGTAAATACAATTTTATTAGTTCAGTCACGCAGTTTACACGAGTGAAATTATCCAACTCAAACACACATCTAATCACTTAGGACAGTTGTGGCTGTGCACGTTGATCCCTTTGCTTTCTGTTTACGGCTGATGTTCAAACGCTTTCATTAGGAGAGACGGATGTATGGATAGGACACTCCTCAGAATTCCTATTTCCTCTTAAACAGCTGTCTAATCAATCACATGTTCCCTCAGCCTGAACGCCTCTTGATTAATGCTCCCTGTTTTCACTTCCCTCTACCCGACGAGACTTACCTCTGCGATCAGGAAATGAGACCTGTTAATCAAAGTTCTCAACCCCTGTGTCCTGCAGCTTTCCTCCATGCTACAGTGAGGCTGGAGATGAGATGGGCTGGTTGAGGGGGCGGCGGCTTTTTTTTTCTCCTTTTTTTTTCTAATTACATCTCTTCCTCTTTCCTACTTCTCCCTGCTCTCGGTGATCGCTCTAGCCTGAAATGTTGTCCACGGTGCTTTCACACACTCAATTTCCCACGCTGAGACAGAGTGATCGTACCGTGAGCTGCTACTGCCAGACTGATGGCTGCAGGGGAGGATAGCTGAGAATGCTGTGTATCCTGTGAGCAGCAAATAACAAAAACTCCTCTAACCTAAGTGTTACTGCCTCCTTAAAACTGACTAAAAATAGATGTTGTCACCTGTAGTGGTAGGTCCTTTGTTTAAGTAAAAGCACTAAAACCATAATGTAAAAATGGTTTCAAACTTTTTTTATTACCTAATATGTACAACCTATATGGAGATCCTTTTTGTCGGTGAAACCGTCTGTAATATTTTAGTTTTTGTGAGTTGAACACAACATATTAGCCAAGAAAAAAAAAAAACTTTATTAATGATATCATGGATCTGTATGCTCAGATTATCATTATTGTTTGATAAGGATTTATCTATTTATGGTCTGAATTAATAAATTAATCATGTAGCTAAATGCAGTTTTATTAGACTGCATCAAATGGACAAAATATTTAATTTTAAATAAGAATTTTGTGAATAATTACATCTTGAAATCTTAGCTTTTTTCTCTACCAGATTATAGCAGGTTATTTTTGTAAAAATGAGGCTTTAGCTGTACTTTGTCATAATATTTTAAACTAATATCAATGCATTTTGGGGTAAAATGTTAGCCATAAAGGAAGGGAAGTACAAAGTAGCATAAAATTACAGACACAGTGCACATATACTCGGTTATTTTAAACCACTTCTTTTTTATTTAGTGACCTGTTAGCCCCAAAGCTTTCCGAGGTATTTTCTTATCAGGACTTTATTTGGATAGGTTTGCCTTCTTGTCGTGACACCAGCATGCTCGAGCTTTATAACACTTGCTGTTTACTAACCTTTCATTATACCTGAGTCTGCTTCAAACTCGCCTCTGCTCAGAGAGCCGCCGTCTAATGACTCAGGTCTTGGCTGCGTGTCAGCTTTATCAGGTGACGCTGTTTGCTGGCTGGGGGGTCACACCGGGGTCAGCTGCCTCCACCCCTGGAGAGGCAGGTGAAAAATAAATTCCACAAACAGTCTAAACGAAGAGAGCGTTTCAATGGAAACGTCTTTTCAGAGTTAGGAGAAGAGGGATGAGGAATGTATTTGGCCAGGTGTGGCGCATCAAGGTGGAGGGCTGCAGGAAGCATTCACTGAAGTAAAAGTAGAAATGTGACACTGCACAAGTAAAAGTCTTGCATTTGCAGTCTTAACTGATAAAATAAATTTGTTCAGTTAATTCATCTGTATTTTGAAGATCCAGTAAAGGCTAAGCTAACTGGGCAAAGTTGTCTTAATTGATTACTGATGTCAGCGTATGCGAGAAACCATTCTGCCTGAAAAATTTGCTGGCGGCTGCTGCTAACCTTTGAACGTTGCAGTGAATTCAGTATTTTTAGCCCTTCAGCAAGTAGTTTTTGAAACAGACACAAGATTAAAAGTAAACTAAAACCATCCCAGATGATGATGATAACGTGACAGTTGCTCTTTCTCACTCATCCACATGAATTAAATAGTTGATAGCCTTTATTTACCTCAGCTGCTAAAGGTAACTGGCCTTGTCCTCTGTTTGATCAACCGGTCACGAGTACCGCTGATCCTCTCCCCTCTTGCTGAAATTGCCGTAGAATGCTCTTGTAATAACACGTCTGCTTTAAATTAACAGCCATCAGCTCTCGTTTTGTTTTGTTTTTTAAGAATTAACCCCTCATTTCTTGAAAAGGCTTTTATTTTGAAACATGTGAAGTGAAGTTTGTGAAGAAATACGAATACTGACCGTCTGACAGCTGGTCACTTACTCGGGTGTTATTCTACATAGCAGAGTATAAGTGAAGGAGAAACCATCGCACAGGAGAGAGAGAAGATCAGCAGCTCATGGTACTGGTCAGATTGGAGCCGAGGCTGGAGATAGAGTTGACTTTATGAAGCGCTTCTGCTCTTTAACAAATAGGTTCGTAAGGAATGAAGCCCTGGCTGATTGAATCCATGTTTTTGATAAACTGCATGGCTTTGAATGCTTTTTTGGCTCACAATTAGCTTCATATATTTTGTAGCACATGAAAAACACCATATCTATTCCATTCCATTCAATTTTATTTATATAGCGCCAAATCACAACAACAGTCGCCTCAAGGCGCTTTATATTGTAAGGTAACAAGGTTAACAACTGAAAATCTACACCTGACGGTGCCAATGTGCTAAAGACGTCTTTCCACTGCCCCCAAATGGCTAAAATATCACCTATGGCAGCTTTGTCATTGACTGGTTCTGTTACTTTGGTGGATCATTATAATTTGGTATTAATTAGTGATCACTTCATTATACTGGGGTATAATATAAAATAAATGCACATTTCTTCTATATATTTGAAACATCAGGTACATGAAATGTTCCCTTTATGCCGTCTAATTCAACCAATACGACGATCGCACTTTGTTCATTTTTTAAAGCTGATCCATAAACAGCCATTCACCCCATTAACATATAGAAAAGGGTCAGAATGACAGGAATTCACTGTAGTCCATCATCACCGTTGTGTGTCTGTATATGTAAATTACTGGACAGATTGTATTTATTGTTTTATGAAACACAGCCTTGCTTCGTCTGACATTTCTCTCCTCCTCCACCTCCACAGTGTCCTCTTCAAGCTTGGTGAGAGCGTCCACCTGACTTCCTCGGTGCCCGGCAACCAGAGCACATTTTTCCACCCTCTCATCGCGGTGACCATGACAACTCCTAATAACCCGCAACAGCGTGCCGGATGATGAGTCAGTCAACAGACACAGAGGAGTGACGACGGCGGGCACGGCGGTGGAAATGAGAAAAGGGGACAGTGGAAAAAAAAAACAAACAAACCCCCCAACTCACCTGCACCTGAAAGGGAGGAGTCTGAATTTCCCTCTGTGGCACACAAATGATCAACAAGGATGTATGATTTTAACCAAATCTTTTGAAAACAGTGTTCAGTTTTCCATCCTCCCGTCTCTCTCTCTCTCTTTTTTTTTTTTTTTTTTTAACAATTTGCAGTCATCCTCTGTTGCGACATTACCAAGGAACAAAAATCGGGCACCAAAAACTGCTCACGAACCAGACTGAAGGCTCTGCGATGACTTTAACTGTGATCTAAGGTGGAAATACAAAGTCACGCTGGCACTAAGGGACAGAGACACTGATCTGCTTGTGTGCAGGCCGAGGTAGGACTGGGCTGAAAGCCTTGCGCGTGAGCAGACTACGTGACAATCACAGTAACCTTTATTGATCTTGCGTTTGACATTCTAAAAGAGTCTTCCATGTTATTCTTTCACACTCGGTTTACTGTACTAGCAGTAGTGCAAAGGATGAATGCCTGTTCGTCATTCCCAGCTGTTCAGTGTGTATACTGTGATTGAAAAAGACTTTGACAATCTTGAAAGGACTATGCAATGCGTCTGTAGGTGTATGCAATGCTTTGTATAACTGGATTCTGCACAAAACTCCACACACTTGTACACTGTCAGTGAAATCACCAACAGCTGCCTGTAAATAAAAGAAAAGCACATGGGTGTAAGAGTGACAAAATATGCCAAAGGATAGGAGCTTCGATTGCAGCTGCGTGTCTCATAAGCTACTCTGCCACATTTGTAACCTTGGCCTTGCCTCAGTCGTTGAGGGAAGGACTGAGTCACTGACTCTAAATGTGTCCCTTCCCCTTCAGGAAACCTCTGACTGTTGTTTGCACATAGATTCAGGTGAATTTCAGGAATGGGACCCGCCCTCCCTTTATCTCTCCCACGTCCTTCTTCAAACCGAAATAGTACAAATATTGTTAATAACTCCTCATCATAAAATATATATCACAGGATCTCCCCCTCCCCTTGAGTAGAATGATAATAATGTCAAGTATTCAGAAACAAAACAAACAGAAAAGTCAGACAATGTTGTGACAGGAACGGCTCTAATCATTGCAGGATTCCAGAAAGGCTGAGAAATGTCGGGGAGAGGAGCAGCTGCTGTGGGTACAGACGCCCACGCTAACAGTATTAAGGTTTGTTCAGAGAGATACCAAAGTGGGGTTCACGCAAATTTGATATCCCTCCCTCCAGCATCCTTCTTCCTCCCCTCCTCCTTCCCCTCTCTCATAGGTGGATAACCTGAATCACCTCTTACTCAGTCATACCATTAATTTTGTGTGCCGAAATTCCAAAATCTTGCTTTTGCTCTCTGTCTGAACACACTGTCGCAGGCTCATTAGCTGGACGATAGCGATACCAAATTTAGCACCAACCATGAGTTTTCTTCTCGCTTTAAGAACCCGTGAGACAAAAAAGGCATTTATGCAAACACAGCTGGCATGTAAGACGTGGCAGATCCAGTCTCCTGTTCAATATTAGGTCATAATATTGTTATTATTATGTCATTGGTTAGTGACTGTTATAGGCATATTTACTGCCGTCTGATCAGAAGGCACTCGTACTTGTTTGACAGGACATGATTTTCTTTTCCTCCTAATGTATTATTTTTGTATAAAATCGAAATCAATCTTAAATCATTATTTATACTTTGTGAGAAAATATTGGTATTTCAAGTAAAATGTGTTCCTTTTTTCAAACTGACCATGTGTTTGTCGTCATTTTGATTCACAGAGCTCAACAATGGTACATCTATCATTTATAATCATCCACCCACCCACACTGTAACCACCCTGCCCGTTACTGTGTTAAAACTGAGCTGTAAAAGAAATGCAGCGGAGTAAAAACGGCGTTTAAAGTAATATGAAATTTGAAATGGGTTTCTGCCCATTGAGATGAAAAAGTGTTTTAGTGTAAGTACTATCAGTTTATGATGCCAACAAAGATGTAGTCGTGTCGCAGCGTCATAAATCAGCCGCTTTGAAGTTCACAGATCTAAAGTGCACGTTACGCTTCCAGCAACAAGGTCGCTGAACTCTGTTGATAGCACAAATCATTTCAGACTTTACATCTTACTGACACTGAGCACACTCTAAAAAAATATAGTAGCATTACAGTTTTTGCAGAGACATCAAATCATGGTTATTTGGGTCAGGATAGTATGATATATAAGTCAGTGCACTGCTTGAACTTTAATTTATTGTACAAGACGCTTCTATAGCTGTAATACTGCACGGAGCATTTTGCTAGCATGCCTTGAGTTCACTTGTCTCCCGAGAGGGAAAGATCACAGCAAAGTTCACCTTTATCCTGGGATGGAATTGGACCCTTAAATAGTTTAATATGGATAAAAATGATGTGAATTACACTAGTACAAAAAGTAGTCTGTCATAATTTTTTTTTTTTTTAAAAAAAAGGAAAACATTCATATATTCTGTATTCATCACATGCAAATACTTCCTGCCTTTTTGTTTTAATTTTGCTGATTGTGACTTATAACTCGTGAAAATCTGAAGTCCAGTATCTCCGATTATTTCATTTCGAGGTAATTACTACTGAAACAGTTTAAATACTGTGTATCTCTCACTTTAGCTGTGAACACGCAGCCACACTCCTCTTTTCAAATGAAATTCAATTTTGCATTTCATTTGGAAATCAAGGCCCTGGAGTCTGGAGGAAGCGTGGGGAGGTGTTTGAGGTCCAGCCTGAGGTTTCTGCCATCTGTGCTGATTTGGTGTGTCATATCTTTGGTGTGGGTGATGGATGGTCCACTGTGGTTTTTAAAGTCCTAAGGCAATGCAGCCATCTACCAGGACGTTTTAGAGCACGTAATGCTTCAATCCACTCAAAAGGTTTGTGGAGATGATCGTTTCTTTTTGCTGCAAGACTTACCACCTGTCAAAACTCCTACCTCGCCTGATGCTTTGGCCCTCACACAGACTCTCTGCCAGTGTTAGGGTCGCTACTCAAAAAAAGTAATGTATTACATATAACTTCTTACTTTTCTCAATGGTAATGCAGTATGTTACTTAATTACTCACTAAAGAAAGTAATTTGTTGACTACTCATTACTTAACTTTCTCATATATTGAGCTGAAACGTATCGTCACAAAATTACCATTTAACAATACAAAGCTACAGGCTACAGTCCCGCACAACAACACAAATCCCCATCCTAGTGAGGACACACATAGGCTCTTTCTTTTAGTTTTTATGTATCAATACAAAACCATCAACACAAAGCAAAGATGAAAACCAGCCCAGAGAGACTTCAAAGCAATTGCCACAGTGACCCTGTGCACAGGTGAAAACGGAGGCTGTGCTGCAATGCTGCGAGCCTGACTGCTCATCAATGCTTTCGTTACCTGTTGAAAATCAGCGTCTGGCTGCTGTGCTGGAATCAAGACAACGCTCAGCTTTAACATCATTGTGGTTTCTTGGCTAGCTAGCATGCTACCTGTGCAGGTGCTTCCTGAAAGCCAAAGTTGTGTTAGCAGTATAAAGCAGTTGTTTCTGTCCTGGATGAATTTTACACTTTACCATTGCGCTCTTGTCCTTTCATGCATTATCAACATGAGTAATGTTTATACCTCCTCAAAACCTTTAGATCACTCCACCACTTTCTTCCACCCTGCACACAAACTGAAACCAGCTGATTGTAGCACAAGCGTGAGAGAAGGAAGAAAAGCACATTTGATGTTTTTTTTAGCCTTTTGTTGTTTTTTTCATGAAGCATGTGTTTCACATTGTGGTTTTTCATCTATAAATTAGTTTTTTTATTAACTGACCTGGTCATTTAAGGGCCAATTTTTGCTTCATCGTTATAAAGTGGCACATTTTAAATTCAACTCTTTAGCAAGTGATAAAGTCACCACAACTGTCTTGTTAAAAACTTTAAAATTCAAAAACCCACCATCTTGTGATTCATTTCACAAACTGTGCTTTGAGTCCCTGTGTTGACCTGCAGCCTGTATCGAGGAGCCCTGCTGGGGAAACCCTTGTAATCCACTGTTGTCGCTCCATTTGGTTGTCAATAAGACCTTTGATTCACAGATCCAGGAAGCCTCTATAGATCTGACCATGTCTTTTTTTATTCTTTGCTCCAAAAGCTACTGAAATACCAGGAGGCGCATTTGCATCTGTTAGAGACTGAAATACAACACTAAAGTCTCTAAACATTTAAGTCAAACTCAATTCATTTGCAGGCGCTTGAATGACTGTTAGAAATGCACCAATTGATCGTATGACTACAAAGATAATTTATATTTGTTCACTAATTAGTGGTATTTTATTGGTGCACTGATTAGGCTCATTAGCCTATGTGGTTTGCTGTAGGGTTATCGACTATGTCATCCTGACTTTGTCCCATGTTCCTTGCCTACTTACATTCTCCAAAAAAGTAGTGGGAAGTAATTCTTCAATCTATTTTATTGTTTATCACTTGTAGATTTGATGAACATATTTAGTTTTTTAACCTTGTTTATTTGTGTCCATGTTACCAGTTTATACAACTACACACAAGAGATTTTTGATCTCAAGAGTTATATATTATGTTGATGGTTTTAATAAGCATAAATAAAAAAAAAAATCTAACTATTCATGTCAAATTAAAACTGATTATCTGTCTATGCCCATGTGTTTGTACGATGGCACTCTTCCAGAGGATTTATTTCCGGGTCATTCCATCTCAAATCAAGATTGGCCTTCAGCTTGGCCAAAGTTTGGTCATATATAGTGATTTCTGTAAATTTTTAGCTTTATATGTCAAATAGATTTCAAAATATATGTAAACATATATATTTTAAAATGTTCCATCGACCTACTTTCGGGGCCTTCAGGCGAGAGGCGATGTTTGAACACAAATATCTTAACTATCAAAGATGAAAGCCTACATTTTTCAGTAATTTTTCTTCCCATCATATTGAAAAATGTTTGAATATTGACTTGTGGAAATATGAAAAAGAAATCCAGCACTCCTGCAAAGTCCATATTTGAGCACCAGTGTTGGTCAAGTTACTTGAAAAAAGTAATCAGTAATTAATTACTGATTACTTCCCCAAAAAAGTAATCCCGTTACTTTACTGATTACTTATTTTCAAAAGTAATTAATTACTTAGTTACTTAGTTACTTTTTAAAAACATGATTTACAACCTGAATAGGTGATAAAGTGATAGATCTTTCAGCCCAATTCTACTTTTTCTACATAATCCATCATACAAAATGTAATCAAATGGAAAAGTCTCTTTTTAAAACTTGTTTTGTTAGTTTTAATCTTTTAACTTTATGCATGAAGCAAAATTTTAATTATATGCACCATTCTCTGACTGGAAGAAATTAGTTTAACATTTAAACCTATTTTCTGCACATTCCAGCACATAATATGTATATATATATATGTATATATATATATATGTATATATATATATATGTATATATATATATATATATATATATATATATATATATATATATATATATATATATATATATATATATATATATATATATTTGTGTTTACACTCACTCTTTCAGATGCAAGTAAAACACAGCAGAAAATAAATAAAGTCAAAGACTAGCGGTCCTTTTGCTCTATTTTCACCTGTAAAGCAGGAGTAGAGTAGGCGGAGGTTTATCCTGGTGCAGGTGTCCCGCAGCGGTCAGTGGAAGGATACCGCAGTTTCTCTGTGAGTTTGTCATTACGTCGTAGCTACTCGGTGCTTGCTTGGAAGTTTAGGGTTTTTTTTCGCTGTAAAAATAAGTTTTCTTACCACACACAGCGGACACTAATGTTTTTGTCACTTTTTACGGAATCAAACTCAAAATAAGGTCAGTACTTCCACGCTTTAAACGCTGCACGCTCATACTCTCTCCCGCACTCTATATATTATCCATTGTTGATCTGCACACAGCTGTTGTCACGAACATCACACTCGCTTACGTCACTGTCATGAGACATTCTCGCAAGAAAATCACGGTTTTAGTAACGCAGCGTTCCTACGGGAAAGTAACGGTAATCTAATTTACCGTTTTTGCAATAGTAATCCCTTACTTTACTCGTTACTTGAAAAAAGTAATCGGATTACAGTGCCCATCTCTGTTGAGCACACACTAATAAAAAACATAATATTGGAAAAGACAAGTAAATCAAAATCAAATTCAAATTCAAATTCAAATTTTATTTGTCACACACACAACCATACACAGTATGACATGAGGTGAAATGCTTGCTGTGCAATGCAATTGCCGACCATTAAATGACAGTGGTTTTTCAGTATTTACAATTTACAGGTTATTACAAAATTTACAGATTTAACTTAGAAATTTACAGTAAAAATGTGCAAATAGCAGAAAGAGATTATAAATTATAGGAAGTGTGCATGAAGAAAAACCAGAGTGCGTGTGGTGATGTGATGTGTGTGGGAGTCCAGTCTTATAGTGATGTGATGTGTGTGGGAGTCCAGTCCTACACCTGGTTCAGGGCCCGAATAGCCTGGGGGAAGAAGTTCCTCCTCATTCTCTCTGTTTTGGCCTTAAGGGAGCAGAAGCGCTTCCCAGACCTCAACAGTGAGAAGAGTCCATTGTTGGGATCGGAGAGGTCCATCATAATCTTCCTAGCTTTAGTCTTGCACCGCTTGGTGTAGATGGACAGCAGGTCAGGGAGCTCTGATTGAATGATGCGTTCGGCCGAGCGCACCACTCTTTGCAGATTTTGTCTGTCCTGCTTGGTGCTGTTCCCAAACCAGGTGCAGATGTTTCCCGTCAGGATGCTCTCGATGGTGCAGGAGTAAAAGTTCTTGAGCACCTTCAGTGGCAGATCGAAGTCTCTAAGTCTTCTGAGGAAGTAGAGACGCTGACTGGCTTTCTTAAGTAGGGACAATTTCTGAATGATATAGAGCTGAATTTCACAATGCTGCAAAATAAAGCATGTAGAATACTTTTTAACAAGAAAACTCTATTTTCATTCGATTTTCATCCGGGATCGAGCATGAAGAGAGCGTGTTCGAAACAGAAAATGTTGAACAGAAAATGCCCTTAAAATCTGGTAATTTCAGATGTAATGACTCTTACTCCTTATTTACTCTTGGTAAGGTGGCTTAACATGCCTCGTTTTTAAAGAACTACCGCTCAACCGTTCAGTTAAAAAACAAAAACCACATAATGGGAACAAAGTCAGCATATACATAATGCTAAAATGAAGATACGGTTAAGAAGATCCTCCATTAGAAATTTAAAATGACTGTGACGCTGCGATGGAAGCTGACCGCAGACTGAGTGTGGCAGAGGACTCGAGAGGTCACCACAAGAAGCGAGTAGACACACTGGGATCAGAGGACTCGCACAAAGAGACAGAAAGTGGAAGCCGCAGAGTGAATGCAGCCGTGTGTTTAGCAGTGCCACAAGAAAGGATGCTACATCAACTCCAGCTGAGGCCCGAGGGGTTAATGGATAAGGCTACCCAGCAGGGGTCAAGGGTCAGGAGGCCACTCTGCACCAGGGCTAATTGGTCACTGCGACCAGAGTTTACGCCAACTTTTCTACGGAGAAATACATACACATGTATGGAGCTGCTCTGACAGGAGTCTTCCATCAAAAGCTGTGATCAAGAAGGCCTCTGTTGTGCTGCAGCACAGTCATGGAGATCAGCCAGTAACAATCGGCAGCCTTCACCGTACATCGACACCAGTACCACCTACGGTGACAGCTAGGCCGGACTAATGACAGGATAGGTGGCTTTTGATCTGAGTCATTTATTCATCAGCTTTCTTCTGATCATGGATTTGTTTCATTTTATCGCCACCAAACATCAGAACACATACAAAATCTTTATTAGCTGTGTTCAAGAAGCCAAGGTTTCAAAACATTTGTTGAAAACAAACTGTGAGTTAAAGAAAATGATTTAAAAAATGACAATAAAACTAAATAAAGCAGATCATATTTAATTCTGACTTACATTTTGGCTTTTTTGCAATTATACATCTTTCTACTCCATACAGAGTTTCATACTTTGTTAAACAAAGGTGACCCGCGTTATGTTGTAAATTGAACCCATTATTCCCAAATGACAATGAAAAAATATCATCTGTTCAAGACGATACTTACAGTTTTCAAATTTAATGCGGTCCAATTACTCCGAAACAGCTGGAAGAAATTAAAAATGTAATCCAAACAAGAGCTCGGGTGTCAGAAGGTTAAAAGTAAATTAGAAAGATGGTTGGTGTTCTGTTACCATCCTTTTACATGTAAGAGGCATACAGAATATAAATAAATGTGTATTATTGCTGCAGCTCTGCCCTTTGACCTCTCCTGGGTTTACAGAGATGCCACAAATTCATTATAACACAAATAACACAACAATGAGTACAAACATTACCAAAAAAATGACAAAAATAAAAATTTTAACTTTGTACATTCATGCTACAACATTCATAAATTACCAACATTAACATAAATTATAATACTTGAGAAATAACAATAAAATTTTACAAAGAAGTCAACTTTGCAGCTGAAGATCTGTTTAAATATGCATCGATGGCTTTTGTCTTTAAATTCTATCAAAAGTACAAATAATCAAATCATACAATGTTTTCAGTTCAGTAAAAAAAAATATGTAGAAACAGGTCTTTTAGTGTAATGATACAATAATATACTCTTGGATATTGTCACATACTGCTTTTAATTTGAATTACAGTAACAGCTGTGTGATATTTTATCAGCCTCTTATATTCTGGGAATGTTAAATCTTCATTTAGTAAACAAAGCTGCTAAAAAAACAACCTGAGTATCTGAAAAAGTGTATTTAAGTGCAGTGTTACATGTACTCAGTGGCATGGACTATGGCATGGAGGTGAGCAAGTGGTTTCAGTTAATAAAATGAAGCTTCTAAGCTGTTCAGGTGGAAGGATCGGATTTGCATTTAATAATAATGATCGTTTGTTGTTTTGAACCTCATCCAGCTACAGCCACCTGCTGCAGGAACTCAAGAGAACAAAAAAAAAAACATATAACGAGTATATATAAGTACTGAACTAAATATCGGAGCCACGCTTGTTGTGCAAGCCTGTTTTCTCCCAGTTTCCCTCTATTTGCATCTGAAAATCTGTGAGAATCCCTGGTTCAGAGGAATCCTGACAGATTGATGTTGTCATGCTGATGCTGTCACTGTCTTGATGCTGGACGGGTTAATGATTTATGTGGAATTGTGGGATGCCCCGAATGAGTCCCGGGTTAATGTTCACCTTTCTCGCCAGATCTCTGGGTGTGGGGGACTGCTCACATCCAGTCCAGATCCAACTGTCGAGGGGACTGACTGAGTGGCCGGCCTCCAGCTAAACCCGGCACACAGCAGGGAGGAAGACCATGCTCGGCGACTGAGAAGAAGAAGAGGAGGAGAGAGGAGGCTAATGAGGCCTGATCAAGCTCGGCAATGGGTCACAACAGAGGCAATGAGAGCAGAACAAACAAAAAAAAATCCAAGCAGTTATAAAAAGCTCAAAGAAAAGAACAACAACAACATGCTTTTCTCATTGTGTAAGGTGTGTAAGCTTCATGCATGACAAAGAACATTGTGGCCCACACAACATGCACTGACATGCACAAGTAAGAGGTATCTTATGTCCACAACACAGAAGTTTGAATATTTCATGTTTTATTCACCAAGTTAATCATTTGTATTTTCTCTAACTGTAATCAAACAATGAACATGTTAAACAATCAGGAGTAAAAGGATGATTTTAGTCCATTACAGGACCGGCTAAAAGCATCACCAATAGATGTTTAATATTCCTTTAAATTTGACTCTCTGCACATGTGACAGCATTTCATTAAAGTCATTTTGAATCTGAAGTCAGTTTTAGACTCATTTTTCTCACAAAAGCGTTGTGTCTTTTAATAATAATGTATGCGATCTATAATTATAATTACAGGCAACATCAGTGGTCCCACTCATGGTCTGGGGTTTGTCATAGTTTCCATCAATGATTTCTGCTAAAAATGCTAAAAAGCATTTACAAATATTGTTTCATTTCCTTTTTTCCTGAGTTTATATATGTTTCCTTCAAATAATTAACGTGTCTTTTGTACAGTAAAAATATTTCCCAAAGTAGGGCAGTGGGTGGAGTTTTATATGCACTGAGGCTGAATATCTTGAATGAAATAACTGCTTGTTTTAATGTATCTATTTGATAAACTTAGTACTTTTTTCATTTTTACATTTCAGTCAGACAAAAAAAGTTTTTTTTTACTCAAGTTAAAGCTCCTAATGTATATAAATGAACTATTTTACAATCATGTCAATTTTGTTTACACAACACAACTTAAACTCTTCCTATTATCTATAAAAGGACCTCACCGGGACATGACCTTGATGTCTTCAGCAGTAGTTGGTCCTGTGTAAAGACACAGCGTCTCTGTATTCCATCCTGCTTCCTTTCCTTACTTTATGTTGGCCTGAAAGTACAAAAAACTAAACAAAAACCAAAAGAAAACAACTAGATCCTGAACATAGTGGAATCAGCCTCTTTAATATCGTCCAGATACATATATGACCTCCGTTTCCTCGGTGAAAAAAGTATCCTAAATGCTTTAACAAAAGCTTACATTAATGCCACTAATAAACTCAACAAAACACTGAAAGCTTTCCTTTTCTTTCTTGTTAGTCAATCGGAATCCAAAAATGTGGTCATGTCCCCCTCTGTCATGTATATGCCCTGTGAACAGAGCTCAGGTATAAGGCTGGGAGCAGACCAGGTGATGGATAGCAGCAGGGCTTGTTGTCCTCTGCTTTACATGACTCTCATTAAGCTGTAAATCTTTCACAACAACACCCACTGAGACAATGCCACACAGGCTTCTCCTTGCTGCTCCACCTTGCCCTAGGCGTAACAATGAAACTGAATCACTTTGTCAGGACACACAATTGCCTCAGTGTTTCAGACAGCCAGTAAAAATGTTGGACAACACATCAGTGTGTGAATGTGGGTCTTTGGGTGAATCATAACAAGCAATCATAATTATTCAACATCTCGATGGTATCTGAGATAGTCACCTGATGACACATATGAAAATACAATGTAGCAAGCTGATGTAGAAAAATTGGGAATTTTGTACAGTTATGTACCATTACTTGTGAAAACAGATGCATACTATAAATGTCTTAGCAGCAAGCTGTACATGTTTATAGTGTAATTGAGACAAAGTCGAGAAAGATACGAAATTTAATTCAGAGTACATGCAGTTAGATTTTAATGTCAAAAAACAAAAATAAAGAAAAAAGGTAAAACGACGGGAACAAAGTAGGAACACTGAACAAAGTAGGAACACTAAACAAAGTGTGATGCTATGATACTGTAAAGCTAATACGTAACACTGCTATAATTTGTTTTTGTAGATTACATACGCTGTAAAATTACAAGCTACAGTACTTTACTGTAATCAACAAATTACTTACAGTAACTAAGGCCTATGCGAGGTATAGACCGTAAGATAATCCAAAAAAAAAAAAAAAAAAAACTTTACTCGGAAAATCAGACGCAGCCTTCGTGGGTGATAAGAATAAGTAGGTATACCTGTCCTACTAAACTGTACCACAGATAAAGAATCGCGTGCAGCTAACTGGCACAGGATCATATTTGCACACGTGACTACTTTCTCGTTTTTAATAAAATCTGAGATCTGGAATATGAACTTTATTTTTGTAATTTTCGAGCTTTAGAGATTACAGGTATTAAAGTTGAAGTATTTTCCTCCAACATGCAGTTTAATGATCACAACAGCTCACAGGTTTGTTTCTCTATGACAGGTTTTGTTTATGTGCCTTTGCATGTTCAGGTTCTCGCCTTAACAAAACCTCGACAAAGCTACACACTGACACCTGCTGGCAGAAAGTTTGTATTGCAACAACCAATATTAAACGTGGGAATTTGTTGCCCTGCATCAGTCCTCGCAGGTCGGCCTTCCGCTCCGTTCGTTTTGACCATCACAAAGGCGTCTTTATTTTATTTTATTATTATTATTATATTATTATTATTATTATTATTATTATTATTTAATTTTATTTATTTTATTTTTTTTTAGCATACACAAATAAGCCAACAGGGGCGATTCTAGGATCAGAGCTTTGGGGGTAAACTTTACTCGTCAGGATGACACTTCTTTCCCGTCTCTGTCAGTCCCTGCATCCTTAAATGTCTCCAGTTGTCCCGAGTTCTCTCTGACTGTCTGACTGTCTCCTTAGTGCATTTAAACCCCTGTTCCTCCCTGTCCCCGTCGTCTGTTGTCTTTGTCTCTGTTATCAGTCATCATAATTTTACCATCTCTGCGCAAGTCTTTCTTTATTAAATCATAAGATTCTTAAATTCATCAAGTCTCTCTGTGCCTGGGTCCTCGTCACAAAACATGACATCACCATTTTGTACATTTTAACACAATTCAATTCCCACATTTGTGAAAGAAAAGCAAAACACTTTTTAAAAAGGTCTGTAACAAAACCATCAAATCTGATAAAGGTTATTTAAATGCTACAACAGACTACTACTGCATAGAAGAATGGATTGGAATAAAACAAATACAAATCTAACCTTAATTACTGTGGGGGAAGGGGGGAGTAATGAATGATGCTCATAGTGGAAAACATTTAAAGCTGCTGTACAGAATCTTTGAAACAAGCTAGCTTAAAACATTTTTAGAATATAAACAGAGCACTCTGCTTCCCCTTACAGCTCCTCACTCCACCAGGGCTCTGTTTGGCACTTTCTGATAGTGCGCAAATGTGGTGCACATACTGTAGTGCAGTCATACAGACAACTAGATGGTCCAAAAGTTGGCCTACCTATTACTGGCTAAGGTTTTAGTAGAGTTGTGGCTGAACCACATAAAAATATATCATTAATTTTAATCTCCCCAATCAATTACAATGTTATGTTGGAATGTTGTTAAAGTGGGTCAAAAATGTTTCAACCCAGTTTGTGTTGCAGATTCTGTATAGCAGCTTTAATATAGGGAGGACACAACTTCCTGATTGTGTGAGTAAAATCAGGTTTTATTTCTTTGTCAGTTTAACAATTTCTGTTTTGCCTGTCACTGTTCCCTGTCTGTTTTCTTACTTGGTTCTTCCTGACCTTGTACTTTCTCCTCACGTTCCCCTCTTTCCTCTTTCCTTCTTTGGACTGACAATCATACACAAATAGAATGTATTCAATTAGATGAAAAAAAAAAATACATTAATATGAATTAAAAATACTATTAAGATAACTAATAATAAAGTCCTCTCTCAGTGTACTTTCAACCAAAAGGCAAATAACCAAACCACATGCACATCTAATAAAATATAAATATTGAAACACTGAACCACATTGATTGATGGATCATTTGATCTTACACTTTTTTTTACCTGAATGTGGCTCCTTTTTTTTTGTGAAAAAACTTCCTTATACCCATTACGAACTTGGCTGTCTCTCTGCACACACACACACACACACACACACACACACACACACACACACACACACACACACACACACACACACAATTCAGGAAAACAAATAGGCCAACAAAACTAAAAATTAGCCCTGCTATGAGCCGGCAAGTGTGCCTGACAGACTGAACTCAGGGCACCGAACGTCCCACATCACAGTCCTAAGTGGTGACGTCGTCTTCCTCTTAGTGACTGCTGTTATCAAGATGGCGCTGCGGCCAGGATCTGGGGGAGGTGGCAGGTATTTTAGCCATTTTAAACTGACTCATTTCAGGGGAAGTAATTTGTGCGTGAAACATTCAACCCCGACAGTCGCGGGTCTTCACATTTAGCCACGAGGACGCCCACAAATATCGCGATAAAGGCTGGCTTAGTTTGTCGGAGCAGGGAGATGAGATGAGATGGCTGGTGGTCAGGTGCCACAGCTAACGTTAGCTGGCTCCTTCTGCCTTTACCTGTCCATGTTCAGAGTGGACCAGACTAACTCCACGGTTTGGTCATATTAACAGATTTCACGCTTAAGTTATTCTGTGGTAGTCATAGTGTCCATTGCTCTCGGTCTCTGGTGATATAACTTGCTAGATGAATCTCTTGTAGCATTGCTAGGCAGGCCTGTGGATGGCTGGTAGGGACAGATATTTACACTTTCTCAGTATTATGTTTTCTGTTATTAGGGTTAGGGTATGGTAGTATGGTGTTGGCTATTTAGGAAGATAAAGCATTAGGACGTGAAGATTTGTGGGGAAGGGGTTGATTTAGTTAAGTTTTTGTCCCTGTAACACACCAAGCAGCAGAGACTCTAAGCCCTTCTTCAGGAGTCAGATTGCTCTAATAACTCTCTGCTGAATTACATAATCAGCCCTGTCGCACATGCATATTCCAGTAAGTAGCTGTAAATGGTGAGGAGATGTTCAGGTGTCTTATTAAAGCAGTGTGATGATGGTCTGCAGAGGAGATGAAAAGGCCAGCCTCATGATTTTTTCATAACACGAGCTCCAGCACCCTGAATAATAAATATATTCTGGCTACAAGGCTAGCCAGGTGATACTGATCTGACAGGTGAAACCAAAGCCCTCAAGACTGTCTGTGCCATTCTTTCACTGTGGTTGGTAAAGCCTCTACTGTATACTCTGGTAGATTTTGGGCTATTGTCATTTATGAGATGGGCCATGCTTAACTTTGACTTTGGAACTCTTTTTGTAAAAAAAAAAAAAAAAAAGTATCTACTTCCATGGTGCAGTGTGACTTTTTTATAATCAGTGGTCCCATTTGGTAAAAAACAATCTTGGAAACTTCAATCTTGGAAATCTTGGAAACTGAGTAGCTGCAAGAAATGACAACGTGGGTATGATAAAAGTAAAATGTACCTGAATGCTAAAGTGCAAAGCCAGGAAGTGAAGCCTGTTTGAGAATTCCAGCAACCTTTTGTAGTTTGTAGTAGGGCTGTTCGATATAACGATATATATCGGATGACGATATAAAAACGTCTATCGTTTCATTTTACGCTATCGTTTGTTTCGTGGTGTCGCAAAATAAACTGTTTACGGCAATATTTTTTCACCGTTTTGATGGTCACTGTAGTGGCTATATTAATTTCTTAAAGTTCTCTCTTTCTCTTATATTTAATATAACCACACTACAGACGGACAAGCGCCTGTTTTTATGCGTTGTGGTTAGCAACAACGACGGTAACACCATCGCATATCCGCTTATGTACCACATAAACCTTTCACAATAAAGCTCAAGATCCTGTTGAGACTTTTCAAAATAAACTGAATCACGTGAAAGAGCAGATTATTAACGGATGAGAAGTAAAAACAGAGCCGCCAGGTGCTAAAAAATAAACCTTAGACTCAAACGTTAGAACAGGCTTTTCCCCGCAGCACGCCGTGTAATAAATACTCACAAAGAAAACGGCGGCTGTTACAACTTATGTCTAAAAATGTATCGTTTCATGCATCGGTTAAAACACTCGACTCCAGCTACATGACGCGCAGCTGGAAACACTTCCCGCAAGTCGAGCTGCCCGAGATTCACAGAATTTACAGAAAATGTTATATTTTTGTGATTTATATCGTTATCGGAAGATAGAATTCTTATATCGGGATATGAGATTTTGGTCATATTGCACAGCCCTAGTTTGTAGGCTCCATGCAGATCCTCTGTTTTCAACAGGGCATGTGATTAGATACTTAATGAATGTCAGATGATATCCTGTGCAGAAACCATACTTTTTACGCCAGCTATTTAGAATATTTCTTCTTCTCTCAGCTGCTCCCTTTAGGGGTTGCCACAGCAGATCACCTACCTCGATCTTACTCTCGCTCTACCCTTCTCTTCTGACACACCAACCCTCTGCATGTCCTTCTCACCACATTTGTGAACATCCTCTGAGGTCTTTTTTATTTCCACCTGCCTGGCAGCTCCATATTCAACATCCTTTGTCTTTTTTATCCACTATCCCTCCCCTGCACATGTTCAAGCCTCTCTAACTTTGTTTCCAAACTGGACAACTCATGATGTTCCTGTATATGAGAAAGAAAATGATTAGTGCTTGCTTTTCAGAGTGCTTTCGGTTACTTTTAGTGATGCATTAGTTGTAAAATTCTGGGCCGATACCAATGACATTTTTCCTGCTCTGTTTATTCCCTCTGTTATGTCAAGAAAACAAAGAAATCTTCATTATACATGGATATCTAAAGTTTTTTTAAAAAAGGGCTTTCAGCTCTGAAATACAAATAATGACATTAAAATAAATACAACTGATAAATCAGTAAATAAGATAACATTTTCTGAGTTCAGTGGTGGATCTGTTGGCTAATATATCAGCCAAATGTCAATCAGTTGGCTGATGTATTCGTCCTACTTACCTCAGTTTTTCACTTAAAGCAAGTTTTTTTCTTGTTTTGATTAATAAACAGACCAAAAAGCAAATGCATTTCATTCAGTGACTGAGAAAACGATCAAATCCTTTCATCTGAGAACCAGCAAATGTTTTGCATTTTTTTTAAACTTTCCATTCATTGCATAATGAATCAGGGGACTTATGAAGTATCATAATTTAGTGGTGCCTTGATAACAAGATCGATACCAGTACAGATGTTTGATTATTTAAAATTCAGATGCTTTTTTTTTTTTTTTTTTTTTTTTAAAGAGAAACATTGGTTATTTTTTATTTATTTATTTATTTTTTTATAGTATTTATCCATGTTCTACACGATTCTTCTCAGATCAGCTGGTTGTGTTCAACATCATCACTCATAACACTGGTTGAAGGGTGTTTTTCCCCATCTCTTTATTTTTTTTCTTCCATTTTTACTTATCGGTAAATAGCTTCAGACAGCTAATAACAGCCATCCTATAGATTCATTGGCTCTAGCCATGGCAACGTTTTCCTACATAATAGCATCTATGGAAGCAACAGCATTAGCAGCGAATGAGGAAAAAGTGCATTTGGAGGCAGAAAATTGAGAATTTCTAGCATGTTTTTTTTGGTAAATAACAAAGCCCTAAATAATCAGTTGTTTGTAATTATATGCTTTAGATCTTTATGTAGCAGAAGTGGCAGGTCTATTAAAAGTAAGCTTTTCCTTTTTATAGGAGTGATTTTAAGTTTGCTCTCTATTCCTCTATGAGAGCAAATAATTTTAACAGTAACGACTCTGGCTGAAACTGTGCCTTCTGTCCCCAAGCATTTAAAGCAGTTTGATGGTAGCTATTAGATGAATCCAGACCTTTTACAAGGCTCAGGCCTGCCTGGTGTCCACAGCTGCTGTCGCCGCTTATCTCCCTCTATGTTAATCCACTCGGCCATGACCTCTGATTTGCTGAAGGATGGCAGACAGTAGTGCCGTCGTGCTCAAAAAGCTTTTTAAGCTGCAAATCTTCCAGTGAGCAGATGCGAGAATCTGAAACCCTCCGGTACTTGTCACATTACAACAGTATCCTGTGAGGGGAAACACTGGCTTCTTGCTTTTAGTTTAAATGTTTTTAGATGAACAGAGAAAAGAGGACCACTCATCAGCACCAAGAGTGCCCATAAATTCACATTAGTGTGAATTAAATGTGACAGACTCAGGAGGACTTGAACAAAGAGCTGTTGTGACTATGTCCCAAATCATAAATGTACAGTACTATGTTGAAGTTGAGCCACAGCAGGGCTGTAATTTCATGTACTACCATTTGGTAACACAAGATGGCACAGTGATTCAATTGAACCTTTTGTTTAAGCAGGCAAGTTATTAAGAGCACATCCATTTTAACAATGGAAGCCTGCAAAAGGCAAAACCTCTTGGAGAAATGGCTAACCCACACACCCACTGGTAAAACGGTGCCACCTGGTAGAGAAAGCTTTAGGTAAATTCTGCAGAGGGTAATTACAAAAAGTACCTTTAACCCTTAAAATAACAGATAATTTTGTCTCTTTGAAGTAAGCCCATGCAGACACCACATTTCCATGTTATCATATTGGACACTTCAGAGTTCCTCTTGCATTGGGAAAACTCAAAATTTCAAGGATTGTAATTGACCAGTTTTCTAAAGTGGGATTTAAATTACTCAAACAAAAACAACTTGTGTTTTTTACATGGACAGAAACACGAGGAAAATTCATAGACCTTAACTAAGGTAACAGTTGTGTCTGTGTGCGTACTCCCTCCCCAGAGGCCCGTTTTGTGTTGGAGAAAACCTATAACTCCAACGGACAAGTAGCACCACCTGATGAATATATATGGTTTGCTCTCTGCCAGCTCCCGAGGGAAATATGTGGTTCTTAAGCTGCTAAATGCTCCACTGGGTTTGCTGGCTAGTTACTAATTGTGTTTCAGATACAAGGAAATATGAGGGTTCTCCGGCTGGTTAGATAGTGCTAGTGAATGAAGATATTTGGAAATTGTAATGACTCTGTGAATAATGATAATAACGAATAACGGACAGGGTTAATCGATAAAGAATAGTTGCAGTCGTCGTGTTTACAAGCCTGCATTATGAGCCAGTGCCTGCTTTCTGTGACAGTGATCTCTCTGCTTCCCTTCTGTCAGCACAGTTGTCTCAGTTCTAAAGTTATCAGTATTATATTGTCAATGACGGCAATAGTGATGATCACATTAAACTGGGAATCGTTGGAAGCAGAGGCCCGGCTGGCTCTGTCTTCTGTTTGTTTCTGCATCAACGCTTCCAGTCTGTGAGTTGTAGTAAGTTATTTGACAAATAGCCGAAGGCCTGTGTGGGTTGGCTCCGGCGAGGGAGAGACTTGGCCGACTCGTAGAAAGACTTCCTCTGATTATTTCTTAAAGGCCTGTTTCTCAGCACAGCGACAAGAGTCCAAGTCGCCTGCAGAAACTTGCCCAGCCATCTACCCTCCTGTTTATCTGGCGTGAACGTTGCTCCAAAGGATCTGAGGGGTTCTTTGTGAATAAGCCTCAGCTGCTTCGAGTCTGTAGAACAAAACTGCGTCTGCTTGTTGATGTCACTGTCATCAGCAACACACTTTTATCGCATCCGTGTTTAATTTTACCCGTCGGCTTACAGGAGCGTGTTACTGTCATCTGAAGAATTACAGCAACAGGATTCAGATTTGACGCAAGAAGGAAGGGAAGGCATTTTCAAGTTGTTTTGAGGAGCTTGCAGTTTTACTTTTTTATATTTTTGGTTCTGTTTTGTCATCTCAAATGAGATCAGTATAAAATGGAATAAAATTAAACTGAAGGACCACATGAAACTGAAAAAATGGACTGATTTGTACAACTCACAGCCTCTCAATCTCATTTATTGTCAAGCAAACATGGCGTCACATCTAATTTCACTTATCTCTTCCACGTCAGTTGTGTTATTATAACGGCTGTTGATTTTAAAGGGTATTGTTGCAGCTAAGTGACAACAAGAGTCATCTGCTGCTATAAATGTTCAGCAGGGGACTGGGGAATAAAAAGGCCACATAAATGAAGGCTGTTTTTAATTTCAGCCTCAGTTTGAATCTCATAATCTGTGTTTTTCTTTTTTATTTCTTTAGTTTTATGTATCCTGTTGGAGGAGGCTTGGGACCGCCGCAAGGTGAGTCATTTTGCAGTGAATATTACCGCTCTTTCCCTCCAAACAGTTTGTGTAAATATATTCAGCTGAGGAGATGGCACACAAATGTGTTTTGTGTGAATTTGAATGGGATCATAGAATATTGCTTTTTGAAGCAAACTGTCAGGATATTGCACTTTAGAATGTAAACATTGTTTATTTTGACAAATGTTACTAGAAATCTTCATTTTATATAAAGTGGATATTGAAATACTGATTTTCTAACAAGTACGAGCACAATAAGAGTCATTCTTCCCTCGATGTAATCAGTCACACAAGATGTGATCAAAAGTTTCTCGGCTATGTAAATAACTTTAAAAAGTTTGGCTCATCTCCTCTTCAGTGTCGCCTTCTTTGGCAGCCTTGTACTCTTCTGAAAAAGGCTAGGAACTGAATTAAACTTAAATTTAAGTTATGATTACAAAACAAAATAATTTCATCCACTTTCTCTATAGAGCTGTTTGTTTTTTTTATTGTGCTATAATTCAAACGCACTCCGTTCCTTTGCAGTTTGTAGTTTTTGCTTAGTTGACTAAAACAGAGCTTCTCTTTACCAAGATCCATATATGAAAAGAGATGAAGAGTAACCCTGGATTGCTCAGGGTCTGTCACCTGGTCCACTTTCAGCACTATGACGCATTTTAGAACATAAATCCACTCCCAACATGTTTTTAAGTTCAGTAAATTAATGTTTAAACTACAGTATTGACCATAATAGTTGTGATTATGATTGTTGCTTTAATCGAGTGCTTGCTCTGGTGATTGAACTTTGTGCGCTTGTTTTGCTCCCCTGTATCAAACATCAAGCCTTCAGCTTTCATTTGGGGAAGAGGGTGAAGCCAAATCTGGGTTGGGAGAGAAAAATAAACCAAAATGCAAAATGAAATAAGAGGAATGATGAGGAACATGCTGCAAGCATGCTCCTCTTTAGTGCTAAAAGGAACATGGGAGGACAGCCTAGTAGGGGAGATAGGTTGGCTTTTGACGTTAACTTTGATTGTTTTCGTCCTTTCCTTTTAGTTATTGGTCCTTGCAGTTCTTGGGCATATGAGGATCAGTGAGGATTCGGCACATTGCAGCTCATATCTTTGTTACAATGCTCAGCACTGAGCAACGCAGGTCTCAGATGTACCATCATTTAGCTGTGGCTGCTCGTCCTACTCAGACTGTTGGCTTTACAGTAACGCCTCCAGATAAACCACGCATGCACTGGTGGGACGAGCGTCTCTTAGGGGTCATTATATGCTCCTGTTAGCAATGTCATTTTAGTCCAACAAATTAGAATGTGCACAGTCTCCCAGACAAGCCATTTACACAGCCCAGTTGAGCCCTAACACGGTGAATCATCTGGAGGCTCCAGTCGGAGCTGGCTGCTCAGCTCTGGTTGTCAGCTTACGTGGCGTCTCTGAAAATAAACACACACTTTTCCAATTTTTCTTCCCCCAATCCTCTTGTTTTGCTCCAAGTTGTCACAGTAGTCACCAGAGAAACAGATTTGGCTGTTGCAAAGCCTGTGTCTTTTTCCAGCTGTCGGAAGAAATGGTAATGGATTTGCAATACTGAATTATGACCGGCCTCTGGAGGCTTTTGTTTTTTCTTTTTCTTGATAACTTAAACTAAGATAAGTAAGTAAATACATTTTATTTCTCCCAATAGTTTGTAAATTCTTCATTATAGCAGTAAAAACATTAAACGCAGCCTATAACAGTGTAGCTTAATAAAATAAAACATGACCAAAATGAGCTCAATAAGGAAAAATTTACACAAAGGAAAGGTGCAGAGTTAAATGGACATACAGTACATTTTTAAAAACACAAGAATTCCCTGTAAAAACCTGAATGTAAAACAGGAAGAAAAAATTAATAAGAAAAAACAGATTAACTTATTAAACTTGTAATAAATTATTATAAAGAAACCAAGAACTTTATTTATACCAAAAGTTGGGAAGTTACCGTGTTTCAGCAGCCAATAAATCCAAGCACTCATTTGTATTATTAAAAAATTACACTAAATAAGGAGCTCAGATAAAAAATTAAATAAATAAAAAATGAAGAGCTCGATAAATCAGACTCCATATTATTTTGCGGACGTCTCACATTCCCCATGATGATTGCGGGAAGACCCCCAAATCTACTGTTTTCTATGTAGCTTCTCCGGTCTTACAGGCCTTGCTCCGGGCAGTAAAACTGTCAGTGCAATCAGCTGGTGAAGATTCTCTGTTGGCAAGAGAGTAATATGAGGAAAAACTACCAGAAGGCTTGTAAAAATTGACTTTACAAGACCCGTGGATCAAAAAAAGTAGCCAAATCAACTTTACATGAATCACACTGAGTAAAATCAAGGCTATCAGTTAATAAAACCATTAAAATAAATACAAAACAGTATCAATGGAAACTGCATCTCAGTATGGTACCAGGAAAAAATGCAATGTAAAAATTTGAATGTAATACAATAAAAGAGAGTAAAAGAAACTCAATAAATTCAGTAAAGCATAATAAACATGTTACACATAGAATATTTTAACCATGTCTACAGTATGTGATAACAGAGTGTGTGTGTTTCTGCAGGCATGGTACCCATGCAGCAACAGCAGCAGCAGCAACAGCAGGGCTTCCCCATGGTTCCTGTCATGCAGCCTAACATGCAGGGCATGATGGGAATGAACTTTGGAGGCCAGATGCCCCCAGGTGCCATCCCTATGCAGGTCAGCGCTATTTCTTATATGTTGTGCTTGATTCTGTGTTTGCATGTGTTTTTTGGGGGGTGGGGGTCAAATTAATATTTCCCTGAGGATTTATTTATGTATTTATTTATTCTCTTGTAGTATTTTGAGTGAACTTGCTAATTTGGCTGCATTTGGTGCATACATAGTAGTGAAACACTGCTGTATTGATTTAACTGATTTCACTCATGTGGAAGGCTGGCTTTACAGCTCCTATTGAACTCATTTGCTTCCATGTTAATCTCTCCACAAACAGTTTTAAACACCAGCACATTAACAGGAATTTATTGTTGCCTGGTGATGTTTAACAAGACTTTAATCCATTAACATTTTGCTTTCCCTTGGTTAAAGCATTTGATAATCACACGAGCGGAGCAGGAATGCTAAATAGTTTGTTGCATGTTTTTTTGGGGGGGTGGGGGTCTAACAGGGTGGAATGGCGATTGGGATGCAGACCCCTGGGATGCAGTTCTTGGGTCAGCCACAGTTCATGGGTATGAGACCAGCAGGACCCCAGTACACAGCTGACATGCAGAAACAGATGGCTGAAGAGCACCAGTAAGTCATCTTTACACCTCCATTATAATTCCTCTTTGTGTACATCAAGTTTAGGTAAGCAGCTAGCTTAAAAAACAGTGCAGTGGAAAATAAACTTCCCTTTATTACATTCAAATTTTCTGTCAACTTCAGTTCCTGGTTACTTCTCATACTTTTTAATAGAGCCTTAGTGTCCAAATTAGGTAATTTTTTTTCCAAATACACTGAAAGATCTGAGTTTACCATCTGAGAGCATTCTGCTACTTTTTAGGACGTATAATCCCCCAAACCCTAACCCACTAACCCTGTAAAGCCTCTTGGATTAGCTGGAAAATTCATTATCACAAAGCTGACAACATAAAGTTAGGTGATTTTTAAAGCTCTTGAAAAATGGACTTCTTCAACATCTTCTCACAGCACAGCAGCACTCCAAACATCTTAAAGAATATGGGTGCTGGGTTGGGTTTTAATCATGTGTTGTTGCTTATTTTACTGGAGTAAAGTGTCTAAATGCGTCTTTGAGCACTGCAAAAGAAACCACACTTTTCCCTGCACTTTAGTTTACTTATTTATTTTTTGATTTCTAAATGTTTAGATTTGTGTGACTGTACACTTGAGAGATTGGTGCATCTTTAAATGCGATGTCTGCACGTTACATTTAAAGGAACCAAGTGAATCCTTGTTTTATGTCTCACAAGTACTATTTTAGCCCCAAACTGTAGATTGTGCAGTCACTGTTGGTCCTCAGTGGATGAGTCCTAATAACCTAGATGGTCCCGTTGACAAGTTGACATTTGTGGTTTTAAATGAAATGTCACAAAAACTCTTAGTTGGACTGCCATGACATTTGGTTCACAGATTCATGTACCCGTCATGATGAATTATAATCAGTTGATGAACTTTGCATTAAAGGCCACCAGGGCACAGTTTAAATTTGTCCAAACACCTGTAAAGCTGATGACATTCCCAGCTGCCTCAGCTGTACTGTATGTAGTGCTAATTAGTGCATGTGAGCGTTTGAAGAAGAAGAATATGAAGCAAGAGAGTAGTAGAGAGAGGAGGAGGGCAACCGGGGGGGAGTAGCAGTCAAACATACAAATAATCTTGTCTCACTAAAATGAATACACAATACAGGATATTAACATGTTGGCTTCATCTTTATACATTCAAATAAATTCATTTTCAATTCAAATTTATTTATAGTCGTGTCAAAAAGTGGTTGCTCCCTTTCTGATTTCCTTTTTTTTTTTTGGATACTTAAATGTTTCAGATCATCAAACAAATTAAAATATAAAGATCATGCACGTAAACACAAAATGCAGTCTCTAAATGAAGGTGTTTATTATTAAAAGGAGAAAAAATCCAGACCTCCATGGCCATGTGTGAAAAAATTATTACCCCCTAAACCTTATAACTGGTTGGGCCAGTGTTAATAGCAACAACTGCAATCAAGCATTTGCGATAACTGGCAGTGAGTCTTTTACAGCCCTGTGAAAGAATTTTGGCCCACCCATCTTTGCAGACTTGTTGTAATTCAGCCCCATTGGAGGGTTTTCAAGCATGAACCGCCTTTTTAAGGTCATGCCACAGCACCGGATAAGATAGCTTATCACAGTTAATTCATGATTTAACAAGGTGGTGGCAGTCACTTTTTCTGACAGAGCCATGTAGGTTTTGGTTGTTTTTCCCCTTAATAATAAACACCCTCATTTAGAAGCTGCATTTTATGTTTACTTGCATGATCTTTATCGAATATTTAAATTTGTTTGATAATCTCAAAGATTTAAGACAAAAAATTTTAATTCAGGAAGGGGGGCAAGGACTTTTTCACACGACTGTATATAGCGCCAAATCACAACAACATTGATCTAATTTATGTTGTCAGGAAAAAACGTGCAATACGTCAGGTTGGCCTTTATTGCTTGTCTTAATGGAGCACTGTGTCCAAGTACAGCCTCACAGACCACACGGCTAATGTGTCTTGTGGATTTGATCCTTTTAAGATTATTTTCCAGAACAAAAAACTAACACACTGAATCAGTTTAAGCACCAGGGCTGCTGCTCTTAGCTGACACCTGATCTGATAGCTTTCTGGTCCTCTTCTCCATTAAAATAAATAAATCATTATTTTTTTTATAGATCCCCCTTCTCTTTTTTAGTAAGATGTTTTATTTTCATAATTTTCTGTCAGTTAAATCTGCCCATTGTATCTCAATACTAAAATATAAATATGACAGTTTTCAAAATTTTGCCTCTGTACACCATCGCAATAACTCAAGAGATGATTAAAGTGTATAAAGTGAAGAGTTTCAGCTTTACTTCAAGGCTTAGGAATTTAAATATTATTTGTGCTATTTTTTTAAGAGCATAACTTTGTAATTATAGGTTTGGATTTGCGTTTCCCTTCTTTCTCCTCTCAGGCAAAAATGCAGAGAAATACTTAATCCACAAGTTTATATGTAAAATGGTTAAAGTGATAAAATGTAAGTCTAGCTATAATAAGATAAGTAAACCGCAGAATGAACCGAATGAACTGAGAAATGTTGAAACGTTTTTACAAACTTCCATCAGACAACACGAACCTTCAGCTGCCGTTTTAACAAGCTTCCTTTGCGCTCATCCTTCTTAAGAGTCATATGTATTATGCTGTACTCTTCTTGCCCTTTAGAAAACGTCTGGAGCAGCAGCAGAAAATGCTGGAGGAAGACAGGAAAAGAAGACAATTTGAGGAGCAGAAACAGAAGCTGAGGCTGCTCAGCAGTGTCAAACCCAAGGTGAGCCTCTCTCCACATGTCGTTCTCCTTGTTTTTTCTGGCATGTCCACTGCTCGTTTTACTGACCCTCTGAACTCTCGATACCCGATTGTGCTGCGCTCAGACGGGGGAGAAGAGCCGCGATGACGCCTTGGAGGCAATCAAAGGCAACCTGGACGGTTTCAGCAGAGATGCAAAGATGCACCCCACTCCATCATCTCAGACCCAGAAGCCAGGTAACTTAGCACTTGGAGTTAAAAGTGTTTTCTGCTAAAGCTTCTTGCTTAAAAAAACCCTATAATAACTGAGTGATAGCTGGTCAACCAGACCACTGTTTAATATTCTTTACTTAACTCACCCCTGTGTATTTGAGGAAATTTTGGAGATGCATTTAACAAATACACCGCATCTTGTGCAGTGCTTCCCGACCTTTCTGAACTATGAAACCTAGCAGTATTAACTTGCTGCTCCATGTTGCCAGTTTGAGATCTGATTTAAGGACACTTTTGAGTATAAGTTTCATTTCTGTAATACTATAACCTGCATCAATCATCTCAAGGCTCCTTATAGATTTATCAGTTTCTCCTGGGTGCAGACTTCTGCTTCAGCTGTTGGAATCTGTACAAATGTTGAGGTTTTGAAAATGAATAATCAGAAATCCATCTAAACGACATGTAGTAAATCTGAATATAAGTTAAGTGTTCTTCAGTTTGCAGATCTACAATTTCTGCTCTTGCACAAAAAGTCATTATCTCACTCTTGCACTGTGCAGCTCCGAAATCATCTTCCATTGTAGTGTGTTTGTCATGTGCTGTGCCATCATCATTATTTCTTCATTTTTGCAGACTCATCGCCATCACACCCGTCTGTCACTGCTCCCTCCCTTCCCCCAGCTATGTCTGAGGATAACGATGACTTTAGTGACTTTCAGGGCCCCGTCGATACCCCCACATCGTTCCCTTTGCCCCCCTCCTCATCCTCTTCCTCCTCCACCACCACTCCCTCCAGCTTCGGGTTCTCCTCTCAGGCCCAGCCTTCATCCTCTGCCCCCAACATAGGTTTCTCTGAGGACGATGACGAGTTTAGTGACTTTGTTCAGGGACCTGTAAACACTTTCCCTTCTGCCAACTTCCACCTCTCCTCTCAGTCGCAAGTCCAATCGACTTTTCCACCCTCACAATCCCTCCCCTCTTCTGTGTCCATTCACACTGACACCCAACACTCTGCTGTCAGCACCAGCACCCAGTCTGCATTTCAAGGTAACTCTTCTCTTGCTTTGTTCACACCTCCCCCTCCCATCCCTCTAATTTGCCCTTTTTTCCACCTAGTTTGGAGGAATTTTTTACATTAGTGATTCTTTTATCACTGATGCTGAATGCTTTTACTGGTAACCCTGGATGATGGGTTCGTTTTGACCTGCATTAATGTGTGAGAGCATGCATCTAGCTAGACCAGCAGATGACCTCAGTACTCAACACTAAAGGGTAAACAAGGATGCATAATAAATAAGGAATACTGTTGAAAATGACTGTTTCTCAGTAGGTTTTTCCCCATGCAGTAGTTGCGTTTCCTTTTGATAGTGAATTTATGATTTGTGCACTGGTAGGGGACTGTCATGTCATTTGTCATTTGCCCTGTAATCTCTGGGATGAGCAGCTGCTCTGTGACAGCTTTCAGTCTCAGACTGTGAATGACAGGACGCAGAGATCACCTTCTGTCCAGAGCAATTCAGCAACCCTCCGTCCAGTGTCATCCTTGATTCTCTGAGACATCTCTGACCTAATTGTTTAGCATCTGGAATAAGCAGATTAGATGGCTGATGGAAAGATTGCCTCTGATATTAAGAGACCTGAGGAATTTATCTTGCAGTGTCTTTGTTGAAATTCAGTCAGGTAACATTTCTGTTTAGGGGGCTGTTTACAAATGATCTCATTTGCTTTTTTAAAAAAATCTTATTTCCAACAAATAACACTAAATAAAATCTGATACTTGGCTTCTTACGCAATTTCTGAAGAAAGGTTTGGTTAAAAAGAAGAATATATTGGTACCCCTTGAGAAAGGCTGTACTTTGGGTAATAATGGTTAAAGTGCCTGCTGTTATCAGCTCAAGAAAAAGATCTGTCACTGAATTTGTTAGTGTGCTTTTGTATGTGGGATTTTGTGTGGTTTTTGGGTAAATCTCCTTAAAGCTTCTTAAAGAAGCCCTGTGGAGTTCTCTAGAGGAACAAAAATTACATTTCTGTTCAGTCTTAGTCATGGCATGTTACTGCAGCTTGTTATAAGTGCAGCAGGGAATCATCTGTGCATGCATGCATTCATCATGCCCATTCTGAGTGTGCATGTGAGAACACATTGGCTGTGTCCCATTTCAGGGTCTGCACGCTTGAAGTACGCGCACTACGCGTACTACGTACGGTGCGTACTATAAGTACGAGAAGTGCGGAAGTGAGAGGCTTGTGAAATGGGACGGTATATGCTTCGTCGCGCTGTTCAGGTTGCCTAGCAACCATGATACTAACCGCAAGACAAGTTACATACAGCTTTGTTTGACAGAAATGAAGGAGAAAATTGTTTTGTTGGTCATTCATTTTTGTCATGACATCACTTTGATTAGTTGAGTATCTGAGGCTGAGACCACAGGACTGTAAAACATGATTCAAGGGCTTCATTTCTGTACTGAACAGTTATTTAAAATTAGCTAGTAAATAATAATTAGTTAGTATTAAATATAATATGCCCAATATCATAGTATTGTCAGATTATTATGATATATATATATATATACATATATATATATATATATATATATAATCTATATCACTGACTTTCAGCTTGTTGTGTTTGTGGATATATGACTGACTTTAATTATCCATAAAATCATCAGATTCTCTGTAAGATTAAGGTCGACTATATGTATATTTAGAAGTAGAGGCTTTAAAACCAAGTTAATGCTGAAAGTACAAACATCACTAGTGTCACATAACTTTGCCGACATGTGGCCAACAGCAATGTTTTAATGTTCTTCATTATTAAACATTCGCACATGAATAAGTGACGTCATATTCAGTACTTACTTTTGACAGTTCACTCTTCAGCCGCTCCCTTCTGCCGTATTTTGCGGCAAAATTATCCACACCCACCGCTGCGCTATGAATTGTGGGATATATGGGACCACGAAGCGTGCACCGGACCACGCTTGATATTTGGGGAAATCGACGGCGCATTTGGAGTATGCATTTCAAGTACACTTCGAATTGGGACAGCCGTCGTCGCATGGCGGTGACGTAACCGCACTTAAAATGCGTACTTCAAGCGTGCAGACCCTGAAATGGGACACAGCGATTGACAAACAAAGTTGGACCAGATATTAGTTAGTTGATGTTGGATTGCACTGGGTTGCAAATAGTTAAGTTCAGTTAATGCCTGTTAAGTAGTTATGTGTCCTGCCACCTGCATGATCTACCCAACGGCTCCCATACCTAAAGCACAGTAGTGGTTCAGTAGTGCGAATGCTTTTGAGGTGGACTATTTCCTGCCGTATGCTACATGCGGAAAAGGAAAACTGTGGAAAGTATTCCAAAATTGTCAGCTGTTTATGTTTGAAAACAGCTACAGGGAAGAAGCACAATAATGCTACAAGACGCCTGAACCATGATTAGCAACCTTTTATAACTGCTACTGACTGCTTCAGTCTTATCTTACATATCAGATCTCAAACACAAATCTTTAAGTTATAACATAAATCTACTAAAGCATCCCTAATTTCATTTGCAAATTAAGCCTATAAATAGATGGGTTAAGTGTGCATTGTTGCTAGTATGTGTTAAAGAAGCTTGTTCCTCATCCACCCCTCTAGGCCCATCCCTGGAAGAGAAGCTGTTCTCCTCCTGTGATCTCACAGCTGATAAGACTGCGCAGGTTAGCTTTAAGTCCAAGCAGAGTTTGGCTGAAATGACTCCTAGAGCTAAAGTTTCAGCCCAGTTTCAGCCCAGTACTAAAGCGAGGAATTGGGCCGCGGCCACCGAGGACTTGAGCTCTGTCTTCGTCACAGAAAAGCCACCAGAGGCCCCGGTACCAGCGCCCAAACTCCCCCCATCAGCTGCTGGCGCATCTCCTCAAACCAGTAGTGACAGTGGTGAGAGAAGTACCCGTTCACTGGACTTCATAGCTGCTGCTTCTCTCTTGCTTTGCAGCATTAACACACAATCAGGGTGGTAGTTCTCTTTCTGTCCTTGGGAAATATTTTCATTCTTTCTAACCCTGACAAAATAATTGTATGCCTCCTCTGGCAGTTTAATCTCCTCTATCTCTTTGGGTTATAATTGATTTATGCTAGATCCTGGACTGGGCATCCTACTGTTGTAGCCTGCGTGCTGTTAAATGAAATCAAGTTTATATTTTCTTCGCTGTTGAGGTGACGATGTCTTTGAGGTGCCCTTCCTTGTGTCTTTCCATCGTCTCCTAAATCTCTGCTCCTATTTCTGCCTGCTTTATACCTCTGTCTTGTTAGCGGGGCTCTCTTATGTCACTGCTCCCTGCACAGACTGTGGAAATGGACTGTGTCTGTCAAGGTCCTTGGGTGATACCTGCTGACTAAATAAGCCGCCGTCTGTTCACTCACTGTGTAACACCCTCTCAGAGAACGACCTCTGGCGCATGCTGACTGCTTTGGTTTAACAGGGATGCGCATGGATTGGCAGGTGCCACTGGGGCCCAGCATAATCCAAGGCTGATTGTGCATGCTACTCTGCTACTCCTTTGTGCTGTTATTTGTTTGTCTGTGTCCGTGTCCTCCGCGTCATCAGGGGAAATATTGTGGCTCATCACGGGGACCAGGGGAGATTTGTAATAAGATTCATTTAACTGCTCAAGACTGATGGAAGTATTATGTGCAAAGTGGGTGTCTGGGTAAACACCTGCCTTGCAGACAGAGTGTCAGGGACTCGAAATGAGCCATAGCAGTTTACTGAAATGTCTGGTTGTCTGTTTTCTAGAAAAGAATAATTTAGGTCAATGTCAGCTGTTAAATTATATTTTTAGTTAGTTTTTCTTACAAGGCAATTGCCTCTCTCCTCTCTCCTTGAAGCTGGAAATGACTCACAGACTGATTTATAGATGTCTGATGTGGCAGGGCGTTTGTGATTCAGTGCAGGGGAGCGTTACAGCTGCACCGAGCCTTCCAGACATCAGGTGTATGATTTTGTCGAGTTCGATATGAGCAGGGCTCAGCTGCCAAGAGACTTGGCAGATCGTAAGCCTGGACAAGACTTTTGCTTCAACAGCTAATTGTGTGTCTGTGTGTATGTATATGTGTGCTTGTGCTTCTGACAGCAGGTGTTGGTGTGTATCCACAACAAGAGCACATTCAGACCATGCTGCCCGCCTGGGTTTACAACGACAGCCTCGTCCCAGGTAAACGTTTACTCTCAAAAACATCCAGTTTAATGTTCAGACGACAATATGAAGAAATGACACGAATTGCAAAAACGTTTTGTTTTTCTTTTCCCAGAAATGTTCAAGAAGGTTCTTGAAATCACCATGACTCCGGCAGGGATAGACACAGCCAAACTCTACCCGATATTAATGTCATCAGGTCTTCCCAGGGAAGCACTCGGGCAAATCTGGGCATCAGCCAACCGCACAACACCTGGCATGCTGACCAAGGAGGAACTTTACACTGTACTTGCACTAATTGGGGTGGCGCAGGTAATCACTGAAGTCAAAACAAATTATCCACTTAGAACAACTCCACTAATCATCTCCCACAGCTTCCGCAGAGCCTCGCCATAAACTCCTCACTAAAATTAGCTGGGCTTAGTTCAAAACGGAGAGAAAAGAAGCGGTGCTGTGACTCAGCCCGCGGCCTGTGAAGCGTTATAAGTCCAATATATGGCTGAGTCCCCATCAACCAAGTTTGGCAGGAGGCTTCTTATCACGCTCAGCCCGGGCCTGTCACCACCACCCCTGGGAAGATGCAAATCTTCAGGCAGCTCACGAAACACTGCATGCCTCCGCTTCCATGCGAGGAATAATAAGACACCTTTGGTGATGTAAATCTTCAAGAAGCTTAAAACACAAGCAAAACAAGGTGCATTCTCTAGTGAGGTGGAAGAAAGTTTGAGTCTGCTGGTGACATCTGTTCAAAAGGATTGTGTTGAATAATTTATATATAAACGTTAGTCCTTGGCCGAGTTCAGTGAATACAGAAGGGCTATAAAATTTTAGGGTTCACAATGATCCGTGTGCCCTGATACCTTTTGTGATTTAACACATTAACCCCCCCCCCCCCAAAAAAAAAATGCAGCCAAATAAAACTTTGAAACATCTTACAGGCTTTGTTTTGTATTTGTCATTGTCAACAGTCCTCATGAAAAGACTCAAACTGACTCTGTTACTCTCACTCACTTCTTCACCTTATCTGTGGCTTTCAACCCGAGGCTTTTTTGCAGTCACGGATACATAACTCCATTTTTTAGAAAGTTAAGGTAGATTCCAAAAAAGCTGGGCATCACTGCTTTGACAAACATTGCACACAAAGCGTTTGTTGAAGACTGCTTTGATTATATCTGCAGCTGCAGGACAACGATTTCATCATGTTTTAATATGCTTTTGCACAACAGCTGAGCTCAGGGGGACCTGCTTCGCTTAAATATTGTTTGTTGTGTCCTTCCTTACTTTCAGAGTGGCCTCCCGGCAATGAACGTGGAAATCCTCGGCCAATTTCCTTCTCCTCCCGTGCCGAACCTGCCGGCTTTGGCTATGGCCATGGCCCCTGTCATGCCTCAGCACCAGCAGCCCATGATGACCCAGCCCCCGGTCTCCATGGCCATGCCCACAGCAGCCCCGCCACCAGTCATGCCTATGACACCGGCAGCATCGGCTCAGCCACCCACAAACACAAATTTCATTGCCAGTTTCCCTCCAGCACAGGTATCACAGGTATGCTCAGTTTCTTATTTTCCTGCTGTCGATCACCTCACTCACTTCACTCACTTCACTCTCCAACATGATGTTTGTGTAGGGAACCAAAGCCGATGACGATGACTTCCAGGACTTCCAGGAAGCTCCAAAGGCAGGAGGAGACCAAGCTTTCTCTGACTTTCAGGGGGAATCGGGAGGAAGCTTCCCTACTACCATTGCACCACAGCACCAAAACAGGTACAGGCTTGTTGATGAAGACAGTGAGTCTGCCTTTTTTTCCAGGCTTGTATAAATACGAGCATTTTAAGAGCTTATATGTCCCTAATTATAAGCTACAATAAATAAGATTGGGTATTTCTTATTCTAGCTCTCTCTCATTTTGCTTTCTGTGCTGTAAATATTTGCAGAGATGAGCATCAAATATTCAGCCCTAGATGATTATTTATAGCTGACTCATCCTGCATAATATTTGTACTTCTCATTGTCTGTCTTACAGTCAGACGCACTGTCTCAATATCTTGTAATAACCTCCTCAGAATAGGAATGAGTTTGGGTCATCTACTAATGAATTCATTTCAGTGGACAGTAGATAAGCTCGTTTCTTTATATTACTTCTTTCCGAGCCCTTCTGGAGCAACCGTGCCTTCAGTGAGAGGAAGCTGAAAGGCAATTATCCACTGAAAGACAACGAGAAAGCAGAATTAAAGTATCTGAAATCTAAGTGGCATTGGCGTTTTATGATTCGCTCCTATTTCGCAGCTGAAAAAATGCAGTCCTGACTGTTTCATCAATGTAACAAGAATTCCCCGCAGACTGAGATTGCTTTCTAATTAAATGAGAGGCTGAACAGCTCATATTGGGCTGCCAGCCTGAACTGGCAGCCATAACTTACTGTCGGATGTCTTACAGAAAAAGCGCTTTGAGGAAACTAATATTCACTGAGTTTAACAATTTCCCTAAGCCCCTGATTTGTCTGTTTTAGCAGATGATCAGGCATAATGGTCATCATATTTCTTGCTTTTGGCCTGTATTAAAGCATCCTTCACTTTCAGGAATAGTTTGGCATTTTGGGATTATGCTGGTTTGTTTTCTGTTGTGTTGAGAAGACTGAAGCCACTTTCTTGGACTGGCTCTTTCATCAGTTGACTGAAGTCTGTCAGCAGCAGCTCTTAAGCTCGCAAATAAACCAGTCTGTGCAAAAAAACGGAGGTGTAAAAATATGTTTTGGGTTTCAGTGGTTGATCATGCATCTCAGGTTGGACTGTTAACGTCCTGGAGTCTTCAGTGGGTGCAAGACAGCACAAACCCTCTAAATCAGGGGTGTCAAACTCAAATGTACAGTGGGCCAAAATTTAAAACTGGAACAAAGTCGCAGGCTAACATTAATATTTATTGAAAAAAAAAATCTTCCTCCAGATATAAGAATGAATCTTTTCTTATGGACTTAAACAAGTTTTGCTGAAAAGCTGAATATGGAACAAGCAAAGCTTAATACTAAACAATATATATATTAGCTGTATAATACCAGTAGGCCAGCTCTAATAGTAATTTGGTATGGCTTCCCGCGGGCCAGAGTTTGACACCTATGCTCTAAATGAAATTAAATATAAAGTGGTAATTAACGAGTATCAAAGGGACTGGAAGGTGTTTCCTTTTCACGCTAAACAAAACTAGCTCGCTACTGAATGGCCTGAATATTAGGAGACAGTAAAAGAAGTATTATCAAAATCTTTTTTAGACCTAAATCAATATAGGATTTTTAAGACCAATACCGATATTTGGCAATTTTTAAAAACTGGTATATCACTATATTTTTTAATATAACATAGCTATTTAAAAGTAATGTTGCTCTAGTGTTACAACAAGCCACGGATTACTTATTTACACTCTGCTTGGATCAGCTGCTTGTTCTTTGTGGCATTCCAAACATGGGCTGCTAACACGCAGTCCAGTACATTTTGTCCAAATTAGTAAAACAAGATATAAATACTTTTGTTGGTGAGCTGGATGTGAGACAGTGGGCATATATTTTTATTCCTAAGCAGAGCTACCTTCTGCCTGCCCAGTGGCCTTAATGGATGAAAGGACACCAAGAGCTTGTAACAAAAGAAAAAAAAAAAAAGCTGTTTCTCTCCAAACTTTGTGAATCCAGGGCAAACGTTCAGCTCAGGCAGCTTATAGGGATTAAACTTTACCTTTGAACTTCGCCCATCGTGATGTCTGACGATTCGCTTTTGTGTCCCTGCAGCACGCCTGCCTTGCTGACTCCAGTTTCTGGTTCCTCCTCCGCCTCCGTCACATCTTCTGATAAGTACGCCGTGTTCAAGCAGCTGTCTGTGGATCAGCCTGCAGAGCCTACACCCCCTGCCTCAGGTACGTTGGATACCTCATGTAATATTGTTAGTCCTCTTGGGGGTACACACTGGGACCAAAACATAAAGTCAGTCAGAGAAGGAAACAATATTATCATCACAGCAGCATGGGGAACGGCACGTTCCGTTCCTTCCTGTGTAGATAACTGGCAAGGATTCATTAAAAGCAGAAAGGGATAACATGAAATTTCCAGGTATTTCATCATGTCGAGCCCTTTTATTACATCTAAAATACGAAATTGATCCCTGAAGGTTAAAGCAGCTTACATAAGGACACATTCAGTTCACAAACTACGTTTTGGCCCTTGAACGATACAGGGAGAGTAAATTTCTTTCATATTGCTCTTTATAGTTACCAATTCTTCTTTATTTGCTCTGATCCAGATATTGGAGACAAATACAGTGTATTCAGACAACTCGAACAACCTTCGGAGAAGAAATCAGTTGGTAAGAGACCCACACACCTCGATCTCTTTGAAAAAATCAACACACGTTCACCTAATGTACATATTAGCACATCCTTGCTTTTTAACCTCTTTAGGCAGTGACGTAGAGAACTAAGAGATGAACTTTATGAACATCACATCATCCCCAGGAAACAAATAGTTTCTTTTTATGTTCTTTAATTAAACTGTGTATTATAACTTGGACAAAGCTGTCAGGTCATCACACTACCACAGAGCCATGTTTACACTGTGTCTTGTATTGCAAGCATGCAGCGTTGATACCCACTGTGTTTCCCATCCCTGTTTCATTAGAACAGTTTCCGATGGGGACACCTCTTACAACTCCAGTAAGTCATGCTTTGCAGTGACCTTTCTTTGGCATTGTCAGGCTCCATCTCCTTAATGAGCCTATTAGTTATCGCTCTTCCACCGCACACCAGCGGTGTGAACAGATTCTCTATTTCAGCATGCATACGTTACTCCACAGGATTAACAACTGCTGAAAACTTGAGAATTCATTCTGACTTTTTTCTGTGTGGAGTTTGTAAAAAAGATGCAAAAGTTTTCCCACTGCTATAAATACCCATCACGGTTATCTGCAGAAAATGATAATAGTTTGTTCTAGCTTTTTTACTTTTAGCTAACAACTTCATCAGGATTCTGTAGATGTAATATTGTTTCCTGATAACAAGTCATATCTGTCTTTTTCCAAGCTGTTTTGTCATAAATAGCATTTTCTGTCAGGTTCAGACTCTCTCATCAGAAAACTTCAGACATTTGCATAAAAGTCTGTGATAAACACAGCCACTAAACTCAGGTGTAAACTGTCATTGCCTAAAGGTATTTGATGCTATAAAATATAAACCTAAAATACAGAAATTACACTGGAAACCATTTGGCCTCGTCTACTTCACTGGAAGATATTGGATATTGTAGACAAAAATGACGTGTTGGATGGTAATTTTTGCAGAATGACTATAATCAACAGTTCCTTGCATGGTAGTGTCGATGTACATGCACCGTTTCTCATTAGTTTGGGGTCATTTGAAAGAAAAGCACATTTGTTTTTAGTAAAGTAAAGTTGATTGAGGATTCATTTTGTAGAAATTCCATTAAAAGTTATATGATGTAGGAAGTATTACTTTTTTCATCATTAACAGACAACAGTTTAATTATATATTTAATGAAATGAAGTGTGCATTTCTTTAAAAAAAAAAAAAACCCAGCCCTAAACTTTTGAGTGATAGTGTATGGAGAGCTTTTTGTGCAGTGATGTATGATCTTCTTTGCACACTGCAGCCCAAAGTTCACCAGTGGAGCAAAGGAGTAACTAACGCACCATTCCTCTCTCTTTTAGGATTGTAAAATAACTGAATGGTAGCTGTTGCAGCTGAGAACTTTTGGCCCCTTTGTATCTCTCTGTTGTTTTTTACTAATCTTAAATTCTTCTCTTTGGTTTACAGGAGAAGGATTTGCAGATTTCAAGTCTGTCGGCACAGTCGATGATGGCTTCACAGACTTTAAAACAGCCGACAGCGTCTCTCCACTAGACCCTCCAGATCAAGCCAAGCTCTTTCAACCTTCCTTCCCCTCTGCTTTTCCAAACTCTCAGTCACTACAGCAGCTTCCCCAGCAACAACCAGCAGTGTCTCTGTCTCAGCCCAAAAATCCTCTCAACATGGCTGACCTGGACCTTTTCTCTTCTATAGCGCCCTCTGTTCCTGCCCCCACTGAGACAAAACCCAGCACATTCCCCTCTGTGTCTGTGCCCCCCTCTCTCGTCCTCCTGCCAGGTGGAGCAAAACCTCCGGGAGGAGGGGCAGATGAGTTTGGGGATTTTGCCCTATTTGGCTCCTCTTCTGACTCCACTCAAGCTTCAGCCGCAGGAGGAGCTGCCTCAGCACCTCAGGATGACTTTGCAGACTTCATGGCATTTGGCAGCTCTGGTGGAGAGCCTAAAGGCGAGAGCAGCGCGGGTGTTCAAGGGGAAACCTCCACACAGCAGCGGTCTCAGCAGAGCTTTGACAAATACGACATATTCAAACAACTTTCTCTGGAAGGAGGCCTCGCCTACGATGACACCAAGGAGAGCGGCGCCGGCTCCTTCTCGTCACTCAAGAGCGACAACGACGACTTTGCCGAATTTCAGTCCTCAAAGTTCTGCACAGCACTCGGTGCTTCTGAAAAGACTCTGGGTGATAAGGTGGCCGCGTTCAAACAGGCCAAGGAAGACTCTGCATCTGTAAAGTCCCTCGACCTCCCGTCCATCGGCGGGAGCAGCGTGGGAAAGGACGACTCTGAGGACGCGCTGTCAGTGCAGCTGGACATGAAGCTGTCGGACATGGGAGGAGACCTGAAGCACGTGATGTCAGACAGCTCTCTGGATTTGCCGGGTCTCTCTTCCCACCAGCCCCCTGCTACAGGTGAGGAACTTGTGCGTTTGCTCTGGTGAGGCTCCGTGCAGTGACACACAATATCGCTTTCAAGGCCAGCCAACCTCTCCTTCTCAGTGACCCCTCCCCCAGACAAGGGGTCAAAGGGCAAATAATGAGGTCCTTGTTGAATTGAACATGCTCAATTGCTGAACACAAACACGAGTAACATATCAAATTAGATGCATCACAGCTTTCATTCTACATTTCATCGTTCATCTCATCATACTCTTTATTTATTACTTATTTATTTAAGTATTTATTTATTTAAATCTTTAGTTTCTTCCTCATTAGTTTTTTTTATCTCCACATTCCTCTTCCCGTATATTGTTATTGTAATGACAGGAAGGTCCTGGCCCATATCTCTATTTATTTACAAATGATGAGTGCCTGGTTTTGATATGCTGGCAGTCATAGTTCACAGACGAGGTTCCCCAGCTGCTGCCTGCACGACTCGGATAAGCCTCCTGTTTGATGTGTCCACACCGCGGCAGGCGGATGTCGCACTTCCTTTCAGTGTACCTAGTGTGTGTGTGTGTGTGTGTGTTGTTTTGGGCGATGCTAAGAGACGGAGCAGTTGAATACAGATGAGTACAGGAGGGCGTTTATCCTCTTGTTTATTCAAATCACAGGTTTTCGAACAATAGGCTGCAGCTTACCAAAGGCGTTATCCGTAAGCCATCATTTACCTTTTTAACTGATGTGTGCAAAAAGCACAGCAGATGACTTAATTTTGATTCGCTTGAAATAAAATGTTACCATTAATACGACGTTTTGCATGCAAAAACTGAAGACTATTTTCATATAGAGCAACACTATTTGTCACTATTAAAAATATTATAGGTGGATGTGAGGGCTTGAATGTGAGTGCATGCATTTGTCTCTTTATGCCTGTCAGTTATTGTATTACCCTGCAGTATTTTCACATTAACCACGGAGTATGTTTTGGATCAAATGGACATCTAATTGTAAGATGTCTAAATAATAGCGTGTCTGCTTTCTCCTCCCCTACCTCACATCCATGAAAGTGGAGTTAAAGTTTACCTAAAGCTCGTCCTTTTATAAAAAGGGAAATCAATCTAGTGTCTGTTAATAATCGGGTAGTGTCCGTGTCCTTTTTTTCCCCTCTCTTCACTGCTCATCATTTATTCATCAGGCATCTCGTCTTCCACATCATGCATCGTGTTTCATGCAAAACATTTCAAACCATTCTTGCAGTGAAACATGAGATGGGTTGCATGTGTTCTCAGGTGAAGGTTCTGTAATTCAAACGTTTGCCAGCTTTAAGGGAGCTTTCATTTTTATTTGAAAGCTCAGACAAAGCTTGAGAAGTTTGTACAAGTTGACCAAATCTCCACCTGACAACAGTCGTGCAATCATTTTCCAATATTTCGTCACTTATCAGTTAATTATCATCACATGTGTCAAGTTATTTCATCCAAGAAACTGATACTTTATCCTTGACTAGAAAAAGATGTAAACATCCCCATTGCCTTATTTCAGTTTCTGTGCAGTGGTCAGATTTTGGTTAAACCCAAACAGGCCCCTCCGCACGGAGAGCAAACAATCCAGTCCATGGAGCTGCAGCGAAACCGCTGATCGGGTAAAGACCTGCCCGCTTTAACATCGATACATTCCTGAGAAGCTTTTACGCTACCGTGACGGCGGTTTCATTTCACCCTTATTTATCAGCTGTTCTCGGAGAGCTCTGGGACTAACCTGTCGTTAACGTGTAGCAGTCCGAGCAGTTTGAGCACCTCACCACGCTTTGCACTGTGTTTTTGGAAATGTATGTAAGCTTAAAGAGACAGTATTTCTTTTCTGAGGTTCCTTTTGAGTGACAAGAGGAATCAAATTTTCTTTCTCGTAATTTTTTTTTTCCTTTTCAAAAAATCCGTTATCTGTGATATCGCAGCATGAATTTTTATCACGTGTGGCTCTACGGTCTGGCTCTTTGAGAGCATAATGAAGTTAGTATTACCCTTCCTGCCTTGCTTTTTGCTGCAGTGTGCCTGCCTTTTCAATTTGTGAAATTGACAAGAACGTAATACAAAATAACCATTTTATGCATAACAGTATTGCAAGTTGTTTTTATCAAGGGAGAAATGTGTACATGCAGATTTAATAGTGTATTTTTATTACAGGAATATGACCTCTTATTTTGAGACTATAGGAAGACTTCTCGATCTTGTTGTGATTTGCCAACTATGTAAATTAAATGTAGCCGACAGTATTTAGTAGAATCAGAGTATTTTTAGTTCAACGTGGATTCAAACATCAAAGTTTTTAGTAAATAATGATGTGTTATTAATCAAGGGGAATTAGTGCTCATCATCCTGCTTTGACAAACAATCACTGTAGCAAGAGGGGAAAAAAGGATACTGTCTCTTTAAATCTGTTCCTGCATCTGTGATTGGATGTAATGGAAGCCCTTACTGGGATGCCAGGTGTAAGGATGGCCCTCTTTGTTTTCTGTAACCCTTTGAGGGCTTGAATGATATCGCTTCACATGTTTACATGCAGATTAATGCAGATATCCTGATCTCTTACCCTTATTTATTAAAGACTAAATATGTACAGATGGCAGCCTCCTTGCTGCTTCGAAAGTTTAGCTTCCTCCCTGTCAGTTTGTCCCCTCAGGTCCTCAAAGGGTTAATGCTTCCTGCCTTGTTCTTTGAATAATCTTTCAACCTGGCCTTTTCAAGTGTTCTGTATTCAAATCTTTTTTTTTTTCTCCAAAAAAACAAAACAAAAAAAATACACCTGTTGATTTACATCCTTATAGTAAAAGAAAGTTTGTCATCTTCCCAGAATTACTGATTCTAGTCTGTGAATGTGCCTTCTCATTCTGCTTCTATATCCTCGGATTATCTTTGTTTTACTTTCTCGCTGTTTGTTTTCTTCCTTTTCTCCTGACTCTGCATGCACTTGTATTCCAGATGACTGAAATTTAATTTTCAAAGTGTTAGTTTGACTAAACCTCTTGTAATGGTAGACCTCTTTCACAGTTCTTTGTGACCTCTCTCTCTCTCTCTCCCTACTCATGTTGTCGTAATAAATATTACTGTTGGTATTGCTGAAACGCGTACCGTCTTATTTCTCCTTTCCTTTCCTGTGAGGCGTAATGTGGTTGTAATGACACGAGGCTCACACCACTCAATCCTTGTCAATTTCACAAATTGCTTTTTGTGTCTGAGGGTTCTGTCATGCAAAATAGGAAGGCTTCAACAAGGTGGATTTATGTGTTTGCGAGTGTCTGAAGGAGACCTGAATGCTAAAGCGTTGACAAATGTGTGCAAGCTGCACAGCTGTCAGTCAGTATCAGTCATAAAGAAAGTGATCAAAACACTTGTGAGAAACAGGGCAGACGCAGTGACAGGAAAGATCTTTTATTGATGTTGTTAGTGCGTCTGCCTTGAGACAAAAGCCTTCAGGTTGTATTTAATATAAAGAGATCAACTCTGATTATTGTTAGCCAAGCTGTTTGTCACCAGTGAAAGCAGCGAGTGTTGTCATATGGCCAGAAAAAAAGTTGCGTAAACATGACTCACCTCAGGCATAAAAACACCAAGGAATAATTTATTAGGGAAGATGTATTACGCTTTGTATTAATGTATTAACGCCTTGCATCATAGAGGGTTGATACAAGGCCTTGTTGTCAGTTTCACAAATCTGCATTATAAAACCAGTTTGTGGGCCCTTTGGATTACCAGGATTTCTGCATTGATTAGTATTGTTTACATATAAAACAACATCTGATCGACATCGGTGTCACGGCTTCAGACAAACACAGTCTGGTTAAACGCACTCCCACAGACATGCACACAGAGCGCAGGGTGGAAAAAGTCATCCGATTAAAAGAGGGATCGGGTCTACCGCCAGTCACAGTCAGTCGACATCTTCAAAACAACTTTGGCGCATCAAGATCGCGATAAGATCTGCCATCAGTTTGCCATGACATCTGTTTGTCATTGTTCTGTTCTTCTTCTTCTACATAAACAGAGTTTCACATTAACTTTGGAGTCGAACCAGAGCCTCACAGATTCGAAGCAGAAATTCCTCTACAAATGTGATTTAAGTGTAAAATGTCAAGCAGTCAGTAACTTTGCTTTTATAATCAGAATGCAACCAGTTAAGTGCAAAAACACATGAGTCGTGCTCATTGGTGCACACCTACTCTGATTGCTCTGCGCTTATAAATTAGGTTTTGGAGCAGTGATCTGCAAATTTTCATCAGTCTGTCTGAGAGGGGTTGCAGTCAGATTGCCTGCCTCTCACTGGGTGACCAGTTGGTTGAGCCCTGAGTGATAGCGTTGGTTTTACCTGCACAGATTGAGAGATATTTCCAGGATTGTGGCTTTCATCGTAAATTTTGTAAATGGATTTTCATTTCATTTAAGGTGCTCACAAGATTAAAACATGACAAAAAATGCCCTTCCCCAAAATGGTACTCTACATGCTCCTGTAAAAATAAAATGGGAATAGGGGAGTGTTTTCTAAGGGATCATTTCTTTTGATTTAAAGTAGTAATGCAGATTAAGCCATTGTTCCTAAAGAAATATCTGTCTGTACTTTTTAAAAATCTTGTGAGCACCATGAAAACAAATATTAAAAAGATTACGTTTAAAAAAATAAAAAGGTTCCCGTATGCTACAGAGAACTAAATGGAGGTGAGAAAATATGTTTGTGTTAATATTCTCAAGTGCTCTTTTCTCAAGACCAAACTACATTTAGAAGAAGCGAAATCACTTAAAGCATAGATAAATGAGAGTAATAACCCGACAGAAATCTCAGACCCCTGTTGAGGCCTATTAGTCTTCCTCCTATCATGACAGCATCTGTGCTATTCCGAGGAACCACCGGTATGTCTGTGTTGTCATTGCAGAAGGAGACGACATGAAATTTGACCCCTTTGGAACGTCAGCCCTCAGCACCATGGCCAGCTATGACTGGTCAGACCGGGACGAGAGTCTGCCCGGTGAGGTCAGAAAGCCACCGGGCTTGGAAGGAGCTGGCCTTCCATCTTTAGTCCCCACACAGAGGAAGGAACTGACCTTTGGCAGCACTGAAAACATCACAAGCAACTCCATAGCAAACATCATCACCTCCTTCCCCGCAGAGGACAGTTCATCATCAGCAGATGACAAGTTTGAAGCCTTTGCTGACTTTGGCTCCGGCGACCAGGGCAGTGTCCATAACGAGGATGACTTTGGAGACTTTGCAACTACTGTTTCGGAGAAGTCAGACTCGCCTGCTGCCACTGCCGAGGCGGGCTCAGAGGGAAACCAGAGCGAGGCCTCCGATGACTTTGGTGCCTTCCAGGGAGACAAGCCAAAGTTTGGCAGGTCTGACTTCCTCAAAGCCAGCGCTCAGGCCAAGGTCAAGTCCAGCGAGGAGATGATCAAGAACGAGTTGGCAACTTTTGATTTGTCGGTTCAAGGTGAGTTTTCTTGTTGTATTTACTTCAAGTAGGCGGCACATTGTTTTTCAGTTAAAAAAATAATTGTCTAAATCCAAATAGAATTTTGCTTAAATTATAAAAAAAAAACCCAGAAAATATTCATTTTTGACAACTTGGAATAATTGAATATAATGAATGAGTTATTGAAAATTGTTGTCAACTAATTAATTTATTAATTATTTGAAGAGCAGTTTTGGAAAAAAAGTATTCATTTCTGCATTGTTGAATTTGTTGACTCAAGCTTCCTCCCACAGTCTAAAGACATGCATGTTAGGTTAATAAAACCTGCTTTTATTATGCTCCCTTATTTGCAAGGGGTTGCTGCAGTGAATTGATCCTCATGTTTGATTTTACACTGGATGCCTATCCTGATGTAACCCTCTCAGGGTTTTGTTACTGCTTCCAGTGTTGAACTTGGGATCTTTCACATGTTGAATGTGTTAGTGTGACAGCCAAGATGTATGTCAGGTTAAGTGGTGATTCTAAATTAGTTGTTTTGGGGTTTTTTTGCCTGTCCCATTTGGTTCTTTAGCCGTCAGAATTGTTGTCTGAAGACCAACAAGGATACCCAATGGATTTACTTTGCCAAATGGATCATCACGGCCTTGCCGTATTGGTCCATTTGATCAACCTTTGTTGTTATTATTTATTTTCCATTTTATTTTCAGTTGTTACAGACGGGACAGACATGACTGAGGGATAGGAAAGGGAGAAAGAAAGATGAAGGAAAAGAAAAACAGAAGGGAAGAGGGACAGTGAGAAAGGGCACTTAAAAAGAGAAAGAAGAGAAAAAAAATCTCCTGGATCACCTGTTGAGAGAAAAAGAAGAGAAAACAAGCAAAAAAAACAGAGCAACATACTAAACACAACACCATCACGTTAATCTAGCTAAGTGTAAACAGCAGTAAATACTAAATATTGAATGTTGTTGTGTAGCCAGCAGGACCGACAGCGCATAATGTGCTTGGAAATAGCAGCCAATAGAGGTGTAGTTTATGTCTATGAACAGTGAACACCCGTGTGCACACCTGTGTGGATCAGCGCACTTGTATTCAAAAGGTTTCCCCATGTAATGGTCTGCTAGAGGATGTAGAGAGCCGTAGCCCTGTCCCCCAGGGCATGAAGCAGGCATGGAGGAGATCCAGGCTCCAGACATCCAGAGGCCCCAGAGTGCGAGAGCCCAAGGAGGACCACCGGAGGGGCATCCGTGCCACCCTCCTGGGAAGAGCTGAGGAGAGCCTCAGATGAGGGGTCACCCAGTAGCCACGGAGCAGAAGCCAGAGAGGGCTGCAGTGGTGTGCCCACCGGCTCTGCCGGCAGCCAGCTGTGCCAGAGTGAACCGAGCCGCAGGCCCAGAGGATTCTAAATTAGTAGTTGACATAAGGAAGCGTTGTTAGAATAAATGACTATATGAATATATGCATAATGTGGACACATGGCTCTTCTGGCCAGCTTTAAGTCCTTGGCCCTGCACTCTGCTCAAGCACCCCACCCCCACAGACAAGGCCCATCAGATGTGTAATAAAGCTGTCAGACATTAGATGGTAGTGTTGAGATGACAGCTCCACTCTCTAATGGCAGCGACTGGTGAGATGGATTAGCAGATGCCCACAAATCCATAAGCAGAAATTAACCGTATCCACTTAGAGGCTGTTTATTTTCGAACCGCTGTTTGCTGCTGTTATTTTTCACAAAATAAATTATTACAGTTTCCTGCACTGTGACCAAAGCCTCATGTAGATTCATTTCCCTGTGCTGAAGTTAATGTGTGTGAAGAAGCAGGGCTCGCTAACTCCCCTTCATCCTGTGGCTCAGTGACCTGATCACAGTGGGGCTTCTGGTGTAGGCTGAGTAGTTGTGTGGTGATGGTGGGGTTGAGGGTGGATTACCTGTGTGTAGATGGCGCACGCACACATGCGCTCACAGCTAACCCCACTGGAATAGTCTGGGCTTCACTTGTGTTTGTGCTCGTGCTTGTTGTGGTACCTTGCCAGGGTTTTTGTCCTTCTATGAATTATTCATACCTGCATATTTGTGCCTCTGTTTTGTACCTAATTATTGTTTGTCACAATTAAGTATTTACTCATGCTGTCCCTGTCTGGGAGGAATTAACTACAAACAGAATGGAAGTAGAATGGTTGGAGACAAACAGGTGCACAGCCCAAAATGAGTTGCATCACAACATGTCGCTGAATTGATATTTCTCTCATTTCTCTTCTTCTCTGCTCCGTCTTTGTTGCAGGTTCCCACAAGCGCAGTCACAGTTTGGGTGAGAAGGAGATCAGGCGTTCACCCCCGTCTCCGGCACCAGAGCAGCCCTTCAGAGACCGATCCAACACCCTGAACGAGAAGCCCGCACTGCCCGTCATCAGAGACAAGTACAAGGACCTGACTGGAGAGGTGGAGGTGAGGAGGGAACCCGAATATCAGTAGATTTCAGCGCAATACCGAGGACTGTTAAAGCTTCAAAATACATAAATGCCCCTTTTTGTTCTCTTCTGTTTTCCCTTTGTGTTCATTTGAGATAATTTTGTGCTGTTGCAGGAGAGCGAGCGCTACGCCTATGAGTGGCAGAGGTGCCTGGAAAGCGCTCTGGAGGTTTGTGTTTGTTTGTGTCCTGTATCTGACCTCATACCTGGGAGAGACTTAATTGTGAGAGCGACAGCAAATGTTCTAGAGTAATTAAGATAACCAAAATACACTGAAATGCTTTTTTCAGCCAGGATTTTACCTGTCACGTATGTCTTGGGATATTTTATTTTCTTGAAACTTGCAAATATAACTTCAGGACTTTTGTGTTTTTAAAGCTCATCAAAAATTGAGGATGTTGCATGACAAAATGTCTGCTGGAATATTTTCGTTTTAATGTGTTTGACATTTCAATCCTGGGTAAAGGCCATAATTGTAACACTTTACTGTTGGATGCTCATTATGAGTTTTATAAGCAAGACCAGTGTGTATGTAATAACGCCAGCCTCTGTCCTTCCACGTTAAGGTCATCACCAAAGCCAACAACACCCTGAACGGGATCAGCAGCTCTTCTGTCTGCACCGAGGTCATCCAGTCTGCTCAGGGCATGGAGTACCTGCTTGGTGAGGAGCTGCACTAATGCACATACAGACACAGCTACTACTACCACTACTATAAACACACCGGGAGCCTCATTTATCAAACCATATAGGGAAAGTGCTCTAAATCTGTGTGCAACAACCAGCACTTTGCACAGTAAAATGTCCATTCATCATCCACACACCACAGAGCAACCTTATATATTGTAAACCACTTTCCTTTCAAATGCCTTTAAATAGGTCTCATTGCCACCAACATGAGAGTTGGAGGTCCCGATCAATGAAGTAGCACTAAATAGAACTGTTTATTTATCATGTTTTCTGGAAGAGTGTGGACACTGACACAAAAAAGAAAAAATGAATGCTGCAGCTGTTCAGGTCAAAGAGAAGTAAAGAAAGTACATGTAAAAAATAGTGTTGATGACCACAGAATAAAAAAAAAAATACTGCCACAGGAGTAAGACGGTCCACCTCATCAGTATCGCCTGTGGATGGAAAAATTGCTTCAATAATTGGTGAGGTGTCTGTGGCAGAAATCATCCCTGAAGGTGATGCTTGACACGGTCGGTGAACCTCCACAAAGCACAGAGGGGGCAGGGCCATCATGAGTAACCACTTTATTTTATAGTGTGGTGATTGTTTTGGAGTTTTATGGCCATGAGTATCACACATAGAACTGAAAACACAAGCAATTTTATACCCTCCCCTGCAGCTGAGGACAATAGAAAAAATCAGAACCAAGATGACTTGTGAGTTCATTCGGATCGCCTCTATAGAACAAGGGCGACGTAATGGCAAGACAATGCAAATAACATTTGCTGATTACTCCTCACTCTTTGTACGGAAAGGTCCCTGCAGTCCCTAAAAACAAGCATTTCATGCTAAAATGTATCTATGAGTCGAGCTCAGCCCTTGAATGTTTGATGATATTGATAAATAACACTATGACCTGGAAACATTTGCACATAGAGAGTTAATACTTCCACATACAGTTAAAAAGAAATGAGGCCTTGCGAGCCTAAGAAGGCAACAAGAGCCTGTTAAAGAAGCCGGTGTGTGGCCTAACACCCTGTGAAGGACAGAAAGGACAAGATTAAGATGAGCTCTGGTGTGATGGCTTATCTCTGCCCCGTCTGACAAGGTCCTGCTGCTTTACTGTTTCTCTGCTTTTAATGAGCCGAGTGGCTAACACGTCACGGCTAAGTGCTCAACACCGACTAAGAAAGTGTGTTTCTGTGACATGTGTGCGTTTGTTTTCTCCCTCTCAGGCGTGGTGGAAGTGTATCGCGTCTCTCGGCGTGTGGAGCTGGGCATCAAGGCCACAGCGGTGTGCTCTGAGAAGCTGCAGCAGCAGCTGAAGGACATCAGCCGTGTGTGGAACAACCTCATAGGCTTCATGTCGCTGGCTAAGCTCGCTGTAAGTTGCTATGACGTTTGTACGCACGCACCAAAAGGCAGGACAGATAGATATACAAACAGATTCATACACTTGGTTGCTTTCTTTTTCTAGTGGAAGTACGCGCTGATAACAGAGCATTGAAGGTCAGTTAACAATGCAAGTCCTGCCAATAACATGATTAAGAGTTAGTGAATCCAGTATTGTCGGTCCATTAGGATAAAATCAATGATTCATTGATTTGAAAGCAATGCAGATGGAGTCTTTTGGTAGGCCGCTGTTTGGATCAGCGGGGATGACGAAGACTGTAAAGATTTATTTACCCAGCTGTCTCCAAGTATCTGTAAAACGGGACGCAAGAGGAGGACTGTTCTCATCCGCAGAGCCAGCAGACGAGGAATACTGTTTGTAGAAGATAAAAATGATTTAGCATCTTGAGAAAGGAGGCAGAAACAAAATGCAACAAATGTTTAATTAAAGCAGGGATGTAGATTTCTTTCCTTATAAAGGAGAAAGATGTAAACTCAAGAATTGTTTGTTTTTAGTCTGAGTAGCCAATGTCGTGCCAAGTCTTTATTAAAAAAAAAAAAAAGTTGATGCTCGGAGATGTTTACTGTAAGTCGACTTGTTCTCTCTGCTGTTATTATAAGAATAGAAATGACTACGTTTTGCCCTGCGGCAGGAAGTAAAACGTCTGTGTGTTTTTGTGTCTAGCCTGATGAAAGCTCCCTGGATTTCTCCTCCTGTATTCTGCGGCCGGGTATCAAGAATGCAAAGGACTTGGCTTGTGGGGTTTGTCTGCTCAACGTCGACGCTCGCAGCAAGGTTTGTGTGCACGCACACTCACACAGAGTAACTGTTACTGGGTACTGTTTTTTGTTTTTTACACACATGATGCTGTGCTCATCCCCAGCAGATAACAACTGACATTTCTTTGACTTTGAAACATTTTTCCAGAACAAAGAAGAAAGCACTATTGGACGTCTGTTTAAACGAGTATGAGACAGTCAACTGTCATCCAAATCTCATTCCACTCTTTCCTGTCGGGGTCCTTGGGGGGCCTATCCTCCTCTTACTGACGAGCCCTGCGGGGGGCCAAAGTGACAGGATTCCCTCCTCTCCACTGCTCTTCTATCAGAGCAGTTTTCTGCCTAGACATGCACATCATCATAAAAAACCCCACAAAGTATCATCCCAGATCTAAACCCCAACCCCTCACATTACTTTGCCTGTCAAGCTTTGTCTTCTTGCAGCACATATGATGCAAGTAATATTCATTTAACACGAGTTCATAGGGAAGATCAAATTCTTTTCACCTGTCACATTGCAGACTTTTATGCATGTAGTCCTTTAGTTAGTTAGCTAACTGTCACCATAAATCTGAGCAGAATCCAGCTGACGTTTATGAATTTTATGTTTCCAACTCAGTTGTTTGATAGCTTTCTGTAGATCGAAAAACTTTTAAAGAGCCCTGCGTAATGTAACAAAAGATTAATGAGCATAACAAAATAGTTCTTGAATTATAATTTCCTCCTAGTTAGTCGTAGTGTGATTGGGATATATGAAAGAGATGCAACAGCATGCTTCATATCTTTTATTATTGCAAATAGATTAAAATTATCCCCAGAGCTGCCAACCTTGGCCAAAACCAGACGGCTCAAACTCAGCTGTACGGCCCAGTTTGATCTCAATTCAATTTTATATAGACGTCTCAAGCTTTATATTGTAATCTAAAGCCCTACCATCAGACAGTCACACACTCAGTGACTGTGGGGAGGAAGAACTCCCATTTCATAGAAAGAGACCTCCAGCAGAACAACTGGGGTGGGGTTGAAAGGAGAAAATAAGAATAGAGACGGAACCAAATATAAACCACAAGAGAGAGTAGACACAGAGTTATTTATATGTGTAGCAGCATATATACACATCAGTAATGCATAGAGGAATAGAGAAGAAGTGCTGGGTGCATCATGCGAAGTCCCCCAGAGGCTTAAATAGAAGGATAAACAGGGAACCACCACCTCTTTTTTTTTCTCTTCTCTTTTACTCCACCCCCCAGTAGATTGTTGCCTCTTGCTGAGCACGTTTCTGCTAGAGGGTTCATCCCATTAAAGAGGAGCTTTTCCTTCCCACTGTCACCAAGTGCTTGCTGACTGGGCATAGTCTATTTGTTGGGATTTTTCTCTCTATTACTGTAGGGTCTTAACCTTAAAATATAAAGTGCATTGAGGTGACAATTTTTGTGAATCAAACAGAATTTTACTGCAACTGAGGTTTATAGTCACCAGATAGGGTTAAGCCAGTGGTGTTAAACATAAGGAGTCTTTGCAGGGCCTTGCAAAGACTCTAATTCAACCTTCTGAAAGAAGTCAAGGAGAACATACATTTTTTCATAGGTTTTACAACTTTGTCTACCAATAAAGACCTCCCCCATAGCCATCCATACTACTAATTAGGCAATAGATAAACAGTTAAATGTAATTACATTTGATCTGATGGTGATGCTATAAAAAAGATCTGCATGTTTAGAGTCACCACATTGAAACTGAAATTAAGCGATTCCTTCAAAACGTCTATCAAGTATATGGAGGTGTTGGATATATAATTGCAGTATGAAGAGACTTGCTTCTATTTCTGATAGAGCTTTCCTTTAATGTTACTCCAGAAACAATACAAATAGTCCTGAAAGTGATGCTGCAAAGTCAGTGTTTCGACAGTTTTTCCTTTGTAAACTCTCCAGACACTCTAAATGCCAGGTGTCACTCCTATTAGTGCCCCACAATGTGAACAAAGTCAGAGCTTGACAGGCTCTGATCAGACAGTCACTGCAGGGGAGACGGTGGGCAGACAGTCACTTTAGGTCATCTCCCAGCTTTTATGGTGAAGTATGAAGTTAGAAGTGTCCACGGATAACAATGTGCGCTCTTGAAGTAAATGACAGAGAGGGAAGATGTCACTTTGGCACCTCGGGGTGGGTTTTTTCACTCTGTGATTGCTTCCTCAAGGTCACAAAGGTTGTTACTTTGTCTTGGAAGGGTTTCATTTTCTATTCTGCCACCTCCATCTCGATGTAGCTGCACACTTTGCCACTTTGAGCTACCAACCGTCGGTGTTTCTAATAACTGTTCAGAGAGCGGGGCAGGATGGCGGTACCTCTTTGCCTAGGGTGTCGTGATTTTCATTGACGTGGGCCATTAAGGGTGTTCTCGGACCCTGCGGTTTAGAGGGCAGGATGGTGGCGTTGATTGTTTCTTGCGATCCGTCTGCTGCTCTGCCAGAGCCAGATGGATAGTCCAGACGAGATAAGGCTGACTGAGAGGCATCTAGGCTGCGAGCAGATGTGGCTTACACATTAGTCATAAGCAGGGAGAACGGCGGATAATAGACCTGCACACACAAACGCACTCTCTCTCACCTCTCGCTCCTCTGTGCGCAGAGGCAGTCTGAAATTAATGCAGTTTTATTTTGTCTCTGTGCCACAAGCATGAGATTAATAACCCATCTTTTAATTACATTTTTGGCACAAACCACCCTGGTAAGACTGCCGAGCGGAGAATAGCATCCCCTGCGAGTATAATGAAGTGAAAGAACAGCTTTGGCTACGGCAGACAGCACCGATTGTTGCTTTGTCCCTCAGTGAAGAGGTGCCGATTTGTTTTTTCGACCAAAGGTGCAGGCGGGTGGAGACGTTGATGTGGCATCAAAGAAATGCGAAAAAGGCTCGACAGCCGATGTGCTCAGTCTCTCCTGTTCAATTCATGTTTTGAATTCTGATATTATTCTCGATTGAAACAGAGCCAAACAGTCGCTTTCAGCCAGACTCACCGTGTTCCTGTTTGGCTAATATTCTCTGGGTTGTCGCACCTTTTTTTCTTTTTTTTGGTTTAAATCATTCTGCATGTTATCTTTGGGTTAAGGGGCTTGGATGGGCGACTGCAAACAGTTTCATCTCTCCTCAGTTTGTCACTCAGAAGCAGCAGCAGTTTCACCCTAAGTGATACTTTTTGGCTAATGATGCTCCAGCTCCTCCACTAAACGATAAATGCTAATTTAGGCATTTACAAGGAGAAGGACTGGAAAGGAGTTTAAGCTGAATAATTTAGCATTTTTGGCTATTTATTTTAATGCAGCTTTTTCAAGTGCCTCAAGCATTTGGATTATCAAGTTGAATGTGTGGTGTTTTGACAGCAGCACACGGGAGTTTGGACCACAGCTTTGTTCTTAGGCTGCCCATCTCTTTCACAGCATGTTTCCATCTGGTCGAGGTTAGCGGGGCTCCTGCACAGACAAAGAAAGTCAGGAAAATTACTTACCGTGCAATACCGACATTAAAGAATTTGGGAATTGAAAGAGCACTCTTTGAAAATGTTCAAAAGCACAAATTCGACAAATCTGAAGCTGAGAGAAACTGAGAAGTTGACATGTTTGTCTTGGTCATTCAACAGTCGTCTCTGCAGCACAAAAAAAGTGGAACTAGTCTTGCTCCAAAAACGCCGTGGTTTCTTTTTACAAAGCCTCATCAGCCTGGTTCGGATATTCGTCAACGACTTCCTGTGTGGAAGTGACATAAATTAGCGAAAATCATGTCCCCATCCCAACTTTAATTAAAACGTGTTGGTGCTAGCAAATTTAGACTGAGCAGATATTTAAATAAGTATGTTATTTCTTGTTTTTGTTTTATTGTTATGTTTAATTCAACATTGTAACATTAAAATTAGTTTCAAATTATCACTTTGTTTACATTTTACTTCACTTTTTTTAAAAAAGGGTTGTGCTAAAAGTAACATTAAACTTTAGCAACAACCTTAAAAAGTAGCGCTCGATTCCAGGTCTGGTGATGTATCACGGACAACTTGTAGCTTCTTTGTTTTTTTATCTCACAGTAAAGAAAGCTGTCAGTGAGGGCAGGTTTCTGTTTGTGCTGGCTTGTAAATCTTTGAGTCATTGATGGGTTTTTTCACCATGTAACACATGCTTTGTTGTTTTCGATCAATAACCCAAATCCCAAATATATTCGGTTTATTATTGCAGAAGAAAACCACGAAACAGAGATGAAGCTGTAGCTTTAAGTCAGCTAATATAAAGCTGCTGCAATACAGTTTCAGGCGATTGGCTGATTGTTTCAGCTCTAACCAATTATGCTGTTGTACCAGCAACACGGCAAAAGATGGCAAGATCAAAACACGAGGGACTGGTAAAGGTCCTTTCTTGGTTTTCTCCCAACATCTCAGCTTCTTTTTGAGCAGGGGACGTCTGATTAAACCAAACCTTTGTTCTTTCAGCCTTCAACCTTTATTTTAATGTCAGTTGATAACTGTCATTTTAAACACAGACTCTGGTTCATGTGAGGTGCTGCCGCTGCAATAGCAGCTTTTCTCCTCCTGTCTACAACCCAGATTTGTCTACAGGACTGGATTAACTGTGACAAACCGCGCTGATTTGTTTCAGTGAGCATACTGGCTAAAATCTTCAGTCAATATTTTAGATCGATCGCGGCAAAATCTCTTGAATTCTGAGTTGGAATAATGTGTAGGAGCCCCGAGGGTAAAAACTTTCATGTTTTCAACCAAAAACATGCTGTGAAAAGTGGTGAAACGGCTGCTCGCTGCTTATTCTGTGCACACTTTGCTCTGGGCGCTGCATGAATATGCTTCACCTCTCTGACTGCTCTTGTGCTTACAGGCATTGACTAAAGACAGGGAGAGGAGCTTAAGGGTAATTATGCCTTGTTTTTTTGTTTTTTTGAACTTCTAATAAAATAGTTTGCATTTAAGCTTGATTTTTATATCCGAACAGATAGAGGAGCCAGGACCTTTACATGCAGCTGAAAGGTCAGATGAATTAGCAGAGTCTCTGTTGTTTTATCTGACAACTCCAGCTTGAAAACATAAAACCCACACTGTAGTGTCACAGCAGGCTTTTATTAACCTTTATTTAACCAGGCATTAGAAACAAATGATTTTCCAGGGCAGGCTGTGTACAAGGCTCTGTTTAGTTAAAACAGGTGGATATTAGCCTCCCTTCACTGACACACAGGTGAACTCTGGAGCAGGAAAGGCACTGCAGTGAAAGCAGGGGTGTGTTTTAGTTTGACCACCCTTTCATTTTGCATCCTCTCCCTCCCAACATTTCCCAGCTTTGGCACTCCTCTAAGTGCAGGTTTGTGGAAGCAAGTAGGCCAGGGCACAGAGGGGTCTCTGAAAGGAAATCGCTCCTCCAGTGAAATGTGAGCGTGTGAAGGAAAAAGCGAAAAGTGGAAATGTGTCATTCGGCTCGTCTGAGAAAGCCCTTCATCGGGCGGAGCATCTGTGCCGCAGACTGCATTCAGGCAGGTGGAGATGTATTTGACTTAATGGTGTGTTGTGGTGGTGTATTTCTGCATGCGTCTCCCCTCTGCTTCTGTGTGGGAGGCTGTGATTCACTGCACATGACTCATTCCTCTCTCCGGCTTCAGCTCCATTATTTCACCGGGGATGCAAACTCCTAAACTGCACATCACACACATTAGCATCTCCTGATTGCGCCCACCGTGCCGCAGCTGGGCCCAGTGAAATCGCAAACTTGCATCAGAGCCCTCGTGTGTGTGTGCGTGTGAGTGTGTGTGTGTGAGAGAGATTTCAGGGGTTTCGGGTCAGTTCGACACATTTCATTTTCTAAATAGCTCCAGTTCAGGCAATGTTTTTCAGAATCAAATCACATTGTGACGCAGCAGGCTTTGCGGTAGGGCATTGTTATCCTTTTTGTCTCAACAAAATAAATGAGGTGATCCATATTTGTTGATACAAGTACAGACAGTGATGATTACAGCGTCTGCAGTCATAGCACGATCAGTTTTTTTCTTCTTTGGGGAATAATTTTGCTGTATTTTTTGCCCCATTTAGCAGTCACTTGTGGTGTGTTTGGATCCCCTGATCAGGTTGTCAGCAGGTTTAAACATGAGATTGCTATCATGTTTTTATAGCTTCCTCTCATTTTTCAGTGGATTTTTCAGTTTTGCCCCGCCACCCCCCACATTTAATATAAAAACTGCAGAGATGGCTTCATCTGATTAGACATGCAGCTTCAAACATATCTAATCTTCTCCTGTGTTTTGATTGAGCTAAATCAGCATGCATGAAGATATCTATGGCTGTTTTGATGGCTCTCATGCATACCTCCAGATTTAAATAAAGAACGTCATCTGATGCCCAGCTGTAAACACGTTACTTCAAAACATTATTTCCATCTTGGATGCATATTTTGTGTATAAAGAGAGGACTACACAGCACCTCTCATCTTAGGTCTCTCTAAATGTCAGCCAGTGCACATTTATTTGTTCCAGCACATTTACAGAAATACCAGGGGCACTGTCATCCTTCTTGAGTTTGTATATATATAACAGTGTAAAAGTGTCACAGCATGCAGCATCCCTTGATTTCAACCACAGTCACATTTTTTAAATATGCAGAAAATCTTTAGATTTAGTTTGACTCCTTATCAGATTTAGTTATGATCAGTGAGATGTTCACAGCATGTGGCTCTCACAGCATTTCTGTAGATAGAACATTTGTACCCGTTGGACTATTATTCATACAGTATTTTTTTCTTCTTTTCCTGTGCTCTCATATAATTTTATGCAGGCCATTTTTAACGACTTGAGTTTTTCCCCAGTAGGCGTTGCCCATGTGTATTGAAATGTTTTGCTTGCCAGAGGCAGATTTTCATCCTGCGTAACTTGGCTGTAATTTACTGCAGGGTCACCTACATTGAAGCTGTGCTGTGCTGTGCACCACTGTGCTGCTCTCAGAGGATAGCTGATTCATGCTCTGAATAAGCGTGCTGCACATACTTTTATAAATACCATCAATACAGCTGAGTGGTAATGGCATGTGTCATATTTCCCAGTTAATTAAGAGGCTTTTATGGTTGGACTGGTGCGAGCTTCCTGTAACCTTCCAAAAAAAGTAGATTTTAAAAGCTGCTTTCAGATGTTCGCTTACTCACAGGGGCACCCCTTAAATATTTTTCAGTCTCTACAAAAGTAGGCATAGAAATAACTGCATTGTGAGGTTTTCCATCTGAAGATCACGGCCTTCGGTAGATCTGATATGGACTCCATAGCGTGTCTTTTTTCCTCTCCCCCTCTTACCCACAACCACAGAAGACTGTCCCTCCCTCAGCTTGGTTTTCCCAGAGGTTTCTTCCTGTTAAAAGGGAGTTTTTGCTTCCCACTGTCACCAAGGTCTTGCTCATAGGGGGTCATCTGATTGTTGCGGTTTTTCTCTATTATTTTAGAGTCTTTACTTTACAATGTAAAGCACCTTGAAGCAACTGTGGCTGTGATTTGGAGCTATATAAATAAAACTGAATTGAATTCAAGTTAATTGGATGCTGCTGCAGGCTGCTTTGTGCTCGTCAAAATAAACTAGCCTTTTTTCCCTTTCAGCAGCATTAAAATGAAGTCCGGGTAAAGCAGGTGCACACACAGGTTTATATTATTATTATATTTCACCCTTTCACTCTAACAGGCGTTCAACTCGGAGACGGACAACTTCAAGCTGATGTACGGGGGCCATCAGTACCACGCCAGCTGTGCCAACTTCTGGATTAACTGTGTGGAGCCCAAACCCCCGGGCCTCATCCTGCCTGACCTGCTCTGAGCTGCCATGGTAACGCGGCAAGAACTAATCACCACCAGATAGGTGGAGCGGCCACTCGCCTCACACCAAGAGCAAGAGGAGGACATCTACAGTCACTGGATTCCTCTAGATTTTTTTTTTTTATTATCCTGAAATCTCACCCAGACTGTGTTCATTTGCAGATCTTTTCCCTGAATAGTCATTGGTCGGTTCATATGGTTACTCTTTCGTTCAACCATACAGGTCAGCAGTTGAGGTCATATTTAAATCTGTTTTTAATGCTGCTTTTGACAAATTATTTCTGCTGACTATTCGTGCAGAAATGCAACAATATTAATAAATATAACTAATCAGTGAATCCTATTTAAATTATTAGGTGTGCAATATCCTTATAACACTGGCAGAGGAGGTTTTTGCTTCTGTTTGTATATTTTTTGTTTGCAGTGAATCAGACTTACTGAATCATAAGTCTACCATTGAATTACTTGAATTGTATTTCTGTCGCAGGTCTGTTGGATGAAACTCTGTAGCTGTTATGGTTTTAATGTCTTTTTGAAAATCTTTAACGTTCAAACCATCTCTGCTCTGCCGGAAGGCAGGCGCCTCTCTTTTTCTGCATTGTTTCACTGCGTTGAATGTCTTTTGCACTGTTTGTGAGGAAACGTTAACACCTCTTTGGGTATTTAAATTGTATTTTGTAGGTGTTGGGGATTTGAAGGGAATCTGTTGTGACTTTCTGTGTTGTTGTTGTTGTTGTTGTTGTGTGCAGAGCTGAAATTCTGGAAGTATTTACTAATGCTGAATTTGAACAGGAGCGGCATTTTCTGTATATTACAGTGTCATGCTGCAGCTTTGTATTAATCACCCAGCTGTAATGTGAATGTTATGTAAATAAATGACGTGCAAACTGGTTAAAGTGTCGCAGAGTTAATGTAATTATCAGGTTTACAGGTCATGCAGACCAAGTTCACCTGAAGGACATGCTTGTGTGCACTGTGGCGTTTCCATGCAGACACAAGAAACTGGAGGGCATGTGTACATCCACTCTGAGCCTTATGTTCAGCCTTTAATGAAGCCACTTATTTAGCTCGGGAACTGTACATAATCGTGAATGAAGAAAGTATAACTAACCTGGACTGAATACACATCAGTTCATCATAATTTTCCATAAAGTAACCAGCTTCTTCTGAGGAAAGCAAATACTTCTGAAAACTACATGTGTAGTTCTAAAGGAACTCATTACTTTGGTGAATATAATTAATGTTACTACTCCATTACATTTTTTTTAATCACCTTTGGTCTTTTGCCACATAATTGCCTGAAGTCAAAGTTCTGCATATAAAATCCCTTTTAGGATAAAAAGAAAATACAACAAGTATTTAATGCAAGCTCCTTGAAATTTGAAAAAGTCATGCACAAAAAAATTGAAAGACTGTATTTTAAGACCCTCCCGCCAGACAGGCATAAAAAATAAGCCCTGATTTATATATTCTCTTACTATAGCTACTGCATTCCTGTGCTGTGGACTGTTTAGCCTGTTTTTTAGCCAATTTCCAGGTGATTACTCGGCTTATAATTCAATGGATAGTGGATATAAACTTGATGGTACTGTTGGAAAATGAAACTTCTGTGATGCTTTCACATCACTTTTCTGGATTCATTCATCCAGTGTGTTCAAATCTGAACACAGCACGGCCTTAAAATGACTCATTTAATTCACGTGGCTTTCTGCTCTTATTCCGCTGCTTTTCCTGTGATGCTTCCTCTTCCGAATGCATGAATGTTTCTGCACATTTCCCTCTGTCATTTTACCCAATAATGTACTTTCTCTCAGGCCAGAGAGTCCTCATTTCCATCACTTTGCGACAAAATGGAATAAATTCTCTACCAACAAGCCTGCAGGGCCATCGCTGGCGGTTGAGCTCAGCCAATCAAATGAGATGTCTGGGGGAAGGTGGGGGTGAAACCAGTCTTATTATTATTCCCCCGCTCTTCAGGTGTGTTCTCCAACATCCATTTTTATCTCTCGTCATTCCCTAATTTATTTCCTGCAGAAAATGAATTCCTCTCCTCTCACCGTGAACACCAGGATTACTAAAATTACAAACACTGAAATCAATTACCGAGCGAGGCCGCGTAAATCAAAATGCAGCCTCGTCTCTCTCCTTGCTGCGCCCATCTTCACGCCTATTGTCTGCGATGGCGTGCTGAAACGATCAGTCTGGCAGAGACAAGAGATTGAACTGATACGGTGCTGTACTGAGTGCTGCTCTTTGGTGTTTCGTGGCCATGGCCCATCATATTATTGATTAAAAACAGCTGCTTCTGTAAGTTCATCATCACCCTCGTGGAAAGAGCTGCTTCCCGCTTTACATTTTGACAACATTTCCAATTATTTATGTTTGAGGAGCTAAAGCAGCTGTTTCAGTGTTTACGGGATTTAATCACAGTGACAGCAGAGGAAGAGCTTAAATGTATTAGCAGCATTCGGGATGATTAACTGAGCACTAATCCTGCGTTTTTGCGGGGTGGTGGTGATGTTTGAGCAAAGTGTTTCCTTTTAATCAAGCAAAAATGTATTCAAAGTAGTCAAAAATTTTAAACTATCAATAAAATGACTCGAGCCATTCATCAAGCAAAACGTACAAACTGTCAAAGGTTTACATTTTTTAAATCGGAATGCTATTCCTGATAAATTACAACTGGAAGATTGATTTTTCATAGTTTTTCTGAAATGTTGCAAAGTGATTAATTGGTTAATTACTCATCTACAGTAGAAATATTAGGACTGGATTAATTATTGAAGACGCAACTGTGAAATTACCAAAGTTGACTCAATAACATGCCTTGTCAAAAAAACACAATAAACAAATCAACATCTAGATTATACTAAATAAAACACAAATACAGTAAACAAATACTTTTTTGTGTTTACTGATCTATGACCTATTCAAGCATAAGAAAAGGCGACAAACACACAACAGAAAACGCTTAAATTGGGTCTCCAGGCACTTTGTTACTAGCAGCCTTTCACAAAACCAAATCTTTATTCCCTTCTTTTAACATTAGCCTGCAAAAAATACCCACAATAACATAGTGTGACAAGCAAAATAAAAAGTAAAATACTATTTTTATGGCAACAAGTTGAACAAAGAGGTACAATGTTAAGTGTCTACAGCCATTTGTAAAACACGGTGGAGGCTCTGTCATGGTTTGGAGCTGCATTTAAGCCACCATCTAACTGGCAACAGCTCAATCTTTCAGCATGGTAGGAACGCTAAACACACTGCCAACAGTACAAAAGAAAGGTGGTCTAAGAAAGTTCAGTCTATGTTGAAGAAGGTGGCCAAATACTGACTTTCCAGGCCCGAAACTCATTGCACGAGTGAATGTGTGCCATCATCAAAGCTAAAGGTGGTTCAAGAAGATATTAAAGTGTCACTTTTTTGGTCACCTCATGAAAAAGAGCACGTCATGGAAATTATTTGAAAGACACATTTAAAGTTACATTTTTTAAAAAGTCCTTAAAATGCTGGGTACTGTGTTATTTCTAACAAATGTGACACAAATGGAAGTAAATAATATAAACTGAGGTCTATTTTTGGCCTTGGATTAATGCACATTGAGCTCCCGAGTATTTAACAGTAAGACAAATCAAAATATACTCCATGGTCTAAATAAAAATTAACAAATATGGCAAATGGACTTTTACACTCCCACTGGCACTCAAAGTGCTTTGAAACATTACAAGTCACATTCATCCATTCACCCAGGGCTTTAGGAGCTTTTTAATCTGTCACACACACAATCACACTCCGGTGAACGCATCAGGAACAATTTGGGATTAAATACCTTTCCCAAGATACTCAATCAGATCGAACCAACAACCTCCTGATTGCTTGACGACCCACTCTATCTCCTTAGCCACAGCCGCCTGTACAGAGAGTATCCTTTAACGCTCATCTTTGGTTCACTGTTAGTGGAAAGCAAAAGCCAACACTTAACATAATTTATGACAACCCAATTTCCCCATTAAGGACCTGGACACAAATATTAGTCATTTCCACTGCTTTGATGCTCAGTGCACAGACTCAAGCTTCGTGGCTCACAGCCCTTCGCTTCAGTGTCCAATCAGCTGAGACAGCTGAGACTTGAAAGGCAGCCGACAGATGAGTCACTGTTATACCACAGAGACAACGCACTCGTTCAGCTGCTCGCCGAGGAACAATGACTGTTTCATGACAAACTAAATTCTGCTGTGCTTCAGATGACCCCCAGTCAGACTGTGGGGCTGTTTTTCCTCCCCTTTCTCCATCTTTTATTCTCAGTTATGGATTTTTATACAACTGCTTGCACCCTGAATTTTCATTACCATAACACAAAGCACTAACAACATTTAAATCTGCCCTTTGGGACTTTTACACGGGTTTCCATCTCAGCAGCATCCTCTATGTGCCCATTCTCCTAATGTTTCCAACTGTTGTGAAGCTAAAACAAATGCAGGCTTTGACTCACACCACACAGCCGAAGCGTATGTTGCTGTTTGGCTAAATCATGTTGTCAAATTATTACTATAACGAGCATGTCAGGTCTAAAATTGAGGCAGTGTGTTTATATTAATAATGGGCTTGTGTGCATGGCCTTATTAAAATGGAAATGCAGGATTTACAACAGAGTGATACGGCAGTAGTTGTGTAGCTCATGCAGATTATAGTGGATCATTAGAGGCTGTATAATTTGAAGCCCGAACAGGCCATGATTCAGTAATCCATTGCAGCCACAGTGGATGTTTTTATTTGCTACGTGTGGTTGAAAAATTTCATTATTTACCAGGACTGCAGCAACAAAACATACGATGAAAACTGAAAACTGTATTTTCTACCGATTTTACATAATAATAACAATAACAACATAATTTAACTGTTGTGTTGCATTGTCAGTTCCACAGTTCTTATATATTCTGTTTATATTCAATCACTATTTTATATTTAACATAATATTTGGTGCTAAAAATAGATAAAGATAATTATTCTTTTAAAAAAAGGAAAGAAAAACATTTTCTGATATAATAACGCAAGAATGACCTCAGGATCTACAGTGGCAGCTCCAACCCTGAATGATTAACCGACTGTAGAAACCACATAAATATTGATTAGTTTGTTTGTTTATGTACAAATAAAAAACAATGATGTAATCTTTTTAGTTCTACATAAGTTTTATTGTTAAACAGCAGTCTGCTAGCGGCTCTGTGAGTCTGTACTGTTCAGCATTCGCACGCCGATGAATTTTGACAGCGAATGCGCACCTGCGGACCACTTATGTGCACCCCTGGTTATTTAGCTCGTCATATTGCAGCCACAGAAATTCTTTTGTCCATGAAACCATAAAGCTGCACTTTCTTTTTGCCTTATAGTCTGATTTGTCATAACTTTTCCGTTTTGTGGTAAGCTTTTCTTTGGCTGTCACTTCTTCACGCTGACCTGTCTTATTTGGCTCAGCAGAACTAAAATATATATCCTGCTGCTTTTACACACGCACTCACATAACGCTCAGCGATTCTCTGCGGGATCAACCTCTCACATGTTTAAGCTTGCTGCGGGAGATTTCACTTGTCATGTTTGCATAGTAAGCTAACGATTGATAAGATGATGTCAGAGGAATTGGTGGGCAAATTATCGTCACTCACCAATCAGTGCTGTCGCTCTCTATACACAGTTCGCGCGATTGCAAAGTGAAAGCAAAAAACAAGTGCAAATTCAAACGCGATTTCAATATGTCACATATTGACAGTGGCTCACCGATGCCAATGACATAATTACCCAGCTACATTTCCGAAAGAATGCAAAAGCATTGACATATATACTTCCTAGGATAGGACGACGAGCAGGGCAGGGCAGCCCGACTGGAAAAATCGCTAGCCCCGGGATGTCGGGCTAGCAATTTTGCGAGCCCTGTATCTGATTGAGGAATCACTCATCTTTGGAAAAGAGAGTTTATTACAGAGAAATGGCTCTTTCCAAAATAAAAGCTATACTATACGCTTCTTCTGGGCTATATTCTCAGCAGCATATTAAACATATCAGGTCCCCATAAGGAGAATCATGTGCTAACGGCTGTCTAAATGACTTGGGTAAAGTTTGTAGCATGCGTGCTTGTTGTTTTTGTCTGCTTCCACTTGTCTTTGCACTAGGATGATGTCGGGTAAATGTGCAGTCATATTCGTTGTGTTCCCACTAGTGCTGTCAGCGTTAATCTGAAATTAGGTTAACGCCACAACACGGCAAATCTCCGTTAACGAGCTACCGTGGATTGCCCTGTGTGTGGGGCTGGACGGCCAACACTTAACCCATGTAATTGAGCATTGCTGGCACATCCAACATGCTGTTTTACTTTAGTCCATGACGCGCTTACCTTCAGGGTCATATGTCACATGAAAACCAAAATAGTTCCACACGCATGAGGGTGGGGGAGGTTCAATATGCTATGTTGCAAGGAGAGCTTAATTTCTGTCTCGCTAGCTTGCCCTGCGCTCAGTGAATCTGTGTTCGACTACTCCGCCTAAGCTGCACTGTCGAGCGCAGATCCACTGAGCGCTCAACACAGACAGCACCGTCAGAAGGAAAGTTGATAAAATAAATTAAAAATGTTGTATTGTTCAACACATTTGCGTACAGAACCAAAAGCACTGTATCAAACGGTTCAATATCGATAAGTGTATCATTGCACCCCTAATATATATATTGTGTGTGTTTACACTCAGTCTTTCAAATAGATGCAAGTAAAACACAGCAGAAAATAAATAAAGTCAAAGACTAGCGGTCCTTTTGCTCTATTTTCACCTGTAAAGCAGGAGCGGGGTAGGCGGAGGTGTGCCCTGGTGCAGGTGTGCCACAGCGGTCAGTTGAAGAATCCGGGAGTTTGTCTGTGAGTTTCCCATTATGTCGTAGCGCACTCAGTGCTTGCTTGGAAGTTCAGGGGGGGTTGCTGTAAAAAGAAGTTTTCTTCCCACGCACAACTGACGCTAATGTTTTTGTCACTTTTTATGGAATCAAACTCAAAGTAAGGTCAGTACTTCCACGCTTTAAACGCTGCACGCTCATACTCTCTCCCGCACTCGATCGATATATCCATTGTTGATCTGCACACAGCTGTTGTCACTAACGTTGCACTTGCTTATGTCACTGTCATGAGAAATTCTCGCAAAAAAATCACGGTTTTAGTAACGCAGCGTTCCTACGGGAAAGTAACGGTAATCTAATTACCGTTTTTTGCAATAGTAATCCCTTACTTTAAGTTACAAGTAACGCGTTACTGCCCATCTCTGCTAACTAGTAGTTAGCAACTAAAGCAGAACTGGAGCTGGGCTGTACTTTGTGAAATACCACTTTGTACCACAGGATGGCATAGTGATGATGGAGCAGTCTTTATTAATGAGGAGACTTAAGAGCACATTCTTCTTTAAAACGGCAGCCTGCAAAAGACAAAGTTAAAGCAGCACACAGCAGGGGGTAAAATGCTGCCCCTAGTGGTGAAACCTTTGAGTAAACTATACAGAGGGTTATTATAAAAAACACCCTTAAGCTAAATGCTAATTTTCCCAATACTGTCCAAAACCTTGGTGTGAAAACTAACAGGTCACTACATGTCCGCATCCTAGCAACAATCCATGAACCGAACATTAAAAGCTTCCACATGAAACACTTTCCTCTGTCTTTAGCCACAGTCAAAAAAGATCATATTTGGGGTTTATTCTCTCATTTGGATAAAGCAGGCAGTTTGAAGATGCCAAATTGTGCATTTTTAACTTGACATTTTGTATACTGAACATTAAATAATTCATCATAAAACAACAAATTAAAAGATCATAAAGACAATATTAGCACACAGCGGTGTGTTGCAGCTCACCAGTATCTGATGCTTTCTGTTGAGTTGCTGACTGAATGTCTGAATGTCATCTCCAGAAATGTCCTCAGTGCCATTCGTTCTGCATGGACTGCACGGCTGGAGCCAGGCCTGCTCCGACACTCAGGATGATGCAAATGGTTTTGCTTACTGCTTTAATGATAGACGATAATATCCTGCTGCTGATGAAGGATGTGTTTACTTTTAGTGCTTGACTGTGCTCTGAAAAAAAACCCACATGCATGTGTGCGCGTTAACACTACCAGGAGGGTAAGGGGATAACTAAAAGAGTTTTTTGCAACCTCCAGCAACATTTAACGCACTCTCACCAGAAATGGTGTGCGCGCTGTATAATTTGGGCCCACCACTTGAGCATTTCAGTAGCGAGCCGTGTCTCTGTGGGTAATGGAATTCATTGTTAGGACCACTCTGGAGGTCCCTCAGAAGTGTGGGCACAAGACAAATGGTGCTCATCAATATCTGCCTGCTGCTCTGTAACCACAGCAAAAGCAAATGAATGACAGAATGCTTTTTTGACATCTAAAGACATCTCTTGGGGAAATTGGCTGTGCAGATTGAACATCAAGAGGCCTTTGGAGAAGGAAAGACTGCTGCCTGTTCATGTGAAAAAATCCCGGAGATGTCTCCATTCACAGTTAGAAAAAGAAAAGAGAGAAAATGTATGCTTTTAGTTTTGTTTTAAATGTGCACTCTGATTCTGGTAAAAGTCCAAAACAATGGGTGTAGGGGTGAATGCAAACAGTGATATTATTTTTTTATGTTTTTACATTTTAATGTCACTGTCTCAGGGTTTGAAATAACATCCTCGTACAATCCCGTACCTCTGGTGTTTTGTTCCTTTTTACACCTGGGATATCAGAAAAGCATCTGTGCACTGATCTCCGTGGCTTGAAAATTTCAGCTCAGTGCTGGTCTCTTAAAGTAGTACTACAAAGTGACATTTTATTGCACCATTGCATGGTTGTGGTCTCAAAAGAATTGCTTTCTTCTTAAATAATAGATTTATTAATCATTGCTCCAGTACATACACAAATGTTGCTTTTTATTAGAAAAAAAATACAGTTTTTTTCTTTTTTGCTTCTTTGCTTTTCTTTTTGGTTTGCAACAGAGTTTCTCATTATATTAAAAAGAAATATGGATGTACTGACAGTTACCAAGAAGTGGCCTTAAAATATGTTCACAAGCCGGTGGCTTGTTGAAATATGCCATAAAATTCACCACCTCTATGCTAACAGTTAGCCCAAGAACGGAGCAAAGGCAAGCAGGTCAGCGCAAGCATCAGGCAATCATTGATCACTAGGGAAAAATGTGAGTGGCTGCTGGAGGGTGCTGAAAGACAGGTTGTTGCACAGATAATCTTCAAGTTGCTTTGGTTGCTACCAGGTTGCTGTGGTTACATGTAGTTTGCATGGGAAATGCTGACTTGTCTACAAACACTTGCCAACTGCTCTCAGTAAAGTACTGAAACTTGAAAAATATAATAATTTGTAAGCAAAAGTTCTCCATTTCTGGTTTGCATCACACTCTTTCCAGTTTAAATATCGCTTGGCAAGTAGTTTGCGTGCAAACGACAGCCAACTGCGATAATCTGCTTGCAACCAAAGCAATCACAAGAAGGTTTTTGTAGTCACTGCCAAATGTTTGCATACAAAACAGCATCTTGCATGGAATCTACAGGCAACTATCTGCCAAAGACCAAAGCAATCATAAGGCGGTCTCCATGACTGATTTCACCTTGCGAGAGTTTGCAACCTTCAGCAGCCAGTCACTCACTGGTTGGGGAATACACATTTTTTCCCGAGCGACTGGAGGTTGCCAGGTGGTTGTTGGCTGATCTCTAGGTTTGTGTGACTGACGACTGAAACAATGAAGCATCTTGCATATCGAGTGAATTTTTCTTTATGTTGTTTCTGTTACATGAAAAGCTTCTTTCTGTTATTATAACTGAAAGGTGTTTCAAATAAAGTAGTCACAAAGGAATGACCTCTCCTTAACCATGTGATTCATCATTGTCTGTTTCACACAACACAGAGGGGTTCAACAATGCATTTTAACAGCTGATTCTGAGGGATCTTAGGGCCATTAAAGGGCCATATTTTCGATTCAATTTTGTACTGTAGGAAGAAATGGTGAGGTGACATATTGTCCATTTTAGCACCTGCACTCTGTGGTACCAGGGCTCTTTGTCCCACTGTGTGGTTTCTTTTGATGGATATATTCTTGGACTTTGGCCAGAAGAAACTTAATCTGAGCAAATTCAATAAATACATACAAATTCATTATACTTGAGGAAAGCTGTGTTTTTCAACAACCAATTTTTCAACCAGGGTTATGTTTAGTTTGTCTATAGTTCTGTCACACTGTATGGATAATATAGTACTATATTATACTATTATATAGTACTAGAATGTCAGTAAATGCAAAAACACTACCCCGAATAAAGCAGTAGAGACTAGATAGCGAGACAGTGAACATGAATGTAGGATTTAAATATTACAAAACTGGATTTTAAGCCAGGCTTTATGAGAAGGAAACACATTCTACAGACACAAAAAGTCCACTTGATGGCTCTAAGAGGAAAATATCACTTGAAGTATGCAGACATTTTTGTATTTATTCATCTTTTATGTGATAATTGTCCCAAAGTGTATTTTTATTATGATTTACTGCAGCATGTCTCAGACCTACAACCAGTATTTCTGAAGTGTGGCTAGAGCGTGCAAAAAAAGTTTAAATTTCATCCTGCAGATGATAGCAAAAGAAAAAGAGAAAAAAAAAGATCTTCAGCCTACTGATCTTCAAAAGAGCGCTACACCACAGAGGTGGACCAGTTTCCAGACAGAAAATAAAATGTTTTTTCTGTGCTGTGCTGATCTTTTTGCAGCCTTACCCGAATTTGGATAAAAGGCAAAAACTGTGGGATGGAAAATTGACTTCATAGAGCTACCGTTTATTGAGGCAGCAGATATTTTCTTTAATATAGCATCAAATAGCACTACAATAACATAGTGTGGTCAGAGGATGGAACAGTCAACCCTGTGTTACACAGGAGCTTTCCCTAAACCTCGATTCCTAGCTTACATCTTTTCAAATTTCACCTTAAAAAAGGTTGCTATAACATCTTTGATTCTCATTCAGTTAAAATGCACCCTAAGCTTTTTTTTCCCTCACTATCATTACATTCCAATAGAATAATTTCCCTATATTTTTTTCTGTACACTTATCTTTAATGCTACCATAAATTAAGAGCATGCTGCTGCCCTTCACACTAAGGATTACTGCAAAACTGGCACAATACCACCACATGACACCACGTCAGGAACAGAACTTCAGTCACATCACTGTTTGAACACCTCTATCATCCGCTGGAGCTGGAAAGACAGACCCAGAGAAGGACGGCACTGACTTCAACTCAAAGTTTTATCTTGTTTTGGTGTCTGACATCATTGTGGTCCCATTCAATCCTCTGGTCCGATGGATTCTGGGCTTTAAGTCCCCTTTCTCCCACTTAAAGACTTAACTGGAGAAAATTGGTTGGATCAACAGCAGCACCATCAACGGCCAGTGTTTGATTGAACTCCCTCTGTCAAAAAGCACCATCACTCAATAATTAAGCTTCACACACACGCACACTTGTGCATTTTCTCTTCCTCTGTCCAGAGCAGGTAGGAACCTCCAGTCCAGAAGGGCAAAAGGGCTTCACTTTCATCCTCGATCCCCCACTGAACAGTCGGCACTGCCTCTCTCACAGGCCCCAGTATGGAGCGAGGCTCCTGCGGTCCCTCTCATAAACATCAGGTATGACCCCGTAGGGCGTCTGCACCATCTTAACAGAGTTTCTGCCGAACAGCTTCCTCTCGTACTCGATTAGCTGGCGCCAGAAGCCACCGTTGGGCCTAATAACGGGGCGGCGGGCTTTGACCCAGGCGTGGGCCTCGGCCAGAGACACACGGTGGTACTTCATGAGATACGCCAAACACAGAGAAGCGGAGCGGCTCACTCCCGCTGCACAGTGCACCAACACCGCCCCTCGCTTACGTCCCACACTGTGGATCTTATCGGCCACGCTGTCGAAGTACAAGGAGATGGGGGAGTGGGGCATATCTGCCAGTGGGACCTTTACATATTCCATGTGAGGCCAGTTAAAGTTGGGGAGCTCAATGGTGGCGTTGACCACACAGGTGATGCCTTTAGACAGCAGCAGGCTGCGGTTGGAAGCCACGTTTCCTCTGCTGAGGAAGAGGTTGGGGGTGATTTGTGCGATGCCTCCCAGCAGGCTGCCATTTTCGGGCAGCAGCCTCGGTACCGTCGCAGGCACCATGGAGTTGCGATGGTGGTGGTGATGGTGGTGGTGATGATGATGGTGGAAGAAGCCTTGGCTGCGGGAAGCCATTGAGAAAACAAGTGGGCTTTAACAGGAATGGATTTTCTTTTTTCCTTTACAAAATCTTCATGAGCTCAGAGTCATAGTAGTGCAGCGGCACCAGCCAGACAGCTCCTGAAACACAAAAGCAGACTTAGCTTTTATCTAAATTAAACATTTTTCTATTTCAGTGCAGGCTGACAAACATAAAAACACTTCAAGGATGAGTAACGTGACTGCTGTTTGAAAACACTACATAACAAGGGCACTGAGATCCTTCTTTTGGAGGGCAGAGTGCTGCGAATCCATGAAATGGTTTGGATAAAAAGAGAGAGGGGAAAAAAGGAAATGCTTTTGTAAGAGTGCGTCTTCAAACTTTAAAAACCCAGACAAAAAAATCTGTTAGAGTCACAACAGTTTGAACTCATTTAAAAATACGAAGCTGTGAGCCTCACAAAATTATACGAGAGGGGTTTTCAAGAATCTGCTGCGCCGAAGAGACCAGTCACTCTACTGTACGTGTCTCAACATTCAGGTCGAATGGCCGCACGCTGAGACGAGCCTCGCTCTGCCATGTGAGCGCAGACGTCCCGCAGGCAAACACTCACCTCATCTCATGTTCATCCATCCACGGCTCCCACATACAGATTACATCTCGTCTCTCTGGCTATTCCTGCCGTTAATGTCATTTCTCTACTGCACCAAACAGCAGGGTGGAAGCTAATCACACATACTGTACGATCATACCAAACTTCATTTAAACACACGATTTGCCACCCTAATTTCATTTTCTTTTCTCTTTTTTTTTCCTAAAAGGAAAATTACCTCTACTCTCTTTGAGAGTACAGCACATACAAGGAAAAGTATATTATGGAAACTAAACTAATATGATATATACTACTGTATGTGCTCAACTGATGGAAACACCTGTGGCAATGCTTAGACTATCAGCGGAGAACCCACAGCTCCGGGCTGAGCTTCACACACTGTTGCACTTGTCGTGCGTCATCCACACATCCTGCACCAGTCTAGGCTGGCAGGTCTTTCTCCTTCATTTCTAGTGTGGTCTGGTTAACAAGACGCATGGCAAAAACACTGCTGTGTGCCGTCACCTTGCAGACTGGGATTCTTCTTATGAATTAAATTCTAATCAAAAACATGAGTGCGGAAGGTGCAATTAAATTGTGATCGCAGCTTTCAATGCACAAAAGGGTTGCAAGGTAAATCAAATCCTAATCCCTCGTTCCCCCCCTTTGATGAGCGGATGCTTCATTTTAATACAAGGAAGAGTGTCTGCTATGCTTTTCCATATTTTCTGTCATATTATTACAACAGTGGACGCTCATGTTAAAATCAAGAGTTCAGCATATGTACAGGTAACGTCCCTGTGAGACAAAATCTTTGTCTTCATTTCTTTTCCTACTCTTGGCTCTGTATGATGTCAAAGAGAGTGTCCATAAAATGTTTCTTAACATGGTCATCTCATGCACACAGCTCTGACCGTGAACAGGGAATCTGCTGTTTAATCCTATTGTTTCTAAGACGCAGCCAATCACAAGGAAGTCAGGTTAAAGGAGGACAGCCTTAACCCTCATTCTACTGACTGGGGTCCATGTAGACCCCCAGAGGTGTATTTTGTCATATCTCACAGATATTATTATTATTGTTTTGTTTTTAATTGTTCCCAATTTTATGACTTTGTCAATCAATTTGTTTCTTTTTTCCCCAATTCCATTATGTAATTCTCTTGACTTCATCAAAGCATGAACTTGGTAAAGTGATTGGGAGGAGCACCTGAAGACATGGTTCTCTAGCCAGGAGAGGGTAGAGTTCCCGCTCCACGCCAGCAAGAAGTTCAAGTAACTTGGGGTCTCGTTCACGAGTGAGGGGAGGGTGGAGCGGGAGATTGACAGACAGATTGGTCCAGCAGTGTTGCAGATGCCACCCGAGGTGGATCAGGCAGACGTTATTTTGATGGGGTTTCAGCCATGTCCTACTGGGAGGAGGTTGGGGCAGACCCAGGACACACTGTAGCGATGACATTTCTGGGCTGCCTTGCTTTGTGTTTGTTTTAATGATTTTATACTGGTTGGGGTTTTTTTTTAAGTTTTTTTTATATAAATACAACACAAATTTTACCTTAAATTATTGAAAACTAAGCATTACCATAATCAAAGGTTGGTAAATACACTGTTGAGTAATAATGTGGAATATACTTCCATACAAGCTGCAGGCTGCAAGAAAAGTAGAGTTTCATTTTACAAAACAACATGATTGAAAATGTAATGTAATATAAAGGGAAAATGTAGGCATACAAATAATAATGATTGGATAAGAAATAAGTTTTGATATTATTATTATTATTATTATTTCTATTACACTGAGGTTAAAGGGAAAGCAGTTAAAATGACTTGTTTCAGGCAGAGGATGTTTTGAGTTGGTGCACAAACGGTTACCATAAAAAACACTTCAAACAAACCTAACCTTCATTTCTGCTGTGATTTTGAATCCAGCTCACAGAAGAATGACGAGTTTGATGTCTGCTCACCATTTTTATGTCACTTTGTTCTCAACAAACGACACAGTGTATGCCAGTAAAGATTTTCAACTTGAACAGTTCATTCATCCAAGAGCTGATGTGTGATTTAAGTGTTCCCTTAAATTCTTTTTAACTTTTACGCAACTCTGGAAAGTCAAAGAACAAAAGCATTTAGCTGTAAATCAACATAAAAGGACCACTTTAAAACCCATAATATAAATAATATCAGTCATATCTTTTATTTTTCCCAACAAGTTTCTCTCTGCCTGCAAGATTTTTTTTTTTTTTTTTTTTTTTTTTAACATTGTTAATGATTTTATTGCCTAAAGCTTGCATAGAAAATCAGTAAGTCATGGAGCAGCTAATCTCCCCAAGGGCTAGAAAAGCCTTTCCTTGTATTGCTCACAGCTTTGATATCCCAGCATGGCCTGCTTCCCTTTAAAAAAGAAAAGGAAAAAAGGAATGAAAGGATAAACTAAAATAATGCAAAATAATGCTATCAGCTCTCTGTGTTCCTGGCTGCTATCCACCATGGACTTTGCTATGAAATGGTTGCCATAAACCTGCTGCACCTTCATCCACAGCGCCACCACTTGTGATAAAACAACAAATATGTTTCTCACTGTAGAGCCGTCTCAAAATCCCAAGACTACATCAGAGTGTGAACAAGTTTCCTGCAGGAGCATCAAGTGCATAATAAGTACTAGCAGTGATTTACCTCACCTGATGTGACAGTAAATTAATAGATTTTTGGTTTTTGAATTGCTGGGTTGGGCGCCTAAGCAGCTCTAAACACCAATAATTGAAGATTAACTGATAAGGAAAATCAGTTAAAGTACCACAGACCAACTGCAGCCAAAAAATGAGCCACAATTTACTTTATTAGTCAATGTTAATCATGCAATCACTTCATTTCAGCAATTTTAGGTTTGTTAATGGGGTCTTCATGGTTTTAATCATTCAATAATGAGTGATGGGTCCTTCAGTCAAAATGGATGTTAAACCTAAATCAAAAGTTTTATATTAAAATGTGAAAAAGTCCTGAGGAGGATTTTAGAGCTGAACAGGTCTCAGAGACGTCACATGCAGCAGAACCACAGAACAATAAAGATTTCTGAAACAGACTCTCCCAAATGAGTTATCTTCACTCTTCAGTTCACTTCACCTTTAGTGACTCTTCATAGTGCTTTACTGTCATTTTTGCAGAAAGATTGATATTGTAGCTCAAACTCAGGCACACCTCCATGTGTAACGATCGGTGAGGAGTAGTCAGTCTATGAACTGAATGACAGACGATGTGTTTTGTTGTAGCTGCTAACTCAAACAATCACTGCTCATTTCCACGTTAAAAAAATGTATGTATGTATGTATGTATGGACCCCAACGACCTCAATATCTCTTAAACCTTATATTTTGAGCAAAATCATTTGGACTGTAAAAGAACTATACTGTATTTTGATGGTCAAATGCCACTGTGACCTTGTAATTCAAGTTTCTGGCCAAAACTCAATCACTCTGAAATATAAAGATGACGACACGCACAAAGTGAAAAGGTCAACATCCCTTTGACACCATAATTTCAAAAACTTGCCTGGACTAAAGCTAACCAACGTGATGGAACTGACTCTTTGGTGATCAGCTAATCCATCTTCACTAAATACTATATGAGTCTGGAGGACATGGATACAAACTAGTAATTATTCTTTTACCAAGTTTTTGAAGGTATACCAGACCAGCATACACTGGGCCTTAAAAAAGAAAGTGGGACAGGGTCTTAATAATAATAATAATAATAATAATAATAATAATAATGGAATGCATTTATATAGCGCTTTTCGGGGCCCTCAAAGCGCTTTACAATTCCACTATTCATTCACTCTCACATCCACACACTGGTGGAGGCAAGCTACAGTCGTAGCCACAGCTGCCCTGGGGCAGACTGACAGAAGCAAGGCTATCGTGCCATCGGCCCCTCTGGCCATCACCAGTAGGCAGCAGGTGAAGTGTCTTGCCCAAGGACACAACGACCGAGACTGTCCGAGCCGGGGCTTGAACCGGCAACCTTCCGATTACAAGACGAACTGCCTTCTCCTCACATACAAAGTCTTGAACCATCAGGCTCTGCCGTATCTTAAAAGACCTCATAGTACAATGTTATCCTAACATAGCATTGCTGGCTTACTTGTGGTTTGAAGAGTTTCTAAAAGTTGAATGGGAGGCAGAACCTTCAGCTATTACGCCTCTCTCCTGTGGAACCAGCTCTCAGTTTGGGAGACAGACACCCTCTCTACTTTGAAAATTAAGCTTAAAACTAATAGGGCTGGATCAGGTGACTGTGAACCCTCCCTTAGTTATGCTGTCATAGGCTTAAATTCCTGTGGGACTTCATGCACTAAGTACTTCTTCTTCAGTCACTTCTTTTTGTGCTCCACCTGTTTATATACCATTGCGACATGTCAGAAATTTTTTGCCTTTTCTTCCTTATTGTGTGTTTTCCCCATTTCCCTATACTCTTTTTCTTTTCTCTTTCCTCTTTTTGCCTCGACCTGCAACTAGTCACAGTAGATGGCTGCACCTCCCTGAGTCTGGTTCCTCTGGGTTCTTTCTGCTAAAAGGGAGTTTTTCCTTCACACCCTCGCAGATTGCCAGCTCATAGTATTATTGTCGGATCTTTAACTTACAGTATAAAATGCCTTGAGGCAACTGTTATTGTGAATTGGCACTATATAAATAAACCTGAACTGAATTAAATTCTTCTCTGTAAAGCACGTGAAGGGGTTCTCCACCAGTTCAAGTCCAACACCTTACACCAAATGTGGGACAAGAGACTCATTTGCGATGAAGCTGATAGGGAAAAAAATGGTTAGAGAAAGATGAAACAGGAAGGGTTGAATAGATGAACTTTCAAAATAAAAGTCAGATGATTCTCCACTATTAAAGTTATCCCAGTCCCTAATCTCACCCACATCAGTCTGAGTGTAACATCTCCAGTGACATCTTTCTAAAATAACAAAAGCTAAGCCTGACCTGCGAGCAGATGCCTTGTCTTGAGTCTCTATGTATTGCACAGCTGATGCAATAATTCACAGACAGAGATAACACAAACTGAGTTGCTGGGCAACCAAGTAACCAACAGTGCAACAGCAGTAGCCACATCAACGGGGAAAAGAAGAAAATAAGAAAACCAAATAAGCCCAGGCCCTCTCCAAAGTGCTGATGAACCACAGCGCTGGGCTGTGCTGAGATTTGCTTCATCCACATGGTTATTTATACCCCTGGCAGGGCAGAAGCGGAGGAGGGAGAATTATGCACAGGCTGTCGTCACTGAAAACTCTACTGTACGTTGGAAATGCTGCAGCTCACTGTCAGTCAAATTTACTCTGAGGATTCAAAGGACAGCATTTCAACTTTTACTCTACAACTAATTAGTGCTGAACTTTACAAAAGACCAAATTGAAGTTGTTTTATTATATACATTTTCATTATTATAGCCTCATTACTATAATAGTCAATTCTCCAAGCCAATTATTCTACACCTATTAACAAAAATAATAAATCCATATTGGAGGCAATCACATTTTTAATTTCTCATTAGGCTACAACTATTTTGACGGTGTCTTTTATGGTTGTGTTTTAGACCATTAAATTCTTAAAACTGATTTGTGAAAAAAAAAAATCTTTCTGAGAAATCCCAATGAGACATTTCCCTCAAATCACCTAAATTTCAGGTTTTCTTCTTCTGATCTCGTTTATGTTTCAGAAACATCCCCTCTCTCAATCACTCAGATGAATCTGTCAACAGTTGGTGCCACCTCACAAATCTTGTGACGCTGCTCTCTCGCTGGGGAGATTCCTCAGGGGTCCGGTTCCACCTTCGCTAACACAAATTGGAAACGTGACCCACCTGCAGGAAAACTAGAGTAGCGGTCCCGCTGGCAACCTCGTCCTCACGACACTAACGAGTGAAACCTTGATAGAACTGAACTTCCTGACCGACACTCCCTCACACCACAGAACGAGATAACTGAAATAGCCGGAGACGGCTGCGATTTCTCAATAAAAGAGGCAGTCTGCTCAGGTTGAGTGATGTCTGAAAGTGTCTCGGCACAGACTCAATAATGATCTGGGGAGAATGAGCAGCAATGACAGGGCTAGTCTTTTTGGGAGAGCAAGGAAGGGCACGGCCTCTCAAATGTCTCCAATGCAGCTGGATTCCAGCACAAACAATGCACACAGTAGCTGCTGTTGGTTCAGAGGAGGGAAAGTTTCGAAACAGAGGGACAAATGCCACATGAGAGTTCGGCTCTGGCACCTTCCTGCTGCAGCAGCACCACCCAGATCCACAATGTCACACCTCAATATGTCGCACCAAGGGGAAAATCACTGACGGCCACAGATGGTCACATGTCATGTAGTAAGAGACAGCATGCCTCCTCCCTTTCCTTTGAGATGTTTTCCACAAATTTGTCTTTAAATGAAAAAAATTGGCGTCGCTTTTAGAGATTACTCACTGTAGCAGACACATGAGACAGATAAATGGACTCTACTTTTACACAATGGGAAAACAATGACAGACTGACACAACCTTTTATTATCCTTAATTGATTCTACAAGCTGGGAATGTCAAACACTGCGAAAATTAACCAGCAACTCTTCCTATTTGTTTTCAAATATATCAAAAAATTTACTAATTTCAGCTTTTTTAAAATGTGAATTGTTCTTGCTTTTCCTTATCACCTTTGATAGTAAACTAGAAATAATTACATTTTCAGATTTCTTTAAAAAAAAAAATTAAGAAGCTTTTATTCAGTGTTTTACGACATTTTACACATATTTTTACCAGTTGGGAACATGACAAGCAGATAGATTACTACTTTAAACTTTTATAATTAGCCTTGTCTCGTTATTTTTCGTTTTCAGCAACCAGTACGAGTCTAGAATGTGGAGTTTGAAGTGAATGACTCCTCAAGTTTAATAATTCAAGAACGAGCCGTGAATGAGGACCGCTCCTCTGCGCACGTTCCTATGCCCGTTCGCGTGCGCGTGACGCGGAGATGTGCTTGCGTTGTGACAAGTTGGGCTGTCGGAAATAGAGAATATTAGTAAATAGAAAATGCCTGATGGAAGTGTCAGCGACACGTTTGCTGTCCTGGCAGGCGCGCTCGCTTCTCCAGTTTCACTCAGCTTACATCACAAAACTAAAAAGCTCGACATAAACCTGCCCGGAAAACCCATTTTTAAAAAAGAAGTCAAGGCTTTAAGGTGAATTAGTAGGCATCTTATACGAGGTCCTCATAATGCCGATAAACTGGCTCAACGTCAGATGGAAAACTCAACTTACCAGTCGACTCTCTCTCAGGCAGAGATGGAGGTTTTCAGAGCGCCTTCGCCGCCTGCACCAAACCGGCGCGCACGGATCTGCTGCTGTCACACATCTACCTCCTGCCAGTCCGCTCATGCACACGGCCGGGTAGAAGGCGAGAGGTTGGCAAACAGCCCGCAACACACAATAACATCACGTGAAAGTCACCAGAAATACAGTACGAGCCATCGGTACATCCGCCTGGTTGTGCGGCGTGCAGAGGGTAGCGCTGCCTCCAGTATAAGGGGTGATCAGTGCCACACAGAGGGGGAGGAGGGGGAGGCAGGAGGAGCATGTTGGCTTACTGAGATGATTCCAGGCTTTTCTATTGGGAGATTCAGCCAGTCTGAAATCTACAGGGCTGTGGCCGAACAATGAATGAGCCTCAAGCTCCAGATTCACCGTCTGAACAAGACTAAGTGCATATAAACCGATTTACTGCACCAGTTTTACAGGAATTTTATAAACTAAGGTGAGCGATCTGTAAAAGTACCTTTACGATGTGTGATCGATTTTTAGGGATGAAAAGCTGGGGATCAGGACCAGAGGCAGTGAGACTGATCACAGACTGTGAAACACCCCCCACAGCTGTGGGACTGTCGGAGGGTCAAGTGCATGACGGTTCTTTACACTGGTGATTCTAGAGTGTATTGGGGTTCTAGGCATAAACAGGTGCCCATCCACTCAGCATTCATCACCACCAGAGTTGGCCCAAAATTTTATGGGTCCTTTAAGCAGAATTTTATTTGGGGACCCTCACCCCCACACAAACCCATCCCCAACTACCCACAGAAGCAAAGCTAATATGACCAGGCTTGATCATTTGTGCATTATGCATCAAACACAACTATTATCGTGGCTTACTAGAGTGCTGGAAAGAAATGAAACAAACCAACAGACAGTTCATGTAATTGTATGTGAAAAGGGCAGAACAGTCACAAAATTTAACATAGGCGTATATATTATTTTTGCATAACAATGCAAATGTTAAAACAGACAATATGAAATAAATTAACAGAAACTACCTGGTTAGAGCTAACAGCAGGTTACCAACCCTAATGCCTGTGGTTTCCACCTAAGCCCACAGACCTTGACTGAACCGAAGGCTCGTGTGACGCTTCTGTTCTCTATCACATCAAGAGTATCTCTCCACTCTGTGCGGACATCAGCACTGAAACTCTGTGAGCTAAATCAGTAATTTGTTTACAGAGGCATGACTGACACCTAGAAGTACCTACATAAGACACATACACAATCCTTTTTAAATATAACCCTCAAATTATGACTTTTGTAAGACAGGTGCTGAATTTATTCTTTTTTCTTGCCGTTACAATTATTAAGACAATTATAATTTGAGCGGGTAGTTAAGATGGCAAAATTAGTCCTTGTGGAAAAAGCGGTAAAGAAAAAGTTCAGCTAGAACATAATAAATACTGCATTTAACTCTAGTTCATCACTATGTATGTAGCCCCCAACATCACTGGATATGTAGGATGGCCAGATGGGTGATCAGAGTTGAGTCTGTGCTGGCCGTGCTTGTGTGCTTGGCTCTGTCTGTGATTCTTGAAACTAAAGACAGACTGCATTGGTCATATTCTCGCATGTATGCGACTGTTGTAGAAACTTGTGGCTTTTCGATGCACAGACGTGTCAGCACTTCGGCCAAGCTACTTTACAGTTTGCATGCATTTCCGAAATGAATGAGCAACACTGACAGAGCTGTTTCTTATATCTCAGTGCTGAAATTCACCCGGCACTCATGTGACATTCTTCACCGTGACTCCATACAGTGTGATACAAATCACAAACCAGGATTTTATTGGAGCCATCCAGCATATTGTGGCATTCAGTAAATATTCACAGCCACGGTTGTTTGCTGATGTTATACCAAGCTTTTCTACTGGAGGTAGATTTTCTAATGTGTGTTTTTATGAAAAATAAAAGTTTATATGAGCCTTATTATTGTATATTATCACCAAAACAAACAAACACAAAGGATCAATAAGCAGCAACAAAAACAATTGCTGGGTCAGTCAAGAAAAACCTGTTTACATGAACATATTCAAATGACACATTAAAGCTCCCGATAAATACATAGATGCTCCAATTAGTGGAAATCATTCATCATCAGGACTGATTGGTGTAGCCTTTACCATCTGGAAAAAGAAAGGTATAAGAAAGAGTGAGGATGTTGATAGTGAAAATAGGTTTGCTTCATTTAAACAATTTACAGAATGTTTATAAAATTCCTGCATCAGGATTTTCCCACTGCTTAAACAAATCAAGATTATATTAGAAAACATGCTTACCTTTGATCATGAGACCCTGGATGTGATGAATAATTTCTAGCAGGCACTATAAAACTGTCTCTGGAATTAGACATGCTTGGGTGGATGAAGTGAATGTGGAAGTAAACAATTAGCTGTGGGAAGAACATTTGGAGAATACACATAACTGTTTAGTGAATGTCAGACGTAGGCTAACATAGGTCATACTACTCTAGAGAAAGGCTTCACACTCTCTTCTTTGATATTTCACCTGTCTGTCATAGATGTAAATCTGCCGCTGGTAATCTGACTCATTTATTCTGGTGCTGTACAAAACCCACCACCACTCTGAAGCATTTGGAGAGAGCTGCCTACTGGATGTATTTATAGCTATACTTGATGTGACCAGCTCTTTGATTTCTGTAAACAAGTATGAACGATTGCAATTCTGCTCAGAATGGTGATTGAAAAGTTCATACTACAGCGGTGGAAAAAGAACTTTCTACCCACATTGGAGCTTTGAACAAGTATCTACAGAGACATCTCAGTGAGAACAGACTGAATATAATTGAGAGGTCCTGGAGTCCTGTACTGGCATTTCTGAATTGGGAATAATTAGTTTGTATTTACGTCAACTGGTTTTATCTTTCTACAGGTTTAATGCTGTCTCAAGGCTGTGGGGCTGTTGCTGTTAGATGTGCTTTCATTCAATACAATAACAAATATTAAAAAATACACACTTTAGGTGTTTAGGTATTTGGCATGTGAAGTATAAATGTGTTTTTACCTGAATGCAACTTTCCAAACTCCAGGGCTAGCTAACACCTGTTTTTTGCTCACGTCGCCCTCATAAACAGCAGTGTGTGTCAAAAGTGATGTTACAGCTGCACTTTAGTGTCATTTTGACCCATTCTGTTTTTTCCAGACCGGTGAGTATGATGCAGTTGGTGGGGATATGAGCGTACAGTCATATCTGGCTTTACTGCCATTTCAAGCTTATAGCTGTACAGGAGCCCAGAGGTTCCCTGGATATAAAGAGGAAGACGCTGCAGCTTGAAAAGATACGACTTCCTGGAGGAAACTCTGTCAAACTTCCTGTTTTGACTTCAATTCCTATACCAGCGCTGATGAGAAGGTGGCCATGCCTATTGCTCAGGAGAAGACTGCACTAAATCTGGCACACCTTTAAGTCCCAGTAAAAGATGACGAGGCTGTGTGATTTCACAGTTGGCATGTGACATGTGATTGTAAAGTAGGCTTTGTTGTTTTGCAATCTAGAACAGACTGTATACCTGAAATATTTACTGTTATTTCAGCTGCAGTTCTGTGTGGTAACCCCTTAATCAAGCCTACTGACCTTAGTTCAGCCATGCTCTGACCACCATTTAGTTTGAAATCTATCACAGCTAATGTAGGCTGACAATGAGTGGAAAGAAAGAAATAATTTTTCAGTGTTTTAATTCTATAATCCCAAGAACGTTTCCCACAAGGTTATTGCTATGCTTGATTTAATTAATAAAAAGTCAAGACTATTTATTACTAAAAAGCACTGAATATGATGTAAAAGCATGGTGAGGTGAGAATCAACAATCAGAGGCAGGTGTGCCTCGCATGCTACTGTGTCCCTGGCATCAATCACTCCTCATACGGAAGCTGTGGGAGGATCAAGCACCTCCCTGAAAACTGTGAGCTACAGCTATGGAACAAACAAACCTGTTAATGGAATCACTAAAGTTTTTGCTTCTTTAAATGAATACAAACAGGACTTAATGAAGACTACAGACACAGTCACACCAAACTGACATCCACCAGCCATCATTTATTCTACTTATAACCACATTTCCTCTGTCCACCCATCCATCTGGTTATTTGAGGTTGTGGTAGTTTATATTTTGTATAAAATCCTTTTAGGCTTACATATCAGTACATTTGGCTGTTTTTTCTATCTGCAATATTAGGCTGTCACTGATTAATTTAAGAGAATGATTCATCACCATTACACTTTAGTAATGATACCAGCATGAATGTTGCGCCCGTGAAGTGTAAAACAGAAAATAAACAAGTTAATGAATGTATGAAGAGCAGCACTCAGGAATCCAAGAGCTGTACTTGCTGAAGTCGAGTTTTCCATTATGACCATCGACATCTTTTTTTTTTTCCAAAAAGGACGCCTCAAGCAAAAGGTGAATCATAGCCATTCAGAGCATAGACACAGCCTGTGTGTTTTATTGTTTTATAATGGAGTTTATTCTAAATGCAGACAGTAATTTACAAAGTCAGCATATTGAACCGATGCCTTAAACTGTATACTTAACTTTATATTTAGGTCATAGCTCAAGAAAGCAGAGGTTCATTCTTTTTTCATCTACAGGAGTCACACCCTCCCAGACTAACTTTTGGCCACTTTGAATAAGACCAGGATTGTTTGTTAACATATTAAAACAGTGTTCCTGTAGCTAAACACTGATTGGAGCACATTAAGAATTTTTGGTCAGCTAAACTAAGATATACTAGGTATATTTAATCTAAAACACAGAGCTCATTTATTTTTGGCTAACTATAATAAATTAATGCAACTTACTTGTTGTAAAAAATTCACCCCAAAGTGAGACCGTGCGATGCTCATAGAAATACCCAAGAGCTACATCTCAGACTCTACAGGCTTCAGTTAGCATGTTAAATGTTAGCGTTAACTTGATGCCAGATGGTGGCACCTTATTTGGCTGCAGCTGCACTGGCTCCTGATAGTAAAAGACATTTAATGTCTCGAATCCCCTTAAACTGGATCGTTTGGCTGTGAATCTGCTGGATGGTAAAGCCAAACTAATATACAACTGTCAGTCATTGGTAGCACTTTGTGAAACCAACAGTTTAGGAACTATACATGCAAGCACTCTGTAAGGTCTGCGCAGCTGGCTACACAAGCTGCATGAGCTATGATTGGTACATCAAGCAGTAAAGTCTCCTACCAGCACTGTCTGCTAGTGGAGTAGAAGAAGGTGGTGCAATAGAAAAATAGAAATAGAAAAGCATTGCAGTTGATGGAAAGGGGTGGGGGGTGGGGGGGGGGGGAGAGATCGCCCATGCAGGATGCACGCAAGGCCCCAAGACCTTATGTCCTCCTTGTTAACATCTGCGCTTCTTGGAGAACAAACTGGACTACCAGAAGCTAAGACATGGCTAAATCCATCCATTCCAAGTGATGCAATAATATTCTGAAGCTGTGCTCTTATTACCTGTAGTCGTCGTGTGTGCATTTACACTTAAAAGAGCTTGTGCAAAAATACTGAAGTCATCTCAAGTCACAGCTCTTCACACACAGCGTTTTTGACTGTAAGATCTAGGCTCTTCTACCTGACCATTGAATGTACTGTTATTATCATCACAGCTGTGCACATTCCCTGCAGTGCAAATATCAAGGAAGCCCTGAATACTCTCTACTACCATCAATGACTTGCAAAATACTTATCCAGATGGTGTTTTCATTGTAACAGGAGACTTTAATCAGGCCTGCATGAAAACAGTTCTCCCTCATTTCCATCATGTAGATTTTGCAACTAGTGAAAAGAACACACTGGACTTAGTCTATTCAAACATAAAGGAAACATTTAAGGCAGCACCCCTTCCTCACCTCAGCTCTTTGTGTGATACTGACTCCTACATACAAGCCCTTGCTAATCAGAGAAAAACCCACCATGAAGCAAGTGAGAATCTGGCCTGCTGGAGCATTGAAAGCATTACAGGACTGCTCTGCTTTGAATATGCTTACTGGGACATGTTCCTGGCAGCTGCAACTGACAAACAACATGCAAATGTGAATGAGCATGCCAAGTCTGTGTCTGCATATATTCAGAAGTGCATGGAAGATGTCTCTGTCACCAGAAACATCATCACATACTGGACAACAATAAACTGTGAATGAGTAAAGCGATACATGCGATGCTCAAAGCACAAAATGATGTGTTTAAATCAAATGACATTGTGGCACTCAGAACAGCAACAAGTCAACATGAATCATTCCATAAAAGCAGCCAAGCAAAACCACGGTACAAGAATACAGAAACTTCTCCAATGACCCTGTAAGTACCAGGTGAATGTGGCAGGATATCAAAGCCATTATGGACTCTAACCCAACTCACTCACCCTGTGAGAACAGTATAATCTTTTTTAATCAACCTAAACAAACATTTTGGGAGGTTCAAAGTGCTTAACAACACCTGTAACACCTGCACACCCTGATGTGCAGGCATTTAGTCTTGAAACAGCTCATGTCTGGAAGACCTTAAGAAAAAGGGAACATAAAGGAAGCATTGGACCCTGAAAACATACCAGGATGGGCCCTCAAGGAGTATGCCAACTAATTAGCTCTGGTTCCCACAGAAATCTTCAACATGTCACTGAACAAGGCTGTCATAGCATCTTGTTTCAAGATTGCTGCCATCATTCCAGTACCCAAAAATACCCACAGTCACTCATCTTAATGATTACTGCCCTGTAGCACTCATCCACATAATGAAGAAGTGCTTTGAGAGGCTGGTAAAGGACCACATTGTTTCTGACTACCTCCTGCATTCAACCCATTCTGGTTTGTTTACTGCCCATATCACTGCATAGAAGACACCATGCCCTCTGCGCTGCTTCTAAGCCAGGCACATCTAGAGGAGAAAAAAATACATGCAAATGCTGTTCATGGATATCAGTTTAGCAGTTAACACCATCATTCCACAACACTTGCATAAACGGGTTTACCTGTGTAACTGGCTGTTAGACTGCCTCACCAGAGCCCAGTTTGTTTGGGCAGGTAAAAAATGCCTCTAGCATCATCTCCCTGAGCTGCCATCAGGGCCGCGTCCTGATCCCGCTTCTGTCCGCTCTGACGACCCACGACTGCTGTGCCAGATCTACCACTAATAACCCTGAGGCCTGCTACTGTTTACAACAGTAGTGTTTACAACACACTGTTTACAACACATGAGGCCTGCTACTGTTTACAACAGTAGCAGGCCTCATGTGAGATAATGACAGCTAAGCCCATGCAGAGGAAGTGAGCCAGCTGGTGGACGAGTGCAACACTAAAAACTTGACTCAAAATGTTAAAAAACAAAAATTAGTAGGAAGCAGCAGATTCACACTTGGTGGTCAGCAGCACAAAGTTCCTGAGTGGACAGATAACAGCCTGGTCATTTCAAATTGGAGCAGAAATTAGATTTTGTGCTGATTGAGGAGAGCTCACCTCTCCCCGCCCATTTGCAACATTTGCAGCATCTGCAGCAGAACAGCTAGATTCTGCATCAGCTTCTTTCCCCCAGCCATCAAGCTGCTGAATTCTCAATAAGTCTCCTCATCACTAACACACACATACACTCACTCACACTGGACTGACTGATCCTGGACTACTCAATATGTTCAACACAGGTTTCTATCCATGAAAAAACAAAAAACAAATATGGCTTGTTTGGAAGGATTGCCAGGAAAAAGCCTCTTTTCTCTAAGAAAAACATGGCAACAAAATTGCATCTGAACAAGCCACAGGACTTCTGGAACATCGTCCTTGAGACCAAAGTGGAGATGTTTGGTCACAATGTCAGAACCAAACACAGAATATCAGCACAAATACCTCACACTGTCAGCCCCGTGGTGCAGGGGTGATGATTCGGGTGTTTGTTTTGCAGCCAAGGGACCTGGAAACCTTGCGGTCATTGAGTCGACCATGAACTTCTTTGTATACCAAAGTATTCTAGAACAGACTGTATACCTGACAGTTAAGCTTGGCTGAAACTGGATCATATGACAGGACATTGATCCCAAGCACAGCGGAAAATATACAACAGAAAAAGAAAAGAAAAGAATCAAGGTGTTGCAACGGTTCAGTGAAAGTCCAGACCTCAGCCTGATTGAAATGCTTTGGTGGGACCTTAAGAGAACATAAACGACCAAACCACAAACCTCAATGAACTCACGCAATGGAAACCTGCAAAAACCTTTGTTTTCACATGACTGTAGTATTTGACATCCTGTAAATGAATTAAAGTGTTGGGCAATCAAGATAAGTGACAAAGGTTTCTGCTAACTTTTCAATGTAATTTTTATGATGCACTAATTTTGCATATATTTGTAAGCACAGCCAACTCGTATTAATTTCAATTAATACCATTGTAATTAATTTACAGTTTACTTTCATCAGAAGGACACTGATCAAACTGCTCTCGTATTTGTTCCTTTAGGAATCCATCCTGTTGAATTAGTGAGTTAGCAATTTATTCACTGGTACTTTGTCTGAAAAACACAGATCATCTGATCAATCATTTATTATCTCTCTCTCTCACACACACACACACACATACAACATGCCACTGCTTGTTTACGATTCAACCTACTACACTCTTTTTATCGTGCTTCCTGTCTCGTAACCTGTTTATTTCATCTATCTATACTCCTGTTATTGTTTCAAATAAGACAGGGTGTAACAGGCTGCAGCAATAAATGTACCCCTCTGCTACGCTGCTATATTATATGTGCTAATACACTCACAAGGTGTTTTCTTCACCTCTTTCTTTTGTGTGCAGACAGCTGCATCATACAAGAGGCACGCTCGATACTGTAGCTTCACAAACAACGTGAACTATTTATTTGACCGCCTGCAGAGACGCGTGATCGTGTTGCAGGTCTTGAACTTATAAAACCCACGAGCAAACCGAGTTGGAGATGTAATAAACAATGTAGGACCACACTCCACAGCGGCTCAGGCAATACATATCCACGTTAGTATGCTACTGAGGACGCGCACATTACCAATTTAAATGTTGCCTTGGCATGGCAGGCTACAGGCGTACATGGAAAACAAATATACTGACTGTTCTTTAGGTCTGTTATTTCAAATCTTATTATGCCCTGCCTGGAAGAAAACAGCTCTGACCATCTATGGCCACAGCTCGGAGACCTTGGAGATTGCAGCTGCATCTGCGCGGCTTTCTGTGCAACCCTTAGTGAATACATCCATGTGCAAAACCGTAATTAGACGTGCCTTCCAAAGTCAATTCTATTTCAAAGGGCTCCTAGGGGAGATATTACGCTACCCGTAAACCCATGGCCCCGGCCTCAGTCACTCCTAATTACATTCCAAATTCAATCAAGTGGAAACAAACAGCAGCAGTAACAATAAAAAAAAAGGTTTGAGGCAGACTGGTTCTGCTTTATGAGGGAAAAAAGTGACAGACTGACAACGATTTGTGATCCTGTACTTAAAATGCATCCTGACAAGAAAAATGCAGAGGAGAGGTATCAGCTCGAGCTGATTGAAATTCACCTGACGAATGTTTAAGGGGGAAACTGTGACACCAAATGTCTGTGAATGAAACAAGCAAGGAGTAAAAGACGACTGATAGATGTGTTAAGAATGGCTAACCTTGAATTAGAACAGTGAAAAGTGAGAGAAGAGATGGATGGAGATGGAAACGGAGAGAGAGAGGGAGGAGAGAGCTGCAGGCTGCAGAGACAGGGACTGGGGTTCAGACTGAAATGTCAGATGAGTCAGAGGCATTCTGGGAAGACGCTCCTGTTTAATATGTCTCCACAGTCTGCCATGGAGGCTGAAAATTTACAATGACACCATTGCCATAATAACAAGCACCTGCAGCCACGTTGTGAAGAAGCTGTCTGCTCCGAATGAGCGGCAAAGTGACATTGATTAACCCTGACCGCCTGTAACACCAGATAACTGATGTGGAGAGGGTGCCACAGCGATTTAACCTTAAAATCCTGTGCACATCCCTCAAACGCGCGGACACTCAATAACCTGTGCTTCTCAGTTATGGCTACTTATTTACACTTTCTGAGAGCCAGCACAGATCTGTCAATCCAAACACTGAATGATGAGCACGGCTGTGAAAAATCACTGAGGGGGAAAGCTGTAGAAGACAGGCGAGCACCTTTTGGAGTCATGCTGTGAGAGCTGAGGCAGAAACACATGCAAGAGGGACCAGAACATCTTTATCTCAAGATGGGTGTGCGACCTGCAGATTATCAGAGTATCTGTGTCGTCTTGCGGATAATTAGAGGGACGATTATCTCTGAGAAAGTAAAAGCAAAGTGTGAAAATCTGATCCCAGCTGGCTGGTAACACTAGAGATGTTTATTTCTGTCCATGGTGCTGTGTGTGTGAGTGTGTGTGAGACTGGTAGGCCGGGGGGTGGTAAGATGAGGAGAATGGAAAGTGTTTTGTGGTCAGATGCAGGCGTGTGTGTGTCTCTGTGTGTGTGCACATCTAAATAAAGTTGCCGCTGATCCCACAGGCACCCCAATCGCTCCAGCTGTGACGGTGGTAAATAGACATGGGATCTAAGTGTTTGCTGTGGCAACATGTGAGAGCAGCGTGGAGGCTGAGCTCAGCGGGAAGCCTCCCCGTCACTCTGATCCGCTCTGACATCAAACGCGCATACGCACATGTGACGCTGCACAAACGAAACACACACACACACAGAAATACAAACACACATCCTCCGTACAGTGGCGGCATCTCTTCTCATCCCAATAATATTATCTTACTGAGTGGTGAATGGCTCCCTCCATGACAGTGAGTCGCTGAGAAAAATTGCACACAGACGGATGGGTGGGGGAGAAGAGGGGAGGGGGGCCACAGCAGACTTCACTGCTCTGGTTTAGTCACGACTCCTCTGCCCAACAGATGAGCATGAGCAACAGGGCGAGCGTGTGTGTGTGTGTATGCATCTCCACGGAGCTGGCCCCCTGCCCCTCCTCTCCACCGCTTCATCGCTCAGACTCCAGCATGCCACAGACCTGGTTGCCAAGGTAACCTCTTGTGTTGATGGGTTCACCTCTGTGTTAATCACTGGCTAGCAATAATGACCAAAGGATGCATGCTGTGTGTGTGTGTCCTTGTAAGGTCGAGTTTATGGCTTAGGTTAGTGGCACAATAAGAGCTTGGATTATTCATTTAGCTGTGATGGTTAAAGAAAGGAACCACTGTCCTCACAAAGGTAGTACAAATACGTGTGCGAGTGAGCCTCTCAGCAACACACAGATGTGAGAGACATCTTTTTCCCTTTTCCCTGAATAGCAGCAAAGTTAAAAATCAATAAGACAACAGCAAAGGAGAAGCTCTGAAACCAATCGATTGATTTTCTCTGCAGAGTTTGTGTTTTCTGTTTCCATATCCACAAGAAAAAAAGTAGTCTAGTTTTTCTGCCTTAAAAAAACAACTATATTCAAATGTCTCTGCTGCAAACATGCAGATCATTAAACTTGGTATATTATGGACGATTAATTAACATTAGCGCAATTTGTCAGCTGGGATGGGCTCCAGACCCCTGGAGAGATAAGTGGTTGAGGCAACAGGTGGATAATTTCCTCTGTGTTATGTATAAAATCCAGCTCAGCCTGATGCAGATTAGCAGTGAAAAAAAACAACAACTAAACTAAAAATCTCTAAACTTAAGTGCAGCGTTCAGATCCTTGCACTTGTCCTTCAGTCATATTTTGTCACTTTAAGCTTTTATTTGATCTCAGATGGAAAATTGTGAATTCTCCTCCGTGAATCGCAACCTTATCGTGGTGGAGGGGTTTGTGTGTCCCAGGGATCCCAGGGGCTATGTTGTCTGGGGGCTTTTGCCCCCTGGTAGGGTCTCCCATGGCAAATTGGTCCTGGGTGAGGGACCAGACAAAGAGCGATTCAGAAGACCCCAATGAAAAAAACACAGAGGGAACAGTTTACCCTGCCCGGGATAGGGTTACCGGGGCCCCGCCCTGGAGCCAGGCCCGGGGAGGGTGCCCGAGGGCGAGCGTCTGGTGGCCGGGCCTTAGTCCATGGGGCCCGGCCGGGCACAGCCCGAAGAGGCGACATGGGCCCATCCTCCCGCAGGCCCACCACCCGCAGGAGGCGCCATAGGGGTCGGGTGCATTGTGTGCCGGGTGGCGGCCAGGAGCAGAGGCCCTGGCGGACTGACCCCCGGCTGCCAAGACTGGCAATAGGGACATGGAATGTCACCTCTCTGGTGGGGAAGGAGCCTGAGTTAGTGCGTGAGGTTGAGAGGTACCGGCTAGATATAGTCGGGCTCACCTCTACGCACGGCTTGGGCTCTGGAACCAGTCTCCTGGAGAGGGGCTGGACTCTGTCTCAGTCTGGAGTTGCCCCTGGTGAGAGGCGGCGGGCTGGGGTGGGTATTCTAATATCCCCTCGGCTTGCTGCCGGTACGTTGGGGTTTTTCCCAGTGGACGAGAGGGTTTGTTCCCTGCGCCTTAGGGTCGGGGAACGGGTCCTGACTGTCATCTGCGCTTATGCGCCGAGTGGCAGTTCGGAGTACCCAGCCTTCTTAGAGTCCCTGGGGGGGGTGCTGGAAGGTGCTCCACCTGGAGACTCTGTTGTCCTGCTGGGAGACTTCAATGCTCACGTGGGTAACGACAGCGAGACCTGGAGGGGCGTGATTGGGAGGAACGGCCTCCCTGATCTGAACCCGAGCGGTGCTTTGTTATTGGACTTCTGTGCTAATCACAGTTTGGCCATAACGAACACCTTGTTCGAACATAAGAGTGTCCATAAGTGCACGTGGCACCAGGACGCTCTAGGCCGTAGGTCGATGATCGATTTTGTAATCGTATCACCAGACCTGCGACCATATGTTCTGGACACTCGGGTAAAGAGAGGAGCTGAGCTGTCAACTGATCACCACCTGGTGGTGAGTTGGATCAGGTGGCGGGGGAGGACGCTGGACAGACCTGGTGCACCTAAACGCGTAGTGAGGGTGTGCTGGGAACGACTAGCAGAGGCCCCAGTCCGCGAGATCTTCAACTCACACCTCCGGCAGAGCTTCAACAGCATTCCGAGGGAGGCGGGGGACATCGAGTCCGAATGGACCATGTTCAGCGCCTCCATTGCCGAAGCTGCTGCATTGAGCGGCGGCCGCAAGGTGGTTGGTGCCTGCCGTGGTGGTAATCCCCGAACCAAATGGTGGACACCAGAGGTGAAGGGAGCCACCAGGCTGAAGAAGGAGTCGTATCGGGCTTGGTTAGCCTGTGGGACTCCGGAGGCAGCCGACAGGTATCGACAGGCCAAGCGGAATGCGGCTCGGGCAGTGGCTGAAGCAAAAACTCGGGTGTGGGAGGAGTTCGGAGAGGCCATGGAAAAAGACTTTCGGACTGCCTCGAAGAGGTTCTGGCAAACCGTCAGGCGTCTCAGGAGGGGAAAGCGGTGCTCTACCTGCACTGTGTATAGTGCTGGCGGAGCGCTGCTGACGTCGACTGAGAAAATTGTCAGGCGGTGGAAGGAATACTTCGAGGACCTCCTTAATCCCACTGACGCGTCTTCCGAGGAGGAAGCAGAGTCTGGGGATGAGGGGATTGACCCGCCAATTTCTGGGGGCGAGGTCACTGAGGCAGTTAAACAACTCCTTGGTGGCAGAGCCCCTGGTGTTGATGAGGTCCGCCCCGAGTTCCTGAAGGCTCTGGACATTGTAGGGCTGTCCTGGCTGACACGCCTCTGCAATGTTGCGTGGAGATCAGGGGCAGTACCCGTGGATTGGCAGACCGGGGTGGTGGTCCCCATCTTTAAGAAGGGGGACCGGAGGGTGTGTTCCAACTACAGGGGGATCACACTCCTCAGCCTCCCCGGGAAAGTCTATGCCAGGGTGCTGGAAAGGAGAGTTCGTCCGCTAGTCGAACCTCTGATGCAGGAGGAACAATGCGGTTTTCGTCCTGGTCGCAGAACACTGGACCAGCTCTTCATCCTCTCGAGGATACTTGAGGGTGCATGGGAGTTTGCCCAACCAGTCTACATGTGTTTTGTGGACTTGGAGAAGGCATTCGACCGTGTCCCTCGGGGTGTCCTGTGGGAGGTGTTGCGGGAGTATGGGGTGTCTGGCCCATTGCTACGGGCCATTCGATCCCTATACAACCGTTGCAAGAGCTTGGTTCGCATTGCCGGCAATAAGTCGGACTCGTTCCCGGTGGGTGATGGGCTCCGCCAGGGCTGCCCTTTGTCACCGGTTCTGTTCATAATTTTTATGGACAGGATTTCTAGGCGCAGCCAAGTGGCGGAGGGCTTTCGCTTTGGTGGCCTCAGGATCTCATCTCTGATCTTTGCGGATGATGTGGTTCTGTTGGCTTCATCGGGTGAGGGCCTCCAGCTCGCACTGGAGCGGTTCGCAGCCGAGTGTGAAGCAGCGGGAATGAGGATCAGCACCTCCAAATCTGAGGCCATGGTTCTCAGCCGGAAAAGGGTGGAGTGCCCACTCCGGGTCGGGGATGAGGTCCTGCCCCAAGTGGAGGAGTTCAAGTATCTCGGGGTCTTGTTCGCGAGTGATGGGAGAAGGGAGCCGGAGATCGACAGACGGATTGGGGCTGCGGCTGCAGTAATGCAGACGCTGCACCGGTCCGTCGTGGTGAAGAGGGAGCTGAGTGTAAAAGCGAAGCTCTCAATTTACCGGTCGATCTACGTCCCTACCCTCACCTATGGCCACGAGCTGTGGGTAGTGACCGAAAGGACGAGATCGCGGATACAAGCGGCGGAAATGAGCTTCCTCCGAAGGGTGGCTGGCATCTCCCTTAGAGATAGGGTGAGAAGTTCGGCTATCCGGGAGGGGCTCAGAGTAGAGCCGCTGCTGCTCCACATCGAAAGGAGCCAGCTGAGGTGGTTTGGGCATCTGACAAGGATGCCCCCTGGGCGCCTCCTGGGTGAGGTGTTCCAGGCATGTCCCACCGGGAGGAGGCCCCGGGGCAGACCCAGGACACGCTGGAGAGATTATATCTCTCGGCTGGCCTGGGAACGCCTTGGTGTTCCCCCGGATGAGCTGGAGGAGGTGGCTGGGGAGAGGGAGGTCTGGGCCTCTTTGCTTAGGCTGCTGCCCCCGCGACCCGGCCCCGGATAAAGCGGATGAAGATGGATGGATGGATGGATGGAAAATTGTTCTTTTTAAATCCTCTGTGTTTATCCTGAGAATATTACATGTATTATTATATTACTTATGTTGAATATGTTGAAGCTAGGCAACAATATATAAAGTGATAAAGACCAGTAATATCTCTACAACAAATGTACACGTTAATGCAAATGTTATAAGTGTGTTATTATGCCTAATACTAGTACTTATAATTACATATTTATGCTGGTAGTTTTTGTACTTTTACCTGTAGTCACATGGAAAAGAAGGTTTTCACGTGGATCTTACATTGTTGTTGTGGAATCTTGGCTCTTTCTTTTACAATATCAGTTCAGCTGAGTTGAGTTTGCATGCATTTGTTTATGCACAGCTCTCTTAAAGTCCCACCACAGCATTTCAGACATAGTGCGATCAGGATTTTTACTGGACCATTGCACCATTTTAATTCTTTTCTTTTTTCAGCAATTTTGTTGTAGATTTTCTGCTGTGCTTGGAATCATCGTCCTATTGCACGACTCAGTTTTAGCCAAGTTTTAGATGTCAAATTGATGACCTCACATTTGACTCTAGAATATTTTGGTACACAGAGGCGTTCATGGTGGACTCAGTGACTTCAAGGTTTCCGGGTCCTGTGGCAGCAAAATAAACCCAAATCATTGCCCCTCCCCCACCACGCTTGGTAGTTGGTATGAGGTGTTTGTGCTGATATGCTTTGTTAGGTATTCTCTAATTGTGGCATTGCGGTCAAACATCCCTACTTTGGTCCAAACAACATTGTTCCAGAAGTCTTGTGCTTTGTTCAGATGCAAGTCTTCTTTTTAGAGAGAAGAGGATAAATATACAGTTAAATTCACGTAGCAAATAGAATAGAATAGCCCTTTGTCACTGTACATGTACAAATGAATGAAATTATGGAATTTTCTTTTTTCTTTTTCCAAAGTGCCAAAATGTCTGCTCTTACAGAGGTGCTCACACTTGTTAATGAAGTGCATTTTCACCACCCTACATCACAGCTGCTGTATAAAAATCTAACACCTCAACACTGCTAATTTGGGGTTGCTGATTTAAAAAAAATAGCAACGCATTTTGCTCAATCACATTGTGGGTTTTTTTTGGCAATTGTAAACATGATCAAGATGGGTTCTTTTTTCTGGAATATCCGTGGATGCTTCATTACATCAAAACAGCCAAAACAACCAATAACCAAGACAAGCAAGCCACAGGCACCTCATTCGGTTTGCCAGGAGAGTGTCAAAAACCTTGAAACACTGAGTAAGAGAAGGAGAAAAGAGCCAAATCAGTTTGATGACAGCTACTTCTGTTTAGTTAATATTCTGGATACACACATGCACGCAGCGAAACAGAGAACAGAGGAGAGCAACACAACAACAGGAGAAACTCACACCAGGCTGAAAGTCAACACAGACAACACAAGCAGCAAAGATTCATATGTTGTGTAGCACAACGAATGCTATATTTTCATATTGCATTGTAAATCACCAATTAGTGGCAAAAGTTGCTAATGTTAGATAAACCTTTTTTGAGATCACCTACTCTGACAAGTTAAAACAAAATCAGTTTCTGAGATTTTCATGTATGAAACCATTTGAATCTGTGCATCCTGAGACTGTCATCTATTAATCTGTCAGTCCAGCTTACTTACATACTGTATAGATGTTACATAAAAATTATTTTAGGGTATGACTGTGCGAATTTCTCTCTTTGAATATATTTATTACCAGTATATAAGCTGAAGAAATTCAGCTTTGCTTTACCTTTGTGAGGAGTCTGAAATGAGCAGAGAGCAGCAGGCACAGTCTGCCTGAGAAGACAGTATGTGGGTGGATTGAGAAATGCTGCATCTCTGCACACATGCAGAGCGTTGACACTGACATCTGCTCCATCTGCTGCCCCTGCCACTTCAGCACAGACTTTACAGTGACGGAGAGGGGAGTGAGACACGTGCTGGGCGAAACAGGTGAGGAGTCTGGGCAAAAAATACCTGCTCAATTCGGCTTGAAAGGGGCTAATTAACTTGATCATCTCTTACTTCAGCACACTTGATGAATCACAGACTTGTTGCAGACTTTTCCTGAAAAACGTCATCTGCTTGTGTTGTCTTTGTACACCTCCATCTTTGTAAGCCACAAGTAATCCAAAGCCAGTGACAGACTGGCGCACACATCACTGAAAAAAAGCTAAAGCTGTGGGAACAAATGTAACACCTCTGCCACCTCAACCTGACACGAATCACATCCCTACAGTTCAAAAAGCTGAACTGAACCAGAAGGAAGAGCTTGTGCAAAGGATAAAGCGGCAACGGCACCGTTTACATGTTAAATTAGTGAGCAACATTTATTCAGATAATGATTGGGTAGAGCTTGAAAAACAAAACATATTCTAGAATAATCCAGAATGTAAAAGAAAAAATGAGCCGCAACTGTCAATATTAACACATTTTAAGTGTAAATGATATTTTACTATTAATGAAGATATATCTAGTACCTTTTCCAGATAAGAATTTCCAGCAGACCAATTTCTTTATGTAGTGAATTTTAAAGGCCAGTATATAGCTGCCTGTTTCATACTATTCATTAATTTTTTTCTCCTGTTCTCAGATAATAAATTTCTCAGCGTGTCACATATGAGACCAGCTTGGCTATGTAAAATATATTCACCAGCCGCTTTGTAAGGTACACCTGTTCAAGAGCTTGTTACTGCAAATGTTTAATTATCCAATCACACGGCAGCAATTGAGTGCATTTAGGCACGTCGCCATGGTTAAGACGATCCATTGAAGTACAAACCGAGCAGCAGAATGAAGGAAGTGTCTGAGTGTTTCAGAAACTGCTGATCTACTTGGATTGTTCAACACAACCATTTCTAGTGTTTATAGAGAACGATCTGAAAAAGAGAACATTTCCACTGGTTGAAAATACCTTGTTGATGCCAGAGGTCAGAGGAGAATGGCTTTGGGATAACACAAAGGCAACAGTAACTCGACCATTCAAACAACCATTGCCCAAGCTACGATTTGTGCTGGAATTTGAATGGTAGGGTCAGAACTTTGCATAAATGACATGAAAACATGGATCCATTGTGCCTTGTATCAGTAATTCTGGCTGTGCAGTTACTTGAAGAACTACAAAACTCCCATTGTCTCAAGAAAATCACCCAAATCCTTCAAGACCCATCATGCCTCAAATCATCTCAAATTGGTTTTTTGGACTTAGTTCATTGTACTCAAATGGCCTCCACAGTCACCAGATCTCAATACAATATATAGCCTTTCTTTAAAAGTCACAAAATTCAGCATTTATTTATGTGCCTAAATTGCAGACAGAATGAGCACCAGTTTCCACTCTGCAGAGGAAAAAGAGTTGAAGCTTTAGACGGAAAATAAAAGGCAAAGAGGAAAGATCAAAGTCTAGTTTTTCGAGGCTGGGTGGAACACATTCTCCAGTAAAGACACAAAGTTGACATAAGAAAAACTGTATTGAGCGAAAGAAGCAATTTCACTCTGCTGCCTCTTGTTTTGTTTTGAAACCTTGATTTTAGAAGACTTGTGGAGGCGTAACAAGTTTTTTCTCCTTCACATCCTCTTAAATTTTCTGCATTTCAGTACAGACGCCTCTCCGCAGTCATCAAAGGTTGAATCTGCAGTTATAATCAGGCCGTTAGCTGAGGCTGATGCGGCGGTTGCTCTCTGCTCCGATAAGCCTGCCAGAGGCCGGCGGTCTCCGGCCTGTAATACATTCGTCACAGTTTCCCCAAGACACATGAGCGAGCCCCACACAAATGAAGACTGAAATATCTGCTTCCGTTTGTCTGCGTCAGAGAAGAGCATCGTTCACCCTTACTCAGCAGTATTCGGTCTCAATTTGAAGAATCGGCAATGAGGTGTGAATGCCTCTCAATATACTCGTCATTCCTCTGCCAAGGGAAAAGCAGAGGTATACTTTCAGTGCTTTTTGTCAGCAGGAAAGATCACAAAATCCAGAGCCAAAGATCATATAACTGGGTAGAGAGATGGAACACCAGCCAGAGGAAGAACCCATTAAATTCTGGCACAGACATACATGAACCAGTTTAAAGATATGACAAAGGACATTGTTCTTTCTATTTGTATAACTGTTGAAAGAAATCTACAATAATGTATTTATTATATGAGAAATTCTAAAGTGCAATAAAAGCTAATCAGAATTTATTTAAGTTCATGAAACTATTTGTAAAATTAAATCAATCTTGCATAAACTGACTCTGCACATTTCTGTGGTTTCTCCTCTTTGAGTTTGCCTCAAACTTATTTCAGCAGATCCAACTTAATTAAAAGGAAGATAATCATTTCAATTTATATTTGGAGGATGGCTCTTTTTTGTGACCTACCAGTCTGTTTCGGTATAACCTTGTATGTGTAAGCATTAAAAAAAGGAGGTGGTGACATGGAACTGGTGTTGGCCAGAGGGGCCGATGGCGCGATATGGCAGCCTCGCTTCTGTCAGTCTGCCCCAGGGCAGCTGTGGCTACAACCGTAGCTTGCCTCCACCAGTGTGTGAATGCGAGAGTGAATGAATAGTGGCATTGTAAAGCGCTCTGGGTGCCTTGAAAAGCACTATATAAATGCAATCCATTATTATTATTATTATTATTATTATTATTATTATTATTATTATGGATTGGGGTTGCCAAGCGGCTTGAAGATGCAACTGTAAGCAGGCTAAAGATGTTATTCTGTGCCCCCCATGCCCTCCTGACACCCCAAGTTCTCATATGGGGACATTAAAATTTGATATTTCTGCACCTTATACTCTTTTTATAGTCTTTTATACTTTGTCAAATAACGTCAGCTTTATTGTGTTTTACTTTAAACTAAACTGTCCCCATGTGAGGACAAACAATCCCCAAATAGCTAGGTGAAATAAAAATAAATCAACCCCAAACAAAAGCTCAGGTCTCAGTGGGATGGAGACTTGACTGATACACAGAAGGAAGGTTCAGCTGAGTAATCGAGTGACTTTGATTTTATTGTCTGCATTAATTAAAACTACATCCAATCTAACAGCCATGACATCCTGAAGAGGATGCTGCTTATTATCATTTTAACCCTCATTGCTGCAGTTTTGTGGCTTGTGCCAGTTATACAATCTTCACCTCTGCAGCTTTCCAAAAAATTACAATGAAATTATGTTTTCTTTTTATACTCTTTCCCCCATAAAAACAGCATTTGATGACTTCCTCCTCAATAATGAGTTTTGACATCTCAGTAAAAACCAATAAAGACATGGTTAGACAATCATTAGAATAGTTTGTGTGTTTTTCCAGGACTAGTTAAATGGGCAGAGACCACTCACACCAACATCTGATTAAAAAAAAACAACAGTTACCTTGCTCTATAAGCAGCCCTGAAAAACCACTCACTTTATAAAAGAGCTCCTTTCATCACTTGTTTTTTGCAAATGCAAACGGATCTCCATTAGGAAGTACAAAAACAGATAAAAAAAAAGATTTTTAAAGAAAAAAAACTAAATATTCATGTTATAAATATAATTTTACTATAAAATTTACTGAATTGTATGGTTTCGACAAGCCTCACATTTATGACCAAATGGTGCTCTGGTTCCTAATTTCACTAAATGAATCCGCTTATTAATTCAAACCTACAGTAAACTAAGTTACCAAGAATTTTAATCCAAGCGGCTCTTTTACAGTTTAAAAATATCAACATGTACATCAGGTCATTTTCTAACACTTTATATCAGGAGAAATAAATACATCATTTTAATACAATCCCCTGTTCTTCTCACAATTATACAAGACTTGAGTACATTTAAACTAAAACACACAATAACAAATGTTATAATATAACAAGCAGCAACAATCTGAACGTCTTACAAAACTTGAGCTGACAACATTACAAGGTTAAAAACAAACTAACACTAACCACGATCGAACTTCCCACTGTGGTCAAACACTCCTACGCCTTGGTGATGTAACCCTCTTTGATTAGGAAGTCATAGATCTTGCGAGTCTTGTTGACGTCGATCTTGATCAGCGCCCGCGCCTGCGCCAGCCGCAGCCCGCCCTGCCGTCTGCACTCGTTAAGTAAAGCTTGTTTGTACTCCAGGTAGGCGCCCGGTACCAGCCGCACCACCTGACACAGCTACAACCACAAAATAAATACAGGGTTTAGAAACGGAGGGAGAGAGTAGCTTTAAAAAACAAACACACCGGTAAATACAGTGAAGTCTTGAGCCAACTCTCATTTCTTTACCTTTTTCTAAGAAAATACGTGAAGTGATTTATGTATTTTTCCAACTTGGGCATGCTTTTATTCCAAAGGCAGTGTATTTGGCATCATTGTCAAGCTGAAAAAATTAAGCCAATCACATGCTTTCAGATAGTATTCCACGATGGATCCAAATCTGACTGTACTTTTCTGTGTTCATAATTCCATCACTTCTGATAAGATTCCCAACACCACTGTCCAAAATGGAGACCCAAACCATGACAGAGGGAAGTCATTAAGAGAGGCCAGGGCCAAGTTGTTGACATAAATGTGTAAGCAGATGACTAATGAGACACGACTTAATGCATATTGACCCTTATTCCATCTGCGTGACCCTATCTTTACCTCTTTCTCCCGCTCGTTGAGCTTCTCTGTTCCCGGCAGTCCGGTCAGGTTGAGAGGTGGGGCGCTCCGCCTACCTGTTGCTGTGGAGCAAAAAATTTCTACAGTCAAATGGAAATTCAGCACCACAATGTTAGCCCACACTTCAGAGAACATAATAGCAGCCTGGCAACATGCAGTTAATTCCTTTGCATCGAAGAGACGGGCGAACAAATATTTACGCTGTGCAAATTGTGTAAATATAGCCATGAGGGAGTGTGCGTCCCATTTGTGCTCTGGAGGTTAGGGAAAGGCAGTTAATTTGAAAGGGAAACAAAAATAGCTAGAAAAATATGCAAGCAGGGGGCTATTTTTGAGCAGATAAATGGAGAAGTTGTTTGCATTAATGTGCCGGGAGCCACGGAGAGGACAGAATACATAAGGAAAGGTGGAAAGAAACGCCGTACCTGACACTGTGATTGTTGTGACAGCTGGAGTGATTCCAGCATCTCTGCAATCATTAAGAAAAGTGTTATTATCTTGGCTGCCATGTTTATATATGTACACACACACACACACACACACACATGCAGTGCATCCCTGGGCTTTTGTTCACTACTCTCACTCCTGGATCATCAACCAGAAAAGATGAATCATAGCATTCAAGGTTTTTTTTAAAAGGTAGAATAATTGGAAGAACTTGGATAACATCCAAAGAAAAGGATGAAAACAAGAGGAGCAGCGACCCATTAAAAGGACTAAAAATACAGCAGAGACTGTGGTGTAAGCGAGATGCTCTATAATACAGCTCGATTCATCTCAGCATGACCGGTGCTGGGAGTGATGACAGAGGTCAGCGTCTCCGGAGAGCGCAGCTTCACCAGCCCTTCTATTACACGCTGGGCTACGAGCGGGGAGTTTAGAGACTTACATTGCAGCCTGTTTGCTGAGCCACTGCTGACAGGCTCTGCCATCCTGGATGTACTGCAGCACGTCACACAGCATGGTCCTCTTCCTCCGCTCGTCTTCACGCATTCGCTTCACCCGCTCGTACACCTTGGCACCTATTGCGCAGAAAGGTGAACAAAGAGCATCCAAAATTAGGGCTGCGACTCGAAACTGCTACGCTGTTTATCAGAAACTGCCAAAAATGTCCTTTACAATTTCGCACAGTTCAAGCTAACACCCTCACACTTCTTACTCTGCTGGAGCAACAGTCCACATACCAAAGAAAAGCCCTAGGAGCCTGCACACTTTTAGTCTTTCCGTGGCACACATTAACAAGCTGGTCCAAGATTAAAATTCCAAAAATGATCCAAACACTGTGAGTGTTCTGCTGGTGCAGCAAAAAATAATTGATTTGAACTGAACTAAAAATAAAGTGCAAGCCTGAATATAAACACATTTTCCTGCTTATGCACACAACTTTAAAATGAAGTTTTTGTTCAAGGGAGGAGGGAAAGAAAAGGTCAAACTTGACTCACTGCAGAAAGACTTGATCCCTGCTTTCCTGTACTCCTGCAGCCTGCGGATCTCTCTCCTCAGCTCAAACTCCACTGGAAACAAAGAGAGAGAGAGATTGAGAGAGATGAAGGCAGTTAAAAGCAAACCTGTGCAGACTGTTGCAGAGATCCCTGAACTCACTTTCACACAGCTGCAGTTCACATTTCATTTAGCACGATGAGTAAGCATTTTGTGCTTCTCAGAACAGTTTCATACAGCATTCATAAAAAATTAAATCAACATCTGGGAACCGGATGGCTCGAGGACTACTGAGAAAGACACAAAAGAGAACATCAATGTCTGAATTGATTACCGAACTTTTTATGACTTTCATGACATGAGTAACTCCCCCCCCAAAACCCCATTTAGAAGCATCAAGCTCCATTACATAATTTTAGTATCTCATATTCAGATTAGCACATCTATGGCCAATATAACACCATCAATTAATCTACCAAGCTTCAGACTGTGGGAGGAAGCCGGAGTACACAGAAAACCTACATGCACAGTATTCAAACTCGACAGAGAAAGGCTGCAGTGGACCAGGAGATCTGAACCAGCAACCTGTTTGCTGCCCAGGACTCTAATTTTTCCAGTTTTGAACTGTTTTGTTGTTGTTTATCTAGGTCATTGTCTTTTTTGTATCACCTAGCCTCTCCTGAACTTCGGGTTATGAACTGGTGTCCTGATTTTTTTTTGATACAATAGATACAAACATGGACAGCAAAGCCCCAACAAGCTTTATTTGTGTGCACTGCTTTTCAGGACACTGCCAAGGAATTGTTATGGGACATCCAGCTGGTCTGTTGCAGACTGCTTTCAGTCACAGATACATGAACATGGATTTCAGCAGACTGTAGAGAATCCTGCAGGCGTTGATGTTGATGCTGGTGGTTTTTTTCCCTCCTTTTTAAGCAATGGACTTGTTCTCACTGTGAACTTTGCAGCACGCCCACCTTTAGGGACAGTCCTGAATTTTCTTCATGCATGGACACTTTGTCCTACTGTGAACCAATTAACAGTGTAGTTTTAGCTTTGTGCATCTCTGCAATGATTTGTCTGCAGTCCTATAAAAGTTGTTGCAATAGATGCACGGTTCACATCAACTGTAAGTCCTTGACCATAAGAGCAGGTCTTTCTACTATCCTGAGTTTTTTCTTTTTCTTTTTTAAAGAAATCAGTAACCTGCGCTATGACTGACTAATTAGTGTGGTTCAAAAAATAACGTTATCAGTTTAGTTCGTCTATCCATCTTCCACTTATCCAACGCAGGGTCACTGGGTGCTGGAGCCTAACCCGGCTGCAGGGGGTACACCCTGGACAGCTCACCAGTTTTGTGCAGAGCTAACAGCGAGAATGTGTTGCTCAATAACTGTAAAAGTGATTTTGATTATACTACATTTTATGAGTAATCAATCGATTAAGAAATCCTGGTTGTTCCAAAGATTAGTTACGATTTTTCTTGTAGCAGGATTAGAGTTCAACTTGAAGGTTAAGAAGACTGAAACCAACCTAATACATGCCTGTTTAATCTAACTGTGTGCTGGCTGTCAAACTGCAGCCAGAGCAGAGTTAGCTTAGTTTAGCATAAAGATGGTAAACAAGTGGAAACAGCTAACCAGGCTCCGTCCAACAGTTATGTAAAGAAAAAGAAAAAAATCCAGTCAGCACTTCCAAAGCTGACTAATTACATTAATATATGTGAAGTGTAAAAATAAAAATCTGCTGTTTAAAGACATGTAGGTGCTTGACTATTTCTTTGCAATGAACTGCAACTTCCTGGAGTCCCTGCTGGTTGCCAGGAAACTGCAACTGTCTGTGAGATGCCAATTTAAGAGATATCCAAATGACAGCGGAGGTTCAAAAACTTGATAAGCCTGTGTCAAGAAGCATTGCTGACTAATGAAGACATTTCGTGTTAGAATTTTCTTTAATTTGTACACAGACATAGTGGAAACGTGGGAATCTTTGAGAGAAAAACAGGAAGGGGTCTGGCATTACCTTCCCACAAAGATTAAAAATAACCTCCCTTGACGCTGCGATCGTCTGTGTGATGCTGAGACAGTGTGGCAAAAACTGGTCAAATCGATTCTATGTTTGTGACTGTTGCTTAAATTGCACGTAATCCTGCCATGTGAACTCAGCCAGATACTGACATGCGTGACTTTCGATGAATTTGTCATGTTCAATTGGTCCAACCACTCTGGCAAATCTTCTCATGACATCATACAGCTCCTGCACCTCCTTTGGGTAGCATCGCTCCAGCACTACCGGAGACAGAGAGACGAGAAAGAGAGAGAGAGATGTGAGTAGGCAGGCAGATACAAACAAATATAAAACAGAAATATGAAAGAAAAATATCCCCAGCAGACACTTTTAGACGTGAGCAGTTTGGTTTTTTTTACTCCATTCTAGGTGAAGTAATTTGGTTTCTTTTTTGCAGTTAACCACCAGAGAATAGCTGTCAACTTGCAGCTCTGCATCAATGCTGTGCATATAGGCATGTAAATATTACCAACATTTATCACAGTCACCCTGTAGATGCACCGCTATGATTCTCTGAAGCTGGTGCAAGGGGAGAATTTGCATCCTGTAGCTACTAAATGGCCTGTATGGTCTCTCAGCATCCATGCAAACAGTGCTTAACAGATTTATCTGACCACAACCCAATGTAAGGCTTATGGCATAGCTGCCCTGAAGTAACAATACTGTTAGTTACCATCATTTATTCGTGTTCTTGTAGGGGTTAACTGTACAGTAACCGTTCTTGTTCTGACAGGTGAACACACCTGTCAGCCAAAGGATTTCACAGACATTTCTTTATTACACCTTCTTGCAACTGTTTCTTAATTTTTTACATATTCATTACTACAATTTACACTACTCTCTTGCACATCTCTCAGTCTCACTGTTTACTTTTTGTTAACTGAGCTCTTGTTGTTTTGGGGTTGTTTTTCTTTAACCACTGTTGTATGTATGAAATGTTTGCACTCTCTCACAGTATAAGGCTCTCTCTGTGCACCCGTGGCACTTTTAATATGTTGTTTATTTTCTGTAGACTGTACCACTTTTAATCTTGATCCTGTTGCCGTAACACAATATTTCCCTTGTGGGACAGACTGACTGACTGTAAGCAAGAAGTAGCAACTCTTTAATCTAAATTAGATTTTTAATGCTAAAACCTTGTTATCCAATAATTTTCAGATTTGCTTTAAAAAAAAAGAAAAACAAAACACGTTACATGTTGTTTTTTGATTAGGTTCCAGTTATTTAGTTGCATTCCTGACAGATTTGTGTGTTTTTCTTGTTTTTCTGTTTTTCCAAAACAGCATCCAAGGCTGTTGCTCCATGAAAAAAAGAAGAAAAACCCCCCAAAACAAAAAACAAAAAAACAAAACAACACAATTTTATCCACCTTTTCTAAACTCACAGTCCACAACACCTCATCCTAGCTATCACAAGAGCCAGGGTTACTCTGGTCAGTTTGCCTTTCCTTCACAAGGCTAGAGACAGATAACCATTCATCCTCACATGGTCCACAGCCAGCAGGTGGATTTAAACAGAGAACCTTCTATCTAAGAGGTGACACTGGATCACTGTACTGCCCCTATAATCCTTCTCCTATCATAACTTACTGAATGAACGGACATAATCATAACTTAAAGACTTAATAGCATCTTATCATCTCAACAGAGTTCTTTGCTCTGAGCTTCCAGGTTTACACGTGGTTCACAGAATGGGTCTGACGAACTCTGAGTTATGGAAACAAATGCCATCTCTACTTTCAAGATTAGATTTTAAACTTTCCTTTTTGATAAAGCTTATAGTCTGCAGGGGGTCTGCTAACCTGAACCACTGCTTAGGTGTGTTGGTACAAACCAGGGTTTTAATAGTTTTGCAATTTTCATTAGTTTTTATTTTTATTTAGTTTTGACTTCAGATTTTCAATTTTATATCAGTTTTAATTAGTTTTTACCAATTGTTTGCTAGTTTAGTTTTTATTTTTTTGAAAATCCTTAGTTTCAGTTTAGTTTTGATTAGTTTCAGTTATAGTTTTAGTTGTGTTTGCAATAATTAAGTGTAACAAATCCCAGTTTCATCATATCAGTCATTCTCTTCTGCTTATCCTTGGGTATGTTGCTATTCCAGCTACCATACGCTGCACCCTGGACAGGTCGCCTGTCTGTCGCAGGGCTAACATGCAGAGACAGACAACTCACATTCCCACCTATGGGTTCTTTAAATAAATAAATAAAAGGCAGATGAGCAACCATTGATACCAGGCAACTATAAAATGTATATCTTGGCCCCAATGAGACTATTAGCTCTCGCAGCACCGGGTGTTCGTAATTTTGGTTCAAGTGAATTGATAAACTTTTTGAAGGTAATTGACTCACAGTTATGTAGATATCCCCGTCCTGTTGTCTCGGGATGCATCACGCTGCCTTGCCTGGGGTTAGCTTCTGTTTTCTGGGGATGAGGGTTGAGTGTGCTCCCTTACCTTCTCAAGGTAAGCTAGGTTAGCCTTCTTGTGTGAGCTTTTCAAGTGCACTTTAAGGTTTGTGGGATTTTTTTCCCTTTAGAAATGTCCCTCATAATTTGTCTCTTTCCAATACAAGACACTTGCTTTATCCAAAACACAGTCATATTCAAAGTAATCCCAAATTGGACTCTGGCGCTTTCTTCCGACTTTTCCTGACATGATTCTGCGCGAGGACGGAGCAGCAACACAGACGACTCGACTAACGTACTTGCCACCTGCTGGCATAATTAGACAGCAAGAAAAAAATCTGGAAACTAAACTTCATTTTCACCCTTGACTCTTGTATGACACGCACACATCAATGAAAACTAATCACATTTTTGCTATAAATTCAGTTAATTTTAGTTAGTTTTGTGAACACTCATTACAGTTTTAGTTAGTTTTCCTTTTTTTGATTTTATTTTTATTTCCGTTAACGAAGATGTTTTTTCACTTCTAGTTTTCGTTATTTCGTTAGTTTTCGTTAACGATAATAACCTTGGTACAAACAGACCTCAGCAAAAGTGCTTGGGGACTTCTTTTGATGCACTTTTTGTCTCCTTCTGTTTGTTTTGTCCCATTTGTTTTCATCCTTCTCCCCAAAAGGTTGTGACAGATGGCTGTCTCTCTCTGTTAAAACTGAGTTTTTCTTTCTCCCCATATGTGACTGTCATATCCTGGGGATCGACAAACACTGAACTGAAAATATATAATATCATAATATAAAGCACCGTGAGACAACAGTTGTCCTGAACTAGCAATATATAGAAAAAATTCAAGTGGAAAAAATCCCTCAAAACATTTTGAGAATTGTGATTACAAGCTGAACGTGGGTGACAAGTTTAAATAAAAAAAGTTAAACTGTGCTGGGTTATAATATGCCAACAGAACACTTTCAACGTTCCATGGGTTTGCACACATTTTGCCTAAAATTCCTGAGAACTGTAGTCCCGGGAGCTTTTTTAAAGGAACTTAAAGGTTCCCTCAGACTGCTGGTTGTCAATGTCACCACACATCATCAGCGTACACCCGTTCTGTACTTTCATCTGTAACTCAGTGTATGTGCTGAAGAACAATGAATTAAACATTGTTTTGTTTAAGGTTGGCTGTAATAAAATGATATCAGTATTTGATCAAAAATATTCAGGGCTGTCAAGAAAAAAAAGGATTTCTCCAAAAACGGGACGGTGGTAGAGATAAAAGAAAAGAACTCAAAGATGAAAAATAGTAAAAATAGTAAAGGGCATGACTGATTGTCTGTGTCTCGGAAACTCTACTGGAGAGATGGAATACCTTATAAAAAGATATTCCCCTTTATCTGTTGCTTTTACGATGACGCGCGACCGCTGTCCACTACATGTTCAGCAGGGATGAGATCTGGAGATCGCAAATGCCACAGCAAACGACTCACATCATTTTCATTACATCACAGTAGAGACCAGGACAGAAATGCTTTATCACAGTATTAAGGTGAACACTCAGATCAACTTTATTGATTTGCAGTGACTCTTCACTCCAAGGAGACAAGTGAGCAAAAACCATTTGGAAAAATGATTCTCACAGCAATAACAGAGCCACTGCATAACCCTCATCGCAAGGGTCAAGGGCTCAGGTTTCTCTTTTAATTTGCCCCGCCCCCTGTCTACAGACAAGTAAATAATGGCGAGTTTCAAGGCAGTTTCACCTCCAGACTGCTCAGGTCGGACAGAGGCGGTACACTCACTAATTGTTTTTGCACACAGTCTGTCACTTAACAAAAGTGTTTTGAGACTGAGTAATTTCCACACAGACAACCTTCATCAGTCGGAGGAGGAGACTGAACAACCTGAACAATTTTTCTGTGTATGACTATTTGGTGTTCGTATCTAATTCAAATCTAAACAGCCTAAATGAATTCACACATTTCTGTACAAAGCTGCAGCGTGCCTTCTTCAGCTATAAATGCTGAATACATACAAACTGTCCTGCTAGCATACAGCCGATGGTTTAACTTGACAGTGCAATCAAAAGGGGCCAAAAGATTCAAGTTTCAAAGCCAACAATCATTTTAATGCAACAGTTCTAAATTTAGTTTTGGTCCCCTATCTTTTCTAATTGAAAGTGTAGTCAAGAAGCACTACAGGAAGAAATAAATGTATGAAACTAAACAGAATCAGCAACCCTGTTCCTGTGATTTGTCACAGTAACGCCCCACTGCTGTGTATACACCACGTTTAGCTCTCACTCTGAAAGCGCTTGTTGTGCTCATGTGAAAGCATTGCCCGTGTTGCTGAGTAACAGACAAGTGTCAAAGCCACCGAGGAAAGCTGATGTGTGTGTGTGTGTGTGTGTGTGTGTGTGTGTGTGTGTGTGTGTGTGTCAGGGTCAAATTCCATCGTCAGACACCAGCCTGCGAGAGCTAATTATCAGCTGACATCTCAGGCTAAACAGATGAAGTCATGCTCTGAGCAACACAAGGAAAAATGTTCATATCTCCGAGGAGACATCAATGCTGGACCTGTGTGTGGTTTCACATGATCGGCACACAAAACTCTGACTGCAAACAGCAACGCAACCTGAATCATTCAGAGAGGCGAGCTCTTACAGGACGTCAAACAGATCGCTGTCCTGAAACAACAACGCTGGTCATTCTGCCTCCAGCAGTCACTGAGACATGATACCGTGAGCCTCCTGGGCTCAGATACTGCTTCCATTATTGCATGTGACACACACACACACACACAATCTTTGACAGTCTCCATGACAACCAGTCTGCAGCTCTACAGCTACTCTGAGTTCCCTTTTGTCTCCAAAGACTGGGGAGATAAGGGAAAAAGAGGAAGGAGGGCTAACTGGAGGCTGGAGGATACATAAATAAAACATGAGGGGAGAACTCTTCAACTCCCGAACCACAGACAATTTCACAGAGCAACACATGGAGATAGAACGAAGGGCAGGGTGGTCACACATAGTTTAAAAAGACACGCTCTAATTGGACAAATCCATTCACAGCAGTTCTCGCTGTGCAATGAAAAAAAACCCCAGAGATGCAAAGAATTACGTTACTGAGCTCGCTGAAACCCAACCTGTAACGGTTGGATCAATAAAAACAGCTCTCTTTCTCCTGACACACTTCAGCCATTATGGCAGCAAAGCTCACCGCACTGTGATCGCAATTATGCCGCGGCACACTCGAGCCAACGCAGGCTATTCGTACCCTTCGCTGTAAATACAAGCGCGGCCAGTTGCCACACATCAGCTACCAGAGGGGCCGTGGAGGTTAACGGTGGTTATTACAGCGGAGTTATTTGCATGCATCCATAGAGACCCTCGGTGTCGATTTGGCTGCCAGATATCGCATGTCTCCCTGAGCTGCTATGAATACTGTCGCAGCCAAGCCCAAGAGTGTTTCAAAAGAGGACTCACTCTGGAATTTCCGCAGGTTGATCAATCCATGGTCTCGGATTATCCTGAAAGAAACAAAGACATGGATGTAGACATTTATTTTCTGACTTCCGCTACACTTTGGCAAGTTAAAAATACAGTACATATCAACTATATGATCATTTTCAGGGCTGTAGTTTGGTGTGCTCGTGTCCATCACATTACATCATAATGAGGTTCTGCATTACAGCCCACAAACGACATTCTCCAAACTGATCCTAGAGCTGAATCAATCCTCTGTAAAGTAATCTGCAACAAAAACTGAGCATGCTGATCTTTGTGATGACGTCCAAGCTGCACTGTACCCAACAAACTGGACACTGAGTGCATCGACATTACGCATTAATACACTGAAGCTTTTAATAACAAGCAGAAATAACTTACCATGTTAATTAAATTAGGAACAATAACATTTACAATTACTTACAGAAAATGAATTCACTGACTTATAACAGTATAAAAGCAATAAATTTTTATACTTTTAAACATTCAGAAGATTCCTACTTTCACGTCTGAGTTTCACAACATCTTTTTCAACCACATACAGAAACACTTTAAAACCAACAGCCCTGTTGATAAATGAAGGAGGAATATTTAGGATGCCTGGAAATTAAGCTCAAGGCTTTTCATGACTATTTAAAGGCCTGTTTTGAGGGGAATAAATTAAATGGCCTTTAGGCCCTCAAAACCTGCAATTATGCTAAAAAGTGTGCTTTGAGGTTCAGCTCAACTTCTGATCTTAAAAGCCTTTCTGACAAGCTACAAGTTAGCAGAGATAAAACCGGGTTTCAGGGACAGATGAGGGAGCTGTAAAACACTCATTCCCTCCTAGTCAGACATGCCATTCCAAGCGTGCTCAGGGAGCATGAAGTCATTAAAAGTTGATTTAGTGATGGATACGCCACAGCAACGCTTGTCCGTGTATGTCCAAGAATGACAGCTAATGTGTTAAAGGCAGATTAATATCCTTTGAAATCTTTAAAATTGACTTCAATTTCTTATTACATCTATCAGAATACAGAAAAATAGTCATTGTGATTTCCTGCAGCCCACAGTGACTTGAATTTGAGGGCTTTCCAGTACCTAATGATAACCACCAGTTGCCATTTTATTAGGTACAATGGGTTTTACTGTTTTAACTGCTGCTACATATGCAACGTTATCTATATTTTTCTACCCACCAAACTTAACTCAATAAATGTGAGATACATACAACAGAACTGAGTATTACTGGGATTTACAGTGGACTGTGAGATGAGCGTGAGCTGGGGGTGTGATCCCGGTAGCCTCTATGATTAGCTACAAGTAAACTGTGCACAGTACATTTTCTATGAGCTTCAAAACATATTCCAAACTCTCCTCTGCTGAGAATGCTCTCCATGCCCGACTAAAACTGGGCAAAATGTCAAGCAGCTTGGCATGCACGTCGTTCACCGGGGGACAGACACATTTTCCCAATTTCCAAAAATATATTCAGGGTTTGAATAGAAGTTCCCGCAGCTTGTAAGTTGCACCTGAATGACTCCCTGCGGCTTGTAATGAGAGCCTGAAAAAGGCTTAAATATGCAATTATAATCACGCTGCTGACTTTGTGACAATCCCTCTCAGGATTCGTGTCTTTAAAAAGCTTTTAAGAAAATAATAAGGTTTAGATTAGAAGTTATAAATGTATTAGCGTAATGAAATCATTAATATTTAAATGGTGTAGATAGGATGTTGGAATTGTTAGCCTTGTTAATTTTAATACAGTATGAAATGCATTTATTCAACCTGAAAGTATAATGAAGTATCTGTGGAAACTGAGGCTCCACAATAAAGGCTCATGATGCCACCTGCTGACACACTGGAGTCATTACATTACATCGAATTAATTTTTTATCCCATAATAAATTAAAAGAGACCTACTTCTTCCTCCGTTGTCTCTCCTTTAATCTTGAATGATAAATATCAACAACTGCAAGCTTCAGTGCTGAAAAACAAGAACATGTGCGACACAGTTCATAGGTTTTGTAATGTAAATGCTGGGATTCACACTGTTGTTTAGTTGTCAATAAAACAAAATGTAACCCACCACGAAGGACGTCTGAATCATCATCCACAAAGTCAATATCTTTCAAATCCCATTCTGCATAGTTGTCAAACTCCTTTAACAGAATGGACACATAAGGGAAAAGGCTATCAATATTAAACAGCAAATCAAACAACAGGAAGATTCATAGACCTTTTACATATGCCCAGAACTTGGAGGAAAGCATCCCTACAGTAAAGGATGGTGGTGGCAGCGTCATGCTGTGGTTAAGTTTTCCGGCAGTAGGAACTGGGAGACTAATCCGGGATGAGGGAAAGATTAATGATAACCTGCTCCATAGCACTTGGAGCAGGTTATCATTAACACAATATGTGTTTTAAAGGCCAAAACAAAACAAATATAACACATTAAAAATTAATGTGGCGATCGTGGCTCAAGAGTTGGGAGTTTGCCTTGTAATCGGAAGGTTGCTGGTTCGAGCCCTGGCTTGGACAGTCTCGGTCGTTGGGCGAGACACTTCACCCGTTGCCTACTGGTGGTGGTCAGAGGGCCCGGTGGCGCCAGTGTCCGCCAGCTTCGCCTCTGTCAGTGCGCCCCAGGGTGGCTGTGGCTACAATGTAGCTTGCCATCACCAGTGTGTGAATGTGTGCGTGAATGGGTGGATGACTGGATGTGTAAAGCGCTTTGGGGTCCTTAGGGACTAGTAAAAGCGCTATATAAATACAGGCCATTTACCATTTTTACCATTTAACTCATGTAACTTGCCACTTAAGTGCTTCATGAGCCACCTTTATCTTTTCCACACATACCTTTATTCTGTGCACTTTAGCACTACCATGCATCCAAACACACAATCAGCTACAGGACAAATGTGTTCCCTCACCTCCATGAAGTCGGCTCTGGCAGGCATGTATCCAGCCATGTCGCGGGACAGCACCGAGTCAAATGTGGGCCGAGGGGGATCGTCGCTCGCTGTGGCATCACAGAAAATTTAACAAGATAAAGCTTAAAAATGTAAAGATCAACAAAGAGCACCACCTCCAAATTTTGTGCATTTTATAGTCAGACGCGTAACAACAGTCTGTCTCTACTTTGAATTTGTCAAACGATGCAAGAATAAGACGTTAAAATGCTTGTGGAGCAGTCAACACTGTGACAGATGGAGACCTGAAGCCCGCCAGGAAATGAGACACGATCCTCAGTCACCAACTGCTTCTGCCCAACTGTCGGGCCGGTGGCTTTAAATTTTATATGTAAAACTTTCTTCTAGATGCCCTAAAGGCCCATAATGAAACCTGGAATAATATTTAATAAAACTAAATAATAAATAATAATAATAAACAATCAAACTGAATCTAAACACTTTTTAATAATGAAGTAAACATTGTGGGTCCTTACGTTTAAAAGGAATAGCGCCTTCTGCAACACGAGAGTCTTTTGCTTTCCGCAGGCTGAGCAGGGTGGAGGAGAAGAGTGGGTTATTGATGAAATTCTTCATGTAGTGGCTCTCACACTCCTCTTTGGTTTTAGTCCGCATCTGATACGCAACATCTTGCCTGATGAAGACAAGCAGGGAGAAGGAACAGATCAAAAATAACTGTAGGCTTTCATATGATACGTTTAGCCAACTAAGGCTATAGTTATGGCACTGTATGGTTCAAACACCTTTTTATGGGAGAAAAAAAATGTTCTTCATTAGAAACTTCAACCATGTCCTAAAACCTCATCTTTGTTTTCAAGGCATCACCAAATCAAACATTTGAGTTTCAATCACCAGGCGTGTAAGTCAAACAATTAATATTTAACTTGTGATCAAGCAGAACAGTTTGTGAATGCAGTGGTGCAGAGTGGTGACACCAACTCAAGAGTTTCAACCTCCAAGCTACGAAACTCAGTGTGCTAAAAGAGCAGGAATTATAGGAAGAGGTCTCAGTCTTATGCAGGCTTGGCATAATTAGAAATCAGAATTGAACTAATGAATTACATTTTCTGTGAAAAACAGCAACTTCTTTATCATCAGAGTTTGAAAGCTGAGCAGAAACAGGAGGAAAAAATGAATTTGCAAGATACATGGATATGAACTTACAATGCATTGCACAAAAAACAACTATACATTTCATCTACACCTTAATCTATTAATCAGCTGGCACATCGCTACCCTCTGGGAGAAGGAGGCCACCTCCTGATATTCTAGTTTTTCTACTAGTGAGCTTGAGTTCAAACATGGGTGACTGCACTGTGACCCTTGTTCAGCCTTTCCTCCTTCGTGTTTTTCTCTCCCTGTGCATGAAAGCGTGGAAGGGTTTTAACAGCTTCGAGCTGAGAGGCAACTTGATCTGTAGCAACCGTTAACAGACAGTTAACTCTACATGGGTCAACATTATAGCACTAGCCTGGAGCCAGCTCTATAATTGATATAAATTATAGTTTTATAATTTATTGTTTTATAACAACTAATAAAGGCCTGTGCTACAGTACTGTTTGGCCAATTCATGATGTTGAGAAACTGATAAACTTAATCACACTGAGAAAAGTAGATCATAAAATCAAATATGGCAACATCACCAAATTGTGACCCTTACAGTAACAATGTTACATCATTTGAGTTAAGCTTACAGTATTTCAAGATTATATCAAACATTTAATGTTTGATAAAAAACTGTTTAAATGTACTTAAGCAAATGGGATTTGAAGCCATAAATATGCAACTTAGGGCTGCTCAATTATGGCATAAATAATAATCACGATTATTTTCACTGAAATTAAGATCTTGATTATTTGACAATATTTATTTAACAATAACAATGTATTGAATAATGGCTTTAAAGATTGTCAAAAAATAATATAAAATAGTGTGCAAATACTGATAACAGTGCAAATGTTTGCAATATAAAAAATAAATGAAAAATGTAAACATCTATGTTTAGTTGCTCTGTGGTGCAGCTACGACACCGTAGCAACGTTTACACACTATGTCTACTTGATCCACGTCTGACTCCACGAACCCATGTTTCCACACCACTGAAGTTGCTGAACTGCATTCTTTCTTCAGCAGCCATTATCCTCTCCTCTCCAAATAACTGGGTGTCCACATCACTCAGGACCTGTCATGGTCCTGCCACATCAACACCCAGGTTAAGAAAGCCCGTCAGCGTCTCTTCTTCCTCAGAAGACTTAGAGACTTCCATCTGCCACTGAAGGTGCTCAAGAACTTCTACTGCTGCACCATCGAGAGCGTCCTGACGGCAAACATCTGCACCTGGTTTGGGAACAGCACCAAGCAGGACAGACGAGATCTGCAAAGAGTGGTGCGCTCAGCCGAACACATCATTCAATCAGAGCTCCCTGACCTGCTGTCCATCTACACCAAGCGGTGCAAGTCCAAAGCTAGGAAGATTATGATGGACCTTTCCCATCCCAACAATGGACTCTTCTCACTGTTGAGGTCTGGGAAGCGCTTCCGCTCCCTTAAGGCCAAAACAGAGAGAATGAGGAGGAGCTTCTTCCCCCAGGCTATTCGGGCCCTGAACCAGGTGTAGGACTGGACTCTCCCACACACATCACTATAAGACTGGACTCTCACACACATCACATCACCACACGCACCACCACACATTTCCTATAATTTCCTATAATTTATAATCTTTATAATCTCTCTCTGCTGTTTGCACATTTTTATTTATTTTTATTTTTACTGTAAATTCCTAAGTTAATTTGTAAATTTTGTAGTAAATTGTAAATACTGTAAAACTTTTTTCTGTCATTTAATGGTCGGGCATTGCGCAGCTACAAGCATTTCACCCCCATGTCATACTGTGTATGGTTGTGTGTGTGTGACAAATAAAATTTGAATTTGAATTTGAATTTGAATTTGAAACTTCTGCTTAGCTTTCTGAGCTTTCCTCGGGTCCTCTTAATTGTTGTGACGCCTGTGCGAAATGCAGAGAGGTGCGCTCGATTTGCCACACAGAGCAGCGTGAGAGTAAAGCGCAAGGGAGGTGCTTATAATCAGTCATTTTTAATGATCGTTGAAAACCCAGATCATAATTTAGATTAAAATTTGATTAATTGAGCAGCCCTAATGCAACTATTATGAAAAGTTATGTTCTAAAATCCTCATTTACTATACGGGTGTGCACTTGGTTGAACAAAACCTTGCATACCAGTTTTTATTTAAACACAGAAGAGGGGTGGACTGTGTCAGGCTGACAGGTGTAGTAATACAATTGTAGACAGTGGGCCATTAACCATACATAGATGTTACATTTTGCTCTATATAAATATACAATCAGTCCAATATTTATTTCCTATTTATTTACAAAAATAACATCCCATCCTAACATTTCTTTAAAACTTTTCTCAGTTTGATTAAGTACATCAGCCAGTCAACAGCATAAACAGGCCAACATGTACTGTCTGTTTTTAGGTGATTCCTAAGCAACATAACATTGTAACATCAGATATAGATAAGAACTTGCAGGTTTCTAAGTCACACCTATGTGCCAAGTTTGCTTGCTTAACTCCTGACTGTGTAGAAGTTTGCAGACAAAGAAGCAAACAAGAAATTCTCTGCAACATTTCGTTCATTTGTTATCTTTGTTACTGTCGGTAACAGCTGTTTAGAGCTTTTTTTATGCACAATGATCTGAAAAATTAGCTTAAAGAGATGCAATTGCCATTAAATGAAACATTTATGTTGGAAAATAGTTAGTAGTTATTTTTGCTGCCTGAGAGCAAGTAGAAGCTGTGTTCGAAGCCACAGGCCAAATAAGGCCTTTCTGTGTGGATTTTGCAATGTTCTCCATGTGCCATTGTTGATTTGTCTAGATACTCTAGACAAGATACTAGATACTCTGGCTTCCTCCTAAAGTCCAGAGACTGCTTTTTAGGTTAACTTGTTCTAAAGTGACAGTAGATGAATGTGAGTGTGCACAGTTATCTGTCTCTGTGTTAGTCCTGCCACAGACCAATCACCTGTTTAGCTTGTACCCCACCTCTGGAAACTGGACTGCATGCCATAATCTTAGCATTCAGGCTTTTTAAGAAATAAGGACATGTGTATGTAGTTTATGAGGAAATCTCACCAAACAACTAGAAAATACTAACCAATTTCCAAAGCCACAGTCCATGACGGCTTCAAGCAGGGCCATCTCTTCCTGGGCCGTCCACCCAGGCTCCAGCACGGGGAAATCTGACGTCTGCATAACGGGGTGAAAGATGAACATTGATGTTGAAAGACAGCCACACTGGATAAGATTTTATTTGTTTGTTTGTTTTTTATTTCACTCACCATGATTTCATATTTGTGATCACTCTGGTGCTTCTTGTACTCAAATCCTCTGGTGAAGCACTGAAGGGAAACAAAATGTTTAGTTTCAGTCGGACTGGGTTTGTCTGCAGGTAAATTTAACAATTTTTGTGACCGATTCACCTGGAGGCACAGCAGGAAAGGTGAGGGTCCACATTCTGCACATTTGATATAAGGCTCAGTCAGATACGATGAACAACCTCTGCATGGCGGTTTATCGGAGGGGTCATCTGAAATCACGTGATTTTAACACTTTAAGTCACCAGGTAGGGTTGTATAAGAAATCAGCTGACATTTCTTTACATGAAATAAGCTTACAATGTAAACAAGACTGCAGATTTCAATTTATTAGGCTTTACAGCGAGCTTTAAGCTAAACCACACATGCTAACTTTAAAGCGCCATGTATGATAATGTTTCATCACCGTTTGAAAAGCAGCTCAATAACAAAAGGCACTAAAGGCTGTTAAAGTAGTTAACACACCGTGTTAGCATCGCTGCACGCTAACGCTAATGTTAGCATAGCAGAGCTAGCTTAATATAGCTAACCTGAGATAATAACCCCAAAAATGATAGATGATAACACTTTATAGCTGAAGTGGATACGTGTATCTGTGACATATTACTAAAACTTACTTGCAAAAGATGCTAGGCGGTCCATAGGATTACGTTTAAATGAAACTTAATAACAGCTTCGACGTTTAGGTTCCATCTATTTTTCAAAGCTCGCAAGTGACCCTGATTGTGAAGGCACAGCTAATCGAGCTCAGATAGCCCAATACTCCCCTTAGATATTTTCTATAAGGAGGATCGATAACTAAGAAATGTACATGTAAAATAATTTGGTATTTATATTACGGCTAGATATATAGAGATTATAATAATCCCACACTGGGCAAATTTACTTGCTACAGCAGCACAAGGGTCAGAGACAAAATGTGAAGTAATTATATATTAGAAAACAATAAAAACAGAAAATAAAACAAGACTTGCAAAAAAGCTAATACTTTTAAAAATGCAAAAATCAATAAAATACAAGACTAAAACATTTTTGTAGAAAATATACTATATACACACACTAATATACACTAAAAGCCACATCACAGAGATTTAAAAACAAAACAAAATATATGTATAAAAAGTGCAGTGGGAATGATAATACATACACAAGTATGGTGGGCCGTCCTACACTGTGGCTAGAGGACTGGCCATGACAAAGCTGGCCCTCTTCATTAGAGTATTAAGTTGTTTCTGGTTCCTCTCTGTGCTGCCACCTCCCCAGCAGAAAACTGCATAAAAAATTGCAATAGACCTCACCAGGTCATAAAAAGTCCTCAGTAATGTCCTGCACGATCCAAAAGACCCAGAAACCAACTTTGACCCTTCTTGTACATAGCTTTGGACCAGTAATCAAACCACTCCAATTTACTTTTAAGGTGAACCCCCAGATATTTGTAAGTGTCCGCCACCCTGATATCCAAACTATGGATGTTCACTGGTATGATAGGTGTTGGTTTTCTCCAGAAGTCAACCACCATCTCCGTTGTCTCACTGGTGTTAATGTGCAGGTGATATACAACCACTTTAAGCTAGAGGTAGAGTGAAATGGAGGCAGATGATCTGCTGTGGTGACCCCTAATTAAAAGGAACAGCTGAAAAAATAAGACTGATATATATTTATATAATCATGTTAATTATTTTAATTTTAATGTCACTTCCCCATTTATTTTTTTATTTTCTTTGTAGTGACCTACCAAAACTTACAATAACGATTATATTGTACTATATTTATTTTTGTATGTTTTTTTTTCTTCATATTTCTTGTGTTTCAGCATTTCAGCTTCAGTATTCAAAGGCACTGTCTGCTGTCTGGGTTGACCTTGCACCTGGCTGGCTCACAACACATCTATTAAAAAGGCAATCAAAATACATAAATAAACACATAAATATAACAATTATTAAATGTAGGAAAGGAAATTTAAACAAGAATATAAATAAATAGTTGAAATAATAACAATAATAATAATAATAATAATAATAATAATAATAATAATAATAATAAATGGTACAGGTAGAGACAAATTAAAGGTGAAATTTCTGTTAATGTTGCTGACAGCTCTTTATTGTTGTTTTTGCCATACATGTACAACAGTCCAAGAACAGTATGGAGTATAATAAATAATAATATCATATAAAATATAAAATCAAAACGTTTCACAGACACATGGAGATGATCTGTTTCACTTTTAATCTCTCACTGCAGTTTATTGACATAGCCCCAGACCTAGTCCCAATGAAAAGCGCCTTTATTAAAAATGATATTAAATAAAATTACAGCATGTTAGCAGGCTGGACTTCTTCTGAAAGGACCCCGTTTAGAAAAACGAAATAGTGTATGTATGTGATCTTTATTATTTTCGCCACTCTTCTGTCATTCTCCATCTTACCACAGGGTGCCGATCTTGGACTATTTCTCTAATGAAAACAATAAATGTCTTGCAAGTCTTTGTCTGCCTTTCTGTACACAGCACCACCTGAGCTTCACATAAGCAGCGTATATTATGCTGAATAATGGAAAGAAAGACCATAGATGTGGAACTTTATACGCAACATCACCATGCTGTTTTTTCTTGTCCCCCATAAAATTCTTCTACAAGTACTACTTGCCCTGAAAATGACTTTAAAACAGCTCATTCTGATGCAATAAATAGCTATGACTCCAGATATTTTCCAGGGTCTGTATCCAGCATTGGCCCCCTGAATCAAATATAAACCCCAGGAACTTAAGGTCGCCCCCTGTGATTGCGCGCTAAGGGACCTAGCAAAGCAAATATCTGAACATTGATGTGTAAAACTGTAACCTTGCATGCATCAAAACCACTAAAAGTACGGGAAAAAAAAGAAATATTTTTGTGATTTGAGTAAAAGGACCCTCTGATTCAGTCCAGATGTGATGGAAGTAGCTTGGTAAAAAGAGGGCAGGCACTGGTGTAATGGTGTTAAACTAGGCCTATTGCTTCACACCTTAATTGCCACTCATGATATTTACAAAGAAATGTAATCCATTTCACATTTTCATAGTTTTCTGCTTGATTTCAATAGATTTAATGGTGTGCTTTATATAATTTGCTAAAGCCCAAAATTCATAAACAGGATCTTGTGTGGCTGTGAACGTGCACATTGGGTTAAATCTGTGTACTCTGCTTTCCTCCTGTTAGCCTGTGCTATGTCCATGAGGACGATCCACAGTGACAAGTGCGTTCAGTTGCAGCATACTCTGCGTCCCATCTCCTGACCCTCTGGGGCTGCACCAGACCTCTGGGGAGTAACTCAGACAGCACAAGAGCCCAGAGCAATGCAGATCCACTGGTAATGACAAAGTGGCTATCCGACAGACTGTGCATAATAGAGGGACAGTTGCACTCTCCCCCTCATTGGAATTTCCAGCTTCCTGCCAGAGCAGAGTTTATTTAACAGTCCTGTGAGAACGTTATGATTTATTTATCTTTGAAAGAGGAACTCTTCATTTCTGGGTGACAGTTTGGAGTACAAATGGAATATGGATGTGTGTAAACTCATAACGGCCACCTTTAAAAAGAAAAAACCTTTTCTTCCTGCCGGATGTACACTATCTGATCAAATGTTTTATAGGCATACAAACAAAAATCTCACATTAAACAAAGTACAATGAGATTAGTGCGTGTACATAAGTGAAATTTACAAGGCAAAAGATCAGTCTGAGAACGTTTTTTCTCCTCTGTGATTTGTGTGACATCAGTGATATGGATGTCCTTGAGCATTTTTACAATCACCCTATGATTCGGTAGCAACAACAAGTTGAAGTGATTGTTTTCTGTATGACTTTATCAGTGGAGGAACTCTGGCTCACTCTTCTTCACAAAGTTCCTGGAGTTCATTGTTGTTTGTGAGCATTCGGTTACACGTAGCTCTCTTAAGGTCCCACCACACTGCAATCAGGTTGAGGTCTGATTATTTTCTTTCTTCAGACATTCTGCTGTAGATTTGCTGCTGTGCTTGGGATCATTGTCCTGTTACATGATATAATTTCAGCCAACCTTTAGCTGTCACGCAGATGGCCTCACATTTGACTCTAGAATACTAAGGTATACAGAGGAGTTCATGGTCGACTCAATGATTGCAAGGTTCGTTGGCTATAAAACAAGCTCAAATCAGCACCCTTCCACAACTGTGCTTGATAGTTGGTATTAGACGGTTGTTCCAATATGCTGTGTTTTGATTTGCCAAATATGATGCTGTGCAGTGTGATGAATGTCTCCACTTTGGTCTCATCTGTTCAAACGATATTGTTCCAGAAATACTATGATTTGTTCAGATGCAACTTTGTTCCTGAAATTTTCTTTTTACAGAGAAGAGGCTTTCTCTTGGCAGTCCTTTCAAACAAGCAAACAAGCTATTTAACATTTGACATCTTGACTGAGGTGTACAAAGGCTCAGATGGAGTTCTTGGGTTGGAAGTTGCTGAGATGTCCGCTCCTTAGGAAGATTGTAGAACTGTGATAACATAAACCTGAATGCTCCAGATGAGGAAACTGAAAAACTTCTGCCTTTATAGAGGTGCTCACACTTGCTAATGATCAGTGCATTTATTTGATTAAGCACCTGACTGCTACTTACTCTTAATTTCAATGGAAGCAGCAAGTGTTCACTTGGTTTTCCTCAGTACTTCATATATTAAGGACATACTGTTCAAACCTTGGGGCAGGCTGCCTAAAAGGGAGAGGGCACCTTGTTTTTGTCAGAGGTTGAACTGAGAGGCTGGAACAGGGCCCAGTGTGTAATAAGGATTGTTTTGAAATGAGAATCATGAAAAGCTGCTTTTTGGATATAACATTTCAGAATTAGTAAAAATTATTATAAAAGAATTTCAGTGATTAAAAAAAAACAATTGCAGAACTCCAGATAACATCAGGAGAATGAAAAAAATTAATATGGTAGGATCAGGAAGTACTATTGGAATATTTTCAAATTAGATTGTAGATCAGTTTTTCCTCTGTATGAGGTCAGCAACTGATGCTCATACTTCCCCCAAAGGTATTGGATGGGGTTTAGGATGGTCAAGATCTTCCACAAAAATGAAAAGAAAAAGCTTGATAGACTTTTCCATAAAGATTTGCTCAAGGTATCTAAAATAAGACCCTTCACCTAACACTTCAAACTAATTTGTAGAAAATACGGTTGTCTAAATTATTATTGCATTATGTAGCATTGGTGGCAGAGTGACCCATCTACCGATTGGAAAGCTGGCGGTTTGACTTCAGTATTCTAGAGTGAAAAGATCGACTCCTCTTAACTTCTCCAGTCTCCAGTCCGAGTATTCTTGGACAAGCAACTGAAGCTTGAGTTTCCCCTGAATGCATCTGTTGGAGTGTGTGAATGTATGTGACTGGGTGAATAAGACATGCTTTGAGGGCTTTGACTGCTCAACTGAGTAGAAAGGTGTATATAACTACCAGCAACTCAGGATCCCACAGATGGTAATGAATGCATAAAGATAAGAATATAAAAATATAAATATTCTGAAGCTGGCATTTCCTGCAGCCCAGTTTATGAGGACAGTGCTGTAGCCTCCATATGAATTTAATTAAGCAAAACTCTCACTGGAAGCCAGTTTCATATGCCAGGGTCAGCATATGTGAGAGCATACTGTATAAAATCACATCTTGGCAGAATCCATTATCCACATGGAGGCTAACAAAGAAAATAATGTCAGCCTCACAGACTGACATGTGCGCTCCCCTGCAACGGCCCCTGCTGCAGCATCACTGCCTGTGGGCAGACAACCTGCTGTCTCTTGAGCCACATGCCACCCCCACCTACTCACAGTGTCTGCTCCCTCTGCCTTCACACCCAGAGTAAAGGACCTGAACGACCAGGCGAACCCCCATCGTGCAGGCCTCACACTGCTCATGTGGATCAAAGGCAGGGAGCTTTGGGGTTTCTCAGCAATAGAAGTGTGCCAGATTATACAGAGGCCAAACAAATGCACACCCCACCCCATTAAATCTTTAAAAACTCCCCCAGTTCCTGCCCACTTCTTTCTCTCTTACCAAAGCACTTCCCAGCTGCTGTGATTTGAATATGGGGGTCCTGCTCAAGAAAAGAGGGCATCTGGCACACGCCTTGCAGGCTAACAAAAACCCCTAAACTGCTCCTGTCATGGAAATGTTCGGAAACAAGATTAAGCAGCTTTAAAAAAGCTGAGAGTTAAAATGGAGACAGCCACTAAAACAAATCTGGGTAAAAGGCAATATGATACGAAGGCAAGATTGAATGCTACACACTGAGAGCTTTTCTGTTGATTATACAGTGAAGAAAATACTATATTATATTAATTGTGTAACTCTCCAAAGGAGGCTTCCATTTCACATTTATTAAGCTACCTGCCTCCATCTGGCCACTAATGCAAATTAACATATAATTGCTCAAAGTGTAGACAGAACAGCGTTACATTTTCTTTCTTTCTTTTTTTTTTGTTGAAATATACTAAAAACACATTTTATTTTTACAGTACTTCTAGTTGATGACATATTGCCTGTGTCCAAGAGACAAAATGGAGCGGAGCAAAAGCCAAGGAAATTGGCGAAGGGTACAAGCTTTACTACAATGGGGAAAAAACCCAAAATGGTGTGGGTATCGCAAAGCTGCAAAACTCAAAGACAGCGTCGTGACGGTCAACTGATTGTGTGATCATCTCATGTCAATTGAAATAGACTCTGGAAAGACAGCTCTGCGAGTGGTCTGCTGCTACGCCCCACAAGTGGGGTGCTCAGATCAGTCCAAAGATGAATTTTGGGTACAACTTGAAGACCATCTACGCTCATCATGACCAAGAATGCTTGGTCATATGCGGTGACCTAAATGGTCATGTGGGGGCCAGAAGAGATGGCTATGAACAACACCATGGTGGACAAGGATACGATACGCGAAACGATGAAGGCTGCAGAATCCTGGATTTTGCCGAAGCCCACAACCTCATTGTAGCGAACACCTACTTCAAAAAGCGCCCGTCTCACCTGATAACTTACGCCAGTGGAGGACGGTTCACACAGATTGATTACTGGCTCACTCGCCGAAGCAGTATAAACCTTATCTCAAACGCAAAGGTCATTCCATCTGACAATGTTGCCCCACAACACCGGCTGCTAGTGCTAGATATGCACCTAGATATTGGACAGCATCGGCGCCCTCCAACAACCGGACCAGCCTGCATCAAATGGTGGAAGCTGCCCAAGAATAAAGACCAATTCAAGATGGGACTCAACCAGCTGACCACCGACCCTGGCCAATCAGCAAGTGCACTATGGGATAGTGTCACCAAACAGATCCGAAGGACTGCCAACGACGTGCTGGGAGAGACCAAACCAGGGAAACGCTTTATTGAGAAACAGACCTGGTGGTGGGATGAAGAAGTGCAGAAGATCATCAAGCAACAGAAGGCCGCTTTTAAGAAATGGTGTCAAACACTGGCAGACTCTGATTACCAGCAGTACAAAACTAGCAAATCGACAGCAAAGAGAGCAGTAGCAAAAGCAAGATCAGCCCACTACGACCAACTATACGCCGACCTGAATACACCAGAAGGAGTGAACAAGATCTACCACCTCGCGAAGGCGCGCCACCGCTCAGCGCAAGATATCGGTCAAGTCAAATGCATCAAGGACAATAACCACCAGGTCCTCCGAGATCCACCAACCATACTAAGGCATTGGAGCAACTACTTCTCAGAGATCAGTAACAAAGAATTCCCCCTCCCTCCAATTATAAGTGCCGACCCAGTACCCGGACCAGTCCTGCCTATTACACCCGCTGAAGTGGAAACGGCCGTCAAGAAGATGAAAAATGGAAAAACAACTGGACCAGATGATATCCCAACCGAAGTCTGGAAGCTTCTCGGGTGACCGGGAACAGCCATCCTGACAGAACTGTTTAACAACATTGTCAGCACAGGGGAAGTCCCGAAGGTCTGGACGACCAGCATTACCATACCCATATGGAAGAACAAAGGGGATGTAGCCGAATGCTCAAATTATTGTCCTATCCGCCTACTATGTCACACAACAAAAATATTCGAAAGAGTCATCGATGCACGTCTTCGGGAAATTGTCAACGTCACCCCCAACCAATGCGGTTTCGTAAAGGGATGTGGAACAACTGACGCCATACACGCCGCCCGACTCTTGCTGGAGAACCACAGGGAAAAGAACAAGACGGTACATATGGCCTTCCTAGACCTTGAAAAGGCTTTTGACAGGGTACCCCATGACCTCATATGGCACTCCCTAAGATTGCATGGTGTCCCTGAGGCGTACATCAAATGGATACAGCTCCTCTACAACAACGCCACCAGTTCAGTCCGATGCGCAGCTGGACTATCACCTCCCTTCCCAGTTAGTGTTGGGGTACACCAAGGGTCAGCTCTGTCACCCCTCCTCTTCATTATATGTATGGATACCATCACGGCCGACCTCCAGTTACCTCATCCATGGTCTCTCCTCTTTGCCGATGACGTATTCCTCGCCAGCAAAGACAGAGAAGAGACCCAAACAACGACGCAACTCTGGAAGACCCGGCTTGATGAATACGGTATGCGGCTCAATACGAAAAAGACCGAATACCTGGAAGGAGGCCACCAAACTGATGGCACCATCATAATTGACAACGAAGAGTTGAAGAAGACAGAAGAGTCCCTCTACTTGGGCTCAGTCATCAGCTACGATGGAAATATAACCTCCGATGTCCGAGCACGAATAAATGCAGCCTGGTTAAAATGGCGACAAGTCACTGGTGTCCTTTGCGACAGAAGAATGCCAGATCGACTCAAGGGAAAAATCTACAAAGCGGTGGTCTGCCCAGTAGCCCTGTATGGTTCCGCATGTTGGCCCGCATTGACCACACATGAACAGTCCCTAAACACCATGGAGCTGCGCATGCTCCGATGGAGCCTGGGAATTACAAGACGGAACCGTGTTACGAACAAAGACATATGGAAGCGACTAGGTGTAGCCCCAATTAAGGAAAAGATGCTCGAGTCCCGTCTGAGGTGGTATGGACACGATTCGAAGCGATGAGAACTCTGTAGCAAAAACGGCAATGATGATCAACCCAGAAGGATGCTGGCCTCGAGGCAGACCGAAGAAACGGTGGATGGACAAAATTAAGGAGGACATTAAGACCATCAACGCATCACCTGAGGACGCCTTGGACAGAACCAAATGGAGAAATCTTTGCTGAAGAGCAGACCCTGTACCAGCGGGAACAACGCCAGGATGAAGAAGAAGATAAGTCTTGATTTGCTTTTCAACATTTGAATGGTAGGGTAAGAATTTGGCATCAACAACATGGATCCATCATATCTTGTATCAACAGTTTAGGCTGCTGCTGCTGTAATAGTGTAGGGGATATTGTCTTGGCACACTTTGGCCTCCTTCATTTAAATTCCACTGCCTACTTGAGTGTTGACCATTCTTTTACAACCACAGCGTACCCATCTTCAGATAATGCACCATGTCGCAAAGCTCAACTCATCTCAAACTGGTTTCTTGAACAATGTGTCCAGTGTACTCAAATGTGAACTGCAGCTCCAACTTGTTTAATTCCATTTAAGTACGCTTGAAGCTATATGCTTCATTTCCTTTAAAATACACTTAATAGACCACCTTTCTTCTAGTTTCGAGATTAAGTCAACCACAGAAAGGTAGGCACCTGTTGAGCTTATCCTAATAGCAAGATTCATATATTAGTCTGATGTGCAGTAGTTTCAGACTTTTTCTTATGTCTTCTTTATCCGTGAAGTCTCAGACCCATGATATGTTTGCCCTTCTCCTTCAGAATCTACATTTTATTACCACCTAACAACCCATAGAGATAAGTTTATTATCAGCAGCTGCAAATCCAGCTCTAGCCTTTGCTGTGTTTATGATCCTGCAGAGACTACAGAGAAGTTTACATACAAGTGACCCTATTATTCACTAAGGAAGCAGAACCTTTCTGGCAGGAAATGCTCACGTAGTGCAGTGACTCAGGACAGAGCTATGAGTCTTTAAACAGAGAGCATGTGTTGATGAAACCTTTGATAAGAAATGCATTTTGTCATCATAGGAGCAGATGTTAAATCTAATTTTCCACTTTTCCCACAGTCTCATTTAGCCTTTGCAGAGAGTTTTGAGTGCAATTGAAATGGCTTTTGACACACAGCACTCGACACTTCTGATTCATGCGCAAGCACAGGCCGTGAGGTGATAAAGAAATTAAGATGTCTCTGTGTAATGTGCCATATAAATGTCAATAATAATATATGATGACCTTACTGCTTTTGAAATTACTCAGTTTCAGCAAAAGGGAATAAATTCATAAGCACAGATGACTCCCACACAATTGTGTCATCAGTTTATTTTTGCTGAGTGAGAGGTTCTCCTTACATATGTTCCTCCTCCCTGTGAGCTTGGTGGATGTCCTCCCCCCACGCCCAAGGTAACATGGAGGAATCAGGTTCAAGAAGGTCAGCAAGTGGGTGTGGAATCCATGTGTTTCCCACGCGGAGTAACTTGAAACTCAAGCACTGAGAAGCATCAGTTATTGCTCACAGAACTGGAATTCAAGTAGACCCAAAAGGACCACCTTTTGTAATGAGGCATCAGGCTTATTGAAAAATAAAAACACTGGTGGGGGAACTCCAATCCTTTACTTAAGCACAAACGCATATCAAATCCAGCAATGTTACAACAGAGAACAGAGAATCCAAGATGTTGAACTGACTTCAAAAGTCCCCAATCCGACAGAGTAATGTCACAACAAGCCTGATCTTTGGAGGACATTGGAGGCCCTGCAGTACAACCCAGAGAACCCAGAAGATCTGCTAATGTTCCAGTGCCAGACACCACAGGACACCTCCTGAGGTTCTTGACCAAATGAGTGAGAGCTCTTTTTGTAGTATAAGGACACAACTTTTCAGAGTGGTGATTGTGTTGTCATGTCAAAGCCCTGTCAGAGCATATAGTTTTAGGATTAGATGATACGTATTAGATGGAGATGACTATATGGTTTTCCTGTTGCTTTTCTGCATTTTATGTAGCGTTCTAACCTCCAAGTCTGAGGCCATAGTTTTCAGTTGGAAAAGGATGGAGATTCCACCTCAGGTCAGGGTTGAGTTGCAGTGGAGGAGTTTAAGATTTGAGTCGGAGATTGACATGGATTTATCGGTTGGTGTCATGTCTGCAATGATTGCACTGGATCGATCTTAGAGAGAGAGAGAGAGAGAGAGAGATCTATGTTCCTACCCTCACCCAGGGTCACGAGTTCTGGGTAGTGACTGGAAGAATGAGATATAAGCGGCAGAGAGATGAGATTCTTTGAAAGGGCGTCTCTCTCTTAGAGATAGAGTGAGGAATTCAGTAATTCGTTAGGATCTTGGAATGATGCCACTACTCCTCCCCATTAACAGAGGTGGTTCAGGCAATGGATGGATGGATGAATCTGCATTTGAGCATTCTTGCATTTAGAGAAACACTGCTAGATTTTTAACATAAGCTCTTAAATTGAAATGTTGAGCATAAAGTCACATAAAATGGAAACATCTAAGAAAAAAAATACTCCAAATTATAATTCCTGGGTTGGTTTCCACCACTGCGGGGGAAATTTCATCATCACCAGAGTGGGAAAATGTTGTGGGAGCTGAGAGAAGAGATCCGTGTGGTTGAAATGTGGAAATGTGGCCACACGCACACACATAAACACACAAAGGTGATGCATCCCACTGAGGCAGAGCTGTGGATGGAGAAAGAGCTCCCCGTGTGAACCACCATGTTTCCTATGTACCTCTTACGGCAGAGCGGATTTACCACAACACTGTCAGAACACATCAGCTGCAGTAGCCCTGATGACCTCCACACTCAGGCTCTCGCACCACAGCCCTGGAGACACACCACAGGCCTGTTGCTTTAGTCCTACTCCCAGCGGCCTGCTCAGCCTGCCTGGGTCTCAGCACAGTGGAGAGGGCTCCCTAACACAATACTCCCACCCCTCAGTTTAATCTAGGGGAAAAATGATGACGTGGATTAAGCATTATCCATGCTGGCGTTTGGGAGACTAGACAGAAATAACAGCAAAGGGTCACATGGGACATTGCAAAAGGTTTTTTAAAAAGGTTGCTCTATTGTGGCTGGAGCTGAAATGGCATTGAGCCCTTGAGCTATAGCTCCTGCTGCTTTGTGAGAAGAATAATATCTTCTGAACATGCCCACTGACCTCTTTGGGTTGAGAGACTCAACATATTCTGTAATGTCTTCCTTCTACTAGGTGGCTAAAAATGTGTCATGTCATCACTATATTCTCTTCTCACAATGGTATGCAGCCTGTCAACAGAGTGAAAGTATTCTTGGTTGTCACCTGCTCTTTTAGAGATGAGGAGGCATGAATTTCTGTCGGGTCAGGAGCAAGAATGCAAAAGAAGCAGTGAGAAGTAGAGAGATAAAGACACATGCATGTGGCTTGACTGACACCGGTTCAGGGTTATGACCTGTCTGCTTTGCCACTTTCTATTACACAGGGGAAATGTAAATCATTGCACTGAGCCTTGGTGAGTTTTCTGTTGAATGGGACAGCGTTGGGGATTTCGAAGGTTTTTCCCCCTAAAGTAGACACTTAACAAGGGCACAAAGTGTTCTTTTAACAGCCCGCTGATGGTCAGTGGACACAGCGTCATGACACCAAACCCTGGAGTGACACAGATGATATGTTGTTACCAGCTTGCAGACATCACAGGCAAGGATGAGGGCAAATGGAGTAATTTTGCAAGTACATCCTAGCAGGATGGTCAGTGGTAGGGTTCATTGAGTCAGCCGAGGCAAGAGAGTTAAATAGTGGCAGTATTTTGGAATAAACATTATAATTTTTGAGTTATATTAAAAAGAAAGCATACCAAATGCTTATATTCACCAGTTTCTCACACTTTTGTTTAACACTATTCCTGTCATTAATAAGATATTCTGTCAATCAGTGCTTTTACTGTTACACAGTAAGGAGCATTGTTATATATCTAATTAAATAACACAGCGTGTTAGGTCCAAAGCAGACAAATATAAATATGTGATTAGTGTTTTTATATGATTATGATCAACATTCATTCATGCTGATTAAAGAAAGAATGAATAGGCAGAGAAGCTGTGACATCTCTTGTTGCAGTGACTAATCTGTTCCATCATGTAAATATAGTCTATAATTTGCACATTTTTTCCACAACATTAATGTGTGTTTGCTACCTTTGGAAACATTGCAATTTCAAGAAGAACTTAAAGAACTTAATCTACACTTTGATGATAACAAATTTTTAAATGAAAATGAAAATTAAAGCAGTTAGCATTTTTACACCCATCTACAGATGCCGTCAGCATTACTGAGATTTGAAATTCATGGCAAAAACATCCACAAAAGATGAGTAAGAAGCAAAGATAGCCTCTGATGAGGAAAGTTTGCATTGTTTTAATGCTTGTGTTTACTTCTTCTTTATGTCAGAGCCTACATGAATGGACCAACTGGTTGTTCTACATATTTTCCCTCTGCTCCCTGTTCACAATAGAGTTATGGTATGTAGAAGATGTTCTCCAAAGCTCTTTGTAGGACCAGCACACAACCATGCTAGTCCCTTGAATTTCAGGTCATTTTTAAGCCATCCAGAGACAATATTATAGTATTTTATTTTGCTATAGCATGGTATATTATCACTTTGGACAACTGTGCTTCTGTGAAAAAGCCCTGAAAATAACTACAGACACACAGAGTTAGCAATTAGCTGGTAAACATTTCCCTCAAGACCAGCGAGAGACTAAAAGCAGAGCTAAAAGAGAGTGATTTAGACATATATTAGCCAACTAGCCAAAATTGGCTTGAAGTGAATACTTTTATATTTTGTATAAAAGTTGATGGTTATATTAAACATCATCGATCCATCCATCCATTAAAGTCCAGGTCAGAAGAAGAGCCACTGAAAGATATAATCTCTGTAGTGTGTCCTGGGCTGCCTCGTGGTTTCCACCCAGTTGGACATGCTCAAAATATCTCACCAAAGAAGCCTCCTGGTCAGATGCTTAGCATTAGCTGGCTCCTTTGGATGTGGAATAGCAGCAGTTCTACTTGGAACCACTCCCGGATGAACAAGCTCCTCATGCTTTCTCTAAGAGAGAGCCAAGATACCCTTCCAAGGAAGCTTATTGGTAACCACCCTACTACTACCAACAGCTAGTGGCCGTAGATGAGTGCGAGCATGTGGACTGACCAGTAAAGCCTAGTATTTCTGCTAAGCTCTGTCTTTACCACTGCAGACTGTCTGCATTACACCAGGCCGTCTGTCATTCTTAAACTCTATCTTTCCCCCAAATACCTGAACTTCCCTTGAGGAAATAACTCCTGTAAAGCCCTTTTCTAGCTTGGAACCATGGTTTCAGACTTGGAGGTGCTAAGTTATCACTTGGCTGCCAATCGCCACAGTGCAAGCCCAAGGTCACTGCTCGATGAAGCCAACCACAGCACCGTATCATCCATCAAAAATTATGAACAGAATTGGTGATAAATAGCAGCCCTGATGTTGGAATACACCCACTAGTGACAACAACTCTGGCTTAGTGCAATGTGAACCAAGCTCTCACCATAGCTGTACAGGAACCAAAATGATCTTTGACGACATGAAATTCCAGTTGTTAAACTAATTTAAACATATTTGGATCAGTCCTACATACAACAGAAACAGAGCACCATCAATCTAATACACAGGTGAGCAGTGTTTTTTTTTTTTTTTCATGTTTGTTGCGTGAGCAGCAAAGGTTGCAGAGCCAGTCTGCAGACAGCTGGCTTCAACGTGTCTGATCTCGTATTACAGGTGTGAAAATATAAACTCAAGCATAGTAAGCCTGTTTTTCCCCACCAATGCGTGCACTCTGTGTCATTTCCTTAAACTATCTGTAGTTATTTAATGTCAAAAAAACATGTTTGGGAGGGGCTTTATAGTCTCACAACAGCCTAAAAAAGTTGAATGAATACAGAGCCATTGTTTGCAAGCTTGGGAACGGGGTTCCCAAAGGACAAGACATGACAGAAAACAGGGACTGTGATCAGGGTATTTGGGTTTAAACTAGCATGTGGTTCTCATTGCTGCAGCATAGTGAGTGATCATTGTGTACTAAAGCTTTAACTGGCCCCAGCCTTGCACGTGAGCCGATCAAAACCACATGTTCCAGTGCGATTGTGTCTGTGGGCTTGTAAAGATGGAGCTTTGGCTGAAGAGCTGCGTTTGGCTCACACAGACACACAGAGCACTTTCTGCATGTTAAAAACATTTTTTCCACTCTTGGCTGATGCAACGTAGTACAACTTCCACATGGAGAGTATTTTCCCTGACTAAGGGGTTTGGGATCTGATTTATAGTACAGCACCGTTGTTCAAATGAGGAGTGAGGCTTTGTTTTTCTAAGAGCCCTCATTGAGTTAATATTCCAACAGCAATCAAAGAAGAAAGGAAGTTATTAAATTGATTATCCAGGCTATAAGCAAAAGACTAGTTGGAGGCACTGAGAGATTCTTTGCAGAGTTACCATTAAGCTCAACAAGATAGGCTGAACTATTTCTACATAATTATTTTAATTTAGCACCCTTTGAAATGCAAAGATTCTGTTTAAGAAACTGTTAGGACATCTGCTTTGTATTTCCACAAGCATTTTTCTTGGTCTTGTTGCTTTAAAAAAACAAGCTATGATCTATTTCAGATGAAAACTCACAAAATGTCCTAAATAATAATTATAAAGCTTATGATTGCACATGTTTTTAATGTTTCCAAAAAGTTTCTTCTTGTCCTGCGTTGGCGTACAAATTTGTAATTCATGAAAAGTTTTCTTACACTTAAAAAAACACTTAAAATGTAAAAGTCGATTAAGAGCTTGTCCAAAAATTGAAGCAAAGAGGGAAATTAACAATCAATATCAGTTAGCCTATATTTCCACTGCTCCACCTGGTAACTTTCATTGGTGTTTATAGTTTGTTTAATTAATTATCTTTTATTCAAGTTAACATTTTGTGTTCACATACCCTGAACCACTGTGTAAGACAAATGGGGTCTTGTCCGGGATTTGAACCCAGAACCTCTGACAGCCCTCCACTTGTTTATCTGGGCTGGCTTTTATAGTCTGAAAGGTCCAGGCGAGCTGCATCATCTCCCGACCCTCGCATGTCAGCCAGTTATTGGTAAGAGTGTGGCAGGACTTTCCTGGAGACTTCGTTATTTCACTCCTACAAACATATGAAATCATCTTTAATTCAGTCCACATGTTTTAAAGATATTCATTAGATACACCACATCATTATATGTCAGTTAATCTATAAATGTTAGATGTGTGTTAAAGCATAAAGCAACTTTTCAATTTTAAGTTGTATTACTTTTAGCTACAATTAGCCTATTTAATGTAAAAACAAACAAACAAACAAACAAGCAAAAAAGCAAACCAAAAGAATCCACTACTTATGCTGTCCTGCTGTTATCCTTCTGTTCTAATAATCATTTTAACTGTGCATTAAATACGTTTTCAGTTATTTTTCTTTTAGATGTTTGTTTTAGTCTTTTATTTATAACTTTCTGTAAATCTGTTGCTTAAATCTGTTACCTTTTCCTTTTAATTCTGTCCATGACCTACCTTTTCTTAATGTTTTTTTTTTTTTTTACAGTTATCACTACAAGCAATTCCATATGTAAATCCAGCATCTTAAGCTTTTTCTACTGTAAACCTTTTTAAATAAGTGTATTCCATTATTTTGATAACTTATTTGATTCTGGGGTGAATGGCTGGAGCCTATCCCAGCTATCATAGTGGAGTCTACCCTGGACATGATATTATAAGTGTATACTGGTTAACTGTTTACAACTTTAAGTGCCATTTTAACTTTTCAGCTTTCTGTCATTATACTCACCCGAAAGCTTCAACCATTTGTTTATTGGCTTTATTTTTGAATCGATGGACTTTCACAGCTGATTCCTGAAGCATTTCCCAATTGCTTTCTATTCCATCAGTACTGCAGAAACATTCAGATTCAAATGTGAATTAATCAAATCTATTTTGTATTATCTGGGTTTCTCCACAAGACCTGAATACCTGACTTACACTAAAAGGGGAGTATATGACGATGAGGTGTTCAAGGGAGTGGTATGTGTTAGTTGGATGATAAACGAGGGACCGTTTGTGGGCTGGCCGAGGTGTTCACAGTGTTGCTGCCCTGAAGTCCCCTGGAAAAAAGCCAGCTGCAACCTCACGGAGACATTGTGCGCCTTATCTCCAGCAGCCAGGATGCTGATTACAGGGCGACAGTAGAGGCATGCGCATATATCCTGGTCTGTGTCAGAGACGGTATGGCTGTGCATCTGCCTCCATGGCACCACAGATATTCACAAAGTCATTATAATGTCACTCTCCGTAATAGGATAGTGGACTTTTGAAGCAGCAATGTTTGACAAATACTGTTTCCTTGGACACTGGTGGCATCAGGTTGCAAAATTGTTTTAGGTGATGCTGGCACTCTTTTATTTGTATTTTATACAGCCAACAATATCTTTGTTGGCTTAAAATCTAAATGCACATAGACTCTGTCAGCAGTAGACTTTTAATGTACCTGGTTTAAAAACCCAGAGTTTTTAGGTTTATTGTACATGCAAAATATTATAGTATATTATAATATTATATTATAATAAAAGTCAAATGTTATCTTGTTATGAGTGGTCTTGCTGTTGTGTCATGGATCAGCTTTGCTATCAAATTTTGTACACATCGCCATCACATTCTTTAGATCTTTAAGTTTATTCAGATTTACAGTACTGTGTCAAATGACCATAAAGCCAACTGTAATGCTGTCATAACTGTACTAACTGAGCTGAGCTGAGTATTTCTACTTGATGCATCTTCATTTGGTCTTTGATCAGTGGTTGTTGATCAAAGTTATTTCAAAGTTCATATTAATAATAAAGAAACTGACCTCAAAGTCCATTGTTTACCAGTGGTGCTAGTTTCAGTCAAATGTACACTTTATGCATCATCTCCTGATCCTCTCATATAAACCTTATAAAGAGCCTCTACTCTTTATAAGGTTGTGGAAACCTGTAGTTAAGTGAGAACAAGTAGTCACTTGGATGAGTGATGAAGTGTTTCTCCCCCTGAAAACGCTACATCCAGAAGAACAGAATCAACTTTTTGGGGGTTCTTCATTTGGAATTATTCCACTTTTTACATTTATAGCATTACATATACAGTAATGAGCAAAAGTCTTGAACTACCCATCATTTCTTCATATTTTGCTTCTAAGGAGCCAGACTTGTAAATTGTTAAAATTGTCTTGAGTAATACATCTTCAGGCTTTGTAAAGGTGTTTGAAAGTTTTTCTTTGGACATTGGTTGCTTTTTCACTTATTTTTTTTGTCCAGTCTGTGTAAATGACAATTTTCAGAGACTGTTTTCTTCGTTTTGTTCATTTGTTTGTTGGATAAGCGGAAGACCATGGATGGATGGGAACCATTTGACACTAACTTGTGAATCAAACACAAAAAGCCACCTAACTCAAGACATTTAAATCAACAAAAAAACAACAACAAAACAAAACGTTATATTAACTAATCGCTCCACATGTGGGCCAACACCTGGTATGCCAGATTATAGTCAAACCCTGAAGAGAGGTACAAGAGTGAGTTTCTACAACAATCTTTGGAGGCTCTGTCATGGTTTGTGTCTGCATTTCAGCCAGGAGCGTTTGGAATCTTGTCAAAATTGATCAAGTATGAACACAGAAATGTGTAATGCTATCTAGGAAATATCTGATTGTCTTAGAGAATTCAGGCTACTCATGTGCCAAATGAAACAAATGAGGTGTGGCTCAAGGCCCACACAATACTTGGTTCTCAGATACAATTCCCTGCATAGAGTAGTAAGAACAGCAATCTGAGAGAAGTTTAATGAATAATAACTTCAGTGTTTGTGTCTTTCCCGCATTTTTCAATCATAGATTAATTTTACTCTCCTGGGATGAATAGTCACACTTATGTCAAACAAGTGGGATGTTAAAGGTCCTGAGATGTGTCAGCGTGTCAGCTGAGAACTGGACTGCTATTTCTGAAACTCTGCAGCTGCGAAAGAAAAGTGGCAAGAAGGTAAGTTGATGATTTGTGTCAGCTATATTTGCTTCACAGGAATGTGACACCAGATACACAAGCAAAAAGTAAAATTTGACCCATGAACTCTCTGACTCTGGTTAAGAAAGACATCCCAGACAACAAGCTCACACAAAGGTGTGTGCCAGAACAACAGACTTGTCTCTGCTCTAGATGGTTCCACATATATTTCTGATACAAAAAGGGCAAATACGTGAATACAATAAATGTCAGGAGATAAAGGAAACTGTACAAATACAATGCTTGCTTTTAACATTGAAGAGGATTAAAGCTCAGCTGTTATCAAGTGCCTCCAGCAACCTCCAGGCTTTCTGTTTGTCTCCTCACCAGTTTGGCTCTCCTTTTGATCCACAGAAATAGAGCTCATGAAGCTCTTGCTCCCTTTTTCATACACTGGCAGTAAAAAAAAAGACCACATTAGCCTTTTATTTCAGTGTCCAGTTCTCTTTTCAGGAGAAGAAGGCCTGTCGCAAATAGATTTAATTACATCCTGAACTAAATGCAAACAAGAAAATGTTTGAAACTGAAAGAAGGCATTTGGTGCACATATTACATCAATAATGAAGTTCAGCTGGCTTATATTGCCAATTAAATGAACATAAGTTTAAATTTATGACAAATTAAATTTATGTCATTATTTGTTTTTGTTTTTTTAGGTCTTCATTGTTGCAAAATATAGAACTACATATGGATAAAACAGCAAGCTGCAATCAAACCTCTTTTCCCTCCCTCATTTTAGTGACTGCAAAAGGGCTAAAAAGTCCACTAATGTGGTAGACAAGGGGATTACATCTACATTTTCTATCAGTATTCAATAATCTTACAAGCTCTTTGGTTTACCAGCTGACTAAGACATTTAAAAATCTAACTTTAATCTCAGACTATTTGCCTTTTATCCTGACACTTAGATGCAATATCTCTCTTTTGCTTCAGGTTGAAGATGACCGCCTGCAGCAGAACAGAAAATCTGGCAGCACCTGTCTCTGCTGCTGAACAGGGGGGTCTCGACCCGCAGACCACCAAGGCTGCTAGATGTTAGCCGAGATTACAGTACATTCTTCGTCTACTTATAAATCTTCCCAATTTCTACATCTTACAATTTTTCATAGTGTCTGAAAAGTAACTCTGTCACGTTATTGTCAGTTACGTCTATGGATTGTTGTAAAGTTCTGCAGAGTTTCTGTAGTTAAGAATCATGCTACAGTGTCCTGGCAGGTCCATAAGGATTCTCAGAGTCAAAGACATATATGTGTATGTTTATTTTAAGTGACTTGAAGACTTCACAGCTCCCAAACAATTGAAGTCAAGCAATAATTGCTTTCCTCTATGTTTGCAAGGCATATACCTTTAATCAGATGTTTCCTAAATATTTCTTTCAAGTTAAGTTTTATTGAAGCTTTTGCGTAACTTTAATAAGGAAGATCAGTAATCAGTTACCTGCCTGCTTTCTAGGAATTTGGCTGCCAGTAGTCTGCTACCACTTTCCCATCTTGTCAAACTTAATACCGTGGTGGTTTAAATGAGCTCTCCATCATTTTCCCTTTCCAACTCTCATTTGTGCAACCTACCTCCTCCCTATATCCATCTCACCCAAGTCACTCAGAGTTTCATCCAGGCCTCAGTCGTCAGCTTCACCACCAACACAATCATCTAGACTCCAGGGAGTATTTTCTTATATCTTATCACTGTTCTGTTCTACTATGATGGGTCATCGGAGTCTAATCATCAATTACATTATTTCTCTATATCAATAAATCATGCTTAATTCTTCCAAACTATTTTTTTCTCATTGAACTTACAATGTTTATTCAGCTGTTTATTTTTTCCATTATTTATTTATTTATTTTTTTTACTTTGTTGATACTACAGAGCAAGAATGGGCTTCTCATGTTATACTTTAGAGTTGTCCTCTTCATTTGGTGTGATCCAACCACCGGTGGCTATTAGATGGTGCAGCACCAAAAACCTCCTTGTGATTGCTTTGGTCACTAGCAGATTGGCATGGTGGCCTGTAGTTTGGATGACACCCACTTGTTGGCAAGTATGTGCTAACTATAAACCGAATGGTACTAAAACTTTAAGGAGTGTGTTGCAAACCATAAATGGAGCCCATTCGCCTTGAAAATGAAAAGTTGGGATTTGGCACTGAATCCAACACATTTCATAAGGCACAACGTTTGCCTTAATGGAAAACTTCCAACTTGTTTTGTAGTTTTCACAGGTTTACTACCACTCAAAGAGTAGCTAGCAAGTTTTGGTGTCTTCCATGCTACTACAAGACAACTATGGCAATTTGCGAGATACCAAAGGTTTTTGCCTGACTGTCAGATGGTCACAGACTATTATCCATTTCTGTGTGAATTAGACTTTATTCACTTGACCCTACATTTACAGATGTCTAAAATTGTGGTTAAGTTAATTTCATATGTGGTTATATGACTGCAAAACATCAATTGGACATTGGTGCAGTGGTTAGCGTGATTCTTGGTTTGACCCAAAACTAGTAGATAATATAGAAGTAGAAGCTTCAACGTTAGCATTTTGGCTAATGCTAGTAAGACTGGTTAACATTAATAAACTGTGGGAGCAAGCCATAGACACATACATCATATATTATTCATTAGTAATTGGGAAGTACAGAAATAAAATGCTATAATTTCTCTAATTTCAGGTTACTTGTCAGTGAACCTGTTGGCCATGACCCTGGCTCTTTTGTCCAGCTAAAAGTGTGTGATATATATTAGCTAGCTAACTAGACAGCCTTCAGTTAATACGTTTTTCTTTTGGGAGATATCTTGGATTTTTCCAGTTTGGTTAAGAATAGTGAGTTATTCTCTAAAAAGTAAGTTCCACTATGCTTTCTTGTCATCATCTTTTTGTAAATGCAATGCTCTTTAGGACCATATTATGTTAATAAAATATTACTTGCTGCTGATTAATAATTTTATTTTTAATGTTATTTCTTCAGAGAAAATAGGTGCTGTGGCTGTTGAGCACATGAGCAGGCAACAATGTCAGTTACAGTCAACCGTCAATACAATTTTTTCTGCTTTGCTTAACTTCTTTCTGATAACTCGTCCATGTGCTGAAGCAGTTGAAGAACTCTCGAGCTTTTCCTCTTTCTGCTATAGCAAAACTTGCAATCCATCACCAACTTCCTGTTTGTGCAGAGGCTCAGTTTACATGCTTCCTGTATATGCCAGAGGACTTCCCTCACAACACTCTGGATGCACCGACTCTTTCAACAGCCTGCTTATCTCCTAGGCACAGAGTGACAGAAATACAGGCTTAAGATTCCCTGGTGACAGATGCACACACCTCAAAAGAAAGGCATCTTTACAAAAAAAAAAAACCCATAAATAAATGAGTACTGGTTCAAATACAGGGCAGTCTTCATTATCCAGCACATATTTCTGATACATTTTAAAGTCATGAAATAGTTTTTGAATGAGACTTTGCCTTTTTTCAAGTGAAAATCTGTGACAGTGGCTTTGACAGATTCTCTGGTTCAGTCAAATGTTTATTCAAATGATTTCCAGAAAAAATATCATCTTCTATTTGGGCTGAATACAGAAAGTAAGGCTGCCAGTGCTATGGATGAATCATAATATTTGATTGCTACTATTTTGCCCACTTATTCTTTTCCATTTTCAAAGCACCATTGACACTTTACCTTGGTGTTGACAGAACCTTTCCGGTTTGGGCTCTTGTTTACTTCTCTCACTGATCTCTTGCCATCATTGGGATCTGCCAGGAAAAGCTACAGACACCTCCGCCACAGCAAACTCTGTCAGGCAAAGTCTCAGTGAGAACAAAGAGAGAAGAAAGTATGCCAAAAGTTAGTGTGTGGTATAAAAGTGCTGATCTTGTGTGTTAATCAGGGGGAAGAAGTGCTGAGATTGCTCATAATGCCTAATGGTTCAAATCAGCCTTAGGATGTATGGTAGTGGGTTATAAATACCACAGCTGCTAAGATGATGCAACTAAAAAGCTACTTGTGACTGTAAAGTTTTGAGACTCTTGTGCAGGCAGACCCAGCTGGTTATCGACTGATAGCAAGGTAACGCTCCCTCTGGTCTTTAATGGTACAATGTTTAATTCATAGACAGGCCACGACTCCCACCAATGCTTTCATGCTCAGGTTAAATGTATCTGAGCAAAAAAAGCAACTGCCTTACTACATGTTAAAATGTGTCTACCTTAATTATTTAGGACTGCACACCGATGACAAGACTGTAGAGCGAAAAAGTCAAGTTAGAGTACAAACTCTTAAGTTGATAGCATTATGGTAGCAGGGTTTTTTTTTATGTGTGTGTGTGTGTGCTGTCCATGAGCAGTGATGTTATTCAGCTGGTGCACTTGGCCTAAGAGCATGTGAAGTGGTGCTTCACACAGAGAGGTGATCTGCCAGATGTAAGTCTTCATAAAATTCACAGTGCATTTGCCACTGTAGTCATTCAGGCAGGGGCATCCTCACCAAGGACATCACTAGACTAAACTGGAGTAACATGAAATTAACATTACATTTTGGAAATTTAATTGCATTGCTGGTAATTTGGGCAACTTGGAGGCAGAAAACAAATAAAACAACTATTATCCCTCAAATATTATCTTAACCTCACCCAACAGCACCACCTAGGCACAGGGTTATTCTTGTTTAGTCACATGCAGTCTTTGGGGATGAAAAATTGGTTAAAAAAAAAAGGGAAAAAAAAGTGACCGTCAGTGGATCATCACAGTGACCCATTTAGAGCAACTGTGGGGATCCCTACACTGGACAGCTGAAAGAAAAAGAAGATAACCAAGGTATGCAGAAGAGAATGTCTGAGCTCAGCAACAGAAAATCAAACCAGATGCCACTCCTGTCAGCTAGGAATGGGAATCTAAGGCTACAGTTTGCAAGGGCTCAGCATAATTAGACAACAGAAGACTGGAAAACATTGTCTGGTCTCATGAGCCTTGATTTCTGCTTCAATATTTGGATAGCAGGGTGAGAATTCAGGGTGGTATAAACAACACAAAACAATGGATCCTTCCTGCCTTGTATCAACGGTTCAGGCTGCAGGTGGTCATGTAATGGTGTGGGGAAAATTTGGCGTCCACAGTACCAACTGAGCATTGCTTAAACACCGTAGCCTACCAGAATATTGTCATTGAGCATGTCCATCCCTTTATGGCCAAAGTCTACCCACCTTCTGTCAGCTGCTTCCAGTTGAATGCACCATGTCCCAAAGCTCAAATCAACTCTGTTCCTTAAATCTGGCGAGTTAATTGTGCTGAAATGTCCTCCACAGTTTCCAAATCTCAAACTAATAGAGCACCTTTGTGAACACATTTGGCACCCCCGCAGCAACAGTGTGATGCTATCATGTCAATTTTTACCAAACTCTCCAGCCCAGTATACCAAGGTGTAATTAATAAAGTGGCAGATGTTGTGATTTAATCCTTTTTGAATGCTTGATCCAAATTTGGAACTGTCATCCCATTTATAGTAAAATAGACATGAAAACGTGATCTGCTTTAAGGTGTACTTGATAAGTTGCTCATATTTGCCATTCTGTTTCTCACCCCTCGTTTCTTCTATTTGTGTTTCTCTGGTGGATACGTTTTAATTTTAATCTATTTTTTAATAGCCAAAACAACTGAATACTGATCAGCTCTGCCCTCTTGTCCAAATACAGCTCATTCCAGTGTTACGGTTTGCAGAGAGGACCTAAATGCAGGATTCCAGGTAGGCTGGAAAAGTTTGCAATGGAATCGGGACACACACTTTTAAAGGATCGTAAGGTAAAACCAGAGCCTTCAAAATGGTACACAGTGGCTGCATTCATCTGGACAGGTTAACAGAGATGTGACTGAACAGCATTGAGAGATGAAAAAATAAAAACCTCAAAACAAGTAGCTAAAATGGGCTAAAAACCTAAAGTGGCATGCAGTATTGTGTAACAATTCTATGTTAAATTTCAGGGGAAAAAAGCTGCCTAATTGATTAACAACAGTGTAATTTTTAATAAATACTCTCATTATTTTCAACATTAACTTTTTGGATGAACGTATAGCAGATACTTTATGACCCTGCAGTTCCCCATTATGTCCAGGATTACCAGGAATTAAGTTCATTTCAAAATTGCAGGTGGGGATTATGAGATCAAGGTATTATCTCCTCAATCCCAACTCTGATGTTCAGTGTTTAACCTGCAGATTATAGGGACACAAGGTTAGTGTGAAGTGTATTCATCTTAGGTCAGCAGCCATGGGACCAGCAGTTTATAAATCTAATTTGCATCTGACATGTGATGTGGTTTCCTCAGGGAGAAATAAATCTGTCCTGAGTGAGACAGATGAAGACGTGAGGTACTCCCCATTTTGGGTGAGGAAGTTGTGTAAGACATATGGCTGTTTCCCCTGATGAAAGACCTTTTTCTTATGTTGTCAAACTGCAGCACAGCAGCAGCAGGGAGAAACCCCCACCTTGCAAGAATCCAGCAGAGATCAAAGGTCACTGCCCTTCCTGCCAGTCAGAGCAGAGGAGTGCTAACAGAGGACTGGGTCCATCTGTAGGCTGAAATCGAACCACTAGCTTATACTCCTCCTGCTACATCTCTTGTTTCTATTGTTTAAACAAAGCTGCTTATTTATAGTGGGGGGACTTACTATAATATTTCTGCCCTGCTCTTCTTGCTTTGTTGCAGAGACGTTTTGTGTTATAAGAGGGGGACGGACTTAGGGACTTTCTTCTACCTATCATCTATCTTTATTTCCTCTGTCGCCACAGAGCTCATAAAGACAGTTCATGACCCTCCCTTTGACTTCAGCTCCTTCATCTTCAGTTGTCTCGATAGGCTCAGCTGGCAGATTTATACCCACTCAAAGTCATTGTGTTCTTATCGCCCTAATTTCTCACCACTTTTTGACATATTACATGCTGGTTTGATCAGGATGTGAAGGCAACCCTCTCACTACTTTAGAAAGATATAGTAGATTTCCTGTTTGAGTGGGAGAGGATGTCCTCTTCCTTTGTGGCTGTAAGATGTATCTGTTCTTATTTCTAATAACATTAGAAACCGTATGAAACAGTTGCTAAATGCATTAGGAATATCCATCCAGAGATTTCACCTAATCACACAAATACTCTTTTGCACACACACCATTTTGTTAATGTGTGTTAGGCTGGCTCTTTCTAAGGTTACCAGGTAGAGTAAATGCATTACGCCATGGATCATCATGAGGCCATAACTTTGAAGGTTGGCTGAATTTATTCTAACTGGAGTCCACCGATGAGAAGCTAAAAGAGAAACAACAAATTGATGAGATGAGGTAGAAAGACAACAAGAAAGCAAAAAACACTTATCCATATTTATGGATAAGAGTAATAGAAAAGGGTATTCCCAAACGTTAAAGCAGAAATAAAAATCGTTGTCTGTTGCTAATTTCACCCTTTATAAGAACTGCATAGGAATTAAGGGTCAAGTGAAGAAGGTCTCCCTCCTGTGCACCACTTCCTGGTTACCGAGTGTGTGTATTTAGTGTCCGTGTCTGCTCCTGCTCGTTGTCGTGTCGTACCCTCACCAAGCGGTGTGCTCTGTCTCCCTTACCAGTTTAGCTTATGTTTGTTATCTTTCGGTTTAGTTCAGTTTGTGTCCAGCAATAAAGCTGTTAAAGCTCACACCTGCCCTTTTTTTGAGTCTTCTTTTGGGTCCTCCACCCCTGCCTGCATGCATACAGTCATGAAAGTACGAACCCAACCTACACAGGGATATCACAGCCTGGTCCTGGGAATCACTGGTTGCTAAGGAAAAAATGTATATTCCCTGACTGGTTTCTATAAATCAGTCAATGGACCAAGCATGATTGCTTGGTTTCGCTTATGTTTGTATCTTTCGGTTTAGTTCAGTTTAGTTTTTTTTCCGCTGATCCATTTCAGGGTCTCAGGCAGGTTGGAGGCAGGTTACACTCTGGATATGTTGCTAGACATGCATGTCTCTGGATTGTGGAAGTACCTGCTGAAAACCCATGCAGATATAGTGAGAATCCTCTTTTTTTCCTCTTATCACCAGTGGTCGCTAGATGGCTGCAGACTGGTCTCTAGAGTTGTGTGACTGAATTGCACACTGATAACATCACATGGTTATTGGTCGTCTGTCTGCAAAGCCACAATATCCCTCTGACATTCTATGAAGATCTTTTTAGAAAATAAAATAAACATCAATTGCAATAAAAGACTCAAAGATAACCTAGCAGCTTCCTGCAAACTGAACCTTAACTGTTATAATGTTTAATCAAAGAAAGAAAGAAATGCTGATGGGTTATGGTCAGAAAAACATACATTTGTTTAACAGACTCTCATCGCTCGTCTGCATTGATAACATCCACATCTTCATTGTGTTATTAGACCCTCCAAAGTCCCATGCTTCACCGGTCTGAGATGTGAATGATCATCTTCATGTTTTCCTAGCAGACTAAAGATATCTACCTCACCGTAAGATCCCACGCTAACCACTATTAGCTGTGCCCTCCTCCACATGTACATCCTGTCAGTGTGACACCGTTACAGACGTATATATGACTTGATAAGACAGCACCAATATTACCACAACAGAGCGTGTCTGTATCTAAAGGAACATGATGGAAATGTGAGACACCCCAGCTGACGTTTCTTTGGATGACTGGTAGCGTCACACACTGTACAGCCTCGGTGACTGAGATAACACATCATTATCTATTTTCAGTTGGCTTTACTGCCTAGTCTGTCATTATGTATGCAGCACAGAGATGTGGAGGAGAAGGGTTATAGACAGGAATGTGACACAGCTATAATTGTTTGGTTGTCACAGAATGTAAAATCTCCACTTTGGTGTTGATCACATCATTTCCATCTTTACTGCTGAGCATTACAGATTTATAGCCTGAACTATAAACAACTTATTTTTATGATAGCAGCACTCCTGGCATATTGATTGGCCGCTATTCTTTCTTTCCTTCTCTCTTGCTTTGTTGTTTTTTATTTGTCTGGATTCGATTTAACAAAACGTTCTCTCTAGAAACAGCATCTCCCAAGGGCAAATGTATTACAATATCCAGATGAGAAAAATGTGCTTTTTGTTTTTGATTTTGTTTGTAATTTGAGCAAAGTGGCCTTTTTAAAATGCATTGAAGTGTTTTAGAACAGTTGGCTGATTTCAGCTGAGGCAGGTAAGATCCTCAGTCTTTTTAGTGGCACTCTTGAGAGCAGCTTGAAACTGGACACCTAGCGTTGCACTTTTGTCTCCTGACACCAACTCTCACAGCTCCTCCCCCCTCTTTCACTGGAGTTTCGCAGGGCCCTTGTTTTATCTAATTTATCTTCAAAATGTGGTAATAAAAAGTGGGAGAACAACTTGCAGTTTCGGCTCCATTGTATTTGGGATTTGGGATAAGAGCCAGGCCTTCTCTGAACGGGGAGAAGTTGCGCTAATAAATGCTTCTCATGGTTTATCATCGGTGACACATGATGCAAGCTGCTGAACGTGGTTTGAACATGGTTTAATGTTTTACTTTTCCCTGCCTGTGAAAGTCTGTGTCCATATGAATGGAATGTGTGAACAACACCCAGCAGCTTTGACTGTGGCACAAAGGACGCCGAAGTCACTCCGGCATAATGTCGAGTCCAAACTGAAACATGAGGTCAGTTTGCAAAGTACACAAAACCTCAGTAAGGCCTCAAATGATTTCTGAAGTGTCCTTGGGCAAAGTCCTGCAGCACTAACCTTGTGTTTGATCTCTTGGAAGGCAAACTATGCTTGGGATATTGTGAAATCTTTCCTATTTTAAAATGAGTTGGAAATACCAGAGTGATAATGAATAACATGTTGATACAGCTGACATATAAAATGAGCTCATTTTGTGTTAAATATTCAGAAACAAATGGTTTCTTTAATGAAGCACTAGTGGTATTTATTGTAATATTTGTATTTATAGTGGATAATATGAGTCATGTGTAGAGAAGGTACGTAAATTCTTTAGTCATTAGTTGTTTTTAATACCTTCAGTAAAATAAATTTCAGCTATGAGATCAAAACAATCTAAAATGCAAACATATACTCACCAACCACTTTGTTAGGCACGCCTAACACCATGTGATTTTTTTGCTTGCATCTTTATGGTGTCGTTTCAACAAAGTGTTGGAAATATTTCATGAGGTTTTGGTTCATATTTACTTGATAGTATCACACAGTTGCTGCAATCAGCAACGATCTCATTCCTCTACATCCCAAACGTGCTCTAATGGATTGAGATTTGGTGACTGTGGAGGCTATTTGAGTACCATGAACTAATTTTTATGTTTCAGAAACCAATTTGAGATGGTTTGTGATATGGCACAATATCTGATGATGTGGTTATAAAGGGGCAGAAATGGTCATCAAGATACTCGGGTAGACTGTGGCATTTATATGATGAGTTTGTACTACAGGGTTCAAAGTGTGCCAAGGAAAAGCAGAATGTCTTCCTGTTGTTAATGCTGAAATCTGCCCCTTACATCAGCAGAAATCAAAACTCGTTGAACCGCGGATTGTTTTTTTGATCTTCTATTGTCTTATTTTGGTGAGCCCGTTTGAACTGTAGCATTAGTTCATAGTTCTTGTTCTTAGCTTCACACAGTGAAGTCTCCTGATGCGATAACCCAGCGGTCCCCAACCCCTGGGCCACAGACCGGTACTGGTCCATGAGTCGTTTGGTACCGGGCCGCGAGATTTGAGGCTCAGGTGTGAAATTTATGGTTTTCAGGGTTTTTATCGAGTTTTAGCGTAATTTTTTTAAAATCGTTTTTATTGTTAACTCGGTTTCCCTGGGTCTTTTCCCGTGTGTTATGAATAATTATTCTGTTTTTTGGTACCGGTACTGGTTTTATTTTGTTTTATTTATTCACGACACCTTAAAGGCCGGCCTGTGAACATTTTGTCGCACATAAACCGGTCCGTGACACAAAAAAGGTTGGGGACCGCTGCTATAACCTATCCTATCTGCTTTAAGATTTGACGAGTTATGTTCAGAGATGCTCTTCTGCACATCTCAGTTGCAACGAGTGAAATTTGAGCTACTGTTTCCTTCCAATTAGCTTAAAGCGGACTTTTTTCCTAACCTTTGGCATCAACAAAGCATTTCTGCCCAGAGAACTGCTAATCACTGGATTTTTTCCCAGTAGATCAACAGTTTCTGAAATGCTCAGACCAGCTCACCTGCCACATCTAAAGTCACTCAAATCAACTTTCAGCAGGTCATCATGAGTTGCTCTAATGAGATTAGCTGATTAAATATTTGTATTAACAAACAGCTGAACACATGTATCTAATAAAGTGGCTGGTGAGAAGTCCTTGAAAGACCACTACCCTCAGTTTGAGAACACACAGCTGAAACAACAAATTAGTCTTTTTTCCAGATGTTACCTTCCCAGTATCAAACATAAGATAGGAAAGTTCCCACCTAGTGTAGTGTAAATAGTGGAGTAAATATTGGACTTTGGCTGGAAACATTTGTCCATCTGAATTCTCGTGTCACTTCACATCTGCTGGATGTGGACATAAGCAACTGTTAGTTTGCTATATCAACCTCAGGAAGTGATACTTTGCTTATTAAATCTGCTTTATTTGTAGTCTGCAGCACAAGAGGAAACATGAACTACACATGAGAACGCAAACTGCAGAATATAAGGTGTGGTTTACCCCTGATAAAATCTGTCTTCTCTTCTACAGCGGGTGCCAAATTCCAGCTGCATTCCTCAGACTGCTTTGCAACAGCGATTTGGGCTTTAGTAAACGAGTAACCTCCTGCAGCAACAAGTCTTGAATGTACATTGTGTTTATAGAGAAAACAATACAGGACCTCTTTAACAGACCGGCCACTAGTCAGGGTGTTGTGGACCTCACCTTGGTAAAGTGCCACATGAGCTAGATAATCCACTCCATGTGCCTGTAACCCGACACAATGACTGAGAATGGACCATTAGTTGATGGACGACTCCCCAGTGGCCCATCAGTACAACACAACACTGCCTAATGACGGATTATTATAGTTAAGGTTAAACTAAACTAAAATGAGGAAAAGGCAATTTGAAAAATTAAATTTAAAAAAAGCTGAATGCCATGAAATTTGGTTGTGAGATGAGGCATAGGCACTCATACAGTTGAGGCAGCGTTGAGGACAATGGGGTGGAGGAGTTGGAGGTCACGTTTCAGTTCCCCGCAGCGGTTCCTCCTCTCTCTCAGCCATGCTGCAGAGCTTTCCTCCTCTTTTGGTTCAGTTGAACAGTCCTTCACAGAGAGAGACTGAGCACATCTGGAGCCGCAGCCATGGGGCCAAACACGGCGCCAGCCCAGCTCCCAGCCAACACCACAAACACACACAGAAACACATACACACACATATGTCCTAAAATGCTGCCGTGTGATGGCATTGAATAGTTTGTCTCTCACTCGTCATTTGTGCAAACGGGAGGCCAAACAGTATTTCATGTATATTTTCATTAATGCAGAAAGCTATTTTTATTCAGTTCAACAAAGCAGGCAAAGAGTTATACTACTTCAAAAAAAAAAAATCCTTCCAACTGAAGTGCTCTTTAAAAGCTTCTTAAATTAATCCTGTGAAATTAACATAAGCAGATACCATTCCTTTCTTATTGAGGCAAAGCAGACCCTCATGCACGTTAATTGTTCACAGCTTTTCTAATCCAGTCGTGCACATGTGGGACCTGATCCAGTCTGCCTGTTTCTGATTAAAACTAGTGGGACAGGAGATGCTGAGAGCGCAATCCAGAGTGCATTTTTCTCGGTTTGTGGGATCCGAAACTATTGTCTTGACTGGCCAGCTGAAACGTTTCTGTCATGCTCAGAGTTGTGATTATTGCTGATTTAACCAGCTGAATGAAAATGATACATGCCAAATACAGCTGGGTAATTACATCTGTCGAGAAGGCGCGCAATTGGTTGATTGCTCCTTTTAGGGGGAGGAACATTTTTAACGTACACCACCCTAAAATTTCTAGTCTTTGGGCTTCCACTTTTATTGGGATTCAGTATTCAGCATTCTTGGTTGGCTCCACATTTTTTTTCCTTTGGCAAGATTAAAGATTAGAAAGTACAAAATTATTAGGGCTTAAGATGAAAACAAAAAACAAAAACAAGAAAGCACAAACTGATAAGGGATTCTGCTTACATAGCATATTTTCTATGTGAGTGAAACATCAACAATATGATGGATTGCCATTAAATTTTGTCTCCTGGGGATGGCCTACTAAATCAGAGGGTCCCCTGAGCTTTGTATTTGTCAAAATGAGATAAATGAGATTGCTGTTTGTATTTTTGAGTAAAATGTCTTAGCAATCAATATATTAAGGAGGACTGGATAACTCAACAGTTTAGCTGAATGAAAATTACTCACCTGGTGCATTGGCAGGGAACCATTTCCTGCTTGATCCACAGAATTTATTCTGTGGATCAAGCTGTCAAAGCTGTCAAAAACAGAACAATTTTTTTAAAAATTTCTGGACAAATTTAAAATTTAAAGGCAATTTAAAGGATAAACAGAGGAAAACAGAAGCCAGTGCAGATGTGTCCAAAATTTGGATGTCCATATGAAGCTGAACAAGCTGTCTCCACCTCATATTGAAAATATATAACTTGACATTTGTGGTGTATTAAAACTTAAAGATATGTGTACAGGCTGCAATACTGCTTTAAACAACAAGTATAGATGCTCTATGCTAGTTATGCTTTTATTGCATTGGTTATATTTAGGGGATCTTTGTCATGCTAGAAAATGAAGCTGTTGCTAATCAGATGCTTTCAAATGCTGTTTTCCCTGTTTCCGACCCTGAGACCATTTCTGAGGAGGCTTTAGCAAACAGTACGTGGATCAACCAAAGGGCCAGATGGATCAGCAAACAACAACAACAACAACAAAATAACATCCCCTGAAAATGGTCAAGTACAAGGACTGAACTGAAACTGAGTGAAAAAGCAGCCAATGTCTAAAGTAAATCATTGAAATATCTTCAGAAAGCCTGGAAAACTGTTTCTTTTTCACCAATATTTGCTAATATTTTTGGAAGTAATTAAATGATTTATCCTCATCCAAAAGTAAATTAAAGTAAATTTTAGGGTGAGGAGCACAGTAGTTCAACAGGGACTCAGGGTAGTGCTGCTGCTGCTCCACATCGAAAGGAGGCAGTTGAGCTGGTTTGGTCATCTGACTAGGATACCTCCTGGATGCCTGAGGTATTTTGGGAATTTTCTACCAGTAGGAGGCCCCAATGCAGGCCCAGGACTCATTGGACAGGTTATATCTCTCGGCTGGCTTGGGAACAACTCGGTGTACCCCTGAAGGAGGGAGGAGGGGTAAGGGAAGCTTGGCCTTCTCTGCTCAGACGGCTGCCCCTGAAACCCAAAACCACAGAAAGGGTAGAAAATAGATGGATGGAACAAACAATTTAGGTTTCAGTAAAATAAACAAGACCTTTTAGCCTTTCTCTTATATCCAGATGAAAAGTCAAGACTTTTTTAGGGAATCTAATTTATCCTCAGTTTTAACTTTTACCTGTGCTATTGGATTGCAAATATGTCCTCACAGACTGAATACACTTTTAAACCAGAGTAAAGTGAAATGTGATTGCTGCACTGATTTTTATGGTTATGAAGCAAACAAGCAGATCCTTATTGTCTACATAAGTGATGGCTGTCAGGTGTGCTGTAAATCAGCCAAACTTGAGACTTTTTAAAAAATCAAATTAACTCCCCCCTCTTATTAAGACTCAAATATCACTGATTTACATGTACAATTAGCATTGTTGAAGGGGTACATTTCAGACTGACAGTTGTTGTCATGGTCCAAAAGAGTAATGTAATTAGAGGCCATTGTTTAAGCACACCCGCCCTGTTCAATTACTCGTGTGCAGCTGACAGTCACAGCCTGGCTGTTTGAGATGCACGACTAATGAATGACATCAGGATGTGCTGCCACCTTGCATCACTGCACAGCTGACTTTACACACACGTACACAACCATCAGCCAATGTAGAGGTTTCTTTGCAACAAACAAATAAGGAAATCTTGTTCAGTGATTTATGCTAAACAAGTGAATTCGTATTTGCTTGAAAGTTTGCAATTTCTCCTCTTAAATGTAAAACATGATCCAGTAAATGAGAGCAGAAGCAACAAAGCTTCATACTAACATTCATGAGGCCTTTTATATTAAATTTTACTGTTTTTCATGCAAAGAAAAAATAGTCTTTATTGAATTTGTTTCCCTGCTCACACCCAGCTTATAAAAATATGAGAAAGTGAAACCTTGGTGGAAAATACTGAGCTCATTGTTTTTTAGCCTTTTGCACAAAGTTGTCATCATACAACTTCCCACAGCCTCAAATCACAGAGGGACAAAGTTTTATTAAAAACAGGGAGGATCTGTTTGTATGAGCTGCTCTGATTTAATAAAGGATGCAGGGAAAATAACTATCATACATATTACAAACCTGAAATGCACACTGTGTAGTTTTGAAGTATTCAGCTGAATTTAAGTGTTCTGTTATTTTAATAAAGAAAGGGGTCAGATCAGCCTCTGTATACACTTAGCAACAACATTTGTAGCTAGTTGTTTCATGAGCTTTGATGATAAAAAAAAGACTGCAGGAGCTCCAAGCAGATGTGTAGTGATGTTTCTTTCTTTATTTAGCAGGCAACCTTCAATAATCGATATCCAGGTTTATATTTATAGATAGGAGCAGTTCAGCTGCTGGGTCTCTTTAAGATGGGTGCATTTTTTGTTATTTTGTTTGGCAAAAGAAGCATCGACCGCTGGTTGAACTGGAAAATCAAATCAACATTTGAATAATTTGCCTAACAGCTGTCCTTCCTGCCTTTAGCAGAAGAGGTCAGGTCTCAGAAAAGAATTAGAAATGTTTTGTTTTTTTTACAGAGGCTTTTATGTTGTTTGGGCAGAATGGAATATGAAAACAACATGTAACTTTAAAAAAAACAACCATTAACAAACAAAAGTAAAATATTTAATGATCAGTAAGAGCACTTTGTAAAAAATGAAAAATAAATAAATAAAAATTGCTCTTTACTCCACTGCTGCAAATCACAAAAGATACATTTAGTGTTGGAAAAACATGAGAATATAGTATCTGAGGCGGGAACAGAGTTTGCACAATTCTAATGAGCTTGAAAGTCAATATTTGACCACTTATAATCTTTAAAACAGCTTGAACTCCCTTCTTTGAATGTTGGCTGCTTTTTGTTCCATTCTCTGTCAAGATGATCCCACACTGCTTCAACGAGCCAGGCCAATCCATGACTAATAGTTTTCAATTGTGTGTTTTTCAATCCAGTTATGCTTTTACTGCACTGACAGTGTATTTGGAATCGCTGTCATGGTACCACATGGTAGATTGAAATCTGGCACTACGGTCCACATTCATAATTCCATCAATTTCATCAATTTCTCCAACACCATTGGCTGACATGAGATCCCAAACCATGATAGAGTCTCCACACTGTTTTACAGATGTCTGTAGACATTTACTGTTGTACCTCTATCCTGACATCCTCTATACATACTAATAATGATGTGATCCAAAAATTTCTAATTTGGATTCTTCACTCCATGAGAAATGCTGCCACTGATTTTAAGTACAATCCTGAATACCAAAGCCCTTTTTGTTGCTTGAATACCTTAAGAATGACTTCTTGACAGCCAACCGTTCACACTGCACACCATGCTGAAATATAACAAGTTTTTGGCTGATAATTCTTTGGGAATCACTTTGTTACTGCAAAATACTATTTTATGCCCATTAAGCTGCATTATCTTTGGCATTTTCCACAGGTTCAACTAAAGAAATGGGAAAAAAATTATCTGTTTACAAAAGGATGCTAGTAACCAAGTACCCAAAGATTGGTTGTTTGCTCATTGGTCTGATAAAGTTGTAATTAAAGTTTGTTATGGAGTAAATTTTAATAGTCACTCTGTGTGAGTGCAGTCAGCAAATGCTGCGCTCAGCTACAATTATCTGACAGCGACAGTCACATTATCCAGGTTCACCCCCTCAACCCCAGCCTGGATTAACATGGTGGATTAACATTTTACATAGAAACTATATGAAAACATTATAAAACAGGATGTTAACATTGTAGATTAAAATACAACAACCTCTTAACCCTGAGTCAAGAGAAGCCATGAGTAGATTTTTTTGGAAAACATATACAAGTGAAAAAAAATCCACATGTAAGGGTTATTATAAAAAAAAAAAAAGGTTTTTATAAAACTTGTGTTTCAGTATCTAAAATACTAGTTTGAAAAAACTAACAGAGCTCTAGCAGCTTGTGTTAATGAGTAAATTAAGTGAGTGGTTTACTTTGTGTGTGTGTTTTCTTGATGCCCTACAAAAAATGAGATGAAATTCAGTTCAAATAGTTTAAATAGACTGAGTTAAAAGGATAACTTTGTTGGGTTTCTTTCTTTGTGTGTGTGTGTGTGTTTTACTTTATATTGCTCAAGAAACCCCACAAAAGCCCCATTTCACTCAAACCATGTTCCAGAAATGTGAATCCAGTCACTTTTATTATCTCTAAAACTGCTTAAAAACAAACCCGTACATTTGTTTACTCATTATGAGTTCCACTGCCTTTGCCCTAAAGCACAGCTAATCTTTCTGGAGTCTATGCAATGCACTGTAATGAAGGAAAATGTCGCCCATTTCAAGGCCCAGTGCCCAGCGCTGTAATTTTTCACAATAGCGGGGCTAAATAAGTCTTTGGGTAGACAGACAGTAACTTTTAATTGGATCAGTTCATTGTTTTTCATCCTTTCTGAGGATTTATAGAGTAAGAAAAAAATAGAGGAAGACGCCATATTCATCCTTTAAAAACGTTTTAATTATGTAGATTTATTTGATAGACTTTCAAAATAAAAATGCAAAAAGTTGTTTAAATAAACAAAAGGTTTCTCTGCATTATTCATTCATCACCAAAAATACCCCAACCCACAAGAGCCATGTTTATTTCTCTGAGATGCTTGTATTTAAATTGTTATCTGCAGAAAATCATATAAAGAATTGATGCATGTTTTTCAGTAAAATCCTACTGGCACATTGGCTATATTTTGCTGACAAATCTGAAATTGCAGTTCTAAGACTTTAACTTTAGTAACGTATCAGATGTGTTGGATAGTCTGGCACTTTTTTGAATTTCTTTGCAGCACAACCTACCTTATTTACCACCTTTGCAAACCTGAGGTGCAATCTTATAGGTAATAAACATCAGCTTTGTATCAGGACAGCTTGGCCCGGCAACAAAACATCAATTGTTTCCAATTGGCAGAATCTCTTTTCCTCAGTCGTGGCTGCAGCCAATCAGAGGCTGGCTTAGTGGAAACGGAGCGTGTTCACCGTGGCAACCGCGCCACTCTACCTCTTCTCACTGACAGTCCCTACACCCTCCTCTCTGCCTCCATCAGACGGCCAAAATAACACCCACCGGTGCACTAACACCGGCCTTTCCAGCAGATCAGGATGAGGTAAATCCTAACATAGCAGAGGACGGGGATGCGTGTGTGCCAAATCACATTAACGCAGACAATACTGGGCTTCCTTTTAATCCATAAACTCAAAGCTCCACATTAATAGCTGAGAGTATTCTCCCATGGTTGAGGGTTGTGACTTCCAGGGAGTCTTCGTGCAGCAGATGCTTGTGGGGGAAGCAGTGATATTTGAGCCACAGCACAGATGTGGGGAATACAACTCAAGACAAGTGTGGGTGGTGCTGCGTGTTTCAGTGCAGCGAGATACAAAAGACAAACCACACTTGTTTAAATAACCCTGTGCTGACATCTGTACATGGGAACAAATGTTCACGGAGGTACTGAACGGCCAGGCCCCCAGAGGAGAGACCTGCTCGACAGAGAGCGGAGAGTGTTTACTTTGAAACGACGGCGGTGTCATGAGGAGCTGAGAGAGGTTGGGAAGCCACGTTTAGCCGATAATCTGGGTCGGACCATCTGGTCAAGAGTGTCAGTGCGTTTCTGATTTCCTGTTTTACTAATTAAAAACACAAGAAGTACCTTTTTGTGAGGAGGATGATGGATTTGATTTACTTCTTCAAATGGATAACTGAATGACATTTGTTAGAGGGTAAGCTTATGTAGCACCCAAAGCCAGTGTGGGAATACTGTATATATAATCTATACTTGTAGTATTTCTGATCACTTCCAGTTGTATCTGCCCATCTGGATGCCTCAGCAAGTCCATTGCCCTCCCAGTGTAATCGCTGTTGACACAGGAAATTTAATCTAGAAATCTTGGTGATTATGAAAGTGGTTGTAATAGGATTAAACTTGGGCTGACAGGGGTGTGACATCGTTACTACAGGGCACTACTCCATAAGTACACCACTGCTGATGGGATAAAATACGGCTTGGCTCAGGAGCTGCCTTGTGCCCACTGGTATACTGATGTAAAAATATACAGATATAGATATTTGTATCATTGAAAGCAAAGGAGCAATACATTATTTTGCCAATTTAATGTTTATGTTATGTGCCACAGGAAGTTCAGTATAGGATTTGAGGACATAACAGTAGAGGTATCTGGGTAAAAAAGAAGACAGACGGAAAGCTGGCAACACTTTTATATTAAAATTCAGAGTGAAGGAGATCATCAATATCATTGCTGAAAATAAAGGAAAGCAAAACAGCTCAGAAGATGGTGAAATCATTAACTAGGTCTTACGCAGAGCTTGCGCACATGCTTTGTGTACTCTCATCCTGTTTACTGTCAACAGGAGGCAGTGTTAGTTTCTGTCGTCAAGGGCCGTGTCATTACCCGATTCATACCCATAAAGCCGATTTGTTTTAAACATCCACAAAATGCCCTGCTAGAAACTCAGTTTGTCATACATGGTATTCTTTCTGTTACTTCCTTTCACAATAAAAGTCCTTATCATCTGTTTATGTACAGTTATTTAGACACCATTACTTTAGTAGTGCTGTAGTAGTTTTTTATCAGCGTATGCATCTAAAGATATATATAATAATCAACAAAATAAATCATGCCGTTTTAATTGAAACTGTCTTTTATAAATTTCTACATTTAAGAAACTAAAACTCGTACACATGCACACAAAGAAAAGTATGGAAGCTTGTTTGTGTCACTGAAACAGATACTTATGCCTTGCATAAGTCAAAAAATTTCAGCTTAATAACTCTAAACTTCTAAATAAATCATACAAAACTGAGAAAATAACTTCACCTTTGGAGCTTTAAAGTTGAAGTTTTGAAATGACCCCAAATTTCAATTCCTCTCTGCCTAGCTCAGTGACTGAAACAAATTTCCATAAACACAAGACTGTACTGCAACAGAACAAATCAGCTTCAGTAAGATGAAATAAATAGTTTACATTGCCGTACACATGCACATGTGTATAGGCTGCACGGCCCAAATATATCATTCTGCAGAGTCAAACACCTACACAAACAGACACAAACACAGCACCATGAATAACCTATTTGCCGAGTGAAGTCAGCAGCTTTGTGCGGTATCTTTAAAAGAATAATAATAAAAAAGATAAACACACACACACCAAACCAAAATAAATGCTCTCGATTCATTTAGCCTACCTACCTGTTAAAGCTCTACTTGTGGCACAGAGAGAACAGCGACATCTGTGCCCAGTGAACAAGAGGAGATAGACAGTGTGGAGTATAGTTAACAGACTTTACCAGTCAGACTGCCCAATCATGGTTAAGCAATGAATTGTCTAGCCTGCAATAACTATGTATTAGGGGATGAGTGAAAGTGTATTTGCGTGTTTCTTTATTTTGTGTTTAAACTTATTTAAAGTTATTTTACATTTGTTTAAATGCACTCAATGGGATCAGTATGCCAATATTTATTTTGCTAATTTAAAGGGGTTCTATTTTTCCTGATGCTCATATATACATACAGTATGTATGTAAGTAACCCCTGTAGGCAAAGAGCTGAGGTTTCAGACATCTCTAAACACTTCTCTTTTTACAGTTTTTTCCACTGTTCAGTGTTTATAATGTCAATGCAGTCAAAGCTCCACCCACAAAAGCCCCTCTCACCTCCAGTTTATAAGACACAGCCAGTAGGAAGAAAGTTAAAGGAGGAGGGGCTAAAATAGATTGATTCAGTCAACGAATGTACTGTAGGGTTTTATAAAGGGTTATTTTGAACTTCACTGAACAGAGAAACACTAGTAGGATCCAGTAATAATATTATGGAGCTGGAAATGTGGAAGTTAACATGTGAAGGTTGTGGCTTTTGTCTAAAATATATATTACATGTCTCACTCTCACTTAAAACGAATCTACAGTACAAATATCTACAGTGAGATCTGTTACTGGTATTACTGTGAATGAGATCAAATGTCCAGTCAGGCTAATGACACATCTGTGGGATAAGAGGTTTAAGATGAATGAATGTGTAGCAGCTTCATTGTGTTCAAAAATAAATTCATATGCCATTTTTAGTAAGATGATACCTGCTAGTTACAGTTGTGTGCAATTATACTCCAGAAATGGGAAATAAAAATAGGTCAAAGACCGTAAAGGCTCTATTTTTTTCTGGACTAAGGTTCTTAAAGTCTTTTTCTCTGCTCATGTATCTGCCTTTGTGGCCTGTTACCATACGGCCAGATTATGGGTTGCATGGTTCGAGCCACAAAAAGCCATTACTTAGGAGCTAAAGGCTGGAGTTAAGATTATCTGCAGGCCTCCAGGCCAAAGAGATTTGTTTCCACAAGCACAACACATCAATGTGTTTAGTAGTGAGAGGATTCTGGGGTGGCAGCGGTTAAATCCAAGATTAGGCTAATTCTGGCTGATGACCATTTTGGTTGAATTTCTGTGGAGATCCACTAACACTGAATGTGCCTGCGCATATAGAATTAAACCAATTCATTTCGTTTAGCTACAGCTGTCAGTTTGAGAAAAATAAATGAGCTTGGCACTGGTTACATGATGGTGGAAGAGATGGGGCATCAACTCGCCATGAAATGAGGTAGAGCAAGGACACTTAAAGGCAGGTGTACAGTTACGTTCTTAGTGTGCAACACTGTTCCTTTAAAAGCAGAGTGACCCAACACTACCTCCCAAGAGTACTGGGGGTCTTCTGCTCATATGTCGGTCCTTCACACCCATTGGCAATGGCTTCAAATACATTAAGAGTTAGCTATTCAACTGGGTGTCCACTAGTGACTAACCATCAGCTACAAAGAGCTGCACAGTTTGTGCATAGCTTCATATGTTGATGCAACACGTTGTCTTGTGTGCCTGTCATAATTACAGTCACTAACTAACCATATATGCACAGTTTGCCTCAATTTTAAAACTTTAATCATTTTTATTATCATTCAAATTTTCCTGGAGAGTTAATCACACATTTCTCTGCTGAGTGACAACCACAGAACACACTTATCATTGTTTTATATGGAATTAAAAATGCATTAAAACCCAGGTTGGGTTTAGGACTGCCCACTGTGACCGAGGAACACTCATATTGTGTTCTGCAGATACCTGTTCCTTCTGACACTGACCAACTGAAGCTAACTTAGAAGAAAATAAAGCTTGTGATACTTATAAATTTCAGATTTAAATCTTCTGCATGCCATCCTCCCCTACATCCATGAATCTCCTCTGCGGGTTTCTGTCTTTCCCCTGCCTGGCAGCTCCATCTTCAAATTCTTTTGTCCAAGGTATCCACCTCTGGACATGTCCAAATCATCTCAGCTTTGTCTCTATTACTTTGTCTCCAAACTGCTCAACCCGAGCTGTTGCTCTGATGCACTCTTTGCTAATTTTGTCCATTCTGGTCACTCTCAAGTATCTTCAAGTCTGCTTCCTGTCTCGTTGTCAGTGCCACTGTCTCCAATCCATGCATCATACCAAGTCTCACTGCCATCTTGTAAACCTCCCCTTTCACTGCTATCTTCTGTCACAAATCACCCCTGACCCTGGTCAAACAAGGGCCTCAGAGCCGATCCCTGATGTAATCTCACCCCCACTTTGAACCCGTCTATCTCTCCTCACCACTGTCTCGCTGTCCTCACACATATCCTGCACAACCCTCACATACGTCTCTGTCCCTCCTGACTCCCTCATGCAGTCGTACCGCAGTTCCTCTCTCAGCACCTTATCATATGATTTCTCTAGATCCACAAAGTCACAGTGTGATTCCATCTGACCTTCCTGTACTTCTCCATTCCCACTCTCCCAAGCAAACATCACATTGTCGTGCTCTTTCTCTGCATGATTCCATGATTCTTTTAACCATCTATAAAAGCATTTGTGTACAAATCTTAAAAATGATCAAGTTTAACCTTTGTCACCATCATGTGTCTCTTTCATCTACTGCTAAAAATATGACACTAATCTCAAAGCGGAAACACTCTAATGACCATTTGTATAATTATAGAAATTGAACAATAACCTCTCGTTTGGGGCTCTCCTCAGCTCTTCCCAGGAGGGTGGCACACTTCCCCCCCTTTTGGTGGTCCTCCTCGGGTCCTTGTACTCTGGGGCCTCTGGATGTCTGGGGCCTGGATCTCCTCCATACCTGCTTCATGCCCTGGGGGACGGGGCTATGGCTCCCCACACTCCCAAGCAGATCGTTACATGGAGAAACCTTTGGAATACAAGCATGCTGATCCACACAGATGTACACACGGGTGTTCACAGACGCGGACTACACCTTTCTTGGCTGCTGCCTCAAAGCACATTGTGCGCTGTCTATCTTGCGTGCTGCACAATAGCGTTTAATATTTAGTATCTACTGTTATCTACTGCTAGCTAGTTTATTGTGATGGTGCTGTATTTATTATGTTGCTCTTTTTTTGTTTGCTTTCTCTTCTGTTATTTTTCTCCATACAGGTGATCCAGGTGTTTGGTTTGTTTTTCTTTCTTTCTTCCCCCCTTTCTCACTGTCTCTTCTCCCCTCTGTTTTTCTTTCTTTCTCTCCCTCTCTTTCTTTCATTCTTTCTCCCTGTCCTATCCCCCAGTCATGTCTGTCCCGTTTGTAGCAACCGAAAATAAAATAAATACATAATTATAATAAAGGTCAATCAAATGGACCAATATGGCAAGGCCATGATGATCCACTTGGTAAAATAAATCCGCTTGGCATCTTTCTTGGCCTTAAGACAACAATTCTGATGGCTAAAGATCCAAACGGGACACACAAAAAAAGAAGAAAAAAAAAAGAAAGAAATTGAACAATAACAGCAGTTATGCAGGACAGAGTCAAACATTTTGTATTGCCAAAAATCTTGAACAACAGCGCATCATTGCCGTGGTACACTATGACTTTGTTTTTAATCCATTTTTGCCATTATTTTTTAAGGACAAATTGTATTCCTGTATTTGTCATATTCATGTTGTGCACAGTTTCATCACTGATGCTCATTTCTCTTATATTACTCAGCTCTCATGATGATAAATTTCAAATATTCCAGGATGTTTTCTTCTTTAAATGTGTTTATCTGCAGTTCATTACTAAAAGTGGCCCCTTATTTTCACACTAGCCTTGAATGTTGTTACTAGAAGACAACAGCAACTTTAAGCTGCTCTTTATTTTATGATGCACAAGGCAAGTGATGGTAATAGTCATATGTGATGTGGTTATTACTGTCAATCAATGTCTTCAAAGTGGTGTATCATTTTTAAAAATGTACTTTATGAAGTCTGAAAAAAGAATGCAGTGAAGGTTACTTGAAAAAATACACATTTTAGTCATTTAGTTTTAAAACGACAAATTTATGAACTGAACACAGACAGCTGTATGCTATATTTTGAAGCACATTTGTATTCATCAGCCAGAGATCTCTGTCTCTGACATGAGTGGGTGAGCCCCTCTTGGTTCCTCACCCGAAGGCTCTTGTTTTATTTTTCAGTAATCAAAGCCAGTAATTGATCCACACTTGGCAGCGGTGTAGTGCTGGAAGGTAGCCACGGTAGGTCGGACTAACCTACGACCTCAGGTCACTGTTTCTGGTCTTACACGACTGGCTTTAAAAAGAGATGAAATCTATCTATCAGTCACCAGATGGATATTTATCAGATGTATGTCTGACCTCTGACAGAGGCTGCATACATGCAGGAGAGGCCATCTTTCTTTTACTTTCCACACACTATATCATGCAGCTGTCTTGCACTGGTTTATCGGATTCTGTTGTAGTCAGGTCGTGGTTATAACTGGTCAGGTCAGACAGCCTCATCATAACATATGGTCGGAATTTCAAGGAGAAGCTGAGAATACCAACATTGAATTTTTATGGAAAAATAAGTAAAATGACACCCCCACGTAAATCTTACAAGCTGTTAATTTGGTTTACACATTTAGCTGCGCATACCAATAATGCCGTAGGATTAAGACGGAGAGAGCATCTGTCATTGAATTGAATGAGTCATACATGGTCGGGCTCACGGCTGACTGTTTTTTTTTTTTAACGATTTTTAATGTTTTTTATATGAGATGCTTGTTTGTTATGTATTCAGAACAAGTCGCAGGTCTGCACCTTTACATCTGCTCCAATTTAAAGATAAGTGGGATTATTTCAGTGAGTCACTGAGGGAGGAGTGGGGTGGGGCTGCTTCTGATTCAAAGAAGATTATATTATGGATTACCAGACAAAGAACAAGCATGAAGGTCAAATTAGTTATTCTGACTTTTAATACGCAATACTTTTTAGTCGTTCTCAATAACTGTTGTAGGGTCTCTTTTTTAGAGAAGTTCACAGGAAATATTTACTTAATACTTAATTAGGTGCTGCAGCCTACTTGTTCAGAATATTAAAAATACTGACTGCCCCCAGTGCTACCCCTCAGCCCCCTCCTAGAAGATGCACCCATCGTATAAATTAGAAAATCCTTGGTGACTTCCTTCTCGAGTTATTGCATTCACAGGATTTTCAGAACACTTGACCTCTTACCTTGACCTTGAGATTGAGGTCATCAAAATTCAATATTGTTTGAGATTTTCAATAGATGGACCTGTGCAATCAATTTGAAAATCCAACAATTTGGGAAACCAACAACAAGAAAACCTGGGAGAGGAAGGAGTTTTGATGGCCCGTGTTCTGGTTTAACGCCTCTTTGGAGAAGGAGTCTTTTCCAAGTGTCTCAAGTTTGATTTGTGCTATGTTATCATTAGTCATCTTCTCTAAGCAGATGATGTGCTCAGGCTGAGGGCTATTGACATCCTCAGACATCATAGAACAGCTTTGCACTTGTACATATTGACGTTTTTCCCCTCATTTCTTTTGACGGTGGGTTGCAATAGTGGTTAGTTGTTTACGCCACACAAGAAAGAAATCAATTTTCCCCACTCACATATCTTGTTATCTTTCTCCCTATCATTCAGGCCGCTGTATTGGATGTCAACAAAATATTGATATGCAATCTTTTGAGAAAAGTTTTCACAGGCCTCTGAAAACCTGCAGGATTTTTTTTTAATGTTAAGAGGACCCTGAAAACTTGCAGTCCTGTGAAAAATTAAACGTAAGCTGTGCTGCCATGTCCTTTTTAGAGAGAAATGGCTTTTCTCTTAGCAGCTCTTCAAAACATCCTGTGCTTGTTCAGTATTTGTGTAATTGTACTGTCATGAACTTTAACATTTTACATGCTAACTAAGGTCTGTCTGAGATAGTGAAACAAAAAAAAAAGAGGTGCTTACACTTTTTGCATACTCCATCTTCAAATTCTTACACCTTCTATATACAAACTACTTTTTCTTTATTTTTTTCATTCTACGGCCTTTTTATTAAATGTGTAGATCAGTTAAAACATTGAAATCAACAATCCTTCTGGTATGTTTAGGCCATATATGAGAATATTTTTCTGTAAATATTTAACTTTAGTTAAGATATCTTTTTTTGCCAAAGTCCTGCTCATAGGCCAGGAACAAACTGTCATGCTCACGTTCATGTCTGATGATTTATCTGACTCCTGAGGAAACTCCTGCTGTGTAGCACATATGTTTACTTCTGCTAGGATTTTTTTTTTCTGCTGTAGGACACCATCTCACTCTTGTACCACCCCGGTTCAGTTCCTGCTCTGTGAGCCACGATTGTTTAACTCCAGTACGAGGCACGACAGCATGGCACCGCTTCATAAACCGCAGCTTCTCTTTGATGTGTGTTTTTTTTTTATGGGCGAGGAAAGCCTCCATGGGTTGGGCTCCTCTCCGCCTTCACCACAACCTCCTTCTTTAACCCAGATGGCATCTGATTTTTAGCTTGAGTTTACTAAAGTATAGGTGAGCTCAACAAACAGGAATGATACTGGTTTATATGAAAACGTGACTGTACGTATAAATCGTTAACCAATGGGAGCTGAGGGTCAAAATGTGCAAAGCCAAAGGGCAGCATTGTACATCAAACTGCACGTGAGTTTGTGCTTCATGGGAAACATGGAGCCTGCTAACATGTAATTAGCTGTTACTATTTTGATTCTGCATCGCCCTGAAGCGGCACAGTGCTGTTGGTTGTGTGCCTTTTGCCAGGAAAGTATGAGGCTGTCATATGGTTTTTCAGCCTCATAGTGTTCTGCCTTTCTTTATTATTGAAGAGAGGACCCTTTTCCTTAAATGAATGACTTCTATGACTTGTGAAAAAAAACAATCCTGAATGAAAAGTAAGCCTTCTTAGGAAGTGTTTTTTAAGATTATTGGCAATTTCCTCAAAAAGCAAAGGAGCAAAGGGAACAGTCATGCGGTGCTCCTTAAACAGATGGTGTTTTCATCCTTCAATGAAAAAATAAAAAATATGGGACAGTTGATATGATGGGTTTTTAAAAGACTTTGGCCAACTCCTGTACAGTAAGTGGAAAGCAGGACTGTCCTCCTTAGGGACCTCTCAGTGACTGTGAGGATAAAAGCTCATTTTCCTCTTCCCTAAATCCTGCTGCACTGAACATCATCCAAACTGCAAGCTAATGCAAACTCCTGGCAGAACTTCAAAGCAGGGAGGGCTGGTGTCTGTCTCACTTCCTTTGCCCCTTTTCCTCCCCTGCCCTACCCCCCTCCAACTCCAGCAGAGTAACAGCAGACTTAAAGAAAGACACAACTGAAATCAAACTGATCCCTGACCTAGAATAGAGGAAGTGACTCTGTTTGTATAGGGGGTCAGTCATGTTTGCTCTAAAAATACAACTGCACTTGAAGGGCAGAAAACCTGAGGTGGATTGATCGAGTCCAACAAAAAAAAATGTTGTAGTTTTGAATATTAATGAGTTTTTAAAAAAAACAGACAGAAGTCAAGTTTGCTAAATGTGAATGTTAAGATGAACTTTATAGCTTTTTAGTATCATTTAGTTTTAATGGTGATAATATATTTCATCAATAATTCAGAGGTATTTTAAGTATGAGTGTATTTTAAATGCAAACAGTATAAATCTTCTTCAGTCCAAAATCACATTAAACTAGAAAGGCATTCAGGGGGTGCAGCACTCCACCAAGGTCAGTGCAGTTAATATTTTAAACAAAGTTTAATGGTTTAATGGTTTAGCCAAGTCTCCATCTCTCCAAGAAGCTTTACGACATCCAGCCTAGTAGTTGTTATATAGACAGAAAAACAGACAAGCCAACATCGTTGAAACAGCCCAGTGCTTTATCCCAAAATTACTTTTATAACCAAGAAAATGATCTAGAGAGTTTGCCAAGATTTTCCTCCTTGGCAGTGCTCCACATCTCCACCAAGATTCATGAACTTTAGCCAGTTCATTTTTCCATAATATTGCTGACAGACTGATAAATAGTACTTAAAAATCACCCCTGCTGTGGCTACGGAACAGAAACACACAATTTCATTATCAAATCATAAATGCTTTCATTACTTGTTACTAAAAACGGTCATCTCAAGTCACTAATCACAGATATATTAAGAACTTGATTCAGATTGGTTAGATGGCTTCCTTTAATGAATTGGAATAAAAGTAGTTCAGTGGCTGGACCAGTGGACCAGTTGGCTGACTTTCTGTTGGCTCCACATAAACACAAACAGCGCTTAAATAAAATAATCAGTGACTCTTCGTTTCCAGATGATTTTGAACCCCATGGATCAAATTAAAAAGGTTGCTGATCCTAGAATATTTAATATTGTTGATGATCTGGATCTGGAGCCCCAGTCACACAGGCATAGAGACTAGTTGGCAACCACTTGGCAAACACCTGTCGCTAGGGGAAAATATATAGTCCCAGACTGATTGTTGGGCGTTTCTGGTTAGCAGACAAGTTAGTCTTCCATGCAAAATAGGAGACCACAGCAATCTGTTAGTGACCAAAACAATCACAAGAAGGAAGCACGTTCTATGGGACTGATTTCACCTGGTAACTACTCGCCAACCAGTCAGGGAATACACATTTTTCCCTAGTAACTGGATGCTACCAGGTTTTTCTGACCAATTTCTAGGCCTGTGTGAGTAAGGTCTAAACATATAAAATAAGCATCACTGACTTTTGTCAGGGCACTGTCACTGACTGACAGTTTGTAAAGATGTGGGAGGGTGCTAGGTCACATTTGCAAACATACCAGTATACATGATGTCTGATGATTTAATTTAGTGGACAAATGTGATCAAAAGATAAAACAAAACAATTATAATATATGGTATTTTATTTCAGTTAAGAAATTGACAAGCACTCATCAGTCAACATATTAAAACATTTGTGCCACGTGTGCAAACTCACACGACGGCTCCTTAAAATAAATACTTTTAAGAGGAAATAATACAGACAGAATATGTGAGGCGCAAACCACACGGACGAACAAATTCTCCAAATGTCCAAGAGACGAAAGGGTCTGAAAGTTCCCAAAGTCACCCCGACTCTCCAATGAAAGGTGTTTGTATAAAACAGCTAGGTACTTTTAAAAATACAGAATCTTACAAAAAGTTTTATTTTTTCACTTCTTTAAATCACTGGAAAATATCAGCTGGTATTATGACAAGAAATCAGGAAATTTTTCCATGTATAATCATAAAAAGACAGAATGTGCTTCTGCATTTTTACATTAGTATTCACATACATCGTGAGTGAACTGCATCGAGAAAGTCTTCCACACCTCGGATGGCGCTGTGATGGAGAGTGATGTTTAGCGCAGGGCCTCTCCCCATTGTTGCATTATGCATCGATCTTGCCATCTTTTCAAAATAGCTGCAGTATACCCTCAACGCCCAGGCTACGTAAAACACACTTCACAGCCAAGTGTTCATTGTCTTTATAGGTTATATTAAAAACAGTGTTCACATTTCTGTATATAAAAACAAACCAAAAAAAGTAAAAAACAATATTCTTTTCGACAATTTGTCATCTTTCCAATGGTCCAAAAGAAAGAGAACAGCCATCAACAGGAGAGGATTTTACAAGTTACAGTACAAAAATGTGATCCCGGTGGTAGCACATGAAGCATGCATGTGTTTATGTCGCCCTGCTCAGCCCTAAAACCCTCATGCGAAGACATACTGTATAAAAAGGCCACATGGCTTTTCCTTCTTTTTTAAATGCACAGGTACTCCGACAGCTGACCTCTTTGCTCTGCTCATCCGAAGACCAACAGAAGGTGAGTTTGTTTTTATCTTATTTGGGACTCCACTGTAGATATGAAGCCTCTAAGGGTCAGTACGAGTGTTTGTTTGGTTGAAGCTACTCACACCGGGGGGGTCAAACTAGCTAAAAATACAAAGTCATGGAGAGGTCCTGTGATGGGAAGAAGAGACAGACCTGTAATTTCATTGTTGGCAGGTGAAAAAACGCTTTGAGAGATTTTGAAAGCAAACATCTCAATGCTGAAAAACCTTTGACACACCATCTTTTCTCAATGGAAAGAGAAAGTCGTACAGTCGACATGACTTTGATGTCCTGAATGTCCTTTTTGGACTTTATAGTGATGAAAGGTTTGTGAAGAAGAACCATTTCATAATATTTTTTTAACATTTTTTTAATAAAACAATCATTCCTAACCCGTTGCACTGGAGGCCGTGGTTGGCCTGATGAGCTTCGATGCTGTGTAGCTGACCATAATCATTTCATAACCAAATATGTCATCAGTCAAATGTTTGTATGAACAAAATCCAGAGATACTTGTCTGCTCTTGATAATCAGATCAATAGTTCTTGCTTTGCAAGAGACGATCTGACTGAACAACTGTTGCACTGAAACAACATGAGCAGGTCTGACTGGGAAGATAACGTTAATGTTTCAACAGCTTGCTGGATATTTATTGTTTCAGTGGTTTAAGTCTAGCAGTTGATAACACTCGTATCTTTTGTTACAGCTGGTAGGTAGTTAGCTTATCAAGAGGAAAAGCAGTTAGAAAGTGATGTATGAGTGGTTTACAGTTTCTGTGAGCATGCTAGGACTAGCTTGGTCCAACTTTACAGTACACCATACATACAAGACACCACACTGTCTGGCATTAAGGTGGACTTCAAAGAAGTATAATATGAGTGACTACTCCTCTGTGTTGTCTAAAGCCATCCACAACTGAGTAATCCCCACATGACTGTTGGCTACAGTTGCTTGAAGGCTAGCAGGAAGGCTAGCTGTTAGCCACGCTAAGATTATAAGCTATAGCAGCTGTATCTTTTCCAAAGAATTCATTTTCTTATTCAAGCCTAATCAAGTTGAGTAAGCTGGATTGGTAGTTCAAAAGGCTAACCTAGAAACTGTGATCCACTCATGCTTGCATTCACAACTACGGCCAATTTAAACTCACCAGTTAACCTAACATGCAAGTCTTTGGACTGTGAGAGGACACCGGAGCACCTGGAGGAAAGCCATGCAGAACAGCCAGCCAGAAAGTTCAAATCCAGAACCGTCTTGAATCATTATTCCATTAAAACATGAAAATGATCAATATTTGAGCTGGAAGTTTCTCACCCGTGAACACTGACCTGTTTGTGTGTTCACAAATCTCACAAGCAGTTCTTACTGCGTATTCAGGGTTCATATATACTGTATGAGCACATGTACAAAAGGCAGTTGGGCTTGAGCTTGAGTTCTCTGCTCCCTCTTCTTTAGATCATCCCAGATAAAAATGGGACATCTCTAAAACAGCTTCTTTTTTTCCTTTTTTCCTACTCTTAGTGTAGAGGCTAATGAAGCCCTTCAGCTTTATTTTATATCTGTTCCATAATCTTTTGCATGGTAAAAACAAAAACAACAAAAGCATAACTTAAGATAAACTCTTTAGGCACTGTTTGATTTCCAAGGCTTTCAGTTGTAGACTGTGATTAAAGGTCAACAAACGGAAATTGAAGAAAAAAAAAAAATTAATAATAAAAGAAACAACAGAGATTGATGGCTCTGCAGACGAAACACTTTCTCCTCTCTGATATATCAAGGTCCTCCAAGTCCACTTGCACAGCCAGACAGACTCACTACAAGCTCTGTGGTGGAGAAGTTATAAGGGCAGAAAGTGTCTAAAGCAGGGGTCCCCAATCCCAGTCCACGAGGGCCGGTGTCCCTGCAGGTTTTAGATGTGTCCTTGATCCATCACAGCTGATTTAAATGGATAAATTACCTTCTCAACATGTCTTGAAATTCTCCAGAGGCCTGGTAAAGAACTAATCATGTGATTCAGGTGTGTTGACCCAGGGTGAGATCTAAAACCTGCAGGGACACCGGCCCTCGTGAACTGGGATTGGGGACCCCTGGTCTAAAGGGTAAGTTTCAGTTCCAGTCTTTAACGAATCTTTCTCCTTCATAAACAGAAAACAAAGTTTGCATCTCAACCCATTATCTTCTGGGGAATCTCTATAGAAGCCTTGATGAAGATGCAGTTGTCCCGGATGTAGTTCCTCTTCTTGATCTCCTCGTGCGAGATGAACTTGGGGTAACCGAAGCCCAGCGTGCTCTCGTCCAGCGAGTTACGGCTGCTGCAGGGCTTCTGGAAGTTCTTCCAGTTAGGGTCGGGGTTGAAGGTCTCCGTGATGTGCTGGGGTTTTGAAAGCGACGGGTCGCTCTGGTCCAGAATGGAAAACGTCACCTTGTAGGAGAAGGGCCACTCCAGCAGGTTGTCATATTCTCCGGGTAGCACGCGGATATAGACAGAGAGGTGAGAGCCCTCACCACTCCCGTTACCATTGAGGAAGGCTGACACCTGCAGCTTGTAGCCATAGCGGTGAGTGTAGAAGGGCGGGCTGAAGAACTCATGGTTACTTCTGAGTTTGGCCTCCTGGAGTTTCCGTGAGTAGTCACTGAGTTTCCAGATGAGTACGCCATCGTGGCTTACAGACAACTCCTCCATCTCCCTCCGCAGCTCCAGGATCTCCTGCCGCTGACGACCCACCAGGTTACACATCATGGTCAGGTGGGACTTAGTGGTGTCTTCCAGGTGACGACCAATAGCCAGTTTGGGGCACTGCAGAGAACGGGGAATCTGATTATAAAAACAAAAATTGGCTTCCCATCAGTGTAAAAGAATACTTTTGTGCTAATCTTAGTTATTTATAGTATTTCTCCCAGGTTTTATATAGTAGGGGACACTTAAAACTTCCTGTGTATCAATTAATAATAAAACAAACAGTAATATGATGAAGATGAGCATGCTCAGACTGCAAAGTGAATCTGCACTCTGCTTTTGTGTTTGTACTTTCCATCAGGCCATCTTTAAATAGAACAAGTCAAGCTCTCCAGATGCTTTTTAAGTCTTAACAGAACACCAAGCCGGAGTTTGGTGCTCATCAGTCACTCTTTCTCAAGCATATTCACATTTCTCCAGATTGATGTGGGTTTTATAAATAGACAGAAATGCACTGTCAGAGTGTAGAAATGTTGATCTCATTAAAATAGACCCTACAGCCACAGCAGTGCATGTCGGAGAAGAGGAAAGGCAATACTTTGGACACATTTACCAAGGACCAGAAGTTTCCTTCTTGGACAACAAAGGCAAAACATTTGGCAAGTCATCTCTTAAGGTCAAATGATGCAGGTCTTACCCTGTGTTTGCACCCGGCATCTTTAAAGGGGCAGAGAACGAGGGCGCTACCGCAGTTGTCCTTCATATGGTTAGCAAGGTCCTCTCGGGCAATGTTGGGTGTGCCGCATTGGTTTGGGCACTGGACAGGAAAGCGAGGGCAGTGGTACTGATGGTTCTGCAGAGGACAGACAGCATGACCAGTAAGAACACAGACTGCACACCAAGGCTCAGATTAATAGCTGTACAGGGGAAAAGAAGCCCTTGAAAGTACCCCCCAAAATACACTTGGGTTTAAAAATGAGGCTACAGACATAAAAAGCAAAAAATTACTTTTATTTTAGCTTCAAAGAAAAGAAAAGAAGCTATTTGTTATCGTAAATACATTATGGTTTTAGATCTACAGCTGAATAAACCAAGTAAAGCAGTGGATCTGGTTAATTGTGATTAACATTTTTATACATTTTCATCCGTTTTATAAATGTCGGCTGATCATTTCATCAACTGATTTCATTAAAACTAGTCTATAAAATGTTTTCCATATCTTCATGTGACGTATTAGATTGCATATTATTGTAAATTAGTGTATGTTGTCATGGTAAAAACAACAGCTGTTTGAGATACCCCATTATAGACTAGATGGTGACATGAGGAAGCAGGATAACACCTATCTTTGTAAACCAATTCAGTTCAGTTCAGTTCAGTTCATTTTTATTTCAAACATTTCAAACATGAGCCTTCACAATCATTACAATATATTATTCCATTATTTGTTTGAAAAGGAGTAGGTAGAAGTATTCACTTATTTGTCCCTACCCCCTCAAGTTTTACCTCTCATTCATAAATTTTCTTAAATTAAAACAAACAACATATGAAACAAAAGCAAAGCAAAACAAAACAAAACATACATAAATCAAAAACAAGAAATTAGCAATCCCCACCAGGGTATAGTTTCTTTCATATGAAAAAAAACAGAAGGTTTATATTTGCAGATGCACAAATTATGGAAAAACAAACAACCAAAACAAAACAAAACAAAACAAAAAAAACCCCAAAAAAGAACCACAACACCATTACCAGCAACATTACCGTCCTGGGTTAACCCCGTTTTCTTCATTGTTATACTTATTTAAAATCAGGTTTTTATATTTTACTTTAAACTGTTTTATGTTTTTACTTTCTTTTATTTCTTCTGTTAGACTGTTCCATAATTTAACTCCTGCAATTGAGATAGACATAGTTCTTAAAGTTGTTCTAGCACTTTGTATTTTTAAATTCCATTTCCCTCTTAAGTTATACCCACCTTCTCTTTCTATGAACAATTTACAGATTTCTTTTGGAAGCAATTTATTTCTTACTTTATACATTATTTGCGCTGTTTTAAGCTTCACCAAGTCTTGGAATTTAATAGCTTGCATTTTGACAAAGAGTGCATTTGTATGGTCCCTGTACCCCACATTATTTATTAATCTAATGGCCCTTTTCTGTATTAAAGTTATTGTTTGTGTGTTACTTTTGTATGTATTTCCCCAGACCTCTACACAGTAGCTCATATATGGCAGTAGTAAAGCACAGTATAATATGTGCAGTGCTTTCTGATCCAGCATATGCTTTGCTTTCCCCAGGACGGCAATGCCCCGTGCCAGTTTCCCCCGAACATAAGTAATATGTGGCTTCCAACAGAGCTTGTGGTCAATGATCACCCCAAGAAATTTTATTTCATTTACTCTTTCTAAATATACATTGTCAACACATATTTCTACTTTGATGTTTCTCTTTTGGTTTCCAAACAACATAAATTTGGTTTTATCTAGATTCAATGATAATTTATTTATATCAAACCACTTCTTTAATATAGTTAATTCCTGTGTGATCATCTCCAAAACCTGTGGCAATTCCACACCTGAACACAGTATATTGGTGTCATCTGCAAATATTACAAACTTTAAAATCTCCGATACTCTGCAGATATCATTTAAGTACATAATAAACATTTTCGGACCCAGTACTGAACCTTGAGGTACTCCACAAGCTATATCCATCAAATTAGATTTATATTCATTTATTTGTACATATTGTTGCCTATTCCCAACATAGCTTTTTAACCATTCCAAAACCACTCCCCTAAACCCGTACTTTTCCAGTTTTTTTAATAGAATTTCATGATTAACCGTATCAAATGCCTTCTTTAAATGAGCAATACTGAGAAAAGCTCTGAATATCACGTGACAACGGAAAAAGCTCTTCAACTCTAGTGTGTGCTATGACCAAGATTGGATTATTACATCTTGGCCTGTCACGTGGGGGAGGGTGACACTGACTGCTCTGCCTCTGGCCAGATGTGTGCAGCAGGAGGTGCCTTCCTCATATCAAAAGCCCAGAAAGAAAAAACAGCAGCTTCACACTAAAAATCCAGCTGCCACAAGACAGAGACACCATAAATGGAAACATCCTTCAGCTACAGCAGGTTTTCTCTTTGCCATCGGGCTCCAATAGGCTGAATTACAGACAGAAGATAAAATGTGTCTCTGCACTTCATCTTGCCAAACATAATTATTTCACTAATAAAAAATAAATACATTTAAAAAAGAAATTATGGAGCCTTTTGGGGAAAATCACAGCATCTGGTCATAAACTTAATGTGAAACAGACCTGGATTGTGTCGAAGACGAACTCCTTGCCGCAGTACTTGCAGGGCTGCGTGCGTTTGGGGCACTCGGCCATGCTGTGTTGGGACAGCAGGCGACGCATCATCCTCGCCCCGCACTTGTTCTCGCAGTAAACGCTCTCTTGAGGACATACGCCCTGGTGATTCTGGAATGAGAAAAATAAAAAATTAGATCGGGGTTATGACAAAAATCTATGATTCAGACATGGAGGTGTGCATATTTGATGGTGTCTTTTATTTAAACTGCATTTTAATTAACAAAATAATGCCTGTTAAAATTGGGTTATACTGAATGTTATTGCAGTAATGAACACACCTCTCCATCCATGCATAGCTACTCTATTCAGTAACGAATCATGGGGATCTTACTGGATCTTAATCTAATAACAAAATGTTCACCAATTATATCTAATGGTGTCCAGCACAGAAAGCAAAACCTTTTTTTTTTTACCCATTTTATATTGCTAGATTTGTGAGGCAATTTAGTTCCATGTATTACCACTGGGGGTACTTTTCCAGTAGCCACGGGAACTGAACTGAATTAATTTAATAAAAATAAAAACTGTATATTTAGTTTTAAAAAATGACCTAAATAAAACAGTCTTCCATTCAAACATTTTTTTAATTTCAAATTAAAGTGTTTCTGCCACTGAACATTTGTTTTGGCATTTTGCTAACTTTCAAAACTTAAAATTTCACGTTACACAGGTCAGAATTTTGACTTTTTCCAAATTTATGCATCTTGAAATTTCAACTCATTCAGAAATAACTCCTCATTTTCAGATAATAACCTAAAATTATAAGATAGAATATAATATAATAATAATAATAATGAATAATGGATTGCATTTATATAGCGCTTTTCGGGGCCCTCAAAGTACTGTACAATTCCACTATTCATTCACTCTCACATTCACACACTGGTGGAGGCAAGCTACAGTTGTAGCCACAGCTGCCCTGGGACAGACTGACAGAAGCGAGGCTGCCATATCGCGCCATCGGCCCCTATGGCCATCACCAGTAGGCGGTAGGTGAAGTGTCTTGCCCAAGGACACAACGACCGAGACTGTCCGAGCCGGGGCTCAAACCGGCAACCTTCCGGTTACAAGACGAACTGCCAACTCTTTGAGCCACGATCGCCCTAATAATGCCTTTATTGTTACTATACAGTTGTACAATGAGATACAGAGCATGTCCTACTAAGTGCAAACATGCTTGGGGGGGCCTGTTAGCACTGCAGCACTATATACACATGGAGAGTATTAACAGAGAAAAATATATAAAATGTACAAATATACAAAATTATAAGATGATAACTCTTAAGTGTTATTATCAACTTTAAGTGGTAGGAACAAGATTTCGCTTCTAATGTGGATAAACTCATTAAATTGTTAAAAATACTGTTTAAAATTAACACCACATTGTAAGGGAATTGTTAGCTTAAATGCACGGCTAAAAGTTGTTAGCTATGAGAATTCCTAGTAACAAACTATATTTAATTTAATGTACAAAAACTTAAAATAGCTATCTATAAATATAAACTTATTGTTTAACTTAAATATATAGATAACAGTTGCTAGCTAATACCTACACTACAGTAGAGACAAACAATTTAAGCTGTTAGCTAAACTGTGGCTGTAAAATACCTACGAAATGGAATAGCTTCAAAAAGCTAACAAATAGATAAAATAGAATTATAGATAAATAAATCATATTTAATAAATGACAAGTTGAATGCAGTTGCTAAGAGTAAATGGCAACCTCGAGCTAACATTAAACAATGTGAGAAACAGTGTTAATGAAGGAGTCTTGAGTCCAAGGCTGCAAGGGTAAGATATTTAGTTATTTTCTAAGTATAACCAACTTTGGATAAGCTTTAACAACCTAATTTTTTTTGTCTTGTGAATAAATGAATTGTCTGAGTACTACTGTTAATCTCAGCAGCTTAAAGGCACATCCATACAAATACTTACATTAGATATTAGGATTATTGGTAAAGGTCAAAAGTGTATTAATGTTCCTGTAATATTGGGCAAAGGGGAAAGCAGAGTAAACAGAGGAGGGGCAGGCTGGCAGTAATGACAGAGGTGCTAGTGAGAAGCCTGGATTACTTCAGCTGTGGAAAACACTTTCAGCATGAAAGACACGGTTATATATTCTTTCTTTCTGCCAACACACGTGTTATTTCAAAATAGACCTAGACTCTCTGAGGGCTCTGACACACGTGCATTCACTTTTCCTGCTGCTTTCAACAAAGACACCTTTCATATAACCATGGAAATCATGTGTCGTCACATCATGTGTTTACAATGAGAGAGAAACCATAATAAAAATGATTTTTTTAAAAAAAAAGGTGTGAAGTGCTTACCTCATAGGCTTCGCCGGTGAACTCGCTGCCACAAAACTCACACTTGACCTTGCGCTTGGGGCAGTCGTGCTGCAGGTGGTCGGGCAAGTCGCGGCGTGTCAGCTTGACTGAGCAGCGATTGGGGCAGGGTATCACGTTGAAGGCGCAGGTGGAGAAGTGGCCCTGAGAGACACACAACAGGTCATCAGAATCACCCCACATGCTGGGTGCAGCAGTGGAGGAAGGAGGCATGTATCAGAGGGCATGGCTTCTTACCTGCAGCTGCTTCATCTGGCCAGTCCAGCGACAGCCCTCCTCACTGTGGATGCATCGGATGGGCAGAGCCAAGATCTGCTGCTCCAGCTCTGGGTCTGGGTAGATCTAAACAGAAAAGCAGGAGGAGATTGGTGTAGCAGATCCCAGGACGTGTCCCCACTGGTTAAATGCATGTGGCTTTGACAAGTTTTTGCTACATTTTTAAGCTTTGTCATTACTTTGAGGGTAGGAAATATGGGATAAATGAGACACTGGTTAAGTGAATAATGGGAAATCATAAACCAGAATACAGACACTCAGTGGCTACACACACTGGAGATTTATATTGCAAAAAGGGTAAATGTAGCCCTCATCAGACTGCAGCACAGTGACTCGAGCCAAGTACTGCAGTGATAATGAGTAAGTCTGTTGTTTTATGGGACCTCTGAAAGAGTCAGAGAGGGGAGAAAAGAGGAAAAGATTTATTTATTCTTGGTCACAGAGCGATAGGGATGAGTCAGTTTTCTGCCCAAACACCCCAAATCCTTCCCTACAGTACGCTGTCCAGAGGATTTACGGCTCTTTCGCTGCATCCCTTGTGCTGTCACACGAAGCACGGGCAGAGCACTGATCAAACAAGAAAAGCCACTTCCTCAAAATGTCACAACAGCCCTCCGAACAAATAACGGCTCCCAGAAAGTGCCCGACTGCGCTCACGTGTCTCTGCCATCGCCAGCAAGTTAAAAATTCATTTGGAAAACGATCTGCAAGGAAACCCTCGTCGTCTCTCTCATTGTTTGCAGCAGCTTTGTTAGGAGATAGATGCCTTTTCAAGTGTTTTAAAGTACATCTCTGAAGTGAAATGACATCCACAGAAAGCAACTCCATTTACACTGAAGGAGCAGTTGAGATTTCAGTGCCATAATCACATTCTCTGAGGAGAAACAAAGAGCAGAAAAAAAGTCCTCTAAAGCACACTGAAACACTCTCTCATTGTTACAGTCTTGGAATTTGCAGGAGGACGGCAATAATGACCTTTTAATAAGTTAGTCGCAGGCAGATGGGGGGGGGGGGGGGGGGTAATCTCTTTGGAGCTCCAAGTTGGGGGTTTATTCTGTCTGCTGCAGCAATTGTTGGCCGTGCACTGCTGCTACAGCAGAAACAGTGCAATCCTTTAATGACTGCAACACTGTTGTTCTGTGGGAGCGAGGTTGTGTTTGTGCACGTTTTCGAAGGACAGTGTTCAGCGAGCGTTACAACAACCCTGACAGGGACCACCAGGATGGGGTAATTTACAGGCGACTGGGAGCCTTGGCAAATAACAGCGTCTGACAGGTGTGCCATGAGCACATCCTTCCCATGGGGAGTCCCTGCTATTACAGGCGCCTTCATCGCTCTGAGCACAGCATGCAGACCTGCACTGCTGCCCCGCTGAGCCTGCTGCAGCTCGAGGTTAAACCCTGATAATTTCCTTTGTTTTTTAATGAGTTTTAAGGTCACAAAAATCACCTTATTCCTCCCCGCCTGACGGTATCAGCTTTCATTAAATCTGAACGATGATGAACTTCTATTGAGTGCAGTCATCTTTTTCTTTTTCCAGTGGCTTTGATTAAATGAGCTTTGTGCACACAGAACAAGATCATAAAGAGTAAAGCTAACAAACTGCATGGGAGACTTATCAACTGAAGCCTAACGCTGCACTGAAAAGGAGATGATCCTTTCCTGCCCCTTATCCTCGTCTTCCAGTCTCTCATTTTGCAGTGGGGGTGTGGGTGTGTGAGAGCCAGCCGCCGACTCTGCATACAGTTAGTCATTATCTTTTCCCCCTGAGCACAATCTGATTAACTGCATTTATTGTTCAGCTGAAATTTCTTCTGGACATAAAGAGATGTATTAAAAGAGGCGAGGGTGGGGTGGTACTAGTTTTAATAGATTTTCCACTGACTCTGACTCTCAGTTAAAACAAGGATCTGTAAACTTGCTTTCAAAAATACAGCTTTTATCACACCATTATGAAGTCAAAGCCATCATCCTAAAGCAGTTTTTCTGATAATTTGCATTTACATCCGGATTCATGACGCCATCTTTATCTAATCTTTGTACTCGTCAGACATCTGATTTGCATTCGTTCCTAGTCAGGCCAGTGTAGCCCAGTTTATTTACATCCTGAAGCAGATGAATGCAAACAAAACAAAAATGCTACAAAGCTAGCATTTTAATTATTCTAGCATCTAGTGGCATGTTGTTACATTGATCATCTCCAGTCTTATCTGTACTCTGTGTTTAGTGCTTTGGGCAAATGCTAGCGTGCTAAATTTCTCAACCACAGGGGTGATCACAGTTAATATATCTGCTTAAAATCTGGATGCTAACGTGGTAGAAATTCTGTACAAATGGTCAATTCTTTGATCTGGTGCACATCAGCTTGGTCGCACAAGCATTTTAGCACACTCACGTTACCTCACCGTGAGCTGTATCATGGCTATTATCACCTTTGGCCTTGCCAAATAGAACTCTTTGAAAACTTCCAGTGTACAGACATCCATAAACAAGGCGAAACTGAGTTTAAACATGTTCTGTTAAGTGTTTTGTTTAACTTAGGTAATATTGTTCAGTTTGCACATGACACAAAAGTCTGAGGTTTCAGGAACATCTTTTATGCTGTCCATGTCTCAAAGCAAGTCATTCCCCATCGGCTTTTGGCAGAGGGTATTTTTGGTCGCTCCCTTATTTCCCAAAGGAGGTCATCGGAGTGGATGGATCCACACCTTTTATCTGACACAGATTTTATACCAGGTGCTGCTTTTTTTTTTTTTTTTTTTTTTTTTTTTTTTTACATAACCATCCCATTTATCCAGACTTGGGACCAGCACTTGTGGGTCTGGCCTGGGTTTGCGTCTGCCCCTGGGATCGGAACCATACAAACCAAATGCATTAACCACTACATTATGGGGTCATTTGTTCTCGATAGACTCCCATGTTAAAATACCCCACTTCACATCAATTAAAAAAGGTTTACAACCTAGAACTAAATATATTTGACCTCTATGGATATTTTCCTCCTTCAAACCAACTAAACAGGGTCTGTTTTTTCACATACTGCAGTAGGGGGTGTAGCTGGTTTGATTGACAGAAGTGTAACTCTAGCAAACACTCAGTGTTTGCTAGGCCACAGCTGCTAATTGGAGTCAGTGAAGTGAACCACTCAGCTGCGTTTGTGCTGTTATTGCCTTTTGGAGCATTTTCAATGGAAATTATCGGGACTTGCTCTTTGGTATAGCCCGTCCAAGATATATCCACTAATTAGCATTAATTAGCAACTCCAACCTCTCATCTAAAATATGCTAATTTGCCCCTCAAAAACAAACAAACCACAAAAAAAAAAAAAAAACATGGCAGAGGACAAAACACATGTTGAGGCTTCCAAATGTGGTGGGTTTGGTTCATGTTGTTACCGTGCTGATTTTTCAACTAAGGAGGGAAAAATGTGCTTTTAAAAATACTCCTGCATGTGTGGGTTTGGCTTTAGTTCGGGATTAGGAGTGTCAGTCGTACCTTGGCATAGTCTAAGGGCAGCTGATCCTCCGGACACTTGAAGACACCCTCACTGCAACAACAAAAAGAAAAAAAAACAGAAACAAAGAAAAGTTTAGTATTGAATGAAAAGAAGACAGAGAAAACAAGTTTAAAAGCAGACATTTTAAAACCACACTGACCCTTGGACAGAGCTAAAAGGCACTTCCATAATAGTCTGAAAGAGCAGCGTTGCTCTGCCCTTAGTGCTTCTCTGTCTCTTCACATACACTTTAAAGCTGAAAAGTTCTCTGACTGATCACGCTGCATGACGCACTCTCATGCACAGTGATGTCAGATCTGTGAGCTGCTGACTTTAATGACATTGGCTCTTCTGTGTTTGACCCCTCAGAGGACACGTCTGCACAGATTTATGTGACTGCAGAGGACAAAACTACACTGTAGAGCTTCATCTGTTTTTCTCTAAAACATAAAGAAATGATTGTGAACCCCACTGTTTAGCTTCTTTTTCCATTTCTCTTTTTGCTCTAGTACCACAGCCGACATAACAAAGTTCTTGTTTTAACAGGCTTCAGTTTTTCTCAGTATACAAACTGAACCTCGCCTTCATGCTCGAGGCTCATCCTCGGGACGATTTGCCGATCTGCTCCCGTAACAGTGAGACGACTATTTTCTGCATTTTTCCCTGCAGTAGTAAAACCCCAAATAAGACTTGAACACCCACTTTACTACATACCCCCTGTGCAGTTTTTGTGGCGCCACAGAAGTGCATTCAGCAGCCCGTTTAAGGTCCAAATGACTGAGTGCCATGGCTCATTAGGGCAGCCGTCTCCCAAACTCCCAGCCCTGATGTTGTCATTAAATATTTACACTTCTAAATAATAGAGGCAGCAGCCACTAGGGGTGAGCTGCTATACAGCGCCGAGGCTCACAGCTGCACAGCAGACACTTCTACACACACAAACTTAAACAGGCAAAAAAATAAAAAAGGAGGCAATCGTGGCTCATCTCCTGAGATTTGAACCATGTTATGATTGTCTGGAGCCTCCCTGTTATTTTTGAGTCACACATGTTATTGTTGAAAGTCAGGCCATTTAAAAGATGTCACCTTGTGAATCTGCTCGTGACAAACATGATCACACGATCATGCTCAGGCTTCACACTGCTATAACGGTTTGTTTTCACACAGTTTTTCTACTCTTTTCTCTGTGTGTTGTCAAAAAGGGGTGACCTCCGTAAGTACACACGTGCCCACCCCCCCTCCCCCACCTGCTATGTAAACCTTGTATTTGTGAAGGTCAGCCAATCAGACCAAAGCTTAAAACAGCAAATTTCTTACATATGAAAAAAGTGAAGGGGTCAGGATGAAATTATTTATTTAACTGTAATTTATGCAAAGCTACTGTAGCTGAAGCTAATATTAAAAATACCGAGCTGGAAATCACTATAACTGGTCCTAATTTCAGTAGTGGTTTTGCCTAAAACTACAAAGAAAACAAAACGGCAGGGGAAATGTGTTCTGCACAAAAGCCCCGAAGCTTCATCTGACCTGTGCAGAAGCCTCTCATAACCCTGACCACGGACACATTATGCTTAAACTAATTAAGGGACAATCGTATGCAAACAGTAAGTGTATGCCTTTTGGTGCTTTAATTTGCTTGGCAGTGTCACCTGACTGCAGCTCCCAGAGGCACAGGGACATGTGACAGGGCGGGAGTGCATGTGCACCCCCCGTCTAACCAGCTGCTGTGAAACCAGAGAGTGAGCAGAAAGGGGGGGGGAGGTTAGGCCTGAGATGGAGGATGGAGGGAGGGTTGCTGAAAAAAAAAGGGGGGAGGTTAATGCATGACGAGACAGCAGTAATTCTCTTCCATTAGGGTCACTGTGTCAGCAGGGAGCTGGAGACCAATTAACAAACCCACAACGGGCTGTAAAAGGAGGTCAATCGATTAGAGGCTTCGAGAGCCCAGTCAGCATCTCGTGTGGTGTGAAATCATTTACAGTATTCGTGGCCATCGCAGATTTAGAAAGCGCTGCCTGTCCCACAACTGTAAAGCGAGAGGAGATGGGAGGCGACAGGCTCTCCGCTCTGGACAGGGGGTGATGTAGGCGCAGGCAAGGGTGGTGGGGGTTTACAGCCCGAGGCCCCATCCAACTCGGGCCATGCATCTGACACACAGAGAGGCAGACAGGCGAAAAGAGCCTAGTCACAGACTGTCAGGATAATTCCTTCCCCGGTCACAGAGAAGCTCCCACAGCTCTCACACATTCATGTGTTCGGCCCCACGAGCGATAACGCTGCCCGACTCTCTCGGGTCGCTCTCGAATCGAACTGGCTGTCGCTCCATGACAGCACATTAGCAGTGAACAGCGGGGCTGATGTGAGACACAGCTCCGGTTCAATTCATCCATCTTCTCTGCCAAACAATTTCTCTGGCTAGCTGAGCTTTGTAGAAGAAATGAAATATAACCCACAGATTTGGGTACAGTACAGAATACTCTGCTACAGGACTGCTTCAAGCGACATGTTTACTACAGCAAATGATTATTTGGATATTGATACAAATTCGTTTTAAGCATTTATCTAAGAGCACAAAGAAAAGACTGGAAAACTGGTAGAAAGATCAATGGAAAGTTGAGCAGGTTCTTATATTGTGCATTTCTACTCACTTGGAACACTCCAACCACTCCAGGATCAAACTACCAACCTCTAAGTTAGCAGTTGACCTGATCTACCTACTAAGCTATAGCCACCCTAAGGTGAGATTTGAACCCGGGACTCTACATTATCCTTGTGATACATCCTGCTCAATCCAGTGAGCTAAAAAAAGCAAAAAATTGTTTTTTCTAAATGCTTGATGGTTCCAAATGTGTACAATTTGCCATTCAAACAATTTTCTCTCGTATAGTTACAAGCACTACTTTGGACTGATGTTTAATCTGACAAACAAAGCGATCTGAGGACGTCACCGTGGGCTGCGGGGAATTGTGCACTTCTACTGGACCTTGACATTTTATAGCACTTTACACAGTGAGCAATTAGCAGATCAGTAGTAAAAAAAAACATTGCACAGGACAGCCGCAGCCTGACTAAAGCTACTATAGGGTAAACATTACTATTAAGCAAAGCCTTGAGGGTAAACTTGAACTGTGCATGTGGGAACTCGCACCCCACAAACTTCTTCTGAAACGAGTTCGTCATAAATGTGCATAACAGTCGAGATGCTGGTAAACAGCGTTTCGGGGCTGTGTCGGGGAGTCACGGGGGAGCAGCTTAAGAGCGTATAGCATGCAATTTAACGCAATCACTTCATTAAAATTTGATCTCCTCCTTCTGTCCACTCAGCTGCTCTCGGGCATTCTTAATATCACCTTAAATTCACTGGCAGGCGACACCGTCACATCGTGTTAGGGGGTAGAAAACACATTCCCCCCACTGCAGGTGAAATACACCCACCCACCAATCAGCCCTTAAATCTCTCTTCCCTCTAATTGCCCTCTCTTTCTCTCCGCTGTCCTTAAATCTTTTCAGGCCCAGATTAAACAGTCGTTCATTCATCCAGCTGATACCACGAGGACAGCCGTCACAACATGCTTCGTCACTCTGCGCGCAACTCCTGACAGGCAGACGGTGAGGAGTACAAATCCCTCAGGTTTAATCTCACCGGTGCAGAGCGGAGTGGTGTTTTTCCAAGAGACAGCGACCGGCCTGCAGGCCACACAGAGAGAACATGTTGGTGACAGTCTGCCTCAGAGTAACCTTGAAGCCTGCTCTGTATTGACTAAGAGAGAAACTCCTAAACAAACCCTTCTGTGTTTGCCATTGTGGCAGGCAAGGGCTGTCGAGACGCACAAAACAAACTAAATCAAAAGCACGAGAGCTTCGGAGAGCGCCAGTCTGTGGCACATTAACTCGCTGAGCAGACTTTTGTTATTGAGTCAGATCGCTTCGGGAGCCTTGACTGAACTGCCCACTTATCTCTCGCCGGAGCTCGCTGCCAGCTTTTATGTTCATCCTTATGCTAAACCCTTTTGTCTTTTCAAGATATAACCAGGATTAACTTTAATATGCACAAACAAAACCTTAAATTCCACCAGTGCGCTGCATGAAGGCTTTGGGTGTCACAGCTGAAAATCTTCTCGTTTCCTCTCAGGAAGTTGAGGGAAAACAAGACCTTTGTTTTATCTCATCTAAAGTTACGATAATCCCACAAATCCATCTGGTTTTGGGTTTATGAGTGCAAGAAGTCAGGACTTCCTTCGTCCAAGTCTCGTATTTTGAACAATAATGAGTACAGATTTCATAGAGACATCAGAGCATGAGTTTTATGGTTCAACTTCATTTAAATGATCTCCTTCTTTGCAAGTTTGGGATACTTGATACAAAACAAAACATGTACCTCGAGTTTCACACTGTACTTTCTAATATTTTTTTTTGTTTTCTGATGTTTCAGTTGCAGGATTAGGGTTTAAAATCACAATCAGTCTTTCTCAATACAGAAAGACACGTTTTCAATAACCATTAAGTAATTTGAGAAGATCCGTTTTAGCTATCGTCTCCAATTGTTCGGCAGGCCTGGCCAAAATGTGCCAGCGGTACTCGATGAGTCACTCTGTGAGTAGAGGCGCAACCCTCTGGGAGCTGCCGGTTGCTAACAAAGCCCCAGAGTTCAACCGCACGACCAGAACTGCAAGCGAGGCAGCAGCATTCTCTGTTTCCAGGGTGTGTCAAACTATATGTGAGGCGGGCATAGCGCTTAAGTGTAGAAGTAATGAAGATACGAAAGAGAAAGTAATAAGGAAAAGATTAGAGTTAAGGTAAATCATTTTAACCTGGGTTTTTTTTCCCGTGGGAGGGAAATAAAACAATCTAGCATGGACTGTGGACTCTGCATCCAACAAACTAGATAAAAACAAAAGTGCTAGCAGATTAAAGGAAAGGAACAACCTCCAAAACGCAAAATACAGGCAAAGATCGGACTGTACTAGAACGTCTCAACCATTTTTACACGTGGACTCCAGTGCTGAGCCTTTTCATAGGTTAGATGTGAAAATGCAAATATCCCTGCACAAAGCCTGCGTGATATCCGAGCGTGGAGGAGGGAATAGTCTGGAGAATTCATAGCAAGCGAGTGCCTCCTCAAAATTTTACCCGTGAACTTCCCCTCACCCAAAGCAAACAGACTATTTCCAGGAATTAGAACAGGAAGGACAACTACCTGTTGTTCGTTACATGTGGGCAAGAGCAACTTGGGACGCTGCCAGGACCCGATAGTTGTCATCACAATATATGGAAAGCAGAAATCTACACACGCAAGACTATCAGGGAAATTACAAGTGTGACAGCTACTACCAGTTTAATGAGAACTTCACACAGAGAATTCTAACCGTTTTTCCAGAGATTTAACAGTTCGTTCTTATGTTTTTCCAGCTGCCTCTGAAGCTGTCTGACCACAAACCACAATCGTTGTAATGTCTTCCAAATAAGAGTGGAGGAGCAGCTTTGCAACAGAGTTTTTAGAACAATGGGATCAACATAAAATACAAAAACCAACGACAGTCAAAAGGTTACACTGACATCCCTCTGCACACCACAAACTCAAAGGTTACAATTAGTATTGTTAGTGCTGCAGCTCAGAGGTCTTCCTGAAAACATCCTGCCTCTAGCCGGGTGTTCTGTCCCTCTGCCTCACGATTAGCTGCGCATCCCCTGAATAAGCCGGGTGATGTTTCCACCTGTGGAACCTGATAGACTTCGCCCACAGCTCATTTGGCTTTCCGCCGAGCTCTCTGCGGCCCTCTCATTTGTCTGAAAGAGGAGGAGCAGCTCCTACTTTCACAGAGCGCGATGACACACCGGCCTACAGGTGGATTGACGGCTCCTTTGCAGACTTTCTGTGTGGCATATTCACACATGAATGACGCCGTGACAGCTGCTTGTGTAGCGCTTAATTCCTACAGGATAAGCTGTCCATACCTGTGGTTTGTTGGAGATTATATTGTGCATAAGCCCTCTGACGCTTCTGGAAGGCAAAGCTATTGCCTACTAGGAAGCACGGTGACCTTTTCACATAGTAAAGCAATAATTAAAAGAGGTTGGCACTGAAACGTCTTGGTGTAGAAAGTTTAAACTGAGGCTGTAGAACATAAGTGTGAAATGACTAGTGAAGTAGTTATTTTATATAAAGTAAAAAACCCACACATTTCTTTGTTTACAATTTGTAAATGTGAAAGTGTTTTGTTTTTTTCTTTCATTTGACATTATCAGGTTTTGGACACCTGTCTGCCTGATAAATAAAGGCTTTCAAAGAAAAATAGCTGCAGATTGACTCAATTTTTGTAGAGAAAAACTAAACTAAACTAAAATGGATACCAAACGGTAAAATCTAACATTTTACACAAATAGCATATAGTTTTTTCTACCACTCTATTGTTGTCCTTCAGTCTGTTACGCACCTGACATTTTAGTGTCCAATTTATAATGCTGCTATTATCGTCTGAGCTAAATTTGTACAGTTTTCTGTTCCGTCTTTACTCTGTAAAGTACAGATATTATTACTGAACCTCACGCTGAGGCCATCTAATGGCTGATAGCTCAGTGATATTTACTATTTAGCAAAGGAGTCACAAGACAGTCAGTAAATTTTGGTCAAACACAGTTTCTTTATCATATGCCCCGAAAACTAAACTATAGAGAAGAATGGATGGACTATTACATTTTGCACTACTGTTTTTACCCTAAAATTATTCTTACAGTTTTTGACAGATCTCAGGAGGCTTTTTGTTGAGTTTAGCAGGATCCAGTCTGGAATATGACACCTGTAAAATCCTATCTGACTTCCTGTGTTGGTCACTAACAGCCACTGACAGCTGTTTAATATGAAGCAACAATGGCTGACAGTCTGTAGGTCATGGTCATCAGCAAGAGAGAAATAAACCACATGTGACGCTGTGTCAGATGGCGCTTCAAATAAAGGCGGAAAATGTAACTGTTTTCAAAGATTTGTTGCATAATTCCCTGTAAATTGAACTTTCACACTTTCAGTTCTCCATGTTCCTTATCCAGAAAAGGACTATTTTTGTTGCGTTACTTTGCTGAAGCAGGAATAAAATGATGCAAGTGGAAGAAAGGCACTACTACTACTACTGGAGAGAGTGTGAGTGTGTGTGGGTGGATGTCTGGCCTCGTTCCCTGGCTTCATCTCCTGCACCCCATGCAACACACTCGCTGAGAACAAATGTGTACCAAGATAGAAAAACCATTAAAGGACGGTTTTACTACGAGCTACACAGACGCCACCTACAAAAACCTGAACAAAAGAAGTAAAGTGGATTTCGAAGCTACTGGGAATTTGTTTCGTGCCTACACGCAATTTTCTGACCACACACAAAACAGTGGAGATCAGGACACCTGAGGCCATCCCTGCTCATGCCGTCATCGCTTATGCAATGTTATTCATTTCTCTGTGCAGTTCACCTCACCGTGTTGACATTTGTGAACACGAGCCATCTGTGAGAGAGTTCGCACATGTTCTCACAGCATCCAAAGGTTGACAAAAATCTGTTTGTTTTTTATTTTTTTTTAAATGTCAGCTCGGCAGTAGCACCGGAAGCAGATAAAGGTGAATGTTGCCCTGCGCTCCGTGTCATCTAAGACCTCTGACTGAGCGTACTCAAAGTGTGACCCAACAGTAAGAGAATATTTCCAGGGACTGTCCTTTAAATTTCCAAAACACAACATCAGATGTGATGTTGTGTCCTGAGAAGGCCTGCAATAAATGATCATAAATATGCACCAATAACACGTGACCTATGTCACCACTTCTTTATTTTTCAGCTGCTCCCTTAAGGCGTCGCCACATTGGATCATCTGTCTCCATCTCACACCATCCCTAACATCCTCTTCTGTCCCACCAACAATCTTTGTGGTTTTCCTCTTTGTCCTCATTCCCGGTGGCCCCAACATCCTTTGTCCAATAAATTTAACTATTCCTCCTAACGTGTATCAATAAGATACTTCATTATGTTATAAGCAGCATGTTGGTTATGTCAACGCATGCATTTGAGCAGGATTACATTTTCTGTATGAATAAAGGGGATAAACTGAAGCTAACACAGGTTTGCCATTAATGGATGAACTTTTATTGAACATATTTTGCAGTTCATAACATAATTATTCTGCTAACTTCCTTAATTTTGATGTATTTCTACACACAAAGACCTGGTTGTATTTGTAGCATTACACAATAAAGCTCCATTGATGTGTTATTGGTTTCCAGAAAACACACACCTACATCTCCTGGACAGAAATAACCTTTTGTGCGATTATAAAAAGTAGAACTCAGTCGCTCGAGAGGTGAAACCTGGCGGTCGGTCTGAATTTGAGAGCAATTAGATGACAATGACTCATCTCATCGGCCAGAGGTGTAGCTCAGACACACAGCCACGAGGAAAACACAAAGAAGAAGAAGAAGAAGAAGAAGAAAAAGAAAAAAAAAAAAAAAAACACCTTTCAGAGGGCAAGCAGGAGAGGGGAGGAAGGAAGACCATATATGGAGGGCTGAAGGGAAGAGGAGGAGTAGTTTTCTGAAAGCTGAAGGCAAGCTTGTGTGATGCATAATCCATCCTTAAGTGTGTGAGGAGGGGAGACGGCACATACAAGTAGTTATAATCCCCCCCACACTGTCTCCTTCCATCAGCGTGATCAGGCTCTGACATGAGTCTTTAACAGAAAAAGGAGGGGGGGGGGGGGGGTATAACAGAAACTGAATTCCAGCTCCTCCACTGACACTATGAATTTATAGCAGTCATAAACTCAAGACGCCCTCCTAGGTCGCACCTTCGATATTATGAAAGGAGCAAGGGTTTAATGATTGATAGCGCTCATTTCCAGGTTAAATATGAAGTTAGCTGCAGCAGCTTGTCATTTTAGCTCCAGATCAAAAAATGAAAGAGCTATCTGAAGGTTTCTGCACAGTTAAATGATAAAAGGTAAATCAGGTTCAAGAGTTTCAGGAGCCTCGCCTCGACGTCTGTTAAATGCCTGCAGGCATGTGCACAACACCGATAACTTCAAAAACACTCAATTATAAATTACTCAAGACAAGATTGATTAGGATCTAATATTCTAGAGAGCAGTATCACTCCTCTATCTTGACAAAGAAGCCAATAAGTGCATTTCCCAAATGGTCCAACTCTTCCACTAAAATGCCTCAAGTCATATGGATGTCAGTGCCAGTTATGCCAGTTTTATACCAACGCAGACTGTTTTCTAAGGAACTTGGCAGACAATCAAAGACATAATATAACAGAATGCAGTAGGATCTTTTGTTTTCCTGGTCGATTTCATCCCCCAGATTAAACGTTGGATGCAGGAGGTACAGGAAAATCAATCCACTTTCATTAACTGCTGCTGATCTGGGAGCGGGGTGGTGGGGGAGTTGAGAGAGAGAGAAAAAAAGAGAGAGGTCCCATCAATTGTACCGGGAGCTGAGCTCATGCATGCATGAGTGCAGTCACCCTCACCCACTCAGTATACAGCAAAAGTGGATAAAAAAAATAAAAAATAAAAAAATAAAAAAGGAAACGAGAGAGACCACCATAACGGAGGCGTACCCGCACGAACAGAGCCCGCACTGCGTACATGAAAGGAAAGCAGAGCTTGAAAGGAGATGCTTTACGTTTGATCTGAAGGGCGGTTTGTGGAGGGGCGGGGCGGGTGGAGGACTGCATCTGGAGATCAATGAAAGTCCTGAGGTTTAACATGTCACACATGTGAGAAGGACTTACTGGCCATTGAAGAAGTGCTAAAAGCTGCATTTAAGGTTGCAGCAGGTGAGAAATACCCCACTCTCTGTTTTACTATCCACTGTCACCAATTTGTGAAGATTCAAAAGCTACAAAGGAGCTGGAGAGTGATCAGCTATAATTCAGCAACAAATGGAAGCAGCTACATGCTCTACATTTCTCCAGACGCGTGCGATATTTAGCAGTTTTAATCACAGATGGCTGGTCTAATTTTAGTTCAGAAGGCAGATTTCTGCTCAAAAGAGCAATATGCAGCGATGACGGCTGGCTTTGAGGAGCCGCAGTTAATCTCGTGGAGCGCCTACACCGGACGGGGAGGCAAAGCCTGGCCCACAAGCCAACTGTATGCATATGGCAGCGGAGACGCAGTAGCAGACAGAGTCACCTCATTTCCCCCCTCAAAACAGCATTAATGAATCAGCTACTGGAGCCACAATCACGGAGAAGCACAACATGAAATCGCAGCACTAATGCAGATTAAGCGTGGAAGCAGCAGCGCGCTTCGAGCTATTGTGCAAGCTGCCTGTCAAAATAAGAGCATTTTCAATCAGTTTGTGACGTCTGCAATAATAAGGCATGAGGTGTGCTGCTCAAAAAAATAAAGAAAATGTTTTCATTCAGGTGTTTAGTTTGAGGCAGTCAGCTCAGTTTAAAGACTGGAAACAGGGAATCAGTCAGCCTGGCTCTTTAAAAGGTCTCTGTATCATTGTGGGTGGATTTTTCTTACTCTAGGACAGAGCTAGGCCAGCTCCACGGTCTCCCAGTGCAGCTTCATAGAACACATTAGTAGGCTGAAAACAGGAGGGGGGGCTCAGCTAGTCTGGCACAGTCCAAAATCTGCTTACTAACACCTCTAAAGCTCACTAACTAACCACTTTATATCTTGTTTGTTTAATCCGCACAAAAGCCTTCGCACAGAGCCGGGCTGTGCCCACTTCCACTATATTGAGCTGCTAGCTGCACATTCATATTCAGCAGAAATAGCATCCACACTCTTTTTCCTTTGCAAACCATTTCACATCTTCTCATAAATGTCTCTCTGAGCTGGGACACTGCCGCAGGTCAGCGTATCTGACAGATGGTTGACAGCGAGGTGAGGAGGTTAATGCCCAGTAAATCCAGAGATAAGCATATTCTGCATCATAAAGCATTTTACTTTGAACACACTTTCTCTGATTAGTTGGGACACTGGATGGGAAAATCAGTCCTTCACACAAATACTGGATTAACTCAAGATTTAAATGCAAGGACAGTTCAGCGAGTAAGACGAACTGCGATCGGTCACGATGGAGCATCTCTGCTTCGCACACAGGAATAAAAAAAACATCAAAACACAAAACTACATTTCCACACAGAGGTGTAGGCTTCTATATTCTATTAGGCTAAACGCATGCGGTCAAAATGCCTTTAAAAAACAAACAAACAGATAAAAAAAATCAAGAACATTTTATCTTCTCTGGAAGAATGACGAGGAATATGCCAGTGATTTGTTAACTGGTCCTAGCAGAGCATTTTCCCTGTGTAATGACCTCGTTTTGCTCTCTGTTGGGTTTGTTTTATGACTTTAAGAACCGCCAAGATCTGTTTCGCCCAGACGCCAAGAGGGACATTTCAACTTTAAAGAGAATTTAGGACAGACCTGGCCACCAGAGGCACGGCATCAATCAAAAGCCACTTAGAGCTAAAATTTCACCATTTAGTACCTATAGGCGCATGAGCTCATGGCAGACGAGGAGGAGAGGAGGAACTGCTGCTGCTGCTTTGCATGCTCTCAGCATAAATCACATTTTATAGCAATTCGTAAGGAGAGTGCTTCGGTTCGCTCGTTTATTATGGAGTCGACTTTCAATGCCAAGGCCCTCACCAGACAAAGAAGACTGTTGTTTTTACAGCAAGCAAATGAGCCGTATACCCTCAAGGAGAGAGCCTCAGAGAAACACAGAGCTCATCATTCATCATTTAACGCTATTATTTACTGCAGACTGACTGACAATCGCTTTGGAAATATTTAGAGCAAAGAAAACAAGCTCAGATTTTTTTTTTAAAAAAGTGAACAAATTCAGACCACAGACACATCTCAATCAAGTTCAGGAAGCAAATGATTGGTCTGCAGATTATGTCAAAGAACTTCTCCATCACAACTCCACTGAGAGACTGCAGCAGGTGGGCAATGCAGATAGCCCCTCCCACTTGTAATAGCTTATGGATCGTAGCAGATCTTTTCACTGATGTGCACCTGTTAACCTTGGAAAAGCAGGTGGAAAACATCCACCTGCTTTTATACCTTATTCTTAAAAACATCAAAAATGTGAAAGTAAATGTAATGAAAAAAACGTTAAAATGAGTCAAAACATGAAAACAATCTCCTTCCGCTGTAATTCGTATTTGGCAGTATGGCTCTGCTTTGAAAGAAGCAATGACAAGAGCATTGTTACAGGTGGAGGCAGCCTAGAACAGTGGGCTAAAGGATATCGGCTGATCCATCAGCTGATGTGCGTTAGTACTGAGATCGGTTAGTCTGCTGAGATAGTGGCTCGGAGGCCTGAACTATACGAGGCATCTAAATGTCACAGGTACAAAAATAGGAGGCTGGTACGAATCATAAATGCCATATTTGGCATATTTTCTGGTAGAAAAGCACCCCCAGCTGCTGATCCTGGATAGCATTAGTTAGCATTTTAGGAAAAAGAGTCTGACTTGTGCACAGAGAATAAATAAGCACTGTTGTTTCCTCTCATCGGGTCAGTATAATGAGCAGCAACTTCCATTAAACAAACTAGATACACCAGAAAAAGAAGCCCTGTCTTCAATAAACAGCTGTCTGCTCTTCCCAGGCCTTCAAAGATAAGTACTCCACACACACTCCCTCACAGCTGGTCTGCTATGTGTGAGAGAGATAGGAAGAGATAGCAGGTGTGGGTAAACCATTATCGGCTTTGCTGTGTGAAGAAGTTATTTTGGTCCGACCCCACAGGAACAACACAGAGGAAGAAATGTGAATTGGCCTGAGGTGGACGAGTCTAATCCGAGATAAAGAAGTTTTTATGTCTGGACCCAATGAATTTCCACAGAATTTAGTTTTTAGATTGCAACTTTGCCACAGTGTGTCTGAGGTCACAGCGAACTGAAGACTGGGGCGAGGATAAGGACTTGGATTTCCTCTTGTCAGAGTCTGCGATCTGCGTCGTTGTGATTCACTGTTATCGCAGCAGCAGAGCGCGGGAGGCACAGCCGCGAGTCTGATGTGTCATGAGTCACTTGTGTTCCTCTCAGGCAGAAAAACTGAAAACTTTTGCCTCTCAGCGCCGTCTTAACTCTCCTCCTCAATCCTGCTCACCTTAATGCCTCGCTTTACTGTCAGATATCGAAGAAATCAGCGTTACGTAACGCGAACGTCTGCTTCCGGCTCGTTTGAATTTCCACTGAACAGCGAGCGGAAAAGCTCCTTTTTCCTGATGTGTCAGTAAGCTGATTTGGGCCTGAGAGGTGTGCACATCACCGGCAGGCAGTGACAATTTTAGGTCCTGTGCTTTTGTGTCCATGGTAACTGGAAGTAGGTGTGTGTGTGCGTGTATGGTTGACAGTGAGCACACACACACAAGCACGTGTGCACTAATTCACAAAACACACACACAATCCCTTCTCGCTGCCCTTATTATCAGCTACTGGAATCGCACCTCAGACGGGCTGTGGCTCTGGCTTCTCCTTATCAGGCTCAGTCCCTACCAACCAACACAGAGAGCCCCCTCCCCACACCCCCTCCCACGTGCCTGATCTGTGAGGCACCTCAAAGCTGGGCCTCCTGCAGTTGTCCACTTCTCTGCCTGCTCTGTGGACGCGGTCTCTTTGTTCGGCGAGGCGAGGCGCTGACGTCAAATCGCCTCCTTTGTTTCAAAACGCCTCAGTTTGAATTGTTCTTCGAGCACCGAATCTTCAACCTGCCCCTGTTGCTGGGAGCAACAATGAGATAAATGACAAGATTTTTCAATCAGCGCATAAAAGAAGAGGGGGAGGAAAAATAGAGGAATTAGCAACAAATACAGATGTCATCCATTACTCATAATAAAATCTTGTTTTTTCAGCTGGAATATAAGCTGCACTGCTTGAGCTGCAGTATTAATTGGGGCGTCTGTATGGCACTTTCTGAAGCAAGACGTTAAATAAGTAGCCTTGTTACTGCAGGGCTTCTTGATTGTCAACAGTGAAATTAGTATCATTTGTTTGTCTGCTGCTTGTTGGAAACGAATAAGTAATAATAATCTAAACCCACAATCAGCTGATCTAGTCTTCTTTCTATAGTCTCTGAGCTGAGGAAGTGAAGTAAACAAACGTTCTTTCATTCTGAACAGGGTGACTGACCCATCCGGAGGTGCACCTGATCGCTTCCTGCGCCACCCCATCGGGGGTTCAAAGTTGGCCCGTTCAGAAGGAGGAAGGAGGAGGCCAGGCACAATAACGCTGCGTTGACGCATCAGTAAATGAGTTGTGAGAAAGATCCTGAGGCAAAAACACAAGGGAGTCATTGAGCTGTTTGGTTAAAGGGCCACCGCAGAAAAATAGATGAGAGGAAGATGTAGAGCCTTGGCAGGAAGGAAGCCCTCGTCACTGAAAAAAAGAGGGCAGGCGGAAAGGCTGAGGGCCAATGGACAGTGACCTTAACATTGACGGAGGGCCCTGTGAATAAATGACTATAATTCAGAGTGTGTTCACTTCAAGCGAGGGGCTTAACTGCTCTGCAGACACCTGTTCGGCTCGACAGAGGAGCCTTTCACTGAGGACAGGTGCCTCGGCAGCGAGCCGCCAACTTCCCGATCCCAGCTGCTCCGCTTTCAGACCTCGAACAGAGATTCCTCACATGCCTTCCTGTCAGCCCCGAAACCCTAAAGACTACTCCCTGGTGTAAACAAGAGGCATTGAGTCGACAAAACAAGAGCATGTGGTTTAAGGCGCATAAGCTGCACGCAAAAAGCTGCATTAGTGCACATTTCTCACTCGGGCATAGATTACAGATGTTTTATCTAAAAGTATGTGCAAGTTTCACTTCCTTCATGAATAACGAGACGTCACCTTCAATACAAAGAAGTCTGACGAAGATTCAAGTAAAATAAACTCTGCTGGCAGATTACTTCACCGATTATTTGATGAAATTTTGGTGAGAACAGTCCAAACAGCCCACTGCTGACTGTTAAATATAAAAAACTAAATACCAGAGCCAGAAAACCTCACAGTTCAGCTGCTGAAACTAGAAAATGTTCAGTATTTTTGCCTGAAAATGACTCGTTAATCAGCCCTAATTTGAGGTTTGATGGCGTCTGCTTGCACTCTCCAGATGCGATTTCAGCCTTACAGCTTCAAATGAGAAAGCGCCCTGCTGGAATAATCTGTGTGAGAGTCGAAACACGTGTGTCGGTGCGCTGGGTCCGTCAGCTCGGTGACCTGTGCACAAGACAAACACGCTGAATGAGCGGCGAGTCGATTAGTGCGAGAGGGGAGCAGATGGAGCCGGGCTGAACACTCAAACATTAAAGTATCTGCCGCTGAACCCTAAAATCAACATCGGGAACAGGCAGAGAGCATGTATGTGGTTTCATATACACATATTATTATCTGAGCCGCTTCACATAGTATGCATGTAAGCACTAGTCACGCTTTTCAGATCTGGGCCAGTTGGCTGTGGTCCAGCATCAGGGCTGGGCTGAGCAGCTCGGTCCCAGCATGCTCGCTGTGCGAGGAGCAAGGTGCTTCAATGCATAGCAGGAATGTTTTCAGCCTTTGTTTGGGTGCAAAGGGCTGCGGGATTCATTTTAAAGGAGCTCTCATAGGCAAGGGCAAGTCGAGGCATGTCTATAACGGCCTCTTATTGGGCCTCACGAACACTCAGGAATATATTCACAGGCATATTCGCACATGCAAAGCAGGCATCTACTGGGAAACATTACATCCCATTTACACAGGCTGCCACCTCTGTGGGTTAAGGTAAAAGCAAGCCAGTGGTTTTTCTGTTTGTTTGCCTTGTTTATCATGTTTTGGGTGAATAAATAAATAAATAAATAACTCAACTCTTTACCCTTTAAAAGCCAGCTAGGACTAACCCTTGAAGCTCTCTTCTGACCTGAACAGTTTGTGTCATATTTCAGGCCTGCATATAGACCAGATGACTAAAGAAGTTAGTGAGGGTGGTCTCTGCTTGGATTGCCCTGAAAACTATTGTTAATAAATCTTTATCGACATATGCCGAGGTTTCAAAACTCATCACTAAGGGTACTGGGAACGTCGTCGAATGTCGTCTTAATGAAGGAAATAACTAAACGCCAAAACTTCCGGTCCATGCATAGTTGGATTTTGGGCTTCCCGTTGAGAATTTTATGCTATGCGCATAACAAAGCATAGCATTCAGAAACCATAAATCAGTGTTATCTGAAAAAACACAGAAGATTGGTGAAATCAGTTTGATGTAGCAGGAAAATCAGTCAATTATATGGGAATTGAACAAATTTCTTGGTTATCTTCCGAAGCATTTCTTCAGTTCTTTGGAGTTTTGTTGAGGCAGCCTTGTTTGACCTGCTGTGACCGTTAACTTGCAGTTGCTAATTTTCACTAAGCTTCACACCAACCTAGTATTGTTATTAATGAGTCATTTAGTTGAATTAGTATCTCCCTAAGCCTGTTAAATTACTTTAAACTACCGCCACATAACTGTCAGTTACAGCCACGATGTAAAAAATGTTTTCTAAAGAGCAACTAATCCGTTAATTATCACCTTTAGCCCTAATTTTACCTACAAATAATCGTCCTGTTCGCCCACCTTACCTGTTTTTAACCCTACTTACAGAGTCAGTGACTGCAGTCTCATGACAGCCAATAAAAAACAACCACAACTGCGCAACAAAACCTATATTGTAACAAACTACCTCTTCATTGTAAGTACTATGAACCAAATCGGCACTTGTAATAAGCCGCAATTTGCTTTTATCTCAACAAACCTGTATTTCATTTTTAGGCTGTTATACTGGCACTTCATCAGGTAACATGAATCCATGATTTGAAGTCATTCAAGTGGATGGAAGTTGACTTACTTTCCCTAAACCACAAATTAACTTTCATCTAAACATTCTGACACAAACCACAAACAGCAGTGGAAACACTGTGTGTGGGGTCAGGTAGTCTGGCTTTATGGAGAAGTCTGTGAAAGCCTCCGAAGTCATTCAGGATGTGTTCCTGTCTGAGCTCGCATAATCGGTTCCAGGGGCCTTTCAGAAGAGGAGAATTATTATTATTATTATTATTAAAAAAACAAATAAAAAACACATCCAGATGACACAACCTGAATGCGAAACATCTCCATCAGAAAATCCACCCAAGAGCCCAAAGTGGCTCCGAGTTTCATCCGAACTCGGGCGCACGCTCTCGTTTCTTTACATCCGTCAAAATATGAATCTCATAATGACATCTTTTCTCTACTGGAGGGCCTCTGCAGCTGTGTGAACTGGCCGGGGCGCTTTCTCTCAGCAATGTCATCATCACAGCTGCATCTCTAAAGCCTCTCTCCGCTTCCTCCCAGGAGACAAGCGTCTTATCCTGAAACAGCCTCGGCTCACATCTATCCGTCAGTCTCAGGAGTGAACGACTTCCATAAACGTATTTTTGTTCTCCCTGCTGCACTTTTTTTTCCCTTCAACTTTTCGTGGGGGGGAAGAAGTGGGTTCGCATGGTATGTAAGCAAAGTCACGTGAAGCCCGTTGTGGTCGCAGCCCAAAAACAACAAATTTAATCTGACTGTGTAATAATTCTGTCTGTTTGCTGTTTATAACAAGCAACATTAAAGTTGGCTGCAGATCATTTCATCCTCTCCTGTCTAAACATGGATAATTATGGGCTATTAGATGTCAACATCCATTTCCTTACACCCATGAGACATGGCAATTTGAGGTTGTTTTCTTTTATTTTTCGGGATTATATTCTCAGACTTAGATCTTCAGCTTATGTGCAGCTAAACTGAAATAACACTGGTTGCAACAGAAATGGGTGCTTGGTTCGTACAGACACAATTATGAATCAAGAACATGCGTGAAGCCACCGGGTGTAGTTCAAAAAGCACAAAATGAACCAAACTACACTGGTTGAGGAGCTCCACTTTCATGTTGCGCTGCAGCTGAACTCGATTGCTCGGGCTGTAAACTTGGTCCACGTTAAACTTTAAACATCAGTGACTTTCCATGCAATCATTCATTTCAAAGTCCAGCCGTGTGGTGAGCTCGGGGACTTTCAGTGACTAACTTCCTTGTCAGTAATTGCTGCTAGAATTAGAAAGGTGTGGGTGTCACGCCTTCACAGCAGCTGGTGACTGCTGCTCGACTCTGCAGGTACATTTAGGTGGCATTCAGAGCACCAACTGCTCTTTTCCCAGACAAAAGCTGCAGTGTCCCGCACCGTGTTTTCTCTCTGCACGCCTCTTTATCCTCCGACTCCTTCTATGCATTGATGTGTTTAAGTTTATGGGACCCTTTCCAGCTCCATCACCCCGAGTGCAACAGCTGACAGCGGCTTGATTGCACAGCTCTGATAGGCCTTCACAGACCCCAAAGTGTAGAGCGGAGGCCTCGCCTGAACACAGCATCTCTCTGTGCGCTGCTTGCTGATCACTGTTGAGTCTCCGGATCTGGACCCAGGAAGTCTGTGCAGTGTTGGGACACCTGCGGGGGGACTGTGAATGTCTCTGTGACAGGACCGCAGGATGGAAATGGCAGCGAACACGCAGTCATTCACCAGTCATCCATGGCTCTGCTCCCATTCAGACACAGACACCCACTGGGGCACAAAGACCCAGCTGCCTCAAGTGGCAGACTTACACACAACATTGAGCACTAATACAACACAGCTCCATTAAGCCCTTTAAGAAACGTCCTGTCACTGCAGCCAGAGTGCCCCTCTATACATCCCTTTGGACAGAAGGGAATTCATCACAAAGTTAAAAGGGGGACACATTTAGATCATCGTGTGCCAAACAGGCCAAACGCTCTGAGCTCAGATCACACCTGTTTAGTGTTTTGGTTAAATCCAGAACTAGTTTAAAATTGCACAATCCATCTGAATCGTGCCTCCAAGCTTAATAATGCTGGCATTGTGAATCTGACAGCTGTGCATTACAAAGACAGACGTCAAACTCAAACAAGTGGAGCTTTTACACACCTGAGTCACATGCAAACTTTGTTTTTCTGCTCTGTTCCTACAGTCTGTTCAGGCTCTGATGATAAAACCTGCATGTACACTCAGAATATGGATGCAAAACCAACGAGGGACTCGATAAAGAATCAGACCTGTGTGGTGTATTTTAATCAATATCCATCCCTAGTCTTAGAATCACATCCTAACAAACCAGCTTCAGTAAAAGAGCAAATACAGTCTTTATAGAAACTTTATAAACCACTGATTAAACAGCTTTGAATGAGGAAATTTCATCAGCACAGAAATTGTTTACTTTTTTGGGAAATTAGGTTCCACACTGAAAACTGAATGAGAATATCCCAGACTCACATCCACACCTATGGCCCATTAAACTAATGAGCATGTCTTTGGGCTGTGGCAGGAAACCGGAGAACCTTCAGGAAACTTATTCTGGACAAGCTCCACACAGAAAGATCCCAGGAACTCAGAACCTCTCAGCTATGAGGTGACAGTGAGGTAACCACTGTACCATAGTGCCGCCCACGACCCGACCAAGAAGTCATCTGGCAAATAACTCACTTCCATATAAAAGGGCTGGCCTACTTTTTTCACATAAAGACAAAGGAAAGTAATTTTATTATAGATTTATGTTTTGAAAATAAAGGGTTTGGCTTTTTAACAAAGTAATAAAAGAGTTGTTGACTGTAGCGTTAGAGCAATTCATTAATTTATTGAAAAAGTAGCCAATCAGACAATCATTATAGCAACAATTTAGCCGTTTCATTAATCATTTAAATAGTTTATTAAGCAAAAATGCTCACGCTAAGCTTTTAATAAGTCCACTTGGCTTCTTGGAAACACTTCCAATCGGGTGACTTATCAGTTTTTTTACTACCACACTACCCACATATTAGATTAGACAGATGCTAGAGGAAGGAGAGTGAGGTACGAGGTGTTCTGTGGCTGTGCATCAGGACATCCACAGTGTAAAAAACGTGGGAGAGCACAGCTGAAAAAGCGAGTATCACCTACATCAGTGAGGAGTGGGGAAAAATGCTGTGCTACACACAGAGGACATGTCAAAGTTAAAACGAATCAAGGTCTGCTGCAAAAAACACTGGCCTGGCTTTCGGACAGTGAATAATCGAGCCGTGAAAAATTCTCACATTAGCCCACTTTGCAGCCACTCGTGACTCCGGGTAAGTCAGCAGTTGTGCTGTACGAATGCGCGGAGGGCCTGTAGGAAGAGATGCTCCCGAGCTGAACAAACCAATTACACCCCTGTCAAGGCCGTGGCGCTGCACTGCATCATCCCCACAGAGGCCCCACAGTTACACTGTGAGGCTTTACTCTGGCTCAGGAGTCCCGGCACTGCCGAGCCGTGAGGCCCGGCATGTGTGGCTCGATCATAAGCCCACCTATTAAGTGTTTATTCTCCTTTATTAGAGCCACAGTGTGGCTAAAACAAAGTCTGCCCTGGTCAGTAGACACTGAGCAACTGAGGCATGTGACTCCTATTTGATTGCAGAGTGTGTTCAAGCTGTAGGGCAGGGCTGCTTTTACCCCATGACTCCCTTTAGAAGAGTGTGTGTTGGGGGGGGGGGGGGGGGGAACCTCCAAGACTGCTGCTGCTGCACATTCCTCCCAAAGCGGAAACACAGGCCATTAGCATCACATGCTAACAGAGGCTGCTCAGACACAGTAGAGCCACAACGCTTCATGTGTTTCCTTGAGTGCCTCTCAGGGACGTTTCACTCCACTGTGACATTCTTTGAAGTGGAAATACAGGATTAGCCTCCTCGTGGTCCTTTAAATAACACTACATGGCATTTATAAGCTGCATATGAACAAAATAAATGGTTTAAAAGGTGATAGAAAACTCTATCTGAACACGCATGGCTTATATCTGCGTAGAAGTATAATACAAAATATTTATATAACATATTAGCACTGTTGCCTCATAATAAGAATGTCCTAGGTACAAATCCTGCCCCGAGTGAAGGAGTCTCCCTGTGCCTGCGTTGGCTCTCTCCAGGTATTCCGGTTTGCTCCCACACTCCAAAGACAGGCTAATTGCTGATGCTCAATTAGCCCTAGGCGTGAATGTGAGCATGAACGGACCTGCGCAGGGTGTACTGCACATCTCACCCTGTGACAGCAGGGATAGGCTCCAGCCTAGGATGTCCTCACATCGGAGCTTATTACAGCTTGCACCTGACAAGTACTGTCACATTAGGAGTAAAAGTGAAACCAGAACTCGGAGGAGACTTGGAGCATGACTAACAGAAGAAGGCATCGCATCGTGGTGCAGATCGGGATCAATTTCCTTAAAATTACAAAGATGGTGCATTAACCCTGGTAGTTGTTGCTCTCTGCATGCCCTCGTGCCATTACTGTCATTTGTGATCATCTTCGTTCTTCTCATGAGGAATTTGGTTATTAAGCATGTATCACTCACCACATAGTGTGTTATAACCCAGTTATATTGCGCCATATAAATTTCTAAATAAATTGGAGGGATTATTTCGTGAGAAAGGATGATTAACGCTCCAGCAATGTCATGCATTTGCTTACTTGCGGCTTATTGTGACAGAGCAGTGGGTCTCCGGAGATGATGACAGAGCCGTCCATGTGAAAGCGGGCATACTGGCCAAGCAAGCCTGGACTGGATGTGACATAGCCCTCAATAACTTCAGAGACAGGATCAGCTGAGTTGCACAATGGGCAATGCATTAGCTAACTACTGACTGTCAGCCTCAATAAACTTGAACCGTGCTCACAAAAGGCGCACACGCTCGACGGCCTCGACTGGCACACTTCGTTAATTAAAGAGGTGAGAACGAAGCCTGTCGGCTGTTTCATGACGGCGGAGGAGCTGCTAAAACACTATTTGCTGTTCACATAGATGTTTATTTACGCTTTAATCTACCTGGGAAGTGAAGCAGGAAATCTCCTTTGAAGCACGATCAGAGTTCCCACTGAGAAACAGTGTGACCTTGTACGTCATTTTGATTCTATTATTATAAATCTGAATGTGGAAACCGTTTATTTAGACATCTTAGTGCCACTATCACACATCTCTCTTCATGAAAAGCTCAGAAAATAGCTTTTTTTAAGTGGCTCGTAACAAATTTGGAGACATCAAGATCAGAGGTGCAGTTTTAAAAGTTTATATACATTATTCTGCAGTTTTTTTAGGCCATTAATAAAGAGATTTAATTATCTGGTGTAAGAATATATTTGTTAATAAGCTGGAAATAGATACAATGGGTGCTAAAAAGTCTAACACCTAAGTTTACTGATCAGAGGTGTGAATACTTTTAAGTATTGAATGATGTTCTGATCAATGGCCAACAGATGACCAGTGAACATTAGTAAATATTGATAAAACGACCACCCACATTTTAGCTCCTTTACTCAGGATGTGTTGTTAAAGAGGAGATGCACTTCCAGTAAGGCTCTCCACTCACTTGATGTAGGTCATGTAAACTGTACAGGGAGGAATCATATTATGTGACATCTCTACCACGCAGGGGCACAATCAAAACTTTAACAAGTTGAGAAACTTTAGTTAAATTCAGTGAGTCTGTGGGAGTTAAAGGGAAAAAAAGAGCGTAAACTGGAGGACGAACATGGAGGCGGACGGGATGAGGCAGACAAAGCGTCGGGCCAAACTCATTGATCAGCAGCAACACTGTTCCTCCCGCGCTCCCTTTGTTCAGCACTCTTTCTGCTTTTCAACCAGATGCAATCTACTGCTGTTTAGTAATCCAGAGGAGGCTTCCCGATGACTCAAAACACTGCAAACCAGCAGCTCACGACGAACTAGCTAATATATTCATAGCGTCAATCCACCTCTGTGCTGTCAATGTGTTCTGACACAGGAAGCCTGACTAAATGATCACCAAATAAGACATCAGTCTTTCCTGAAAGCAACTGGAGCTTACAGAAAAGTTATCCCAGTTTCCCTCGGGGTGTCTTCGTGTTTCATCAAGTAAAACCGAAGACTGGTCTCAGCTAAATAGCTGATTTTATAACTGACGTTAAACTGCAGATCAGCTTGACAGGAAAAATGACAAACCAAGAAACCGCAGCATTTTTATGACTCATAAAACTACATTTGAACAATTATAATGTGACGTTTAACTATAGCATAGCATCAGACACTGCAGACAGTCGTCTTCATTGTCTCAAACAAAAGCAACTTTGTGGTTTGTCTTTCTCGATTTATCTTTCCATTTAATCACTGCAGCTCAGATTTGAATCATCACAGCAGCTGTCACCCATATCCCATCCAGACTCCATAACATAAAAACAATAGAACAATAGTCTGAACGAAGAGACCAGATCTACTTTTATTCAAATCTGATGTGTGAAACAACTAATGATCATATTTCCAATAATTCAAATATTTAGCACAAAACACTACAAATGTTCTTCAGTCCCATTTCATTCACTTGAATCTATTACGCCAGCAAATTCTCAAATCGAGGAGGAATCAAGTTCTGACGGCACTTTTGCTCAAAAAAAGAAAAGAAAAATGTGGTAATCAGACAGCTTTTCCAAAACAGTGTGAGTCACATTTAGACCGCACTGTACAGATTTTTTAAAAAAAAGAAAAAAAAGAAGGAAATAAAAGCCAAGCTTATGAATGACAACTCCCACAATCAAGTCTTTAGACCTTCTAGTGTGGAGGGCAACGCAACTGTAATACACAGATCAGATCTTTTATTTAATCGGCTACTCTCTGTTCAACAAACAAACAAAAAGTTCTCAGTGTCTCAAAGTCCACAACCAACAGGGAAACAACACAAATGGAGTTAGTGTAAAATGAGATAACACAAAGAAAAGCAGGAAATTTTAAACCATTTAAAAACAGATATTTTGGTCAAAAATTAGATTTTTCCCTATCATCATTATTACTATTATTACAACTACAAATTGTACCTATCAGTGCACCAAAATATTTCAAGGTTAATTTTAACCTTTAAAATAATTTTTTTCAGTTTATAAAAAATATTTAAGTATTAACTAAATTTGTTAACCTGTTTGTTTCCTGTTTTAAATCTTTGTGATGTGGCTTTTAGGGCCATTAGCGCTTTTCTGCACACATTTTAATGCAACTAAACATCACATAAACACAAATCAGAAGTCAACAATCTGAACTCATCTACTACTTTACATGGTGACACTGCAGCCAATCAGGCTGGAGAAGAAGCTCCTGATGCAGGTGTGTGTGATCTGCAGGTAAGCTGTTGGGGGATTCTGTGTATTGCTTGAGAGTCCTGTAGGTGTAGTGGGATAATTAGCAACAGGGCCATCTTTAAAAGGAACAAAACAAAGACTCTGTTTGTAGGGATCTTAACACTGAGTCCAGTGTTGAACAGATTAAAAGGTGAGGAGGTCTGCCATCCTGCTGACCTCTCAGCGAAAGGTCCCTCAGCGGCCCCCAGATGCCCCCGACCAATGAACCACTGTCTAATCCTGGACTCAAGAACATACTCAAACACACACATACACAACCCACGCAGACTCATCCACCCCAGCCCAGAAACACAGACAGGATGGGGATGCAGGGGCCCTCTGCAGGCCACAATCACCACAGCATGAAAAATTAATGTAAAAGGGGGGAAAACCCCCAAACTTTAACATAAAGATTACACTCGGAGAAAAAAGAAATCTGCGCATTAATGAGTCTAAGCGATAATTAACAATGATGAAATATTATTCCAGGCTAAAGCTGCACATGCAGAGAGAGAGAGAGAAAAAAACACACCTGACATCAAGAGAAGGAGGGTTAAAGCCAGGCATTGTTTACCAGGCCTCATATTGTGTTACTGCTCTGGGCAGCAGCTACACAATAGACCAACATTAATGCAGACCCAGGCAAGACGGAAGAAAGGTGAGCAGGGCACACCTATGCTTTTATTTACTGCTGCTCGACCGAAACTACGCCAGTAATTTCCGGTGTCGCCTGCAAAGAGGTGGATCCCTGTGCACACAAACACACAGCATACCTCAGAAATTCTTGCAGGCAGGTGTCACAGAAACGGTGTCCACAGGTGGACACTTGGACGGGCTCCCGCATCGCTTTGCTGCAGAGCGGACACTGGAAGCGTCTCTTTGGCTTCTCCAGGAACTTGTAATCAAACCCGGGCATGGCTGCAGGTTCTATCGCTTTTGTCGGGCCTTCGGCTGCAGGTTAAAGGTACAAATGTCCTCTCGATCCCCCCGCAAACGGGGCTGTCTAGCTGCGCTGCCGTGAAGCCGATGAGGGGTTCATATCACGTCCCTTCCGCCGCCGACGGATCGGGCTCTGCAGCTTCGTCCTCCCGCAGTGCTCAGCTGTCTGACGGCAACAAAGGCTGGACGGTCCGAGACAGGCTGGAGAAGCGGTTCTTCCTCCGCAGTGTTTACGTTGGCCGGCAGAGCTGCTACAGCTGTGCGGATGACTCCTCTGGTGATGCAGAACTGACACACTGAGAGCAAAGCAAGAGCCCTCCGTCTGTTTAGGTGCACCGAGTCCCGCCTCCTCCTCCTCCTCCTCCAGGCAGGAGGAGTCAAGGAGCTGAAACGCTCTGTTCACACCATTTTATCTCTGTGATCCCCTCTTTATGAGGCTTTAATCGAGCCTTTGTCCGGCTACAGTGGGCTCTCATCGTTCTTTCATTTCACATTTGATAATTATCAATGTTTATTTATCAGCTTAGACGCCATCAGGGGTCCACATAAAGTGTCGGAGAGTGATAATAAATAAATAAATAAAAAATACTAAACATACACAGTGCCAGCTGGTGAAGTCACACGTGAGAGAGGTTTCGCAGTAAAGATGTAAATTAAATAAAGAAAAACTGAATCCAACTCAGACACCTACAGCACAGTCAGAGGGGAGAGGCGCCCCCTGGCGATGGAGCAGCACACCAGCCTGGTATTATTTCGTTTCAGGCTTAAATGTTTCATATAAATGCTTCATTAAAAATAACCCCTGACGTCTGCTGTTATATTCATTAAAAGAAATAAACATCCGGATGTCATTTCTTTCACGGGGTCACTAAAGCGCACAGCTTCACATCTGGATCGGTTTTCACCTGCTGTATTGCCACCGGATTACATCACCATTACATCATCACACAGGACAACAAAGGCAGCTGAGCCATGTCCCCAGAAAAGGTGAAGAAGTCTGGAATAATACCCACTGATTAAAAATAACTCGGTGTGTTTATAGTATTAAACTACATATTAATGACAGCGTAAAGATGAGGGTAGAGGAGGTTAATGTTTCATTTTTTGCTCACTTGTAATAAAAAAAGTCTGTCTTTTTAAATGTTCTCTACTGCAACAAAAGCCGTAACACAAGAAAATGTCACTGTGAGTCAAATTTAATGTGAATGTAAATATAAAAAACACATGCATATTTTAAAAAAAGCAGCAGTGGAAATGAGCATTTTGAGGTGCTAGTACTTGAAACTGTTTTCTGTGATTATTTTGGTTTGTTTATACATATATATATATATATATATATATATATATATATATATATATATATATATATATGTATATATATATTGATATATGCATTAAAATCTTTATCAGAGGTGAGTCTTGGCCCAACTTAGAAGCGACTACCTGCTTGAAGTGGAACTAACAGTTAGTCACAATAGATCAAGGAATTTTTGGAACGATATTTCAGCGCTGTGAGACATCTGGTGTCATCAGAAATACCTATCGAAGTAAAATCAGACATCACCTTGATGTTTACGAGAAAATATCACAGACTAATCCAGATGCAGATTAGTAAGTAAAATTGATTTATATAGCGCTTTCTAAGAAAAGGAGTCACAAAGTGCTTACAGAGATATCAGGAGAAAAACAAACAAAAAGAAGAGCAAAATGCACACAACACAAAAACACCCAAATCTCTGTCTGAATAGAGAAGTTTAAAGCTTTCTAAAGAATGCCACAGAGTCAAGCGTGTGAAGAAAGAGTGGTAAGCTGTTCCACAGTTTTGGTTTTAAGAGACAGTACCCACTTAGATTTTACACGGGTACAGAGAACCACAAGAAGACCTCTATCAGCCAGCCTAAGGATTTGAGTAGACAGGCGATGTATGTGAGGGCCTCACCTCATAAAGCCATGAAAGTAAGAACCAAGATTTCAAGATGATACCTAAACCTGACTGGATGCCAGTGCAGATGCTGTAATGATGGGGTGATATGAGAGAATTTGAGAGCAAGTTACAATCCTTGAAGCAGCATTTTGGACAGATTGGAGGCGATTAATAAACGCTTTGGCGGACAAGAAAATAGAGCACTACAATAATCCAAGCAGGAGGTGATGACCTGAACGAGCATCTCTTGTTCACTTTTTGAGCATTTTTTCTTACAGTGAAAAAGCAAGAGCCTTGATGTGAAACATCAAACATCAAACATCAAAAATGATCTCAAGATTGTGTGTGTTAGCTTTTAGGCTGAATGAGACAGAAAACGGATATAGAGGTATATGCTTTCTGGAGCGGGAAATAGAGACGTTTGCTTTGTCTGAGTTAAATTCAAAAATATTTATTTTTCATCCAATCATTAATTGAATTGAGACAGTCAATCTACCCCTCGTCTCAGCCTAAGCTGAGCTGTGCAGTCTCAGACTGCTCTCAGCCTAAATACAGAATATAATCATGTAACTGCAGATGATCTCTGGATTTACTATTGGAAATGAAGCCATGCAGCAGCATATAAAGCACTTCAAACTGACCCCACTTTGCATTATTAGGACTTCAGGTTCTGTGTGCAACTTTCTTCAAATCGTTCATTATTACAGGTTCAGGTTTACACTGACTGGCCCAAAAAAGGTTCTCAGCTGTAACATTTATTTTCCAATATCTCATATCGATGAGGGGAGATCCGCACCGCTGTGCAACATGTTCTCCAGCACATCCCAAAGATTCTCAGTGGGGTTAGGATCTTACTGAACCTGAACTGAGACCTTCAACCCAACGGAAGACCCTTATTTCTTTAGTTAAATTGAGGCGGTGTATTTGGTCTTTATTTACTACAATGGGGGCTTTTCAATATTGTGGCATTTTCATTTTTGTTAACCCTTTTCAGCATGGTTGTGTCTGCATCAGAGTGAGGCATTGAAGGAAATAGTTACTGTACTCTGAACACTTTGGCAGGTTTTGATTTTGGTCATCACATGAACAGTTTTCACACTGTTCTGTACAGCAACATGATTTCAATGAGTTACAAGGACAATAATGATAAAACTGTGAACTTCATCTGCTGTTCAGAGTCCTACACTGGAATGAAAACAGCCCAGCATGTGCACCACTTCCTGCTGCAGTCAGTAAACAGTCTGAAATCTCCTTTCACTCCTCTCATTGAACTGCTGTTTATCTTACAAAAGTGAATGAGCGAACAAGCGAGTGGTTTCAGACACAGCTTGGTCCGTCGTTATGTGGTTCGAACACCACTGTAATCCAATAAATCGCAAAGTGACCACTGACGTGGTGCTGACTTCATTTGTCTGATGAACGCTCAAGTGGCTTCATTCTTTTCGTTTCATTCAGCGGCTGCTTGAGAGAGCTCAAACCAGTTTGACCTTTTAATGGTCTTTCTTGCGCTGACACTGCACATGAGAGCGCACAATAGCTCACTGCATGAGCCCAGCCTAATGACTTCCTGTAATCTAGCTACAGTATCTGTGTTGCAACATTCCTTTCACCGACCTGATGTGAGATAAAACCTGTAGCAAGGCTGTGACCTTTTTTTGTGCTTTGCACCATGAAATCAAACCATTGAATGAAACACCTGAAAGAAAAATAGATAGAGAGAGAAAGGCTGAGGCTGCAGCTGGGGTTTGAAAGGAAATCTTTCTAAATTCGGCACAGATGGGTCTCTAGGAGGAAGCGGTCCTCCTCCACAGTCTGCTGTCGGGTGTCACGATGGCCGCAGAGTGGGTTATTTTTCAAGACAAGATCATCTGGAGATGGCCTCCTCGAGCAGAGCTGAAGCAGAAACAGAATGGCAATGTCAGTAGAGCTGAATCAGGTGCAAGTGTTTGACCTAATTGGGAACTGGTTCTATCTTCTCTCCTTTAAATATAACAGTAAGATAAACAGCTTTTGGTTTTTGTACTGAATTAATCTGAAGATGCCGCCTTGGCTTGTAATCTTTGCTACATTTTGACATTGGTTAGACAAAATATTCATTCATCCCACAAAGAAAAGAGGTTAATTAATGAATGAATTGAACAGCAGCAAACAACTCATCTGTTGTTGCACAAAAAGTATTAACCCAATAAATCAGTGGGTCAATAATGAGGCTGACAGTTAAATGAATATCAGTACGAGCTTGTCATGTTTTACAGGAGGTCTGGTAGTCCCGACTAGTCTAATGGAAATTTTAACACTGCAACAGAGTGATTCCTGCTGTCCAGATATTCCGCTCTCTTCTTTCTCCATCTGCTTTTTACTCATGACTAATAAAGGCAAAAATACTACATAATACAAAAGAACTTCAGGTCTTATTTGTTTTTAAATTTAGGATCAATATTACAAATTTTGGAGAAGTGGTCTTCAGTGCTGCATTTTCTTTGGTATTGTTTAATCACAATTACTACTAATAGGGCTACTGGACCAGAAAAACATGTTTGCTTTTCATAGTGACTCCACAGCTACATCTGCACACAATTATCTACATTTTCTCTGTTCATTGTTTAAAGTAATAAATAATTAATTAATTCTGTCTTCAAGTAATTGTTGTGAAGACGTTTGCCTTCCACTCACAATTTAAAGCTCACATTAAGAATTTAAGTTCCTTTCAGAGGTTTGTGAACTAATTTTGTGTTCAATTAAATGAATTCTTTCCTCCTTAAGGAAAACTTGGTGATTTTGTACTTGTGTGTTTTAGCTTTTGGCCTTCACATATGTGTTTCCTAATGTTCACCAGATCCTGATCACTGAAACACTGTTCAAGCATTTGTCATATCATCCACACACATCAGGTCACGTAGAGAAAACACTGACCTACATGACGAAACATTCTTGTTGTCCAAAAAAAACTATACAAACAATTTTATCTCTCGACTCTTTAAAAATAAATAAATAAATAAATCAGCTTTGCATGATTCAGAGCTCAAAACAATCCTTTTTTATCTTTATACTGGACCTTTAGGACCACCCTCCGTTTCTTTCTATTTCTGTTGTTTAATGTTGAAGCGTTTGAGTTAGAAGGGTGAAACTCACTCACTTGGGCACTTGTGCAATGGTCTGTACTGTAATCTAAACCTCTCACAGTGGTTGGTCTCTATATATCTGCTGCTCAGCTCAGGCCTGAGAACCATTTAAACAGCAGCCCTGCAGCCTGTTGCTGGATTACCAGCATCTCTGTTACTTATTGAATTCTGATGCAGTTTAATCTTCTCTAATTCTGCAGCTGTTTTCAAATATAAAGTGGAATCCAAGCCCTCAGTTTTGCACCATCACTGTTTATACTGCCATTTTCTGTTCCACTCCGTAGACCTCTGTGACCTACAGTTACTTTTAGTGTGCAGATAAAAATTATGTTTGTAGCATAAAAACTAGTTTCTTGTGTAAACAAACCCCCTGGCACCCTGTCTGTAAAAGATGGAAGTACTCCACATTTTTGGCCACAGCTGAGCTTTCAAACTTACAAATGAGTCCTTTCACTATTGTACACAGACGAACATGCAACTCTGCCGATGTTATCGGGGGACCTTGTCTCGAGTTAAGCTTGTCTTTCATCTGGGGAGTAGTGATATTTCACCACATCCCAACATCTCACAGAGTTTGTTAACAGAGGGTAATGAGTGAAATATTACGTTTCACTGCTAGCAGGGTGTTGCCATGACAACAAGCCACCGATGTCACCGCGAACGGGTGACTTTCATCGAGCTGCACTGGCTTTGGTATCCCAGAATCCTCTTCTTTTCTTCCCAGGCGGCCACGGGCCCCCTTGCCCCACGTGTACACCTCCCCTTCTGCAGAGAACAGAAACAGAAGAAGAAGAGGATGGTCACCAAATTGAGAGTCACAACCCCAGCATGCATTAATTCACACAGGTCTTTAACTGATGGCTCCGTCTCTCCTGCAGTGGCAGCACAATAGCTCGATCTGATGGAAATCAGAGTCGAACAAAGCCCGTATTCCACAAAGAAAGCACGGCTGGCTTCTTTCCAGGGAGCCAATCACTAATATGACATTTTACTGTTTTACCATCAGCTTTAAGAGCAACACACACAAAAAACTGTTACCTACCACTGTGTTCAAGTAACGCTACCAATATAATCTTGTTTTTCTTAAATATTAAAGTTTTTCTTAGTACCACAGACTGCACTGCTCAAACAACAATCAAGTATATCATGGGTTTATCTTTGGGATGGCGTGAAAATAATCCTGAAGAAATGTGAAACTTGCTGAAGAATCTACCGCAATGATCCTCTTTATTGGCTTTATTTTGGAGTTGAAGCTATAAACCCACTTCTGACAAACTTGAGATGCCGTCCAAAGAGAATCCAATTATTTGCAAATCTCATAAAACCCATATTTTACTCATAATAGAGCATGGAAAACATATCAAATGTTTAAAGTGACAAAATGACGATATTAAGAAATATATTTTGAATATTTTTAATTTAATCATAGAAATGCATTTCAAAACAGTTGGCACTGGGCAAGAAGTGGCTGGAGAAAGTAAGTGGTACTAAATAGAAACGGCTGGAGGAACAGTACCGGTAGTTGTTTGCAAATCATTAGTTTAATCGGCAACAGGTCAGCAACTAACTGGGTATAAAAAGATCATCTTAGAAAGGCAGAGTTTGTCACAAGTAAAGATGACCAAAGGTTCACCAATCTGCAAAAAACCGCATATACAAATTGTGAAACAGTTTCTGAACAATGTTCCTCAAAATTAAATTGTGAATCTCTTGTAATCTGCAGTAAATAAATCATCAAAGATTTCAGAGAATTTAGAGAAATCAATACGGAATGTTTATGACTGTCGAGCTCTCAGGCTACCAACTCCTAGGTCCCAACTTTTTCAGAATTGGTGTTGTACATTATAACTGCGTGGTGACACAGCCAGTCAGAGTCAAACTGAGATATAGTAAAATGCCCATGTAAAGCAGCTAAACAGCAGCTATCAATGAAATGTGGTCTTTATCAGATTAAATCTAATGTTATCCATTTCAAAATTCTAGGTGACTTCCTTCTCAAGTTATCAATTTGAAGTCACCCGTTTTTTTCGTTGTTGTTTTTTTATAGATATACCTATGGTATCAATTTGAAACACCTATGTCAGTTACTGCATTCACAAACTTGGGACTCCACATCACCCACCCGGCAGGTTGATGATAATACCCCATCAGTCTTTTACAGCTGAGGGGTAAAAAGAAATTATATACATACAGTAATTTATAGTTTCATTGACTAATATTATTAGGAATGGTAGTTCTCACAGTTTATGTTTCTCTGGCATACCAAGCAAGTCTCCCTTGCCAGAAAAACAGATTTGGCCTGATTGCAGCTTAAGCTGTGTGTACACACACTTTTCTCCTTCTTATTAGTTCCAGTAATCCAGTCAACTCTCAAACTGTACTACATCTCCGGCCCATCTTCAACCTGAACAACAGCCAGAAAAAACTGAAAGCCCCTTTGCAGGTGTGCAGGGTCTTCAAAAACTTCAAGACGTGATATTTACTCCTTTCTACTCATAAGTATATTAACCTGATATCACACTTTACTTAAAACTGTATTGTAGTTTTATCCTCTGTCAGCCATCCAACATATTTTGAGGATTCTTGTTCACAAAACTCAAGTCTCAAAAGAAACGTGGTTCAAAAAGAAATCTGTTGCAATGTTACAAACATGACTCAATAAATGCATCTACTCACCAGATCCTATGGCTAAGGTGAAGGCGTCACCACAGGCAGCCATAGTGATGCCCTGCAGGCCAGACACTTTGCAGGGGGCACGGCTGCTACGTCGGGAGCTGGAGCCAATTTGACCGTGCTGGTTGCTGCCAAAGGTGAAACACTGACCATTTTCTGAACAACGAAAACGTGGAGAAATAAACCAAGAAAAAATTTAGGAATTACACTAGTGGTGGAATTACTTTGTTTGCAGCTTTTTCCTTGTGCGGATAAGAAAAATTTACGTTTTTCATGAATTGTAGTAATATTAATTTTTGTACCGCAGTTGCCTAACAAGGGTCTGTGGGGAAAAAAAAAAAAAAGAGGTCACAGACATTATTCAGGATTCTTTGTTGCATCCCACTAAACCCAATGCTGTCAAAAGCAAGGGAACTACTGCAATTTTGTCAGGGCTAATCTCTTCAATCTTTCTGGAAAGCTTTCTGGTTTCTGTTTTTCTAGTCAGCTTTAGTCTGGGTGCTAACCAATCACATTTGAACAGACTGCGTAGATGCAAAAAGAGGAAAAGCATTTGCCGTTAAGCAATCTCTAACAACCAGCTATTTAAAATATCTGCTCCTCTCTCTATTTAGTCTTTCTGTGTTCCCCTCAAATTAGTTCATTTATCCTTTAGTTATGTCCTTGATTAATTTCCTGCTTTATTCTGATACCTACCTTCTCTTGTATCCTACTTTGGATTTTATCCCTTGTGTGTTGACCATCTTGATAGTTTTCACCTTTGTCTGGTTTCCCTTCTGTTTCTCATTTCCAATCAGCCCTCTGTGTATAAGTAGTTCTGTCTTCCTCTTTGTCAACTCATCTGTTGTACCACCTGCTTCTCTAATAAGGTGCTGCTTCTAAGTCATGTGCTTGTTGGCAGTTTGTACTTTTGGATTAGTCACCCTTTTTTCCTCCCTGGAACTTATTGCCAGCATGAAAGTAAAGCTTGCTTTGTGTATTACTCTGTGTGCGAGTCTGTATTTGGGTCCACCTTTGGACTTAAACTTAACACACAAAGGCACTCGCAAAGAAATGCTATAATAGCTACAAACGAGACTCTTTCCAAAAAAGAGAATAATATTGTGAATTTCTTGAACCTGTAACAGCGACAGAATGCGCCGTTCCAATGTCAATGTAAACAATCTTCTCAGTGTTCAGTGGGGCTGATTGGACTGGATTGTAAGAATGAACTTCTTCCACTTGATTCAAGGGATTCGGTTCCTCTCCAGCTGTGATCATATCCAGGCCAAGCTTGTTGAACCTGAGTACAATAAAACAAAAAAAAAAAAAAAATTTTAACAGACACAATGCTGTAGTATTCGTCCAAATCTTAAGTGTTTGTTTAAGCATGCATACATTTGAGAATATAAGACTGTTTGTTTCCAGTAAACAAACACATTACCAGCACTCGCTCATAAGTATCGTTTCTTTTTTGCCTTTTGGCCAAAAGCTGCAATCGGTGAAATCCCGAAAACAAATCTGACATTATGTAATATAGAAAAAATCCCAAGTGGGCGGACGTTCCAGTCTAGTTTGCTATCATGTGTATCAAGTTTCATCCCGTTGGCTATGAAGTCTGTTAAGTTTCATGGTATATAAATAGTTCCACCTGCTATTTTTGGAACACTTTGATGAATATCATGCAATAAAGTTCTTCTTACCCATCAATGAAGAATAATTATCATTTAATGCCAGTAATCTTTTAGTTTCATATTTATCAAGTATTCAATACATGTTTAAGGTCTGGAGCTGAGTTCACTGCTACTGTGTATGTATTTCATGTCTGTAAGCCACAGAAGTGTGAACAAAGCTGTTTACTACTCTTGCCCTCTCCTATTCACACATACATCCTCTCTGAGAGAGCGGGATTAGCGCTGAGTGAATGCAAAGGCTTTGTCATTTTAAGAGAATGCTGTCTCACAGGTTGTGCACTAGGAAAGTACCTCTCTGAACTTTTAACCTACCACCATCAACCCACATGATCGAGTTTATAGAGTGATAAAATGTTAGCATTTTCTACGGAAAACATGGAGTGAAAATGTCGTCTCAGCGTTATATAACGCCGCTCATCACTTCCTCATTTTTGTCACACTTTTGAATCAAGAACCAGAATAGTCACCTGTTGCTTCCACATGCCACAATGCTGTGCTGGTTGCTGATAATCATGGAGCAGTCAACTCCACACACCACCCTCTGGGCTTCAAAGTTGCCAGGTAAACACACTTGCTGCGGAGAGTTGTGGGTGTCCTGGGTGCCGAGCCCGAGGCGACCTTTCAGACAGAGACCCAACCATTAAGCTCTGTGTTGAGATGCAGCTGTCATAAACCACACAAGCAAACACCAAAAAGAAGAAAATAAAAACTGGATTGTTTACTATACCATTGTCTCCTCTTCCCCAGGCAAAAACTTCTCTTTCATTGGTCACAGCGAGAACATGGGAAGCACCGCAGGACACCTGAATGAGCTCGTAACCAAGCAGAGCCTCCACTATCTTGGGCTGAGAACAAAAACAGTGTCATCAATGAAATGAAAGCTTTTTATCAAAAATCTGTAGGGACGTTGCGCCCTCATAGCATTCATTTAACTGTATAAAATGAAACCGCATCATTCTTGGTTGAATTCACTCCTCTCTCTCCCTTTGTTTCCTGTCTGCTTCTGTACTATCAAGTGCCTAATAAATTTTAAAAATGTCTTTTTAACGACCATCTCTTTCTATAAAGTATTTTAATTATTCATTCATCCATTATTATTTCATTGTTATCGATTCATTGTACATGTTAAGGCACGTCTGCTTTTAATGTGTGCTTTTCTGTAAAAATATGAGGGAGAGCACATCAAGCCATGGAAGAAAGACATTATTTTAACACTGTGAAATTGCAAAACACACACAAGCTTGTGTAGAAGAGTGTGGAATGAAGTCTAACCTGTCAGCTTTTTAGGACGACGTCTGTATTTTTTTGCTCCAGTGTTCCAACAACCCAGCTAATATTCCAGCACATTCACCACTAGCTAGTGGGAATCATGTGCGCTGCCTCCTGCACACTAGCTTCCTCACCTAAACCACACAGTGTTTCCAGTAGTGCACTGCTGATTAAATGGTATTATAGACTAACTTCAGGGTCACAGAATTTCTACTGATTGAGAGATTTCTTTAACATGTAATCTATCTTTATTAATCTAAACAAGTTGATTTGAGTGGAATTTACAAAGAAGCTGTTGCCTTTAACTGTATTACTTTTATTAGGGTATACCTAATTTCTTACACTGGCAGCTATCATTGCATTTACTAAGGCATTCAAATAGTGTACCTGTGTTACATCATTGAAGTTCCCGTGTCCTAGACAGCCGTTGCTTCCACTACCAAACGTCATGATAATGCCCCTGTCTGCAAATTGGAAATGAAAAGAAGGGATTAACAGGACTATTAGTTGATGAGTGTAGGTGTATTCTTACAGAGGCCAACAGAATGCTTCTAATCCCCATCTAGGAAACACTAATCTGCAACACAACAGTGAAAACTGATGAAAGAGACATGAGCTAAGAGAAAAGAGTCTTTAATCCTGTGTTATCGGCTTTGTGGTGTTGGATGGGTTGACAACACTCTTCAAAAGCACGCTGTGAGTGTACCACAGTGTGAGAATAAGAGAAACAACCATTCCTAACTGCCAGGCAAGCATGAGGGTTATGTTCAGGTAGATTCACAATATCAAGATAAAGAGATGGCTGGCTACATCCAAAGTTTGCACTCAAACGCCGGTTTAGTGTTTTAGGGGATGAGCATAAACAGATTTTCTACAGCACAGCTCCTAACTAAACTGACTGGCATGGCTGTGATCTCTCTGATAGGTATCCAAAGACAAATGGCCCACCTACCTGTCATGCAGGTGGTAAAGAGATCACCACAGGACACAGACTTGATGGTGACTCCAGACTGACCCTCGAGGAAGCGAGAAATAAACTGAGGCTGGATTTGCTCCACCACACCAGGAAGACTGGCCTCAGAGGACCCCACTGATGGAGCCTGTGACAAAAAATGTTATTAGACTAAAGTGAGCAGAGTCTCTTTATGGCAGTAACAGAATAAGAGGAAATCATGAGTCTGCAATATTCAAGCCTTCCAGATGTTACTTTTAAAGTATACAAAATACCCATGTAGAGAATTTATGCTTTTCCAAGAGTATCTTAAAACTCAAAATATGGATGAAAAAGTGTTAAAATCCTTCAATCTGATGTTGTCTGTTTAGTACTGTAGCTTCTCCAAGCAGCCATAACAATGCTGTCCTGTAATATTGCTATTTGAGTCTTTAAAACTTTCTGAGATTTTCTTGTTTGCTACAACAAGTACTGGCTCATAATTTCTTTCAGCTATATTTGGACGTTTAACAGTGGAAACATCAGCAAGGCTGAGGAGAGCATATCAGATCAAAGCTGCTCCTTTGCACTGTGTCAGAGTTACAGGGAACATTTGTACTTCAGGAAAAGCAGTCAAAGTTTAAAAAAAAAAGAAAAAACAAAGAACACACACACACACACACAGACCTCCCATGTAATCAAACGGCCAGTCTTGGTCACACCCATCTTTTGAGTGCGGCCCAGAGAGACCTGAAGCACTTCTGTGTTGAGCATCGGGAGGCGGAGAGGAGTCGAGATGCCACTTCCCCACGTATACACAGAAGACAGCGGGAGGGAATGCACCTTTCCTGGTCCTAAACCAACTGATCTGTCTGTTTCAGCCCAAAAAAGCAAACAACAAGTTTTGTAACTGACGCTCTCAGTCTAGATCAGCCAGTACTATGGTCAAATAACTACATGCTTCACCTCTTGACCTGTTGGCAGGAACTCTCCCTCCTGGTCTACCTTGAGGACCAGTTTGCACCGTAGACAGAGGTTTCTCAATCCTGGAAGAAAAGAAGATATTGATAAAGATAGAAGTCATTACACAAAACATAATAAATCTCAATCTGACATCAAAACTCTTGTAGTTAAAATAATCTTATTTTATTATTAATTAAGCAAAAAGACTGTACCTGCGCATTTTTACATTTCCTATATCTGTGTAGAGGTTAAGCAGGGGCCTGATGCATATGGGGAGAGCCATTATTTCATTGAGTTGAGGCCGTTTGGATGGATCCAAATTGAGCATGTTGAGAATTAGCTGTCGGAGTTCTGGGCTGTAACGGTCTGAGATCGGCGCAAAGGTACCGCTCATGATCTTCAGAACGAGGGCGGGGAGATTCTGAGAGAAAAATGAAAGAGTTAAATCATAAGATGCATCACAGATTGATGTGAAAAGAATAATCTCTCATCATCTACCCTAGATCCTTGTCAAAACAAGAATCTTTCACAGCACTAAACCGCAGTGTAATCGGTAGTGAAAAGAAAAAGCAAAAGAAAAAAAGATTTGAATGAATTATTGATCTGAGTGGATATCAGAAGCAGTAGCAATCTGTTTGTGGTTTAAAGTGGGACAACATGTGGGTGTTTTTATGAAATATTCTCAGAAATTTTAAGAATCCCCCATTGTGTAAACAGAGTAACTCTAATGGTTTGAATGCCTTTGCACACAGCAAGAGTTTATAATTTATACATTTAAGGAGAAGAAGAGTAATGTAAAAACAATAATACAGTATTATCATCACACCCAAAATGGGACACTATAAAGTATATGATTTTATTACAGCAGCCTCAAAGGCTCTCTTGAGGCTTGCTAGCTCATACAGCACACAGCCCAAAGCCCAGATATCACTCTTCTGGTTATACGGCTTTCCCTCACACAGCTCCGGGGAGATGTAGCAAGGGGTCCCGACAACCTGTAACAGGAAATAAAGGAGGTTTTAATTCCATTTCAGAATGCAATTTAGAATTCTAAAAATGAAGGGAAGAGGTAAGATGATTCACCGTGTAAGCTTTGCTTTTGCTGACGAGGATCTTGGAGATGCCAAAGTCTCCGATTTTGACAATCATCTGGTGTTTGTCAAGAAGAATATTCTGAGTCTTGAGGTCCCTGTGCAGGATGAGCTTGTTGTGAACATGGTACAGGGCGAGCAAGATCTGCACAAAGAAGTGAAGGATGGTGTCTTCGTCCAGCAGCGAGTTACAGCGCTTCTGTATGTAGTCAGCCAGCGTCCCACCTGCATGGAGAAAACATGAAGGAAAGAATAAACAACACAGATGACTTTGGTTTGTTGGAACCATAATGGAAGTTACTATGTTGGTCTGAGTAATGACCAACATAGTTAACATTGGATTTTAAAGGCTTTTTAAAGGCTTTAAAGGGCTTTAAGATCACAGCAGGTGATCTTGTTGCTCAAGTGAAATGTTACTGTAAGCATAAGAGAAAATAAGTAATCCAGCCATGTAAATAAATCACATCTACACTTTTATCTGCAACAAACAGACTTTTGGATGTTTACAGCCGCAAGATCTGAACTTTAACAAAAACTAAAGTCCACGTACTTTTTCGATAATTTTCTTTCATGTGAAAAAATATGACAATAAATCCAGGCAGCATATATTTACCAAAAAATCAAACAAACTACTGCTAGAATAGTTGGAGCAATGACAAAGAAAAGATAATGAGTGAAAAATGCTCATAAAAAAACCAAAATATGTAAGGCTTTATATCTGAATCAAAACAATGTACGTGCACCAATATCTGTAAGCTATGGCAGTTCCACTGGCAAAACAAGCTACTTAACCAATCACAAATTGAGAAAATGTCATTTAGAAATGCAATGCAGAACTTTAGAGGCCTTAGCAAAGTCTTTGAAGTATGAAAATATAAAGATCCAAAAGTAACTTGCCTCATGATTTTAGGTTTTTGTGTTGGTGCATTTTTGCAGAAGGCTGGCCTTGCTGATGGCAATCTACATTTTTTACATTATAGATAAACAGATTTCTGAATTGTAATACTATCACACAGCCTCATGTGGTATTCCCAGGCCTAACATGGTGGGAACCAGCAAAGGTATGGAGCCCTGCAGGACTATATCATGGGAAAAGTAACATGCTGTACAATTAACAAAAGGGAGTTGTGTAATAAGATATTATAGCGAGGTTACCTGGAGCATATTCCATTGCTATCATTAGGGCCTTGTCTTCCAGGAAGTTCTCATAGTACTCTATAATATTTGGGTGGTTGAGGAGTTTCAACACCTGACACTCGTTTTGTGCTGCCAGTCGCTCGTCTCGTGACATTTGCTCCACCGGGATCTCCTTAAGGATGACATAGGCCGCGTCGCTGCGCCTGCGGCACAGGTGAACAATCCTGACAGCAGAGCAAAGTGAAGAAGAATGAGAGATACCGTTTCCTGAATAAATATGAGCAGGGTGATTTGCTGAAGTTTAGATTTGACATTGTTAAGCTTTGGCACTGATTTATTACACGTTACTCTCTGGGGAAGCGATAATGTGAACCAAATAAACACATAACACAGTAAAATAACCTCAGTATTTAACTTAAGATTTTTAAGCTAATGTGAGACAAAGTTGTAAAAGAATAAAGAATCTGAAAAATCTGACCCTTTCACAGCATTCTGTACTAACCTTTAAGAACTACTCCCACACATGGCTGGTACAGAATAAGAAGAGAAATAAATGGAAGGGACACCAACACAGTGCATGTCTTCTTAGCATATAACCTGACTGGATTCTTTTATGTAGAAAAATAATAACACTTTATCAGCCGATTTAACATCTGGGCTCAAAAAATAATTCTGCCATGCTGTGGGATCAGCATTGTGTTCTATTCAAATAAAGTACTGACATAAAAGTACAGCTGTGCAGATCAGGACCTTGTGACTTCCCACCTCTGATGGATTATTTAAGTAGTTATAAATAAACTGCAAAATGAGCAGAGCAGCTCAGGCTCAGGATAAATCCACTTGATGTGCATTATTTATGAAATGTAAGCAGCACAATCCCATGTCTCATTGTGCAAACAGGCCATCTTTTAATGACAGTTTTTTCATTCAGATGTGAAGTATGACCAACACCAATTCAAAGTGATATGAATGTACAGGTATGGAAAACCAGATTTCTTTTTCCTGCCTCTATGGTATTTTGATCACAAGTTGGAATTCAGACAAATAGAATGAAAATAATAAATTTCAATGTTGCAAATGAAATTTCTGCTATATTTTGGTTAGATCAGTTGATTTTGTTTCAGAAGACATCAGAAGCTTTCTCCATCTGTGTACCTGAAAAGTATATTTGATTTGTGTTACAGTCCTGAGGTTTCTGAGATGTTACTGAAAATAGATTTTTTGGAATTTGTTGAGTTTCGGTTCCTGTTTTGATTGGTTTGTTATTCTAGTCTGCCCCGCGTTTCAGTCTTTGTGTGCCCCTGTCTCTATGATCATCTTTATTGTGAGTCTTTTTGTCTGGCTTTATTTATTATGTTTTGAATGTTCAATTATTTTCAGTTTTGCTTTGATAGTCAGATTACTCATCTTGATTCAGTTTTTTACCTCCTGTCTGTCTTTACTTGTGTTTGATTACCTTCAGCTACGCTTTGTTCCCACTGCCCTCTCATCTCCAATCAATATATATATATATATGCTGTGGACAAATAGTCCAAAAAAATTCTTCACCTTGACCTTAATGGTCAGGTGTAATGGACACTATAAGGAAAAGAGAAGCACCTCAAAGAATCCAACTTTACTTACACTATACACAGCTTCTTAAAAATGTGATGGCAGATGTTGTGGATGTTCAGAAGAGTGAAGACAACAACTAAATCTTAAACATGTTTGTGTCGTGTTGTTTCACACAGTCACATAAAAAGAGAACCACCCCTAAGAAATACAGTAAAACTTCATTAGCAAGGCTGGACATTTAAATGAACAGGGACATGGAGCTCATAAAGTGTATACCATATAGAGGTGGGAATCACCATACATCCCACGATACGATATTATCACAATATTTAACGCACGATACAATATTATTGCAATTTTTTAAAATATTTTGCGATATTCAGATTCTGTACATAAAGGTAAACTTTATCAATATTCATTTTATCTAATATCAAAGTCTCACACTCAGTCTTTCTCTCATTTCAGTTTTATTGTTGACAAACTGAACGGTTTGTATTACAGTCTAGTCCAACTTAACTGAATGCAACCATCTGGTACAATTATAGCTATTCTGAACTATGCAATTTATGAAAACTATGCAGCCCACTCAGCAACTGAAGAATTTGAAAGTAAATTAAAACAAAATATAATTTTACATTAAATAAAAAAGTTTTAAACTTAATTAAAATAAAACATGTCTTAAATTAAAATAAGTAAACTATCATGTTTATTGCTGCCAAAAAAAAAAAGTTAAACACATTTGGACAGTGAAGGAACGTCAGGATTCTTGCTCAGAAAAAGGATCAACATGCTCTGAAGTCAGAGCATGTTCCAGTCCACAAAAACTTTTTTTGTAACAAAATATCGATTTCTGCTGTCCCTGTATCGATACATTATTAGCAAACAAAATATCACGATACTACACAGTATCGATTTTTTCCCCCACCCCTAATACCATACCAGTCAAAATGAGATTATTTACTTCAGTCATATTTTCTGATGATCTAGTGTAACTCAATATAGCTCATAATCTTTATTTATGGAGCTTCTCCTACTTATAAAGCTGCCTTCTTCGTGTAAAGCAACAACAAGCAGATTTTATGACAGTAGCATAATATTGATCATTTAAAAATAAGCTATAAAGGTTTAGCACATAAAATGGAAAATCACACATAAATATGTGAATTGCTTTTTCTTAGTACTTAGAGAATTCAACCAGCTCCGATTATGCCTGCCATGTTTATTCTTCCAGGTCACTTCATGCAGAAACCTTCCTAAGCAAAACCGACTCTTTGACCATCTTTTGTTTTTTATTTTGAAAATTAATATTTATTCATATGTGACATGGTAGTGTTTTTGTCATTGGCTATAAAGTTTGTGATTGGAAAAATATTTGTAGTGTTTTATGACCTCTTGGGGTTTTTGTTTATCAGCTAAAATTATATATCTTCATGACACTAAAAAGATTAAAAGTTTCATTCAATTTAAGACTTCAGTGCCTGCTTCTTAAAAGACTAGCCAACACATATTCTTTTTCACAACTCCAGACAAACTCATTAAATTAGTTAAAGTTTAATAATAAAATTTAAAGTTAAACTTTGAAATTCAGTTTGTAGGCTGGTTACAAACTATTTACACTCATTTTGGTAACCAACTAACACTATATTACCAAAAGTATTCAGTCGCCTATCCAAATCACTTCCATAACCATAAGTATATAAAATCAAGCACTTTGGAATGCAGACTGCTTCTACAAACGTTTGTGATAGAATGGGTCGCTCTCAGGAGCTCAGTGAATTCCAGCGTGGTACCGTGATAGGATGTCACCTGTGCAACCAGTCCAATTGTGAATTTCCTCACTTCTAAATATTCCACAGTCAACTTTTAGTGGTATTATAATATAAGAGATTGGGAACAGCAGCGGCTAAGTTGCTTCCTGTTCCAACATGACTGTGCACCAGTGCACAAAGCAAAGTCCATAAAAATATGGATGAGCAAGCTTGGTGTGGAGAAATTTGACTGGCCTTCATAGAGTCCTGACCTCTACCCGACAGAACACCTCTGGGATGAATTAGAGCGGAGACTGGGAGCCAGTCCTTCTCGTCCAGCATCAGTGTCTGACCTCACAAATCCGCCTTTAGAGGAATGGTCTAATATTCCTATAAACACACCCTTAAAGCTTGTTGAAAGCCTACCCAGAATAGTTGGAGCTGTTATAACTGCAAATGCTGGACTAGCATAAAATTAAACCCTATGAATTAAGAATGGGATGTCACTCAAGTTCATATGCGTGTGAAGGCAGATGACCAAATACTTTTGACAATATAGTGTATATAGGGTTTGACCGAGGGTGGGAAACATTTTTGGTGACTTTGGCAGACTTTAACACTCATCTGACCTCTACATGCCTTTTAGATAGCTGGTTTTTAAAGTAAATAAATCGTGTCCAGTGCTCTGTTACTTCTACTAACACGTCCTTCTCCGTCCTCGTCTTCTTCGCACGTTTCCGTTACTTCTTTTTAAGGGGAAAAATTGTTTTCCTCTTTCGCTCCTGACAGCGCAGCGTTTACAGACAGGCTGATGTGTGTGACATAAAATAACTTTTATAAATTACATATAAAGTGTAAGTATAGCCAGACGTTACCCGAAAGCTCCTCTTCCAACAACTTTGATTTTCTCATACTTCTCCATCGCTGCTGCGCCCAAACGTTTCCGCCGTTTCCAGGCAACCCGTCTCTGGCACCACGGCAGCCAGCGAGGGACAAAACAGACGGATTCCACACAGTTAGTACAAGAAGATACCAAACGGACACCCCCTTTTTTTAAATTATTTTTTCAGTCACGGTGAACATTGTTTTAAATTATGCTTACACGTATACTTTAATACAACGAAATATGGTTATATTTTATTTATATTTTATTGGAAGTACTTCATAATACCTACATAAATTGCAGTTTCCAAACATTTTCGATTTGCTGTATGTACTGCAAAACAAAGGAGTCACAATTTGCGGTTTAAAAGAGAAGAGGAAAAAACTACACTATATAAATATTTGGGTATTTTAAAGAAATAAGTAGCATGAAATCTTTAGAAACAAAGAAATTGAAAATAATATATTATTTATATATATATATATATTTTTTTTTTGTTTGGTTTTCCCATTAGAGGAAATTGTCCTTTAAAGGAAACGATCATGTTTATCCATCTTAAATGGTGATTATACAGTCTTTTTAAGCACAACGGCTGTGTAGTGGTTTCCACATTTCCTTGACAAGCAAAAGGTCACTGGTTTGATTCCACTTGAAGACACAAATCACCTTTGGGGTTTTGTCAGGAAGGACATCTTGCATAAAACTGCAAAATCACACATGTGGAGCTACCAACTGTGGTGACAACTGTTGAGTAAGGGAATGGTTGGAAGTAGCTGTCAAGTGCAAGAAATGTATTACAGGTTAGATCAACCTGCTGTTATTACACTGTAACTACCTAATATTTAGGGTGAACCTGAGTTATACAGTATTGTAACCGCCCCCTGCTTACATGTTGATAAGTGGTTATTACTGATTTCCCATTTTGTTTATTTTATTCTTTAGGCTACAGGGTATGACTCCACAAAATTCCAGGTCTCAACCATATTGTCCCTCATGTCCCTTCAGAATAAGATGGCACACTCCTACAAAGCTCCTCACTTTGGAAGCTATACCTACATCTGTGGGGTTAGGGGGTTAGGGTACTTAATAATACAGACCACGTAATGATAATACGGTTAATTACAATGTAAGAAGTCCTTTCCTCCAACGTATCTCACAGGTACTCATTACTCAAAAACACTTACAGTATAATTTGTTTCTTTTTCTTTTCTGTTGTTACTCCATTGTCTAACTACACCTACCAGTAAAAACTCTCACTTAATTTAAACATTTAAAAAAAAACATAGTAACACTTGGGAAATTATACCATAAATCGTGGACTGTATTGTGAAAACGCAAAACGCAGCCAGAGCTTATTTTCTGTGAAATATCCGGCCATGCACTTGTGCCAGGAAACAAGTAAATTGAAATGAAAGTGAAAAGGAATTGGAAATGAGAACTAGTCTGACGGATGAGATTAGTAGAGCTTCTTGAGCTTGGACAGCTATCGCACTCTTACATCCAGACACCTGGTGATTATAAAGCGCCTTTCCCTTGCCTGAGACAAGCAGGAAGGGAGCTGTATCAGCACTGTTTCCCCTCTTTGCCTCAATAATAAATGCTTTGTGCTGTGACAAAGCTTGCTCTGTGCTAAAGTACATACCTTCACTATCATCGTCAGTCTGAAATAATGGTACATTACCACAAACAGTCATCTGCATGTAACTCAACCTTACCCTGCAATTTCCCTGCAAGATTTTTAAATGACACTAAAGGTGGTGCAGAGATAGGTGAGTAGAGGGTGAGTCCAAAAAACAATACCTCGCTCTTTTTCAGGAACATGATATCTCAACAAAGCACACATAAAGCAGCCCTGAAGTGTATATGGCATTCCTCAGACCAGCTAAGTGACATATTTTGCCTTCTGTCAGCTGATGCTTGAGAGTCAGTGTCCAGGAATGCACGGTGCAGGACAGTGAAACTGTTGCTAAACCTCAGGTATGAAACCTCACCTGAAGAGCATTATCTGTTACTAATCTCCAAAGATCTCTCATGACACATGATGAGAAATTGTGGGGGAGTAAAGTTGTTTTTAGAGATATCTTGAACATCCAGCCCTTTTTCACACCTGGCATCATAAGCTTTAACAACCGATGAGTCAGGACTGAAATGTTGCCCATGAACGCCTGCTGTGAAGAAGGTTATGTTGACATGTTTCTTTGCGTTTGTGTAAAAACCTCCTTAAATTTTTAGGAAAGGTAATAAAGGTAAAGGTAAGGAAAGGTAATACTTATGTGATAAAAAGGAGGAACTGCTTATGAATACTCATCTTAATATCTTTCTTTATTATTTTTAATGGAATGGCAAAAGGAAGTCAGGAGTGACAATGAAGAATGTGAAGGTTGTGCAAGACATGTGTGAGGACCGAGACAGTGGTGAGGTGTGTGGTAGGAGTGACAGATATGTTCAAGGTGGGACTAGGATTACCTCAGGTATCAGCTCTGAGCTCTTTGTTTTCAGTGGTGATTGACAGGTTGACAGATGAGGTCACGCAGGAGTCTCTGTGGTCTATAATGTTTGAAGACAGCATTGTGATCTGTGGTGAGAGTAGGGAGCAAGTGAAAGAGAGCCTGGAGAGGTGGAGGCATGCCCTGGAGAGTAGAGGAATGAAGGGCAATAGAAGCAAAATAGATTACATTTGAGTGAATGAAAGGAGGCAGGTTGAAAGGTGAACATGCAAGGAGAATATGTAGAAAAGGTAGATGAGGTAAATACCTGGGGTCAACCATCCAAAGCAATGGACATTGCAGAAGAGAGGTAAAGAAGAGAGTACATGCAGGGTGGAGTGGGTGGAGGAGAGAATTAGAGGTGATTTCAACAAAAGGATAGCAATAAAAGTGAAAGAGATGGTAGTGAGTCATGCTATGATGTCTGGTGGCAGGCTGAGCTTGAGGTGGCAAAATTGAAGATGTGAGATTTTCATTGGATGTGACCAGAATGGACAAAATTTGAAATGATTAGCAGTTTGGAGACAAGACAAGTCTGGGAGAGGCAAGGAGGGATAGTGGATACACTGGACAGAGGATGTTGAATATGGAGCTCCCAGCGGAAGAGCACAGAAAAGATAAATGGATGCAGCAGGAATAGGGTGGGATGAAGGCAGATGAGTCACTTTGGTGATCCCCCTAAACATGGCAGCGAAAAGAGGAAAATTATTTTTAATGAACATTGGTACACATAACATATATATATATATATAAATATATATATATATATATATATATATATATATATATATATATATATATATATATATTATATATATATATATATATATATATATATATATATATATATATATATATATATATATATATATATATATATATATATATATATATATATATATATATATATATATTGTAGGCAGCTTTTAAAGTCAGAAAATAAATCAAAGCAAGATAGTTGTATTGCCAATGTTGATTTGATCTACTCAACAGAGACTTTTATAAAGTACATCACCTTGCAGCTGTTTATACAGTATAAATATGGCCTCAAGTTTCCAGCAGTACTCTGCTAAGTAGCGTTATGATAGTGGGGTACATGGCATCAGAACTCAGCAGAATGTTAGACTCGGAGCAAAGAGGCACTTTCACAGTGTCTAATCTCGTGTATGGCACTCTAAAACACTTTGAAATTGCATCAGTTTTCTCACAGTCAGGCAGAAGAAAAAGTAGGCACCAGAAGACAAGTGAAGCTTTGCTCACTGAGAGGAAGAAAAACATTTTCCTCACACAGGCAGATTTTTCAAACACAAGAACAAAAAGACTCCAATCAGCAAAAGCACAGTCAAAAAGAAAGCTGTGTGGACTCAGAGAACAAGCAGCATTTAGAACAAAACCAAATGCTGTGGGTGATGGAAGATACTGAGTGATGATGAGATCTGTGGCAGTAACAAAAGGGTCTGCGTGAGGAGACAAATGGGAGAGAGAATGATACCACAGTGAGTTAAGCACATAGTAAAACATTGCTGCAGCTGGACACAGAATGGACTCCACCCTGAGCAAGAAGAAGCAGTACTCCATTCTTTAGAGACATGCTCCACCCTCTGGTTTTCATCTTTGTGTAGAAGAATTACTACTACAGCTGAACACTGACCCCAAACACACATCAAAACACTGAAAGAACTAACTGAAAACCAAAGAAGACCAAACACTACTGAAGCTGTGGCTTTCCCTCCACAGTCGTGTGACTTGACCCCAACTGAAAATTTACTGGGACTGAAAAAAAGCACTCCTGACATAACAAAAAGCTTTGTTGGATCATGCTAAGGTGTGGACTACCCGCTTCTGCTCAAAATTTTGTAATGCAACAAATGTAAACTAGTGTCTCAGATATCCCCCAAACTATGTGAGAAAGTCAGTACAACTATTAGAAATGTAATGAAACATTAAAAACACTTACATTACCACAAACATTCTATTTACTAGACCCTTCAGTGCCACATTCAGGCCCAACAGTGAAATTAAATCTTTCTGATTAAGATAGACCTGCTTTTGTTTGCTATTCACGATGCAATCGCTGGATTCAGCTGACCTCTAGATTTTCTTTCTCCTGGCTGCTCACAGTCTCCACTGTAGCTGTTTCTCAACAGCCATCAGGAGAAAGAAAATCAAGATCAATATGGTTCAGCTCTGAGCCAGACAGAAAGATTCTCATCTAAAACAGATCACATGACATTGGGAGACCTTCTCAAGACCTAAATAGCAAAAGAGCAGCAGCAGCTTCTCTTGTATGAAACCAGGGGCTTCTGCATCTGCAGGCTGAAGTATTTTCTCTGGAAACCTGAAGCTGTGAGGAATTACAGGTTCCTGTGCCTAAAAAAACTATGAGAGCAAAAGGATTCCAGCATCTCACACTGCAAAAGAACAAAAAAAAAAAAACTACAGGGAGGGGACCAGGAAACACAAACAGTGGTGTTAAATTACATTTCTCTCTCTCTTTAACTCCAGGGTGTCTGGTTACAGGGAGCTTTGCCCTCTGGATATAAGCAGATTAATTGTATTGTTCATCTTTCACAGTTGAAGTTTGCTTTCAAAAGGTAAAAAGAGAATTTCGTGGATTCAGATGCATCCAGGCCTGGCTTTTATTTACCAGAAAGACATGTGCCGTTTTGGAATAATTTTATTAATGCAGATTATTAAAGACGAATTTCTCAGGATGTCTCAACGGCCCTTCTCCAGGGTAGAGTTTAGAGAGTAAGGTACCCCCCTGGTGGTCTTATAAAAAACTGAGTGACACATAATTGTTGCGATGTGAGGTCATCGTGTAAGGTTTTGTCTCCATCTCCTGGTGTGTTTTCATGCTAGCGCCTGGCTGTATTTTTTTTCTAAAGATGGAGCTACACGCTCTGAAAACGCTAAAGCTTATTTTTAAGTCGTTGTTTGGACATATTTACGTTAATTTGACAGTTGCGGCTGAACACAGCCGGTAATAATATTACTAACAACTGTTCATGGTGTTATCAGTACAGAGAAATGTGCACTCTTCAATGAAACCACTGTGAATATAAAAAGGACAATGATGTAATAAGCTCTAATATAAGGGACTATTTTAATATTGTGCTTTGGAATTTGGAATTGCGATTCGATAATTATTGGTAATATTGATATGTAGCCAACAGATTGGGTTTTTCAGCTTTATTTGCAGCTTTGTACCCAACACACTGCGTTGGGTATAATTATTCAATCTGATTTGTGTCGTTTTCATTCACAAATTAAACGCTTTTACGCGCAGCGCGTTATTTACGCACGAAGGAGCGGCGCCTCCTGCGTGTCTATGTGCCAAACATTCCTATGCCTATTTTTGTTTTCGACAGCGCGAGCACAAATCCACAGTTTAGCAGGATCTGTGACCGCGGTGGATCAGCGATACCGTTCTTCTTGTGAAATCTAATCGCAGCCTCTGGTCTTTCGTTTCTCTGGTTTTAAGGGCGCAGCAGCGACGGCACCACCCACCCCGCTCCACCACTCCCCCTTCGTGATCCACAGACAGGCGGGGTGAGAGCGGCGGCACATAACGTTACGAGGCGCAGCGTGAAGACAAACACCGTCGCATTGGAATGAGCTGTAACCGGAATCCCCTCCAAGCCCACCTCTTCAGGCTCCGGACGCTGAAAACGTGAAACGAAAAAAAAGGCTGCAGCATCAGTTGGAAATCAGCTCTGCAGAGATTTGGGGGGAAAAAGAAAAAGAAGCTTAGGATCATCTCCTGCAGCAGCAGCTGCGTCTCTTTTCTCTGGCCTGGACAACGCTCCCATCTCTTAACGCATATATTCGCTCATCACTGGGGCCGAGGAGACGCTGACAGGGGCGTAAAAAAACAAAACAAAAAACGTCAGGGGGACGAAGGGAGGGAGCTCATTAAGAGCAAAGGCCAAGAGACAGCGGGGTGGGAAGAGGATGGAGGCCCTGCTTCCTGTGCTCAAGAGTCACCCAGGCCCGTCAGTACTGGTGTGCTCTTTGATTTTCAGGTTGGCCCACCAGCTGCTCCAAAGGCTGCCCGTGCCCAAGGTGGTAAAGCAGGATGCCTTCCGCTCCTGGAAGTGGAAGAACCTCTCCGTCTCTATGGTGCACTCAGTGCTGACTGGGACTTGGGCCCTGACCTGGTAAGTGTCCTTCCAACGCACACATCTGCCTGTCCATCCACACTGGGACACCATTGTCTATTGACAATGCACATGATGTGCTGTGTGTAGGGGTGTGTGCGCAACAGTGACAGCCTGTGGCAGCCAGGATGAGAAGGGCATATTCACACAGGGTGAGGGATGGGGGAGAGAATGGCATTTTCAAGTGGGGAGGGAATTGCCACTGTACAGCATGAGACAGACACATACAGCTCTTATTGCTGTTTGTATCATTCATGCACAACTCAGAGGTTTGTAAGGAAAGGAATCGTTTCAGCCTCAACCGGCAGGCAGACCCAATGAAGCAACAGACTGCTGATATATCAACTGGAAAAACCTGCTGGCTTAACCGTTCTTGTGAAAGCATTTTGAAAAAGAGTTATGTTGGGCGGGTCTGAGCTCATGACTCATCTTTTAACATTAAGAAATGGGATCAAGGTCAAACTTTGAAGCTGTCAGCTCCATTCAGTTTGCTAAACATGTGACCATTTGAATTTGCAGTCACTTGCCTGCTTAAGTGGGTGAAAAAACACGTTTTCCAATTCAAAGTAAGGGGATGCTTTACATATAAGATAAGGTATACCAGCCATTTATTAACAATTATTCTTTCGTGGCTTGTTTATTCAAGGAGGGGGAACAGAGGAACCTTTGCTTTTAAAGGTGTTCCCCTTATGTCAAACTTCAAAGAATGGTAAAGAATAACAGAGAGGAGCTAGAGATTAAAATGGTAGAACATGAAATTAAAAAAAAAAACAATAACAGCTGATGTTAATGTCTCTGCTTAGTCAGGCTTTTCTCTCCAGGAGTGAGCCCATGTATGTCTGAGTGAGGTGAATTCAGAGCCATCTATCCATAACATGTATCCTTCTCCAGTGTGGTGGTTTGGCCAGAGACGCTGAGCGACATCCACTCGTACCACACCCCTCTGTCCTACCTGCTTGTCTGCGTCTCCACAGGTCAGTAAACACATAATGGATAAAAAAAAAGCTAAGAGTACTGCAACATTGACATATATTTTTTCATAGTTATGCATCTCAGTAGTTGTATAGTGGGAAAGTATAGGGCTACTTTTGTCATGGAATCTGATGATGAATCATTTTTCCTGTTAAAAGTTATAAAAATCGTCATATTATATATGTTATTATATCTAACTGTCTAAAGGTCCAATAGAAAAAAAATCCTCATGTCTGAGAAACTGAAACCAGTAAAATACATTTTTAGTAGTACATTAGTTTTATGTCGATTGCAGCTCCAGTTGAATGTTTGAGAGAAATGTGGGAGAGATGTTGACTGATGAAAAATTCTTCTTCTTGATCAAACTGCAATTATTTTGGGCACGTAAAATTCCGCTTTGCCTGTCATTAGAGAAGCAGCCAACAGATACTTCTCACCTTTTTCCCAGAAGGGAATCTTTCCAGGTAAATGGGCGGCTCCCCTCAATCACCATGGACACCAAAGATAGTCCCCCCAAGAACTCGTCCATCAGGTCGAGCTCTGCTGCGTGTAGCTTAAACAATGTGTCTCTGCGTTACTACGAAGACACAAATCTGTAAAGATTTACCGTAACTACTGCAAACAGCTATAAGTGCCCCTGAGGTCAGTCACACCAGATACTGGAGGTCATTTTCTTTAACAGAGGGACTTGTTGTGCGTCTCCGTAGCTGCAGAGTGCCAGTCATACTATAGTACAAAGGGACCCTTAGTCACTAGAAAACCTCCAGCTGAATGAGGTCGACACAGTTTAATAACTGAACTGTTTAGCTGGCAACTTCTAAAAATGATGATGGCGAGAAACATTTAACTCTCCTGTCAGATTAGCTCAACACTAATTCAGCACTTAATGTTGCTGTGTCTGGATGAAAGGGAAATGGATGGAAGGGAAACCCAGCTTTGTGGCCTCAAATATTTTCAAAACTAGCATCTGAGAAGTTTATCTTTTAGTGCATGATGTAAGAATTAAATGGGAGCTTTATCTAATAGATTAAGCGATTACTGACGTATTCTTTCAATATTTATGTGCTAAAAGAAGACTGATGCAAATGTCAAGTAACTAAAATATTAGTTTGCTAAACTGTTGTTTACTTCATGTTGTAAAAGATCTTCATAGCAGGAACGATGATTATGCTCATTCTTGTGTTATCTTTTTATGATTGGATACATGGTTTCATAATCACTTGTGTGTTGGGGTGAGGTTAAAGAGAATGTTTACTGTGGTAGGAAAACCAAATATTTTTCTGGTTTGTCAACCCGCTCTCGTCTGATTTACAGCTCCAGTGACCTTGTCATTTCGGGAAATACTAGCGAAAGTGTTTGGTTCGTGTAGGTGCAGCAAAGCACGTGTTTGATGAGGTGAGCAGATGTGCCAATCACGATCTGACAGCAGGAGCTCAGCAGATTAAAAAAGAAAAAGAAGTTATCTTGCAGAGCAGCAAAATGTGATCACACAGTGGGGAGAAAAAAAGAGAAGTGTGTGATCCCACTACTCCCACTCTGTTCAGTAATATTGTAGATATGAATGATGGCATCACATCCAACAGTTTAAAAATTAAGCCAAACTCATGTGTCTGTGCATTAGTGGAGGCAGGTAGAGACATGATATCGATGATCCAGCCACTGCTTGATGTAAATGTGAGCACGCACCTTCAGAACTTCATGTAGCCTAGCCTTAAATTGTACATATAGTACTGTGCAAAAGTCTTGAGCCACCCTTCATTTCTTTACATTTTGTATTTTTATATTAATAAATATATATTAAATATTTTTTTAATTTTATGTTTCATATATTTGTAATGATATTTAGAAAATGGTAAATTTGGGTGTAGTGATTTATTAATAGAAATGATGTTAACGCCATAACTGCATTAACGTGGCAAATCTCCGTTAGCACATTAACGCGGATCACACAATTTCCAGATGGTGCTGAACGGTGAGCAGTCCAGTTCTTTTCTCCACAGGCAAACAGAGTGGTTTTTTTTTTAAGTAAAACATGATCAGTGAGAGTTCGATCATAATGATAAACTGAGAGACCTCATCAGTCATAAAGTAGGCCCACTCTAAACCATGTATGGTTTCATCATCCTCTTATCATCAGTCTCTGTGACTGAATATTGGATACTGACAGGTGGTTGTAGCTGATAGGTGTCTGTTACGGTTAATGGAGAACTGAGTCACTTTGTGGATTTTCAATTATTTCTCATCCAAATATGGTAGGTATCTCTATGCCTCAGAATCAAGGGGCTGGAATTATGATGATGATGATGCGGCTTTGCTTCTCGGGAAGATAGCGTGCCCTCTGCTTTACAGTCTAAATGCATTTAAAAGCTAAGACATAAAAAGGTGAAAAACCTGCAAAGGACTGTGGGAGAGAGGTCACGACACAAATTGATCTGCCATCTCCTGCATAGCAGGGAAAATACTTAATCGACTAGTCTGTTGTGTAAACGTGTATGCTGCTGCTCTGTAGCAGACTGCTGTGATCAGCACATAATTTTATTTTATGAGGTTGGTCAGCGACAGTTTCACTATAGTGAGGGCTGTAACTAACTATTATTACTACTGAGTGTTCTGCGGCTTATTTTCTCGATGCAGTGAAACGCCTGCCAGAGAGAAGGGAGTGTTTTACAGGGAACAGGCTGAGGCAGATGATCCTTAGTCTATCTTTACCCATGAAAGCCTGACATCTTTACTTTCTTTTTCAGTCGGCAGTTTTAACCTACTGGTTTGCATTCTTTGACATGATAGAAGTCTTTGTATATGAAACATGCTGGTAGAAACTGTACTGAATTGCAGTAAACTGATAAGCTTTGCATGTAATGACAGATACCATTGAAAATATACTATCATATACCCAAAGGTGTCTAGTGACCGTGAGATCAGTATAAGAAACAACTGCTGTGACCTCACATGTAAACACCTTTAAGTGCTCTTCTTCTAACTATGGAACTGGTACAAAATCATTTCAACACAGGGGTCAGTCATGTTTTTCTCATTTTTGGTTGGTGCTAGACTTTAACAAAATTACCCTATTGCAAATTAAACACCCCATATGCAAAATACGCCAGGGAAACATTTTCAGGAAAGCTTTTGTTACAGTGAGCAGTAAAACACAGACAAAATCTTAGATTTTTTCTTTTTCCTTACAGGCTACTTTGTGCATGATGCAACTGATATCATCCTCTCGGGACATGCAAAAGGATCGTGGGAATTTTTACTCCATCATGCACTGGTAAGACAATATGCCTGTGACTGTTATGAGTTCTTAACTTGATCGAGGTTTCTTCTCTGGTTTGGTTAAAAATTCAAGTCATAATGTTAAATCCAGCCAGCCATTAAAAAGAAGGTAGTGTCAGGGTAACCTGCATGCTCTTGACCTACTGGGTTTTCCCTTTGCAAATATTCTAAGGTTTTATAGAGAATGACCCAAAACGAGAGAATATCCAATGAGTGTCAGTTCTCTGGGAGAAAATGTCTTGTTGATGTTAGAGATTAGGAGCATGGCCAGACTGCTTTGATATGATAGGAAGGCAATAGAAACACTTGGTACAACCAAGGTATGCAGAAGAGCATATCTGAGATCACAACACATTGAACCTTGAAGCAGATGGGCTACATCAACAGAAGACCACACCGGATGAAGCTAAGAACAAGAAAATAAGACTATAATTTGCACAGGTTCAACAGAAGATTTGAAAAATGTTGCCTGGATTTCTGCTGCAACCTTTGGATGATAGGGTCAAAATCAGGTTATGAAAAAATAGCAACAGCTCAGCCAGCTGGTGTTGTAATGGCATGAGAGATAGTTTCTTGGCACAGTTTGGGCCCCTTGGTACCAGCTAAGCTTAATTTAAATACAACAGCTTACCAGAATTTTGCTACTGACCATATCAGTCCTTTTATGACCACACTGTTCCTGTGCTCTGATGGCTGCTTCCAGTGGGATAACAAGACATATCACAAAGCTCAAATAATCTCAAATTTGTTTATTGAACACAATAATGAGTTCACTTTACTCAAGTGACCTCCATAGTCACCAAATCTCAATCCAATTGAGCAACTTTGGAATGTGGTGCAATGGGAGATTCTCATCATGGATACGCAGCTGACAAATCTGCAACTGTGTGACGCTGTCAGGTCAATATCAACCAAAACCTCTAAGAAATGTTTCCAGCACTTTGTTGAATCTATGCCATCAAGAATTAAGGCATTTCTGAAGGCAAAAGTGGTCTAACTCAGTTTTACCTACCAAAGTGTAAGGTTTGTTTATAATGTACTCTGAACAAAGGATTATTATAGCTGTTAAATTATCTACTGCTTTAAATCCTTTAATATTACCCGGAGATTACTTTTAATGTTGGAAAAATCATGGTTTTCCACTCAGTATAGTACATATTCTTAGATTGAATCTGGACATGCACTGACAAAGTCCCAAAGCAAACAATAAAAGCAATTCAGCTGCAAAGAAAAGCAAACAATGAGATCACAATCCACAAGAGATTAGCTATTAGTACAAACACCTGCACCACCCTCTATGTCTGTCTCGTCCTCAGGTGATTTGGTGTTTCCTGTACGCCCTGTACACTCAGCTCTATGTAGCCGGCGCTGTAATCGCCCTCTTTGTGGAGGTCAACAGCATCACCCTGCATCTGAGGCTGATGCTGAAGCTGGCGAGTGCTCAGTCTTCCACCTTGTACTACATCAACAAGCTCACCAACCTGTTCACCTACGTTATGTTTCGCCTCACCACCCAGTTCTACCTCACTTGGTTTATTATCCACAACTACTCCTGGCTGGACCACGGTGGATGCTTTCTTGTTTCTATGATGGTGATGAATATTATGATCCTAATTTATTTCTACCGCTTGCTCCGTGCAGACTTCTTCCCACGGAGCTGTGCAGGACAGAATGGGATGCATAATAACAACACCAAAAAGTTTATTAGCGATTGACAGGGGGGTTTACAGGTCTTTTATAGTTTTGTCATTTTGTTACTGACGCCGTTTCTCATGACGGCAGGTTTCCTTATCGTGTCTCTCTGCCAAAGAACATACTGCCACAAAAAGTCCAAACCCTGGGGATGTTACCACTATTAGCGTATTTAAAATGGCTTTTTGTATCATAACTTTTACAGAATAAATTGAGGTTTTGTAAAAGACCCTTAGTGGTTTACCTAGCAAGAGTCTGGTGAGAATAAACCATAAAACCAGCGTTTTCATACCAGTACAATAAATATGAAGCTATGGCAAGCAGCTGGTTAGCTTAGCCTAGCGTGGAACCAGGAGGGAAACGGTTAGCCTGGCTTTGTCCAACAAACAAACAAAAATGTACTCATGTAAATTAACAAATAGTTGCTTTTTTGTTGTTGTTTTTTAACAGTTGTTGAATTTGAGCAAAAATATTTAATTTGCCAGTATTTTCTCCTCTTTATGTATGTTATGTATGCTAGCCCAGATAGTTTCCAGATGTTAGTGGGGGTTAAATTAATTTTTCAAAAAGTGTTAAACCATTGCTTAAATGTTAAAGTTAAGCATCATGTCAGGTCTAAGATTTTGAGTACTGTATTTTTAATCAAAACTTTGATAAAAGCTGTCAAGCAGATATGAAACTTCATCTAACAGCAGTTAGCTTTGATTTGTATTAAGATTAGAAATGATGTTTTCACACTCGGAATTTCATACAGGTTAAACCAGGGGTCTCAAACTTAAATGAGGTGTTGGCCACTGCTGGCACTGTCGTCTCATCGAAGGGCCACTTTAGTATTCAAGTCGTACAAAAAAACAAACAAACCAAACTTCAAGGGCCAAGTTGCATTGTATTTCTTCATGTCAATACACGGGCCGCAAGTGATCCCCTGGGCCGCAAGTTTGAGACCCCTGGGTTAAACAAACAAATCTACTTGTCAGTAGATTATAGTTAGTTTAGCCAGTCAGTATTAACTAAATTTATAATTATTAACTTACAGACATAAGAGTAATTGCAACCTTTTCATGAAACTCAGAGCAATCACTTGCATGATGCAGATCTTTAATATTTAAAGCAAAAGTTTGACTTCTAGGTCATTACAATGTCCTTCTTGATATCTCACAGCTTTGCAGCCTTGAAATGTTTCCAGGGACTTATTTAAGAACATATTTTTATGCATTATTTAAATTAACTTTAATTTCAAACATTATGTATGAATTTAAGTCAAACTGGGTAAAAATATTTAAAATGTTTACAGACTGCGCTCCAAAATGAGGTTTTTAAAAATATTATTTGTTCCTGTTAGATATACTTAAATCACTGTCTTGCTGTTATAGAATTCATACATTAATTCATATTTTAACAAACATTTGCTGTCTTGGTAAGACCTGATATTACTAAGACAGCAAATGATGATATTTGTTTTGGACATGCACAGCTGTAGGGACCATGGACGAGCAGTTTTATCACACCTGCTTGGGGGATGCATAGCAAGGAGATGCCCTTGCCTTTGCGGTGAAGTCCATGTGGTCATAGCCACTTGGAGGTCTATGCCACATCATGGAAACCCTCTGATGACTAAATACACTAAATGTCACTAAATTAAAAACAGATTCTTGTGTGCCCACACTTGCAGAAAGTAAAACACCAGAAGAGTGTTGTTGATTTTTTTTTTCATAAGAATGTCCATTGACAAATGCGTAGTTTATCAGAAAAATAAAAAAAAAACAACTGGAAATTGTATTTTACAGTTGCTAACAACCTTGCTCTGTGTTGCTACATGTTTAACATTTGCATGGGTAGCAGTTTTTTTTTTACGTCGGGAAAATCATGATCAGTTTTCCTCTTGCTATTAGGAAATTTCTGATCTTGGACTTTGAATTTTAGCATTCAATTTTAGAATTTTAATTATATGTGTAAATAGAGTGGACCTCTCCCTTTGTCTTTATGAAGCCATTTGTGGCTGAAGAGATGCTGGACTGTCAAAAGACGGGTGCATAATACACAGTGTTGCCAAATTGAAGTGTAATACATAATAATGTGGGATAATTTATGGTACTCTTGTGGTTCTCATATTAAATCTGTTTGTATTTGACTCAAGTGGAGCTGGATCTTCCTGCCATCTAACAGTAGCTCATTGGAAACTGGGAAAGCCTCCATGGAGAGCAGGCAGCAGCACAATCCCAGACAGATGTATCTTGTTGCTTGTTTTCAAAATAATACTTTTACAGAAAAGATCTTCTTTTAAAGACCTTGAAACAGAAGATGTGTTCTCTCTTCCTCTTTGTTCCTAAACTGTATATATATATATATAGCATTTGTACATAATGTCCTTCGGTGTGCATTCCCTTTTGATATATTTTAAAAGAAGTATCCATAGTTGTTGACCATTACTGGACTTTGAAATGCTCATTTTTAAACCATGACATGAATCATAAGTGCAGTGACATTTGAAAACCTAACAATAAGTACATTTCATTTTCTATTTCAACTGATGCCAAGAAAGTCCAAACAGACCTGGACACAGTGTCTGAGCTGTGCTACAGTGCCTTTGCCACCGTGCCTTTTCAAAACTAAACAGTGTGAATAAGGAAGTATAGATATGCCGCAGAGTGGTGCGTAATATAGAGACAAGCATACAGAAAATCCATGCGACCCTGACCACAATAATGTAAAATATATCTTGTATTTAAGCAACAACTGTCTTTTTTTTTTAGGAACTGTGTATTTTGGATTGTTGAGTGATACCATGAAAATAAAGATTGTATTTAAAATCACAGAGGTGACGATGTGTCATTTTGTCTTTTATTGATGAACAGTCAGTCTGAGTTTAAAGGCTTTCTCTGATTTGTGCCTCCTCGTCTCCTCCGTCCCGGCTGTGACCTGGAAAATAATCTTTGACGGATGTCTCACTTCCTAAAACATGTCTGGGTGAGACGCTTGCCAGACGACCTATAAATAACAAAGGATGCACAGGTATATTCTTTGCAGAAGCGTTTTTACCTTCATCAAAAAACACTAAAGGATTTTTGTGAGAAAACTAGGTTCTGTTTTTATGCCCTTATTGAGGCTTTGCACACAGCTTTAATACACAAACTGCCCTTGCCCCTTTTTATTTCATGTTTTCATTTAGCTTTGTGAAGCTTTCCTCCTTTCCCAATTTTTATCTGTGTGATTGTCCCACTGTGTTATGCAGTGAATTTATTTAAAAATAACACAGGTCTGAGATGATAAAACAAGCAGTAGTTGTGTCACGTATCATATTTGATTGACATGCTGCTTGGTTGCTTGGTCTCCTCTCCTTGACTGCGGTCAAATTCAGGGTCACAGGAACCTGGAGCCTACCTCCAGCAGTCATAGGGCAAGAGGCAGGGTCCAACCAGATTGCTAGACTTTTGCAGGGCTAACACACAAAGACTGGATATATACTCACATTCACACCTAAGATCAGTTAACCTGGAATATGTGCTTTTTTGGTAGAGAACTACAGTCACCACTCCATATAGAAAAGCCTCAGCCAACCCACTTCACTTTCTTGCTGTGTGAGGACAGCACTAACCACCACACTATTGTGCCACCCTCTGTGGTGGGCCTCGGAGCTCCACTCAGTGTCTTCTTACTCTGTTTCAGGCAGGTCATGTAAAAGAGAACAACTGCTAATAATAATAATGAGTGTTTTGGTATGGCCGGAATGAATAAACATGAAATATTTGTCGCATTAAGGTTCATTGCTCATATGTGCTCCTTCACCTGGACCTGCTATAACTCCTCTATAAATAAATGGTGATCCTAAAGGGTGCACTGTAGCAGTGAACATAATTAACACAAACTGCATGAATTTACTTGTATCATTTTGTTATGGGTCATGTCGGATTATAATATTATTTTATGCCACACTGTAATCCCTAACAGTTGTTCTAGCTCACAACTAATAAACTCATAACACTCAAATGTCGTTTTGTAGTTGAGCAAACTATAAAGTATTGAGCTCTGTTGGCTTTTATGCAACTTTAATTGAATAGGGCTCAATATTTTTTAGCTAATTTGTTTGGAACGCTCAAAAAGTTTAAGAAGCATATATTAGTGACGTTCTGGTGGGTGGAGTCTTGTCGCTCCCTCAGGAAAGCTGAGTCAGCCATCTTGAATTTACCTTGATGCGGGGAAGATTTGGCCACCCCGTGTGGATTAAGAGTCCCCAACTTCAACCCACCACGACCACCACCTTATTTTTTTTCATCAACTGCCCTAAATTTGGTAAGTCTAACATGTTCTTGTTTTGTTTAAATTTAATTTCGATAAACATTCTTTTTTATTTTTTACTGGAAATATATTCGTACTTTGTGCACAGTGAATGTTTGTTATAAATAAATTCGAATCCAAGTAATTGTAATTTTAGAAGTTTTCGAATGTGACAAATACGTAATGTTATTTCAAATTAGTACGGTGTAACGTTTTGGCGGTTTTCCGTGGGGGACAACATTTCCCATAATGCATTGTATTCTTGCCCGGGAAGTTGACGGTGGCAGTTCTAGCGCCATGCGTTTGAACTTTCTACTAAAACTTTCTACTGTCCGTTTCTACCGGTTGTCGTATTCGCCGGTAATGCACGTGCGTATTGTGAGTATACTTATTTCAATAAGTGTCCGTGTTACACAGTCAGTAGTTTACGCTGTTGAGCTATGTGTGTGTGTGTGCTAGCATGGAGCGAACAATAATAAACAACATGAGTGTGTTATCATGATGGTAATTAGACACATGTTTGTATTTTTTCGTAGTCACAAATGTGTGGTTGTGAGATAATCTCGAAATCCTTTTAACGGTTTAGAGGGGTATTCTAGTAAGCGAGCTCTACAAGTCAAGGCTTGCGGAAAAATGCATCGCCTGATTCAGCCTAACATTACACACTGGTCGAACTTGGTACTACGAACGAAGTTCAGCTAAATTGTTCGCGCTAATTCGACAAGGCTCAACCAGCCAGACTGAGGCGCCTCCTTGACACCTTTAAGCCAGACTCTAATGGAACTGATTATAATGTAGGAATGTTTTTGTCTGTTGGACAAGAGGGAGGACTGCCTAAGTTCTGTAGAATTGAACAGGTTCTCCTGGTTAATAGTAGTGTTGTCTTTCTTTGCCAAAGGCACATATCGCACTACATTGAACACCTGAGATCTTACGAACTTTTCCCAAATAATCTGGCTGTTCACACCCCATCAGAGCTAAATGACAAAACACCTCTCTGTGCTTGCAACGTAGATGGAAGATTGCTCTTGACACCAAAACATTTCATATTATTACATTGAAGATTTTTTGAAGCAGGTTAACAGCTGACTTCAACATTCTTTTGGAGCTGTGCTGGGCAGTGGGTCCATGAATAAACTGCCTCACTCCAGCAGGTGTCCTTCCATACTTCCCATCGTTCAAGTGAGGCCATGGACTTGTGTACATTGTTTGTATCACCTTTACTCTCCATAAAAATTAATGGTTTTTTTTCCTTTCTTTTTTTCCCCCCCTAGGAACCAAAAGATGGCTGCTGCCCAGAAGCATGTGCTGCGTGTGTATGTTGAACGAGACACCGCCCTGAAACTTACTCTACTTGAGCGACCAAAGTCAGTGGAGGAGCTGAAAGAAATAATTCAAGAGAGGTTCAAGCCAAGACTGGATGGGGACTTTAGCCTTCACTATGAGGATCCGGACTTTGATGGTGATCTTTGTCTCCTTGTGGACATCCAGGAGTTACCAGAGAAGGGCACATTAAGAGTTGTCAGACCTGAAAGCGACACCTTCTCTACTGCATCTTCTGACACAGACATACTCCCACATCTACCTGCGATACAGCACCAGAAGAGTTGGCCTGATGAATTTGTTGTTCCTAGTTTTGGTTATGAAATGGATCATATACTAGAAGAAGGAAATCGAGTTAATGAAGAATCAGGAAAATTGCTGAAGTTAAAGAGATCACAGAAGAGTGAAATCCTTAAAAAAATGGCAGAAACAATCTACAGTTTTAAAGCATACACACATGACAAGGAATTGGCAATGGCTGCTCAAGCTTTGATTAGAGCTCATCCATGTCTCAGAATGACAGCTGGTGAAGACGGGGCGTTGGGATGGAAACGCCACATGGGGTACAAGCTTGCATCCTATCGTAACAATCTGGCCAAAGCTGGGGTTGCAGAAGTAGCCATCAACACAGGGACGCGGAGCCGAAACAACCCCAACAATGATCACCCCCATCAAAACATAAAGAAAGCTCGAAAAGCTGAGGTCAACTACATCACCAACCTGCCGAAGGATCAAACCCCAGCCTCTCTGGAAAAAATGAGAGAACAGATCATGCATGAAGTCGAAAAGACTGAGAGAAACTACTTAGTCATAGGCAAGCTCATGGACACAACCTATGCCCTACGTCGCCAAGAAATTGTTGGAGCTGTTGGAGCTCCACGAGTGAGAGACGTCGTGGACAGATGGCCAGCCCTACTTATGGAGTCACAGGTAAAATAAAATAAAAAAATATGTGTGTGTGTATGTATGTTATATATATATATATGTATGTGTATATATACGTCTGTCTGTCTCTTTACTGTTCTCCCAGTTTTTAAAAGTCTAGATTTTCAAACAATTTACCAAAAGCAAATGGCAGATGTAAAATGACAACACATCACTCTGTGACGTTTTTTTTTTTTCCCCATTCACAGTAAACAAAGTCTCTAGAAGTTTATTTAAATTTCCTTTACATAACATTACAAAGAATGACGAATGACTTTCTATTTTGGCCTTGGTTCTGATTAGAATTTCTCTGGTTTTGCTAACCTGAGAACTTTTTAAAATACATTCATAATTCTGTTCCTAATTCATCTTTGTTCATTTCTGTGTATTTCTGTTCATGTACAGGTGGTGGCAGAGTTCCACCGAATCAACAATGTTAACCTGCGCACTCAATTCTACAAGGAGCTGGACAGACACACGCCTAGACTCATCACTTTGTTCCGAGACAAGGCCATCAAGACTGGCAAGATTGCAGAGGAGCTAGCAAACCTCATGAGAATTTATGACTTTCAGGTAAATTTTTCATTTCACATGATTCAGAATTACATTAACAGATGGTTTGTACACAGCTGTAAGAAGCCGTAGTGTCAATTGCTTCAACTGTGCCCCGAGATTAAGTGATTATGCCATGGATACAAGGTTGTCATTTTAGGAGAAGGACATCTTGACAAAATCTATCCTATCAAAATATTAAAAAAAAATCCAAAATACTGAATTTACCATCTATGGCTAGGGTAGGGTAGGGTTACCCTTCTAGATTGACAAGTTTAGCCTGTTACACAAAAAGTTTGGACACCCCTGATCTATAACAATGACAATCAGAACATGGCTAGCCAACACTTTGTTTTTACTCTGCATTTGTGTAAATACTATTCTAATAGATATTGTATGTTCATCTAGGGACAGCATGATGTAAATACAAGACGGGCCCTCGTCCTTCGTGCACTTCCTGTGTACCTGCGTGAAGATGCCTCCACGTTATTCAGGACTTGTGATGTAAGTGTACTGGCCTCAGCATCAACCCCTTTGCCTAGCTGTTCAGTCGAACATATAACATCGCTCAGAACTCAAGGAGAACCAGGGTGTATATCAGGAAGGAGGTTCAACACAGTCCTCATCTGATTTGTTTTCTCCCATATATCAACTATTGTTGAATAAGATTGCAAGAAGATTGTTACGCATAAACCAGAAAATATGAAAATAGTTGAAAGATTATTAAACAAAAACAAATCCACAGATAAAAACTATCTCCCTTTTAAAATTCAAGTGTTCTTTTTTTTTTTTTTGGAGGTGCCATGTTGTGGTCAGAGAAATGTTTGGTAAATAACAAAAACAAATATCTTGGCATATATTTATTATTGAAAACATTTATTTAAACATATGTTTTGAAACCAAATCCAAATTAAGATTATTGTAATGCATCATGATGTATCGCCATATCAAATTAAATCGTTGACATTATAATCCTAAAAGAAACGTGTGACTTATGAAGATTCACACCTCTAATCAATAGCATGATTTGTGTCCTTGTGGGGCTGAACTCATTCTTGTATTATTTTTGTTTTGCAGTCAGCAGATGGTCCAGACCTCACTGACACTCCTGTGGCTCTGCTGACAGTTGTCATGGATGACACTACTGATTCGGCCCTCTTCAGTCCCGAAAGCATCTGCATTGTCGTTGAGGATGAAATACTTGTGAATGGTCCCACAAATCTGGCTGAGTCATTTCTCCTGCTCTTTGGGTACATCTATGCACTAGACCTACAATACCCAAAGAAACTTGAGCTTACATTCACATTTATCCAGAAGGTTATGATGTGCCTTGAGGACAACAAACCACTGAAAGGGCGTCTACTGACGCTGAAGAATGATTTGTTCAATGAGTGAATCACTCAGAATGGACTACTTGTTGAGCTGAGTATTGAGGAAGCTTTTTTTTGTTTTGTTTTTTTTCCTAATCATTTGGCTTTTCTACCTCACATTTAAGATGAATGACTGTTCAGTTCATGCACTATTCATGTTTAATGTTCTGTTGCCTAATACATAAATGCACTGCCTTGATGTTTGTTCCCTATAAGTACAGCAGTGGAAACCAGTACTGTTTTTTATGTATTTTTAAAAAAGAAAGTGAGCTGCAGCTGTCAAGGTACAGTAAGTGTTAAATGCCTCAATGTTCTAATAGCTGCAATTGCTGTTAATACTGAAAATGTTATTGAATTTTAGAATTGAGATGGAGACCCTTGGAGTCTTTTTCTCTTGTTTTATTTATGAAGCACTTTTTTATGAGTGAGCTCTGTTGTTTGTGCCTTTTTAAAAGCACATTGTGTTTAATAAAAAGTTGTTAAATTGTTAGTGTTGTTACTTTCATGTTTTCTAACACTTTTAGCTGATTATAATTTACTGGGCAAACAGTTTAGAATTATTTGTAAGTGTATTTCCCACAGTATTTTAAAAATATTGAAGATTTTAAGTGTTATTTCCCATATTATAAGTTAGAAAATATGAAAAAGTTTGAGTTTATTTCCCACATCGTATGAGTTGCAATATGTAAAATATTTTGAGTGTATTTCCCACCTTAATTAAGTTGAAAAATATTGAAAATTTTGAGTTTATTACTCCCTAATTATAAGTTGAGGAATATCAACATTTATGAGTTAACATTGAGGTAATTTAAGGCAACTGCAACTATAATTTTTATTTTAGTTAAACTTAAAACTTTTAAAAACATCACTCAAATTGTTGTGTAATCTGTTACACAACAATTTTTGAGTTCTGTGAACTTATTAGGTTTTACAGTGCATGTTAGACCCCTAATTAAAGATTGTGAATTACTATGTAGTTTTAGTTTGCATTATTCTCCTGAATTAGAAGAAGGTGATAACGATTACATTTGGTTAAACTGATCTGCATTACATTAGACTGCTGATTTATTGTGAATGAATGATATTGTTTTATGATGCATTATACTGCTGAGTTATAAGAAATACTGTTTGCAGAAAATCATCGCCTTATTTGTCTGATTAGAAGAGAACAGAGCATACTGCCCCATCTCAGCAGGATCAGATAAACAGGGAGCCAAGGTCGTAGCTTAGGCGCTGTGTGAGAGAAAGAATGTGAATGTTTAGGCTTTTATAATTAGGTGGGGGCCACTAGAGGCTATAAGAGTTTGATCAAGGCTCCACCATTTTTAGATCTGATGCTGTCTGCTGTATGGTGTCCATCTCCCACGCGTGTGTTCATTAAATCATCGTTTGACTTGACCCGGCCGGACCAGTGTTGTTATTTTGGTTTTTCCTCTTGTATCCATCCCCAATATTTGAATCCGTAACAGTCATAATCTCCGTTCATTTATTTATTAAGATTTTTAATATATGGATTCTTCCTGCGACAACATGATGAGAAGCAAATCTCACACTGCATTCACCTGTGGGTTTAACATAGCTCGAAGCGATTGAAAACGCAGTGTTAATCACGGTGTCTGGTGGTATGTTGCTGTGATTATGGGACGTGATCGGGTTATCTAATTTCCTAAAACAACAACAACAAAAAACGATCGTCCAGTGCATCCCATATCAAAGAAGATAATAAAGGAAGCATTGAAGCGCCTTTCCTTAACATTTAGAGAATTCCACCAGCTGACACACAGATACTTCCGGTTCACGTCTCCCATTTTTAGAAAGCATCCAAAGCACATTTGACTATTGGCTGATGTGTCTCTTCCTCGGTTCCTCCGCTTGCATCTCCCGGTGGGCGGGACTAACACAGGAGGAAAGGAAGCGAGGGTGCACTCTGAATGAGGAAGGGGGTGAGGCTCAAATATGATACACATTTAACAAACACATTGTTCGGTATTACAGTGCCGGTCTGGGCTTTTCCAGGTGAAGCTTACATGTTGTGGGATACTTGGTGGTTTCTAGTGTTGTAGCATGTGTGTACGTGGTTGTCTAGGTGACCTGTCAAGGGGTGTGGCCGGCACAGAATCACATAGAAATATGTCAAATAATTGTTTTGTGACCTCCAGAAGATTTTTCTTTGTGTAGGATGTTCAGCTGACCCGTGCTGTTGCTCATTATGGATTAGGGAAACGGAGTATGACAGGATAGAAGCAGATGTTACACGAGCTATAGGCTGATTTCTAACTTCCAGAAATAATAAAGCTATAAAAGGTACAATTCGGTGAATGAATCTAATCAGTGTCATCGTTTAAAAAATAAATCAATGTCTGCTTCCCTTTATGCGACCTAACGTTGACCTAAACACCACAGCCAGTCCACAGGTTTCTCCACAGTAATGCATTTTCATCTAACCTTTAAATAACAAAAAAAAGTTTTGAATATCTTATACAAAGATATAGATATAGATATAGATAGATCAAGATATAGATCCAATCTCTGATTTGAATGAATGAATCAAGATATTATATTCCAGTTTATCAAATTTCACTTGCTGAACAATGCTTACCTCAGAAAAATATTATCTTGTCTTCCTCTCCCGGCTTTGTTTCTCCATTCTGAGAGGGGAACACATTAATGCTTTTAGCACACAGCACATAGTTTGTGTGCCAACCTGCATAGAATCAATTTTTGTGTTTACTGATATGTGTTGAACTGTTTGCAAACATTACATGAAACCAAAAAGTAAAACAAAAGAAAAACATGTTGAGCTCTGCAACTGGAGCTTTATTTACATGTGAACTATGAACATCATAGGGATGAGAAGAATAAAGGGATGTGTTGATAGTGTAAGCGAGAAATGGGATGTCTTTTTTTTTTTTTATTACTGAGCAAACATATCATTGCTGTTGCTGGAAATAATGCATGGCTCATTAAAATGAACCCATTTGACAGTAACTAACCTGCCTGTAAAAGTCATCTGTTTACTAACTGAAAGTTTGCTGACATTTTAAAAAAGGATTTCTGGTATGTAAACTGTTGTAAAACTATTGTTAGCTTAGAATCTGTCAAACATAAATCTTATGAATGATATGAAACGATTTTGTGGCAGGAAGATCATTTCTATCACAAGCTGGAATTGCAATTAATGCAATTAATTTTTGGCTAAGGGACTATTACATTATCCTTAATTTATCCAGGTAAAAAGTATGATTGAGATTTTTAAAAAAAATTCAAGAAAGATATAGCCAAGAGGAAAGTAGAAAAAAATGACATAAAAGTTATGTAAGTATATTTCTAGAGATCAAAAAAGACTGGATTGAATATAGAAAACAGAGTAAGTACAATGATGGAGAATCATAAGGATACTACTTATGATATTAGGCGTTTGTTTATTTTCTGTATAACCTTTCCAGACAAATGCAGCCTATTTGCCAATATCAACAAGGATATTAGACACACAAAAATACATAAAAACATCAGCAATAACTTTTTCATCCCTGCCTCATATTTTAATAAGACACGTCGCTGCATCGTAAAGACAAATCTAGTATGTACAAGTTTGTGTATGTATGTAGGCCTGCACTGCTATATGTGACATAATATAATAACGCAAGCAAGTGATTTATGTCTGTTAGAAATGTAACTACTATTTATTGCGCTTACAACTAGACAGATATTCGAAAGAGGGTTATGGCGCCCTCTGTAGCAGAAGAGTCAGTATTGAAGGACAGGAAGTTATAGTTTTTTTTCCTTTGTGGGGAAAAAACTAAGACATTAAAAGTAAGCAATACTCGAGTTACGTGGAATTAGGTGAAAGTGGGTGGTATTATAAAATGGAAATAGAAGATATATACAGTAGTTTTTGTTTTTGGGCTGTTGTTGTGCATGCAGAAGGATTTCCCGCATCGTGACCTTTAAGCATGGTTTCTATTATAGTAAAAAAAAAAAAAAGCACATAAGTGTAACAAGGAAAAACAAACAAGCAAAGTTAACAATGTAAGTGACAGAGCCTCTTATATCCGATCATTCCTCTTTCCTCCAGCAGGGGGGCGAGCAGGGAAAAATGTGGGAGGAAAAACTAAATCCAGGGACCTGAGTCAGCAGCTGCAGCGGTGCCATTCTGCCGATCCCCACAACTTCCGCTCATCCGTTTCATCTTCACACACATTCATAGTTAACAATGGAGCTGAATTGATTTACAGTGAAGAGCGTCTTTGTTAGAGGACGAATACAAGCAGAACAGAGGAGGAAAGAGGACCGAGCGGACCATCCGGAGACTCTGAGGTATCCCGTAACATCTCCAACCCGCTGCTGCTTTTCAGGAGTTAACTCTGAGTAACTCCTGCGGTTTTTCTGTTTCGGGGGTAACTTCAGCGCTCCTCCTTCAACTTGATGCTCAGTCTTCAGGTTTCCGCTATATGTTAGACTATATAAAAAATAGCGTTCTTCCTCTTTTCGTGAAGCTCTGATGAACAATAGGATTAAATGTGATCCACGCAGTGAGGGGATCAGGGCTGATCACAGTTGTCTGGTTTTACAAACTGTTGCTGTTGTCTACCTGGTCGCGTCTATTTCTAGGAAAATAACAAGAGGCTGGCTAATTGGGGTACTGTCTATGTCCTGGTAGCCTGGGAAACGAAAACAAACAAACCTGAAAGAAGTTAGAGGAAAAACTGCGTGAGCTGATGTATCCCGCATTCAGAAAGCTACGGCTAATTTAGCACTTAAGTGTTGTTTTTATTACCTTCTTATCCGAACTTCGGTGTAGACGTGGTCAACAGACGATAATTTGGGGATTTCTAATAATAATCAGTATAATAGTTTTAGTTAACTACAGTTTGTGCTAAAGACGCGAGCCACCTTTGATTTTCTTTATATTTTTCTTCCAAGGTGACTTTTGTTCTTTTTAAGTGGTCTTTCTTAAGCTTTTTCACCCATTTTCAGTCCAGTCCTTTAATTTCACAGGAATGTATTTGTGTTTAAGTCACTCTACACTGACCTATGAATCATTCAAGCACAAAAAGGCACCTAAATCGAGGGATGAACGAGTGTTGAGTGTACACATAACAGAAACCTTTTTAGCCCTTTGTTATTAGGATAATTTGTTGTCACTTTGTTGGCTGAATCTATGAAAGTTATCAAAAATAACACAGCTTGACAGACAGAAAATAGCGGCCTTGCACCAACCAGGTGACTATTAGCTGAAAAGTTGCATATCTCAGGATGGTGTGCCGTGTGTGCTTAAGAAAATCTACGTAGAGCACAACAGAAGTAGAAGTAATATATTTACGGAAGATGAACCGAATCTGAAAGTCACCACCTTTAAAAATAAAAATATCAATACCTGAGAGAGATCTGTGGTTCACTAAAGAAATAGTCTCAGTGGAAATGTGGCTGTCAAAAAGAACTGAACTGAAAATCAGTGGCAAGCAGCATTATGGAGTAGTGAATCTAAATTTGATGGTTAAAACCATCATTGGTATGTACAGAGGAGGTCAGGAGGGGAGGTACAACACATCTGTACAACACGGTGGAAGGTGCTGTCATGGTTTGGGTCTGCATTTCAGCCAGTGGTGTTGGCGATCATATTAAAGCTGATGGAAATACTAACACAGCAACAGAGATTCATCCACAATGTAGTAACATCTTGAAACGCACAATGGAACACTATGGATCATGGCTTCACCTCTCGAGAGCCTGGATCTCAACATTACTGAAGTAGTGTGGGTTCATGTTGACAAAAGAACAGAGCGAAAGGCAGCCAGCACCCAAAGAAAAGCCTTGAATGCTTCAAGAAGCCTAGAGAACTATCCCTAAAGACTACTTAAAGCATTGACAAGAAAACATCCCTAAGAGAGTTCAGATTGTTGAAAAATAAAGTCGCTTATGCCAAATATTGACTTTAATGCTTGTTAGAATTTGTGTATTTTTGCCTTGTATACTGTATTACCATGTCTGTTTTACCTGTTTCTATTTTATCTAACAAAATATAAAGCAATAAGGTGTGGCTCAAGCCTTTTACACAGTGCTGCATCTAACAGAGTTGCATTTGTAATGTTAAGTACCCAGAGAATAGCTGACCTCGGTCAACTAAACTTGTTTCTGTCTTGGTAGATTTTTAGTTTATCTTTAAAGCCACCCAAGTTAAACAGCAGACTGTTTACACCACTCCCTCTGTCTTTCTGTCCAGCTGCTGTTTTCCTTGAGGCCTCATGTCCATCCGCATTTCAGCCATGAGCGTCCTTCCTCCTGTTCGACGGGACCGAGTCATCGCTCAGCTCCCTCAGGTAAAATCAGTGACCCCAGTTGCCTGCTTATCTTTCTAGAACAGTTCACATCTTCACGATCCCGCCCTCCTCTCTTCAGTGTTTCCGAAAAGAGGCGGCCATCCACACTAAAAATGATTTCAACAATAAAGTAAAGACTGCGTGTCAGGAGCAGCGGACCGGCACTGTGGGGTGAGTGCCGCAGTGTGAAGCCGCTGTATGCGATCTGCTTTATGTGGCTCTTATTTACTTGCTGCTGCTTCTCTTATTCTTCTCAGCAGATTTAAAATATCCAAGGTCATCGTGGTGGGGGATCTGGCTGTGGGGAAAACCTGCCTGATTAATAGGTAAACTAAGACACACTCGCTTCATATGTGACTGCAAGGTGAGAGGGAATTTGGGGAAATGAATAACTCAGAGTTCAAGGAAGCACAACACTTAACCTGTGTTACAGTTGCTTTAGGTTTCACAGTAATCAAAAAAGTATGAAGCAGTTGTTAAAAGCATGAAAAAAAGTTAGAAAACATAAAAATGGGGCATCTTTTTCCAGCCCTGATATGCTTTACTGTACTTATGCTTTGTAATTGCTGTTATGGGTGTTTTTGTTGCTGCGTTTGTGAACACAACACCAAAAATAATGCCTGTTAGGAATGTGTTTGCTAGCTTTGGCGTCACCAGATGATAATCTTTTGTGACTGATGGTTTGTGGTCCTGTCACTTCTGCGCATGAGGAAAACACAAGTTTTGGACCACTTAGAGAGCCTACATCTACCACATGTATGGAAGTACACAGTTTGAGACTGTAACGTTTTAAATTACAGTACAACCGTGTCACGTTTTGTCACTTGTAGTTTATTTTTCTCCGGTCCTGTAATAAGTTCCTTTATGCGTCTGCCATGACATTAGATACTTTGTTTTATTAACAAATGGGGATCCAGGCCCACCCAGTAAACTCAATGTGCCCCCACAACTTTGGTCAGACTTTATAAAGGACCCCTCATGTCTCTTTGAAACTAAAAACAGGCCATTTATCAGCGTGTGCAGCTAGTTTCGAAGCATGACCCTACTGAAAATTGCAAAACTCCTTTGCCTCAGCAATCTAACACAGATCTTTTTGCACTTTGTGCTAAATTTCTCTGTGCATGTATGGGTGTAAATAAGCATGGCAATTTTCTGTGTTTTTTCTTGAATGCCCCCCTGTCAGAGTTGGTCACCTGTCCAAATCATGTGGTCTGCTGCCGACCGTAAGTGCATATATTTGCAGTAATTTTTTTTTTAAGGTTTTGCAAGGATACCTTTGACAAGAACTACAAAGCAACAATCGGTGTTGACTTTGAGATGGAGCGCTTCGAGGTGCTGGGTGTTCCTTTCAGCCTGCAGCTGTAAGTCTGATCCGGAAAATGTAACGCATTAAAACAAAAAAGTCACTCTGATTATGCTCGTCAGCCTCTCTCTCTGTGTGTTAAAGGTGGGACACCGCAGGCCAAGAGAGGTTCAAGTGCATTGCTTCTACATACTACAGAGGAGCCCAGGGTAAGTTTCCATAAGTTTCTCCATTTAAAACACCGTTTACAAGGAATAAAATATCAGTCGCTTTCCCAGCTGTATCCAGCTGCTAACGCAGTAAAATGATCTCTTCTTCTCTTCCAGTTGTGATAATTGTGTTTGATGTAAATGATATTGCCTCTCTGGGCCATGCAAGGTAAATATGTAATATAAGAATAATATTTGTGTGCCTTTATCTCATTGTTGTCCCAGCTGGTGGATTTAATGCAGTCTTTTCCCATCTAAAGGCAGTGGCTCGAAGACGCTTTGAAAGAGAACGACCCCACCGCTGTTCAGCTGTTCCTCGTGGGCACCAAGAAGGACCTCAGCGTATGTCTTTTACTGTTTAAAGTGGACGTGCCTGCGGGCATTTCTGTTGTATATACTGGAGTCAAATGTGAATTGCTTGGATAGGTGCCAGGAGCACAAAGCGTATCCAAGCTCGAACCTCAGGAATGTTTCTCCTCCTTTACTACACCCTAAAGTGGTTGTAACCGAGGTGGAAATCACATACAGGAACGTTTCTAAGACATTATGTATTTAAACAGCCGTACTTAAGCTAGCTCGGTTGCTAGGAAGACATCGTTTTTATGAGTTAGTCAGTAACATGACTGGATATGAAACATAAATGCTTATTTACACAATAAAATAAACAGTTGGGTTTGTTTTCTTATTGATATGTGTTGTATGTTCTGGTTTGTCTCACAGTCACCTGCTCAGTATTCCCAGATCGAACAAGATGCCCTCAAACTAGCAAACGAGATCCAAGCTGAGTATTGGGCGGTTTCATCGCTGACAGGTGAGCATTTGGATTTTAATACAAGTAAAGCAGTTGCCTCCAAAAGGTGTTGGAGATGAAAAATATTTCTATAGCTTCAGCCAGAATAGCTTTTTGTTTACACTGTTCCTCAGGGAAAGACGCTGCAGTCGATTGTTCACATGAAAATATTTTGGTAACAAAATATTGGTAACTCTGTTCAGTTCCAGAGTTACCAAATTTGCACCTAAGTCTGTATTACACTGCTTGAATAACAGCTACTGTAATCTAGAAAGATCAGAAAATGTGTTTGTAGGCTGTTTATTACCAGAAAATATTCAGAGAGAGAACAAAACCTTTAGCAGTGGCCAAATCGAATGCACTGGAAAGCTCAGCTTAACTAGAAGGCCTGAAAATCCACAGAAGACAACTAAAGTAGATGCTTGCAAACTTTGTCCTTGTTTATGAAAAACAACTTGACAGCATCTAACCAGGTCAAGAACACTCGAGGAGTGTGGGTTTATTTCAAGATGGAACCCACTGATTACTCTCAAGAACAAGAAGTCCAGATTAGATTTAGATTAGATTGCCAGAAAACATCCAAAACAGCCTGCAGAGCTCTGAAAAATAATCTTCAGACAGCTGAAATCAAGATAAGCTTGTACCAGAATGCTGGTAAGAGACAGGTATGGAGAAACAGCTCATGATTTGAAGTGTGCCACTTCATCCATCAGACACAGTAGAGGCAGTGTTATGGCATTGGCACGTATGATGATGTGGCTGCTGATAGAAGTTGCAGGATGAATTCTGAAGTGTACAGGGCTTTACTCTGTGCTCAGATTCACCCAAACACCCCACAGTGCAATTGGATAATGAGCCAAAGCATACTGCAGAAGCAAACCATGAGTTTCTGAGTGGTATGTCCTTCAGTACCAGGAGTCCATCGCCCGATCTGAAGGCAGAGACCCTGAAACGAGCACCAACAGAGGGCGGCTGCAGTAAAAGCCTGGAAGAATGAGATCTATGCTTTCAGTCATAGACTGCAAAGGAAAAACAATCCCTGTATTTAAAGTCATGTTGGTTTGTCAGGTAGCTTTTGATTCTCTGAAAACAAGCAGCTTTGTATAGGTTCACTGTCATTCATGGACAGTTGATGCATAGTTTTTAAAACCACCTAAACAAAAGCTAAAGGTCTGCATTTGACTGTCATTTTGATTGTTTGATTTAAATCCCATGATGCACAGAGACAAAACTACAGAAAAAAATAAAAAGATTTACTTGTCCAAAGCCTATTGAGCTAGCTTTAGTTTCTTTATAGACCTCCAGTGCTTCTCCTTAAGTGTGTTTAAATATAAAGTCCCCAAGCAGTAGTTTTCACACAGGCCCTGACAGATGCTCTCTGTGTATCTGCTGCAGGGGAAAACGTGAGAGAGTTTTTCTTTCGGGTTGCATCATTAGCGTTTGAGACCAACGTTCTTGCTGAGCTGGAGAAAAGCGGATCGAGGCAAATCGGAGATGTTGTCAGTGAGTATCCAGACAATCCCAAATCACAAAAGTAGTTGTTACACGTTTTAAAACCAAGCTTTGCTTTCAGGGATTAACAGCAATTCTAACAATCTGTACGCTGCATCGAAGAAGAAACAGTCCAACTGCTGTCAGTAAGGATGGAAACGAGAGGTTAAAATCGATGGTACGGACTGAAAGCGAGTTTTCTGAGTGGAAAATGACCACGGCTGTCGTCCAGCTCAGCGGGAAGGATTTCTGTGGTCGGGGAGGGAGGAGGGATTCAGATGTTTCCCTTCCTGACATGTTTTAATTTCAGTTTTTCCTGGCCTAGAAAGCTTTTTCCTCCACGGGATGTGTGCGCAGATTCTTGTGGAGTGACACAGGAATTACACACAAAATGTTCCCGTCTTGCCAGAAAATGCCAGAGTCTCGTTTCACTTAGGGCTTCAATTCAATCTTAAATCTTGTTGCTGCTGTAGTTTATTTTAACAGTCATATTCTGCTTGTGTTGAATTTGGTTTTGTTTTTTTTGGCTCTTTTCTTTTTTTTTCTTTTTTCATTGCATTTAAGTGACCAGTTATATTTGTTAGAGGCTAAAAAGAAAATTGTTCTTGTTTTTATATCTTGTTCATCTTCTCCGTTTATCCCTTGCACGCTGAGGTCCCAGACCAAAGACTGGGAGCCATATTTGTAATGAAGATACTTGAAAGGTATATTTTTTCTGTTTACAATCAAATTTATTAGACTTTAATGGTCAGTATCAAAACTGATGTGGTTTTCATATTTTTCATTTTCCCATGGTGAGCTTTACATGTTGTTAGGACATTAAAAAATAGAATAGAAATTGTTTCAGTTATTTAAAATAGAACTAAATCTAAAAAAAAAAGCCAGCTATTCTATGAGTTCACTGTATTTCTTAAATATATCTATACGTGTATTATAAAATTTCTGTGCTTTGCCTTCTTTGCTAAACCTTTAAGGAATCACGTTAACTTGTTCAGTTGTTGAAGCTTTTGAAGCCGTCGAGGTATTTTCCATCAATTTGGCTCTGCAGCTCTTCGGGTATGCAGTGAGAGAATTTGTAGTTTTCCTTAATCCACCTTCCTCCTTCGGTGTTCTCGATGGCCACAGCTGCTACGCCTGCAGAGTGAGATGTTTACAATCAAGCGTTGGGAGTCATTCGGTTATTATATATTACACTACTTTGCAAAAGTCTTGAACAACCCCTTGCTTCTTTATGTTTTGCTTCCAAGCGCACTGACCTTTGTTTTTAAACCAGTCAGTAGTTTCTGGAAGTCTTTCAAAGTTTTTCTTTGGCTGTTTCCCCCCCCATTCTCAGTCCAGCCATTGTACCTGACCATTTTCAGAGGAATGTCTATGCATTTGTTATGTCACTTAAACTTGGCCTATGAATAATTCTAGGGTAAAAGGGGATAAACCAGTGTTTTGTCTAAACACATCAGAAAAGCAGCCTGCCACAAAAATAATGATTTATTTCTATTTCTTTAGTGGAATCTGCCAAACATAACATTTAAACAGGCTTAAAAAAAGTATTTTTGCACCAACACGATGATTGCCAAAGAGCTATTTGCTGAAAAGCTAGCATATCTGGGAAAAGTGTGTCCTTTGACAAAAGAAACAGTGGTTGATTTAAAACCGTTTTAAAGTAGATAAGCAGTATCCGAAAGTGTCCTCAAGTCCTATGTCCTTAAGAAACAAACAAATCCAACAAAGATCTGACGCAGGACTTGAGATGCATCTGGCCCTTCAGATACATCTCCTGTTTACTGAAGCCTCATCAGAAATGGTCTCAGTGGAAGAAACGATTCTTGAGGATGGGAAATGGAGTGAAAAGGCTGAAGAATGCCAAATTATACAAGGATTGGACTGAAAATCAGTGGCTAATGCCCTGTGGAAGATGGATCTGGCTTCATTTTTCTTCTTCTTTTTTTTTTGACAAAACAGCGCAGTAAAAGCATTCCTAGTTAGAAAAACACAGTTATGTTTGATTATTTCCATAATGTGAGGTCGTATTGACAGAGAACAGAGCAAAAGGCAGCCAACATCCACAGAAGAACTTAAATGTTCATCAAAAATCCTAGAAAACTATTCCTGAAGACTACTTTAAGGATTTAGAAGAAACTCAGTTTTTGCCTTATATCCTTGATTTCCACATTCCAATGAATTTTTGCATCTTTTTTTACGTTTTCCTAACAAAATATAAAGAAGGGTAATTCAAGACTTTTGCACAGTAACTGTTAACTTATTGACTGACACACCTACAACTGTGGCTCCCAGTTTCTCTACCAGCTGAATGGCAGCCTTCATTGTGCCTCCAGTCTCTATCCACTGGTCCACTAACAACACCCTCGTACCTGCGGCGGGGACACACATGTCGACTGTTAATGTCTCCTTCAGTCTTTCTTCTTTTTGTTTACGAGGACAAGTATTAAAAGAAAATGGTACATCTTGTGTTTATGAAAGAAACAAAAACAAATGCTGACAATAAACAGTTATATTTTAATGCATAGGTTTCCCATTAATGTTGTTCTAGGGGCTTCTAGTATTTTGTTTTCAAATCTCAGATTAAGAGAATACTCATTTCCCTAAGGTTGTGGATCTCCATTCACCTGTTTATACACAGTCACACCAGACAGTGTTTGTGCTGGAGAGGATGTAGAAAGTAGAAATTGTAGGAATTTGTGAGACTTGATTCTTCTTTAAATGTACGTATTGCAAATTGATGTTTAAAAATGAATCCAGGCTGTCAACAGAATCTGAAGAACCAACATCTGTGGTTTCATGTCCTAAACTGGCCTTCGCATGTTATGTAATACCAGATTGTACCAGGAGATGGTGCAGTGACCCAGGCAGGACCTTCAGAAGACATTCCTCTACAGGAAATAAAGCATCTTAGTCAGGTGTTGAGCTACTTGAACAGCTTCAGTGTTTCTTGGCAGTTTTAATGAAGCTTTTCCCTCATTCGGTGTTATGATGAATTCTGACACATTATCCAGAATCTTCCGTCTGTAATATGCGAAGGCCATAGCATGTGGCTCACATCGTTTTTAGCTGTTCAATGATCTGTCATTGTCATTGTGTCATCCTGCCAGACATCATTCCTGTCAGGAAATGTTTAATCATTGGATGATTTAGGGTAGGGGTGGAGAACTCCAAGCCTCCTGCAGGTTTGAGATGTGTCCATGATCCAACACTGCTGATTGAAATGGCAAAATTACCTCTTCAGCATGTCTTGAAGTTCTCCAGAAGCCTGGTAATGAACTAATCATTTCATTCAGGTGTGTTGACCCAGGGTGAGATCCTTTACACCAGTTTTATAGTTTTCTGCATTCATCTTTGTTATGACAGCTGGTATTTGTTCAATATCAGTTGCTTCAGCTGACAGCAGATGGTGCTGTGCTAGAAGAAAGACAGGGGAGTTTGGAGAAACCTGCAGGTTATGTGTTGGTCAGAGTTCGTTGAGTCAGTTAGTCAGACTCAAGCTGAGCAGCTGAATTAAATATTTTTGTACTTTTCTAAGATTTAGGCTTAAAAGTTCCAGGTCAGAGTTTTGGCAAATTTAGTTATTTTCAATAGAAATGGTCTCACCTAAAAGACTGGGCTTTGACAACATAAATGATTTAGTCATTTATTTAAAAATGTAAGAGCTGAAATCAGTCATTTATCAACCTTCTCATCCACAAACTGTCCAAACATCTTTCTCAGTAAATTATATAACGGGGTTTAAGGGTAAAAAGAAATACTAACCTGGTCTTAGCACATCCAGTCTTACTTCCACAGTCTTTTCCCTGCCTGTGTAGTCGGTGTAGTTTTGGCCTTGGGTGGCGACACACAGGTGACCTGCTTTGCGAAGAGCCAGGAAACCTTTTCCAAGAGTGGTGGCAACAGAAGCGCCTGAAAAGACAACATCAGTAACGTTCATTCACACCGACAGAGCGAGAAAAGAAGCTTCACATTGCCATGCCATGTGTGAGAGGCAGAGTTTTTCTAAATTTAGTATCTTTGCCTGAAGGGTCAGGTTCCCCCACCTGCGTAATGTATACAGTGACAACGTCTTAAAATAAAAAAAAATTACTCTTGAGTTTAGTTTCTCTGAACTCTCCCTGTATTTTACCTCTAAACGTGAAGTTCTTTGCTTTCTTACCAAGAATGAATCCCATTGCATCTATGCCAGCAACCAAGTCAATGTTGTCACTTTGGAAAGGACTGAGAAGGTCTTTGGTACAGTCTGCAAGAGCCTGGATCGAGTGCAAAGAGGGAAAAAGCACAAAATGCAGAATGTGCACATGATAAGAGACAGACTGCATGTGTATTTGTGCAGTTAGAGGTGGGGTTTGTCGTGCTCAGTGAATAGGGGAACAGCAGAAAAAGTTTTAGCAACATTTCTTTTCTCTCGGCATACCTGGGAGTTGCAGTAAAGTCTGGACGGGTCCAGCCAGGCGAACTCCGGACCTTTTGTGTTTGGAGCCATTAAAGAAAGGTACCATCCTTTATGCCGGTCGCCTGGAACTGCAAACACATCCATTTGGAGAACAGCTCTTGACTGCACTGACAAGAGGCACAAACGGGTGAACGGACTGAACTGTGAATGAGAGTCTTCTGTATCAGGTTCCAGGGGGGTGAATAATGGGTGGGAGCTGGCTGTTAATTATACTGAACTAAGTTAGTTTCTCTCTGCAGTTTGCAGATTCATTAAACAGTCTTAGCCTCATCAAACAAAACCTTATATGAGGTATATGTCACAAAAGAAACACTTTTCTTTTATTTTTCCTCTTTCTTTGCATTTTCTTTTAGTACTTTGGGACCATTAAAGACTCACACTAGTGTTTAGCCTGCTTGAGTTAGGTTACTTTTATTTGATTTTTGTACTGTGGTTAAATGAAGTCAAATCAAACCTAAAAATAAGAACAACAAAACATTTAAGATGACGTTGTATCAGTGTCTTTGAGGATGTGAACAGAAAGGTGCAGTCCTTTAACAGATCATCTACCTGCACTTCCAACCATAAATGCATAATTTAAAACAAACTATTTTTTAATGAGTCAGTCTGAACTTTGCATGTGACGAAACAAAGAGCAATTGTCACCGTTTTGTTTTTTGAATATGTTCAGTCTCTGCACTAAACACTCCTGTCACCTGACCATAACTGAATACACATCCTATAAAAATCCCTCCCTCATGAATGCCTCAGGTTGTTATTGTAAATACCGCTCAGAGCTGATGTCTTTAGAGGAATCAGTGTCTGAATAAGCTCAGGTTGAGATCACGCTCACTGCAGGAGAAACACGACCCTGGATCTCGCTGTATTCACAGGATATTTCCAGTTTTCAGACTGGGAAGCTTCTTACTGTTATTAAATAAACGCATATCTGAAATTTCAAGTTCAAGCTGAGCTCAAGAATGAGCGATGAACTGTCTTTCAGCAGTAACTCCACTTTCCCACGGTCTGGTTTGTGTGCGTCTTGAAGCACATGGCTGTGTAGTAAATGTTGCTCTGCAATGATCACATGCTTCATTTCTGTCACCATGAATGTGTTCAGATATAAAGGTGTTATGAAGGAAGGCAGGCTCAGGGTTTAAGTAGTCACTATCATGGGCTCATCCGATTAGAATGAGAATAAGCAGTCGTCAGTCATTCACAGGGTTCTCCTTTTATTCTCAAAATCAAAAACCCAAACAGAACCTCACCTCTGCTGGCGCTCCGTGTGGGAGTGAAGAAAGAGTGAGCCAAAAGTGAATGCGGTCCTTATATAACGTGTGACAGGTGAGTGCAATTAAGGACAAGCACCACACCCAATCAAAGGTGAGAGAACTAAACAAGGTGCATCTGGTGAAGTGCGATCGTGGCTCAAGAGTTGGGCGTTCGTCTTGTAATCGGAAGGTTGCCGGTTCGAGCCCCTGGCTCCGACAGTCTCGGTCGTTGTGTCTTTAGGCAAGATACTTCACCTGTTGCCTACTGGTGGTGGTCAGAGGGCCAGGTGGCGCCAGTGTCCGGCAGCCTCGCCTCTGTCAGTGCGCCCCAGGGCGCCTGTGGCTACACTGTAGCTTGCCATCAGTGTGTGAATGTGTGTGTGAATGGGTGGATGATTGTGTATAGTGTAAAGCGCTTTGGGGTCTTATAGGACCAAGTAAAGCGCTATACAAATACAGACCATTTACCAAGTGAGTGGGTGTGCTGGGATGTGCTAAAAGGTGGGTCTTTACAACAGCCGGTCCCATATTTCTAGTGAGAAATATATTGATATGATCAGAACCAGATCTCACACTGAACTCTGTCGTAATGATCATGGATTTATTCATTTAGCTCCATGTTAGTGCTAAATGCTCTGCTTACTGTATTTTCACCAGCTACTATGACTTTCTCTCTGTCTGCCATTTGGTGCTGGACAGGTAGAATACATTGATTTTAGCGTCTGAAGGCTGTCTGCTAATGCACCTGAATAAATTTCATTTGCTTTCAAGGTCAATGGTAATTTAATGATGCAATTCAGCCATCCAGTACCTGCTGGCTGTCTTGCCAAGATTTACTGTTAGGATAAGGAAGGAAAAAAATTTTTAAGGGGTAAATGGTAAATGGCCTGTATTTGTATAGCGCTTTTACTAGTCCCCCCTAGGGACCCCAAAGCACCTTACACACCCAGTCATCCACCCATTCGCACACACATTCACACACTGGTGGAGGCATAATTCACGTCGGCAGTAATGACACCCGGTTACGCCAATCGGAGGTCACTAAAATCAATATTGAATCGGTGTGCAACTTTGCCAAAACAATGTCGGACTCTGTAGTTTTCTCTGGTCCCCTCCCCAATCAGACCAGGAGTGACATGTTTAGCCGCATGTTCTCCTTAAATTGCTGGCTGTCTGAGTGGTGTCCCAGAAATGATGTGGGCTTCATAGATAATTGGCAAACCTTCTGGAGGAAACCTGGTCTTGTTAGGAGAGATGGCATCCATCCCACTTTGGATGGAGCAGCTCTCATTTCTAGAAATATGGACAAATTTATTAAACCCCTCAAAATATGACTATCCAGAGTTGGGACCAGGAAGCAGAGTTGCAGTCTTACACGCCTCTCTGCAGCTTCCCTCCTCCTGCTACCCCCCCAAAAACCCATCTCCATAGAGACTGTGTCAGCTTCCAAAAAGACAAAAAACAAACTAAAAACCAGCAACAAACAACTTAAACATTTACAAAGAAAGAACAATACAGTATCCACATCTGAACCAAAGAGTAAAACAGTGAAATGTGGATTATTAAATATTAGGTCTCTCTCCTCCAAGTCTCTGTTAGTACATGACTTAATAATTGATCAACAAATTGATTTACTCTGCCTTACAGAAACCTGGTTGCAGCAGGATGATTATGTTAGTTTAAATGAATCAACACCCCCGAGTCATTCTAACTACCAGAAATCTCGAAGCACAGGTCGAGGGGGCGGTGTGGCAGCAATTTTTCCACACCAGCCTATTAATCAACGAAAGACCAAGACAGACTTTTAATTCATTTGAAAGCCTGATGCTTAACATTGTCCACCCCAGCTGTGAAACTCAGAAACCAGTCTTACTTGTTATCATCTATCGTCCACCTGGGCCTTACACAGAGTTTCTGTCTGATTTCTCAGACTTTATATCTAATTTAGTTCTGAGCTCAGATAAAATAATTATTGTGGGTGATTTTAACATCCATGTTGATGCTAAAAATGACAGCCTCAACATGGCATTTAATCTGTTGTTAGACTCAATTGGTTTCTCTCAAAATGTAAAAGAACCCACCCACCACTTTAATCACACTCTAGATCTTGTTTTAACATATGGCATAGAAACTGAACATTTAACAGTGTTTCCTGAAAACCCTCTCCTGTCTGATCATTTCCTGATAACATTTACATTTACAATAATTGATTATGCAGCAGTGGAGAGTGGACTTTATCAAAGTAGATGTCTTTCTGAAAGCGCTGTAACTAAGTTTAAGAATATAATCCAGCCACTGTTATCATCGTCAATGCCCTGTACCAACATAGAGCAGAGCAGCTATCTGAACGCTACCCCAACAGAGGTCGATTATCTTGTTAATAATTTCACCTCCTCACTACGTACGACTCTGGATACTGTAGCTCCAGTGAAAACTAAGGTCTCTAATCAGAAGTACCTGACCCCGTGGTATAATTCTCAAACACGTACCCTAAAGCAGATGACTCGTAATCTGGAGAGGAAATGGCGTGTCACAAATTTAGAGGATCATCATTTAGCCTGGAGAAATAGTTTGTTGCTTTATAAGAAAGCCCTCCGCAAAGCCAGAACAGCTTACTACTCATCACTGATTGAAGAAAATAAGAACAACCCCAGGTTTCTCTTCAGCACTGTAGCCAGGCTGACAAAAAGTCAGAGCTCTTTTGAGCCAACCATCCCTTTAACGTTAACTAGTGATGACTTCATGAACTTCTTCACAAATAAAATTTTTATCATTAGAGAAAAAATTACCAATAATCATCCCACAGATGTAATATTATCTACAGCTACTCTTAGTACCATTGATGTTAAGTTAGACTCTTTTTCTCCAATCGATCTTTCTGAGTTATCTTCAATAATTACTTCCTCCAAACCATCAACGTGTCTTTTAGACCCCATTCCTACAAAACTGCTCAAAGAAGTCCTGCCATTGATTAATTCTTCGATCTTATATATGATCAACCTATCTCTAATAATCGGCTATGTACCACAGGCCTTCAAGGTGGCTGCAGTTAAACCTTTACTCAAAAAGCCATCTCTAGACCCAGCAGTCTTAGCTAATTATAGGCCAATCTCCAACCTTCCTTTCATATCAAAAATCCTTGAAAGAGTAGTTGTCAAACAGCTAACAGATCATCTGCAGAGGAATGGTTTATTTGAAGAGTTTCAGTCAGGTTTCAGAGTTCATCACAGCACAGAAACAGCTTTAGTGAAGGTTACAAATGATCTTCTTATGGCCTCTGACAGTGGACTCATATCTGTGCTTGTCCTTCTTGACCTTAGTGCAGCATTCGATACTGTTGACCATAATATCCTATTAGAGCGATTAGAACATGCTGTAGGTATTACAGGTATTACACTGCAGTGGTTTGTATCATATCTATCTAATAGACTCCAATTTGTGCATGTAAATGGAGAGTCCTCTTCACACACTGAGGTTAATTATGGAGTTCCACAGGGTTCAGTGCTAGGACCAATTCTGTTTACATTATACATGCTTCCCCTAGGCAGCATCATTAGAAGACATAGCATACATTTTCACTGCTATGCAGATGACACCCAGCTCTATCTGTCCATGAAGCCAGATAACACACACCAATTAGTTAAACTGCAGGAATGTCTTAAAGACATAAAGTCTTGGATGGCCACTAACTTTTTGCTTCTTAACTCAGATAAAACTGAGGTCATTGTACTCGGCGCTGAAAAGCTTAGAAATATGGTATCTAACCAGATTCTTACTCTGGATGGCATTAACTTGGCCTCCAGTAACACTGTGAGAAACCTTGGAGTCATTTTTGACCAGGATACGTCCTTCAACGCACATATTAAACAAATATGTAAGACTGCGTTCTTCCATTTGCGCAACATCTCTAAAATTAGAAATATCCTGTCTCAGAGTGACGCTGAAAAACTAGTTCATGCATTTATTACTTCCAGGCTGGACTACTGCAATTCATTATTATCAGGATGTCCAAAAAACTCACTGAAAAGCCTTCAGTTAATCCGAAATGCTGCAGCAAGAGTACTGACAGGGACTAGAAAGAGAGAGCATATTTCTCCTGTTTTGGCTTCCCTTCATTGGCTTCCTGTTAAATCCAGAATTGAATTCAAAATCCTGCTCCTCACATACAAGGTCTTAAATAATCAGGCCCCATCTTATCTTAATGACCTTGTAGTACCATATCACCCTATTAGAGCACTTCGCTCCTGGTCTGCAGGCCTACTTGTTGTTCCTAGAGTATTTAAAAGTAGAATGGGAGGGAGAGCCTTCAGTTTTCAGGCCCCTCTTCTGTGGAACCAGCTTCCAGTTTGGATTCGGGAGACAGACACTATCTCTACTTTTAAGATTAGGCTTAAAACTTTCCTTTTTGCTAAAGCATATAGTTAGGGCTGGACCAGGTGACCCTGAATCCTCCCTTAGTTATGCTGCAATAGATGTAGGCTGCCGGGGGATTCCCATGATGCATTGAGTTTTTCCTTTCCAGTCACCTTTCTCGCTCTCTATGTATTAACAGACCTCTCTGTGTTGAATCATATCTGTTATTAACCTCTGTCTCTCTTCCACAGCATGTCTTTTATCCTGTCTTCCTTCTCTCACCCCAACCGGTCGCAGCAGATGGCCGCCCCTCCCTGAGCCTGGTTCTGCCGGAGGTTTCTTCCTGTTAAAAGGGAGTTTTTCCTTCCCACTGTCGCCAAAGTGCTTGTTCATAGGGGGTCATATGATTGTTGGGTTTTTCTCTGTATCTATGAAGCGCCTTGAGGCGACTTTTGTTGTGATTTGGCGCTAGATAAATAAAATTGAATTGAATTGAATTGAATTGAAGCTACAGTTGTAGCCACAGCTGCCCTGGGGCAGACTGACAAAAGTTTTAAGTCATGAAATTTTTCTATGATCAGTTCTGTCTGTGTCATAGTTATGACATAGGTGTCACTGTGACTTCTGCATATTTTACAGTTTGAATTCTATTTCCAACCAGAAAAAAGATCTGAATCTCTTTCACAGCTCTTGTTTGTGACTATTAGACTTACAGAGTTCTTTTATTAATGTAAAACAAAACATCCATCAGGACGTTCCTTCAACCCCTGTTTACACTCAGGGGCAGAAAACCCAGATTAGACTTTGCTAGAAAACACTTAAAAAGGAGCTGCTGCTTTGAGAGGATAACTGAAAGATTCCCACTGGCTTGGAAAAACATGCAGAAGATGTGAAGTTTCCACAAATATGCCAAGAAAGGTAAAGTTAGTGCGGCAGCATGACTCAAATAATATTACCCAGCAGCTTTTGGTGACATGAGGCCCAACCATAGATTTGAAATGTAGAGATATTAGATATCAGAATGATCAATTTACATGATTCATGTTTAGTTTATAGATTCCAATCTGTAGGGTTTCAATATCTATAAATATGCTGTCTAAATAAAGTTTTACTTGTGTGACAACCCACTGCACCCTGCCTTCCTTTTGGCCTACTTGTGTCTTGTTTGCAGGCACTGGAGAGGCAGAGTTCCTGTTCACAGTTAGTGACACTGGCAACACCGGGGCCCAGTGTGCCAGGACTGCACAAAAAGCCATTAGAACCTAGATATGCGTCAGCTCATTCCCCTGAGACACCCTGTTGGACTGTGGTTGCTTTTGGTTGGGTTCTTGCATTTAACAACATTACATACATCATTTTTCCACCCATGCACTCCTCTACACCACTGATGGTACTGACTACACACACATCATAATTTATTCAAAGTTTATTTTTTCTGTTTTATTTACTTTAAATAAAATAGTTTGGATGACATCGCTATGCATCTCTGTTTTTTTGTCATGCATGCAGCCTGGTTTGTGACACTTGCTAACTTAAATGTTCCATGCTGCCCTTTTTCATTTTTTTATAATTTAATATTTGTTCAATGTCAGTACTGCTAATTATGTTATAGAATTTTATTATGATGACAATATTAATCTTTGCTTTATATTTCATCATCCTCTTCATGAATATTTCATATTTCATTTGTTTATTTTTTTCCATTTTGTTTTTATACATGCCATGGTTTTTAGCTTTTATTTTTCTGTTTTCTCCTTTAAAAGAAGGAAAAAAAATCTGCACTTTATTCCCACTTTTTAAAAACAGTCCCTACTGTTTTTTTTTTTTCTTTTTTGGGGGGTGGGGTATTGGTTAATTTAAGTTAATGCTGTTAATGCAAAATTTTTGTCAAAACCTGTAATTTAACAGTAATGGTCTGCATTTTACTCACATCTGCATTGCTTCATTTCAAATCCATATTGGTGGTATTGACAGTTATGAAAACGAACATATACCTGTGGGCATGACTGTAGTTATGTGTCGCCAGTCTATCGGGAAACCTAGAAAATATGAGAAAACACCTACACTTTGTTTATTTATTGATTTTCCCGGCTCTGCAACACACAGAGAGTCTGAATGAGCTGTTCTGGTTTGCAGCCTGCTGCAGCAGCAAAAGCAGAGAAATACCAGCCTCAGCTTGCATCGTCATTGCTGTCCACAGCTAACTTTCTTTTCCATTTCCTGTTTATCGCTACTATATATAAATAGATATTCTAATATTGGTTTAACTGCACTTATTCCTATCTTCGGGAGACACTGCTGGTCTGCAGCTGATCTGTCTGTGGCTGTCAGTAAGTGGAGTGTAACTTATCAATATGTTTCATCCAGACTCACCTTTTCTGTTTCACTCTGCCTTGTTACTTGACTCCACATGAACGCACAGTGAACAGCGGGACTATTAGGCTCTTTATTTTTCCCAAACCCCTCCTGCAGTGACAACATTAATTCATGAGAACACCCCCGCCCCACTCAACACTTGGTCGAATGTTGCCTCTGGTGATTTTACATCACTTCTCTCCACCTTCCAGAAATCCGATTTCAGTGCCTTGAGTGGGCTGGATCTCCGCCTCTAGAGCTCAGAGTAAGACCAGCCATGTGATATAACACTGGGCTGATTAGAAACTTGCCCTGCCAAACATTTTTCCCTCCCTGTGAGGAAAACTCAGTTGTAGAAATATGCTGTGCATCATTCTCTTAGTTTGGGAAAATATTAGGAGGGTTTTTGTTGATATCAGACATGAATAAACAATAATTTCACACATGAAATTTGTTCCCTTATTGAGGTGATCACATAATGTGAATAAACAGTGCAACTACTGATATATTATTAGTCAAATGAAAGTTTTTACTCACCTGTCAAATATACTATATCATATTGTGTGAAGGATTATAAGATATATGACTAAATTCTTGAACCACTAAAAAATTAAATACTGTATTAAAGTGGAAATATCAGGGAAAAATACCCATTTCGTCTTTTGTCCCAAATTTAAAAGTAACTCTATTATGTTATTCATTGCTTTCCTGTCACACATACTTTATCCTGTTATAATGACTGAAGCTCACATTAAATATGGCTAAAGCTTCACGTAATGAGTTCCAACAATCTGATTTGATTCTTAGACCTCATGGTGCTGGTAGGAATACAAGGCTGTAAAAGTTCAGTTAAGTCATATGATTTCAGAACATTGAAACTCTTAAAAATAAGTAATAAAATTGGACAGAAATGGACTGGAAGCCATGAGCAGCACAGGTGTGATTTGATCATGATGTATCTTTCCTGCAGCTTCAGCATTTTGCACAGCCGGCAGGGGACAAAGTAACAACTGATCAGAGTCAACAAAGTGACAGCAGTCTAATCGAGGGGTAATAGAGGCATGAATTACTCTACTAGTCATGTGAAGGGGCTTGTGTTTATCACTTAGAGGACAGCATATGCACAGGTAACCCCAATCAGCCAAAGGCTCAGCTTTCAGACTGCTCTAAACACAGTTTCAGACTATTTGTTTCAGATCTTGGCTCTGTATGATGGAGAAGGTAAGCTAAGATTGTTCTTCTAAGATGGTGTTTGGCTTGAGGGGCAACTCCTTGGACTAAGATAATAAGGATTATTTTTGATGTTCAGTCATGCAAAGCTATAGTAAGATCAAGGAACAGAAACATGGAGCTGGGATGGAAAATAGTGGGTTTATTTTTTTAAGGAAAACTGGCATCTTACATTATTATAGTGAACCCAGACTGTGCTACAGTACACACTTACTTCTTTGATAATCTGTGGGGGAATGTAATTTTTAATTTTTGTTTTGTTTTTGTAGTTCTTCATTACTGGAGAAAAAATTACAAAAGCTTCTTGAAGCTCTACATTTGGGTTCATTTGAATGATTGGCAACTAGTGTCAGCTTCTTGGGATAACTGGAAGCCAAGCAGTCATCTGATACCTCCATTATTTCAATGAGTTTTTTTTCTTTTCTGTGTCGGCCGTCAGACTCTGGGCCCCTTCAGTCACCCGGTGCAGAATGCGTGCGACAGAGGCAACCTTTTTCCACATTCCTGCGTAAATGAGTTTTGTCCCTACACTGTAATTTAGGTCATCACCAAATCAGCGCTTGTTTTGTGGTATTTGAATAATGTCCAGTGTGCTTGGTCGGCACAGTCACCCCATGCCTGTTACCATGGGAAACGGGCGTGAGCTGGAACCTCCTCCATGCATTTTCCCAAAGTCCTATATCTCAGCCTTCTAGGGTGGTGCTGAGCGGGGAGGGGTGGGAGGTTACTTGCGGTCATCTCTTTCTCTGCAGCTAAAGGTGCAGGTTTACGCGCCGCACACCCACTAATTAACCCTCCGTGGGTTAAGTGAGATAATTAAGGTGGTGGGGGGCGGAGGGTGGGATGATACCTGTTCACTGTGTCTAACAGATAAAGCTACTCTGCCAGGGCTACAGAGGTTAATCCTGCTGACTCCTCCCAGTCATTCATCGTAGCAAATATCGTACCACTTTAGGTTCGCCTTAAAACTGGGTGGGCTGCTCGAGAGCGCCGGGAAATCGCGAGGAGCTGTCTCCGTTACGCGTGGTGCTGAAAGTGCCACTCGCCGCATCATGTGGTCGGTCTTCTTCGTATTTTTGTCTTATCTGGACACAAAGGTCGTCAATGGCGACCTCCTGAGTGGCGCTTTGGATGCAGAAAATGAGGGCAAAGAAATGTTCTCCACGCTCAACGGCACCGTGTGCGCAAAAATGTCCACGGTGGGGGAGAATTTCCTCTACCAGGTGTCAGACGGAGCCGAGGTGGTGGGCTCAGTAGTCAGTCCAGCCGGGAAACTATTGAACTGCGCCGTAATAGTGGAACAGATGCAGGTGAAATCTTTCATGCACGAGTGCAGGTTGGGGCTGAAGAGACAGAGTGGCGGGCGGCAGGTGGAGGCGAGTTTTGCGCGCATGGATGAAGCCAAGTTGATGTGCAGAAAGTTTAAGAAGAGGGTGGAAAAGGAGGATTCGACTGTGCAGGTGCAGGTTCTGAAGAGATCCAAGAGAGGCTTTACTTATCCGGGGACCCTGTGGTGCGGAGCCGGGAACATGGCTGATAGCTATGACCAGCTGGGTAGGTTGAAAAGTTTTTATTCAAGCTGTCTGACTCCCGAGTGCAATACCTGAAATAAATAATAACGCTGACCTCTCTTTTACAGGAGAGTTTGCAGGCACTGACAACTGCTGTCGTATTCACGACCACTGCCCTCATGTCATCCACGCCTTCTCCTCAAACTACGGTTACACCAATTTCAAGTGGCACTCCATCTGTCACTGTGACTGCGATAATGCGTGAGTTAAAGCTTTATTTCAGTGATGCTCTTCTTCATTTCAGCAATAAAGAAGAAAAACTGGAGAGTGCAACTTAATTAGGAGCAGTTAACACATTAAATGTTTGGCAGGTCTGTATGTGGAATAGCTGATAAATTATGTTGCCAGATGTTAATATTACTCTATTGACTGGCATTATGGTCTCTTAAACTAAAACCTTCCTGGCTAATTTTAGATAGTAATGCCAGCCCAGTAGATACATTGCTGTATTAACAATATATAGTACTTGCTTGTCATTACGTCAGTTGTAGTTCTCTTATAGAGAACTCAAATCATCCCTTTACTCTCTCTGCAGGTTGAAAGACTGTTTGAGGAAAGTCAACGATACATCTTCCCGAGTTGTTGGTCAGGCATTTTTTAATGTCATCGGTGTCCCTTGCTTTGAGCTTGCTTATGAAGAGCAGTGCGTAGAGCGGCACTGGTATGGTCTGTAAGTATTCGTGTAAATCTTTAAGTAGATTTTAAACATACTGAGCCATTTTACTTTCGTAATACGTGACACATTGCCTCCCCTCTCTGTTTTCTCTCTCATAGGTGCAAACGATACAAGAAGCTCCCCGTTGCTGTGATGAGAGAGGCGGTGCCGTATGACTTTGGAGGCATTGACATCATTGATGAGCTGACAGTAGCTCCTCCCAAGTCAAAAGGTTCTAAGAAAAGCAATGAAGAAGAGAAACTGGAGAGTGCAACTCAGTCTACGATGTTGGGTCCCGAGGAGCCGTCGCTCAGAAACGTTGTCACCGCCGCCGAGGATTTCCTCAAGGTTCTCGCTACTGTCTCCACATCGCAAAGCTCCAGTACCAACTCTGATAAGGTAGAGGAGCAAAGTTCGGAGAAGAAGAAGAGGAAGAACACAGGGAAGAAAAAGAAAACCAACAAAAAGAAAAAAGGAAAAGGAAAGGGGAGGAAGAGAAAAGTGAAAACAGAGGCAGGTGTGAAAGCAGAGGAAGGAGCTGCTGTTTCACCCTCTGGCAGCAAAGCAGAAGTCAAGCCTCTGAGTAACTTCATCAATGACTCACAAAGATATGATCAGTCAAGCAGGAGCACAAAAAGAGTCGATGAGAGCGAATTTGAGCTCAGAGGAAAAGACGAACCCCTTAATGAAGTCATGAAAGATGAACCAGCCTTGGATAAGGAGATGGTTTCCATTACATCACCTGCAACAGTCCAGAAGAGGCCAGCAGAGTCGATCACTGCTGTGCTGACAGAAGAAGTCACTCCCTCAATAAGCACTACTGTTCCACATAAAGCTAAAACAAGAAGGCAAAGAAAGGAGAAGAGAAAGAAGAGCAAAGAAACAACTCTTCTTTCTTCTCCCAAAGATCTTGTAGCAAACAAAACAGAAAACTTAAGCCTTGTCCCCACCATCATTACCATAACCCCACCAGCGCAGCCTGAGCAACAAAACTTTGGGAGCGACACTGAAAAGCGACCTGTTGTCAGCATTGCCAATGCCCCCATTGTTATCTCCAAAGTCAAAAGGAACAGGTCAAAGGAGAAAACAGACACAGAGGGGAGAAAGAAAAGGAGGGAAGGCAGCTCTGCTTCCCCCATTGTTCCTGTTGCCCTGCAAAATTCCTCTCTGGACAATCTGAAAGTGATCCCTCTCACTGGGGTTCACACCACACCGTCGATCCCCACCGCAGACTACCAGCTTTCCCACAGGCTGGACGTTTACACAGAAAGGGTCAAAGTTACAGCTTTGAACACTTCCTTTAGTATTTTGAAAAGGCAACGGTCAAAAGAAAGAGGGCTGAGAAACAGCAAGAGGAAAGCCAGTGTGCCTTCTTCATTGGAAATCCCGCGTTCTCACAACAAGTTTGAAAATGTGCTCCCTGTTCTCACGACTCCAGACACTCGTGTTCCTCTCAACAGCCATGAAGCCACTGCTGCAGAAGAAGAAACACAAACTCAGAGTGAATGGAGGCTTTTTGCCACAGCTGCGCCCACTGTCGACACAAAACAGCAGCGGCAAGCAGCCAGACAGCAGAGAAAACCAAGAAAGAAAGCTGCAGCTCTCAGTGATGCATTTTCTGATGCTAAACAAACTGAACCAGTCACATTTTTAAGCATGCCATCCAGAGCTGCCACTACAGCAGAGCTTAGATCTAAAAACCCCTTTGTTACCACCTTAGCACCACCTGACATGAGTCCACTTCAGTTATCTATTGAGAGAGCTAAAGCACAATTCACCAGGAAGAAGAAAAGGAAAATGAGACTGTCTAACCGACAACAATGAGCCGTGTTTTTCAGGCACAGCAGGATAGATGGAGAAACACACAAACACAGCTTTAATTACTTAGATTAGCACCTGATGACCAGACATGCTTTACAGTTAGAATATTTACATATCACAGTACACTCTTTTCTGGCTTTAATTGCTGGAATTGACATAATCATATTTAATTGTAATATGAGAATCAAGTTTTGCAATACTTTATCCTGCATGTCAATAATAAAATTATTGGTTGATTATGAATGTGTGGCAGTGTTTCACTTTATTTATTCAATAAATAAAATATTAAATAACAGTATTCCATTTTAACATAAAATAATAATTCAAAATGTTTTCTAGCAAAAGCATCTTCCAGCAACCACTTGCCATCCTGTCAGGGAATACAACAGTACAACTCCCTAGCAATTAGTGGTTGCCAAGCAGTTGCCAACTGGTCTTTAGGACAGTATGAAAAGGCTCTAAAACAACTTTGTTCTGTCTGGCATCCCCCTGTCTTTTGTGCTAACAGTCAACGCTTTGCCCCTAAAATGAGTATATTAGGGATATACACTCTACACTGTGATATCAAAAAGGGATAAAAGTAGTGTTTAATACGAGCATCTACCAGTGTAAACGTATGTATGTCTGATAGCAAAATTAGCAAAGATGTAACAGAAGCTACCAACTTTAATGAGAAGCTAGCACCAGTGAATGTTAGCTTAAAACCACAACATATGCACGGATTAAATTTATTCAAATCTGATGTGCTATTTGGTGAGATTTAGCTTAGCTGCTGAGAGGATATGATTACCACTGACTGTACAAAACTAATGGATTACAGTCGACCCCCGATATTTGTGGGGGTTAGGGACCACAACCGCCTGCAAATAGCTGAGATCTGCAAATACTTGAAATCCCATCTAAAACGTTTATAACTGGTTATTTTAATAGTTCAAACACCAAATATATCTTATACTATCACCCTAATGAAAATAATTACTTTAGATATGCTTTCTATGCTTTCCAAAAAATCAGTGAATAGGCAAATTTTCCGCAAATAATTTTATTCGTTCCTCAGAAAAATCTGGGAGTAGGTGATTCTGCAGATACCGAACCACGAAGAGGCGGAGGTCAACCGTACTGCCCTTGGACAACACCAGGCTATACTAAGCTAACAGGCTGCTAGCTATACCATCTTATTTAACCTTAGGAGAATGGTAGAAAACTGCAGCTTTAACTCCCAAAGAAACAAAGCAATGTGAATGCTCCACATGGCAACAAATAGTTTTTCAAACTTTGTAAAAATGATATAAATTTGAATAACATACCAAGAGCTATTCTTATCTAGCTAATAAAATATAATCTTCATTTTGTAATTTTGCATGCACATCTTATCTCAGCTGGAGACATTTAATCAGAAGGAGGAAGCTGAAAGGCTTAAGGTTGACCTTCTTAACCTGACTCTCCTAAGTTTCTTCTGGGTCAGAAATAGCCTTTAAGGCAGTGGTCCCCAACCTTTTTTGCACCATGGATCGGTTTATGTCGGACAATATTTTCACGGACCGGCCTTTAAGGTGTCACGGATAAATACAACAAAATAAAACCAGTATGAGTACAAAAAAAAGAGAAGATTTATTCATAACACACGGGAAAAGACCCAGGGAAAGCGAGTTAACGATAAAAACTATTTTAAAGAGTAACGATAAAAACCCGCTAAAAACCCTGAAACCCATGAATTTCACACCTGAGCATGAACTCTCGCGGCCCAGTACCAAACAACTCAAGTATTATACTATCGCCCATCCTGTCCATGGCCCTGGGGTCCTGGACCGCTTCTTTAAGGGGTCGCTGAACCATGTATGGTTAGCATACTGAACAGGGAGTAGGTTTCGACAGAAACATGTGCATTTTCCTGTTAGCTGAACATTTGATAGTTGTATGTTGTCAGGGGGATGGGGTGAAAAATTCCTCAGTGCAGAAAAATCCCTGCTTTTCTTTCCATACTGCAAAAAAATCTGTCAAGAAAAAGCTGAATATATACATGCATGCTCTTTTCTCCAAGGTGACTGAGGACTTTGGTCAAGCTGCCTCCCCGTGTGTGGTTTAAGGCAGGGTCACATTCTCAACACTGATTAGAACCTCATTATTTTCACCTCTTACCATTGAGGGTTGTAGAGGCAAATCCTACAGATCAGCTGACTGTCACATGCTTGCATAAGAGGACTTTATCTGGATGGTTCTGGACATCCAACGTATTTCCAAATTAGACCTCAATCACTCAATCATTTAAAATGTGCTCTTAGAGGAAGAATATTCACATACAATATGGACATCTACATATCTTGCAAACAGTGGGAGTAATGTAAAAGTGCAGATTTTTATGCTGCAGCTCAAGTTCCCAGGACTTTTTGGAAGCCATCCAAATATTCAAAGGAGCTTTCAGGTGCAGTCCACAGTTGAAATGGGCAGAGCGACTAACACAGTTGGATGTGTGATAAAGCCATTTCTCACAGCGGGGGAAGAAAAAGTAGCAGGAATTTTCCAGTTCATCAAGTTTATGAGTTTTTTGGGTTTATGTTCGTATTTCAAAATGCATTACAGGTTGTTACTTGCACGTACAGATTAAAAAATATCACTGAAGGCTAAATTTTTTGTATAGTAAAATTTTCACATCATTAAAAAATATATATTTTAAATACGTTGGCATTATACATAAAAATGTACCCTCACAAATATTTCTGATTAGTAAATGCAACTGACTGCATAAGCTCTTTTTGATACTAGACACTTTGCAGTTCTTTCAGACTTTCAGACTTTCCCAAGGGGTCAAATATATATTTCAAGGGTTGTGAGTAACATGTGCAACAGGGTCTCACAGAAGAAAGCTCACATTTTGTGACTGAAAAGATCTTTGTTTTGTTTTTTTGCAGTCTTGTGAATTCTTGGATAATTTCCTCCATGTAGGCCTCCAAAATTATTAGAATTTTCGAGCATAAACATTGTGTAGAAATAAAGATATTCATGAAAACGTGATGTTTTTATGATTTTCTTTTTTCTTTCATATCTTAGTTATATTTATATGTTTGGGAAAAGAAATAAAACGAATAAAACAGTCACACATTAAATACACAAACTGAGAGATAACCTTGTCTTCACTGTTAGTACATCCATCAGATCTCCTTTTTCAATATTTGCTGTTTTTCATATTTTGTCTTTTAACTTTTAACACTACAATCCCATTTAAAATAAACTCACCGATTAAATCTTCTTGCTGTTTGATATCATGCAGCTAGTGTACAGTCACAGAGCAGTGAAAGTGAACCAAAACAATACATGCACTGTCCTTGCATGCAAACGAAGAACTGAACCTCACCGTAAAGCTGTAATTGTACAATGAAAAGACTGAAAAAAGAAAGATTTGCTGTCCATGTGTCATGTGTTGACCTCTGGTTACTATTGTGGCGATGGCTTTTAATATCCAGGGAGGAGGTCAAGCAGAAAATCAAACGAACAATGTGTGGTTTGAGGGAAGACATGATAATGAAAGAACATCGTGTTCTGTGGATTTGTTTGGCTGAAGTAGCCAATAATCCACTGTGTTCACACATGTAGAGGATTGACAGAAAATGACCTGGCTCACATTGCTGATGGAAGAAGAACTGCGGCCTATTTCTCAAAGAAGCTGGCACTCTGATACAGACATTGTATTCATTTGTGGTTACTCTGCATTGTTCTGTGTATCTTTTTGGTAATACGCCTCTATAGTTGCTTTGTGTCTGTTTATTGTATTGAGTCTCAATGTGGTCATTTTGGGTCTCTTTGTTTTGTGTTTCTCTGTATTGACTTGCTGACAGTCCCTTCATGCACAGCAGAGTGAAGTGCCAAACAGTGGGACAATTTCCTGACTTACACTTTTTGTTTAGGTGCAAGGACCTGCAGCTGCATTTGTGGATATATACAAATGTATGTCCAGTGTAACTGAATATATATACACTGACATGAGAAAGGTGGTGGACTGAGGCCGGGAGTCCTTAGCTAACCTTTGCTTTTCTCTGGACTGGGAGCCCTTCTGCCAGCTCTACATGGACTGAAGTACAGATTTAGATTAAAGCAGGCTTGCCTTTCATCAGAAAATCTTCCACGCTGTGTTATTCAGTAAAGCTTAATCCTACATCCATGTTGACATTTTAACACACAGGTCAAATATCTTTTGTCTGGTAGTTTGTCCTTTATTTTTTTTTATAAACGTACATACTCAGGGACCAAGAGAGCATTCTCAGCATTATTTTAATCTAGTTTATTTTAATCTGACAGATTCTCTGAGCGAATCTTCTAGCAATAAATATTAACCTGCACCTTTTATGACCCCTAGTGGTCAAAACACAAAGGGGTGGAATCAAGTATTTCTGAATTTGAGTGTCCCATTACCATCGCTAGCCACAGCCTGACACTGTCGCACTGTGAGTTTCTTTTTTTATACTTTGTATAAAATTGTATGTTTTTCACCATGCACTGCTCTTTAAATGAGATTTCCTTCAGGAAAATAAGCCAGCCAGTCTTCTCTCATTTTATTTTATACATTAGTAGAAAATTTCATTACAAACATCACAAACAAAACTGTTTTGTGAACAGATCATAAATCATCATTCCCATAAATGTAGTGAAGAAGTGCATAATTTCAGGGAGGTCATGTGGTTCAACTCTAAACCTGCTCCGTACCTTGCATCCGAACATCTCCGATCTGAAGGGAGAACAGTGTTTTAATATAAAATGATATTTATACAGAAAAAGAGTAAGGCATAAAAATAAGAGAAAAATCACCTGAACATGAAGAGGGGCACTGAGCACATACGTAACAGCATTGGCAACATCTGTTACTTCCAGAGGCTGTCAGAGAAGTGAAACATGATTAATGACTTATTATTTGAGTTACCACATCAACAGTACAGGAGGTGTAGGAATAATTATTTTACCTTGTATGCAGAGTATGCACCAGGTGCTTTTATAAGGATTGTTTTTGTAGAACCGTGACAAAAATTCTGTCTCCACCAAACCGGGAGAAATACAAAAAAGAGTGGATACTGTGTGTGAGTGTCTCATCACAGTAATGTTGGTTTTAAAGTGACTTTTGGAGCTGCCTACAGTGTTTTTAAAGCCTTACTGTGGCTCAGATATGGCTGTTTTCTACACGCAGCGCCTGCCGCAGGCCCTCTGTCAGGGCGGTTACAGCATACTTTGTGGCGGTGTAGAAATGTAGATCAGGATTGGTAATTACACAATGTCCACACATGCTGCAACAGATTTATAAACTGTTAACCAGGTGAGCATTAAACAGCAAGCATTAAACAGCAAGCATTAAACAGCATGCACAAATGTGCAAGTAAAGTAAGTCTTTTAAAGTAATGTCTCAATGATGTAAGAAACATGAGGCCTACAAAGCTGTTTTGTTGATAGTTAACTGGAAATATTCAGGTTCTGGATTGCTGGGTTTTAAGAGATTCTCAAGGACATTTTGAAATACTGCATGAGATTTTTGCTTATTAATTATGAAGACTAATAAACCTTTTCCCCAACGAGATCTTTAAATTGGGTGTCAGTTATTTTTCTTCCTAAATGTTGTAATAATAATAATATGATAAAATCCTGAGCTGCAGACCTTTTTTACTGCATGAGTGACACTTGTCATTAGACTAAAGAGTCTATAATAAGTGGAATTAGATATCTGCATTGATTCTGTTCCTGGCTCTGCTTTTAAAATCAAGGCTGCACTGGGAGATTTTGGCACAGTTAAGAAGTAAATCCATCCCTTCATCTATTTCCTACTGCTTATCCAGGGCCAGGTTGCAAAGCAGCAATCTGAGCAGAGATGCCCAGACCCCACTCTCCTTCCACTGTCTGGCTCTTTCCTCAGTTGGAGTCAGCAGCACTGCTGCAAAACTTGAACTGTGTGTTGTGGTGAGCCCGACTAGACTGAGTCAGTATGTTTTAATCTTGTGCACTAGCCCCATCTAAGAATTTTGGCAAAAAATTCTCAGTTTTGACAAACGGGGATCAGACCGCCAGGGCATCTGCCCCTGACCAGAATTGACTAACTATGGCCTCTGCTGTTGATGTAGCTCTTTTGGGCCCCCATAAGCTAAGGCCCAGCCACCAGGTAGTTTCCCTCTTCTAAAATGTGAATTTGTGGTAAAAGAAAACATAATAATATTAATAATAATAATGATACAGGTTGATATCACCAGTAAAAATATCGAACCCGTTTATGTTTACGATGTGTCCATCATCCACATTTCTCTCTTTCATCGACTGATACGCTTCGCGTGTGCAGATACTCAGAGCAAGAACATTTACCTGCAAGAAAAAAAAAACAGAAAAGGAAATATCAGGAATCAGCACATTCTGGTTGATGCACTTACTTGTTGCTTCTTGCACACAGTGGGTGAAAAACGGTTATAAGCAGCTTCAAAAACTATTAATGAGTCAGTTTAAGAGCTGGAGTCACTGTGAGGTTAATGCACACTGATCAGCTACAATATTAAAACCAGTGACAGATGATGACATGTTTCACTTTTTTACAGTTCAAAGTTCTGCTGTGACGTTATTCCTGTGAATGTTACTTTTGATAAAATGCTACAACAAATATTATATTTCTACAATAACTCTGAGCTCTTACATCCATCATGTTCTTCCAGCCACTGGCTTTGGACAATTTTTATTTGAAAATCACTCCCATTCACTTTTTAGACTCTTTAACTCATTACACATGTCACATCAGAATTTTGAAAACAGACCTGATTTGTTTGACACAGTAATATATAGGGACAGCTATATTTTTGTTCAGTGATATCAGCACAAACTTCTACAGGCCATAGTCATAGTCTGGTTTTCCATCAACGAAGGACTTGAAGAAGGCCTTGTGGGCATCTACGCTGTGTATTGTGGCTTTGACAGCTGGATCTTCCAGCATGCGCTCTGTCCACATCTTCATCTCAGGTGTGCCATCCAGACAGCTAGGAGACAAAAGTAAATTACAGCATGTGAACCCACATTTGTTTGCAAAACATCCAGCAGACAGGAAATAAATATAAGATATTCAGTAGATGCTACAAAGGAAGAAAAGCTCAAATTAGATATTAAACTGTTACTTTAGTTGTGTTACAGTTTTGCAGACTGGGCACTGTTATTTCTTCATTTGAAAGGAAGAAAAATAAGTCCACATGGAAGACGTAAACCTTTATGGAACAACAAGATCTGGAAAACCTACTGTTGCAGCTCAAAGACCTCCAGTCTCTCAAACCACGGCCACATCATGTAGTCAATCATTGTTATGGAATCACCACCAAAAAACTTGATCTTCTTGTTAACAAGGTCCTAGAAATTGAATATTACTTTCATTAGAGTTGCATTTAATACTCTAAAATAACCAGGTATAGATAATCTTAATAATCCTTTGATTAGTAATTATGAGTGGCAAGCAAAGTTGCAAGCATACTCATTCACACACAGTCTTTCAAATTATATGTTTATGTGTAAAGAAACTAGAAGCCTCAATTGTGCCACCTACCTCATTCAATTTGGAAAGCTTTTCTTTCAGTTCAGCTTCCAGTCCTGAGACATCCTGACCATTCTTTCTCCCTGATGAGATCCTGTAAAAATATCCTATCCTCTAAAACAGTGACATTAAACTGATTATTTGGTAATTAAAAAAAAAACAAAATATAAAGATTTATGTGCAAGTTTCCATGTGACCTACTTTGGAAAAATACTCCAGCATCATTCTTTGCTTTAGCAAAAGGAGAAGAAGGAAGCAGCTGCTTTTCAGGGTAAACTTCATCCAACTATTCACAGGTGATCGGTGACTCATATATCAACTCACCAGCAGGTGTCTCTAGTGTCGGGACAATCCCAAATGGATTCTTTTTAAGGTACCACTCAGGCTTGTCTGCCAGATGGACATTTATGATTTCATGCCTGAAACACAAAAACAGGTTGCACATACGTGTTTAAGTAAAGGTTAGGATTGTCATGACTTTCCATTCGTAAAGTAAAGCAGAATAAAAAGTAGCCTTACTTGATTCCTATGGCTTTCAGCACTAATCTGGCCCTATGGGCAAAAGGGCAGAACCTCATGCTGTAAACTTTGATGTACCCTTTAGGGACTGGGCCAGGTGCTGCACTACCTGAGGGAAACAAAAACCTTCATCCATGAGAAAAAGCAGCTTGGAGAAGAAGTTAACTTGTGTTTTCAGGCCAGTAATGCAACATTTTAAAATGCTGAATTGTTTTAATGTATCCATTGTACTTCCCATGGAATATAGGAATCATTAGGAAAGCACAAAATTCACACAATGTTCAATAAATTAAAGGAATTCTATAGTTGTCAGTTTGGAACATGTTGTGCTTCCACGAGGGCAAAGTGAATTTTATATTTGTTATTAGCAGGTGGGCCCCATGTTTATAGTTAATTGTAAGGATTTTAAATCGTTACAATACATTCCTATTTTAATTTTACACAACATCCCAAGATTTTTGGAAACGAATTGTGTATAAAAATGTGAAAAGAGCACCTTCTTTAACATTACAAATACCTCCATGGTAATATTTATATACTGTAGACTTTAAATGGATGTTGTATATTTACATATTTGTACCCTTTCTTTAGCAGGAAGAAGTAATTTTCTGACGTCTGTTTGTTTTTAGAGAAGCCACAGTGTGTCACTATTTGTTCTGACTTTTTTTTAAAGTCGTTTTCAGTCGCATGCTTTTAATCGTCACGAATAATATCAATATTGACCTAATTACAATGCATGGTAAAACTGCAACTACACCCTAACCACAAGCTAGGTAAGGGAGCATGACAGAGCTCAGTGAGCAGAACGGGTCAGGGAACGGAACAGCGCTTACTACACTTCAGAGGCTTCACTTAACGCAGTAATATCTTAAAGTCTTACCTTTAGCGAGATGCTTTTCAGCAGACGTGTTGGCACCTGAAGTAATGAATGAGACAAAAAGAAGACGGGCTGTGAAGACTGAGCTCAGATTTTCACGAGTGAATAGTGCGGCTGAAGTTCTGAATTTATACACCGCGATGTGCGTGTATGAGAAGTCTGTGTTGTTCTTAGAAAGAGGACTCTTTTTCCCTCTCTTTCCCACTCTTTTTCCCAGTGTGTTCTTAGAAATGATGCTCCAGACCAGAAAACTGGTAAAAACCTCAGATTTTATAGAGGTGCTCATACTTGCTGATGATCAATATATTTAATAGCAGCACCTAGCTGCTACTTAATTCCTGTAGAGGCAGTGTACAACAGTGAACATTCTTTTTTGTGATGCACGTGTGGGAATCACGTGTTGGATGAATTCTCTGAACTTCGGGCTGAAGTGTGTTTGTGTAGGCTGAAATAACAATCTTAGAAATAATTCCTTGACTAATCTATTACAAAACACATATTGCATACATGACCCTGCTTTCTACAAAGTATTTATTACCTTATTTCTTATGAATTTGCAGTAAAGAGAAACCACATTGTCCACTGTGACAGGCTGTGCTCTTCTGATTCAGTCATATAAATATCATTATTGTAATAGACAATACTCACGTCAACAGTGACTCAGCTGGTCTACATTTACAACCATCAGGACAGATTATGTAATGCTCATAATGACTTTGCAAATACATCACTCCCTTACTTGACATGCAGACGGGAGGAGCCAGGGATCGAACCACTAACCTTCCAATCAGCAGGTGACCTGCTCCGATCCCTGGCTCCTCCAGTCTGCATGTCAAGTATCCTTGGGCAAGATACTAAGTCCCCAAATTGCTCTCAGATGCTTCCATCAGAGTATGAATGTGTCTGAATGTATTTAGGAAGCACTAAGAGTAGAAGAAAGTGCTTGGTTGAATGGGTGTGATTGGGTGAATGTGGCATGTTGTATAGAGCGCTTTGAGTACTCTGGGAGAGTAGAAAAGCACTATATAAGAATCAATCCACTTACCATTTAACAAAGATGACTGGTGGCGCCATTGCACTGTCTTGTGTCTCTATCGTCCTGTTCTGTATAGTCATGCACTGTCTTGCCTTTTCTATTTTTCAATTTTGCACATTCCACTTTACGCAGTCCTGTGTTTGTCTGTTATGTGTCATCTGTAGCACCAGGGTCTTGGAGGAATGCTGTCTCATTCCTCTTTGTACTGTACCACTGTACATGGTTCAAATGACAATGAAAGCTGCCTGAACTTGAACTTGAACATCAACATGACTAACCATGACATTGCAACAATGCTGCCCCTTTTGTTTCCTTCTGACATTCCTCCCTTTATTTGCGGAAAGTTTGGAATCAACTCCAGGTTATTTTTTAACCTACTTAGATTGTCATGAAATAAATTGGAAACAGGCCTCACCTGACCACAGAATTGCTTTAAGGCTTACAATTTGTTAGTTTTAATCCCCTCTTGATTTTTTATTTCTTATTTTTTGACAGAAGTGTGTGGAGGAAAAGCTAAAAAAAATAATCAATCATCAGTCAAAAACGTATGGGCCTAACTATATATACTGTAGAATTTTGTCAAAGAATCCTTATGGTTTACATTTACTATATTTCTGTTTGTAGAAAAGAGTAATGGTAAGGTCTCACTCTGCTTTTCACTGTTATGATATAGAAGAGAGGAAGGACTAAACCACAGGTGTCGAAGTCCAGGCCTCGAGGGCCGGTGTCCTGCAGGTTTTAGATGTCCTTGATCCAACACAGCTGATTTAAAGGCGAAATTACCTCCTCAACGTGTCTTGAGGTTCTCAAGAGGCCTGGTAATGAACTAATCATTTGAATTAGGTGTGTTGACCCCGGGTATTATCTAAAACCTGCAGGCCACCGGCCCCCGAGGCCTGGACTTCGACACCACTGAGCTAAAAGTGGGATATTACTGCCTGCATCTGCTGTATGACCGAGGCAGCAAACAGTCTTCCTTTGTTTTATCTTTCACACATGGATCAAAAATGTTAGTGTAAAAGTACACGACACACACAATGATTGTGCTTACTATTATTGCATTTTATTGACAGTTTTGAACTCAAGAAACAAGGTCTGTTCCAGTCCAGCTCTCTTCGTCTCCACTCGACTGCTTTCACTATATACAGAAACGGAAAGAGACACCGTGATCAGTCAATCGCCACCACCTGTAGCTCACTTGCCTCCTGGTACCGCCCCCTTGAGCTCACTGCACCACTCCTCCCCTGCAGCCAAGGGCGTAGATTTGGCATGGACGGAAGGGACATGTCCCGACCAATATTCAGCTGTTATTGAATTGTCTCCACCAATAATTTGATCTCTTCGCGTAAAGAAAAACAAACCCGATAGAAAGAAAGAAAAAAGATCTGTCAACGTCTCATTCACCCAGCGGTGCAGAAAGAGTTAAATTACGTTCTCTACTGGAGTCCTACCTCATGTGACAAATATGGCCAATGTGATTGGCTGTGCCTTTCAGGGAGCTCTGTTTAGTTTTAGCAGCGGCAAGTCTGCGCTGCGAGGAGGAGAGGAGGACGGCAGAAAAAGGAAGAACCTAGATATAAGAAAGTATTTTTCAGAGAAACCTGTGAGTCACTTAAAGTCAAGTTCACTCATATAATGTGTCCGTCCTAATAACGTTACAGGCTATGCTAGGCTTTGGCCCACATCAGTCTAAAATTGTATGTAACCATGAATAACATGTTTTGGAAACTAACTGCACAACATGCAGCACTATTAGTTATCTCAGTCTCCCAGAGTAGCATTTCTAATTTTGATTGAAACTGTCAGAGAAAACGGCAGCCTCGAGCGAGCCAGGATATTAGTTTACAGAGTCTGTTAAAATTATGTCTAACGTTAAAATGTCGGTGACACAAAAATTTCATCCTAATGGTACTGACATATTCATAGGGTTGATGTTTGAGACAATATATCATGAGGTAGGTTGTAATGCAGTTTGCACAAATTGTTTTAAAAATGCACTCACCCTACAAACATTACTGATGAGTCAAGATCTGCACAAATTGTCAGAAGCACTGAAGCAGCTACATATTTTATTCTTATTGTCATGTATGTCCTATTTGTCAGGTGACAGAAGAACCAACACAAAGCACAGAGAGCAAGGGTGACACAAGGTCACAGGTGGAATTGGATGATGACTTGGTGGTTCATGACTGTATTTGAAGCACATGTGTGACTGCATGTATGTGGAATGTCTCACTGTTATTTATCAGGTGACAGAGGCAGCTCTGCCATGTTGTAGCTCGGACAGAGATGAAGAGGCGAGGTCACAGGTGACTGACTGATGATTTGGTGCTATAGATTAACTAGTATTTATTATCATGACAATTGTTAGGCTGCTGATGTAAATTGATTCATTAGTGTATATTTGACAAAGAATCTGAATTGACTCACTTTTTATATGGCACGAATCAATGTGTTATTTTATCAGGTGGCAATATGTCCTAGTGCAGTCAGAGGGGAAGAGCCAGGGCCAAAGGTGAGGCAAAGCAAGCACATAATAATAATTTTGTGGTAATCTTAGATGAGTAGTTTTATGGACAAAAACCACCAGGTCATTCAGTGTTCCCTTAGTGCTAATGTATAAGATATGTTGGTGTACTATAACTGAAGTAATGTTCTTAAGTCCTTAAAGTCATATTCTTTTATTGTCATGACTATAGTTGAAGCTATTTTTATTTTTGTATGATACTTGATTTATATGGAATATGGCTGAAGTAAACTAAAGTCTAAAATACTTAGTCAGTCATTTGTTTAATAGTAATTTAACATTATATCATTCACATATATAAAACTATGAATTGTAATTTTAAATGGTTTAAAAGCATGCAGAATAGCATATGTAGACAAGTATATTTCTCCTTCTTTTTATCAAGAAGCAAAGACAAAAAGGGGGAAAAAAAGAAACAGGGCAGGGTTCGGTGGTTGAATTATCCGTCCCCACCAATGCCAAAACCAAATGTACGCCCTTGCCTGCAGCTGAGCTAGGGACCACACCTCCACCACAGCTAGCAAAAGAGATGTGCATAAAGTGCATTCAAATTCCTCCCCTGAATGGTTCATAACCCCACAAACAGCTCTCCACACCATTGCTGGGTTTGTCAGCATAGATGCCCCCTCATTAGGTTTACTGGCTAATGCACAACAGGTGTGCCAGTCACCTCACCTGACACTGCTGCAGCTGAACCCAAAACCACACCCCACTATGACAAGGAGAAAAGTACTGACACGTATACAAGACTGAAGGAGGAAAAATGGAAGCAAGGAAACAGAGACATGGAATCAGTGGGGAATACTGGAGTAACAATACGAATAGGAGCCAGTCATCTAAGAAATAAGAAATCAAAGCTAAAAAAAACCTCATCACAACGACCCTGGACCATGACATTTTGTCAGCATGGTTGGGTTTGTGTTGACGTTATAGAGGCAGCTCTCCCCCTGCATGGACGCATGCAATTAATCTTGTTTTTGTGTTTATGAAAACAGTTTAAGGCAATTTTTAATTTAAGATACGGAATACTGCCATTAGATGGTAAATGTGTATTTATTACATTTTAATAAACATAGTACATGTGTAATATTGATTTAACATAGTATTGATGCTAACAATGAATGAACTGGTCTAAACATCAGGAGAGATTATGTAACACATATTTATAATGAATTGGCAAATATGTCGCTCCCTTTCCTTATATTGCCTAATACACAAACATGACTTATTGTCACAGCAGGCTATAGTTCAGATCCGTCACTCTCTCTCTTCGTATTTGTGGTTCTTTCGTGTGTGTTGCAAGTTGCCGAACTGTGATGGAGCGCTGGCAGGGAAGAGTGGCTTTGGTGACCGGCGCCTCGGTTGGGATTGGGGCGGCAATAGCGGTAGAGCTGGTCCGGCTCGGTATGAAAGTGGTGGGCTGCGCCAGGGATGTCGGGAAAATCCAGGTTTGTTTTGAAGTGAAAACTCCTTTTCAGCAAAGAGCAACAACTGCATTTTTTAAAAGGTTTTTTTTGTGTTTTTTTTATTTGTTTTGTTTGTTGTTGGGGCAAGCATGCATACTCATAGTTTGATGATTATGTTGATACAGCAAAAAATGATGAGAGGCTGGACAGTAGCCGATTTTATGGCAGTTAAATAAACCTGCAGAACGAGCTTTGCAACACATAATCCATTGTAAGACTGAAATGAACTATAAGTCTTTGTAAAGTTTTTTTTTTTTCTTTTACCGCCGTTATACAGTATTATAATATTGCATGCTGACTGTTTGGTAAATCAGATTCAATGTAAAAGTTCACTGCTAATAGATTTTCAGTTAAGTCCAGCACAGAAACAGAAAGCTGGGCAAAAATTAACTGACGACACATGAAGGATTTAGAGTTTAACGACTTGAAGAATATTTGTATATTATGCAAGTCCTGGTTTCAACTGTCTTTGTTTGTTCTCTCGATATAGCCAAACAAAATGAATCTGTATGATAATGAATATAATGCATGTATTTATACATATAGCACTTTTCAAAACCCTTCTTTGAGGATCAACAAGGTGAGAAACATTGGTAACTAAACTGCAGAATAAACTGTGGGGAAAATGACAGGGTTTTTTTAAATAACAATTTGAAATGAATTGTAAAGTGAAGGACTTAAAAGCAGGACTCAGCCCAGGTTGAATGATAGAAAACACAAACAATATGAAAAAGACTACAAGAAGAAGGACTGGACTATTTGTACACATCCAGCAGCTTAACTGTTTACAGTCTACAGTTTTCCACATATGAAATGAGTGATCTCCCTCGTGAGGGTCTCGGTTATAATATACTGTCAGAATGTTTTCATGTTAAAATAGTTTTTGTTTTTTAAGGTACTGTACAGCAGTCTTGGTGAACCAGTGAGGGCAGGATGTGTTCAGACATGGGATTTCCAGTTTTGGACAAATTACTGAAATGAGTTGTGAAATACAAGCTCAAATCTTAAAGCAAATCTTAAACATATTTACAGTAACCTTACATATACATTTGAAGGGCAGTGTTATACAACACTAATGTTATTTTGAAGCTGAACATTTGTCATCGTTTCCTTTTTGGTTTCAGAAACTGGCAACAGAGTGTCGGAGCGCCGGCCACCCTGGTGTTTTGGTCCCATTCAAGTGTGACTTGAGCAAAGAGGAGGAGATTCTGGCCATGTTTGCAGCGATCAAGGAACAGCACTAAGGCGTGGACGTCTGCATCAACAACGCTGGCTTGGCTCACCCAGAGCCGCTGCTAAACGGCAAAACCAACAGCTGGAAGAACATGATGAATGTAAGAGCTCAGAAATGTTTTAGAAAATCTGCAGCTGTGTGAAAGTTGAGTAATGGCTTCCCCAGCAGAACACTGAAGTGAACTTCAATGATCACTCTAACGTTGACTCATTCGTAGTTTGTAGAATAAGCTAAGACAGAGCTTGTAGTTTTATCACCGTAGTAGGTAAATTACTACAACAGAAAACAATCCAGTTCATAATATCACAAAACTAAATAGCTGAGAAAGGTAAGAAAAAAAAATACACAAAAGTGGGTAAAAAAATATATTGAAAAAATACAAGAAATTTGTTGATTCAAAATATTGTCGTTACTATTTTCTGCAGTTTTTGCAGTTATTTAATCTAAACAAACTATGCAAAATTTTGCTTTTTTATATTTTGAATATTTAAATTTTGATGTTTAATGTCACTGTCATGGAGAAAGTTTTCAGCTGCAGCAGACTTATATATGACAGACAGAGAAAAAAAATATTTCAATGTAAATAAACCACTGTGACCAGTTTTCCAACAAGTCATCCATTAATCACACTGTAAATCACATTCTGTGTAAAAGTTCACTGTAAATAGGTGGGGTACATTATGCTCAGTTTAATCCATCCCAAAAACAGGAAGTATGATTCAACCGAACTCATGAATCATCTGAATTACAAAATTGTTACACAATCTGACAAAACTCAGGGAGTTAAAAAGGTATACAAGTGGCTAAAAACTACTTAATGCTTCTTATGCACAAGAAACAAAAAGTAAATGAGTCATTTGGAAAGTGTTGATTTTCCTGGTTGTTTATTTCTCGGCTTGGTTTCTTACAGGTGAACGTTCTTGCACTGAGCGTCTGCACACAGGAAGCTTATCAGTGAATGAAAGAGAGAAACGTGGACGATTGGCACATCATAAATCTCAACAGGTGCAGTTTTATTTGTTGATGAATAATGATGGGGATTTGTGAAGTCTGTAGACTTAATCATCAGAAAAATATCTTGACCAATACCATCATGATTGTCCAGGACTCTTTAAACCCTTTTCACATCAAATATTTGGTTAACAGGAAAAGCACAGGTGGTGGTATTAACAATACTGCTAGCTCTTTGACATGGAGATTATTATCTTCTCAATTCAAACAAAACAAGGCAAGACACTGTTAGGCCTTTTACGCATATTTTCCACTGTTATTGTTCTTTTTTATCTAATTCATATCCCCTCGTCTGGCCTGATGTAGACTAGTGAGAGTTTCCTAACATAGGCTAGATTTTTTTAAACCTTAAAGCAGCACCCAGTGAAATTACAAGGGGTCTCGTACCACTTCTTACTGTACAAAATGGATTATGCTGAAAGGTAATTTATGGACTTTTTAGTTCAGTTACACCAAATTACATGTTGGCTACAGCATAAGCTTCTTTTACCCAACATGCACAACATCAAATCCAGGATCAGACAATAGAATAAAGCCAATATTGTGTATTTACCTATTTATTTTATTTGTTATACTGTTAAAAAGGTCTGTAGCTCTCTGCTATTAAAACATTTAGGAAGCAAAAAGAGTCAAACCCCATGTCGGATGTTCACTAGTATAATGATTATTTTAATTAACTGTTAATTTGAAAAAAGTGCCAGACAGTAGTGAAAAATGTCTATCACAATATCCTAAAACCTAAAGTGTCATTTTCATTTTAATTAATTGACCAACCAGCAATTCAGAACCTAAATATGATTGGTTGGGGATTTTTCTCATATGAAGATCTGAGATCAGATCAGTGTATCAGTCTTGGTAAATGCTGATTTGGTAAAAGCTTGTAAACCTTCTGTTGCAGCGTGTGTGGACATCACGTCTTACCTGTTGCTGATCTGCATTTCTACACCGCCACCAAGTTTGCTGTAACCGCTCTGACTGAGAGCCTGAGACAGGAGCTGCGTGCAGATAAGACCCTTATCCGAGCCACGGTGAGTATTTAAAAGACACTAATTGACTCCAAATGTGTCTTTAACACCAAGATCGGCTGCTTTGAGACACATACACATTGTTTACTGAAATTTCCATTTTTGTTTTTTCTCAGTGCATTTCTCCTGGTTTAGTGGACACAGAATTTGCAGCACGGCTCCACAGTGAAAATCCCAAGAAAAAAGATGGGATATATGCTGCGTATAAGGTAAAACCATTAATCCTATAGTTTGTGTACTGTTGATTTGATTACTCAGATAAAAAATAATTTAAGCATTTTTTCACTTCTTTGACAGTCTTTGGAAGCAAAAGATATCGTCAGTGCTATCGCATATGTGCTCAGTGCTCCTCCTCATGTTCAGGTTTGTAATTTTCACTTTTACAACAGTTTTTTGACTCATTGAATTTTGCGCTGCAACATTCTCAATATCACCAGTTTACTTATAATAATAAAGCATTATTTTACTTTTCTTTCAGATTGGAGACATTCACATTGAAGCTGTGTAGCACAAGTCACTGAAGTTGTTTCTTCGGCAACTGCAATATTTTTGTTGCCTTCCTGTTTTCAAAATGGCCTCTGAGGAGGTTACTATCACTGTGTGTTTCTTCAGTCTCTTTGACAAGTTGCATCATGTGCTCTCTCATATAGTCTTACGTCTTAACTACATTTATCAGGGTGCTGAAACATTTGTACTGAAAAGTTTGAATGTGTGAAATAAAATGATTTTCAGGGGACCTTTATTGCGCTCCAGTATTTATTATTAATATATAGAGGATATTTCATTTAAAAAACAGTTTATGATGGAAAGAATTCAACCAGTATAAAGTATAAAACAATAAAAAATTCTGAAATATACATTTAACTATCCGACATAAATCCCTTGGGTTTATTTCAGGACAGGCAGCATAAAAATCTACTAAATTAAATATCCAAAATTTTATTCTATTGCCTTTATTCTGAAAATACTAAAATAATAATAATATAGAATATATATATTCTATATTATCCATCCATCCATCCATCCATTTTCTTTCGCTTATCCGGGGTCGGATCGCGGGGGCAGCAGCCCAAGCAGAGAAGCCCAGACCTCTCTCTCCCCAGCCACCTCCTCCAGCTTATGTGTGGGAACACCAAGACGTTCCCAGGACAGCCGAGAGATCACCTGATGAAGCCAACAGAACCACATCATCTGCCAAACGCAGAGATGACATCCTGAGACCACCGAAGTGAAAGCCTTCCACCACTTGGCTATGCCTAGAAATTCTGTCCATAAAAAAATAAGTACAGAATGGCCCGTAACAATGGGCCAGACACCCCATACTCCCGGAGCACCCCCCACAGGACCCCACCAGGGACACGGTAGAATGCCTTCTCCAAGTCCACAAAACAGATGCAGACTGGTTGGGCAAACTCCCATGCGCCCGATGGACTTTTTTGAATTGCTTTTTACATCAACCTGTAATTATGTCTATCCCACCAGGAAGTGTGACCAAAGTAGCGGTACAGACTCTAATGAGTTAGTAATGATTGGTTTGCCCTTGCTGAAGAGGGAAGTTACATAAACAATTCATTAAAGAAACATCTAAGAAACTATCCAAGTAATTTGTGCAGAAAAGACCCACATTCGAGCCACAGTCACAGTTAAAGTACACCCCAAGCTGCTATGAGATACATATACATTGCTTCCTTCAGCTCCCTCACTATCCACCTTTTTTGTGCATCTCTCCTGCTTTACTGGACACAGTATTTGCATCACGGCTCCACAGTGACAATCCTGTGAAAAAAGCTCCTACAGTTCATGTACTGTTTATGTTATTAAACCACATTTCACCTCCTGTATCCAAGGGTCAACTCTCTTTTCCACCCTGTTACAAAATTTCCCAGGTAGGGGAAATAACAACAAATTCTTTTGAAAATATTTTTTTATTATATTAGCGTCAAATTTTCAGGAACACATCAAAAAGTTATTTCATGACCAGTTTGATAGCACTTTGTTAAATGTAATAAAGAAATAAAAAAATGCCAGTAGAATATATGACAGGGTCACATGGTGCAACTTCTCAAAGACACTAAAATACACAGTGACGGTAAGATCCTCACAGACTGTCATAAGAGGTAGGTCACAGTTAAACATGCGACAGAGGAAGTGCGTCATGTTCCAGCATTTTTAAGAAGAAGACAGTTAACTCTTGGACAAATTTCCTTATTGTTTCTTTCCGTATTCTGTAAATTGATCTTGCTGTGTTGGGTAGTCAGATGAGTCAATCACATCACCTTAATGTGAAGACTACCCTGATCCTGGAGTTGCTGGAGCAACAAAAGCTGCATGACACCTACTTTATAGCTTCGAGCACAAGTTCTCCAATCTGAAAGAAAAGTTATGTGAATGTTATATGATCATCTTAAATTATTATAAGGAAAGTGTTGTTATTTAAAATGCTAAAGAGGAAAGTTCAAAACAGAAAGGACTGAAAATAAAGAGAAAAATCACAAACCTGAACATGAGGAGGGGCACTGAGGATGTACGTGACAGCACTGGCAATGTCTTCTGCTTGCAGAGCCTGTTAGAGAAGTGCCAAATGCGTCATTTGATTTTATCTGAATGATCATGTCAACCCTCCACAAACTGTAGGATTAATAATTTTACCTTATATGAGGCATATATGCCAGCCACGTCATCAGGATTGTGTGCCCGTGATACAAATTCTGTCACCACTAAACCAGGAGAAATGCTCTGCAAAAGGAGACAATGATTAAAGAACTGTAGGATCTACTGTGCATGTGTCTCACAGCAGCTTATACTTGTGTTAACTGCACTTTTCCAGTTGGTTACAGTGTGTTTTAAAGCCTTACTGTGGCTCGGATATGACTCTTTTCAGCACGCAGCTCCTGTCTCAGGCCCTCAGTCAGAGCGGTCACAGCATACTTGGTGGCGGTGTAGAAATGCAGATCAGCAACAGGTAAGACGTGATGTCCACACACGCTGCAACAGAAGGTTTACAAGCTGTTACCAAATCAGCATTTACCAAGACTGATACAGTGATCTGTTCTGAATTGCTGGTTGGTCAATTAATTAAAATGAAGATGTCACTTTAGGTTTTAGGATATTGTGATAGACATTTTTCACTACTGTCTGGCACTTTTTTCAAATTAACAGTTAATAAAACTAATTATTATACTAGTGAACCCCTGGCATGGGGTTTGACTCTTTTTGCTTCCTAAATGTTTTAATAACAGAGAGCTACAGACCTTTTTAATAGTATAACAAATAAAATAAATAGGTAAATACACAATATTGGCTTTATTCTATTGTCTGATCCTGCAAATGTAGATCAGCAAAATCAAAGACATGATGTCCACACAAGCTGCAACAGGAGTTTTATAAGCCATGAACGAACAAATTCATTTTAAACTATTTCTACGTTTTTCAGATTAACTAGCAATTAAAGTAATCATTGCCCTAGTAAAGTCCTTAAACAAAGATCTGTTATTTCCCTTCTTAAATCTTGTAATAATGATGTGATTACAAAATAATCCTGATCTACAAACATTTTCCACAATAGAAAAAAATCAAATCAATAAATAATGATTACTGCATTTCATTTAGTGGCTTCGGGTTTAAGTGAAAGAAGCACGGTCTGTTGCAGTAGGAAACATGTTTTTGGTGTCACTGGACCAAAAGCCCATAAATGACCTTTATCCATATTGTAATTCTTATACTAACAAGTGGTACTATGTTCCGCACCTCCTCTAAGTTTGTTTTTGGGTTTCAGAAAATCTAGTCTATGTTAGGAGAATTTGGCTTCTCGCAGGTCTACATCAGTTCAGAGCAGGGGAGATTTATCAGACAAGAAACACAAAGAGGAACAACATCAGTAGAGAAAATACAGAAAGACATGCCCAGGCAAGACAGATTTAATCATCGTTGTGTGTTGCATTATTTGGCTTGAATTCAACAGATAGTCATCTCTATGCATAAGAACAATGAGTATTGTTAATAGCGCCATCTTTGCTTTTCCTGTTAGCCAAATGTGTGCTTTGAAAAAGGTCTGTTGAGTCATGTTGCTACAGGATGGTCTTAATCAGACTATATGATGATTAGAATCATATTATGACATTTATGTGACATTTAAATCGACAGATTTCAAAGTTCTGTCACTTTCTATTAGCAAGTAAAACTGCACCTGTTTATGTTTATGATGTGCCCATCGTCCACGTTTCTCTCTTTCATTGACTGATAAGCTTCACGTGTGCAGATGCTCAGTGCAAGAACGTTGACCTGTAAGAGACCAAGCGGAGAAATAAACAACAAAGAAAATCAAAATTCTCCAGTGGAGTTGTTTGCCTACTTTCGTGGAACTTTTCAACTTTTTGAGTTTTGTCCTATTGCACTTATTTTAACAAACTATGTTGTTTTGCAGGATTTTAGGACAACAACTTTGTAATTCAGATGAGAGTCATGACTTTGGTTGTATCAGACTTTCTTTTTTTGTGATGGATTATATTCAGCAGAATGTGATTTAATGGATGACTTGTTTGGAAATGGTTATACTGGTTCATTTACATTAAAATAAACTTTCTTTCTCTCTGTCTAATATAAGCCTAATGCAGCTGAAAATTTTCTGCATGATAATAAGTTTTGTTCTGTCCAAATTTCTGTTTTTGATATGGACTAAATTGAAAGTTTCATATTCTAAAAACTATGAACAAATCGACTTAAAACGGATCATTTAATTGCTCTTCTGGGAAATCACTCCTGTGAACGCTTCTTTCAAACAGAACTGCAGATAATTTTTTTCTAAAATAACTCTGAGGTCTTACATCCATGATGTTCTTCCAGGCACTGGTTTTGCCACTTAGCAGTTGCTCTGGATGAGATAAGCCAGCGTTGTTGATGCACACATCCACACCTTTGTGCTGCTCTTTGATCGCTGCGAACATGGCCAGAATCTCCTCTTCTTTGGTCAAGTCACACTTGATAGGAACCAAAACACCAGGGTGGCCGGCACTCTGACACTCTGCTGCCAGTTTCTGAAACCAAGAAGGGAATGATGACAGAGGTTTAGCTTCAAAATAACTCTGCCCTGTAATTACTGTAAATTTGTGGATTTCAGTTTTCATAACACAGCTGATCAGTAACTTTGTACAACACTGGAAGTCAGATTTTTTTCTCCAACTGCAAAAACATTCTTCTCACTGGGTCTCAACTCATGTCTGAACACATCCTGCCATCAGTTGTTTCATCAGATCTGCTGCACAGTAACTTATCTTTCTATCTCAAAAGCAACAAGATTATTTTAGTAGGAGGAGTAGTTTTTATCTGACTGGAGCATTTTTACTTAACAAAAGATTCTACTGAACCACTGCAGACTGTAAAAAATTCAGCCCCCAAACATGTTTGAATAGTTCTGTCTAGAGCAGGGGTGTCGAAGTCCAGACCTCGAGGGCCGGTGTCCTGCAGGTTTTAGATAATTCCCTGGGTCAACACACCAGGCTTCTGGAGAACTTCAAGACACGTTGAGGAGGTAATTTAGCCTTTAAATCAGCTGTGTTGGATGAAGGGCACAACTAAAACCTGCAGGACACTCGAAAATACCCGGTTTACCAGATTACCAGTCCGGTTTTGTGCCAAAAAGTGATTGCCTGCCAAAAACTGATTTCCAATGTTTCCGTGTGTTTTTTACGTGTAATATCGTAACGTATGTTGCTAAATAGCCTTTGGTGAACAGGTATTACAAAGAGGTTATATATAAAATTAAAAAATTACCTGTTTCTCAAGTATCTTTGTAACTGGTTACATTATAACCAACCAGCTCCATTCTGTCAATTAAAATATGTTTACAGAACTATTTTTGCTTTTGTTGGAATTTCAGCTGTCCTCTTGGCCAGATTACTCTTAAAAGAGACATTTTTAAAGTCAACAGAATTTTTTTTAAGTGCATAAATAAAGGATACATAAAAGTCACTGCCAAAAACTGATCGCGGCTTCTACCTTGTTACAGGAATGTGTTTTGTTGCTCAAGATGACTTGATATCATTGATGAGGGATACATTTGAAATATGTTTCACATATTATAGACCAATAAGTTCTTTATAGCAGTTTAAATACATTAATCAGTTTTTGCCAAATACCGGAAATCAGTTTTTGGCAGACAACCACTTTCAGGTCAAGATACTCTACGCTGAAACTGAGTTTTCACTTCAGAACAAACCTGGATTTTTGCGACGTCCCTGGCGCAGCCCACTACTTTCATACCGAGCCGGACCAACTCTACAGCTATAGCCGCCCCAATGCCGACCGAGGCTCCGGTCACCAGAGCCACTCTGCCACGCCAGCGCTCCATCACAGCGGTAACCTGCAACAAGCACGAAAGAAGCACAAATACGAAGAGAGAGAGCGACGGATCTTTCACTGTCCCGTGTGAGCATTTATATATAGAGAGAAACATCTGAGTCATGTCAGTCCGCCTTTTCCTCTCAAACAGCTACAGTTCTCCGCCCTGCAGGGAGGCTTTCAGCCAATCCTGTTGTCAGGTTTATAAAAACAGTTTGAGATAACTTTTACTCTGTGACACGTTACATCATCATTGTTAGAATGACAAACACGTGATGAGCAAGTAAAACGCTAAATGATGTAAACCGTGCGACGTGAAGCTTACACCTTTATTACTGCCTGTTACTACTGCAATCTATGTTTATGGCTCCGAGCGTGCAGCGACAGTCGCGAAGGCTTCAGCTATTAATATTTTTATCCTCATATTTCTGTTCTTGGCCGCAGGAGCCTGATGTGGTCTTCAGCTGATATAGCCCATCGAGATCTGCTTGCTTATTCTTAGCACATCATACCTGCAAAGACTGGTTATTCAGGCTGATATAATTCAACACAGCACAGCCAAAGTCAAATGACTGAATTTTTACCGCCTTTTTTATTGCATGATAAAAGTAGGTATGCAGGTGTGCTGTAAGCTCGGAAATAATCAGTTTCACTTTAACAGCGACCAAAGGGATGCCGAAAGGATACGTAAGAGTAAATCAGTGTCATGATTTGTCGCTATTTCCACAACTGAAGTGTTAAACAAAGTACTCTTTTTTAACCATATGTACTTTACATATTTTAAATATATTTTTAATTTACATTTAGTGTACTATAGGTTTACTTGGGTAAAAAAGTCTAAGTGTTTTTTTTCTTCAATATGCAAAACACTTATCTAACACAATACTAAAATAATAGGTCTTTAATAGGTGTACAGACTGGTGGGCTGTGCCTGGGACCCTAGGAAAATCCAGCTTAGCTTTGAAATGAAAACTCAGTTTCAGCAGAGAGCAAGCAAATGTTGTTGTTTTTTTCCAGCAGTGTCACGGTTATATAAGACAGGAAGGCTGGGTGTGTGGGGCGGTCAGTTTATCATAATGTAAAAAAAACAGTTTAACCACTTATACCGGTCTTTTACTCACACTGTAAATCTTGCTGTGTAAAAGGTCACCATCATAATTGTTGGACAGAATTATTCGTTTAGTCCAGTACAGTAACACTGGTTATGGGACATGGACATGATTTAAATTTGCCACATGACCCTCAATCTGATTTCAATCCATTTATTTGCTTCTTTTTATTTTGTCATGTTTTATTTTCAGAATAGACTCTGGATGATGTCACCAGTGTGAGTGTGTGTCTTCAATCTCTTTGACAAGTGACACCATGTCGTCCTCTCTAGTAATATAGAGGGCCATGTTATGTCCTTACTACATTTATACTCAGATGATGTACTCATCTTACTTTAAGATTGGAAATACAAAAATATGAGTGTGGGCATTAGAGAGATTAGGTACCCTGCTTATGCCATCACAGCCTATATCAGTATCTCTGCAACTGTAAGGTACTGTGTGGAAGAAAAGACAAATAGTTTAGAGTACTAAAGCAAATACTAACTGATTACTAAAGTAACAAAAAACAATGGAATTGAGTTTTTTAGTGGTATGAAAAAAACATTTAATTGTATAATGAACACCGACATATAGACATGTAGTTTTAAAATTTGTGCAAATTATTCACACAATCATGTGTTTTGCATATTTTAATGCATTCAAACCAGTGTATGTACAATAAAAACATTCAAAACAATATTTCACATGAGAATAGTGATTTTGTTACTAGAAGATCAAAATATTGTGTTCAGTGCATGAAAGTATTGTTAAAAATGTTTAGTAAAATTTAAATATTTATTTCTGGACATTTCAATTTTGGACAGGTGTCACTTTATATTATAAAATAAAATACCAGATGGCAATGAAAGTTTGCAACTGATAAACAGCATTACGAGGGAGCAGAATCATAAAAATGTGAGAGTAGAGTTTTAAATTCATTAAACACTGCAAGCAACTCAATAGTAAGGAAACCTTTTGGGAATTATCTAAAATTATGCCACATTATTTATTGTTGATTCCCTTATTAATGTCTTCATCAGAACTACATTTCACACTGACGTGCAGTTCTGTGCAAAAACCTTGAATCACCTCTCATTTCTTTTGGTTTTGCTTCACTGAAGCCATACTTTCTTATAATTTTTAAAGTGGTCTAGAACAGCAGTCTTCTGGTTTATTCTCTGGACATTGGCTGCTTTTTAACCAATTTTTAGTTCTGTGGATTCACCTCTTGTTGTTTAAGCCACATCAGAATTGGTCTCAAAGCAAAGAATGGCTTCTTGACAGCCACTCTTAAGAAAGGGATGGGTAGAAAAAGCTGAGGTGTGCCAAATAACACACAAACTGAAAATGACTGAAAATAGTGTGGCATTCAAACGTGAAATTTTTGGTTCTAATTGTTGTCAGTATGTACAGAGGTGGTCAGGAGAGAGGTACAGCACTCATCTACAGTCATCTGTAAAACACACTGGAGGTTCTGTCACGGTTTGGGGCTGTTTTCCACCAGAGAGGTTGTGAATCTTGTCAAAACTGATGGAACTATGAACACAGAATAGTACTGTCAAAGTTTGTTCCACCATGTAATACCATCTGGAAAACATCTGAGTGGCAGTGTTTTCATTTTTTAGCTTGACAGTGATGACAGACACACTGCCAATGCAGTAAAAGCACACCTGTATAGAAAAAAGACACAGTGGAATACTATCAGTCATGGACTGACCTCCCCAGAACCTGAACCTCAATATTACTGAAGCAGTGTTGGATCATCCTTGCAGAGGATGAAACAACAGGCAGACAAGATTTGAAGAAGAGTTTTGAATTTCCCTCAAAATGCCTGGAGACCTATTCCTGAAGACTACTTAAATTACAAGAAAGCATGCCTACATGAGTTCAGGCTGTTTTAAAAAGAAAAATGGTCATCAAGCTTATTTTTGTTAACTGAAATAAAAATCACAAGTAGACTTCAAAGGAAAATAACTCAAATGATTTTGTGAATTTGAAGACTAAAAAACAAAAAATACAGAGGAAATAATTCACGCAATATTCATTATTTTGGTAACATTTTTTTATTACAACTTGCCTGTTGAGGCTTTCATTGGTGTGTTTACTGAGACTGTGTACACAGCTTTTATTGTAACACCCCTCCATACAGTAACAACTAAAAAGAAACTAACAATGAAACTAATAAATAACTAAGTCAAACTAAACTGAATTAACAACAGAAAGATCTCATATTACATTTTTTTTGTGATGGTAGATATCAATAACACCACAAGCTGTTCCGGCTTTAATTTTGGTGAAAATTGGGTTAAGGTTAGGTTAAGGTCAAGGTCACAACAAATATGAAAATCAGAAAGAAACTTTAAATTACCCACAATATTTTACAGGTTGTCTTTAAGCTTCAACAATAAACTAGGCCTTGTGGGACATGAGTAACTAGATTGGCTAAGCATTTGACCTTGACCTCTACTGTTAGCCCCTGAGGTCAAAGCTGACCTTGAAAACAAATGTCAAGACACCATATTGAGTATAAGACATCATAGCACGGAGAGAGCTGCACAATAGTCCTTTTACTTATTTATTTTTTTAATCCAACACCCTACGGCATCACAATGATGCCATGTAGTTTCGCAAAAATCACACATGGATGAATATCTCTAAAGTTTTTACAGTTTATATTAGCCAAAGATTTCAGCCAGTTCTACTCCGATCATACAGGTAAAGATAATAAAATACACCATTTTAGTATGTAATGCTAAAAGGTCAGAGGTCAAAAGTCAAACATCAGAGTGTTGATTTGAAAACAGGGTGCCGTTAGCATCTTGTAATAAAATATTTTCATATAGCCTTTGACCTTCATGGGAGTTGCGCTCTTTGACTGCACTTGTTAGATCTGGTTTTGCCCTGTATATTGTTTTTCAATTTATACATGCATGTTTCGATAAATCACTGCAGCCATTTTCCTAGAAAAATATAAAAGAAATATGTAATGGGGAAAGAAATAAGACATTTGCACAGTACTGAATGTACTTAGTGCATGACTCACCAACATACAGACATCTACCCAGAACCAGTAAGTGGTACAGCATTGAGAAACTTCCTGTGGTCTTGTAACACTCAACCTGCCTGTTTCTGAGAATAAGCTGAGAAACTCACTGTTCCTCAGGTTAATATGTAGCATGCGCACAACACCAGGCGACTGCTCAGAGTCCATTTCAATTTGTTCTGTAGGCTAAAGACACAAATGACGTATTAGATTTTGACTATCCAAAGAATTTCTGGTGTAGAATAACATTCAACTGTTGAGCAGAAATGTTATGTTCATAGTGTCATTGTAACACCTCCATAAGATGAGGAAATATAACCTAAAATTTGTATAATTTGTAACTATCACTCAAACTGTTAGATCGCTGCCCTCAGTCCAAAATAAGTATTTGGTGAAGACTGAGTTTTGCAATGAGAGAGAAATGGAATTTTCTCTCCGTTTCTCTCCGTTTCTTATCAGCACTGTGCAAAAAGGCCCCCCCCCCCCCTCGCTTTCCTTTTTACTACTAATAGGTAATTGCCTGTGGCTCTGACAAAAGGCAATTGAAGGAAAGACAGAGAGAGTGAGCGAGAGAGATGAGGTGGAGAGCAGAAAAGGGTATTAGACTTGGAGTGTATTTTGTCAACAACACAATATGACATACTTAAAATAAAGGCAGAATAAATGAAGTCTGGCTATTCTTTGTGTTTCGGCCAATTATGTTCAGGACATATAGATGAGAATACATTATGTAGAATTTATTTTTGTGTCTCGGTGAGTCATGTCTCCATGTTAAAAGAAATATTTTTCTACAACTTCAGTAGATTTCCTTTCCTGTTGCTGTTGAGGGTTACAGAACGCCCACTTAAAGGATTTGGCAATATCCCTCACACATTGCAAAGTGTAATGACAGACTCACCGCTATTTCCCCTTTTTGGTTTTATTTCTCACAGTATACAGTGTGTTTTGAAAAGAGATTTAAAAGGAGTTAAAGAATTGATTAGTTTTTTCTTATCATGGCTGTTAAGACATTCTGACCTTTTATGTGGGCAGTATCTAAAATCCCAGACCGATTGAATCAATCTTTTTAACTTCCAATTTTTAAACTGTCAGAACATGTTTTATGACTGCAGTTTTCTTCTAATCACGAGGGCAACAGTATTTTAGTGTATGGAAAACATGTTCTGACCTCAGGGGCTAACAGTAGAGGTCAAGGTCAAATGCTTAGCCAATCTAGTTACTCATGTCCCCCAAGGCCTAGTTTATTGTTGAAGCTTAAAGACAACCTGTAAAATATTGTGGGTAATTTAAAGTTTCTTTCTGATTTTCATATTTGTTGTGACCTTGACCTTAACCTAACCTTAACCCAATTTTCACCAAAATTAAAGCCGGAACAGCTTGTGGTGTTATTGATATCTACCATCACACAAAAAATGTAATATGAGATCTTTCTGTTGTTAATTCAGTTTAGTTTGACTTAGTTATTTATTAGTTTCATTGTTAGTTTCTTTTTAGTTGTTACTGTATGGAGGGGTGTTACAATAAAAGCTGTGTACACAGTCTCAGTAAACACACCAATGAAAGCCTCAACAGGCAAGTTGTAATAAAAAAAATGTTACCAAAATAATGAATATTGCGTGAATTATTTCCTCTGTATTTTTTGTTTTTTAGTCTTCAAATTCACAAAATCATTTGAGTTATTTTCCTTTGAAGTCTACTTGTGATTTTTATTTCAGTTAACAAAAATAAGCTTGATGACCATTTTTCTTTTTAAAACAGCCTGAACTCATGTAGGCATGCTTTCTTGTAATTTAAGTAGTCTTCAGGAATAGGTCTCCAGGCATTTTGAGGGAAATTTAAAACTCTTCTTCAAATCTTGTCTGCCTGTTGTTTCATCCTCTGCAAGGATGATCCAACACTGCTTCAGTAATATTGAGGTTCAGGTTCTGGGGAGGTCAGTCCATGACTGATAGTATTCCACTGTGTCTTTTTTCTATACAGGTGTGCTTTTACTGCATTGGCAGTGTGTCTGTCATCACTGTCATGCTAAAAAATGAAAACACTGCCACTCAGATGTTTTCCAGATGGTATTACATGGTGGAACAAACTTTGACAGTACTATTCTGTGTTCATAGTTCCATCAGTTTTGACAAGATTCACAACCTCTCTGGTGGAAAACAGCCCCAAACCGTGACAGAACCTCCAGTGTGTTTTACAGATGACTGTAGATGAGTGCTGTACCTCTCTCCTGACCACCTCTGTACATACTGACAACAATTTGAACCAAAGATTTCACGTTTGAATGCCACACTATTTTCAGTCATTTTCAGTTTGTGTGTTATTTGGCACACCTCAGCTTTTTCTACCCATCCCTTTCTTAAGAGTGGCTGTCAAGAAGCCATTCTTTGCTTTGAGACCAATTCTGATGTGGCTTAAACAACAAGAGGTGAATCCACAGAACTAAAAATTGGTTAAAAAGCAGCCAATGTCCAGAGAATAAACCGGAAAACTGCTGTTCTAGACCACTTTAAAAATTATAAGAAAGTATGGCTTCAGTGAAGCAAAACCAAAAGAAATGAGAGGTGATTCAAGGTTTTTGCACAGAACTGCACATCAGTGTGAAATGTAGTTCTGATGAAGACATTAATAAGGGAATCAACAATAAATAATGTGGCATAATTTTAGATAATTCCCAAGAGGTTTCCTTACTATTGAGTTGCTTGCAGTGTTTAATGAATTTAAAACTCTACTCTCACATTTTTATGATTCTGCTCCCTCGTAATGCTGTTTATCAGTTGCAAACTTTCATTGCCATCTGGTATTTTATTTTATAATATAAAGTGACACCTGTCCAAAATTGAAATGTCCAGAAATAAATATTTAAATTTTACTAAACATTTTTAACAATACTTTCATGCACTGAACACAATATTTTGATCTTCTAGTAACAAAATCATTATTCTCATGTGAAATATTGTTTTGAATGTTTTTATTGTACATACACTGGTTTGAATGCATTAAAATATGCAAAACACATGATTGTGTGAATAATTTGCACAAATTTTAAAACTACATGTCTATATGTCGGTGTTCATTATACAATTAAATGTTCTTTTAATACCACTAAAAAACTCAATTCCATTGTTTTTTGTTACTTTAGTAATCAGTTAGTATTTGCTTTAGTACTCTAAACTATTTGTCTTTTCTTCCACACAGTACCTTACAGTTGCAGAGATACTGATATAGGCTGTGATGGCGTGTCTGGGCGCTGCTTTGTAAACCAGAACAAAGATTTCTGTGAATTTTAAACTTCTGTGTAATGGTGAGTTCCCTAACTGATTCTCGAACTAAAGAGCAAGGTTGACTTTATATAAAAAGTGCAGTATGTTTGAGAAATGCTGCCAGAACTTTACCAACCAGTTCTCATTTTGCTATAGTCACACTACGGACCGTGACATAGGAAAATTATTTGTCTCCACAACAGCTTGCCATCAATCTCAGACAGAAAAAAAAAAGAATCATTGTAATGGCTGATAACAACTGATTTTTCGTTTTTCTTGGTCATAGGAGTGTTGCTGTCATACTTTGACTCTAGCCATTTTGCCTCTGAATCTCTATACAGCACTGACTCAATAGAAATCTGCTGCGTCACCCCCATGCCTCAGGAACCCCTCCCTCTCTGATCCCCCCAGGAACCATACCCCTCCCTCTCTGTAGCCGTCGCATTGAAATGTAATTATTATGTGATTGCAATGTTCAAAATTTGGTGTTTAATCTGGATTCATGTTGTGTTGTCGCCACCTACTGGTGGGCCTGAGTGTGGCGCTTTGTGGTGCGCATGCTTTGGGGTGATGCTCAATTAAGCGCACATGTCACCAGAGACTGAAGGTTCGAGCCAGAAAGAGAATGCTGGCTTGTGTAAAAGGTGGAAATATAGAAGATATGGACTACAATTGCTCATGAATGTTCAGTAGAAAGGCACACACGGTATGCTGGTGCATTTACTTTGTGTGTATGTTTTATTTGAGTTGTAATTTTTGTTCTGCTGATGTAATATCCGTGTTTTTCATTGATCATTTCACCATAGTTTTTCACGTGTTTGCTGGTGAAAAGATGATTAAAATACTGGCTGAACATCAGTTGGAGCATGGCCCTTTATTCTACTTCGAACATGAAAAACCTTCAGGAGCAGTTACACTCTCTGTTTTTAATTCTCCTCCCGCCACAGACCCCCCTCCCTCTAAGGGAGAAAACATAAATTTTCCCCCCACCGGTTGCATTTCATCACACATATGGATCATATTACACACTTCCAGAGTACTTCCGGTGGGGTCAAAAGGTCAAGGCTAGGGCCATCAATCAAATTGGAGACATAAGCAGGGTACCTAATCTCTCTGTCATGCTTGTGACCTCTAGTGCTCAAAACAGAAAGGGGTGAAAGCTTATCCTCCCTCTACATCGAAACATTACTTCAGACATATAAGTCCATTTTAGTACAAAGGAAAATAGAAAAGTATAAACAACACAAAAAACAGGATCATCAGTGGATAAAAAACATGTCAGCAATTGTTCCAATGTTTCCAAAAACAAGAAGATTATTTTTTTCAGAGTAGGCTCAGTTAGAGTCATCGTGACCACAATTAGGAAGAATACTAGCCAAAAAAAGACTTTGCTGCATAATCCATCTGGTGGAGTCCAGTGTTGTTATAGTTTAAAGTTGGAATATGCTAAGACATGAAACAAGGTGTGAAAAAAGTATTTTAGTTAACCGAAATCTGAAGCTACTTTTCACTGTTCCCTTGTCACAAAGAGTCACCACAGTTTTTGTTTTTACACACGGTGGGTTAACTTTGTTAACTAATATTCTCAGACTCTACTTTCCCATGAATTAGTGAGGTATTATATATTAACTTTACATTTTATTACTATTGTTGGAGGAATGAAACATATGTTTGAGATATTTTTACACCTACAATTGTATGTTTTCCACCATACACTACTCTTTAAATCAGAGTTCCTTCAGTGAAATAAGAACACAAATTTCCCCCACAAAAACATTTTATTTTATAAATCAGTGAAAACTTTCAGGACAAACATCATAAACAAAACTGTTTCATGACCAGATCACAACTCATCATTTTCATAAGTGTAGTAAGAAAGTAGGTTAATTCAGGGGGATCATGTAGGTCAACCCTAAGCTTGCTCCGTGCCTTGCATCTGAACATCTCCAATCTGAAAGAAAGATGTTTTTTATATATTATTACAAGCAAATTGCTGATGTTTAAACAGCAAATCAGGAAAACCAATAATTCACAATAAAAAAATAATTAAAATAAGAGGAAATCACCTGAACATGAGCAGGCGCACTGAGCACGTATGTAACAGCATTGGCAACATCTATTGCTTCCAGAGGCTGTCAGAGAAGTGGAACATGATTAACAGCTTTAAAAATATTTTTATTTTGGGCCTTTTCTTCTTTATTTTTATAGATCAGTAGAGTAGACAGAAACGCAGGGAATGAATCACATGCAGAAAGTGGCCAGGCCAGATCATACCCGAGCCCCTATAGTGGCCTTTTGGCATATGGGTCACCTGCTTGACCCAGTGAGCTAGACTGGCATCCAAGTGAAATACATTTTATCTGAGTTATCGTATTAGCAGTGCATGAATAGTAGGAATAATAATTTTACCTTATATGCAGAATATGCACCAGATGCTTTATCAGGACTGTTGCTGTAGAGCCGAAAAGCAAATTCTGTCTCCACTAAACCAGGAGATATACACTGCAAAAAAGAGCTGATATTGAGGGATCTTCACAAACTACTACATGTGTGTATCTGAAAACTGTAATATTGGTGTTTCAGACACTTTTAGATTGGCTGCAGCCTTACTGTGGCTCGGATATGGCTGTTTTCTGCACGCAGCTCCTGCCTCAGTCCCTCCGTCAGGGCGGTTACAGCATACTTTGTGGCGGTGTAGAAATGCAGAACAGCTTTGGGAACTACACGATGTCCGCACATGCTGCAACAGATTTATGAGGCATTAACCAGGCGAGCATTAAGCAACATTTATTTTGTGTTATTTTTTTTTAAGTCATTTCTCAATGATGTAAGACACTCTGCTGCCCACAAAACTGTATACAAGGTTGCAGCAGTTATTTTATCCTGATGTTTTGCAGTTTCTCTTTGACTTTGTTAATTTGTTAAATGGACCCACAACCATTCATGGCTGACTCGTCCTATCAGAAGTTTCTTCCTGTTAAAAGGAAGTTTTTCTTTCCTACTGTTGCCAAAGTATTTACTCACAGGAGGTTGTCTGATTGCCAGGGTTTTTGTGTATTATTGTAGAATCTTTACCTTACAGTATTAAGCGCCTTGAATTGACTGTTGTTGTGATTTGGTGTTATATAAATATAATTAAAATGAATTGAAATATTCAGTTACTAGACTGATGGATGCCAGTGGGCCCCTTAAGCTAAGGCCCAGTCACTAGGCACTCTCCTTCTGTAAAATGGGACTTTGTGGTAAAATACAGATAATGGTAACAACAATATTACAAGTTTCTGAAAAATTGCACACCTGTTTATGTTTATGATGTGGCCATCGTCAACATTTCTCTCTTTCATTGACTGATAAGCTTCACGAGTGCAGATACTCAGAGCAAGAACGTTAACCTGTAAGTAACCAAGAAAATAAATAAAATGTAAAGAAAATATCTGGAATCAACAAATGTGAATTACTTTTTACAATGCAATGATCTGTAATGCAAAACGTTCTTCCAGATCAAAACAAGTATTTTATTTCTACAATAACGCTGAGCTCTTACATCCATCATGTTCTTCCAGCTACTGGTTTTGCCATTTAGCAGCAGGTCTGGATGAGCCAAGCCAGCGTTGTTGATGCACACGTCCACACCTTTGTGCTGCTCTTTGATCGCTGCGAACATGGCCAGAATCTCCTCCTCTTTGCTCAAGTCACACTTAAAAGGAACCAAAACACCAGGGTGGCCGGCACTCTGACACTCTGCTGCCAGTTTCTGAAACCAGAATAGAAAAAGATGACAGACATCAGAATCCACTTTGTGTTTTTAATGTGTACGAATCTACTATTCAAACATGTAGATTAAGTTACTGTAAATACATTGATTTGAGTTTTCAGTTTGCATATCAAAGCTCAGTGACCCATGCGTATCATCCACAAACAGTAGTTTGCCTGTGTTTGGATGTTCTGCCCGTTTTTGAGTTTTGCTTATTTCACTGACCTAATAATCATTTTGTAACAGCAGGCACATGATGATGTGATGATGCCTGCAAAAGCCTTTTCTCTGGTTTTGTCTTGAGGTATGATTCAAACAGTTCATGCATTTCATCAACGAAATAAAAAAAATTTCAGAAAATCAAGTTCTTCATTTATTATATGCTAAATGGATGGTTGTGGCTAATCTTTGAAAACATCATTTTCTATCAAAGCTAAAGCAAAAAACAAAACAAAACAAAAAAAAGCCCAGTGAGTACCAAATCGAAAATGCTGACTTGTGTGTTAGGATGGTCTGCCAGCTTAGAGCTAGGCAATTCAAGAAAAAGAAGACAAAAAGGGGAATTTCATTGTTGTGTTTAACATTTTGATTTATGAAAACTACAATTCAGATGAAAGTCACGTGTCCAACTTCCTACTTTCTGTGCCATATTAAACTTAACGTTCCGTGCAGTGGCTGTTAACAAAACACTTGTGCAGTTAAATAATAATGTAATATATTAGTGTACTTTAACTACATGCTTTCGTCAGTTTATAATAGTTTAATGCTTCCTGCTCGCCCAGCCTCGTTTTGTAAGTCTGAAAGCTTTATTTATTTATTTATTTATTTGCATTACGGCAACTTTAACATCAAAATTTACTCCGTGCTAGCTAGTTTACATCAAATTACTCTCTGCAGGATCTGAGTTTCCACTTCAGAACAAACCTGGATTTTTCCGATGTCCCTGGCGCAGCCCATTACTTTCATACCGAGCCGGACCAGTTCCACGGCTATAGTCGCCCCAATCCCGACCGAGGCTCCGGTCACCAGAGCCACTCTGCCTCGCCAACGCTCCATCACAGCCCGGTAATCTGCTACACGGACGAAAGCACCTCAAGTATGATGCCAGGGACGCTAAGTCTGAAGAAAACGGACTCTGGAACTCCAACTGTCTTGTGATCGAGAACACGCGATGCTTTTAAACACATCATATGCTTGTGTGCTGCGTTCAAGTCATCAGCAAACTGTAGGAAAACAGTTGAATCGGTTCTTTTGTTTATTCAAGTAAAAACTATACTATGATATGTTTACTTGCATCAGGGGCGATTTTAGCCCAGTTTTGGAGGTGCTTCAGCACCCCCAAAATGAATCAAAGCACCCCCAAAGATGTCTTACTTTTTTTGAAAATATTTGCTGTTTGTGGGACACACTACTAAAAGTATAAAAAGCATACAGTACTTAATTGAGATGGAACATTTTAACAACAAAAGTATAGATAACCCCTCCCCCCTCCCAAAATGGTTTGTTCCAGCTCGGCTCTTTCCTACTTGCTTTAGCACTGTTGCTGCCAGAGCAATGGTGGCTGAGGCGCAGCGGAGCAGAGGTGGAAGTGCCTGGCTTAAAACAGGACATATTAGCTGCATTTAACTTTCAGTTACTCTTTATATAGTTAGGTAGGAGTCAGACCGTGTTTCTTTTTAACTGAAAAACATTACACCAGGTAACCTGTAGGGGTGCAACGATACTCGTATCGATATCGAACCGTTCGATACAGTGCTTTCGGTTCGGTACGCATATGTATCGAACGATACAACATTTTTAATTTATTTTATCAACTTTCCTTCTGACGATGCTGTCTGTGTTGAGCGCTCAGTGGATCTGCGCTCGACAGTGCAGCCTAGGCAGAGTAGTCGAACACAGATTCACTGAGCGCAGGGCAAGCTAGCTAGACAGAAGTTAAGCTCGTTGCAACATGGCAAATTGAACCTCCCCCACCCTCATTCAGATCTGGCGTTTGGAACTATTTTGGTTTTCATGTGACGTATGACCCTGAAGGTAAGCACGTCATGGACAAAAGTAAAACAGTATGTTGGATGTGCCAGCAATGCTCAATTGGTGGGAACTAGTGTGTTAGCGCAGTTAGCTCGTTAATGTGTTGACGTCTTCCAGCCCCACTCATGAGGCGATCCGCGGTAGCTCGTTAACGGAGATTTGCCGTGTTGTGACCTTAACGTCATTTCAGATTAACGCTGACAGCACTAGTGGGAACACAACCAATATGACTGCACATTTACTCCGACATCATCCTAGTGCAAAGACAAGTGGAAGCAGACAAAAACAAGCACGCATGCTACAAACTTTACCCGAGTCATTTAGACAGCCGTTAGCACATGATTCTCCTTATGGGGACCTGATATGTTTAATATGCTGCTGAGAATATAGCCCAGAAGAAGCATATAGTATAGCTTTTATTTTGGAAAGAGCCATTTCTCTGTAATAAACTCTCTTTTCCAAAGATGAGTGATTCCTCAATCAGATACAGGGCTCGCAAAATCGCTAGCCCGACGTCCTGGGGCTTTTTTCCAGTCGGGCTACCAAAATCTATCTCTGCCCTGCCCGTCGGCCTATCGTAGGAAGGAAAAATATATGTCAATGCTTTTGCATTCTTTCGGAAATGTAGCTGGGTAATTATGTCATTGGCATCGGCCACTGTCAATATGTGACATACTGAAATCGCGTTTGAATTTGCGCTTGTTTTTTGCTTTCACTTTGCAATCGCGTGAACTGTGTATAGAAAGCGACAGTACTGATTGGTGAGTGATGATAATTTGCGCACCAATTCCTCTGACATCGTCTTATCAATCGTTAGCTTACTATGCAAACATGACAAGTGAAATCTCCTGCAGCTTAAACATGTGAGAGGTTGATCGCGCAGAGAATCGCTGAGCGTTATGTTAGTGCGTGTGTAAAAGCAGCAGGATATATATTTTAGTTCTGCTGAGCCAAATAAGACAGGTCAGGGTGAAGAAGTGACAAAACGGAAAGGTTATGACAAATCAGACTATAAGGCAAAAAGAAAGTGCAGCTTTATGGTTTCATGGACAAAAGAATTTCTGTGGCTGCAATATGACGAGCTAAATAACCAGGGCTGCACATAAGTGGTCCGCAGGTGCGCATTCGCTGTCAAAATAAAAACCCGCACAAGATAAGAAGTTGCAACGCGTGTTTGCGTACATAAGATTTTAAGGAAGAGGACAGACATTTGTTTAGAACTCTTAAAGATGTCGAAGAAGCTCCTTTAAGCAATTACTGTGATGTTCCTCCACCTCCAAAGAAATGTCAGGAGTCCGAACCACAAAAGAAGCACGTATTCTCGGAAAAGTGGTTGCAGGAGGTGAGCTGGCTTCAAACAAATGATGAACGCACAGAGATGTGGTGCAGAATGTGCCGTGAAAATTTAATAAATGACAAATTAATAAAAAGGCATGAACATTTTTTTTGTATCGAAAAAATATCGAACCGTGACACCAAAGTATCGAACCGAACCGAACCGTGAATTTTGTTGTATCGTTGCACCCCTAGTAACCTGCTGTGTTGAAAATAGGGCTGCCACGATTAGTCGACTAGTCACGATTACATCGACTATCAAAATCATCGACGACTGATTTAATAGTCGACGCGTGGTTTGAAGCTTTGTAAGATCACAAAAGACGCAGGAACAAGTAGTAGAATTTAAGAGTGTAATAACGGACTGAAACAGAAGATGGCAGCACTGCATGTACAAGGATGCCAGCTGCCGTTAAACCCCGAAGAAGAAGAAGGAGCTGTGTCCCAGAATTCATAGCGCAGCCCACCTCAGTTTCCAACAATGGTGGCAGCTAGTTAGTTTTAATATTACTCTTATTATTCTTTCTGGGTCACAAAATAAAGGTTTAGCATATTTTCAGGCGAGAATGTAGCTGTGTACAGATTGTCAGTCCAAAGAGGGAGAGAGGAAAGAGGGGAACATGAGGACAAAGTACAAGATCAGGAAGTACCAGGTAAGAAAACAGACAGGGAGTACTAACAGGCAAAACAGTAACTGGCAAAGAAAAAGAAAGACAAACAGCTAATACAAACAACTCATACAATCTGGAAGTTGTGTTCTCCCTATATTAAAGCTGCTATACAGAATCTGCAAAACAAACTGGGTTGTCAGCCCTGGCACTGCATTCCCATATTGAGCTTCAGTCAGAGGAAGTCACGGTTGCCAAAGACTTTATAAAGCTCAAGAGTGAGGCTGGTGCCATTCCAGATATGTTAACATTGTACAATCTTCTGGATAATCAGATCTTCCCCAACTGAAAACTGTTATTCAGGTTGCCCTAACAAACCCAGTTAGCAGCTGTAGCTGTGAAAGGTCTTTTAGTGTCTTGAGTCAGCTCCATACCTGGCTGAGAAGGACCATGGGTCAAAGCAGACTCCAGCACCTGGCTGTGATGTCAGTTGAGAAAGAGATGCGTGAGAGACTTGACCACCAAAATGTGATAGACAGATTTACCAACCTCAAGGTGAGGCGACATAGGTTAAAAGAAAAGAAAAAATCTGCAGAGCCATAGTAGTATCTGCAGTAAAGATATTTTCATACTTTGTATACATTGTACCAAAGGCCAAGTGTCTCCATTTTCTAATAATATTTTGTATATTTCAAGAACTCTTCTATTTTTGGAGTGTATTTTTTATGTATGTGTATTGTATTATACATACACTTTAGAAGTGAATCTCTGTCCAAAAAATGCACACAGTTTACTTTTTACTCACTATGAGCATCATTTATCATTTTTCCCCAGTAATTAAGGTTAGGATATGTATTTTTTTTAAATTCCAATCCATTCTTCTTTGGCAGCATTTTAATAACCTTGATCAGATTTGATGGTTTTGTTACAGACTTTTCAAAAAAGTGTTTTGCTATTCTTTCAAAAATGTGGGGATTAAATTGTGTTAAAATGTACAAAACAGTGATGTCATGTTTTGTGACGAGGACCCAGGCACAGAGAGACTTGATGAATTTAAGAAACTTATGATTTAATAAAGAAATTTGCAGACTTGCACAGAGAGGGGAAAATTATGATGACTGATAATGGAGATGAAGACAACAGACGATGAGGACAGGGAGGAACAGGGGTTTAAATGCACCAAGGAGGCAGTCAGAGAGAACTCGGGACAACTGGAGGCATTTAGGGATGCAGGGACTGACAGAGACGGGGAAGAAGTCTCATTGTGATGAGTAAAGTTTACCTTGCCTGGATGGGCAGCTCTCTGGATGCTCAGCACCCCCAAAGCTCTGATCCTAGAATCGCCCCTGACTTGCATTCATGAAAATAAAACCTAATTCAATCGCATTTTCTGGAGACATATATATATATATGTCTGAACTCGCTGCACACACAGAATGAGTTAAACCTGTTTATTTTTTAAAGTTATGATTCATATACAAGGAATAGACAGGCAAGGTCTTAAATATTAAATTGAATGATTTTGTACGATGTAGAAGCAAATTCATATTTCACTTGATTTACAGAGATGTGTTTATGATGTTTACAGATGTAATTATGTACACATTTCCATTTATATTTAATATTTACATGTTTTGGTATTTACACGATTACATGCTTATAATGTTTACATATTCACTTTCAAAACAGAGCCTTGAATCTAGCTAGTTGGTTTATATTTCATATTTATCCATGATGATGATCAGGTTGGACCCCTCCCCCTTGCCAGCATTCAGCAGGCAATGGCGGACAACTCCAAGTTTAGCTTCTATTTCCAAACTCCATATCCAATCAGATCCACCTCGATTTCCACCGTGTCCACTCTTGGGCTCTTCTGTCCAGTCCCAAGCTCTGCAGAGCCCCAACCCATGGCCTCTCATATCTGGAGCCCCCTCCTTTCAGTACTCAGCACATCTCTCCAAATATCTTGGCTCCCCTGGTTCTGTACAGGCCTCCTTAATTAACAAACTCCACACCATAACTGCTAATTGACCCAGGGCAACCCATACCAACAGGACTCAAGTCAATTAGACAATCTGGTTAGGGAAACATGATCAGTCAAAATATTCTCCCAAAAACATGAAATAAATAAAACCACCACAAAACAAAACTTTAACAAAACTGAAACCAAACCCATGCAACACAGTAATTTAAAACACAATAAAAAATGTATTAAAAACATGCAAATTGCAGCATATTAACGATCTGCCTTATAACTGAAAATCAAGGGTGCATCTAGAGAAAGACGCCCGTGGAAGCCAAAATCAGGGGAGGACGTTAATTGATTAACTGATGTGCAGAAGGACATCATGGGAGACGGAGCTTGGATGAATGAGAGGTCAACAAGGTGTCTCTAACGGAGGTTCAAAAAAAAACAGTCAAATGGACCACTGAAGAGCTGAAGTGATGTTCATGGGGAAGAAATGTTTATTTTTATCTGAATCATCATTATGGTCAAGATTGAAATCTTAATGCTCAATGAATTTTAAAATACATATGAAACCCTTACTGTACCCCAGAGATCTCTGTGAATTCATCAGGTAAGCGTTTACTCATTTTCTAATATTTGAACTGTGCCAAATGTATTTTTAACCAATTATATTTCATATATATTGTTGAACACTCAGCACAGTGATTCATATTGTAGAAGTGTAACTGTGTAACTATGAGACACTTCAAAAATGTCATTAATTGAAGTTACCCGGGAGGAGCTTTATTGCATTATAATTGCATTATGACACAAAACATCAGTTTTGTGTCATAATGCATTTAACATTTACTAAATCTCTAACAACAAGCTTCACTGAGCACATCAGACATTCTGTGTATTCTGAGACATTCAATATGTTTAAGTAACTCTGTTAACTAATATTCTCAGGACTTTACTTTCCTGTGTATTAGTCGGGTATTATATATTAACTTTACATTTTAATACTATTGTTGGCAGAGTGAAATATATTTTTGAGATAATGTTAAAATGACAATTGAATGTTTTCTACCATAAACTGTTGTTTATATCAGGTTTCCTTCAGTAAAATAAGAACACTCAACAAGCCCCCCACCATCATTTTATTTTATACATCAGTGAAAATTTTCAGTAAAAACATCATAAACCAAACTGTTTATAAATGTAGTAAATTAAAGTAAAGTAAAGTAAAGTAGGTTCATTCAGGGGGAATCATGTAGGTCAAACCTAAGCTTGCTCAGTGCCTTTCATCAGAACATCTCCAATCTGAAAGAAAGATGTTCTTATATATTATTATACACAAAGTATTGACAATTAAACAGTAGATGAGGAAAAACAATAAGTCAGAATAAAAAAAAGCATTAAAATTAGAGAAAATCACCTGAACATGAGGAGGAGCTCTGAGCACGTAGGTAACAGCATTGGCAACATCTATTGCTTCCAGAGGCTGTCAGAGAAGTGAAAATTGATTAATAGTTGTATCTGAGTAACCATATCAGCAGTACACGAACAGTACGAATAATAATGTTACCTTATATGCAGAGTATGCACCAGCTGCTTTATCTGGATTGTCTTTGTAGAACCGTGATGCAAATTCAGTCTCCACTAAACCAGGAGAAATGCTCTGCAAAAAAAAAAAAAAGATAAGATAAGATAAGATAAGATAAGATAAAACTTTATTAATCCCTTGGGTGGGTTTCTCTGGATAATGAAGGAATTTCAAGAAGCACCTTGTGTATATTATAACAGGTAATACTGCTGTCTCAGACACTTTGTGCATGTGTTTCTTAGAAGCTGATATTGGTGTTAAAGGCAGTCTTGGAGCTGGGTGCAGTGTTTTTAAAGCCTTACTGTGGCTCGGATATGGCTCTTTTCTGCACGCAGCTCCTGCCTCAGGCCCTCCGTCAGTGCGGTTACAGCATACTTTGTGGCGGTGTAGAAATGCAGATCAGCATCTGGAATCACACTATGCCCACACAAGCTGCAACAGAAGACAGTTCGGAAGAAGTCGTAACCTGGTCAGCATTTACCAACATGCACTCATCTGTAGGTTATTCTTTTAGAGACACGATTTGGAGTTTCTCATTGGCTTTTTTTTTTATTTCCAGAGAGAAATAGCTGGTGCTGACAGGTTTAATCAGCATTGTTTGCTTTCCTTTTTTTGGCTTGAATGCAACAGATAATCATTTGCTCCTTATTATTGGGATAGAGCCGTTGCCATTGTTATTACCCTCTTCTTTGTTTTTTCTATTGTTTGCTGTGAAAACAGTCTTCTGTGTAGTGTTGACAACTTTTATTGGATGCTTCCTAGACTTTCTTAGGTGAACCAGTCATTGTTAACTTATTAGAATTTATAGCACCACTTTGGTTACCAGGTCACTCTGATAAAAGGGGACTTCATGGTAAAATAAACATGCTAACATGCTAATACTGGAGGTTGCTATGTGTCATGGCACAGATAGGGAGTATTGGCGTGTTTGGGTTGAGTGTAAGGGAAAGTCCTGCCCTCCAGCTTTAACAAAAGGTCCACTGTGAGGTCCAATGTGTAGTGTTGTCATAATCAGAGACTGACTGTTTAATAAAGATTATAAGATATAATCTTTGTTTAATAATTAAACCAATTTCACAAGCACACCCGTCGCAAAGCATTATTAAATAAAACTGCACCTGTTGATGTTTACGATGTGCCCATCATCCACGTTTCTCTCTTTCATTGACTGATAAGCTTCACGCGTGCAGATGCTCAGTGCAAATACGTTCACCTGTAAGGAACGAAGCAGAGAAATAAACAGTAAAGAAAATGTGGAATCTGGAATCAACACCTCCAAATGGCACATCTACTTATTGCATCTCACACACAGTGGGTATAAATGCATTAAGACCACTGATCGTTGACCACGCGCATCATGTTGTTACATTTTAATGATCTGTTGGGAAAACATTCATGTGAATCTTACATTCAATTCAATTCAATTTTATTTATATATAAATAAATCACAACGGAAGTTGCCTCAAGGCACTTTATATTGTACAGTAGATCGTACAATAATAGATACAGTGGAAAAACCCACAGAAATCACACACTAAAACATTCGTAGACCAAACCAAGATGTGAGCTCTTACATCCATCATGTTCTTCCAGCTGCTGGTTTTGCCACTTAGCAGCGGCTCTGGGTGAGCCAAGCCGGCGTTGTTGATGCACACGTCCACGCCTCTGTGCTGCTCTTTGATCGCTGCAAACATGGCCAGAATCTCCTCCTCTTTGGTCAAGTCACACTTGAAAGGAACCAAAACACCAGGATGACCGGCACTCTGACACTCTGCTGCCAGTTTCTGAAACCAAGAAGAAAAAGATGACAGACTTTAGAATCCACTTTGTGTTTTTAAAGTGTATGAATTTGCCATTCAAATGTTATTTTGCCACAGTCCTGGGTCTGCAACCCAGTGTTTTGGTTTAAGTTTTATTCCTTGAATTATTGTTCTCTGTTATATTATGTTTATAGTTCATGGTTTCTGTTCTTGTTCTGTGCCTCATGTTTCCTTGTCTCTGTGTGAAGCCCGTGTTTTTGAGCCTGTGTCGGTAAGTTCAGTACTTCCTGTTTTACTTTGGTAGTCTTCAGTCTGTGTGCATCAGGTTCTGTTTTGCTGTCCTGTTTCACTGTGTTTCCCAGGTGTTTGCTCTTTGCCTTGTTCCCCTTTTGTATTTACTGTGTGTTTGCCTTTGCTGTGAAGTTACTGCAAATATGTAGATTGGAGTTTTCATTCTGCATATCAGAACTCAATAACTAACAGTGCATTTTCTTTTTAGCGTATCATCTGACTCTAGCATATTCTTCTGTCATGCCAATTAACCTTCACTACATCATGAATCTTCTCTGTGGTCTTCTTCTTTACTTTCTGCCTGGAACTCTATATTCCATATCCTTTGTCCTATATATCCACTATCCTTCCTCTGCACATTTCCATACCCTCTCAGCCTTGCATCTCTAACTTAGTCTCCAAACAGTTCAATGTGAGTTGTTCTTCTGATATTCGCATTTCTTCCTTCTCCATCATATCAGTCAGCTGCCTCCCTTTACTAGTCACAGTCCCATCATTTAAAATCCTTATTCTCACTTCAAAAAGAATCTTAGCAGCTTGTCTGTGTTTACGTGTTCTACTAACTTGTGTGTTTTGTCTGGGCCTTCCCAGTGTGAACATCTCACAATGGGCATATTTCATTGGCCTAATAATCACTATATTACGGAGGAGTATGATTATATGATGATACCTACAAAAAACATTTTTATCTTGCTTCTTGAGGTATTCCTCGAACTGTGAACTGAACATTTGGTACACTTTACACAAGTAAATCAAAAGAACTGTACAAAGGCAAATCAATGAGAGTAATGAGAGTAAAGAAAATACAGAAAAAAAGTCGGAAACATATGTTTCCGGCTTTTTTCCTGTATTTTTTTTTTCTTTCTTTTGCATAAGTCTGCCCCAGGGCAGCTGTGGCTACAACTGTAGCTTGCCTCTGCAGTGTGTGAATGGGTGTGTGAATGGGTGGATGACTGGGTGTGTAAAGCCCTTTGGGGTCCCTATGGGGGACTAGTAAAAGCGCTATACAAATACAGACCATTTACCATTTAAGTTGTTAACAATAGAGTCACAGAGTTTGATTTACAGAACTATAATACAGGATGTGCTGGATGCTGGCCAGCCTCTCTATGTTATGTAAGTCTGACACAGCTGGGAATGTTATGCAAAACGGTAACTTTAACATCACAATTTACTTCATTGCTCGAGTCACTTATATACACAAATACCCGGTATGCCAGATAAGAGCATACCAGGTATTTGCCGACGCAGTCCAGCCCTGTATAGAGGTTAAATTACTCTATGCGTAAACTGAGTTTTCACTTCAAAACAAACCTGAATTTTTCCGACGTCCCTGGCGCAGCCCACCACTTTCATTCCGAGCCGGACCAGCTCTACTGCCACAGCCGCTCCAATCCCAGCCGAGGCTCCGGTCACCAGAGCCACTCTGCCCCTCCAGCGCTCCATCACAGCCCGGACACCGGTAACCTACTACACGCACGAAAAGCACCACAAGCAGTGTTGCCAACTTAGCGACTTTGTCGCTATATTTAGCGAGTTTTCAGACCCCCTTAGCGACTTTTTTTCTAAAAAGCGACTAGCGACAAATCTGGCGACTTTTTCTGGTGTTATTGGAGACTTATTTATGACGACTTTTTGACGTGAAAGCAGGTATCGCTCTTACTCTCAACAAGCAGCGGTGCTGCCGTGGGCACCTCGCCCGTGCCAAAGCGCTCACGTTGGAGGATAGTCCTCCCCCAGCTGCTCTCAGGGCAGGAGATGTTCACACCTGTGCATCCGAACTGCAAATGAATCGTGCATGAGCGAAGCCGCTGCTCCGCACCGACTGTAACGCAGTCAGTTCTTCTTTTACTGTTATGCTGTTTTGTGGATCAGGTTTAAAACACACACACACACACACACACACACACACACAGTAACTCCACCAGAGTGCCTATTTCAGGTCACTTTTGCCGGTCCAAGCCCGGATAAAGGAGCAGGGTTGGAATTGTGACATTTTAAAAAACAATTATTGCTAAAATAAATTTAATTCGTAGTTCTAAATAAACTCTAAATGCATTTAGGACGTTTTTTACTCACTTTATGTCTCTTCCACGATGTTATTTCTCTCTCCAACAACTTAAGTTACAATTATATTAGCATGACCAATTATGCAAATTAGGCGATGACGTCATTTAGCGACTTCTAGCTACTTTTAGGACAGCCAATAGCGATTTTTCTTACTGAGGAGTTGGCAACACTGACCACAAGTATGAAGAATCTGCCGCAGAATGACCCCGGAGCTTCTGTAATGCATCGGTGAGAAGTCGATGTACACACGACCAAGGACGTCCGTTCAATGTGCTGCGTTAAAGTCATGTTCACACTGTAGGGAAAAAATGATAAAATGCTGAAAAACTGGCGGTAATACACTCGTAACAAAAAATATTAAATGAAATGAAACTATTTCTGTCTGTTTCGGCTCTTCCTGCACATATTTGCATAGGTAAATGCCATTTTGAAATCCACAGAACAGTTCGTAGCTGTTGCTTCACTTTCATTTGCAATTTGCACTAGTCTCTATGTATTTATTTTTGTCATGGTTTCCCTTGGCCCAGTATATAATCAGACACATTAAGACACCGACGTGGCGCTTAGAGCTTGCTGAGATTAAATCTATACATCTACAGAGATGCAGTGTAACAACAGTTTAAGTTTAATATTTAAGAGACAAAAAAAAACTTTTAAGTCATTATTTTGTTTCTTTTTAAATCAAATTTGTTAACCTGGATGGTTCCTACTAATAACTGTCCAGCATTTTAAGAAGGGTTTTCCTGTCACAGAAGGTTCAAGAGGAGAGAAGCAAACAGATTAAAAAACGACTGAAACCAAACTCTTTATTCCACAGATGAAATATTTCCAAGCACAATGAACAGACGTAAACACACCAGAGTCCTGAGGCCTGAGCTTGAGCAGGTTATGTTGATGATAAGTAATAAATGGGTATAAAATCCTATTGGTCGGTTCCTTCTTGGAAAACATTCCATTTCCAACATCTCTTGGAAAAGCACGTGGAAAAGCACAAATGTCAGCAGAGTGTTTTATAAAAACAAATAGGGATGCACCGATACCGATACTGGTATCGGGCCCGGTATCGGGCCGATACTGTAAAATGTGTGTGTACTCATACTCGTAAAAGTTTTATTAAGATATTATTTATTATCGGCAGAGAATAAATAAAACCTGTCTTCCAATTCATTGAATTTGTGTGTGTGTGTGTGGTAGAAGTATCGGTTTTTGTATCGGTATCGGCAAGTACTCAGATCCAAGTATTGGTATCGTATCAGTTTGAAAAAATTGGTATCGTTGCATCCCTAAAAACAAATATAAAATCTAATTAATATTTAAACCACGCTGTAAAAAATAATTACGTAGAAAAACAGAAAATGTCCTGGTAATTTTCTGTTTTGACTTCGCTGCACTCAAATGAAGTCCAGAGTCACCAGATTTCAATCCAACGGGATGTGGGAACTTAAAAGACTCACATTACGGATGTGCATCTAAAAAATCGGCAGCAACTGTGTGACCAAAATCTTGGGAGGAGTGTTTCCAGCACCTTGTTGACTCTCTGCCATTTAGAGTTTAAGCCGATCTGAAGGCAAAAGGGGTCCAACTTTGTAATAGCGAGCTGTATCTAATAAAGCGGCTGGTGACTGTTTTTCAGGCAACACTTTAACAAAATTAATATTTTATTACAGCAGTTAATTATGTTGATCGTTTTCATGAACAAGTGTTGATGGCTTTATCTTCTCTCGTTTCATAAAGGATGATCTAGTGTATCACATGCCAAAGGAGGTAATGAAGAACGCCCCTCTGAATTCAAACAGCTCTTACTGTGGCCGCCACACAGATATTTCTGTGTCACTTCACTCAGCTTGTGTATGTTCTGGGAAATTCAATATGTTTAAATAACATAACATAACATTAACATTCTCAGGACTTTTTACATTTACTTTCACATATATTAGCAGTATGTTATTCATTAACGGTATCCAAATATTTCAGCTATTTTTCAGCCCTTTCTGTGCCATACAATGTATACATTTAATTTCCTTTAAATAATACATAATAATTATGTAGATACATAATTTTCTAATAAAAAAATAACAGAGTGCAACAAAGTTTCCTTGAACACCATTTTATTAGATAAATTAGTAAAATTTTCCAGCACAAACATCATAAAGTTATTTTAGGACCAGATCATAAACTGTCCCCTGTGTTTCAGTCATTACTCACATTACCTGTGAGATTTTACTCTGTAAGATTCCCTGAAATACACTATCATATAATTACCAAGAACAACATGACCTTAGGCTATAGCCCCACACACTGACACAAATCCCCAACTTGCGTGGATATGCATTTCTTTTAGCGTTTAATTCTAAACGCTGAAAACCAGCTCTAACACTGTTTAAAAAAAGACTGCCACTGTGATTACACTGTAGAAACAGGTAGAGTGGGTAGAAATGGAACCTCCGACCTCATCACTGCATTTGTTAGATGTTTAAGATCAGGCTCTGGCTGCTGGGCTGGGGTTAGCATACACTCAGCTATCTCTCTGGGCTTTTAACTAGCCTTGTGTTTGCATGGTGTGTGTGCAGATATTTGCAAAGAGCTAATGTTGAGTTAGTTGTATAATGCAGTTGCTTCCATCATGGATGCAGTTTGTGCTTTTACCATTGTGCTCTTATCAATTCATGCAATACAAGAAATACAAGTAATGTCCTTATTTTTACTCCTCAGAAGTTGATTCCCATTTTACAATTTTCCTGCTGCTTACACACGAACTAAAATCAGCTGGTTATAGAGCAACAGCAAGACATGATTAACAGTTTTTTCTTTCTATTTGGCCATCCTCCAGATGATTGGAAGAACCTTCAAAAGGCCAGTAGTGCTATAATTGTTACAACTGTGTTGTATTACTGAAAAAATGTAATCTGATTACAGCAGCATGTTACACCCAATGCTGGTCGTCAGTTTCATAAAGGAGAAGAATTGGTCTTATTAATTCAGGAGGGTCTCATGGTGCAACTCTAAAACTTCTGCTCTGTTGCTAGCACCTGAACCTCTCCAATCTGAAAGAAAAGTTATGTTAATGTTACCTTATTATAACGCCACATAATACAGGAAAACAAAAAAGTTCAATAAGTCACAATTAAAAGAAAATGAAAACAAGAGTAAATCACAAACCTGAACATGAGGAGGGGCACCGAGCACATATATAACAACGTTGACAACATCTTTTGCTTCCAAAGGCTGCAAGAGAAATGAAAATATTATTTTCTTGAATTCGAGTAATCATCTAAATAGTACATGAACTGCCGAAATAATAATCTTACCTTATATGCAGAGAAAACTCTGGCTTTTATATCTGGATTGTTGCTATAGAGCCGCAAAGGAAATTCAGTCTTCACTAAGCTGGGAGAAATGCTCTGCAAAAGAGTAGATACTGAAAAGAACTTCAGGAAGCATTGTGCATGTGTGTCATAGAAGCTTATATTGGTGGTAAAGGCAGCCTTGGAGCTGGTTACAATGTCTTTTAAAGCCTTACTGTGGCTCGGATATGGGTGTTTTCTGCACGGAGCTCCTGCCTTAGGCCCTCAGTCAGAGCGGTTACAGCAAACTTGGTGGCGGCGTAGAAATGTACCTCACCATGGGGAATCACATGATGTCCACATACACTAAAACAGCAGGCAATTTGTTAGCTTTTACACAGATGAGCATTAAACAACATCTGATCTTTAAGTTATTCCTTTAAAGCCATGTCTGAATGATTCAAGAAAATCTGTGGCCCACCACAGAGCTGTATCAGGTCTGTAACAATCATTTTGTTTTGATGATTTGATAATGATAATTCCTGAGCTGTGTACCTTTTCCAGCGCAGACATTTTTTCTGTGTTCCATGTGAGCCAAGAGGTTTTTGGATTCTCTCGGCTGTTTACTGTTCTGTTCTTGGTCCTTCAGGGTTTCATTTTCTAGCCATAATTCCTGTTTGGTTTTCTGTGATTTTATCATCAGCTTAGATTGTGCTTTCTTTCATATTTCTCAGGTATAGTTATAATTTAATAAATCTACAAATTAACTAAATCACTTTTTTCTGATTTAGCTCAGCTGTTATCCCTGACACCTTGTCTTATGGACTGTGTGCTGGCTAAGAATAAATGAGGCATCTTTGGTTCCTGCACTCTGCCTCTCTGCATCCTGCATTTGGATGCATCTCTTCAAGATTCTAAAACCGTAACAGTAGGTTTTTCTATCATTGTTAATGTAGCAGGAATGTTGTATTGTATCTATGTGTAGATGAAACCAACAGTGTATGCGACATGCGGGCGCACCTGTTTATGTTTATGATGTGGCCATCGTCAACATGTCTCTCTTTCATTGACTGATATGCTTCACGCGTGCAGATACTCAATCCAAAAACATTCACCTGCAAGAGACCGAGAAGAAGAAAAAAACTTTACATTTAATCATTTCTTCTTGTGCACAAGTGTAAATTAACCCCACAGTGTTAATTCTTACTCAGGTGCAACATTAAAAGCACTGATAGGTTACATTTAATATTTTAATTTATTGTTCTGCTGGGACACCCTTGATGTTACTTTGAAAGAAATCACAAACATCGCTGCAGACCAATCCAGGAGATAACACTGAAAAAACTGTTTGAAAGTGTTAATGTTTAAACAATACCACAGCAGTAAAATCACTGATGGGTGACCTTTGTGACATTTGTTATTTCAGTTCAATGTTTTACTTGAAAACCACTCGTGAATGTTACATCAATGTAAACCAAGATCTGAGCTCTTACATCCATCATGTTCTTCCAGCCGCTGGTTTTGCCACTTAGCAGCGGCTCTGGGTGAGCCAAGCCGGCGTTGTTGATGCACACGTCCACGCCTCTGTGCTGCTCTTTGATCGCTGCAAACATGGACAGAATCTCCTCTTCTTTGGTCAAGTCACACTTGAAAGGCACCAGAACACCAGAGTGGCCGGCGCTCTGACACTCTGCTGCCAGTTTCTGAAACCAAGCAGGAAACAAAAACAGACTTCAGAATCCCATCTGTGTTTAATGTATGTAAAAAATCGTTCACAATTTAGATTTATATAAACTTATATAAATAAGTAGATTTAAGTTTTCACTTTGCATATCACCTGTAAACAGTAAGTTTACAGATTGAAGTCAACTGAAGAATCATTACCAAAAGTCTTAAAGTAAAAAAAAAAAAAACTGCACAAATGCTGTTTTAACATAAAGCCGTCGTTATATTCTGTCTGAAAAGATGACAGACTTCAGGATTCCCTTTGTGTGTTTGCTCTGTGTTTCAATCTACCATTTAAACATTTACAGTGAGGAACATGAGTATTTGAACACCCTGCAATTTTGCAAGTTCTCCCACTTAGAAATCATGGAGTGGTCTGATATTCACATTGTAGCATTCCCTCCGTGAGATACAGCATTTAAAACACAATTCAGGAAATCACATTGTATGATTTTCAAAGAAGCAAGAATTCTGGCTCTCAAAGACCTGTTACTATGCCTTTAAAAAGTCCACGTCTACTCCACTTATTAATTTAAATTAGTAGCACCTGTCTGAGCTTTTTAAAGACACCTGTCCACCCTACAGCCAGTCAGACTCCAACTGCTTCCATGGGCAAGACCACAGAGCTGTCAAAAGAAATCAGAGACAAAATTGTGGACCTCCACAAGGCTGGAAAGGGCTACGGGGCAATTGCCAAGCAGCAATTGTTAGAAAATGGAAGAGGCTAAAGATGACTGTCTCCCTTGGACTGGGCCTCCATACAAGATCTCACTTCATGGGGTATCACTAATGATAAGAAAGGTGAGGAATCAGCCCTCAACTACACAGGAGGAGCTGGTTAATGACATGAAGAGAGCTGGGACCACAGTTTTAGAGGTCACTGTCAGTAGAACACTACGCCATCATGGTCTCAAATCATGCATTGCACGGAAGGTTTCCCTGCTCAAGTCATCACATGTCCAGGCCCGTCTGAAGTTTGACAGTGACGATCTGGATGATCCAGAGGATGTGTGGGAGAAAGTCATGTGGTCAGATGAGACCAAAATAGAACTTTTTGGTCTAAACTTCACTTGCAGAGGAAAAAGAAGGATAAGTTGCATCCCAAGAACATCATCCCTACTGTGAAGCTTTGGGGGTGGAAACATCATGCTTTAGGGGTGCTTTTCTGCAAAGGGGACAGGATGACTGCATTGTATTAAGGACAGGATGAATGAGGTCATCATTCAGAATTCTTGCTGATTTCCAGGTGTTCAAATACTTATGTGCAGCAGTGCAATACAAATAAATTTTTGCTTGAGGCTCTTTGTGAACAGCTCGCAAAGAGTATACTATAGAGACAAAGACATTTCTGTGGTTTTGAGGTGTGACACAAACTGTGAATTGTACAATCAACACCAGAGATGGGCAGTAACGCGTTACTGTAATCTGATTACTTTTTTCAGGTAACGAGTAAAGTTAGGGATTACTATTGCAAAAACGCTAATTAGATTACCGTTACTTTCCCGTAGGAACGCTGCGTTACTGCGTTACTAAAACCATGATTTATTTGCGAGAATGTCTCATGACAGTGACATAAGCGAGTGCGACGTTTGTGACAACAGCTGTGTGCAGATCAACAATGGATAATATATCGAGTGCGGGAGAGAGTATGAGCGTGCAGCGTTTAAAGCGTGGAAGTACTGACCTTATTTTGAGTTTTATTCCATAAAAAGTGACAAAAACATTAGTGTGCGTTGTGTGTGGGAAGAAAACTTCTTTTTAAAGATAAAAACCCCCTAAACTTCCAAGCAAGCACCGAGTGCGCTACCACGTAATGGGAAACTCACAGAGAAACTCGCGGATTCTTCAACTGACCGCTGCAGTTCACCTGCACCAGGGCAAACCTCCGCCTACCCCACTCCTGCTTTACAAGTGAAAATAGAGCAACAGGACCTCTAGTCTTTGATGTTATTTATTTTCTGCTGTGTTTTACTTGCATCTATTTGAAAGAGTGAGTGTAAACACATACACACAAAAAAAATTATGTGCTGGAATGTGCAGAAAATAAGTTTAAATGTTAAACAAATTTCTTCCAGTCAGAGAATGTTGCATTTAATTAAATTTTTGCTTGATGCATAAAATTAATAGGTTAAAACTAATAAAACATTTTGATTACATTTTGTATGATGGATTATGCAGAAAAAGTAGAATTGAGCTGAAAGATCTATCGCTTTATCACCTATTCAGGTTGTAAATCGTGTTTTTAAAAAGTAACTAAGTAATTAATTACTTTTGAAAATAAGTAATTAGTAAAGTAACGGGATTACTTTTTGGGGGGAAGTAATCGGTAATTAGTTACTCTCTCTTTTCAAGTAACTTGACCAACACTGATCAACACAGATGTATTTTTCTCATAAACCTAACTCTGCTGAAAAATGATCCTCATAGCATTAGATATCAAACAATACTTCGTGACAGAGTCACTTTACATTAAATGACTCCCCGCAGAAATTGCAAACCTGGATTTTTTCGACGTCCCTGGCGCAGCCCACCACTTTCATTCCGAGCTGTGCCAGCTCTACAGCTAAAGCCGCCCCAATCCCGACCGAGGCTCCGGTCACCAGAGCCACTCTGCCCCGCCAGCGCTCCATCACAGCCCGGACACCGGTGTTCGGACACGCACGAAAGAACAAGGAAAGAATCACAAGTATAAAGAGAGCGTGAGTGACGAGTGTCCTGTGATATAAAGCATTTATATAAACATCTCAAACATAACTCCAGGCTCCCTTTGCTCTCAAACAAAGCTCCAATTCTCCGCCCAATCGACCACTTTTCGCCTACTTTGATAGACACCGAGGCTGCAGCACAGTGGCACAGCAGAACTCCTCCTCCTCCTGAGTGTACCCTGGTACCACGCTACGTCCCACGCTCTAAAACAGGTTTGTGTGCTGTATTGTGTGCAAACATAGGAAAACAGATCAATCAGCTCTGTTGTTGTAATTAAATACTTCAAGGGAATTCAGATTGCCCAAACTGATCAAAAGCAAGTAAAACTCCGACTTAAATTTAAGAGTCACATCTAGTATTAGTATTTGTTTCAGTACTGGCTAGACATTCCTTTGCACCATCTAACGTGCTTCTAAACGGACACATGAAAAGTTGAGTTTATATAACGATAAATAGATGGATAGATTTATGCAAATATTTTTAGGATTGGTATGTTCACTTATTTGCAGGTATTAGTAATGTGGAATAGACATTATAGAAATATATATGAGCTATTTTACCACTGATTTATGTATTTTTTATCTTAAATATATTACTATTTTAAGCAATTCTTTTTGAATACTGAAATATATATTTTCAGATATTTTCATACTTAAGGTTTAATGTTTTACACCATAAAGTTTTTTCTAACAAATATCCGTGAAGTGCAATTAGATAGGGAAGTACAACAAAGTTCCCCCCAAAATAATTACTTGATTATTTCATACCTTAGTAGATAATGTCTATAACAACTTCATAAAACTGTTTAATGACAAGTTAAAATCATCTTCATAAATGTAGCAAAGAAGTACAAAAAAAAAAAAATCCAGTCCATTATTTGACAGGGTCACATGGTGTAGTTCTATAAGGACTGCTCTGTCACTTGCACCAGCTTTATCGGGAGTGTCCTTGTAGAGTAATGGAGCAAATTCAGTCTCCAATAAACCAGAGAAAATGCACTGCAAAAAAGAATGGATACTGAGGAAACTCGGAACAGTTGTGCAGGTGTCTCACAGAAACTGAGATTATGTGATTAATGTATGTGTGAGTTGGAAACTCCAGCAGATCCCGGGAACAATATCACACCTCTGTTCAGAAGAGCACAGTCCTAGAAGAGCGCACCTTCATACTCCCAGGGTCTGGTAGAGGACCCGAGCTTTAAGGATAAACTACCCGCAGGAGAGAGGATTTAAAAAAATGAAGTCTAGTTACAGAGTTTCAAAAAACATGGCATTTGTTTACGCCATTACTACACATTAACTAAACACACAAGAAGCCAGCAGGAAGCACATTAGGAGCAAAGCGAGCTGGAACAGTGTGACACAACAGAGCACACAAGCAAACAGAGACTTTAAAAACACACAGGACATGGGAAAACAAAACCAAAGGCAAAGCAGAAAAGACAACTCAAAGTAAAGCCGAAGCCGAAGTAAAGCCAACTAGACACAGCACTGTGACAAAAACACACAGTATAGAGAAACATGTGTGAGGCTACAGTTAACTAAAACACAAAGAATTCGGGAATTCGTGGCTCAGGGGGTTGGGAAGCATATCTGTAACCGGAAGGTCGTCGGTTCGTTCCCCGGGCTCTCTGTCCTGGTCGTTGTGTCCTTGGGCAAGACACTTCACCTACTGGTGTTGGCCAGAGGGGCCGATGGCGCAATATGGCAGCCTCGCTTCTGTCAGTCTGCCCCAGGGCAGCTGTGGCTACAACTGTAGCTTGCCTCCACCAGTGTGTGAATGTGAGAGTGAATGAATAGTGGCATTTTAAAGTGCTTTGGGTGCCTTGAAAAGTGCTATATAAATCCAATCCATTATTATTATTATTATTATTATTATTATTATTACCTCTAAGACTACTTATCATTTTAAGTATAAAACAGAATGTACAATGCTGGAATACTGACAGAGAAAAAAAAAAGAAACTCAGTCAATTAGTAATCAAAACCACAGCTTAAGAATAACAATGAGTCAGTAGGTTCACCATTTTATTTAATTATTTACATGTATTTGTGATGTGTCACTTATTAATATTACATAAATATATTTACTATTTATTTTTGCATTTTCTTTTTCAACAATTTTTACAATTATCTTACATATCTTGCTATACTTCATTAATACTACTAATGCTTAATTTTTCAAGTACATTTATACTTAAGGTTCAGACATGGTTTTTAAACCATAAAGATTTTGTTAATTTATTAAAATTTATTAAAAATTAAAAAAAAGAGAAAGAAAAAAGAAATGCAACAAATTTCCCCTGAAGATTGTTTTTTATTTTATGCATTTGTGAAAAAAAAACAACACCATAAAATTGTTTCATGATCGTATCAAGTCATTATCTTTTAAAATGTTGTAAAGAAGTGAAATTTATTGTTTGAGAGGGTCTCGTGGTGCAGCTCTAAGACACCTGCTCTGTCCCTCGCATCTGAATGTCTCCAATCTGAAACAAAAGTTACGTCAACGTTGTCTTATTATGAGTCAAAGTTAAAATGTAAAACAGGAAAATCTTAATAAGACACAATAAAAAGCATAAAAACAAGAGCAAAGCACAAACCTGAACATGAGGAGGGGCACTGAGCACATATACAACAGAACTGGCAACATCTTTTGCTTCCAGAGGCTGTGAGAGAAGTGAAAAGTGACTGAATACTCTTTACTTGAGTAATCATATTAACGATACTTTAATTATAGGAATGATCCGTTTACCTTATATTCTGAGTATAGACCGGCAGCCTTATCGGGATCGTCCTTGAAGAGCCGTGGACCAAATTCAGTCTCCACTAAACCAGGAGAAATGCTCTGCAAAAAAATAATAATAATAAAAAAAATAATAATAAAGAGATCATGAGTAAACTCCATGAAGTACTGTTTATGTGTCTCATAGCAACTGTTACTAGCATTATGAATTATACTAGCACTTTATGAGCTGGTTATAGTATATTTTAAAGCCTTACCGTGGCTCGGATATGAGTTTTTTCTGCACGCAGTTCTTGCCTCAGGCCCTCAGTGAGAGCGGTTACAGCGAACTTGGTGGCAGTGTAGAAATGTGTACTTGCACTGGGAAGCACACGATGACCGGACATACTGCAACATCAAACAGATTACAAACCTGAGCAGGTCAGCAGAAATAACATTAAAAGTTCTTCGTTTAAAAGGCAAATCTGACTGAATGATGCAAGAACTTCTGTGGCACACAGAAGCTGAGGTCCAAAGCTGCAAAAACTGTTTTATACTCAAAAAAATTGCTTAAGTCCAAAATCTGGATTTGATACTTTGATACTGATCTCCAGTCTAGATTTTCCTTGAGCTTTCATATTAGTTTGGGTTCTGGTTGGCCAAAATAATTGGAGATGTCACTTTATTTAGGACAGTTTTATGAACATTTTAAATATCGTCTGACATTTTTTTGATGGTTTATCCTGCAGATGAATAAACACTGACCTCAATGAGGTCTTTAAAATCTGCACTCAGTTATTTAGCAAATTTCTAATGTTGTAATAACAGGCATTTTGTCAAAGCAAAGTCATGGCTGTTTCAGTGCAAAAAAGGTCCGATCCCTACAGAAAACAGAAATCGCTTAGGTGTTAGGGCTGTTCGATATAACGATATATATCGGAAGGCGATATGAAAAAGTCTATCTTTTCATATTACGCTATCATTTGTTTCATGGTGTCACAAAATAAACTGTTTACGACCATATTTTTTCATCGTTTTGATGGTCACTGTAGTGGCTATATTAATTTCTTAAAAATCTCTCTTTCTCTTATATTTAAAATAATCACACTACGGACGGACAAGCGACTGAGTTTACACGTTGTCGTTAGCAACTACGATGGTAAACCCAGTGTGTGGCTCCGTCATCTGCTAGTTTATTTTCCACATAAACCTTTTACAATAAAGCTCAAGATCCTGTTGAGATTTTTCAAAATAAACTGAAATGATGACAAACAGAAAGACCACTCAAAACAAAATGAGGACCTTATTTCTAAACGAGGGGTTTCTGTAGCATGGATATGGTTTGGTTATGAAAAGTCTGACATGGACCAAAAAACTGTGCTCCTCAAATTATGCAGGAAACCGATCTCCACCTCAGACTCAAACACGGCAAACCTCTTTAACCACCTACGCAAGAGTCACGCAAAAGATTATAGAGAGAGTTCATGGATGAGAAGCAAAAAAGAGCAGTCAGGTGCTTAAAATAAACCTTAGACTCAAACGTTAAAAAACAGGCTTTTCCCAGCAACACGCCATGTGATAAATTCATCTGAGTCAAGGTTTCTGGATAACTGGAGAAGATTCCTCATTGAAAAGGGTGCCAGAGGGGTGTTAAAGCCAGATTAATGGCTTAGCGAACTGAGGCTTGAGCATAAAGGCACAATTTTCTCTCTAACTTGGCCAAATAAGCACAGTAAGAGCAGGTTGTGTTCTGAGTTTTCATCTAAAATTGACTGGTAGCACAATGCTTTAGCTGATTTCTTTCTTTTCTTTTCTTTTTTTAATTCATAGCATGTTTTAAGTGAAATACAGATTGTCTGCTGGGGGAAAATGTTTTATATGTCCAAGTTTTTAAGCTGAACTTTATGAAAACCACTGAAGGAAGCATTGCATTGTCATGGGAATGTACATGTATTAGTTTGGTGATTTGTTATTAACTCTGATTCTGCTGGAAGTGCAGCAGAACACACACACTGACAATAGGCCGCACCAAGAGGGAACTCAATGGTAAAATGATTTAATTAAACTTAAATTTGTTTATTTTACCGCTCTTTGTGCCAAATCCCAAGATTTGCAGCATTAACCTTTTGTCTTATTTGCAAGTGTTGCATTTCGCTACTATAGGTTTTATTTTTTTTCTTTAGTGATTTTTAATCACTATTTTAACATTATCGTCAACAAAACACCTGTTTTTAGTGTGCTCAGCGCATGAAGCAGAAAGTCCCATTCAACAGAGAAAGTTGATAACCAGCATTGTGACAACCGTTACTACCATAATGGGGCTTTAGATTTTGCTGAACCAGCTAATCTAAAGAAAGCCTGGCTGTGTTGAACTTCATCCGTAATACACCCTTCAGCACAACTGCACTGACAGGCAGCATTGTGTAAACATACCTGCTTGAATGTGACGAAGTTCATTAAAATGTAAAAGTCCTGCCCTCCTTTCACTTGTAGCTTTCTTTCGAAGTTAGAAAATGTCGGCCATTTAAAAATAAAAAATTGTGCAGTGTTGCAAAATTAATATCATATTCACAATCTGAATAGAGAACATGCCAACATGAAAACATATGTGTGTTCTTATTAATTCAGCAGTTTTTCACTTCACAAGCTTGCACAAGCAAATAAAAACGCACCTGTTTATGTTTATGATGTGGCCATCATCCACGTTTCTCTCTTTCATTGACTGATATGCCTCACGCGTGCAAATACTCAACCCCAGGATGTTCACCTGCAAGAAAACAAACAGAAATCTTGCACAACAACAAGGGGTACCAAAGGTTTTTAAGCAACTTTGAATTCTGTTTAAAACTGTTTGAAAGTGTTAATGTTTAAACAATACCACAGCAGTAAAATCACTGATCGGTGACCTTTGTCACATGTTATTGTTATTTCAGTTCAATGTTTTACTTGAAAAACACTCGTGAATGTCACACCAATGTAAACCAAGATCTGAGCTCTTACATCCATCATGTTCTTCCAGCCGCTGGTTTCGCCACTTAGCAGCGGCTCTGGGTGAGCCAAGCCAGCGTTGTTGATGCACACGTCCGCACCTTTGTGCTGCTCTTTGATCGCTGCAAACATGGCCAGAATCTCCTCCTCTTTGCTCAAGTCACACTTGAAAGGCACCAAAACGCCAGAGTGACCGGCGCTCTGACACTCTGCTGCCAGTTTCTGAAACCAAACAGGAAACAATAACACACTTCAGAATCCCATCTGTGTTTAATGTATGTAAAAATCGTTCAAATGTTAGATCTATATAAAGTTAGTCCAAATAAATAGATTTGAGTTTCACTTTGCATATCACCAGTAGCGGGTTTTGATACGGGCGGCATCACAGGCATCCGCAAAAAAAAAAAAAAAAAAAAATTGCTCGTACTCATGCTGCCCCGACATTATGCCAGCGCATATTGGGAATGGCATAGGCACCGATCGGTTTTCTATCGCCCATTTGCTGGGAGTAAGGCCTTACTCCCAGCAAATTCCCATTCCCAGGCGCAAACGGAGGGCGCTGCTGCTCGCGGCACAGGAAGGAGAGGGCGGGGCAGCGGGGGATTCACTGGCTGGCTGGAGCAGCGTCTAATAACCCACCCCCAAAATAAAAACAAACCAACAAACACCTGACATCATGATACAGACGTATAATTTGCACCGATGTTTTTTCGAAATTCTATACGTTCAAAGTGAGCGCGAGAGCCCTCGGTGCGCCTACTCGCTGCTGAAGTCAAAGTAAACTTTATTATCATCTCAACTAGACAGACAGACAGACAGACAGATAGACAGATAGATAGATAGATAGATAGATAAAACTTTATTAATCCCTCGGGTGGGTTCCTCTGGGAAATTTGGTTTCCAAAAAGCACAGCACCGACAGAAGTATATATATATACACATATATAAATACAAAGACATATATAGATAAAATATACAAAGGGGATAAATAGAATAAATAGGAATAAAAATAAAAATAAAAATACAAGTGAATTGCACATTTCAAGTATGGAGTCTATTGCACCGCTGATTATTAACAAAAAGTATTGCACAAAAGGTAATTGCACAGTGAAGTGGAGAGGCACTACAGCTTAGTTGTTCCCCCCTCCTTTGTCCTCCTGTTTCCCCTCCCTCTCCCCTCCAGAGAGGAGTTAAACAGTCTGATGGCGTGTGGGACAAAGGAGTTTTTAAGTCTAATTTTTAGAGTCATTTTTAAGTAATTTTTAGAGTCCAGTATATAGAGAGACGAGACGACGAGGCTCCAGTTACAAAAGTGCAAGTAAACAAACAATAAATATAAGAAGAGTAAGAACATAAATATACACTTAAGACTAGGGGTAAAGGGATCAATAACAATTTAAAATGTATAATTTACAGTTTGATGATTTCAAGTCTCACACACAACACATCAAAAGGTGAGGGGGCTGGCTGCTTCCAAATAGAGCACATTTTATTCATAATGCTGTAAATCCAAGGCCATTATGTATTCATGATTTGAATACTGGGTTGTGTGAAATCCCAGAAATAAACCCTAGACAAAAGTGAATCTGTGAACTAAGGTGTAGGTTTATTAAGTTATGTTGTGGTGATCCTCGAGTTGGGGGATGGGTGTTCATACTGGAGTGCAAAATTAAAACCAAGATGGACAAGAACAGTTCAAAGCCATCAGGTGCTCAGTTTAGAAAAAAAAAGAGAAAAGAAGAGGAGGAGAAACGTATCCTGAAACAATCAGAATCAGAATACTTTATTAATCCCTAAGGAAATTATGTGGGTTACAGTTGCTCCAAGAAGAATTGGTAAAAATAGTAACAGTAACAGACTACTCCAAACTCCAAACAATACATTATGTCACAGATTTTAATATTAATTAGTCATTGTCAATTGTTGATTTGTCCTGTTCTCTTTACTCTTTGCAGAAAGTTTGAGTTTCTATATCAGAGCAAACCTGAATCTTTCCGACGTCCCTGGCACAGCCCACCACTTTCATGCCGAGCCGGACTAACTCTACGGCTATAGCCGCCCCAATCCCGACCGAGGCTCCGGTCACCAGAGCCACTCTGCCCCGCCAGCGCTCCATGACAGCCCGGTAACTGCAACACACACGAAAACACCACAAGTATGAAGAAAGGGACGTTGAGACTGCAGCACAGTAAGCCCTGGAAATGTCAAGCAACTGCGAACCGCAAACGTCGCACACTCAGTACGTCATACGTCTCGGCGTATGCGGCGTTCACGTAAATCAGTTGCAAACCGTAGAAAGCAGTAGCATCAGTTCTGTCACTGCGATTACATACTTCAACCGATCATAGCCTTACTCACATTTAATTGACAGTATCGCATATCTTTCACTTTACTGAAGTTAAAACATATCAACCATTAATAGAACAGACAGACCTGTCACAAATGTAACTCCCACTGCGTATTTGCTCCGTAAAATCAAAGATACGACGTAGAAGCCATGACTCAAAGTCTGTGCAACAGCAAAGAAAGAGCATGGCTTAAGAGGGAATGTAGGCCTATTCGTACAGTTTTAAGTCTCTGTGACCACGAGCATTACAGTTTATTTCGATAACTTCTTCACAATAATAACAACTGTCTCGCCGCTGCTCCATCAGGTCACCTCATCTGCCAGTAAGAGGCGCTAAAAAGGCCGGCTGTCACACTGTGCTTGATTTAAGGTTACACAATATTTCTTAAGGGGGCGGAACCACCTAAACTTACCTTATTGTGCATTAAAGTCCAACGTTACATTGTTAAAATTATTATTTTTGTGTATTTACTCAGTGTGAAGGAAACACAAACTATGTGGGCATTTTCTTTTTTAACATTTGGCTGGTCAGCCAGGGCTCTCCTGTGGGCTAACAAACATCAGCAAGTTCACCCTGTGAAGATCACAGAAGTTTTTTCTGAAAGCTAAGTTATTTCAGGCTGAACTAAAGGGAATAGGTATAATAACAACTCCGAGGAGTGCAACATATTTTCCTATAAATTATTTTAATATATGTTAGTGAAAAATGTAAGTAAAAACAGTGTAGACAAAGTTATTTCAAGACTAGCTAAAGTCACCACGTTTCTAAATCTAGCAAACGACTAAAACACTTCAGGAGGTCACGGTGCAACTTCAAAGAGACCAAAAAAAATAACACTGATGGTAAAATCCTCTTTTCTCAACACTTGAATACAAATATGGTGAAAGCTACTCACAGCACATTTCATAAAGACCTCAAGCATAGTGCTCGAGATGTGATAATTAAGGCATATTTTCCAAGCTCTTTCTCTTTCATAAACTGGCTAAGAATATTATATAATTCCCCAACAGCTTGTGTCAGAACAAATGACCAGACATCCTCCAGCTTCTGTCTCCCAAGGGGCACCAGACAGGGATGTCCACTCTCCCCTTCACTTTTTGCAATTTTCATCGAACCACTAGCAGCAGCATTTAGACAGGCTACAACAATTAAGGGCATAAAATATAAGAACGTAGAACATAAAATCAGTCTCTATGCGGATGATGTGTTGCTTTTTCTCCAAAACTCACAAACCAACCTTTCTGGGGTAATTACTCTAATAAACTGGTTTTCAAGAGTTTCAGATTATTCAATTAACTGGTCAAAATCTACAGTTCTTCCAATTAACTGCTCCTTCCATAATTCTTCTTCTGCCCCACTATAATCTGAAAATATTAAATATTTAGGTATTAATGTCTCTCCTAAGCTTTCAGACTTAATTAAATTAAACCACATCCCACTTCTAAAGAAAGTAGAAGGCGATGTGACTAGATGGAAATCTCTACCCATATCACTCATGGGAAGGGCTGTAATTATAAAAATGATGATCTTGCCAAAAATAAATTACTTATTTTTAATGATCCCGAACAAACCATCACAAGATTGGTTCAGATCTCTGGATTCGTATATTTCTAAATTCCTTTGGAAAGATAAACCCCCATGTATAAGCTTAAAAACGCTTCAAAGAACCAAGGATAAAGGAGGATTAGATCTGCCTAATTTTCAACAATATTTCTTAGCCAACAGGCTTCAGTACATCTCAGGATGGTTAAAACGTACCTTCCTAGATGAGCCCTAGGCTAGATGTTGAACAGGCACTATGCATCAAAAGACACGAATGCTTTAAAAGCATCAACATCAGCTCTTCTCTGACAGCATGGTGGGAGTTTCTAAAAACAACGGAGTCTTCATTAATCCCATGCAGACGTACACCTATGTGGAATAACCCTGACATATTACAAAACAATAATATGATTAATTTTCCAGAATGGAGTTGTAAAGAAATTAAATACTTAGAACATATATTAGAACATAGGTGTCAAACTCTGGCCCGTGGGCCACATTTGGCCCGCAGTGTAATTACAGTTGGCCCGCGAAGCCATACCAAATTACTATCAGAGCTGGCCTACTGGTATTATACAGCTAATATATATATTGTTTAGTATTAAGCTTTGCTTGTTCCATATTCAGTTTTTCAGCAAAACGTGTTTGAGTCCATAAGAAAAGATTCATTCTCATATCTGGAGGAATAAATATATTTCAATAAATATTAATGTTAGCCCGCAACTTTGTTCCAGTTTTGAATTTTGGCCCACTGTGTATTTGAGTTTGACACCCCTGTATTAGAAGGAACAGACTTTATTCCATTTGACAGACTAGTTACACAATATGGGATCAACAAGAAAATATTTTTAGAATTTCAACAAATTAAATCCATAGTAAAAAAGAAGTTTAACCTCAGTCAAGTTGAATTGCAAACACCACCAAGCGCGGTACATTTTCTTACTCTTAAATCCCCTAAATTATTGTCTAAAATATACAGAACACTTTCTAAAACAGATGAATCAATATCCCTTTCTATTGCAAAGTGGGAAGCAGATTTGTCAGTCGGCTTAGACCAAAACTTCTGGTCTGAGATATGCTTAAAACCCTTTAAATTGATTAGAAATCCCAGTCTGCAATTAATACAATACAAAATACTACATAGAGTGCACTATACAGGTCATCGGATGTTCCAGATGGGCTTTACATCTTCCAACAACTGCTCACACTGTCAAGGCAATACACCAGACAATTACATCCACGCTCTTTGGTTCTGTCAATATAGAAACCATCTAATAGATCACATTAGTCTGAGACAGCCTCTGCCACCACATTAGATCAATCCCTCTGGGCTCCTTTGATCGGCTCCATCACCTAGCGGGGGTGGGGGGTCGTGGTTTGGTCCCGCCTTTGCCATTGTGGTTGATGTGGAGGTAGGGACAGGCTTAGGGCGTCTGGAGAATCCCTAGGGACGTTATCCCTGGAGGGCCTAACCCAGGGGTTGTGGTCATAACCTGGTTAGTGGCTCTGGTTGCTCTTAGAGGGTGTTCTCCTTGTGGCTGCGTGCAGCAGGGCTGGGGGAGGGTCTGTACTGGCGGACGTAGGTTACTGGCCTGGTAGCCTGGCTGCCCCTGAGTGGATCCGGGGCAGGCGTGGGGGGTTGGGGTTCAGGGGTGCTTCGCCTCCGTGCTAGGGCTCTGGCTGGGACTTGGGGGCTTAGGTCCTTGTTGGTGTGTCGCCGAGGTTGTGGGCAGGTGGGTGCACGGGGGCATGTGAAAAATTTCTTTTTCACATGAATGCAGGTGTGCTTGATCCAACAGCATGAGGACACTTCATCCCTTATTCCACAAAATGTAGACCAGCAAGACCAGGGATAAAGACCGACTCTGAGGAAAGTTGTGCTTGGCAAATGGCCACACCCTGCACCAAAGACCTGCTTATGCACTTCATGAAAACTGTGAGAGCTGAGCTGCTTTTGCACTCATCTTCCAAAATCACAGGGGATTATTAATAGAGTAGAATAAGTTGGACTAAAAAGAAACTAAATTAAATGGTTAAATAAGCTATCATTAATCACTGCCATTGACTTCTACAAGCATTAAATGCAAAATAAAGCTTTCAGCTACCCTAATGTGAAGGCTGGACTGGGCCCCTGCTCTGGGGTTACCAGGAAAACAAACACCTGCTACACACCCTGAAAGTGAATGTCTCCAATCTGAAAGAAAAGTTATGTAAATGTTATTATATTGTGAGTAAACTGCTGATATTTAAAATGTGAAAAGAGCAAAGTTTCAATAAAAATTCTAAGGAGCTTGGAAAGAAAGACTTAGAGACATATCACCTCTCATCCAAGAAGATTCTTCAGTTTTAACATGAAATGGTGGAGAGTCCAAGATTTTACTCCCAGGGGGGGCTGTCCTTTAAGAGGGTTGTTGACCCACTATTCATCATGTGCCTCATCACGTGAGCCAGGGTGTAAAAAAGGGTATGGGCCATTACAAGCAGAGGTTTCGGGTGAACCTCACAACATGTGAGTGGACTTTAAGGCATCTGGGAGGGGATCTCAAAACTGGAGACAGGTCTGGTTCTGGCGAGAAGACTCAGCTGTACATCTGCATCTAAAGAATAAAGGTCACTCTTTCAAAGATGCCAATGTTCACATTTTTGACAGAGAAGACAGATGCGTTGAAAGAGGAGTGATCTATGTGAACGACCATCCTTGAACGGGGGGGGTGGGTCTTATAATCTAGTTTTGAGATCCCCTCCCAGACGTCTTAACGCCTGCTTATGTCTTGTGTTTGTTGGTCTCAATAAGTAGGGCAAGGTCTCATAATGGTTTCACCCAAAACCTCTGCTGATGACTCACAGCCTTTTTCACGCCTTAGCTCATGCAATGATGCACATGATCAATAGTGGATCTTCAAGAAACTTAAAGAAGTCTCGTCACTTTCCTTTCTAAGCTCCTTAAATTACCATGACCTGGATGACTGAGAATCTGCAGTGCCTTTAAATGAAAGAGCATGAAAATGAGAGTAAAGCACAAACCTGAACATGAGGAGGGGCACTGAGCACATATGTGACAGCACTGGCCACGTCTATTGCCGTCATAGGCTGTAAGAGAAGTGAAAAGTTATTAAATACTTTCTATCTGAGTAATCCTGTCAACAGTACTTGAAGTTTAAGAGTATTTTTACCTTGAATGCAGCATATATACCAGCTGCTTTTTCGGGACTGTCATGGTAGAGCCGTGACATAAATTCTGTCTTGACCACACCGGGAGAAATGCACTGCAACGAAGAGTGGATAAAGAGGGAAATTCAGGAAGTATCCTCAGGAAATAGTGGTGTTAAAAGCCTTTGGAGCTGATTAGACTGAAAGCCTTACTGTAGCTCGGATATGGGTGTTTTCTGCACGCAGCTCCTGCCTCAGGCCCTCAGTCAGTGCAGTCACAGCGTACTTGGTGGCAGAGTAGAAATGTGCATCAGCCAACGAAAAGACTTGATGTCCACACAAGCTGCGACAGAAAAAGATTTCTAAGCTGTTAATCGGGTCAGCATTTACCAACCGATTTTGGTCTAATTTCAGCCCTTAGTACTAAAAAAAAGGAAAAAAGAAAGCCCACACATACATGTGAAAAAGAAAATACAATCTTTTTCAGTTTTAAGCCTTTAAATATTAGGACTTAGTACAACAATGACTTGGTCTTTAACATATTTTAAATTAGGTAAATACAGCATCAGATGAACAACAACTGTTTGTCTTTGCCAAGTTAATTGAAAATGTTTTGGTTCTGAATTTCTGGTTGACCAATGAAAGCAATAATACGCAGACTGCCGGTCTTAGATGAGAGACCTGCATGTTGGACAAACTGCTGCTTGCTCTGCTTTTACTGCTCTGAGATCAGTTTCCAGATTTTCTCTTACTATCCAAATTAGTTTTCCAGGAAAATAAATAAATAATGGGCACTGTATTCCACTGGATCTTCCAGGATTTGGTATTGTGCGTGCTGGGTGAATGAAGCAGGGATTCTGGGAAGGTAAAGGCTGTAGTAGTGTCATTTGACAATAAGCCTGTAATTACCCTTTTTAATAAGTGGTACCAGATTCCTGCATGGTCTCTGGGCTAGGTTTCTGCCTGATTCAAAAGACCTTGGCAAGACAAAGGTCTAAATCAGGTCAGACCACACGAGGTCTCTTGTTTGGCTTTAATTAAGCAGATTTCTTTGTCACATTTTTATCTGAACAAAGACCTCATTATTGTTGATACCTCATGTGTCCTTCTACCGTTAGCCAAATGTTTGCTGTCTAAAAAGTTCACTGTGCAGTTTTACCAAAGGAAGCTCATAATCAGAATCTGAATGGTGAGCACAGCTGTATTATAAGATATGGGAAAAGGGGTGATTAAACTAGCAGATCTATATGTCAATAACGGTCCTTCACTAAATGAAACTGCACCTGTTCATGTTTATGATGTGTCCATCATCCACATTTCGCTCTTTCATTGACTGATAAGCTTCACATGCACAGATACTTAGTGCAAGAACGTTCACCTGGAAGGAAACAATTTGCATGAATGTTTCTTTGTTACACAGTAAACCAAAACAATGTTGCAGATTAAACCAAAGTGTTCTTTGTTTTCTTTTTTAAGATAATGAGCTCTTACATCTATCATGTTCTTCCAGCTGCTGGTTTTGCCACTTAGCAGAGGTTCTGAATGAGATAAGCCAGCATTGTTGATGCACACATCCACGCCTTTGTGCTGCTCTTTAATTGCAGCAAACATAGACAGAATCTCCTCCTCGTTGGTCAAATCGCACTTGAAAGGCACCAAAACACCAGGGTGGCCAGCACTCTGACACTCTGCTGCCAGTTTCTGAAACCAAAAAAGAAACTCATTTGAAACTCCTGGTGTAGTGTTTGTGCTGCTGTTGACGCCAGTGTAAAATGCTGCAAATGTTGAGTCAGCAGACTGTTGGCAACTTTTGTTCACACGTAAACGGCGTTTTTGGTCACTGAAAAAGGAGATTTTTAAAAACTCCGGCCAGGGTGGAACGAAAACGGAAAATCTCCGTTTTCAAAAATACCCGTGTACGTGTGGACGTAGTCTTGGGCTACGTCCACACGTACACGGGTATTTTTGGACGTAGTTTTGGGCTACGTCCACACGTACTCGGGTATTTTGGGACGTAGTCTTGGGCTATACGGGTATTTTTGAAAACAGAGATTTTCCGTTTTTGTTTTAAAAAATAATCCCGTCCACACGTAAAGGCAGAAATGAAGGAAAACGCTGCTAGGAACATGCCAAAGCAACAGGTGGCGATATATTCCTAACCGTGCAGAAATGTTGGCCAATCAGAAGTCTAGAAGCCTCGTTGGGAAAGTAAACAAAGCTGGGGCATAGAAGCAGAACCGAGTAGTGTGTGTGGAGGGACAGCAACTGTGTGTGTATATGTAAGCATTTAAGCACTGCAGAGAGTACAATTAACAGTAATAGTATTGTAGAAATTCATTTCACCGAAACAATAACGTGGCGCACAGTGTGACGTCAAAAAATGCCCACACCTTTGACGCTGCGTTTTCTCCGTTTTTCTCGTAAATGCAAAAACTGAGTTTTCAAAAATATCCACCCTGGTCGGAGTTTTTAAAAAATCTCCGTTTTCAGTGACCAAAAACGCCGTTTACGTGTGGACGAAAGGTGCAAACGCATAGAAAAATCTGCGTTTTCAAAAATACCCGAGTACGTGTGGACGTAGCCCAAAGAAAACCTTTTAAAGACTTTCAGATAGCGGGGAGAACAACAGTTCCACGTAGGACCACGTAAAAAATTAAAAGAAAGCCTGGCACCATGCAAACAAAAAATAAAGAAATGTGGTTCAAGACCTTTGCACAGTACTGTAAAATATAATTGAATTTTCCATTAACCAAAGCAACAAACACAAAAACCTGTCTTTTTTCAGTGTTGGACGAAACTAGCTGCTAATGAACCTGACACAAAATGTGATTTTAGTAATGGCGCATGTAATTACATGATTACGGTAGTTGCTAAAAAACAAGAAACAAACAAAAACAATTGAAAAACAAACAATCAGCAGACATAGGTTAACCAGTCTAATACAGCTGAAGAGCTTCTGTATATAAGTAATATTAAACATGTACTTTGTAATACGGTCGGTTTGCGTTTAATCGCTTTGTTACAAAGTAACAGTTAGCTACACTTCGTGAAAGACGTTAAATCTCTTTCCGTTGTTATTCATAATGGTTGTGGAGATGCTTGCAATTGTAATTAAAAATAGCAGCGTTGTCGGAATTGAGATTATGGATTATTTTTTCAATAATTAGTCAACTTGCGGATGACACTACTCTTTTCTTAAAAAATGAACATCAGATTCCCCTGGTAAAACAAATAATCACTACATTCTCAAAAGCTTCAGGCTTAAAGTTAAATTTAAATAAATGTGAACTATTGGCATTAAAGGAGTGTCATTCAAAATTACTGTACGGTATAAAGGTGAAGAAGGAGGTAAAATATTTGGGCATCACAATTTCAGAAGATCACAAAGTCTTAGAAAAAGTAAATATTTTAGATAATGTTGACAAATGTAAGACAATCTTAAATAAGTGGTTACAAAGAGACATCACAATTTTTGGAAGAATATTATTAACCAAAATGGATAGTTTATCTAGATTTATATATCCAGCTTACTCTTTATCAATATCAAATAAAGTTATTAAAACAATTAATAGCTTGAATTTTAATTTTATTTGGAGGAATAAGTGCCATTATATATCTAAAGATGATTTGGTTAAACCATACATTGAAGGTGGTGGAAACGCAATTGACTTTGATATAATGAATGGTGTTTTGAAACTTAAATGGTTAAAATCCTTCCTAAATAATCCACACTCCATTTGGTTTTTTTATACCAAGTAAGGTCTTTAACACACTGGGGGGTATCGATTTTCTCCTAAAGTGTGACTTTGAAATTACTAAGCTACCTGTTAAACTCTCTGAATTCCATAAACAGGTCCTTCTTTATTGGAAAATGTTATTTAAACATAATTTCACTCCACATAATAGCCCAATTTGGAACAACAGATATATACTGATGAACAGAAAATCTATTTTTATTCAAGATTGGTTATCAAAAGGTGTTTGGGCAATTGCCCATTTTGTAGATGAGGAAGGACATGTTCTAGGACATCAAGAGTTTTGCCAAAAGTTTAATATCCAATGTTCTAAAAGTAAATTTAATCGGGTTATAAAATCCATTCCATTGTCACTTAAAAACATAGTTGTAAATGATATAATATATTCTGATCTCTGAATCTCCCCCAAGTTAAGGCAATTATATATAGATGCTATTCAATTTTGTGATGTTAAATGCAATGATAAGTTTCTAAGATCTTCATTAAGGAGTCTTTATTCTCCAAATTTACTTAGACGTAATTACATATTAAAAGATTTTCAAAGGGAAGAAATTGAAAAAATAAGAACTGATTATATCACCTTCCCTATCCCTCCTAAAGGAAAAGAAGTCCAATTTAAAATTTTGAATAAAATTTACCCAACAAATAGACTCCTTGGTGATAGATTCAAAATAGAAACTGGTAATTGTGTATTTTGTGAGACAGAAGAGGAGGATTTGGACCATCTAATCTTTTTGTGCAATTGTACACAAATATTTTGGTTGGATTTTCATACCTGGCTTTATTCCAGTGGGATTCAAATTACCCCATTTACCTTAAATATGATAATGTTTGGAGTGTTTTTGAAAGAAAAGAAAGCTAATTATGGCGTTAATCATAAGAAATGGAAGAAGAAATACTGCCACGATCCCAATGGAGACTTGGTAGAGTTGTGGACACCATAACAGATGAAGACAGACTTGTGAGAAAGGTCAAAGTAACCTTTGCAGACAGAAACCTTAGTAAAAAGGGTGAACGTTTGCATAAGATGTCTACAGTGGAACGCCCAGTTCATAAGTTGGTTCTACTGTTAGAAAGTTGTGAAAAGCAAGATGCACTAAGAAGTTAAAATGCAATGAAAATTAGTTGTTGCATATACAAAGGTATTATCATTGTTAAGTTACCTGTTTAGAAATTATTTGTGTTTTATTTTGTTTGTAACAGCAAATAATTTGGTGGGAGTGTAACGGCGGATATGTAAAGCTAGCTCATATACACGTAATATAATGGTTGTGCTTTTATTTTGGTGACTTCCTGTGTGACCGGAAGTGAATGATGTAACGGTAACCAACTTGATGTACAAAAAAGACGGAAGAAAACGGAAAACTAATGATAACGGAGAAAAGGGAGAGAAAAACATGGTTAAATTGTACAAAAATGAATGGTTCTAGCTACAGTCGACAGGGGAACAAGGTTTGTAATGTACATGATTTAATTTGAGCAATCTGAAATGCATAATATGTATTATATAGTTTAATAGAAAATGGTTAGACCAGCGTAATGAGCGGTTAAAATGGTGTTATATAAATAACATGGTAATTGTTTTATTTGTTTGTCTAGCTCTTACGTTGGTTCGTTGTCTGACACACGGCAAGGAATAATAAAGGTCATTCAACAACCATCAGTTCTGGCCTTCTCAGTTCGACTGTATGCTACAGTACATTTTGAAGTACAGTGTATTTGCCGCAGTGTGAAAATAATGAACAATCGCACTGTACTTCAGTGTTAAGTCTGCATGAGCACCCTGTTACTGCTTCAAAATATGTTAAAAAGGATGCTGAGAATGCCAGAAATATTTTCCACAAACCTCATCAAAGACCATTTTCTTTGAGAGATAAGAGCTGTCTGCTTTTTCGCACATCTTCAAAAATCTTAGAGAGTCATTAATAGAGGAGGAGAAAGACTAGAGTCAGCTTTTTCACAGATCAGTGCAGTTGGCTTTCACAAGCACTGAATATAACCCACAGTTAAGAAAACTGTCTTGTACTTACTGAGTTTGACTCAAAGGTTTTTCTTTAAAGTGCCAGTAGCCTGTGTGTGTGTGTGCGTGTGCGTGTGTGTCTAAGCCAGATCTATATTGAAGGTTCTAACAAGTTATCTATAGATATGAACATCTCCATTGCAGTAAAACAACAATTACAACTTAAAAATATCTGGCAATAAATATCTGTTAACCAAAACCAAGTTAACCAAGAGTGGTTATGGCTTTGAGAAGAAGAGAGCTGATGGCTGGATGAGTCTCCTTCGTTTTTCCTTTGCCTTCTAAGAATTCACTAAATTTTTTTTGTTTTTATGTTTTGTAATCAGAGGAAGTGGCCACACTACTTTAATGTGATCAAGGGTGTAGATTTGGCATGGACGGAAGGGACATGTCCCCACCAATATTCAGCTGTTATTGAATTGTCCCCACCAATAATTTGATCTCTTCGCGTAAAGAAAAACAAACCCGATAGAAAGAAAAAAAACGATTGTCATGTATGTCCTATTTGTCAGGTGACAGAAGAACCAACACAAAGCTCAGAGAGCAATGGTGACACAAGGTCACAGGTGGAATTGGATGATGACTTGGTGGTTCATGACTGTATTTGAAGCACATGTGTGACTGCATGTATTTGGAGTGTCTCACTGTTATTTATCAGGTGACAGAGGCAGCTCTGCCATGTTGTAGCTCGGACAGAGATGAAGAGGCGAGGTCACAGGTGACCGACTGATGATTTGGTGCTATAGATTAACTAGTATTTATTATCATGACAGTTGTTAGGCTGCTGATGTAAATTGAATCATTAGTGTATATTTGACAAAGAATCTGAATTGACATGTCTCACTTTTTATATGGCACGAATCAATGTGTTATTTTATCAGGTGGCAATATGTCCTAGTGCAGTCAGAGGGGAAGAGCCAGGGCTAAAGGTGAGGCAAAGCAAGCACAGAATAATAATTTTGTGGTAATCTTAGATGAGTAGTTTTATGGACAAAAACCACCAGGTCATTCAGTGTTCCCTTAGTGCTAATGTATAAGATATGTTGGTGTACTATAACTGAAGTAATGTTCTTAAGTCCTTAAAGTCATATTCTTTTATTGTCATGACTGTATTTGAAGCTATTTTTATTTTTGTATGATACCTGATTTATATGGAATATGGCTGAAGTAAACTAAAGTCTAAAATACTTAGTCAGTCATTTGTTTAATAGTAATTTAACATTATATCATTCACATATATAAAACTATGAATTGTAATTTTAAATGGTTTAAAAGCATGCAGAATAGCATATGTAGACAAGTATATTTCTCCTTCTTTTTATCAAGAAGCAAAAACAAAAAGGAAAAAAAAAAGAAACAGGGCAGGGTTCGGTGGTTGAATCATCCGTCCCCACCAATGCCAAAACCAAATCTACGCCCTTGAATGTGATCCTGGACTGGATGTCTTTTGCCAGAATGAAAAACTCTTTCAGATCAGCTCTATGCTTTGGGACAGAATGTCTTCGTTAAATGATCAAATTTGTTTTATCTGAGCAATAAAAACAACACTACATGAACTGTATCTACCTTATATCAAATATAAACAGCAGTTCCTTTATCAGGATTGTTGCTGTTTTCAAATTTGTACAATCTAAATGGTGATCACAGCGATATTAATGCACGCTCAGGCAATCCGAAGGTGATTCTGTTTGTCTAAGTTTTGTGTTTCCAGTAGAAGCAGCTTCATGTTTCATCACTCATCCAAGTAACTTCTTCAGTCTCAGCTGAATGGTGATTTTCCAGCCTCTTAGAAAGTATACCTCAGCTTCATTCACGTACATCAGTACTATTCACAGAGATGTGGGGAATGGCTCCAATCTCAGCACAAGATTGTGAAAATGTACACTCAGGCACCTTCTCAACAACAAACATTAGTATACTTTATTTTGCTTAGCAAGACCTTTCATAATATAACCTCATGTGATGTACAGATTCAGTAAAAACACATTTTACAGAAAACTACAAAATGAAGTAAAACATTAAATGAGCTTTAAATTCTCCAGTTTATCAAGTGCCACTGAGAGTGGTTACTTTTAAATATAACATCTCTTATGCCTCCCATCCTCTTTCCTACATATTTCTCCATCTCTGAATGAAACTATCTCACATTCTTTTCTCTCCATGGCAATACAGCAGCAGGATCTTTAGCCAGCAAACACACTGCTTGACAACCTGCACAGAAACAATGTGTGTGTGTGCTAATATTTGTTGAACAGTGAGAAATTGCCACTTATAAATCATTACTCCCTTTGTGTCCACTCCTCCTATGCAACACCAGCTGGATGCAAAAGTGTCATAACTACAACTTATGGAAATCTGCACCACACCAAAAACACTGATCTAGAGCAACGTGCTTCACTTCAAGCCTTCAGTATAGATCTGTAAATGATGCATAATTTATTTTTCTTTCTGCATCTTTCATCTCTTTATATGTGACAAATAACAGAGATGGAAACACCAACACCAGACACCAGTCTGTCTTTAATGGGTTATAGTTCCTTCCATTTAGATTCAAATCAGTTTGATGTTTGCAGGGGTGTCAGAATATATTAGATCCCCTCAGATTTGTTAAATCTAAAGTCAGAAGCCTGTGTTGAAAAGAGAGAGAGAGAAAGAAAGTTGTCACAAAAATCAATATTTGAGTAAAGTACAGGTACTTTTAACTTTGTTCGTTTACTTTAGTGCAAACAAAGCCAAACTTTTTTTTTTCTAAAACATACTTCTTCCAGTCCTGGTTTTTCCACTTATCGGTGACTGTGGCTAAGCCAGTGTTGGTGCATAAGTGCTTTTTGATTACTGTGAACATGGACAGAATCCCCTCCTTTTTGATCAGGTCACACTTGATAGGCATGGCAATGACATTCTGGGCACCGCTTTGACATTCTGCTGAGTGTTTCTGAAACCAGAAAGAAAAAGATTACAGACTTCAAGATCCACTTTGTGTTTTTAGTACTGTGTGAGTATGAATCTGACAATCCACTTAGCTGACTGTCAGGTGGGAACCTTTCTTAGATTTGACTGACTTTATGTGCATTAACTGACATATCATGGAAATAAATAATAATAATTTCTTGCATTGCTATGTAGAAATTGCTATTTTAATATAAAACTGTGGTAATATTCTGCATTTCTTGTAGCATATTATTTTGTAGTGAAAACTGAATAGAGATTAAACACTTCAGTTAAACTGTAATTTACACGGGAGTCATGTGACAAAGGTGAACTGTGTTTACTTGCTGAACAAACAGAAAAGTCTATGCACCATTTATTAACTTTTACCAAGAGTCTGATTCGCACTATTAATAGACGGGGTGCTGCAGTGGTTATACCGGTTAATTAACAGATAGATAAAGTGTCTGTCCAAAGCTCTCTTTTTTATATAACCATGACACAGCTAATGAAAAACTGCATTTCCACAACACTGACAGAAAATAATGATATTTAATAACAAATAACAATTAAATAAATGTTTTAGCTGAATAGTGCAATTATTTCATAATTTCTTTAATAAAAATATATTTAAAGCAATTAAAATAAACAAGCTTGTTGACCTAGAATGGTTAGGCAGAGAGGATCGAATCAGATACCTGTGGGTTCACCTCAGTATAGGCAACAGTCCACCAAAAGATTCACAAACACCAGATGGCATGAAAGATATAATTCATTTCAGCCTCCCTTTGCTCTCAAACAGAATCAGTTCTCCTGCATGGAGACATGCGACCAATCTTGCTGTTGTGTTTACAAAAAAACGTTTGCGACAACTATTATTTTACGACATGGTATATCATCAATCTTGCCATTAGATATTAAATCTGTCTTTATTACATTGATATATGTACTACCAATGTTACATAACATTGATGTAACATTGGCCCTCTGTATTACTAGAGAGGGCCACATGGTGTCACTTGTCAAAGACATTGAAGACACACACTCATGGTGACATCCTCAGAGCCAATTCTGAAACTACAACATGTGAATGAGGAAGCACGTCATATTATGGTTGCTAAGCGTACCAACAGAGGAACTTCACCAGAAGCCTCAGACTAGACTAGACTCAGAAATTAATATCTCATCAGCAGTAAAAGTATAAAAGTAAGTATAGCTTAAAAACTATCCACCAACTTAGATCTGTTAAGAAAAACTGTAACCCACATGTAACAGTTGGTGAAATGTTAGTATTTGACCACTAGGCGGAGCTCTTGTAATGATAATGTAATTAACGCATTTTATTTTGTATGTTTTATTTTTATGTTGAGCATAAACATTTTTCTTTTTTGCCTATCGGATTGGTGTACAGTTAATTTGATACATGGAAAATAACCGGTTAATTATGTAAGTACAAGGTAAGGGAAGAGGTCACTTCCTGTTTTGGGAAGTAAGGTCAGAGAAGTTGCTCATGACGTGACGTGACGGTCTAGCCATGTGAATGTTAAAGAAGAAATAAGTCCTAAGTTCCAATTACACCGGTTTGTCTACTTGCAGGCCAAAGTGGTATGTTTGTTTATATTTTGTGAATTTTATATTGCCATATGTTTTAATGCTGAAATATAATTTTCTTGTACATTTGTATTCACCAGTTCTACGGCACAGTAAGCACAGTAAACATCAGTAAAGAAGAACTCTCGTGTCTCTCGTGTATGTGTACAAGCCGGCATCCCACATAATTTCCTTAGGGATTAATAAAGTATGCTGATTCTGATAAAAACAAAAGTATCATTAACTGGCTATGACAATTTACATGGTTTAAAAACAGTGAGGTTCAGTACAGATGATGCAGAGATGGATGTGACAGAAGTCACACTGTGAACACCATCAGGGATTGGCAACTGGAGTCACAGCAAAATGCTGATGTTGTAATTCCTAATGGAGAACAAACAGTGAGGTTTAGTACCAGCGATGCAGCTATGTGAAGTCACAGAAGCAGAACATCCCAGTGGTGCTATTACTACAATTCCTTTCAGCTCAAGGACCAGTTTATGTCAAGAACCTCACTGGGGTGCTTTGAGCCAAAACTGCCCCAAAAAAGCAATTCTGATGAGTCAAAGAGAGTGAACCCTGCAAGAGAGCATGCAAAGACAATCGCCATCAACTTTGCCAATGAGCTGAACAACTCTGAAGCTGATGATGTGAGTAATATTTAAGATGAAGAACTGGGTAGCTCTGAATCTATGTCAGAAACACTGGACACTAGGAGTCCTCATAAATCCCAAAATGATTTCTTCAAACACATTGCTTTTAGATGGCACTGTGTTTGAAGAAGATGATATTAACCCTGTTCATGAACAAAAGAGACTTCTGCCAGAAGATAAGACCAATATAGAAGACCAGAAAAGAATGAAAGCATCCTGTGAGACTGTTAAAATCTTAGATGTCGTAGAGTGTGACAGTAATATACTGTAACTACAGCTTGTATAACTACACAGACAATACATTCCTCTAGCAGCCACACAGCCAGCATCAAATGTGAAACTGCATCTGAGTCACTCCAGCAGAGTGAACCTGCAGGCAGCTGAAGATCACATCAGACCAGGTGTGATTCTAGGATCAGGGCTTTGGGGGTGCTGAGCTCCCAGAGAGCTGCCCAGCCAGGCAAGATAAACTGTACTCGTCACAATGAGATTTCTTCCCTGTCTCTATCAGTCCCTGCATCCTTAAATGTCTCCAGTTGTCCTGAGTTCCCTCTGACTGTCTCCTTGGTGCATTTAAACCCCTGTTTCTCCCTGTCCACATCGTCTGTTGTCTTCATCTTCATTATCAGTCATCATAATTTTACCATCTCTGTGCAAGTCTGCAAATTTCTTTATTAAATCATAAGATTCTTAAATTCATCAAGTCTGGGTCCTCGTCACAAATCATGACATTATCGTTTTGTACATTTTAACACAATGTAATCCCCATATTTGTGAAAGAATAGCAAAACACTTTTTTTAAAGCCTGTAACAAAACCATCAAATCAGATAAAGGTTATTTAAATGCTGATAACAAAGAATGGATTGGAATAAAAAAAAAATACATATCCTAACCTTAATTACTGGGGGAGAATAATGAATGATGATCATAGTGAGTAAGAAGTAAACTGAGTGCATTTTTGGACAGAGATTCACTTTTAATGTGTATGTATAATACAATACAGATATATAAAAATACACTCCAAAAATAGAGTCCTTGAAATGTACAAATGTACAAAATATTGATAAAAAAAATATATATATATATAAAAATGGAGGCAACTTTGCCTATGGTACAATGTATGAAAAGATATTTACTGCAGATACTACTATGGCTCTGAAGATTTTTTATTTTATTTTAACCTATGTGGCCTCACCTTGAGGTTGGCAAATCTGTCTATCACTTTTTAGTGGTCAACTCTCTCCCAAGCAGTTTAACAGTTTGTTTTGAATGTCACTATTTCCTGTCTGTTTTCTTACCTGTTTCTTCCTGACCTTGTCCTTTCTCCTCACGCTCCCCTCTTTCCTCTCTCCCTCTTTGGACTGACAATCATACACAAATAGATTGTATTCAATTAGATGAAAAAATTGCATTAATGTGAAAAAAAATATTATTAAGATCACTAATAAAAAAGTCCTCTCTCAGTGTACTTTCAACCAAAAGGCTAATAACCAAACCACATGCACATCTAATAAAAGATATAAATATTGGAACACTGATGCAACATTATCCTTAATTGACGGATCATTTGTTCTTACACTTTTACCTGAATGTTGCTCCGGGGTTTAATATCGGCACATGGACATATGACAAAATAACCAGCTTCTCTCATTTCATTTCAAACAGGACAGTGGCAACAACAGCAGGCTACGGACAATTTTAAGTTTTCGATTTTAAATAGGCTAAATTTCAATGGGAGCAACAGGATGGTCAAATGTCGCTGATTTTACTACAGAGCAGGACGGATTGTAAAGTAGCAAACATCGTCGGAAAACACGTTTCAACACTGCAGGTTACCTGGGTGCAAGGGCGTAGATTTGGCATGGACGGAAGGGACATGTCCCCACCAATATTCAGCTGTTATTGAATTGTCCCCAACAATAATTTGATCTCTTCGAGTAAAGAAAATCAAGCCCGATAGAAATAAAAGAAAAACGATCTGTCAACGTCTCATTCACCCAGCGGTGCAGAAAGAGTTAAATTACGTTCTCTACTGGAGTCCTACCTCATGTGACAAATATGGCCAATGTGATTGGCTGTGCCTTTCAGGGAGCTCTGTTTAGTTTTAGCAGCGGCAAGTCTGCGCTGCGAGGAGGAGAGGAGGACGGCAGAAAAAGGAAGAACCTAGATATAAGAAAGTATTTTTCAGTCAAGTTCACTCATATAATGTGTCCGTCCTAATAATGTTACAGGCTATACTAGGCTTTGGCCCACATCAGTCTAAAATTGTATGTAACCATAAATAACGTGTTTTGGAAACTAACTGCACAACATGCAGCACTATTAGTTATCTCAGTCTCCCAGAGTAGCATTTCTAATTTTGATTGAAACTGTCAGAGAAAACGGCAGCCTCGAGCAGGCCAGGATATTAGTTTACAGAGTCTGTTAAAAATATATGTCTAACATTAAAATGTTGGTGACACAATAATTTCATCCTAATGGTACTGACATATTCACAGGGTTCATTTCTGAAACAAAATGTAATGAGGTAGTCATGATTTTGCAAATATCCACCTTGTAGTGCAGTTTGCACAAATTGTTTTAAAAATGCACTCACCCTACAAACATTACTGATGAGTCAAGATCTTCACAAATTGACAGAAACACTGAAGCAGCTACACATTTTATTCTTATTGTCATGTATGTCCTATTTGTCAGGTGACAGAAGAACCAACACAAAGCTCAGAAAGCAATGGTGATACAAGATCACAGGTGAAACTGGATGATGACTTGGTGGTTCATTACTGTATTTGAAGCACATCTGTGACTGCATGTATTTGGAATTTCTCACTTATTTATCAGGTGAAGAGGCAAGGTCACAGGTGAGTGACTAATGTTTTGGTGCTATAGATTAACTAGTATTTATTATCATGACAGTTGTTAGGCTACTGATGTAAATTGATTCATTAGTGTATATTTGACAAAGAATCTGAATTGACATGTCTCACTTTTCATATGGCACGAATCCATGTGTTATTTTATCAGGTGGCAACATGTCCTAGTGCAGTCAGAGGGGAAGAGCCAGGGCCAAACATGAGGCACATCAAGCACAGAATAATAATTGTAATCTGAGGATAAAACACATGTACTGAGGCTGAAAGAAGCTTCAGTGCTCTCAGAAGACTAAAAAGTTGGCTAAGGTTAACAATGACTCAAATGAGATTAAACAATGCTGCTGTATGTCCACCAGGAGACACTGGACAGTATAGATGTAAAAAAAAAATATGCCAACAGTTTATCTCAGTTAATGAGAGGAGAAGGCATGTGTTTGGCTCCTTCACATAGTGGACATTGAGTTGTTGAGGGGGGAAACCAGTAGTCCATGTCTGTTGCTGTAACAGTAGTTCATGTTTAGAATAAAAAACCCCAGCTCACTGATTTGATAGCGGCAATAGTGCCTAAACTGTTGCATAATTTTGCTGAGAAATCTTTTATTTTGTGGTAATCTTAGATGAGTAGTTTTATGGACAAAACCCACCAGGTCATTGTTCCCTTAGTGCTAATGTATCAGATATGTTGGTGTACTATAACTGAGTAATGTTAAGTCCTTAAAGTCATATTCTTTTTTTGTCATGACTGTATTTGAAGCTATTTTTATTTTTGTATGATACCTGATTTATATGGAATATGGCTGAAGTAAACTAAATCCAAAAAATACTTAGTCAGTCATTTGTTAAATAGTAATTTAACATTATATAATTCACATATAAAACTATGAATTGTAATTTTAAATGGTTTAAAAGCATGTAGAATAGCATATGTAGGCAAGTATATTTCTCCTCTTTTTATTACGAAGCAAAAACAAAAAGGAAGAAAAAAAAAAAAAACAGGGCAGGGTTGAATCATATGTCTCCACCAATGCCAAAACCAAATCTACGCCTTTGCCTGGGTGTAATGTTTTTCAAGAAACATGGTCTGACTCCTACCTAACCAGGGGTGATTTTAGCCCATTTTTCATCAAAATGAATCAAAGCACCCCCAAAGATTTCTTACTTTTTTGACAATATTTGCTGTTTGTGTGAAACACTACTAAAAATATAAAAAGCATACAGTTCTTGGTTGAGACGTAACACAACAAAAGTATAGATAACCCCCCCTCCCATAATGGTTTGTTCCAGCTTGCCTCTCCCCTACTCTGGCTCTAGCGCTGTTGCTGCTAGAGCGATGGTGGCTCAGCGGAGCGGAGGTGTAAGTGCCTGGCTTAAAACAGGACATACTAGCTACATTTAACCTCCAGACCATGAAAACATTACACCCAGGTAACCTGCAGTGTTGAAAACGTGTTTTCCGACAATGTTTGCTACTCTACAATCGTCCTGCTCTGTAGTAAAATCAGCAACATTTGACCGTCCTGTTGCTCCCATTGAAATGTATACAGCCTATTTAAAATCTAAAACTTAAAATTGTCCTTAGCCTATTGTTTTTACCACTGTCCTGTTTTAAATGGATACTAACTAGCTAACTGACTGGATTCCCATTAACCTTATAACTCCTGTTGTGTGTGTGTGTGTGTGTGTGTGTGTGTTTGTGTTTGTGTACAGAGAGACAGCCAGGTTCATAATGGATATAAGGAAGTTTTTTCCAAAAAAGGAGCTACATTCAAGTAAAAGTGTAAAATCAAATGATCCGTCAATCAAGAATAATGTTGGATGAGTGTTTCAATATTTATCTTTTATTAGATGTTCATGTGGTTTGGTTATTTGCCTTTTGGTTGAAAGTACACTGAGAGAGGACTTTTTGTTAGTGATCTTAATAGTATTTTTTTCAATCTATTTGTGTATGATTGTCAGTCCAAAGAAGGAGAGAGGAAAGAGGGGAACGTGAGGAGAAAGTACAAGGTCAGGAAGAACCAGGTAAGAAAACAGACAGGGAACAGTGACAGGCACAACAGAAACTGTTAAACTGACAAAGAGAAAAAACCTGATTTTACTCACACAATCAGGAAGTTGTGTTCTCCCTATATTAAAGCTGCTATACAGAATCTGCTAAACAAACTGGGTTGAAACATTTTTGACCCTCTTTAACAACATTCCAACATAACATTATAATTGATTGGGGAGATTAAAATTAATGATATATTTTTATGTGGTTCAGCCACAACTCTACTAAAACCTCAGCCAGTAATAGGCTAACTTTTGGACCATCCAGTTGTCTGTATGACTGCCGCAGTACATACATCACATTTGCACACTATCAGAAAGTGCCAAACAGCCCTGGTGGAGTGAAGAGCTGTAAAGAGAAGCAGAGTGCTCTGTTTATATTCTAAAAATGTTTTAAGCTTGTTTCAAAGATTCTGTACAGCAGCTTTAAATGTTTTCCAAAAGCACACATACACTTATCAGTGTTTCTCAAACCTTTTACAGTGTGTACCACCTGATAAAAAATGTTAAGCTCTCCTAAGTACCACTATGAAAGCATGAAACTCATGACTCTTACAACACAAAATTAGTATTATTAAATTAGTAAAATTAGTATCTGCAGTAAAGATTTTTTCATGCATGGTATACATTCTACCACAGGCAAAGTTGCCTTTATTTTTATATATTTTTTTAAAATATTTTGTAATAATTTATTTGTAATCATTTATTCTGTTTTGGGAGTGTTTTTTTATGCATCTGTATTATATTATACACACACATTAAAAGTGAATCTCTGTCCAAAAAATGCACTCAGTTTACCTTTCACTCACTATGAGCATCATTCATAATTTTCCCCCAGTAATTAAGGAACTATATGTATTTTTTTTATTCCAATCCATTCTTTTTTTGCAGCATTTAAATAACCTTTATCAGATTTGATGGTTTTGTTACAGACAAGTGTTTTGCTTTTCTTTCACAAATGTGGGGGTTAAATTGCGTTAAAATGCACAAAACAGTGATGTCATGTTTTGTGACGAGGACCCAGGCACAGAGAGACTTGATGAATTTAAGAATCGTATGATTTAATAAAGAAATTTGCAGACTTGCACAGAGATGGTAAAATTATGATGACTGATAACGGAGACGAAGACAAAACACGACGAGGACAGGGAGGATGCAAGGACTGACAGAGACAGTGAAGAAGTCTCATTGTGACAAGTAAAGTGTATGTTGGCTGGCTGGGTAGCTCTCTGGGTGCTCAGCACCCCCAAAGCTCTGATCCTAGAATCGCCCCTGGGGGACATAAAGAAATATTTTTCTTTTTCTATGTAATTTAAAAACTATGAATAGATAATTATCTGAATCTTACAACAAAAGTGGTCATCTGATTAAATGTATAGAAATACATTATTGTATATAGTAACTAATAAGTCTAATATACACCCTAGTAAGCTATAGTACTTTTTCCTTTGTGAAGGTACCATCTGCGCAGTCTGCAATTCTGTTGAAGAAAGATGTTGAATCTATTAAATTATTGTAGAAAAATAATTGATTTCTGTGCATATATTTTACACTTGCATTAAATTAAAGTTGATTACATCGATTAAGGGCGGGGGGTGGTTCCCTAATATTTTTGCTGGGAGTTGGCACCTTGAGGCGACTTTTGTTGTGATTTGGCGCTATATAAATAAAATTGAATTGAAGTTGGCAACCCTATTAGTTAGGTAGGTAAGTACTCTTTAAAATACCAGAATAGGGAGGATGGTGTAGATTTAAATTTATTAGATTGATCAGTGTTGCTGAACTATAAAATGTTTCGGTGGAGTGTATTTTTTGCATACAGGTACAACAGAATAGCTTCAGTCTCTTGTTTTTTAAAACTTGAGTATGAACTTATACAAAATGCAGGAAGATATTTATAAAAAACGTTTTTATTGATTAAAAAATATGCTATATCGGATTCATATCGGTATCGGCAGATATCCAAATTTATGATATCAGAATCGGTATCGGACATTAAGAAGTGGTATCGTGCCATCTCTAGTTTACACATGAGTTGAGAGCCAATGAGAGAAATTTAGTTTTTGTGAGTTTAACAGTGCAAAAAAGACGTTATTTTGAAGCTCAACGTCTGTCATCTTTTCCTTTTTTGTTTCAGAAATTGGCAACAGAGTGTCAGAGTGCTGGTCACCCTGGTGTTTTGGTGCCTTTCAAGTGTGACTTGAGCAAAGAGGAGGAGATTCTGTCCATGTGTGCAGCGATCAAAGAGCAGCACAAAGGTGTGGATGTGTGCATCAACAACGCTGGTCTGGGTCACCCAGAACCACTGCTAAACGGCAAAACCAGCAGCTGGAAGAACATCATTAATGTAAGTTAGAAAAAAATTAATCTTGCATTGATCTGCAGTTTTGTTTGAAAGAAGTGTTCACAGGAGTGGTTTCCAAGAAAAACATTGAAGTGAAATTTAATAATCAATTTTAAATTTACCCATTCATAGCTTTAAAAATAAAACGTACTTGATTTATCCCCAAAGTAGAGAAACAGCCAAAATATGAAATTTCCAGTTTAGTCCATGGCAGAAACATAAAGTTGGACAGAAATGAACTAACTGAGCTTACTATCATGCAGAACATTTTCAACTGCTTCAGGCAGTTATACGAGACACAGAGAATAAAACATCTATTCTACTGTAACTAAACTGGTATATCGAGTCATCCATTAAATCACACTGTAAATCACATTCTGTGTAAAAGTTCACTGTATAAAGATGGGGTAAATAATAACCAGTATAATCCATCATAAAAACACAAAGTCTGATACAACCAAACTCATGACTCTCATCTGACTTACAAAACTGTTGTCCTAAAATCCTGCAAAACAATATATTTCGTTAAAATAAGTTCAATATGACAAAACTCCAAAAGTTACACAAAAGTATCTCTTTCCTCCCTGCACAAAAAAAAAACAAGCTCTCTTACAGGTGAACGTTCTTGCACTGAGCATCTGCACACGTGAAGCGTATCAGTCAATGAAAGAGAGAAACGTGGACGATGGGCACATCATAAACATAAACAGGTGCAGTTTTACTTGCTAATAGAAAGTGACAGAACTTTGAAATCTGTCAATTTAAATGTCACATAAATGTCATAATATGATTCTAATCATCATCTAGTCTGATTAAGACCATCCTGTAGCAACATGACTCAACAGACCTTTTTCAAAGCACACATTTGGCTAACAGGAAAAGCAAAGATGGTGCTATTAACAATACTCATGGTTCTTATGCATAGAGATGACTATCTGTTGAATTCAAGCCAAATAATGCAACACATGATGATTAAATCTGTCTTGCCTGGGCATGTCTTTCTGTATTTTCTCTACTGATGTTGTTCCTCTTTGTGTTTCTTGTCTGATAAATCTTGTTGGAAAAAACAGATAAATCTGCTGGAAAAAAACAACAACATTTGCTTGCTCTCTGCTAAAACTGAGTTTTCATTTCAAAGCTAAGCTGGATTTTCCTAGGGTCCCAGGCACAGCCCGCCAGTCTGTACACCTATTAAAGACCTATTATTTTAGTATTGTGTTAGATAAGTGTTTTGCATATTGAAGAAAAAAAAACACTTAGACTTTTTTACCCAAGTAAACCTATAGTACACGAAATGTAAATTAAAAATATATTTAAAATATGTAAAGTACATATGGTTAAAAAAGAGTACTTTGTTTAACACTTCAGTTGTGGAAATAGCGACAGATCATGACACTGGTTTACTCTTACGTATCCTTTCGGCATCCCTTTGGTCACTGTTAAAGTGAAACTGATTATTTCCGAGCTTACAGCACACCTGCATACCTACTTTTATCATGCAATAAAAAAGGCAGTAATAATTCAGGCATTTGACTTTGGCTGTGCTGTGTTGAATTATATCAGCCTGAATAACCAGTCTTTGCAGGTATGATGTGGAAGAATAAGCAAGCAGATCTCGATGGGCTACAACAGCTGAAGACCACATCAGGCTCCTGCCAGCCAGGAACAGAAATATGAGGATAAAAATATTAATAGCTGAAGCCTTTGCGACTGTCGCTGCACGCTTGGAGCCATAAACATAGATTGTTTTGACAGTAGTAACAGTTACATCATTTAGCGTTTTACTTGCTCATCACGTGTTTGTCATTCTAACAATGATGATGTAACGTGTCACAGAGTAAAGGTTATCTCAAACTGTTTTCATCATAAACCTGACAACAGGATTGGCTGAAAGCAACCCTGCAGGGCGGAGAACTGTAGCTGTTTGAGAGGAAAAGGCGGACTGACATAACTCAGATGTTTCTCTCTATATATATAAATGCTCACACGGGACAGTGAAAGATCCGTCGCTCTCTCTCTTCGTATTTGTGCTTCTTTCGTGCTTGTTGCAGGTTACCGCTGTGATGGAGCGCTGGCGTGGCAGAGTGGCTCTGGTGACCGGAGCCTCAGTCGGCATTGGGGCGGCTATAGCTGTAGAGTTGGTCCGGCTCGGTATGAAAGTAGTGGGCTGCGCCAGGGACGTCGCAAAAATCCAGGTTTGTTCTGAAGTGAAAACTCAGTTTCAGCGTAGAGTATCTTGACCTGAAAGTGGTTGTCTGCCAAAAACTGATTTCCGGTATTTGGCAAAAACTGATTGCTTGTATTTAAACTGCTATAAAGAACTTATTGGTCTATAATATGTGAAACATATTTCAAATGTATCCCTCATCAATGATATCAAGTCATCTTGAGCAACAAACAACATTCCTGTAACAAGGTAGAAGCCGCGATCAGTTTTTGGCAGTGACTTTTATGTATCCTTTATTTTTGCACTTAAAAAAATTCTGTTGACTTTAAAAATGTCTCTTTTAAGAGTAATCTGGCCAAGAGGACAGCTGAAATTGCAACAAAAGCAAAAATAGTTCTGTAAACATATTTTAAGTGACAGAAGGGAGCTGATTGGTTATAATGTAACCAGTTACAAAGATACTTGAGAAACAGGAATTTTTTAAATTTTATATATAACCTCTTTGTAATACCTGTTCACCAAAGTCTATTTAACAACATACGTTACGATATTACACGTAAAAAACACACGGGAACATTGGAAATCACTTTTTGGCAGGCAATCACTTTTTGGCACAATACCGGACTGGTAATCTGGTATTTTCGAGTGTGGGCCGAAGCATTTGTAGGGGGGTGACTTTTTTCGTCTTGTTTGCATTAGTTCAATTTTCATTTTCAATCAAATCTCTTAACGCCTCTGGCCCCTCCTACTTTCCGTGTGCACCTACGCACCCTAGAACAGAGTTAGTGTTAATAAAGCGGGATACAAACGAAGAAAGAAAAGAGGGGAAAAAAAACTAAGAGAGAAAAATAAACAAGAAATAGATACAGCAAAGTGTGTCAAATTAACCGACATGTTAGCAGTGCAGTAGTACCAGAAACAGCTGATATAAAGCCCTGGCATTCACAAGAACCTGCTGTAGCTCATGGCTTTATTTCTGTGTCTCTATTCTAAACGCACGTAAATAATTTTTGCAAGAACAAATGTTGCATTTTGAGTAGAAAATTATTTTCATGTACAAAATTCATGTACAGAATTCATGTATTTCAGTGTTTGCTATTATCCACATAGACACAAAATAATAGTGTAGTTAAGAACATTTTCAGTTAGTATTTTTAATTATTTGATTGTAAAATATATTTTTATGTTGGTTTTAATCTAGTTTAAACCAAACCACTTCACTGGATTTAGCTACATTTCCTGAATGCAGTGGCTAGCGAGCTGATTGGAGACCAAAACAGCCACTCATTTTGAATTCAAGTCTGTAATTAGTTGGTTTTGTGGCATATTTATAACCATGTACAGAAAAGGTTGAGTGTGCAGGGAGCAAGAACAAATGCCAATAACTGATCGAGAATGGCAGTTATTGTGTGTGTGTATATGTATAATAGCAAACACTGAAATGAATTTTGTTTGCTCAAAATAATTGTCTCCTTAAAATGCAACATTTGCAAAAATTATTTATGTGCGCTCAGAATAGAGGCACAGTTGCTAGCATTAGCCATGGAGAGCGCAAGAGGACCAGCAGTCCCAACAAGAGAGTGAGGAAGAAACAGGAAGGTGTAGTTAACAAATAAGGTAGAGAGAGGAAGAGACTCGGGTAAAAATAAATTGCTCATGGTTAAAGCAATTTGATAATAACAAGCTAATAGCTAATAGCTAAAAGGTAACTTAATTTCTACATTGCAACTAAGATGTTCTAGCCCAACAACAGCTGTAAGAACCTGATTAAAAAAAGAAAAGAACATTTTGATAGACCAGGCCTGCATCTATCACTTAGTGTATTTCGATCTCGGCTGTTGCATTTTATATTTTTTAGTCTATATTTATATTTATATATATGTTCACTGTTACCTAGCAAAAAAGAACAGAGGGAGCGGCTGGGCAAAAGTTGAACAGTTTATCTGACTAACACTAAATAAACCTGAAAAACCAGCTTTACAATAATCTATTGTAATGCTATAAATCAGATTATGTGTAAAAGTTCACTGTTAATAGATTTTTAATTTCGTCCAACACAGAAACAGAAGGCAACATATGAGCTGATGACTCTAGAGTCTAGACCACAGGTGTTGAACTCCAGGTCTCGAGGGCCGGTGTCCTGCAGGTTTTAGTTGTGCCCTTCATCCAACACAGCTGATTTAAAGGCTAAATTACCTCCTCAACGTGTCTTGAAGTTCTCCAGAAGCCTGGTAATGAACTAATCATTTGATTCAGGTGTGTTGACCCAGGGAATTATCTAAAACCTGCAGGACACCGGCCCTCGAGGTCTGGACTTCGACACCCCTGCTCTAGACAGAACTATTCAAACATGTTTGGGGGCTGAATTTTTTACAGTCTGTAGTGGTTCAGTAGACTCTTTTGTTGAGTAAAAATGCTCCAGTCAGATAAAAACTCCTCCTCCTACTAAAATAATCTTGTTGCTTTTGAGATAGAAAGATAAGTTACTGTGCAGCAGATCTGATGAAACAGCTGATGGCAGGATGTGTTCAGACATGAGTTGAGACCCAGTGAGAAGAATGTTTTTGCAGTTGGAGACAAAAATCTGACTTCCAGTGTTGTACAAAGTTACTGATCAGCTGTGTTATGAAAACTGAAATCCACAAATTTACAGTAATTACAGGGCAGAGTTATTTTGAAGCTAAACCTCTGTCATCATTCCCTTCTTGGTTTCAGAAACTGGCAGCAGAGTGTCAGAGTGCCGGCAAACCTGGTGTTTTGGTTCCTTTCAAGTGTGACTTGACCAAAGAAGATGAGATTCTGGCCATGTTCGCAGCGATCAAAGAGCAGCACAAAGGTGTGGATGTGTGCATCAACAACGCTGGCTTATCTCATCCAGAGCCACTGCTAAGTGGCAAAACCAGTGCCTGGAAGAACATCATGGATGTAAGAGCTCAGAGTTATTTTAGAAAAAAATTATCTGCAGTTCTGTTTGAAAGAAGCGTTCACAGGAGTGATTTCCCAGAAGAGCAATTAAATGATCAGTTTTAAGTTGATTTGTTCATAGTTTTTAGAATATGAAACATGAAACTTTCAATTTAGTCCATATCAAAAACAGAAATTTGGACAGAACTAAACTTACTATCATGCAGAAAATTTTCAGCTGCATTAGGCTTATATTAGACAGAGAGAAAGAAAGTTTATTTTAATGTAAATGAACCAGTATAACCATTTCCAAACAAGTCATCCATTAAATCACATTCTGCTGAGTATAATCCATCACAAAAAAAGAAAGTCTTATACAACCAAAGTCATGACTCTGACTAAAATTCTGCAAAACAACATAGTTTGTTAAAATAAGTGCAATAGGACAAAACTCAGGAAGTTGAAAAGTTCCACGAAAGTAGGCAAACAATTCCACTGGAGAATTTTGATTTTCTTTGTTGTTTATTTCTCTGCTTGGTCTCTTACAGGTGAACGTTCTTGCACTGAGCATCTGCACACGTGAAGCTTATCAGTCAATGAAAGAGAGAAACGTGGACGATGGGCACATCATAAACATAAACAGGTGCAGTTTTACTTGCTAATAGAAAGTGACAGAACTTTGAAATCTGTCAATTTAAATGTCACATAAATGTCATAATATGATTCTAATCATCATTTAGTCTGATTAAGACCATCCTGTAGCAACATGACTCAACAGACCTTTTTCAAAGCACACATTTGGCTAACAGGAAAAGCAAACAATACTCATGGTTCTTATGCATAGAGATGACTATCTGTTGAATTCAAGCCAAATAATGCAACACACAACGATGATTAAATCTGTCTTGCCTGGGCATGTCTTTCTGTATTTTCTCTACTGATGTTGTTCCTCTTTGTGTTTCTTGTCTGATAAATCTCCCCTGCTCTGAACTGATGTAGACCTGCGAGAAGCCAAATTCTCCTAACATAGACTAGATTTTCTGAAACCCAAAAACAAACTTAGAGGAGGTGCGAACATAGTACCACTTATTACTATAAGAATTACAATATGGATAAAGATCATTTATGGGCTTTTGGTCCAGTGACACCAAAAACATGTTTCCTACTGCAACAGACCGTGCTTCTTTCACTTAAACCCGAAGCCACTAAATGAAATGCAGTAATCATTATTTATTGATTTGATTTTTTTCTTATTGTGGAAAATGTTTGTAGATCAGGATTATTTTGTAATCACATCATTATTACAAGGTTTAAGAAGGGAAATAACGGATATTTGTTTAAGGACTTTACTTGGGTAGTTAATCTGGAAAAAAGGAGTCATAGTAATAGTAATAGTTAAAAATTAATGTGTTGTTTCATGGCTTTCAAAACATCTTTTGTTGCAGTTTGTGTGGACATAAAGTCATTCCTTTTGCTGATTTTCATCTCTACACCGCCACCAAGTATGCTGTAACTGCTCTGACTGAGGGCCTGAGACAGGAGCTGCGTGCTGAAAAGACCCATATCCGAGCCACAGTAAGGCTTTAAAACACATTGTAACCAGCTGAAAAAGTGCCTTTAACACAAGTATAAGCTGCTGTGAGACACATGCACAGTACATCCAACAGTTCCTTTATCATTATCTCTTTTTGCAGAGCATTTCTCCTGGTTTAGTGGCGACAGAATTTATATCACGGGCCAGCAGCAAAAATCCTGATGAAGTCGCTGCCTTTTATGCTACAACCAAGGTAAAATTATTAATCCTGCAGTTCGTGGAGTGTTGGTATGATTATTCAGATACAAATAAATGAAGCACTTTGCATTTCTCTTACAGTCTCTGAAAACAAAAGACATTGCCAGTACTGTCACGTACATCCTCAGTACCTCTCCTCATGTTCAGGTTTGTGCTTATTTTCAGTCTGTTTGGACTTAATAAACATTTTAAATAACAACAGATCATAATCATCATCATAATATAACATGATCATATAACATTCACATAACTTTTCTTTCAGATTGGAGAACTTCTGGTTGAACCTATATAGCATGTGTCATGTTGCCCCAGCAACCCCAGGACCAGGCTAGTCTTCACATTAAAGTGGTGTGATTGACTCATCTGACTACTCAACACAGCAAGATCAATTTACAGAATACAAACAAAACAGGGAGTGTATTGTGTGTGTGTGAGAGTGTGCGTGTGTAGATAACAAAACCCTCTGAGACTGAGACACACACACAAGCATGTTCACTCTCAGGTGGGTTGTGTATGGTTATCTGACACTATAAAACACAAACACACACACACACCTGCCTCTATGTTTCTATGCCAATCAATCAGTCTACACTTAACTATCTCAAAGTGTGCTGAAGTAGTTAAGGTTCATAGTAGGGTGGGTTTGAAGAAGGCTTGAAGACTTCTCCATTCATTTGAAAGGAAAAAAATAAACGAATAAAATGTTAAATGTCTAAATATGTTTAAAAGTTACAAAAAAAGAAAAGTTGTACCAGTGTAGTCCTGAAAAGGATGAATGTTTTGATACTGGAACGGTTTCTGTAGCACAAAGTATATGCAAGTAGTTAAGTTAAAAAAAAACTTCTCAAAAGCGTGTAGGTGGATCTAAATAATATGAATGCTTATTTTCTGGGGAAATTTGCTCGACTTCATTATTCTCTTTGGGTTAAAGATATTTGATTTAAGAAACAGTAAAGAATCTCAACCCCAAGCATAATAAGTCTAGGTGCATAAGGGCCTCTTGGATAAAATGTGCCAAATGAAATATGAAATACTATTCTTTGATATTCTGATCAATAAAGGAGTTACTTAAAGGAATAGCTTACAACTTTACCACTCCAAGCACAATCTAAACCTTTCATGATACCAAAATCCTTCAACTCTCACAGGTCATCACTGATCTTAAAATGTCTCTGGACAGTTTTTCTAAGTAATGAGTAATAAGGAAAATTTCCCTGCTCTGATTTTGACTATCAGCAATTGCAAGACATGTGGTATGAATCAAATTTACAGTGACCCACTACTAATTATACAGTTTCCTGTTTCTGTTTCCAGAAACTCATGCCCACACATATACCATCAAGCAATGAGCTCAAGTATGGCTGCACCGAATTTAGATTAAGCCTGACAAGCACTTAGATGTAAACAATCAAACCCCTCCAGTGTTTCCCCTATGGAGGGCTTCTGTTGCAATGTGAAATATCTGAACTACTTATTTTACTGAAATGCTTTGTAATTTGTCTTCCAGATATGCAACTATTAATCTGAATTATACATATATATATATATATTATGCTTAAAAATGAGGGATGTGCCATAATTCATGTTTGTAGTGAGAGATCTGCTACCACAGGCCCTCTCACCCTATGGTAGTCTGCCCTGCGACAGACTGGCAACCTGTCCAGAGAGGCAAACAACCATTCACACCCAATGGGCAATTTGAAATCACCAATTAACCTAACCACTGCATGTTGTTGAAGTGTCTCACAAGCAGACACGAGGAAAACCACCAGTTATCCACCAGATGCTGGATTTGAAGCCTTCTTGCTATGAGGCAAGTGCTAACCACTGTGCTGCCTTTTCATGATTGTTAATATGCAAACTGTCATGGCCTCCAATCAAGAGAGGTAGGGAATGGTTGCAATCTCAGCATTGTAAGATTGTGAAAATGTACACTCAACCACCCGCTGAACAACAAACATTAGTATACTTTAATTTGTTTAGCAAGACTTTTCATAACATAACCTCATGTAAACTGAAAAATTAATTAAGACATTACATGCAAGCTTTAAATTCTCTAGTTTATCAAGTGTCACTGAGAGTGGTTACATTTACATATAACATCTCCTATTCCTCCCCTCTCCTCTTTCTCACATATTTTTCCATCTCTGAATGAAACTATTTCACATTCTTTACTCTCCATGAAAATACAGCAGCTGGATCTTTAGACTCACTGCTTGACAACCTGCACAGAAACAATTTGTGTGTTTGCTGATACTTGTTGAACTGTGAAAAACTACCTGCCACTTATAAATCATTACTCCCTTTGTGTCCACTCCTCATATGCAATACTAGCTACATATTGAAGTGTCATAACTACAACTCAGGGAAATCTGCACCACACCAGATCTGCTCCACTTTAACCCTTCAGTATAGAGCTATAACTCATAAATTAGATTTTTCTTTGTGCTTTCTTCATCTTTTCAAATGTGACAAATAGCAGTGATGGATATACCAATAGGTCTATCTTTAATGACTTGTAGTTCCCTCCATTTACATTTAAAATCAGTTTGATGTAGTGACAGGTGTGACGGTCCTGGGTTGTTTGACCCAATGTTTGGAGTTTTCTTATGATATTCATTGTTTATGTTTAAGTCTTATTTAGTTATCTAAGCTTACTTCTATTATGCCTAGGTTGCTGTTATAGTTCATTGTTTCTTAGATCTCCCTTTGTGTTATCAATCCCTTTGTGTAAGTCTCTCTCGTCGGTTCATCATTTTAAGTCTGCGCGTCTTAACCTGTAACGTTTCATTTCTGCGTGTCCTATGTTGTCAAGCTCATGTCATGTATGCGTCCCATTTTGTTTTCTGTTTTAGAGCTCTGGTGTCCCATGTTCATTGTGTTTAGTTTCACTTCCCCTGTGGCACCATTATGTTCATTCTAATCAGCTGTTTCTCCATGTGTTTCCCCTGATCACCACCTGTGTACATTTAGTTTGTGTGTTTTCATTCATTCCTCGTCTGATCTTCAGCTATTCTGCAATGCTCGTGCCATGTTTTCCTGGATTTTCATACACAAGTCTTCACATTTTAGGTTTTTCATGTCAGATTTACATGTCCATGTCTATGACCATCTTCAGGGTTTTTTATGTTTGGCAAGTTCACCCAGTGAAGGTTAATGTTTAATTTTGCTGTTGCTTCTTGTTTTGTCCAGTTAAAACCAGCCTTTAATAAATAGCTCACGTTCAGTTAATATTAAGTTCATTTCCAAGCATTGTTGTCGTCTGCATTTGCGTCCTCTATTCTCCACTCCTAACAGTCTGCACCTGCTGACTGTGACAACAGGAAATATTAGGCCCCCTCAGATTTGTTAAACCTAAAGTCAAAATGTCAGAAAGAGTTGTGTTAGGTGACAGGAGTAAAATTAAAAAGTTGCCAGTCAACAGTCAAAAGTCAACTTAAGTGCTGTAAAGAAATATTGGTTCTTTGTCCATTTACTCTACTGCAGATCAAGCAGCAAAACTGCTAAAACTTTGACCTCTTACCTGCATTTCAATCCTGGTTTTTCCACATAACAGTGATTGTGGCTAAGCCAGTGTTGCTGCACAAGTGCACACCTTTGTGCTGCTTTTCGATTGCTGTGAACTTGGATCTCCTTCTCTTTGATCAGGTCACACTTGTAATGCATGACAATGACATTGTGGGCAGCACTTTGACATTCTGCTGTGAGTTTCTGAAACCAGAAAGAAAAAAGATTATAGACTTCAAGATCCACTGTGTTTTTAGCACTGTATGTGTATGAATCTGCAAATCCACTTAGCTGATTGTGAAGGTCTGGGGTGGGAACTTTTCCTAGATTTGACTGATTTATGTGAAGAAATTGCTGTTTCAGTACATGGGAGAAATTACGCAAAGGTGAACTGTGTGTGCTGAACAAACACAAAGTTTTGTGCACCATTTATTAACAATGAACTTTTGCCAAAAGTCAGATTTCCAGTATGAATAGAGGGTGTGCTTTAGTGGTTATAAAGGTTGATTAGCATTTAGATAAATTGCCTGTCCAAACCTCTCTGTTTTATATAACCGTGACAAAGCTTAAAAAAAAAGAAAAGAAAAGAAAAATCATAATATTTAATCACAAATAACACTTAAATAAATCATATTTTAGCTTAATGTCCATGAACATCTCATGTTCTGAAACAAAGCAGGTCTTACAACATCATATATCGTGCTGTGCCCATAATAACAGAGTACTGGGCAAGGGCGATCGTGGCTCAAGAGTTGGGAGTTTGCCTTGTAATCGAAAGGTTGCCGGTTCGGACAGTCTCGGTCGTTGTGTCCTTGGGCAAACACTTCACCTACCGCCTACTGGTGTTGGCCAGAAGGGCCGATGGCGATATGGCAGCCTCGCTTCTGTCAGTCTGCCCCAGGGCAGCTGTGGCTACAACTCCACCAGTGTGTGAATGTGTGTGTGAATGGGTGGATGACTGGGTGTGTAAAGCGCTTTGGGGGGACTAGTAAAAGCGCTATACAAATACAGGCCATTTACTGTATGAAAGCAGTGAAGCTCTGTCGCTGGGAGAAAACATTTAATTTCATCTTGCTGGATATAATGCCCACACTCATATTTTTGTATTTCCAATCTTAAAGTAAGATGAGTACATCATCTGAGTATAAATGTAGTAAGGACATAACATGGCCCTCTATATTACTAGAGAGGACGACATGGTGTCACTTGTCAAAGAGATTGAAGACACACACTCACACTGGTGACATCCTCCAGAGTCCATTCTGAAAATAAAACATAACAAAATAAAAAGAAGCAAATAAATGGATTGAAATCAGATTGAGGGTCATGTGGCAAATTTAAATCATGTCCATGTTCCATAACCAGTGTTACTGTACTGGACTAAACTAATAATTCTGTCCAACAATTATGATGGTGACCTTTTATACAGAGAGATTTACAGTGTAAGTAAAAGACCGGTATAAGTGGTTAAACTGGTTTATTTACATTATGATAAACTGACCGCCCCACACACCCAGCCTTCCTGTCTTATATAACCGTGACACTGCTGGAAAAAAACAACATTTGTATGCTCTCTGCTAAAACTGAGTTTTCATTTCAAAGCTAAGCTGGATTTTCCTAGGGTCCCAGGCACAGCCCACCAGTCTGTACACCTATTAAAGACCTATTATTTTAGTATTGTGTTAGATAAGTGGGCGATCGTGGCTCAAGAGTTGGGAGTTCGCCTTGTAATCGGAAGGTTGCCAGTTCGAGCCCCGGCTCGGACAGTCTCGGTCGTTGTGTCCTTGGGCAAGACACTTCACCTACCGCCTACTGGTGTTGGCCAGAAGGGCCGATGGCGCGATATGGCAGCCTCGCTTCTGTCAGTCTGCCCCAGGGCAGCTGTGGCTACAACTGTAGCTGCCTCCACCAGTGTGTGAATGTGAGAGTGAATGGGTGGATGACTGGACGTGTAAAAGCGCTTTGGGGTCCCTAGGCGGGACTAGTAAAAGCGCTATACAAATACAGGCCATTTACCATTTACCATATATAAGTGTTTTGCATATTGAAGAAAAAAAAAAACACTTAGACTTTTTTACCCAAGTAAACCTATAGTACACTAAATGTAAATTAAAAATATATTTAAAATATGTAAAGTACATATGGTTAAAAAAGAGTACTTTGTTTAACACTTCAGTTGTGGAAATAGCAACAAATCATGACACTGATTTACTCTTACGTATCCTTTCGGCATCCCTTTGGTCGCTGTTAAAGTGAAACTGATTATTTCCGAGCTTACAGCACACCTGCATACCTACTTTTATCATGCAATAAAAAAGGCAGTAAAAATTCAGGCATTTGACTTTGGCTGTGCTGTGTTGAATTATATCAGCCTGAATAACCAGTCTTTGCAGGTATGATGTGCTAAGAATAAGCAAGCAGATCTCGATGGGCTACAACAGCTGAAGACCACATCAGGCTCCTGCCAGCCAAGAACAGAAATATGAGGATAAAAATATTAATAGCTGAAGCCTTTGCGACTGTCGCTGCACGCTTGGAGCCATAAACATAGATTGTTTTGACAGTAGTAACAGTTACATCATTTAGCGTTTTACTTGCTCATCACGTGTTTGTCATTCTAACAATGATGATGTAACGTGTCACAGAGTAAAAGTTATCTCAAACTGTTTTCATCATAAACCTGACAACAGGATTGGCTGAAAGCCTCCCTGCAGGGCGGAGAACTGTAGCTGTTTGAGAGGAAAAGGCGGACTGACATGACTCAGATGTTTCTCTCTATATATATAAATGCTCACACGGGACAGTGAAAGATCCGTCGCTCTCTCTCTTCGTATTTGTGCTTCTTTCGTGCTTGTTGCAGGTAATCGCTGTGATGGAGCGCTGGCATGGCAGAGTGGCTCTGGTGACCGGAGCCTCGGTCGGCATTGGGGCGGCTATAGCTGTAGAGTTGGTCCGGCTCGGTATGAAAGTAGTGGGCTGCGCCAGGGACGTCGCAAAAATCCAGGTTTGTTCTGAAGTGAAAACTCAGTTTCAGCGTAGAGTATCTTGACCTATATCCAGGAGCGGTGCCAAAAAGTGGTTGTCTGCCAAAACCTGATTTCCGGTATTTGGCAAAAACTGATTGCTTGTATTTAAACTGCTATAAAGAACTTATTGGTCTATAATATGTGAAACATATTTCAAATGTATCCCTCATCAATGATATCAAGTCATCTTGAGCAACAAACAACATTCCTGTAACAAGGTAGAAGCCGCGATCAGTTTTTGGCAGTGACTTTTATGTATCCTTTATTTATGCACTTAAAAAAAAAATTCTGTTGACTTTAAAAATGTCTCTTTTAAGAGTAATCTGGCCAAGAGGACAGCTGAAATTGCAACAAAAGCAAAAATAGTTCTGTAAACATATTTTAAGTGACAAAAGGGAGCTGGTTGGTTATAATGTAACCAGTTACAAAGATACTTGAGAAACAGGAAATTTTTTAATTTTATATATAACCTCTTTGTAATACCTGTTCACCAAAGTCTATTTAACAACATACGTTACGATATTACACGTAAAAAACACACGGAAACATTGGAAATCACTTTTTGGCAGGCAATCACTTTTTGGCACAATACCGGACTGGTAATCTGGTATTTTCCCTGTGGGCCGAAGCATTTGTAGTGGGTGATTTTTTTCTTCTTGTTTGCATTAGTTCAATTTTCATTTTCAATCAAATCTCTTAACGCCTCTGGCCCTTCCTACTTTCCGTGTGCACCTACGCACCCTAGAACAGAGTTGGTGTTAATAAAGCGGGATACAAACGAAGAAAGAAAAGAGGGGAAAAAAACTAAGAGAGAAAAATAAACAAGAAATAGATACAGCAAAGTGTGTCAAATTAACCGACATGTTAGCAGTGCAGTAGTACCAGAAACAGCTGATATAAAGCCCTGGCATTCACAAGAGCCTGCTGTAGCTCATGGCTTTATTTCTGTGTCTCTATTCTAAACGCACGTAAATAATTTTTGCAAGAACAAATGTTGCATTTTGAGTAGAAAATTATTTTCATGTACAAAATTCCTGTACAAAATTCATGTATTTCAGTGTTTGCTATTATCCACATAGGCACAAAATATTAGTGTAGTTAAGAACATTTTCGGTTAGTATTTTTAATTATTTGATTGTAAAATATATTTTTTTATGTTGGTTTTAATCTAGTTTAAACCAAACCGCTTCACTGGATTTAGCATACATTAGATATATGTATAATAGCAAACACTGAAATGAATTTTGTTTGCTCAAAATAATTGTCTCCTTAAAATGCAACATTTGCAAAAAATATTTATGTGCGCTCAGAATAGAGGCACAGTTGCTAGCATTAGCCATGGAGAGCGCAAGAGGACCAGCAGTCCCAACAAGAGAGTGAGGAAGAAACAGGAAGGTGTAGTTAACAAATAAGGTAGAGAGAGGAAGAGACTCGGGTAAAAATAAATGGCTCATGGTTAAAGCAATTTGATAATAACAAGCTAATAGCTAAAAGGTAACTTAATTTCTACATTGCAACTAAGATGTTCTAGCCCAACAACAGCTGTAAGAACCTGATTAAAAAAAGAAAAGAACATTTTGATTTCAGGTGTGTTGACCCAGGGAATTATCTAAAACCTGCAGAACACTGGCCCTCGAGGTCTGGACTTCGACACCCCTGCTCTAGACAGAACTATTCAAACATGTTTGGGGGCTGAATTTTTTACAGTCTGCAGTGGTTCAGTAGAATCTTTTGTTAAGTAAAAATGCTCCAGTCAGATAAAAACTCCTCCTCCTACTAAAATAATCTTGTTGCTTTTGAGCTAGAAAGATAAGTTACTGTGCAGCAGATCTGATGAAACAGCTGATGGCAGGATGTGTTCAGACATGAGTTGAGACCCAGTGAGAAGAATGTTTTTGCAGTTGGAGACAAAAATCTGACTTCCAGTGTTGTACAAAGTTACTGATCAGCTGTGTTATGAAAACTGAAATCCACAAATTTACAGTAATTACAGGGCAGAGTTATTTTGAAGCTAAACCTCTGTCATCATTCCCTTCTTGGTTTCAGAAACTGGCAGCAGAGTGTCAGAGTGCCGGCAAACCTGGTGTTTTGGTTCCTTTCAAGTGTGACTTGACCAAAGAAGATGAGATTCTGGCCATGTTCGCAGCGATCAAAGAGCAGCACAAAGGTGTGGATGTGTGCATCAACAACGCTGGCTTATCTCATCCAGAGCCACTGCTAAGTGGCAAAACCAGTGCCTGGAAGAACATCATGGATGTAAGAGCTCAGAGTTATTTTAGAAAAAAATTATCTGCAGTTCTGTTTGAAAGAAGCGTTCACAAGAGTGATTTCCCAGAAGAGCAATTAAATGATCCGTTTTAAGTTGATTTGTTCATAGTTTTTAGAATATGAAACATGAAACTTTCAATTTAGTCCATATCAAAAGCAGAAATTTGGACAGAACTAAACTTACTATCATGCAGAAAATTTTCAGCTGCATTAGGCTTATATTAGACAGAGAGAAAGAAAGTTTATTTTAATGTAAATGAACCAGTATAACCATTTCCAAACAAGTCATCCATTAAATCACATTCTGCTGAGTATAATCCATCACAAAAAAAAGAAATTCTTATACAACCAAAGTCATGACTCTGACTAAAATTCTGCAAAACAACATAGTTTGTTAAAATAAGTGCAATAGGACAAAACTCAAAAAGTTGAAAAGTTCCACGAAAGTAGGCAAACAACTCCACTGGAGAATTTTGATTTTCTTTGTTGTTTATTTCTCTGCTTGGTCTCTTACAGGTGAACGTTCTTGCACTGAGCATCTGCACACGTGAAGCTTATCAGTCAATGAAAGAGAGAAACGTGGACGATGGGCACATCATAAACATAAACAGGTGCAGTTTTACTTGCTAAAAGAAAGTGACAGAACTTTGAAATCTGTTGATTTAAATGTCACATAAATGTCATAATATGATTCTAATCATCATTTAGTCTGATTAAGACCATCCTGTAGCAACATGACTCAACAGACCTTTTTCAAAGCACACATTTGGCTAACAGGAAAAGCAAAGATGGTGCTATTAACAATACTCATGGTTCTTATGCATAGAGATGACTATCTGTTGAATTCAAGCCAAATAATGCAACACAACGATGATTAAATCAGTCTGGCTGGGCATGTCTTTCTGTATTTTCTCTACTGATGTTGTTCCTCTTTGTGTTTCTTGTCTGATAAATCTCCCCTGCTCTGAACTGATGTAGACTTGCGAGAAGCCAAATTCTCCTAACATAGACTAGATTTTCTGAAACCCAAAAACAAACTTAGAGCAGGTGCGGAACATAGTACCACTCTTTACTATAAGAATTACAATATGGATAAAGGTCATTTATGGGCTTTTGGTCCAGTGACACCAAAAACATGTTTCCTACTGCAACAGACCGTGCTTCTTTCACTTAAACCCGAAACCACTAAATGAAATGCAGTAATCATTATTTATTGATTTGATTTTTTTCCTATTGTGGAAAATGTTTGTAGATCAGGATTATTTTGTAATCACATCATTATTACAAGATTTAAGAAGGGAAATAACGGATCTTTGTTTAAGGACTTTACTAGGGCAATGATTACTTTAATTGCTAGTTAATCTGAAAAAAGTACTAGTAATAGTTTAAAATGAATTTGTTCGTTCATGGCTTATAAAACTCCTGTTGCAGTTTGTGTGGACATCATGTCTTTGATTTTGCTGATCTACATTTCTACACCGCCACCAAGTATGCTGTAACTGCTCTGACTGAGGGACTGAGACAGGAACTGCGCGCTGAAAAGAGTCATATCCGAGCCACAGTAAGGCTTTAAAACACACTGTAACCAACTGGAAAAGTGCCTTTAACACAAGTATAAGCTGCTGTGAGACACATGCACAGTACATCCAACATTTCCTTTATCATTATCTCCTTTTGCAGAGCATTTCTCCTGGTTTAGTGGCGACAGAATTTGTATCACGGGCCAACAATCCTGATCAAGTGGCTGGCATATATGCCTCATATAAGGTAAAATTATTAATCCTACAGTTTGTGGAGGGTTGACATGATCATTCAGATAAAATCAAATGACGCATTTGGCACTTCTCTAACAGGCTCTGCAAGCAGAAGATCTTGCCAGTGCTGTCACGTACATCCTCAGTGCCCCTCCTCATGTTCAGGTTTGTGATTTTTCTCTTTATTTTCAGTCCTTTCTGTTTTGAACTTTCCTCTTTAGCATTTTAACTAACAACACTTTCCTTATAATAATTTAAGATGATCATATAACATTCACATAACTTTTCTTTCAGATTGGAGAACTTCTGCTCGAAGCTATACAGTAGGTGTCATGCAGCTTTTGTTGCTCCAGCAACTCCAGGATCAGGGTAGTCTTCACATTAAGGTGATGTGATTGACTCATCTGACTACCCAACACAGCAAGATCAATTTACAGAATACGGAAAGAAACAATAAGGAAATTTGTCCAAGAGTTAACTGTCTTCTTCTTAAAAATGCTGGAACATGATGCACTTCCTCTGTCACATGTTTAACTGTGACCTACCTCTTATGACAGTCTGTGAGGATCTTACCGTCACTGTGTTTTTTAGTGTCTTTGAGAAGTTGCACCATGTGACCCTGTCATATATTCTACTGGCATTTTTTTTAATTTCTTTATTACATTTAACAAAGTGCTATCAAACTGGTCATGAAATAACTTTTTGATGTTGTCCTGAAAATTTGATGCTAATATAATAAAAAAATATTTTCAAAAGAATTTGTTGTTATTTCCCCTACCTGGGAAATTTTGTAACAGGGTGGGAAAGAGAGTTGAACCTTGGATACAGGAGGTGAAATGTGGTTTAATAACATAAACAGTACATGAACTGTAGGAGCTTTTTTCACAGGATTGTCACTGTGGAGCCGTGATGCAAATACTGTGTCCAGTAAAGCAGGAGAGATGCACAAAAAAGGTGGATAGTGAGGGAGCTGAAGGAAGCAATGTATATGTATCTCATACAGTGGGGCAAAAAAGTATTTAGTCAGCCACCGATTGTGCAAGTTCCCCCACTTAAAATGATGACAGAGGTCAGTAATTTGCACCAGAGGTACACTTCAACTGTGAGAGACAGAATGTGAAAAAAAAATCCATGAATTCACATGGTAGGATTTGTAAAGAATTTATTCGTAAATCAGGGTGGAAAATAAGTATTTGGTCAATAACAAAAATACAACTCAATACTTTGTAACATAACCTTTGTTGGCAATAACAGAGGTCAAACGTTTACTATAGGTCTTTACCAGGTTTGCACACACAGTAGCTGGTATTTTGGCCCATTCCTCCATGCAGATCTTCTCAAGAGCAGTGATGTTTTGGGGCTGTTGCCGAGCAACACGGACTTTCAACTCCCGCCACAGATTTTCTATGGGGTTGAGGTCTGGAGACTGGCTAGGCCACTCCAGGACTTTCAAATGCTTCTTACGGAGCCACTCCTTTGTTGCCCGGGCGGTGTGTTTTGGATCATTGTCATGTTGGAAGACCCAGCCTCGTTTCATCTTCAAAGTTCTCACTGATGGAAGGAGGTTTTGGCTCAAAATCTCACGATACTTGGCCCCATTCATTCTGTCCTTAACACGGATCAGTCGTCCTGTCCCCTTGGCAGAAAAACAGCCCCATAGCATGATGTTTCCACCCCCATGCTTCACAGTAGGTATGGTGTTCTTGGGATGCAACTCAGTATTCTTCTTCCTCCAAACACGACGAGTTGAGTTTATACCAAAAAGTTCTACTTTGGTTTCATCTGACCACATGACATTCTCCCAATCCTCTGCTGTATCATCCATGTGCTCTCTGGCAAACTTCAGACGGGCCTGGACATGCACTGGCTTCAGCAGCGGAACACGTCTGGCACTGCGGGATTTGATTCCCTGCCGTTGTAGTGTGTTACTGATGGTGACCTTTGTTACTTTGGTCCCAGCTCTCTGCAGGTCATTCACCAGGTCCCCCCGTGTGGTTCTGGGATCTTTGCTCACCGTTCTCATGATCATTTTGACCCCACGGGATGAGATCTTGCGTGGAGCCCCAGATCGAGGGAGATTATCAGTGGTCTTGTATGTCTTCCATTTTCTGATGATTGCTCCCACAGTTGATTTTTTCACACCAAGCTGCTTGCCTATTGTAGATTCACTCTTCCCAGTCTGGTGCAGGTCTACAATTCTTTTCCTGGTGTCCTTCGAAAGCTCTTTGGTCTTGGCCATGGCGGAGTTTGGAGTCTGACTGGTTGAGGCTGTGGACAGGTGTCTTTTATACAGATGATGAGGTCAAACAGGTGCCATTCATACAGGTAACGAGTGGGGGACAGAAAAGCTTCTTACAGAAGACGTTACAGGTCTGTGAGAGCCAGGGATTTTCCTTGTTTGAGGTGACCAAATACTTATTTTCCACCCTGATTTACGAATAAATTCTTTACAAATCCTACCATGTGAATTCATGGATTTTTTTTTCACATTCTGTCTCTCACAGTTGAAGTGTACCTCTGGTGCAAATTACTGACCTCTGTCATCATTTTAAGTGGGGGAACTTGCACAATCGGTGGCTGACTAAATACTTTTTTGCCCCACTGTAGCAGCTTGGGGTGTACTTTAACTGTGACTGTGGCTCGAATGTGGGTCTTTTCTGCACAAATTCATACAGTAAGAAGTGGTACGAGACTCCTGCATCATCTCTGCGTGCTGCTTTTAGGTTTTAAAAAATCCAACCTGCGGAGTTATAATTTGGCAATTCACACGTCTAGATCAGGTAAAAGAAGATCAAGTGAGAGATACAGTAAACAGTGTAGAAAGAGGAACAATATCAGTGGAGGCAGTAGCTGTATTAGATACGGGCGACACGGGCAGTTGCCCGGGGCGGCATCGTGGTGAGGGGCGGCATCACGGGCATCAGCATAAAAAATAAATAAATAAATAAAAAATGCTCGTACTCATGCTGCCCCGACGTCAGCCAGCGCATATTGGGAATGGTACAGGCACCGATCGGTTTTCCATCATACATTTGCTGGGGCGCCCTCCGTTTGCGAGGTGCGCCTGCTGCTTGCGACACAGGGAGGAGAGGGCGGGGCGGCGGGGGATTCTCTGGCTGGCTGGAGCAGCATCTAATAACCAACTTGCAAAATAAAACAAAATTAAAACAAACTAACAAACATGAAAACACCAGACATCATGATAGAGACTTATAAGTTACACTATGTTTTTTCGAAATTCTATAGCCTACACGAAAAGTGAGCGCGAGAGCCCTCGGTGCGCCTGCTTGCTGCTGAAGTCAAAGTAAACTTTATTGTCATCTCCGCTACATACAGTCCAGTAGAGAGACAAGACGACGAGGCTCCAGTTACAGCAGTGCAAGTAAACAAACAATAAATATAAGAAGAGTAAGAAAATAAATATACACTTTAGGACTCGGGGTAAAGGGATCAATAACAATTTAAAATGTATAATTTACAGTTTGATGATTTAAAGTCTCACACACAAGCCGTCGAAAGGGGATGGGGGGCCTGCTGCTATTTAATGCTGCAGTCAGCCAGAGAATCCCCCGCCGATTGGCCATAAATTACCTTTCAGCATAATCAATTTTGTACAGTAAGAAGTGGTACTAGATCCCTTGTACTTTCACTGGGTGCTGCTTTAAGGTTTTAAAAAAAAATCTAGCTTATGTTAGGAACATGGCCAGAATCTCTTCCTCTTTGCTCAAGTCACACTTGAATGGGACCAAAACACCAGGGTGGCGGGCACACTGACATTCTGCTGCCAGTTTCTGAAAAAGAAAATAATGCGCTGTAAAAACAAAATGACCCCACGGGTTGTTTTTCTTCAAAATCTTTATAATGAAAAGTTGTAATATATTCATATTCCAGGTATTCCTCATAAAATATGTTTGTAACATGAGGCCATTTGCATTTTTATTAATTTTAATTAATTAATTATTTTTTATTAATTTTTTTCATCAATTTTAAGAAAATGCAGTTTTTGTATCACTACCCCACTCTTCCACAAGTGGGGTCAAAAATGACCCCAAGCACTTCCTATGGAATCTTCTATGAACCCTCTGATTGTCCCACTTTCGCTTCTGATTGATCAGGAATTCATTTTTCCACAGTAACATACATGATTTAAAGTTTTCTGTGCATCTCAAACATTGTCCTTTCTGATGTTTTTTTTTAATATCTAAAGTAACATGGCTGCTATGAGGCCAGCTAGAATCCCTGTAGACCTTGCCCTACAAATGATCCAGGACAGATGGGATGAAGAGCCCATCGGAGGCATTGACTCAGTATCTGACATCTCAGGACCCAGACTATTGTCCCGCCCGCTGACCCCCTATGAACAAGCACTTTGGTGACAGTGGGAAGAAAGAATTCCCACTTGAAAATACCCATGAAATGTCTCTGAGCACTTATTTTGACACAAGATTTAAATTAACTTCTATTTCCTTACTTACAGGGATAAACACTGCATGTGTACAATAACTTTCATTTCATTTTAAAAATCAATGCATGAAACAGGCCTGGACAAAAATGATGGTATCCCCAAGAAAGAATGAAAATAATGTGACCAAAGGGACATGTTAATTCAAGGTGTGTCCACTAATTAGCATCACATGTGCCTACAATCTTGTAATCAGTCAGTGGGCCTATATATAGGGCTCCAGGTAGTCACTGTGTTGTTTGGTGACATGGTGTGTATCACACTAAACATGGACCAGAGGAAGAGAGGGAAAGAGTTGCCTCAGCAGATTATAAAGAAAATCATAGACAAGCATGTTAAAGGTAAAGGCTAGAAAACCCTCTCCAAGCAGCTAGATGTTCCTGTGACTACAGTTGCACATATTATTCAGGAATTTAAGATCCATGGGACTGTAGCCAACCTCCCTGGTCGTGGCAGGAGGAGGAAAATTGATGACAAATCAAAGAGACGGGTAATCCGAATGGTAACATAAGAGCCCAGAAAGACTTCTAAAGAGATTCAAGTTGAACTTCATGCTCAAGAAACATCAGTGTCGGATCGCACCATCCGTTATTGTTTGAGCCAAAGTGGACTACTTGTGAGACGACCAAGGAGGACACCATTGTTGAAAACAAATCGTGAAAAAGTCAGACTGGAATATGCCAAACTTTGTGTTGACATGCCACAAAGCTTCTGGAAGAATGTCCTACAGACAGATGAGACAAAAAGGAAACTGTTTGCCAAGGCACATCAGCTCTATGTTCACAGACGGAAAAATGAAGCATATCTAGAAAAGAACACTGTCTCTACTGTGAAACATGGAGTGAAACATGCACTGTAAAATCTAATTGTTTAAATTGAGGAAACTCGTTGCCTCAAAAAAATTGAGTAAAGCTTAGCTAAAAATGACTAAATTAGGACAACTTATTTATTTTGAGTACTCTGTACAAGCTCATTTGTTCCCAGAACTCAACAAAATTGGATCAAGTTTACGTAAGATGACCAAGTTAGGGCAACTTACTCATTTTGAGTACACTGTACAGCCTTGTCAGTTCCCAGAACTCAAAAAAACTAAGTAAAGCTTACTTAAGATGACTGTTAGGACAACTCATACATTGCAAGTCTGCAGTATTAAGAATAACTTGATATTTCATCCATCCATCCATTCGCTTCCGCTTATCCTTTTTCAGGGTCGCGGGGGGCGCTGGAGCCTATCCCAGCTGTCATAGGGCGAGAGGCAGGGTACACCCTGGACAGGTCGCCAGTCTGTCACAGGGCTAACACATAGGGACAGACAACCATTCAAACTCGCATTCATTCGCACATTCACACCTAGTGACAATTTGGATTATCCAATTAACCTATCCCCACAAGCTGCATGTCTTTGGACGGTGGGAGGAAGCCGGAGTACCCGGAGGGAACCCACGCAAACACGGAGAGAACATGCAAACTCCACACAGAAAGACCCCGGCCTGATGTTGGAATTGAACTCAGGACCTTCTTGCTGTGCGACAACAGTGCTAACCACCATGCCACCGTGCTGCCTAACTTGATATTTCTGACTGTACAATACGAATTGTTTACCTACTGACAAAAAAATTTCAAGTTCAACTAAATGAAAAAACAATTTGTGGTAACCTGAATATGATTAAAAATAATTAACAACACTTTTTGTAATGATGTTAAAATGAGTCCAACTTTTACTTTCAAACACAACAAAGTATAACCGCCAACATACTGGACACTGTTCTGCTGAACAACAAACAATTATATTGCCATCACGGTTATAATCTCACAATGAAACAAAGTCTCAGATGTAATTATTCTGAAAATACGTTTAGGCCTACCACAAGTTTGTTTTGTACTTACATTACTTATATAATCAAAATAAAATATTTGTTGTTCTGTCACAAGTGCAGTCTCTGATTTAAACAACACATTTGTTTTTCATTCCAACACATAAGCTGGAATGTTGTATTATTTTAAGGATGGCTTGTTTCCAGTCCAGGCATTACTGCCTGAATGACTGTCATGGATCGAGGTGATCCAAATGTAGGTGCAGACAAAGTCTTTAACTTCCCTTAAGTACAGTGGGAGTGGATGTCGGTTGGAGATGCAATGAGCTTGAACCTGCAGGCGACCATCTTCACTGACCACACCATCTGTGACAGAGGACTCATCTCTCCTGGTGTCCTGCAAGCAAACAATCATATTTTTTAGAACATGAACTTAATTGCTTTCTTAAAACATTTTTTTCTGCATTTGGTATAAAACAGACTCCAATTTGGACAATCTCAGGCCCTCTCCCCACTGGAGAGGTGACATTCAATGTCTCAATTGTCAGTCTGGATAGCCGTGACAACACGTCATTTCATTCTAATGATGTGCAAAATGATTTGGGCACAAAACAAATTTTGCTGTTAGAAAACTTGCAGACTTCACTATTTACAGTGTAGACCCTCTAAACTAAGTTTGGGGGATGTGATCTTTCAAGAAATGCAGACCAAACTGTTGTTGTTTGTTTACTTACACAGCATGTCTTGTAGAATTAACTGGAGTCACCAGCAACAGCATAGTGCAGTCATATCTCAAGTCTAATAACAGAAGACAGGAAAAGATCAGTACAGAAACAACTTCCCCAAACCAAAGCACAAATAAAACAATAAGTAAAAACAGGCTAATCTAAAGTATGATTAAAGTTCAGCCTGATTAATATAAATGTCACTGACAGTTGCTAATATATTGGAAAACCAAAATACTTACTGATGTCTTTCTGTCCAACAACAGGAGTGCTGGTCCCGAGCCTCAAAGACAGTAAGAAGCAAGCAGAGGGAGAAAAAACAGAACATTTTTCAGAAACTGATTTGATCCTTAATGGCTGTGCAATTATTGTAACATAGAGTTTGTTTACGTGGTTAAATAAAGTCTAGATTTGACATTAATAGATGCCAGAGATGTTCAAAAGCTGCCACAAAGCATGAAAAAAATGGACGTCTCCGAAAACGTCAGAGCATTTTTGCAAATATGTGATGTCTTGATAAATCGAACAGATATTTGAGCTTTACACAGCTACATTCTCGCCTGAAAATATCTTAAAAGTTTATTTTGTGACCCAGAAAAAGTAATACGTTTTTTAACCGCGCTCCTCTGCCATTGCCGCTCGTACAAGTACGCACAGGCTCCGACAACCAACAAATGCGATCCTCCTTTTCCCCAAACTACCCTTTCTGGGTCACAAAATAACCTTTTAAGATATTTGCAGCCGAGAATGTAGCTGTGTAATGCTCAAATATCTACTTAATTTATCAAAATATCACATATTTGCAAAAGTGCTTCCACGTTTTCGGAGAGCTCTGTTATCCTCCAGTGCGATAGCTGAGCGGGAGGTCAAGGCTTGATAAGAGTCCACGAACACAGCTAACTCCTGGCGTATTGTTTTCAACCCCCTGCGGTCTTTTGCTACTATGGTTAAACATGATATATATACACATATATACATATATATATATACACATATATATATATATATATATATATATATATATATACACATAAAAAATACCCAGCAAACCCCTGCGGGCGGTTTATCCTTCAAGCTCGGGTCCTCTACCAGAGGCCTGGGAGCTTGAGGGTCCTGCGCAGTATCTTAGCTGTTCCCAGGACTGCGCTCTTCTGGACAGAGATCTCCGATGTTATTCCCGGGATCTGCTGGAGCCACTCGCCTAGCTTGGGAGTCACCGCACCTAGTGCTCCGATTACCACGGGGACCACCGTTACCTTCACCCTCCACATCCTCTCGAGCTCTTCTCTGAGCCCTTGGTATTTCTCCAGCTTCTCGTGTTCCTTCTTCCTGATATTGCTGTCATTCGGAACCGCTACATCGATCACTACGGCCGTCTTCTTCTGTTTGTCTACTACCACTATGTCCGGTTGGTTAGCCACCACCATTTTGTCCGTCTGCATCTGGAAGTCCCACAGGATCTTAGCTTGGTCATTCTCCACCACCCTTGGGGGCATTTCCCATTTTGACCTCGGGACTTCCAGGTTATACTCGGCACAGATGTTCCTGTACACTATGCCGGCCACTTGGTTATGGCGTTCCATGTATGCCTTGCCTGCTAGCATCTTGCACCCTGCTGTTATGTGCTGGATTGTCTCTGGGGCATCTTTACACAGCCTGCACCTGGGGTCTTGCCTGGTGTGATAGACCCCAGCCTCTATGGATCTTGTACTCAGAGCTTGTTCTTGTGCTGCCATGATTAGTGCCTCTGTGCTATCTTTCAGTCCAGCTTTGTCCAGCCACTGGTAGGATTTCTGGATATCAGCCACCTCCTCTATCTGCCGGTGGTACATACCGTGCAGGGGCCTGTCCTTCCATGATGGTTCCTCGTCTCCCTCCTCTTTCTTGGGTTTCTGCTGCCTGAGGTATTCACTGAGCACGCTGTCAGTTGGGGCCATCTTCGTGATGTATTCTTGGATGTTCGTTGTCTCATCCTGGACTGTGGTGCTGACACTCAACAGCCCCCGGCCTCCTTCCTTCCGCTTAGCGTACAGCCTCAGGGTGCTGGACTTGGGGTGAAACCCTCCATGCATGGTAAGGAGCTTTCTTGTCTTTATGTCAGTGGCTTCTATCTCCTCCTTTGGCCAGCCTATTACCCCAGCAGGGTACCTGATCACGGGCAGGGCGTACGTGTTGATGGCCCGGATCTTGTTCTTACCGTTCAACTGATTCCTCAAGACTTGCCTAACCTTCTGCAGGTACTTGGTGGTTGCAGCTTTTCTAGCGGCCTCTTCATGGTTCCCATTCGCCAGCGGGATCCCCAGGTACTTGTAACTGTCCTCTATGTCTGCAATGTTGCCTTCTGGTAGTTCAATCCCCTCAGTTCTGACTACCTTCCCTCTCTTTGTTACCATCCGACTACACTTCTCCAGCCCGAACGACATTCCAATGTCATTGCTGTATAGCCTGGTAGTGTGGATCAGTGAATCGATGTCTCGTTCACTCTTGGCATACAGCTTGATGTCATCCATGTACAGGAGGTGGCTGACAAATGCTCTGTTCCGTAGTCGGTATCCGTAGCCAGTCTTGTTAATGATCTCACTGAGGGGGTTCAGGCCTATGCAGAACAGCAGTGGGGACAGAGCATCTCCTTGGTAGATCCCGCACTTGATGGTGACTTGTGCTATGGGCTTGGAGTTGGCCTCTAGTGTTGTACGCCACATCCCCATTGAGTTCCTGATGAAGGCTCTTAGGGTCCCATTGATCTTGTACAATTCTAGGCATTCCAGTATCCAGCTGTGGGGCATTGAGTCATAGGCCTTCTTGTAATCAATCCAGGCAGTGCACAGGTTGGTTAGTCTGGTCTTGCAGTCTCGGCTGACTGTTCTGTCTACCAGTAGCTGGTGTTTTGCGCCTCTGGTATTCTTGCCAATTCCTTTCTGTGTCCCGCTCATGTATTGACCCATGTGCCTGTTCATCTTAGCCGATATGATGCCTGACAGGAGCTTCCATGTAGTACTGAGGCAGGTTATTGGTCGGTAGTTGGAGGGGACTGGTCCCTTCTTGGGGTCCTTGGGGATCAGGACCGTCCGACCTTCGGTTAGCCATTCCGGGTGTCCCTCGTTAACTACCAGCTGGTTCATTTGTGCTGCCAGACGCTCGTGGAGTGCAGTCAGCTTCTTTAGCCAGTAGGCGTGAACCATGTCGGGCCCTGGTGCTGTCCAACTCTTCATACTGGAGACCCTTTCTTGGATAAATGCCACTGTGATGGTTACTGGACCCTGTTCAGGGATGTCGCTATGGTCTGCCCTCAGATCCACTAGCCACTGAGCATTGCCGTTATGGGTTGCGTCCTTCTCCAATATGCTCTTCCAGTATTGCTCCGTCTCCAGCCTTGGTGGTGCTGTTCTCTTATTATTGTTCCCTTGCCACTGAGAGTACACCTTTGCTGGTTCTGTGGAGAACAGCTGGTTTATTCTCCTGCCTTCTATCTCTCTGGTGTACCTCCTCAAGCGGCTGGCCAAGGCTGTGAGTCTTTGCTTGGCAGTTTCAGGTATGGACAGCTTGCTGTATTTCTTATGCACCTTCTTTGTCGCACCTTTCTGCAACTCCGTTAGTTGGCTAACCTCCCTCCGTGCTACTTTGATCTTGCCCTCTAGGGTACTGCCCCTTGTGGCTGTTCAACTTGTAGCCAAGCATCTCACTGCTGCCGTATTGTAGATCAGCTTGTTAGTGTCGGTAATCGTGGTTGTGGTTGGCAGACCTTCTGAGGGTACTTCACGTAATCTTGGTAACCGGCTACGGGGGGTCCAGGTTTCAAGCTTGGCCATGATCCTATCTTTCAGGTCAGTTCCTCTCACACTCAACGATCCTTCTCCTGTCGCACTTGAGGCTATGTACCCAATCTCGGGTGGGGGTAATGATATCTCCCCCCTGACCTGGCGTCCTGACTCCTCCTTGCCGTAGCATTTATGTTGTACCTCGTCAATCTCTAGCTGTGAAAGCAGTCCCTTCTTTCGAATGTTGGAACACTGAGCTACTAGTTGTTTCGCCGTCATTGTGGATGTTGGGTATCGAAGAATCCATAGGTCCCTCATCCTATTCATGTAGCCCCTTCCGCCAGGGTTACTTGCGTAGTAGCATTCCAACAACGCCCTGTTTTCATCTGTTGCCCACCGATGCCTAGGTATATATCAACAATTTTGTCCACATCTGTAGGTAGTCCAGCTCCTCCAGGATGGTACATCCAAATGCACCATTGCTAGAAAGTTTGCTTTGCTCACAGCACAGTTTCAAGAGCATGAAGGAAATTCCAAAGGTTAGGCAGTTACTCTCGGAGACATGGACAACGCCGCAGGTCCTTAAAACATCAGCAGGACAAGTATCTGCTCCTTTGTGTAAGGAGGAACATAAAGAGCATTACCAGAGTCCCAACAAATGACCTACAGTTCTTGGAGGAATTGATACCACTGAATGAGTCCACAATCACCTGAGATAAAACCAACTTATATTTCTGTCCATGTGATGCCACCAGGTAGCAACTCAGGCTGTCCAGGAGCTCAGTAATGCAATGGTCCAGACCTGGGAGTTCCCCCAGGATACCTCCCAGTTACCCAGTTGATCCATGATTTCCACCCCGTTTAATAGTTTTTATTATATTTGCCAATTAGCATAAGCAGTGTCTGACAGAAATGACACAGTTTTTCTGATATGTATTCAACCAAAGACAGAGGATGGAATTTCCTTGGCTATCTAGTTAGTTATAGTAATTTCTTCTGGCTGTTTTTATCAAAATCTTAGAGATTTATGTCTCTGCAGATATTTTAAAAATGTACTATACTTACTTTAATTACAATGTATTCAAGCAATTTTATTGATTTAAAAAAAAAAAAATTTCATATATCTTTTGCCTTAACCTTAAACATATTCTTTGTTTTTTCATATATATATATGTATATATATACATATATACATACATATGTTGTACTGGATATTCTCCACAGCACATAAATATCCTTTAGCGCAACAAGAACACTGCAATGAAACTAATTTTCCTGAAAGTTTTATTAATTAGCGAAAATTATCAGTAAAATGTTATAGAGTGTTTTCATGAGTACATAAAGTCAGTAAAATTTTCCTGTACATTATGGTCACATCCTGCAACTTCTCACTGAGATGGAAAAAATGTCTCACAGTCTGTTTTAAGAAGGAGGCTACAAATTAAAGATGCAATAGTTTCTCCTCAGGGATGAGAACATGCACTCTGTGTATGTCAGACTGACATCCTCATCGAAGGTTCTAACTAGAGATGGCACGATACCACTTTTTTATGTCCGATACCGATATCATAAATTTGGATATCTGCCGATACCAATATGAATCCGATATAGTGTTTTTTAATCAATAAAACTGTTTTTTTAATATCTTGCTGCATTTTGCATAAGTTCATACTCAAGTTTAAATAAACAACAACACTAAAGCTATTCGTATGTAAAGAATACACTGCACTATATTTCATAGTTCAGCAATACTGATCAATCGAATAAACTTAAACCTACTCAATCCTTCCTATTCTGGTATTTTAAAGAGTACTTAGCAGAAATATTAAGCAACCTAACTAATAGGGTTGCCAACTCCCAGCAAAAAAAAAAAAAAAAAAAAAATAGGGAACCACCCCCCACCCCATGATGCTTAATCGACGTAATCAACTTTAATTTGATGCAGTGTGAAAAAAAAAATGCACAGAAATAAAAAATTTTTCAAGAATAATTAAATAGATTCAACATCTTCCTTCAACAGAACTGCAGACTGCACAGATGGTATCTTCCCAAAGGAAAAAGTACTATAGCTTACCAGGGTATATTAGACTTAACAGTTACTATATACAGTAATGGACTTCTATATATTTTACATAAGATTAAAACTTTGGGTGTAAGATTCAGATAATTATTTATTAAAAGCTAGACATAGCTAGAAAAGTATGTCTTTGTGCCCCCTTTTCCCTGTTCATGCCCTATCGGCCCCCCTGGCTAAACTTTGCTAGATCTGCCCCTGCACAGTTACCAGCCGTCAGCTGCGTAGAAAAAGATCCTGGTGTAGAAATTAATATTAAATAAATCCTAACAACAGCTTATCAAGCTTAAACGTGCTGCTGTTGTTCAGCCGCTGGTTTCCTCTTTCTGGTGCGAAGTGGGCCAAAAATAAACAAGTGAGATGGAGTCGCGACAGAAAAGCCGAAGTAGCAGCAAGAAGAGGCAGTCGCTCAAGGTATCGGTTGTTAAGCTTAACGCGGGAATGCTTTACAAAAATTCAGAGATGAACTTACACACTTGCTTCACTTCTCTGTGGGATAACTTTCTTGGAGATGAAACGCTGGTTTGGTAGCGAGGCTCCAAATACACACAGCCGCTCTATCACATGAGCACACTGCTCCGACGTGCTACAGTTATGAGCCGAGTTACGCTGTGTCGCAAGTTTTGTGAGGTGCTTTTTTTATATTTAATGGATCGGATTACATTTTTTTATTTCCCTCCGATATCCGATCCAGTAATTTACGTCAGTATCGGACCGATACCGATACGTAATATCGGATCGGTCCATCTCTAGTTCTAACCAGATGAAATGAACACCTGCTCAACAGTAAAAATACTCTTAGAGCTTAAATACTATCCAGCAACTGAGATCTGTTACAATAAGAAGGAAGCTGTCATTAATCAAATTGTTTTTATGGACATTCCTGGAGTTGGCCAGTAGGACGCTTGTAAAAAGGTATCACAGGGGCCTTTGATAAGAAGACAATTAGACAGAAAACAGCTGGATGAGTTTCCTTTATTTTATCCTTCTATGAACTGATTACAATCTGAAGTGTTGAGAAGTAAGGAGAGCCAGTCACACTACTTTGATGTAAAGATAGGGATGGGTCTCACGGCCAAGTTGCATGACACCTGCTACAGACCTTCAAGCAAAATCTCCCCAATCTGAAAGAAAAGATAGATGAATGTTATCTTATGACTAAACTGTTAATATTTAAAATGCAAAAGACAAACATTCAAAAGGTCACAAAAAAGATGAAAATATGAGAAAATCTCAAACCTGAACATGAGGAGGGGCACTGAGCACATATGTGATGGCACTGACAATGTCTTTTGCTTCCAGAGGCTATCAAAGAAGTTAAAAGTGCTTAATAAAATTTTAGCCGAATAATCACATCAACAATTCTGTAGGAATTGTAGGAAATAAAGGAATAATAATTTTACCTTGTATATAGTGTATAAAGCAGCTGCTTTATCATAATTATCTCTGTAGAGGCGTGATGCAAATTCTGTCTTCACAAAGCCAGGAGAAATGCTCTGCAAAATGACATTATTAATGAGGATTCTTCAAGAAGTACTCTGTGTGCATCTCATAACAGCTGACATTAGTGTTAAAGGTACTTTGGAGCTGGTTACAGTGTCTTTCAAAGGCTTACTGTGGCCCGGATATGAGTGTTTTCTGCACGCAGCTCCTGCCTCAGGCCCTCAGTCAGGGCAGTTACAGCATACTTGGTGGCGGTGTAGAAATGTGTGTCAGCATTAGGAAGCACTTGATGACCGCACACACTGCAACAGAAGGATATTTACAAGCTGCTAATCAAATCAGCATTTACCAACATATTCTGATTTGATCTCAGGCCTTAGTGTTACAACAACAATGGCAACAGCTACTATATAGTTTAACATCCCTCTCTTTTTTTCTGCTTATCTAATTCGGGGTTCTGGAGCCTCGGGTACAGCCTGGACAGGTTCCAAGTCTGTCACAGGGCTAACACAGAGACACAGACACGATTCAACTAAACTAACCCAACTAACTGCATGTCTTTGGACTATGTGGGAAAGTGAGAACTCCTGCAGACACAGGGAGAAGATGCAAACTACACAGAGAAAGACACTGGCCAGATGCTGGATTTGAACCCAGAAGTTGTGAGATAACAGTGTTAACCAATGCATCACCATGCTGTTGTGCTGTAACTTAACAGTTTCTATATAATTTATAATCACGTAGTTATAATACTACCACTACTAATAATACATTTTATTTGAAAGCGCCTTTCAGAATACTCAAGGACACTGTACATGGTAGATTAAGAAAAGCAACATAAAAGCAAGCAGTTTACACAATCACAAAAGCATAAGACATAAAACAAATTTAAAATAGCAGAGTGGAGAAGTTATGTGGGATAAGCTATTTTGAACAAGTGAGTTTTGAGTTGGGACTTAAAGAGAGAGAAGGAAGAGATATTTCTTAAATCAGGAGGTAGGGAATTCCAGAGTCGAGGAGCAGAGCAGCTGAAAGCCCTGCTCCCCATGGTGGCAAGACGGGGGGAGGGGACAGAGAGAGAAAGGGAAGAAGAAGATCTCAGACATCGAGATGGGGTGGCGATCTGAACCAGATCAGAGAGATATGGAAAAGAGAGATAATTAATAGCCTTAAATGTGTACAAGAGTATTTTGAAATTGATACGATATTTGACCGGGAGCCAATGAAGCTGCTGCAGGACAGGAGTGATGCGGTGGATAGATGGGGTCCTGGTGATAATACGAGCAGCAGAGTTCTGGACGCGTTGGAGCTTGTGGATGGATTTTTGAGTAAGACCAAAAAGAAGTGAATTACAATAATCAATCCGGGAAGTAACAAGGCTATGGACAAGAATGGCAGCGGCATGTAGGGTGAGAAAAGGACGGAGACGATTAATGTTGCACAATTGAAAATATGCAAACCGAGTGACATTGTTAATGTGTGAATTGAAAGAGAGAGTACTGTCGAGGATGACACCCAAGCTTTTCCCAGAGGAAGAAACGAAGACCGGCGAGTTATTGATAGTAACAGAGAAACTGTTGGTTCTGGATAATGTTGATTTAGTGCCTACCAAGAGAAGCTCGGATTTATTACTTATTTATGTATTAATTTGATTTGGTTGGCCTGCATTTTTTCTTTGATGATTTTCACAGTAAACTCAAAATCTTTTAGTTCTGAACTGATAGCTGTCCAATGAAAGTGATATTAAGATGTCACTTATGGTTTTAGGATACTGTTATTGACATTTTTAATTGCCTTTACTGGCTATAGTGAGGTTCTTAAATGGGGAGATCAAATGTGTGCTGTGAAAAAAGTCCATTGTGCAGAGTTGCCAAAAGAATGACTGAATCATAAGATATTTGTATTATGATTAAATCAATAAACTTAACAAGCATACCCATCACTGTCCATCAATAAAATAAAACTGCACCTGTTTATGTTTATGATGTGCCCATCGTCCACATTTCTCTCTTTCATTGACTGATAAGCTTCACGTGCACAGATACACAGTGCAAGAACATTCACCTGTAAGAAACCAGCAGTGAAATAAACAGTAAAGAACATTTTTGGAATCATCCATCCATCCATTCACTTCTGCTTATCTTCTTTCAGGGTCACAGGGGGCGCTGGAGCCTATCCCAGCTGTCTTAGGGCAAGAGGCAGGGTACACCCTGGACAGGTCGCCAGTCTGTCGCAGGACTAACACACAGACAGAGACAATCATTCACACTCACATTCGCTCCCGCATTTACACCTATGGGCCATTTTAGTATTTCCAATTAACCATTCCTTTAAATACTTTAATATATAGTACACAACCAGTGTTGGGGAGTAACGGAATACATGTACCGCCGTTACGTATTTAAAATACAAAATATGAGTAACTGTATTCCGTTACAGTTACCGTTTAAAAAGGTGGTATTTAGAATACAGTTACTTTGTTGAAATAAATGGATTACACGGCGGTACTTTCCTGTTTCATATTGTCGCAGGTCAGGACTGTTTGGGTTTTGTTTGACAGTTATGTTCTGTTGTTCCAGGCAGCAGCGTTACGGTTGCCATGGTTACAGGGCGTTGCTCTCTCTCTCTCTGCCACTGTGTGTTTCCTGGGTGAGAGAGGCCTTTTTGTTGTTGTTGTTGTTGTGCTAAACTAACAGGCAGAATGCTACAAGCATAGCTCTAAAGAATGTAGCATCATGGGCAGTGTAGTCCGTGTTGCAAGGAGAATGGACCGCCATACACGTTATGTGTTATGTGTGAGCAAGAGGAGGGAGAAAAAGGATAGTGGAAAAGTACAGCAGTCATCGAGCAAAAACGGGAGCTGGAAGCATGTAAATATAATAATAACCACTGCAGCCAAGAAGAGTGCCTGACGAGCCCAGTTGTAAGTAAGCTATTAAGACTCGACTGTACACTGTGTTCATGTTTTCCTCCAAAAACAATAAGTTCCGTTGGAGCAGCCTTTCAACGCCTCTCTCTGTCTCTGGCAAGAAAAGTTGACCCAGACAACAAAGTAAAGCTAGTTTTCGGCTACAAGCCGACACGGAACCCGCTGTATTAGTCAGAGGTCCCTTTACTAAGGTTCGGAGACGCGGACCTTCAGTAACAGTAATAAATCACAGCAATAGTACATTCATGTAGTTGTAAACAGCATGATAATATATTAAGTAATCCAAAGTATTCAGAATACGTTACTGTCATTGAGTAACGTAACGGAATACGTTACAGAATACATTTTGGGGCATGTATTCTGTATTCTGTAATGGGATACATTTTAAAAGTAACCTTCCCAACACTGTACACAACAACATATTACTGCATACCAACCAGGACAAGTTTTTTTCCAAAATAACTCTTACATCCCACATGTTTTTCCAGGCACTGGTTTTGCCATTTAGCAGTGCCTCTAGATGAGCCAAGCCAGCATTGTTGATGCACACATCCACGCCTTTGTGCTGCTCCTTGATTGCGGCGAACATGGACAGAATCTCCTCCTCTTTGCTCAAGTCACACTTGAAAGGCACCAAAACACCAGGGTGGCCGGCGCTCTGACACTCTGCTGCCAGTTTCTGAAAACAAAAAGCAAAAGATGATACCTTCATAATCACCATCGCATTCAGATTCTTGTGGTAAAAATACTCTGGTAAAAGTTGAATTATCGATTAAACTTCTTTACTAAGATAAAAGAGAAATTTTCCAGGCTCTGAAATGAATTCAAAGCATAAAAGTAAGAAGATAAGGACATTTCAATTATTTTGCAAAGGAAACTTAACCTTGTACAACTCCAACATAATAGCAAAATTAGACATGGGAATGAAAACAATGAATATATGAGTATAGTCAGGGGCTAAAATGGGATTTGCAGATGTGAGAACCCTAAGATCACTGTAGTGGTTATAGGAGTGTGAGGAAATGAATCAAGAGTCACAATAGGCTCTATTGAGAGCTCCGGCAGATTTTTTTCTCTACAGGCTGTGATCAGCTGACCTGTGCTGTGGCTGTTGACCCGAGGTTCACTGCTCTTTGTGGATTTACACAACTCATCAGTATGTAAGTAAGTAAAGTAAGTAAGTAAAGTTTATTTATTAAGCGCTTTTCATAGACAGGTAGTCAAAGCGCTGCACACAGAGATTAAAATAAACAGTACGATAAATAGCAAAATGCACAATATACACAATATAGAGTTTAAATGTAAATTAAAAATATAAAAATGTAAAAAGCATTGGTCAACAGAAAGCTTGTTTAAACAGTAAAGTTTTTAACTGTTTTTTTAATGTATGTAAGATATTATGTCTGATCTGGTATTGTGCAGCTCATTTTACCCATGCATATTGACCAATATGTACAGCATAAATTATTTATTGTAAAACAAAAAGTCTGTCGCTTGACAGCCATTATATGATGTCCGCTTGACAGAGCTACATAACTGCATATTTGCATAACATTAAAAAGTCCTTTGCATTAGAGTTTTACATTAAGTGTTTCTCTTCTGAAATCCAGTTTGTTATTTCAGAGCAAACCTGTATTTTCCCCACGTCCCTGGCGCAGCCCACCACTTTCATACCGAGCCGGACCAGCTCCACGGCTACAGCCGCCCCAATCCCGACCGAGGCTCCGGTCACCAGAGCCACTCTGCCCCGCCAGCGCTCCATCACTGACAAGATAGATATTCCCGACAGAAATAGTTTCCTCTGAGTCGGGAGCACGCAGCAGGTAGGGAGAACGGATCCCGTTGACTCCGCCTCCATTCCAACCAACTAGACGTAGAAACAGTGACGAACTGTCAAAAACCTAAAGACGAGTGTCGTTACATTACTGTTCAGTTTGTGGGTTTGTGGTAAAATGATACGTTTATTGTTCTCATGTGTTATCAGCAGTGTTGGTCAAGTTACTTGAAAATAGTAAGTAGTTACTAATTACTGATTACTTATTTTTAAAAGTAAATAGTTACCTTGTTACTTAGTTAGAATTAGGTTAGGGTAGAAACAAACTTACATAAACGATCCATATAAAATAAAAAAAACTACACCAAACATTGTTACATAATTATACTGATAAAAATGAACTTTGACACAGAGTCATGTGTACAGAGTTATAATGGATGATGAATTGCAACTCGGTTATAGAGTAACATAAACTGCCTGCTGGCCCAGTTTCTTGGTGTCATCTCAGCACGACACAGCAGAAAAAACCTCATTATCATTAACTTTATTTATTATTATTTGTGGCAGTAGTATTAGTTGCAGCAGTTGGAGTATTTTAAATTGGATTTCTCTTTTAGGAACAGTTGTGGAGAAAAGACATGTTGAGTTTGTCTGTAGACTGACATACATGCTTTCTCTTCTCTGATAGCTTCTAGAAAAAAACAGATGTTGCCAGTGCCATCATAATATGTGCTCAGCGCCTCTCTGCATTTTCAGAGTCGTGATTTTCTCTTGTTTCATGCTTTTTACTGTGACTTATTGAACTTTCCTTTTAATTGCATTTTAAAAACAAACACTTTACTCATATTAAGATAACACTGGTATAAACATGGCAATACTGATGTATGGAATTTAAATCATGGCTGGTTCTTCATGAAGAACAGTTTATTGTTAATTCTGTTGTGTTCAATTTCATGTTAGGTCAGTGTGCATCTGAATTGAACAAAAACATTCTCAAGTCTTTCTTCGTTCGCATTAGAAAAAATTTTGGTCATTTTCTCACAGTCATTTTGACAGTTCTTTTTGATGAAAAATGCAACTTTGACTTGGCTTTTTATCATTTTAGGATCACGTAGGAGTATGCTCAGTAATGGTTGGTGGTTTTTATTTATTTTTTCTTAGCAGAGGATAAATGGAGAGCAGTGTTGAGCAGTCAGGAGGTTCACACCACTTTGTTGTGCAGGCTGGATTGTGTGCCTGCACTGTGATACCAGCTACACACCTTCAAAGTTAATGTCGCCAACCTGAAAGGAAAGTTATAGAAATATTATCTTATTTTGAGTAATCTGGTGATATTTAGAATATTAATGAGCTAAATTCAATAAGTGAACATTTAAAAAGTTGAAAATAAGAGAAAACCCACAAACCTGAACATGAGGCGGGGCGCTGAGCACGTATGTGACAGCACTGGCAATGTCTTTTGGTTCCAAAGGCTGTCAGAGAAGTGAAAAATGCTTGATAACTTTTATCAGAGAAATCATATTAACAATCTATAAACTGTGAGATTAATAATTATACCCTAAATTCACTGTACAGAGCAGCTACTTTTTCAGGTTCATCGGGGTGGAGCCGTGATGCAAATTCTGTGTCCACTAAACCAGGAGAAATGCTCTGTAAATAACAAAACAAAAACAAAGGTAAAAGAAGTGTGATTGTGTGTCAACTTTGGAAAGTATTGTAAATGTGTCTCATAGCAGCTGATATTGGTTTTAAGGGCACTTTTTGGGTTTATCAGTGTTCTTTAAAACCTTACCGTGGCTCTGATATGAGTTTTCTCTGCACGCAGCTCCTGCCTCAGGCCCTCAGTCAGCGCGGTTACAGCGAACTTGGTCCCCGTGTAGAAATGTAAATCGGGAAAGGGATAGACATGATGTCCACCCACACTACAACAGAAGAACATTTCACTAGGTCAGCATTTACCAACATATTTTTTATCTGATTTCAGGATCACACCTGTGTTTTATCCTTGGAGGAGGAGTCCTCTTTACCAAAGAAATGAAAAGAGTGCGCGCCACTGGCATCTTAATAAAATGTCACCCTCTTCCTCCTCACCTCAAACTCATCTACTGAACTGAATTCCAGGATTGAATATACAAAAATGTGCACAAATATGCCTATTTATTCCCAATATTAGGAATAAAGGCAAATCATTTCATTCTCACTATTGAAAACTTCACAGTTTCCATTCACTTCAGGTTAAGAGTCGTGGCATCATCCTAGACAGCTCACTATCCTATAAATCTCACATTAATGATCTCACTTGTTCTGCCTATTTCCATCTACGCAACACTGACTGATTGTATCCTTCTCTTTCCACCCAGTCTGTATCCTTTCTTGATCATAGTATAGTTACATCCCACACTGTCTATTGTAATTCTCTCTTGCATGGTTTCCCCCAAAAATCCCTCCATAAGCTTCAACTGGTTCAAAACTGCGCTGCCCGCATACCAGCACATCATCCATATCCTTCAGGAATGTCACTGGCTCCCTATGAAATTCTGAATGGTATACAAGTTTCTTCTGATTAACTTCAAGACCCTTCATAACCTTGTTCCTCCTTACCTTTCTGACCTGTCAAGCACTACCTCTTCTGCCCGCTCACTTTGATCTTCTTCTTCTATCCAGCTTGCCTTCTTTCCCCCTCAGCACCATGGGAAGCAGAGCTTTTAGCTGCTCTGCTCCCAGCCTGTGGAACTCTCTACCTCCAGATATAAGAAACACTGGTTCTCTCCCCCAGTTGAAATCTCAACTTAAAACCTCTCTGTTCAAGTCTGCATGTTCGCTGTGAACTTATTGTTTGTATATTTTATCTTGTTCTTTTGATTGTTCTTTGTTTGCCATTAGTGTTACCAACAGAAGCTCATAATCTCAATCGGAATCTGAGCATGATTATATTCAAAGATATTTGAAAGATGTTTAAATCATCAGACTTCACAGGCATGGCCGCCGTTGATCATCAGTAAATAAAACTGCACCTGTTTATGTTTATGATGTGCCCATCATCCACATTTCTCTCTTTCATTGACTGATAAGCTTCACGTGCACAGATGCTCAGTGCAAGAACGTTTACCTGCAAGAAACCATGCAGAAATATAAAAAGTAAAAATTATTATAATTATTATTATTATTTTAATGGGCTAAATTGTTTTTGATGTTTTGCTGCTGTAACAGAATAATTCCCCAACATTTAGAGCTACATAAAAGTGATAATTTTATTTCATTCAATATTCTGCAAAGAAAACATTCCAGTGAATGTATTTCCACATACCGCACACAAAATATTATTGAAGTCTAAATCAAGATAATTATGTTTTCTAAAATATCTGAGCTCTTACGTCCATCATGTTCTTCCATCCGCTGCTTTTGCCATTTAGCAGCGGCTCTGGGTGAGCCAAGCCAGCGTTGTTGATGCACACGTCCACGCCTTTGTGCTGATTTTTGATCGCTGCAAACATGGACAGAATATCCTCCTCTTTGGTCAAGTCACACTTGAAAGGCATCAAAACACCAGGATGGCCGGCGCTTTGACACTCTGCTGCCAGTTTCTGAAACCAAAAGGAAATGGCAGATGATAAGCTTTAAGATTAGAAAGGTAAGAATCAGGGGCGATTCTAGGATCAGAGCTTTGGGGGTACTGAGCACCCAGAGAGCTGCCCATCCAGGCAAGGTAAACTTTACTCATCACAATGAGACTTCTTCCCCATCTCTGTCAGTCCCTGCATCCCTAAATGCCTCCAGTTGTCCCGAGTTCTCTCTGACTGCCTCCTTGGTGCATTTAAACCCCTGTTCCTCCCTGTCCTCATCGTCTGTTGTCTTCATCTCCATTATCAGTCATCATAATTTTACCCTCTCTGTGCAAGTCTGCAAATTTCTTTATTAAATCATAAGTTTCTTAAATTCATCAAGTCTCTCTGTGCCTGGGTCCTCGTCACAAAACATGACATCACTGTTTTGTACATTTTAACACAATTTAATCCCCACAAAACACTTTTTTGAAAAGTCTGTAACAAAACCATCAAATCTGATCAAGGTTATTAAAATGCTGCCAAAGAAGAATGGATTGGAATAAAAAAAAATACATATCCTAACTTTAAAGTGTATGTATAATACAATACAGATAAATAAAAAATACACTCCAAAAATAGAAGAGTCCTTGAAATATACAAAATATTATTAGAAAATGGAGACACTTGGCCTTTGGTACAATGTATACAAAGTATGAAAAGGTCTTTACTGCAGATACTACTATGGCTCTGCAGATTTTTTCTTTTCTTTTAACCTATGTCACCTCACCTTGAGGTTGGTAAATCTGTCTATCACATTTTGGTGGTCAAGTCTCTCACGCATCTCTTTCTCAACTGACAGAGAATTCAGAGAAAGTTGTTTCTTAAAAGTATCTGTAAAGTGCTCATTTCTGCCTCAAAGCATGGGTCAGCCAGCGAGGTATGTTTGTATGTTATATAGATCATTTTATGTCTTTATTTCACTCGTCTTACTATTTCATTGAATTTTATGTTATGTTTTAGTTCGACGGTGGCGTAGTTTGTGATCAAGGTGAAGCTGTAACAACCCCAAGACCTTACAACTAACATTAAAGCCAACTTCATGCCATCAGTAAAAGAACTCTTTATTGACTTTAAGAAGAGGTAGAAGTGATAGTCGAACTCGGACCTGCATGATTCCCGGCCCCCTGGTGGTGACATCATGCCAATGCACCAAGGACCAAGCTGCTGCAAATGTTAATGGACACACAAGTTCACAGTTGCTTCTTCATAAAGATGTCTAGAAGCCAGACATTAAAGTTCATGTTTGGAAAGATGACACAAGGAGGAATAAACAATAAGGACCTGAGTTAAGCCTGACAACAACAGCATCACAAGTTAGCAAGAAGGGAATTAATGCACCCAAGTTCACAATTCATTACTCAAGTCAAGTTAAAAGGAGATTTTGGATCAACAAATAAGTGCATTACAAGAAAATCAAAATGTCAGACACAAATGAGACAGAAATTGAAGCTCCCAGTGCAGAACAAGCTGCAAGGCAAGTGGATGAAACCTCTTTAGAGCAAACAGTGCAAATAGAGCAACGTAGAAGTGAAAGGCCTCGCGTGCTCACAGAAAAGGGAAAAGAATTCCATAAAGAAAGGTTACAAGGGCTGCAATGTCACTTTGACAGTATTTATGACAGATGGAAAGCATTAATCAAAGTGGAAAAAATCTGTTATAAAAGGAGATCCACCTGACATTCTTGAAGGTCACATGAACGTTGTACAAAGAGAAGCAGCCGAGCTTAATGATATTTATGATGAATACAGAGCAATGGATGGACCACCTCATGATATGCGTTCCAAGCTAGACAAATGCACATCAGTGACTACAGTAGTTTTGCAGAAGATCAAATGTCACATTAAAGGAGGAACTCAAGAGGAGATTGTATGGCCTGATGCAGGCTCTATATTTACATCCTCTAGCTCTGTTAGTGTCTCAGTTCATAGTCCATTTAAAGCCAATACAGTTCTTTCTAATGGTTCCTCCTCCTAAAGACAAGAAGCTGCAGCAGAGTATGAAGCCACAAAGGCTGTGCTTCAGATAATGACAGAACAAGAGAAGTACAGAGAAAGAATGCAAATGCTTGAAGAAGAAGACAAACGCATATCCGCAGAGCAAGCATCTGCTGCAATGTCACAACGTCTCCTAGAGGAAAAGGAGGAAACTGAGCGCAAGTTACAAAGAGAAAAGGCGAAAGCGGCTGTGATAAAGAGACAAGAGGAAAGTGCTGCAAGGAGAAGGTCAGTTGAAGACTTAAGAAGAGAAATTGAAAGATTGGAAAATCTGAAAGGACTCAAGGCAGCACAGGCAAAACTACAAGTTTATGAGGAAGACTACGTTTCAGTAAAGCAAGAAAGAGTCACTCTAAACCCTGCAAACTTACAGGTAACAGAGTCCAAGAATACTGCTAATCAACCCTTACAACCACGAAGAGAGTTAAATGTCACTTATGAGAGCACAGGTGAGCTTGTAAAGGTTTTGGCAGAAGCTATGTCAGCTAATGGACTGCCTATTCCAGAGCCCTCGGTATTTAGTGGGGATCCACTTAAGTTTAAGCATCGGAAGGCATCCTTTCAGACTCTAATAGAGAGAAAGAACATTCCCACTGCCGAAAAGATATTTTTTCTACACAAGTATGTTGGTGGCTGTGTTAAGGAAGCCTTAGATGGCTATTTTCTGATTGGCTCTGAAGACTCATATGAGGCAGCATGGAATATGCTCAATGAACGTTATGGAGAGCCTTTTGTCATTGCTAAGGCCTTTAGAGACAAGTTACACACCTGGCCAAAGGTCACAGGAAAGGATAGTGCAGAGCTAAGAAAGTTTGTGGACTTTTTACAAAGCTGCCAATCTGCAATGACTAATAATGAGAATCTGAACATTCTCAATGATGGCATTGAGAATCAAAGACTTGCTGCTAAACTACCAGATTGGTTAAGTAACAGGTGGAACCGAAAGGCTACAGAGTACCAGCTGGAGCACAAAAGATTCCCACGTTTCAGTTACTTTGTAACATTCCTGTCAATGGAGGCAAGTATCGCATGTAATCCCATTACATCATACCAAGCCATAAGACAAAGTGACTTTGACCAACCAAAGACAAAACCTCAACCTACATCCATTCCTAAGAGACAAGATACAGTGAAAATCTTCACAACTAACTCTACTGAAAGACGCATGGTCTCTTGTGTGTTTTGTAAAAGAGCAGGACACGGCTTACACAAGTGTCGTAAGTTCACTGAGAAACCTGTCGCTGAGAGAGTCAAATTCATTCAAGGTGAAAAATTATGTTTTGGCTGTTTAAATAGTGGCCATCTCTCCAAGAACTGCAACAAGATGACATGCAACACATGCTCAAAACGGGATCCTACATGCCTGCATGAAGAAAGACAAAGACAAGAGACAAAGAAAGAACCACCTAAAGAGCAACAAGTAAGTGAACTGAAGGAAACCCAGCATCAGGTAACACAGTCACAAGACACAGTCAATGAGACCACATCTAATAGAGTGACTCATGAAAGTAAAAACACACAGACATCTGCAATAGTCCCAGTCTATGTATCCACACAAAATGAGCCCAGTAAAGAAGTACTGATCTACGCTCTGCTGGACACACAGAGTGCTTCTTCATTTATTCTTAATGAAGTAGCAAATAACTTGGACACAACCAAAACTCAAGTTAAGCTCAATCTATCTACAATGTCATCCAAGAAAACCACTGTACCATGCACAAAACTTGAAGCTCTGCAAATAAGAGGACTGTTTTCCAAGAAGAAACTCACTGTACCAGTTGTTTACACACGGGACTTTATACCCGCTAATCGTAGTCATATTCCTACTCCAGACACTGAAAGGGCATGGTCACATTTGGAGCATCTCGCTGAACATATTGCCCCTCCTTTGGACTGTGAAATAGGACTCCTGTTAGGGTACAACTGCACACAAGCCTTAATGCCCAGAGAGGTCGTATGTGGTGAAGAAAACCAGCCGTACGCTCAGAGAACAGATTTGGGTTGGAGCATCATCAGCTACTGTGATTCATGTGATACGGGTAATGATGTAATTGGAGTAAGTCACCGCATCATTGTAAAACAAGTTATACCAGAGACTGAGTCACCCACAAAACTAAAGAATAAGGTTAATTCTCTCTTTATTGACTTTAAGAAGAGGATGAAGTGATATATTCTGTGCCACAGATCCAGTTCGCTGCAGCACAGAGTGATGATGAGACCGTTAACATGTGCAACTTAGAAGTAGTCAGAGGTAACTGGATGTTCAATCGGGTTAAATGCAAGGTTGATTGGATTATATCTGAAGACAGGGGCGATTTTAGCCCAGTCTTGGAGGTGCTTCAGCACCCCCAAAATGAATCAAAGCACCCCCAAAGATGTCTTACTTTTTTTGAAAATATTTGCTGTTTGTGGGACACACTACTAAAAGTATAAAAAGCATACAGTACTTAATTGAGATGGAACATTTTAACAACAAAAGTATAGATAACCCCTCCCCCCTCCCAAAATGGTTTGTTCCAGTTCGGCTCTCTCCTACTAGCTCTAGCGCCGTTGCTGCCAGAGCATGGTGGCTGAGACGCAGCGGAGCGGAGGTGGAAGTGCCTGACTTAAAACAGGGCATATTGGCTGCATTTAACTTTCAGTTACTCTTTATATAGTTAGGTAGGAGTCAGACCGTGTTTCTTTTTAACTGCAAAACATTACACCAGGTAACCTGCTGTGTTGAAAATAGGGCTGCCACGATTAGTCAACTAGTCACGATTACGTCGACTATCAAAATCATCGACGACTGATTTAATAGTCGACGCGTGGTTTGAAGCTTTGTAAGATCACAAAAGACGCAGGAACAAGTAGTAGAATTTAAGAGTGTAATAACGGACTGAAACAGAAGATGGCAGCACTGCATGTACAAGGATGCCAGCTGCCGTTAAACCCCGAAAAAGAAGAAGGAGCTGTGTCCCAGAATTCATAGCGCAGCCCAGCTCAGTTTCCAACAATGGCGGCAGCTAGTTAGTTTTAATATTACTCTTATTATTCTTTCTGGGTCACAAAATAAAGGTTTAGCATATTTTCAGGCGAGAATGTAGCTGTGTAAACCTCAAATATCTGCTCAGTTTATCAAGACACCACATATTTTCAAAAGCGCTCCGACGTTTTCGGAGACGTCTGTTACCCACTAGCTTGATAGCTAGCCGGCGGCAAGGCTCACTAGAGCCCGTGAGAACACCGGCAAATGGTTTTCAAACCCACTGCGGTCTTTCGCTACTCAGGTTAAACATATATAAGTCACTTAGATAACTTAAAAATGTTATTGTTTGGCTTTTTTTAGTATTTTATTTGTTCCTGAGTAAATCGGTTAGGCTGAGATTAAAGTTATAGTTTTTACACAGCTGAATAAACGTCAAGCAGACAACTGATTATCAGAAGTGTGAGATGCTCGAGAATATACTCCGGTGTCCCGTTATATTATTATATAGTTAGCACATACCTTAAACAGAGCTGTAAGCTAATGATAGTTATATGAGAGCAGATGCATGCTGGTGCAATAAGCTGTACGCTGTACATCCAATGGATGCATGCTCTGATTAGTCGACTAATTGCAAAAATAATCGGTGACTAGTCGACTATCAAAATAATTGTTTGTGGCAGCCCTAGTTGAAAACGTGTTTTCCGACGATGTTTGCTCTGTAGTAAAATTAGCGATATTTGACTGCCCTGTTGATCTCATTGAAATGTATACAGCCTATTTAAAATCTAAAACTTAACATTGTCCGTAACCTGCTGTTGTTACCACTGTCCTGTTTTAAATGTAATGAGAGAAACTGGTTATTTTGCCATATGTGCATGTGCCGATATTGAACCCAAGGTACTAACTAGCTAACTGACTGGATGCCCATTAACCTTATAACTCCTGTTGTGTGTGTGTGTGTGTACAGATTGTCAGTCCAAAGAGGGAGAGAGGAAAGAGGGGAACATGAGGACAAAGTACAAGATCAGGAAGTACCAGGTAAGAAAACAGACAGGGAGTACTAACAGGCAAAACAGGAACTGTTAAACTGGCAAAGAAAAAGAAAGACAAACAACTAATACAAACAACTCATACAATCTGGAAGTTGTGTTCTCCCTATATTAAAGCTGCTATACAGAATCTGCAAAACAAACTGGGTTGTCAGCCCTGGCACTGCATTACCATATTGAGCTTCAGTCAGAGAAAGTCACGGTTGCCAAAGACTTTATAAAGCTCAAGAGTGAGGCTGGTGCCATTCCAGATATGTTAACATTGTACAATCTTCTGGATAATCAGATCTTCCCCAAACTGAAAACTGTTATTCAGGTTGCCCTAACAAACCCAGTTAGCAGCTGTAGCTGTGAAAGGTCTTTTAGTGTCTTGAGTCAGCTCCATACCAGGCTGAGAAGGACCATGGGTCAAAGCAGACTCCAGCACCTGGCTGTGATGTCAGTTGAGAAAGAGATGCGTGAGAGACTTGACCACCAAAATGTGATAGACAGATTTACCAACCTCAAGGTGAGGCGACATAGGTTAAAAGAAAAGAAAAAATCTGCAGAGCCATAGTAGTATCTGCAGTAAAGATATTTTCATACATTGTATACATTGTACCAAAGGCCAAGTGTCTCCATTTTCTAATAATATTTTGTATATTTCAAGGACTCTTCTATTTTTGGAGTGTATTTTTTATGTATCTGTATTGTATTATACATACACTTTAAAGTTAGGATATGTATTTTTTTTTATTCCAATCCATTCTTCTTTGGCAGCATTTTAATTACCTTGATCAGATTTGATGGTTTTGTTACAGACTTTTCAAAAAAGTGTTTTGCTATTCTTTCAAAAATGTGGGGATTAAATTGTGTTAAAATGTACAAAACAGTGATGTCATGTTTTGTGACGAGGACCCAGGCACAGAGAGACTTGATGAATTTAAGAAACTTATGATTTAATAAAGAAATTTGCAGACTTGCACAGAGAGGGTAAAATTATGATGACTGATAATGGAGATGAAGACAACAGACGATGAGGACAGGGAGGAACAGGGGTTTAAATGCACCAAGGAGACAGTCAGAGAGAACTCGGGACAACTGGAGGCATTTAGGGATGCAGGGACTGACAGAGACGGGGAAGAAGTCTCATTGTGATGAGTAAAGTTTACCTTGCCTGGATGGGCAGCTCTCTGGGTGCTCAGCATCCCCAAAGCTCTGATCCTAGAATCGCCCCTGAGTCAGCGTGTGCAACATTGGAACTAATTCAGAGGTATGTTTGAACAGTTAGCTAATAGTGATAGATGATGAATAAATTATCCCTAAGTAACTCATTATTTCAAATCACAACTCAATGTTACTGTATGTTACTATTTATTATGGCATGTTCTAAGGTTTTTTTGTAAAGATAAACCCTGAAGAGGGAACAAAATGTACCTCCAAGGTTGGGACAAGCAGAAAGACTGGGACCACTGTGAAGCGATTAACCCTCATGTCACAACTTTCCTCCAGCGACTTACTGAATTTGAGTGGAGAACTTCAAATTAGGTAACTGTTTTTGCCGTTTTTAGTGAATTCCTTGTATAATTTAAGTGAACAATGTGTTGTTACCTGTGTCTCCACAGATAATCCATGGCCCATGCTTTCTGGACATTTACACAAGACGAACAACAATGAAGACAAGCTCTCTTGCCATCTTGCAAGACACTGTCTCTGTCCAATAGTTTTTTTTGAGTGTGACAGTTTTGATTTTTTTTCCTTCTTTTACCCGTTTGTTAAAAATTATTTCAGCTACTTACACTTAAATTGTCACATGCATTGGCTCACCCTACAAATCAATGAACTCAGTCCACAAAGCAAGATCAGGGTTCAGTGCAGGTCAGTCAAGTTCCTTCACACCACACACACTCATCCATGTCCTTGTGGACCCTGTTTTGTGCATTGATTTGGTGGTGTGAGACAGTATTTTGGACAAAGTGTATATAAAGGCAGATGTGTGGGGCTTGATATTATATTCATTACAATTCAGTTTATTTGTATGGTGCCAACAAAATGAATGCCAAGGCACTTCACATTGTAGGTTTAAGACCTTACAAAATATAACTAAGAAAACCCAACACTTGAGCATATGTTGTCTGCCATGATATGGATATGACATAATATTGTTATTGTTTGTACAACCATCTGAGAAAATAATGGATTACATAGTTTAGTAAAAACAAATGCTTCCTCAATGAAAATATGTTTTCAGTTCTTTTCAGTTTTTGATTTTGGAAATGTGTATTTCTGCAGAGGAAAATCAGAACTGAAATAAAGTGGTGTAAAGCACATTAATTATATTTTGTGTGTGTGTGTGTGTGTGTGTGTGTGTGTGTGTGTGTGTGTGTGTGTCTATCTATCTATCCATCCAATTTTTTGGAACCCTCCAGTCTCTTACAGTATGTTACTGTTAACTGAAATTACGGTCAATTACAACCTGTTAAACAGTAAATGACCGCCTGTTGGGACACGGTGTCCTCTAGCAGAGATGAATATTTTTGGTACTGATGATGCGTGATAACGGTAAGTTAGTGGTTAATATATTGCAGTTTATTACCTTGCAGCGGGCTTACAGTGACATAACGTGAATAAACGGTAGTATACCAATTTCTTAATCACAGTATGATGTTACTTTGTTGACGTAATTTACGACATAACGACATAACGGTATCTCACTGGCGCCACTGTCGCCAGTGAGATACCGTAAAAAAGGCTACGGTGCGTTACCATAATTTGTCCAAGAGTATTATACCACACCAGCAAAAAACGGTATCATCCTGCAGAACGGTAAGCTACCGTAACACGGCGTCACGGTGTGACGCTGGCAACAGTGACGCCAGTATGTTACCGTAAAGTGGCGATGAAAAGTCTTAAAATAAAAATAAAACTGAAATTCAGATGTTTGTCATCAGTTCAGTGGTGTCTAGCCTTCTTTTTCTGTAATCGAATAAATTGAAATTGAAAGTGTTGTGCCACATCTATCAATGAATCTATTGATCATCTATCAATAATCAAGTTTTACACACAGTCTGTATTGCCGTGCGACAATGACTGACCTGTTGTAAAACAGGTTTAATTACAGTTAAATAAAACTACCAGCCTGACACAGCTGGAAGATCTTGTGTAAAATATACTTTGCACTCTCGCAGAAAGTCTGAGTTTTCATTCTGACATAATTAAAAATGATTTGCATATCAAAAATTATATGAGTCTTTCACTTCAGAACAAACCTGTATTTTTCCAACATCTCTCGCGCAGCCCACCACTTTCATACCGAGTCGGACCAGCTCCACGGCTATAGCCGCCCCAATGCCGACCGAGGCTCCGGTCACCAGAGCCACTCTGCCCCGCCAGCGCTCCATCACATACAGTCGTAACCAGCTCACGCACCAAAAGTATGAAGAGAGGGACGTGCCAAGATAGATATCCCCGACAGAATTAGTTTCCTCTGCGTCTGAGCGCGCACCAGGTAGGGAGAACGGATCCCGTTGACTCCGCCTCCATTCCAACCAAATTACTTGAAAATAGTAAGTAGTTACTAATTACTGATTACTTCTCCAAGAAGGTTATCCAGTTACTTTTTCCCCGCATAATCCATCTAAAATTGGATCACTTGAAAAATCCTCTTTTAAAATTTGGTTTTATTATTTTTAATCTTTTAACTTTATGCACATTGCATCAAGCAAAAAGTGACATTATATGGAACAACCTATGACTTGAAGAAATTTGTGTAACATTTAAACCTATTTTGTGCACATTCAGGCATGTAAAATAAACATTTTTTTTGTGTTTATATTGTTTGTCTGTGATTTGGACAACCAAGCCTGTGCTCAACGCAGGGGAAACAAATTCTGCCGGGGACAACTACCTTGACATGACTGCCACAATAAAAACTGAAGTTAGTGAGCTAATTAATTTGTAACATTCTGTATAATATTAAGTATTTGTGACCATTCGGCCTCTGTTAAGGATTTCCTCGCTAAGATTAGAGACAATATGGGAAGAGTCAATAATTCCTCAGTCATGCTCTATACAGCAGCAAAGAGACATTTAATTTTCAGGGGGAAATGCTTTTTTAGTATGAGTCCTTCCATTTTGCAGAAATGGAAAACTTGTGAAGGTCATCAGCATTTCATAGCTCAACAACCAAGAAGGAAAGAAGGCGTGATTTGGTAATACTTTATACCAGAATTGTGACTCGCAAATTAAAAACTTCTGAGGAAGTTGAATTTTTGATCATGAAAGGTTTTTTTGTTTTGTTTTGTTTTGTTTTGTTTTGTTTTTTGTTTTTTGTTTTTTTTGGGGGGGGGGGGGGGGGGGGGGTTGTTACAAACAAGCTTCCATAAATAACCCATGTAAAATAAAAAACTACATCAAACATTGTTATTATATTGGATACAGAAACCCTGTTGTAACAATGAAAACTTTAAATGGCCATTTTTGTGCACCAACTGATGAGATGAACTTTTACACAGAGTCAGGTTTGCAGAGTTATAATGGATGATGAATTGCAACCAGTGGCGGTCCTAGCCTGTTAGGCGCCCTGGGCGAACACCCCCTCTGGCGGCCCCCCCCCCCCACACACACACACATACATATGAAGAGGGAGAGAGTATGCATAGTATGCAAACGGCTACTAAACAGACATCATACTTTGTCATACAATGAGAACAGGACAAATCAACAACTGACACTGACTAATTAATATTATATTATTGTATATATTGTTTGGAGTTTAGTCTGTTACTGTTACTATTTTTACCATTTCTTCTTGGAGGAACTGTAACCCACATAATATCCTTAGGGATTAAGAAAGTATTCTGATTCTTAATGTTTTAGGATACATGACCTGCCATTATCCAATGACACATCTGCTTACCTGTGTCTTTTGCTCGTTCCTCCTTGTAGGAGCCATAATTAAATGTATTGAATTTTAAGGATCACTGGGTTTTAATTTGTTTGGTTGCTATGGTGATGTGTAACGGGAGTCACGTGGGTGCTAGCGGTGACATTAAGAGGGCGTTGTCAGTGTGTCATTCACTGGTTTGATTTTGACAGAGAGGAGGGCTGGGTAGCCGTAGTTTTTGTTGACCGCAGCACAACGAGTTTCCCCTTGTTGAATTAGAGCCTGTGATGTTTTAAGAGTTTGAATCGCGAGCCGATCACATTGCTCTGTAAACTTTTCAAGCACTTTAATAAACAAGCAAGCAATTCCACCTCTCGCATTACTGCGTAAAGTTGACAGCGCGTCAGGCAAATAGGCAGGCTCCATCCCCGGCCTCTAGCGACTGTGGAAGTCGCTACACTCCTCTTCTTTTCTCTTTTTTTAAACTTTAAAAACAGGTTGTGTGTGAGACTTTAAATAAACAAAATATAAAATATACATTTTAAATTGTTATTGATCCCTTTACCCCGAGTCCTAAAGTGTATATTTATTTTTTTTACTCTTAAGTATTTATTGTTTGTTTTCTTGCACTGCTGTAACTGGAGCCTCGTCGTCTCGTCTCTCTATATACTGGACTGTATGTAGCGGAGATGACAATAAAGTTTACTTTGACTTCAGCAGCAAGCAGGCGCACCGAGGGCTCTTACGCTCACTTTTCGTGTATAGAATTTCGAAAAAACATCGGTGCAAATTATAAGTCTGTATCATGATGTCTGGTGTTTTCGTGTTTGTTGTTTGTTTTTAATTTTGTTTTATTTTGAGAGTTGGTAATTTTTGCTGCTCCAGCCAGCCAGAGAATCCCCCGTCGCCCCGCCCTTCTCCCTGTGCAGCAAGCAGCAGGCGCACCTCGCAAACGGAGGGCGCCCTTACTCCCATGGGCGATAGAAAATCGATCAGTGCCTATGCCATTCCCAATATGGGCTCGCATGATGTCGGGGCAGCATGAGTACAAGCAAATTTTTTTTAACCGATGCCTGTGATGCCGCCCCCTACCACGATGCCGCCCCGGGCAACCGCCCGTGTCGCCCGTATCTAAAACCGCTACTGATTGCAACTAACCGGTTTTATAGTAACATAAACTGGCTGCCATCCCAGTTTCTTGGTCTCATCTCAGCATGACACAGCAGAAAAAACTTCATCATTATTAATTTTATTATTATTATTATTATTGTTATTATTATTTGTGGCAGTAGTATTAGTAGCAGCAGTTGGAGTATTTTAAATTGGATTTCTCTTTAAAGAACACGTGTGGATAAAAGAAATATCAAGTTTGTTTGTAGACCAACGCACATGCTTTCTCTTCTCTGATTGCCTCTGAAAGAAATAGATGTTGTCAGTGTCATCACAATATGTGCTCAGCGCCTCTCTGCATGTTCAGATTTCTGATTTTATCTTGTTTCATGCTTTTTACTGTGGCTTATTGAACTTTCCCTTTAACATTTAAACATTTTAAACACAAGCAGTTTACTCATAATAAGATAACACTGGTATAAACATGGACATACTGATGTATGGAATTTAAACCATGGCTGGTTGTTAATGAAGAGCACAAAATGTCCCAAGAAAACATACCAATGAAAGTCATCACTATTTTGCATTTCACAGCTCTGCTTTTACAGTGGGATGCAAAGGTTTGGGCAACCTTGTTAATAGTCATTATTTTCCTGTATAAATCGTTGGTTGTTACAGTAAAAAATGTCAGTTAAATATATCATATAGGAGACACACACAGCGATATTGGAGAAGTGAAATGAAGTTTATTGGATTTACAGAAAGTGTGCAATAATTGTTTAAACAAAATCAGGCAGGTGCATAAATTTGGGCACTGTTGTCATTTTATTGATTCCAAAACCTTTAGAACTAATTATTAGAACTCAAATTGGCTTGGTAAGCTCAGTGACCCCTGACCTACATACACAGGTGAATCCAATAATGAGAAAGAGTAAGGGGGTCAATTGTAAGTTTCCCTCCTCTTTTAATTTTCTTTGAAGAGTAGCAACATGGGGGTCTCAAAACAACTCTCAAATGACCTGAAGACAAAGATTGTTCACCATCATGGTTTAGGGGAAGGATACTGAAAGCTGTCTCACAGATTTAAGCTGTCTGTTTCCACAGTTAGGAACAAACAGAGCCGCTTGGGGTATGCTAAAGCACATTTGGACAAGTCAGCTTCATTGTGGAATAAGGTGCTGTGGACTGATGAAACTAAAATTGAGTTATTTGGGCATAACAAGGGGTGTTATGCATGGAGGAAAAAGAACACAGCATTCCAAGAAAAACACCTGCTACCTACAGTGAAATATGGTGGTGGTTCCATCATGCTGTGGGGCTGTGTGGCCAGTGCAGGGACTGGGAATCTTGTCAAAGTTGAGGGACACATGGATTCCACTCAGTATCAGCAGATTCTGGAGACCAATGTCCAGGAATCAGTGACAAAGCTGAAGCTGCGCCGGGGCTGGATCTTTCAACAACGACAAGACAACGACCCGAAACACGGCTCAAAATCCACTAAGGCATTCATGCAGAGGAACAAGTACAACGTTCTGGAATGGCCATCTCAGTCCCCCGACCTGAATATTATTGAAAATCTGTGGTGTGAGTTAAAGAGAAGACAACAGACGATGAGGACAGGGAGGAACAGGGGTTTAAATGCACCAAGGAGGCAGTCAGAGAAGCTCGGGACAACTGGAGGCATTTAGGGATGCAGGGACTGACAGAGACGGGGAAGAAGTCTCATTGTGATGAGTAAAGTTTACCCTGCCTGGATGGGCAGCTCTCTGGGTGCTCAGCACCCCCAAAGCTCTGATCCTAGAATCGCCCCTGGTCTAAACAGAGCGTGTTTTGTGTGACATCTTCTTTTGCGCATGCGGGCCGCTTTGAGCGTTCACACTAGAGCGCGTTTGCTGTCGCATTTTATTTGTAGTGTGAACGAGCAGACAAAAAAATCGGATTTGATCAAAAAGCTCAAGATATTATTGTTTTCATTGCTGTGAATCTTTATCTGATACACTGACTTGGTGAGTAAATGTTTACTCTTATTCAAACTGATTTTGTGGCTTCTCTTAGTTTAGCACCAGGTTTATAATCTTGCTAGCTAGTTAGTGTTAGCAACGTTGCTGCTGCCGCTGGGCTCATGCTACCTAAAAATTAACACCACAGCCTTAAAAACCTTACATAAAAATATGTCTGTGAAATTTTCTGTTGATTGTTTGAAATAAAAAAGTGAGATAAGAGCCCAGACAAAATTCTTCGGGAGGTGCAGCTTTTAGGGGTGGGGTGTGGGCGGTATTTTCAATCCATAGCCATAACTAACTAACTAACTATATATATCATGTTTAACCTGAGTAGCAAAAGACCGCAGGGGGTTGAAAAGAATACGCCAGGAGTTAGCTGTGCTCGCGGACTCGATCAAGCCTTGACCTCCCGGTCAGCTATCGCACTGGTGGATAGCAGAGCTCTCCAAAAACGTGGAAGCACTTTTGCAAATATGTGATATTGTGGTACTGAATCCGATACATATCCGATGTTTTAGAAAGCGACTGCTGTTTGAACGGTCATGTCGCTTTAAATCCTTCTTTTACGTCACTGACACAAGACAGACGCCAATTATCAGCGCCAGAGAAGCGCCGAGAAGACACCGTGAACACTTCCTGGCCATCCAGTGTAGATGTCAGTGAAACTGTTGGGAAGACAACGTTGGAGAAACGTGAACATTTTATTTGTACTGTATAATCTGCAGATTCTGACAGAAATCTGCAACTATCCTTTGAAGCACCGCTCCTCTCTTAAACAGCAATAAGGATAATTATTAAGTCATTTACATTATTATGTAAATAACAAAATAACTTAAAGCAAAAATTGGGAAACGTAAAGTCCAAAGTCTTTATATTAACGGCCATCTGTCAAACAATACTGTTTGCTCTGGGTCTAAACAGAGCGCGTTGTGTGTGAAGTCTTCTTTTGCGCATGCGGGCTGCTTTGAGCGTTCACACTAGAGCGCGTTTGCTGTCGCATTTTATTTGTCGTGTGAACACGCAGACAAAAAAAATCAGATTTGATCAAGAAATCGGAATTGAGCATTAAGACCTGCAGTGTGAACGTAGCCTTGGACCCGGTTTCCACGCAAAAGAAAACACTGGGAGCTGCAAATACTTTTTGAAATCTAAAATGAAGATAACACTGTATATATTGTTTTGTTTTTTTTAACCTTTATGCTTTGTGTGAACAACTAAAGTAAGTAAGTAAAGTTTATTTATTAAGCGCTTTTCACAGACAGGCAGTCACAAAGCGCTGTACACAAATATTAAAATAAACAATACAATCAATAGACATTATACACAATGTAAAAGATCAAATGTAAAGAATGTAAAATATGTAGATCAACAAAAGGCTTGTTTGAACAGAATAGTTTTTAACTGCTTTTTAAAAGAATCCACAGAGCAACTAAGGTGTGTTGCTTATGAAATCCATGAAGTGCTACAGAGAAAATTACATTTTATTCATGTAAATAACACATTTTGAACTCTTAAAGAAATATAACAAAAGGAAAGACACCCAGCTGAACTAAAATGATCCATGTAGCAAACAAAAACTGTTGTGAGCCGCCCGCCTTATATCGCCTTTGGGCTTTTGGAGCCTTGACCTGACTTTTAAAAAATAATTGGAAAAAAAAGCACTATGCTGCTAAAAAATGAAAAATAGATATTTGCAAAATTCTGCCTAAATATGTATTTTACCTGGTTAATGTGTGTGGCAGGGCGGGGTCTGCAGCGCCGCTGCAGGGGAGGCGGACGCACCTGAGCGGGACCCACAATCACGCCTCGCTGCCTTAAAGTCTGTGCTCTCTCTGCTGTTGAAAAGCTACAGCCGGCTGTATGCGTACAGCAACCGTGTGTGAAAAGCAGTCAATAAAGAGATGCTGAAAAGCATGTTCATGCAAACATCGTCGGGTCTGCCGTGATATGTTTACAATAAGACTTATGGTCCCGAACCTCTGCGCACAGCGTCTGCAAATCGGGGCTTTCATCTTTACGCAGGACTGTAAGCTGCCATCTGTGAGGCGTGAGCGGTGTTTGTTTTTAACACGGTGGGGAATAGCTGCCGACATAATGTGGATCCGAAGATCCATAATTGGCCTACCTGGGGTTGAAAGTCTCAATAAATGCACGGCGTTTGGGCGGGTACACCAGCTTCCGCGAGTGTGGCGCTTATTTTGAGCGATGAAAAAATAATAAGATATAATTTTATTTTTATATTTCAAAATAACAATAATCTTCCAATTTAGAACTACAAGTAAAAAAAAAAGAACTAAACACAAATAAAATACACTTCAGCTAAATACTTATAATTTATTTTCCCAAACCACCCAGAACCGCAAAATAAAGACTAAAGAGCCGCATGTGGCTCTGGAGCCGCGGGTTGCCGACCCCTGGTTTAGAAGCTGTAATTTCTGCAAAAGGCGGATCTACTAAATATTGATTTCATTTCTTTATTTTTTTTTGTGGTGCCCAAATTTATGCACCTGCCTGATTTTGTTTAAACAATTATTGCACACTTTCTGTAACTCCAGTAAACTTCATTTCACTTCTCAAATATCACTGTGTGTGTCCCCTATATGATATATTTAACTGACATTTTTTATTGTAACAACCAACGATTTATACAGGAAAATAGTGACTATTAACAAGGTTGCCCAAACTTTTGCATCCCACTGTTCTTCCTTTGCAATATTAACCACTAGAGGTCAATGTATGATTTCTATACATTTTACGTCAGATAAAAACTTTGGTCGGAAGATGTAGTGTACTTTATTGATCCCCGTGGGAAAATTCCTCTCTGCATTTAACCCATTCACTCAGTGAAACAGTGGGCAGCCATTGGGCGCCCGGGGAGCAGTGTGTAGGGATGGTACCTTGCTCAGGGGTACCTCAGGGTAACTGTTCAGGGGAATCAAACCGAAATAAATTCTAACAACAGCTGATAAAGCTTAAACTTGCTGCTGTTGTTTAGCGCGACAACCACCGGTTTCGGCTTTCTGGCGCAAAGTGGAAGATAAACAAGCAAGAGAGAAAAGCCGATCAGCTGATCATTGATCAGTTTCATGATTGAAGTAGCAACAAGAGAGAGAGGGGGAGAGAATGAGAGGAGAAGAAGAGGCAGCTGTGCAGCTTAATGACAGAATAACTCCAGCTTTGTGTCTTTTTCTATTGTAGCTGAAGTCTGGGACAAACTGTGTTCCTTTTCAGCTCAACACAAAATTTTCTCTGAATGCGGGACGATTTAATTTTTACAGGACGGTTGGCAACTCTACTAACTAACCTTATGAATAAAATAAAGTTCACTATCAGTAACATCATAGCACCCACCCAGCTGTATAGAAACTCTGTCATGCTAGCTAGTACGCAGTACGAGTTATTGTCACTGACTGTAAAAAGTCAGCAGAACAAAAATAAACTCCACCTAAACTTGGTTTCTATCTGACCCAGATAGACTGCAGGTCATAACTTCTTACTCTAAGTTCAGTTCACCTGACACTTGTCTCTCCTCCTCCTGCCTTCCCTTTCCCTCATCCACATGCTGGCCTCTGTGGAAGCTCCGCCATAGCCGCCACCAAACAACTGAGTTATTTTTACACATCGACCACCATCTGGCCAATGCACCACCTTTCATTGTTTATACTGTTACAAAAAAAAAGAAAAAGAAAAAAATCACCGGCCCATAAAAACAAAAAATCACCATCAGGCATATCAGGCAAATACCCGGTATGCCTGATGGCCAGTCCAGCTATGGTCATAGTACAGTCCTGGCCAATGTTCCCTCTAAGCTGCGCACGTGCGCAATTGCGCACTGCTGGCACGGTCTCTGCACACAGAAAATCTGCTTTGCGCACCAAAAAAAAATCTAACCTGAATTGTTAGTCAGTAAGTGACTGGCTGCTCCCTTATGGGATTAGAACGATGCCACCTTATCCCATAGTCCAGCCAATGATGCGATTCACATTCGTATATATACGCAGCTAATGAACGTTGTTGAGGGGCTACGACAACGTCCTTATGTGCCGACACCGGTGTTTTAGCTAGCAAAGCGGCATGGCTGATGTGGAGCGAAGCCACGTTAATGACAACGTGTAGAATCATTGGAGATGTGAGCAGGACAGAAGGAACAACTGACAGAAAAAGTGTGGAGTTTATACCACTTTTTAAATTGTGTTGATAGGCCACGTAAAACCAGAGTTGTGATAAAAAATATATGCAATGTTTTCTTCCTGAATACTATCATTGTTTATATTTACTGTGGGAAGAAACGGTAAGAACTGTGTTTTATAAGGAAAACCTCAAAAGCACTCTCCTGTGAGCAAAAACAACACCAAAAGAAAACCCCTACTCTTTTGCTATTGGTCGAAAAATGTACCATGTCGACCAATCACAAAATGATAAAGCAACATGGCATTTAGTTGTTTAGGAAGGGGGGACAAAGGAGCTTGCAAAGAAAAGCGTCTGGACTTCTTTAAGTTACTTGAAGACGTTTCACCTCTCATCCAAGAGGCTTCTTCAGTTCTAAGGTCAAATGGTGGAGAGTCCCAGATATAACCCTAGTGGGAGTGTCCCCCCACAGAGGGACAAAAGGACCCCCTGATGATCCTCTAATCGCCTGAGCCAAGGTGTGGAACTGGGTGTGGGTCCCAATCAGCCAGAGTTTCGGGTAGGTTCATTGTGAAACCTGGCCCCACCTTATCATGCGAATTCCTGAGGTCAGATGGCCCAGGGTGTGAGTGGGCGTTAAGGCGTCTGGGAAGGGATCTCAAAACTGGATTATAGATGGCAGAGAGTTGGTGTCGTAAACCACCGCCTCTGTTCAAAGATGGTCGCTCACAGTGGACATAGATGGCTTCTTTCACTCCTCTTTCAAACCATCTGTCCTCTCTGTCCAAAATGTGAACATTGGCATCCTCGAAAGAGTGTCCTTTATCCTTAAGATGCAGATGGACAGCTGAATCTTGTCCTGTGGAGGTCGCTCTTCTGTGTTGTACAACACTTGTGGAGCCCCCGCATGGCCGCGGGACAGACGGTCAGCAGAGTCTCACTGAGCCTAGCATGGCTCTCAGTTAAATATCTTCTCCAGGAACAAAGGCAGTACACAGCTGTTTCACACCTTAAGGTTCACACTCCCTTGCTACTTCCCAGAGTCTTCGAAGAGACAAAAGACTGGTCCTCTGGACTTCCTGTTTCCCCCAACATCCTTACTACACCCCCTACCATTTGTCTTAAGTATGAGTGTCAGACATGTTAAAATCCAGTGGCACCGAGGCATTACAATAACGTGATTAATACCTAAGTGAAAGAAATTCCTATACACCACTTTAAGCATATTTGCACTGCACAAGACACTAAATAATGTGGATTGCACAACACTGGACATTATATTCCTCATTTCCAGTTAATACTTGTACAGCTGGTGTTATTGTGTATATATATATATTTATATTTCTTCATACATTCTTATTTATTTCTATACTGTGTTTTGTGTATTTTGTTGTACAGTTATTTTATTTTCAACTTTAATTTATATATTTTATCTTATTCTTTCCCAGTTAAATTTACCCTTCATTCTAATTTGTGTTGTACAGTTATCTCATTCTTAACTTAATTTTTATATTTTATTTTATTCCTTCCTAGTTAAATTTACCCTTTTTAATTTTCATATTTATTTCCTATCTTATTCATAGCCTTTTCTTTTTTCTTTAGGTCACGAGCAGTTGTCTAAGCATTTCACTGCATATTGTACTGTGTATGACTGTGTATGTGACAAATAAAATTTGAATTTGAATTTAAAAGTGAGAACTCCTGCAGACACAGGGAGAAGATGCAAACTACACAGAGAAAGACACTGGCCAGATGCTGGATTTGTGAGATAAGTTGTGAGATAACAGTGTTAACCACTGCATCACTATGCTGTTGTGCTGTAATTTAAAAGTTTCTATATAATATATAACCAGGTACTTTGAGGTCTTTTGAGATTTAAAAAAAAGCAAAACATTTCTCAGTTCTGGCAATTAGATTTGGTTTCATTTTTCTTGATGATTTTCATAGTAAACTCAAAAATCTTTTAGTTCTGAACTGCTAGCCGGCCAATGAAAGCAATATGAAGATGTCCCTTTTGGTTTTAATATATTGTTATTGACACAGCAGTCTGGCATTTGTTTTTATTGGACCTACCAGTAATAAAAACACTCATTGGCTGTAGTAGGGTTCTTAAATGGGGAGATACAATGTGTGCTGTGAGAAAAGTCCATTGTGCAGAGTTGCCAAAAGAATGACTGAATTATAAGATGTTTGTGTAAACTGCACAAGCATACCCATCACTGTTCATCAGTAAAATAAAACGGCACCTGTTTATGTTTATGATGTGCCCGTTGTCCACATTTCTCTCTTTCATTGACTGATAAGCTTCACGTGCACAGATACACAGTGCAAGAACGTTCACCTGTAAGAAACCAGCAGTGAAATAAACGGTAAAACAAATATATGTAATCAATGCATCAAAATTATACTTTTCCTTGTTGCTATTTACACTCAAAATGAACAAATTATTTTAATTCAATTCAATTCAATTTTATTTATACAGAACGAAATCGCAACAACAGTTGCCTTAAGGTGCTTTATATTGTAAGATAGACCCTACAATAATACATACAGAGGAAAAAACCCCAACAATACAATGACCCACTATGATCAAGCAAGGTGGTGACAGTGGGAAGGAAAAACTCCCTTCTAACAGAAAGAAACCTCCACCAGATCCAGGCTCAGGGACTGCGACCGGGTGGGGTGAGAGAAGGAAAACAGGATAAAAGACATGCTGTTGAAGAGAAAAGCTTACACCTGTTGCAGGATAGCTAAGAGAGGATTCAGAGTCACCTGATCCAGCCCTAACTATATGCTTTAGCAAAAAGGAGTTTTAAGCCTAATCTTAAAAGTAGAGATAGTGTCTGTCTCACATATTCCACAGAAGAAGGGCCTGAAAACTGAAGGCTCCCATTCACATTTTAAATACTCTAGGAACCACAAGTAAGCCTGCGTTCTGAGAGCGAAGTGCTCTAATGCAAGGATACAATACTACTTAACATTAAGATAAGATGGGGCCTGATTATTTAAGATCTTGTATGTGAGGAGCAGGATTTTTTAATTCAATTCTGGATTTAACAGGGAGCCAATGAAGGGAAGCCAGTATAGGAGAAATATGCTCTCTCTTTTAGTTCCTGTCAGTACTCTTGCTGCAGCATTTTGGATTAACTGAAGGCTTTTCAGGGAGTTTTTAGGACTTCCTGATAATAATGAATTGCAGTAATCCAGCCTAAAAGTAATAAATGCATGAACTAGTTTTTCAGCATCACTCTGAGACAGGATATTTCTAATTTTAGAGATACTGTGCAAATGGAAAAAAAAGCAGTCCTACATATTTGTTTAAAATGTACATACCATATTTCTAGTAATTTTTACTTTCAGTCAGGTTTCAGTTTCAGTCAGGTTTCAGAGTTCATCACAGCACAGAAACAGCTTTAGTGAAGGTTACAAATGATCTTCTTATGGCCTCTGACAGTGGACTCATCTCTGTGCTTGTCCTGCTAGACCTTAGTGCAGCATTCGATACTGTTGACCATAATATCCTATTAGAGCGATTAGAACATGCTATAGGTATTACAGGTACTGCACTGCAGTGGTTTGTATCATATCTATCTAATAGACTCCAATTTGTGCATGTAAATGGAGAGTCCTCTTCACACACTGAGGTTAATTATGGAGTTCCACAGGGTTCAGTGCTAGGACCAATTCTGTTTACATTATACATGCTTCCCTTAGGCAGCATCATTAGAAGACATAGCATACATTTTCACTGCTATGCAGATGACACCCAGCTCTATCTGTCCATGAAGCCAGATAACACACACCAATTAGTTAAACTGCAGGAATGTCTTAAAGACATAAAGACCTGGATGGCTGCTAACTTTCTGCTTCTTAATTCAGATAAAACTGAGGTTATTGTACTCGGCGCTGAAAAGCTTAGAAATATGGTATATAACCAGATTCTTACTCTGGATGGCATTACCTTGGCCTCCAGTAACACTGTGAGGAACCTTGGAGTCATTTTTGACCAGGATATGTCCTTCAACGCACATATTAAACAAATATGTAAGACTGCGTTCTTCCATTTGCGCAACATCTCTAAAATTAGAAATATCCTGTCTCAGAGTGACGCTGAAAAACTAGTTCATGCATTTATTACTTCCAGGCTGGACTACTGCAATTCATTATTATCAGGATGTCCAAAAAACTCACTGAAAAGCCTTCAGCTAATCCAAAATGCTGCAGCAAGAGTACTGACAGGGACTAGAAAGAGAGAGCATATTTCTCCTGTTTTGGCTTCCCTTCATTGGCTTCCTGTTAAATCCAGAATTGAATTCAAAATCCTGCTCCTCACATACAAGGTCTTAAATAATCAGGCCCCATCTTATCTTAATGACCTTGTAGTACCATATCACCCTATTAGAGCACTTCGCTCTCGCTCTGCAGGCCTACTTGTTGTTCCTAGAGTATTTAAAAGTAGAATGGGAGGGAGAGCCTTCAGTTTTCAGGCCCCTCTTCTGTGGAACCAGCTTCCAGTTTGGATTTGGGAGACAGACACTATCTCTACTTTTAAGATTAGGCTTAAAACTTTCCTTTTTGCTAAAGCATATGACCAGGTGACCCTGAATCCTCCCTTAGTTATGCTGCAATAGACGTAGGCTGCCGGGGGATTCCCATGATGCATTGAGTTTTTCTTTTCCAGTCACTTTTCTCACTCACTATGTATTAATAGACTTCTCTGCATTGAATCATATCTGTTATTAACCTCTGTCTCTCTTCCACAGCATGTCTTTTATCCTGTCTTCCTTCTCTCACCCCAACCGGTCGCAGCAGATGGCCGCCCCTCCCTGAGCCTGGTTCTGCCGGAGGTTTCTTCCTGTTAAAAGGGAGTTTTTCCTTCCCACTGTCGCCAAAGTGCTTGCTCATAGGGGGTCATATGATTGTTGGGTTTTTCTCTGTATCTCTGAAGCGCCTTGAGGCGACTTTTGTTGTGATTTGGCGCTATATAAATAAAATTGAATTGAATTGAATTGAGTACAATAACGTCAGTTTTTTGTGAATTCAGAAACAGAAAATTAGAGGTCATCCAGGTCTTTATGCCTTAAGACATTTCTGCAGTTTTAACTAATTGATGTGTGTTATCTGGCTTCATGGATAGATAAAGTTGGGTGTCATCTGCATAGCAGTGAAAATTCATCCTATGCCTTCTGATGATACTGCCTAAGGGAAGCATGTAAACTGGTCCTGGCACAGAAACTACAGAACAATTGGAGGCTATTTGATCGATATGATACAAACCACTTCAGTGCAGTACCTGTAATACCTACAGCATGTTCTAATCTCTCTAATAGAATATTATGGTCAACATTATCGAACTCTGAGGTCTAGCAGGATAAGCTAGACTCACTACTGTCAGGGGGCAAGAAGATCATTTGTAACATTCACTAAAAGTGAGTTAGCAAATGGCTGCAATCACAGCATTGTAAAATTGGTTCAGCAATGGTCTTTGTTCAGCAGTTGTTGATCTTTGGTCATGCCAGTTTGGATACTAATAATCCAGGAACTGACCTCACAGCCCATTTTTTTCATTCAGTGGGCTAGTTTCAGTCATTGTGCAAAGGTACTGTTTATGAGGTTGGGGAAACCCTCAGCCATCTGAAACTGAAGATGTCACTTGGATGAGTGACGAAACGTTTCTCCCACTGAGATGCTATGTCCAGATAAACAGAATCAAGTTTTTGGGACTTATCTAAAGGCGTTTCTGTATTTTGATGAGCTCTGAAACTTGATTGAAACTCTTCAACTAAGCCATTTGTCTGCAGATGATCTGTTTGACAATTTTTGATATGAAAGGTTAGAAATTGGCCTATAAACATCTAAAACCGCTGGGTCAAGAGATGGCTTTTTAAGTAACGGCTTTTTAAGTTTAACTACTGCCAGCTTGAAGGCCTGCGGTACATAGGCAACAGTCTTTCAGCAGTCTTGTAAGAATGGGGTCTAAAAGACACGTTGATGGTTTGGAGGAAGTAATTACTTATGTTAACTCAGAAAGGTCAATTGGAAAAAAAGACTGAATAAATACAAATGGTACTCAAAGTATGTGTAGATAATGTTAGATCTGTGAGATCATTATGAGTAATTTTTTCTCTAATTGTTAAAATTTGATTTGTGAATAAATTCATTAAGTCATTCCTAGTTGACGTTAAAGGAATACTTTGCTCAACTGTGCTTTTCGTCAATTTTTTCACCTCTTGAGGGAAGCCAATTGAATCTAATAAAATATTAAATACCACGTTGATTGAGACTGTCATTTTCAGCATCTACATGGATATCACCCATAATAATTATTTTATTTGAACAGAGCACTAAATCAGTTCATCAACTCTGTGTAAGGCCCAGGTGGACGATAGATGATAACAAATACGACTGGTTTTTGAGTTTTACAGCTGAGTTGGACAAGGCTAAGCATCAGGCTTTCAAATGAGTTAAAAGTATGTCTTGGTCTTTGGTTAATTAATATGCTGGTGTGGAAAATTGCAGGCACACCTTCCCCCAGCCTGTGCCTCGAGGATTTTGATGGTAAATGAGACTCAGGAGTGTTGATTCATTTAAACTAACATAATCATCCTGCTGTAACCAGGTTTCTGTAAGGCAGAGTAAATCGACTTGTTGACCAATTATTAATTCATGTACTAACAGAGACTTGAAAGAGAGAGACCTAATGTTTATGTTTTACTCTTTGGTGCTCATGAGGATACTGTATTGTTCTTTCTTTGTGACTTTTTTAACGTTTAAGTCGATTTTTGTTGATTTTTAATATTTTACTGAATTTGCATTTACCCTTAGCCAACATGTCTTAAAACACAATAGATCGGCAATTACTAGAGTCTGATCTCCTGTGAGTGTGTCGTTGAGTGGGGAAAAGCAATTAGCCACATGAACAGGTTGGTAGTGTACCGGGGGCTATGATTCCTCCTCCCCGTCATCCAGCCATCCTGTTTTCCCAGCTACTCGACAGTCTGCCGGGGGACACGTAATGGGGCCTGCGCTACCTTCTACCTTCGGCTGCACTGACTACAGGAGGCTGGCTAGCTAGAGAGTTTTCAAGGGTGCAAAACCGAGGCTCGAATTCAATATCATTAAAATAAAAAATTTAAAAACTAAGCTAAGCTAGTGAATCCCTAAAGACACAGTGAGTGAATACAGTGACTATAATTTAGCGAGTAAATACAGTTTTTATCACAACACATATGCTACACAAAAATATCACTGTGTGTTGCAACAGGAAGTGATACTCTACGCAGAGATTTGTCATTTCATTAGAATACAGTATTCTGCTGGGAAACCACTCCTGTGAATGCTTTCATATGTAGCACACAACAACATATTACTGCATACCAACCAGGACAATTTTCTTTCTAAAATAACTCTGAGTTCTTACATCCCACATGTTTTTCCAGCCACTGGTTTTGCCATTTAGCAGCGCCTCTGGATGAGCCAAGCCAGCGTTATTGATGCACACGTCCACGCCTTTGTGCTGCTCCTTGATCGCGGCGAACATGGACAGAATCTCCTCCTCTTTGGTCAAGTCACACTTGAAAGGGACAAAAACACCAGGGTGGCCGGCGCTCTGACACTCTGCTGCCAGTTTCTGAAAACAAAAAGCAAAAGATGATACCTTCATAATCACTTTCGCATTCAGATTCTTGTGGTAAAAATACTCTGGTAAAAGTTGAATTATGGATTAAACTTCTTTACTAAGATAAAATAGAAATTTTCCAGACTCTGAAATTAATTCAAAGCAAAAAAGTAAGAAGATAAGGACTTTTCAATTATTTTGCAAAGGAAACCCAACCTCATACAACTTTAACATAATAGCAAAATTAGTCATGGAAATGAAAACTTAATTTAAACCTAAACTCTAATGAACACCTGAATGATAGTAAGAACACAAGCATAGACAAACAAATGAACTTATAGCTCTATTTGCTGCAGCCTACATTGTAGATGGATGAATCTGCCTCTACATCTAAACAGAATATACATATATTAATTTAATAATATTAATACAATACATCATTATATAATTATTATTAATATACTATATGAGTATAGTCAGGGGCTAAAGTGGGATTTGCAGATTTGAGAACCCTAAGATCACTGTAGTGGTTATAGCAGTGTGAGGAAAGGAATCAGGAGTCACAATAGGGGCAATACACAATACAGGCTGTGATCAGCTGATCTGTGCTGTGGCTGTTTACCTGAGGTATACTGCTCTTTGTGGATTTACACAACTCATCAGTATGTAAGTTATCATGTCTGACTTCCGTCTCCTATACTGCCAACATACTGTTTATACCATTTTTTTTATTTTATTTTACTGCATAGTACACAGCTTGGATCTGTTATTGTGCAGCTTATTTTAAACCATGCATATAGACCAATATATACAGCCTAAATGATTTACTGTAAAACAAACAGTGTAACGGCGGATATGTAAAGCTAGCTCAACAACACGTAATATAACGTTTGTGCTTTTATTTTGGTAACTTCCCGTGTGACCGAAAATGAATGTTGTAACGGTAACTAGCTTGATGTACAAAAAAGACGCAAGAAAACGGTAAACTACTGCTAACGGAGAAAACTGCATATCGGCATAACATAACTCTTCCGAAATCGAGTTTGTTATTTCAGAGCAAACCTGTATTTTCCCCACGTCCCTGGCGCAGCCCACCACTTTCATACCGAGCCGGACCAGCTCCACAGCTACAGACTCCGCCTCCATTCCAACCAACTAGACGTAGAAACAGTGACGAACTGTCAAAAACCTAAAGACGGGTGTCGTTACATTACTGTTCAGTTTGTGGGTTACAACCGAAAATGATACGTTTATTGTTCTCATGTGTTATCAGCAGTGTTGATCAAGTTACGTGAAAATAGTAAGTAGTTACTAATTACTGATTACTTATTTTTAAAAGTAAATAGTTACTTTGTTACTTAGTTAGAATTAGGTTAGGGTAGAAACAAACTTACATAAACGATCCATATAAAATAAAAAAACTACACCAAACATTGTTACATAATTATACTGATAAAAATGAACTTTGACACAGAGTCATGTGTACAGAGTTATAATGGATGATGATTTGGAACTCGGTTATAGAGTAACATAAACTGGCTGCTCGCCCAGTTTCTTGGTGTCATCTCAGCATGACACAGCAGAAAAACCTCATTATCATTAACTTAATTTATTATTATTTGTGGCAGTAGTATTAGTTGCAGCAGTTGGAGTATTTTAAATTGGATTTCTCTTTTAGGAACAGTTGTGGAGAAAAGACATGTTGAGTTTGTCTGTAGACTGACAGACATGCTTTCTCTTCTCTGATAGCTTCTAGAAAAAAACAGATGTTGCCAGTGCCATCATAATATGTGCTCAGCGCCTCTCTGCATTTTCAGAGTCGTGATTTTCTCTTGTTTCATGCTTTTTACTGTGACTTATTGAACTTTCCTTTTAATTGCATTTTAAACACAAACACTTTACTCATATTAAGATAACACTGGTATAAACATGGCAATACTGATGTATGGAATTTAAATCATGGCTGGTTCTTCATGAAGAGCACAAAATGTCCCAAGAAAACATACCTCTGAAGATCATCACTATTTTGCATTTCAAAGCTCTGCTTTTACTTCCATTACAGTGTTAACCACTACAGGTCATAGTACAGTCGTGGCCAGGATCTACTGCTCTTTGGTCAAGTCACACTTGAAAGGGACCAAAACACCAAGGTGGCCAGCACTTTGACACTCTGCTGTCAGTTTCTGAAACCAAACTTATATGATTTCTTGGTAGGCTAAGTTTTGTATTGACAACTCTTTTAAAAGTGTACTCTCTCAGATACCTGCATTTAATTATTTACACCAAATGTATTATTTATTACAACCAAAATTAACACTAGCAAACAGTTCTCTATTGCATCCTTGACAATGGAGCATTGTGCTTGCTGAGCAGTGTCAAATTGTCAAGACACTCAGCGATTTGGTGACTGTTTTCAGAAATATTTGCATCATCTACACAAACTGTTGGAGAGTGTAGAAATCTGCTACCGTACAAAGGAACCACAACAGAGTTTTTAGTACAGCACCATATACCTCCTTGCCCGAATTTTACCTAGTGACTGCCAACAACTTCCAGCAACCATTCACCAACTGGTTGGAGAACATAGATTAATGAACAAAGGCCACTTACCAGTCTCTAGGGCATAGCTAATAAGAACAGTTTATTGTTAATTCTGTTGTGTTCAATTTCATGTTAGGTCAGTGTGCATCTGAATTGAACAAAAACATTCTCAAGTCTTTCTTCGTTCGCATTAGAAAAATTTATTTTGGTCATTTTCTCACAGTCATTTTGACAGTTCTGTTTGATGAAAAATTCAACTTTGACTTGGCTTTTTATCATTTTAGGATCACGTAGGAGTATGCTCAGTAATGGTTGGTGGTTTTTATTTATTTTTTCTTAGCAGAGGATAAATGGAGAGCAGTGTTGAGCAGTCAGGAGGTTCACACCACTTTGTTGTGCAGGCTGGATTGTGTGCCTGCACTGTGATACCAGCTACACACCTTCAAAGTTAATGTCGCCAACCTGAAAGGAAAGTTATAGAAATATTATCTTATTTTGAGTAATCTGGTGATATTTAGAATATTAATGAGCTAAATTCAATAAGTGAACATTTAAAAAGTTGAAAATAAGAGAAAACCCACAAACCTGAACATGAGGCGGGGCGCTGAGCACGTATGTGACAGCACTGGCAATGTCTTTTGGTTCCAAAGGCTGTCAGAGAAGTGAAAAATGCTTGATAACTTTTATCAGAGAAATCATATTAACAGTCTATAAACTGTGAGATTAATAATTATACCCTAAATTCACGGTACAGAGCAGCTACTTTTTCAGGTTCATCGGGGTGGAGCCGTGATGCAAATTCTGTGTCCACTAAACCAGGAGAAATGCTCTGTAAATAACAAAACAAAAACAAAGGTAAAAGAAGTGTGATTGTGTGTCAACTTCGGAAAGTATTGTAAATGTGTCTCATAGCAGCTGATATTGGTTTTAAGGGCACTTTTTGGGTTTATCAGTGTTCTTTAAAACCTTACCGTGGCTCTGATATGAGTTTTTTCTGCACGCAGCTCCTGCCTCAGGCCCTCAGTCAGCGCGGTTACAGCGAACTTGGTCACCGTGTAGAAATGTAAATCGGGAAAGGGATAGACATGATGTCCACCCACACTACAACAGAAGAACATTTCACTAGGTCAGCATTTACCAACATATTTTTTATCTGATTTCAGGATCACACCTGTGTTTTATCCTTGGAGGAGGAGTCCTCTTTACCAAAGAAATGAAAAGAGTCCGCGCCACTGGCATCTTAATAAAATGTCACCCTCTTCCTCCTCACCTCAAACTCATCTACTGAACTGAATTCCAGGCTTGAATATACAAAAATGTGCACAAATATGCCTATTTATTCCCAATATTAGGAATAAAGGCAAATCATTTCATTCTCACTATTGAAAACTTCACAGTTTCCATTCACTTCAGGTTAAGAGTCTTGGCATCATCCTAGACAGCTCACTATCCTATAAATCTCACATTAATGATCTCACTTGTTCTGCCTATTTCCATCTACGCAACACTGACTGATTGTATCCTTCTCTTTCCACCCAGTCTGTATCCTTTCTTGATCATAGTATAGTTACATCCCACACTGTCTATTGTAATTCTCTCTTGCATGGTTTCCCCCAAAAATCCCTCCATAAGCTTCAACTGGTTCAAAACTGCGCTGCCCACATACCAGCACATCATCCATATCCTTCAGGAATGTCATTGGCTCCCTATGAAATTCTGAATGGTATACAAGTTTCATCTGATTAACTTCAAGACCCTTCATAACCTTGTTCCTCCTTACCTTTCTGACCTGTCAAGCACTACCTCTTCTGCCCGCTCACTTCGATCTTCTTCTTCTATCCAGCTTGCCTTCTTTCCCCCTCAGCACCATGGGAAGCAGAGCTTTTAGCTGCTCTGCTCCCAGCCTGTGGAACTCTCTACCTCCAGATATAAGAAACACTGGTTCTCTCCCCCAGTTGAAATCTCAACTTAAAACCTCTCTGTTCAAGTCTGCATGTTCGCTGTGAACTTATTGTTTGTATATTTTATCTTGTTCTTTTGATTGTTCTTTGTTTGCCATTAGTGTTACCAACAGAAGCTCATAATCTCAATCGGAATCTGAGCATGATTATATTCAAAGATATTTGAAAGATGTTTAAATCATCAGACTTCACAGGCATGGCCGTCGTTGATCATCAGTAAATAAAACTGCACCTGTTTATGTTTATGATGTGTCCATCATCCACATTTCTCTCTTTCATTGACTGATAAGCTTCACGTGCACAGATGCTCAGTGCAAGAACGTTTACCTGCAAGAAACCATGCAGAAATATAAAAAGTAAAAATTATTATAATTATTATTATTATTCTAATGGGCTAAATTGTTTTTGATGTTTTGCTGCTGTAACAGAATAATTCCCCAACATTTAGAGCTACATAAAAGTGATAATTTTATTTCATTCAATATTCTGCAAAGAAAACATTCCAGTGAATGTATTTCCACATACCGCACACAAAATATTATTGAAGTCTAAATCAAGATAATTATGTTTTCTAAAATATCTGAGCTCTTACGTCCATCATGTTCTTCCATCCGCTGCTTTTGCCATTTAGCAGCGGCTCTGGGTGAGCCAAGCCAGCGTTGTTGATGCAGACGTCCACGCCTTTGTGCTGCTCTTTGATCGCTGCAAACATGGCCAGAATCTCCTCCTCTTTGGTCAAGTCGCACTTGAAAGGCATCAAAACACCAGGATGGCCGGCGCTTTGACACTCTGCTGCCAGTTTCTGAAACCAAAAGGAAATGGCAGATGATAAGCTTTAAGATTAGAAAGGTAAGAATCAAGATTAAGATCTGCGTTTTTATTAATTTCTTATTTTTAGTGAAAACTGTAGAGACAAGAAAAAATAAAATAAAACTGAAATTCAGATGTTTGTCATCAGTTCAGTTGTGTCCAGCCTTCTTTTTCTGTAATGGAATAAATTGAAATTGAAAGTGTTGTGCCACATCTATCAATGAATCTATTGATCATCTATCAATAATCAAGTTTTACACACAGTCTGTATTGCCGTGCGACAATGACTGACCTGTTGTAAAACAGGTTTAATTACAGTTAAATAAAACGACTTATGTAAGCCTGACACAGCTGGAAGATCTTGTGTAAAATATACTTTGCACTCTCGCAGAAAGTCTGAGTTTTCATTCTGACATAATTAAAAATGATTTGCATATCAAAAATTATATGAGTCTTTCACTTCAGAACAAACCTGTATTTTTCCAACATCTCTCGCGCAGCCCACCACTTTCATACCGAGTCGGACCAGCTCTACGGCTATAGCCGCCCCAATGCCGACCGAGGCTCCGGTCACCAGAGCCACTCTGCCCCGCCAGCGCTCCATCACATACAGTCGTAACCAGCTCACGCACCAAAAGTATGAAGAGAGGGACGTGCCAAGATAGATATCCCCGACAGAATTAGTTTCCTCTGCGTCTGAGCGCGCACCAGGTAGGGAGAACGGATCCCGTTGACTCCGCCTCCATTCCAACCAACTCGACGTAGAAACAGTGACGAACTGTCAAAAACCTAAAGACGGGTGTCGTTACATTACTGTTCAGTTTGTGGGTTACAACCGAAAATGATACGTTTATTGTTCTCATGTGTTATCAGCAGTGTTGATCAAGTTACGTGAAAATAGTAAGTAGTTACTAATTACTGATTACTTATTTTTAAAAGTAAATAGTTACTTTGTTACTTAGTTAGAATTAGGTTAGGGTAGAAACAAACTTACATAAACGATCCATATAAAATAAAAAAACTACACCAAACATTGTTACATAATTATACTGATAAAAATGAACTTTGACACAGAGTCATGTGTACAGAGTTATAATGGATGATGATTTGGAACTCGGTTATAGAGTAACATAAACTGGCTGCTCGCCCAGTTTCTTGGTGTCATCTCAGCATGACACAGCAGAAAAACCTCATTATCATTAACTTAATTTATTATTATTTGTGGCAGTAGTATTAGTTGCAGCAGTTGGAGTATTTTAAATTGGATTTCTCTTTTAGGAACAGTTGTGGAGAAAAGACATGTTGAGTTTGTCTGTAGACTGACATACATGCTTTCTCTTCTCTGATAGCTTCTAGAAAAAAAACAGATGTTGCCAGTGCCATCATAATATGTGCTCAGCGCCTCTCTGCATTTTCAGAGTCGTGATTTTCTCTTGTTTCATGCTTTTTACTGTGACTTATTGAACTTTCCTTTTAATTGCATTTTAAACACAAACACTTTACTCATATTAAGATAACACTGGTATAAACATGGCAATACTGATGTATGGAATTTAAATCATGGCTGGTTCTTCATGAAGAGCACAAAATGTCCCAAGAAAACATACCTCTGAAGATCATCACTATTTTGCATTTCAAAGCTCTGCTTTTACTTCCATTACAGTGTTAACCACTACAGGTCATAGTACAGTCGTGGCCAGGATCTACTGCTCTTTGGTCAAGTCACACTTGAAAGGGACCAAAACACCAAGGTGGCCAGCACTTTGACACTCTGCTGTCAGTTTCTGAAACCAAACTTATATGATTTCTTGGTAGGCTAAGTTTTGTATTGACAACTCTTTTAAAAGTGTACTCTCTCAGATACCTGCATTTAATTATTTACACCAAATGTATTATTTATTACAACCAAAATTAACACTAGCAAACAGTTCTCTATTGCATCCTTGACAATGGAGCATTGTGCTTGCTGAGCAGTGTCAAATTGTCAAGACACTCAGCGATTTGGTGACTGTTTTCAGAAATATTTGCATCATCTACACAAACTGTTGGAGAGTGTAGAAATCTGCTACCGTACAAAGGAACCACAACAGAGTTTTTAGTACAGCACCATATACCTCCTTGCCCGAATTTTACCTAGTGACTGCCAACAACTTCCAGCAACCATTCACCAACTGGTTGGAGAACATAGATTAATGAACAAAGGCCACTTACCAGTCTCTAGGGCATAGCTAATAAGAACAGTTTATTGTTAATTCTGTTGTGTTCAATTTCATGTTAGGTCAGTGTGCATCTGAATTGAACAAAAACATTCTCAAGTCTTTCTTCGTTCGCATTAGAAAAATTTATTTTGGTCATTTTCTCACAGTCATTTTGACAGTTCTGTTTGATGAAAAATTCAACTTTGACTTGGCTTTTTATCATTTTAGGATCACGTAGGAGTATGCTCAGTAATGGTTGGTGGTTTTTATTTATTTTTTCTTAGCAGAGGATAAATGGAGAGCAGTGTTGAGCAGTCAGGAGGTTCACACCACTTTGTTGTGCAGGCTGGATTGTGTGCCTGCACTGTGATACCAGCTACACACCTTCAAAGTTAATGTCGCCAACCTGAAAGGAAAGTTATAGAAATATTATCTTATTTTGAGTAATCTGGTGATATTTAGAATATTAATGAGCTAAATTCAATAAGTGAACATTTAAAAAGTTGAAAATAAGAGAAAACCCACAAACCTGAACATGAGGCGGGGCGCTGAGCACGTATGTGACAGCACTGGCAATGTCTTTTGGTTCCAAAGGCTGTCAGAGAAGTGAAAAATGCTTGATAACTTTTATCAGAGAAATCATATTAACAGTCTATAAACTGTGAGATTAATAATTATACCCTAAATTCACGGTACAGAGCAGCTACTTTTTCAGGTTCATCGGGGTGGAGCCGTGATGCAAATTCTGTGTCCACTAAACCAGGAGAAATGCTCTGTAAATAACAAAACAAAAACAAAGGTAAAAGAAGTGTGATTGTGTGTCAACTTCGGAAAGTATTGTAAATGTGTCTCATAGCAGCTGATATTGGTTTTAAGGGCACTTTTTGGGTTTATCAGTGTTCTTTAAAACCTTACCGTGGCTCTGATATGAGTTTTTTCTGCACGCAGCTCCTGCCTCAGGCCCTCAGTCAGCGCGGTTACAGCGAACTTGGTCACCGTGTAGAAATGTAAATCGGGAAAGGGATAGACATGATGTCCACCCACACTACAACAGAAGAACATTTCACTAGGTCAGCATTTACCAACATATTTTTTATCTGATTTCAGGATCACACCTGTGTTTTATCCTTGGAGGAGGAGTCCTCTTTACCAAAGAAATGAAAAGAGTCCGCGCCACTGGCATCTTAATAAAATGTCACCCTCTTCCTCCTCACCTCAAACTCATCTACTGAACTGAATTCCAGGCTTGAATATACAAAAATGTGCACAAATATGCCTATTTATTCCCAATATTAGGAATAAAGGCAAATCATTTCATTCTCACTATTGAAAACTTCACAGTTTCCATTCACTTCAGGTTAAGAGTCTTGGCATCATCCTAGACAGCTCACTATCCTATAAATCTCACATTAATGATCTCACTTGTTCTGCCTATTTCCATCTACGCAACACTGACTGATTGTATCCTTCTCTTTCCACCCAGTCTGTATCCTTTCTTGATCATAGTATAGTTACATCCCACACTGTCTATTGTAATTCTCTCTTGCATGGTTTCCCCCAAAAATCCCTCCATAAGCTTCAACTGGTTCAAAACTGCGCTGCCCACATACCAGCACATCATCCATATCCTTCAGGAATGTCATTGGCTCCCTATGAAATTCTGAATGGTATACAAGTTTCATCTGATTAACTTCAAGACCCTTCATAACCTTGTTCCTCCTTACCTTTCTGACCTGTCAAGCACTACCTCTTCTGCCCGCTCACTTCGATCTTCTTCTTCTATCCAGCTTGCCTTCTTTCCCCCTCAGCACCATGGGAAGCAGAGCTTTTAGCTGCTCTGCTCCCAGCCTGTGGAACTCTCTACCTCCAGATATAAGAAACACTGGTTCTCTCCCCCAGTTGAAATCTCAACTTAAAACCTCTCTGTTCAAGTCTGCATGTTCGCTGTGAACTTATTGTTTGTATATTTTATCTTGTTCTTTTGATTGTTCTTTGTTTGCCATTAGTGTTACCAACAGAAGCTCATAATCTCAATCGGAATCTGAGCATGATTATATTCAAAGATATTTGAAAGATGTTTAAATCATCAGACTTCACAGGCATGGCCGTCGTTGATCATCAGTAAATAAAACTGCACCTGTTTATGTTTATGATGTGTCCATCATCCACATTTCTCTCTTTCATTGACTGATAAGCTTCACGTGCACAGATGCTCAGTGCAAGAACGTTTACCTGCAAGAAACCATGCAGAAATATAAAAAGTAAAAATTATTATAATTATTATTATTATTCTAATGGGCTAAATTGTTTTTGATGTTTTGCTGCTGTAACAGAATAATTCCCCAACATTTAGAGCTACATAAAAGTGATAATTTTATTTCATTCAATATTCTGCAAAGAAAACATTCCAGTGAATGTATTTCCACATACCGCACACAAAATATTATTGAAGTCTAAATCAAGATAATTATGTTTTCTAAAATATCTGAGCTCTTACGTCCATCATGTTCTTCCATCCGCTGCTTTTGCCATTTAGCAGCGGCTCTGGGTGAGCCAAGCCAGCGTTGTTGATGCAGACGTCCACGCCTTTGTGCTGCTCTTTGATCGCTGCAAACATGGCCAGAATCTCCTCCTCTTTGGTCAAGTCGCACTTGAAAGGCATCAAAACACCAGGATGGCCGGCGCTTTGACACTCTGCTGCCAGTTTCTGAAACCAAAAGGAAATGGCAGATGATAAGCTTTAAGATTAGAAAGGTAAGAATCAAGATTAAGATCTGCGTTTTTATTAATTTCTTATTTTTAGTGAAAACTGTAGAGACAAGAAAAAATAAAATAAAACTGAAATTCAGATGTTTGTCATCAGTTCAGTTGTGTCCAGCCTTCTTTTTCTGTAATGGAATAAATTGAAATTGAAAGTGTTGTGCCACATCTATCAATGAATCTATTGATCATCTATCAATAATCAAGTTTTACACACAGTCTGTATTGCCGTGCGACAATGACTGACCTGTTGTAAAACAGGTTTAATTACAGTTAAATAAAACGACTTATGTAAGCCTGACACAGCTGGAAGATCTTGTGTAAAATATACTTTGCACTCTCGCAGAAAGTCTGAGTTTTCATTCTGACATAATTAAAAATGATTTGCATATCAAAAATTATATGAGTCTTTCACTTCAGAACAAACCTGTATTTTTCCAACATCTCTCGCGCAGCCCACCACTTTCATACCGAGTCGGACCAGCTCTACGGCTATAGCCGCCCCAATGCCGACCGAGGCTCCGGTCACCAGAGCCACTCTGCCCCGCCAGCGCTCCATCACATACAGTCGTAACCAGCTCACGCACCAAAAGTATGAAGAGAGGGACGTGCCAAGATAGATATCCCCGACAGAATTAGTTTCCTCTGCGTCTGAGCGCGCACCAGGTAGGGAGAACGGATCCCGTTGACTCCGCCTCCATTCCAACCAAATTACTTGAAAATAGTAAGTAGTTACTAATTACTGATTACTTCTCCAAGAAGGTTATCCAGTTACTTTACTGATTACGTATTTTTAAAAGTAATTATTTCATTTTAAAAACATGATACACAACCTGAATACGTTATAAAGCAATAGACCTTTCAGCCCAATTTGATTTTTTCCCCGCATAATCCATCTAAAATTGGATCACTTGAAAAATCCTCTTTTAAAATTTGGTTTTATTATTTTTAATCTTTTAACTTTATGCACATTGCATCAAGCAAAAAGTGACATTATATGGAACAACCTATGACTTGAAGAAATTTGTGTAACATTTAAACCTATTTTGTGCACATTCAGGCATGTAAAATAAACATTTTTTTTGTGTTTATATTGTTTGTCTGTGATTTGGATAACCAAGCCTGTGAGTTTTCATTCCAGCCTGACATAATTAAAAATGATTTGCATATCAAAAATTATATGAGTCTTTCACTTCAGAACAAACCTGTATTTTTCCAACATCTCTGGCGCAGCCCATCACTTTCATACCGAGTCGGACCAGCTCTACGGCTAAAGTCGCCCCAATGCCGACCGAGGCTCCGGTCACCAGAGCTACTCTGCCCCGCCAGCGCTCCATCACAGCTTGGACACCTGCTACACGCAAGAAAGAACCACAAGTATGAAGAGAGGGACGCTGGGTCTCCAGGATAGTCGCCCTTGAGCTCAAACTGTCGTTTAAAGTGAGCCATCTCTCTCTCTATATATATATATTACAGAAAGATGTTGCAAGTCTTGGTGCAGCCTTCACGCCAATGAATGGAAAGCAGTGATTGATTAAACACTTGGTATTCGCTGCACCAAACAGAGATCTTATCTCAAGTTTCCATGTCATATTTGTTTTAGCACTCCCCGCACAGTTCTTTGCACCATGCACTGCCACAATAACATCTACAGAGTAAGTTAGACCTGTTGCTTCACTTTAATGTGCAATAAATCCATCCAACAAGACTTGCATTGTAAAGTTGAACACATAAATGCTGTTTTAACATAATAACGTAGTTTTAAACTGGAATAAACCTGGTCATTTATAAACCAATTGTGAACAGTGAACTTTTCATATTTACAAAAATGGATGATAAATTGTAAATAATTGTTTTCATTTCTTTGCAGCAAGACAAACTAATTGCCCACCCAGTCTCTCTCTCATGTCAGCGTGACACAGCAGAAAAAAACTCCATCATCGCGACAGCATTAGCAGTAGTAGAAGTAGTAGCAGTATTTAATCCGTCATTTAAATATGTCTTTGAGAACGAGATCTCTTTTTGAATACACAAAGACATGTACAGTTTAAGAGTAGACTGGTAAACAGACACACATTATTCAAACACACATTATTTATGCTCTTAAATTCAGAAAAACTTCACTTTACTTTTTAATATGTTTGTGGCAAATCAGTCTCTGTTTAATTTGGTCATCCATGCGCCTCTCCTGCTTAAATCAGCACAGAATGAGAGAGAGATGAGGCACTGAAGGAACTCTGAATTGATATCTATTCAACAGTGAAGATGGTGGTAGAAGTTTATCTTTCAACCATTTTTTCCTCTTCAATCAGATTCCACTGGTGATTCTATACATGCAGCTCCTATGACCAGTACAATTAACTTTAATTTAGATACTGCTTCAAAATAATTGCCCAAATAAGTAACCAGAAGTGTTGCAAGGATGGATGCCAAGTTGTGAGAGTCACTTCTTCAAGACCTTTGGCGTCATACATAACTGTAGCAGTTATTTGCTCTACCTGTGGGTTCATCTCATTATACAAAACAGCCCACCAACAGAATTTGCTATGCACACTACATAAACTTGATACTGTGTTCTCCATAAAGACTGCCTAGTAGGTAAATTTTCCACAATAACTCAAATGCTAGTCCCTGAAAACTTCACAGGCTGACAACAGCTCTTCATCTTTGGTCTGTTTGTGTCAGCATAACTGCCCCTTCACCTAGTACATAAAGGGGGAAAGGTTAATAACTAATAAACAATAGGTGTGTTAGTCATTTTATCTGGTATTGCTCCCTGCAGCTGAGTTTGTAACTACACCGCTCTGTGATAAGATCTGGTAAGTTAATCTCATTTGGTGTTAATTAACAACAGGTGCACTAGAGCGGCAATGGTGAAACAACCCGTGAATTATGGGGTTTCTGTTCAGGGAAACCTTTTGTGGTCGCAAATTTTGAAGCCATCATGATAACCTTCTCCCACCAACGATGTGGAGATCCAACCCTTGTAGATCCAATTAAAATCAAGACACTCAAACAGATGCTCTGGAAAAGAGTAGAATTCTTGGAACAGAGTTTAATACACTGAATCATATAAACAGCAGGAAAAATACATACAGACATTTAGCAAGAGAATTACAAAGCAGAAAACAAGCAAAGCACAGACAGTAGAGCAACACAGAGCCGGACAGAGAGAAACTGTCACGGCGAGTGAGATGAGCCGTGTGGAAAATAAAGGAGGATCCAAACGCAGGCACTTGTACAGGTGTGAGGGTGGTTTATTAAACACAAAAAAAGGAAATGGACAAACGGAGCAAAGCCTGAACTAAACTGGGAACAAACTGACTATAGAACACGAACCTAGACATGAATGAGAGCGGGCGGAAACAGATGACGGTAGACTGCAGGGAAACACACAGATGAAGCACAGTGGAAACACAGACGGACCAGCAACTACAAACACAGAAGACACGACTTAAATACACTCAGAAAATCACAGGGAGATTACACACAGGTGGGAGACACAGCTGGGAATCATTAACGGGACGAGAGGTAAAACTGAACACACTCACATGAGACACAGACCTTCACAATAAAACAGGAACAAGAAACCATCACACTAAGACGCAGACTCGACATTGAGAGACAGACAGAAAATGACACATGGAACTAGACATACTAAGCAGACACAACCGAAGAGCAAATCCTAAACATGAAACCCTAATAATAAACATAATCGACATCATCAACACAACAAGAGAACAAGAAAACAATCCCTGATGGAAAATTAAACCAAAACATTATGAACTCAAAATACTGGGTAGAAACTGACCCAGAACCGTGACAGAAACAGCAGAGGGGAAAAAGTGCTGGGGTGTCTTCTGGTCCCCTAATATATAGGGACCAGTATCCCCGCCCCCTGCTGCTGGGTAACTTTCCCACGTGCCCAAACACAGCTGCAGGGGTCGGGTACAGGCCAGGGCACGGGCAGGGCTCTGGCTGAGGGCCCTGCCCAAAGGGACACCCTTAGATTAACCCTTTGCTTTGCCTTCTGACAATAGGTCACAACATGGTCAAAGGTCACACATTTTCCTAATTATTAAATCTTCACAATCTTATAATATATAATCCTCTTAAAACACTTCAGTGTAGTTGTGTGTGAGAACTGTGTGTGTGAGAACTGTGTGTGTGTGTGTGTGATTATTTTAGCGTGATGTGTTCAGGATCTCTGTTACAATGTTACTGTTTTGGTTGTGCTGCATGAAAGACGTTGAGTGTGTATAAGGGAAGGTTAGTTACCGGAGCTGGAGAGTGAGTTATTCAGGACAACTCTCAGCAGCATTAACTGCCCTGTTACTGTAAAACCTTAATAAACCACTGTGAAGCAAAATGTCTTGTGCTTAAGACTCTACATGAAAGTTAAAATATATATGTTCAGTGCACATAGATATATAGTGTATATAGTTACATAGTTATGCATATCACGCAAAAATCCACCACACTTTCTGACTGTTTTTTCACTAGTTTTACATTTGGCAAATTTCTGTGTCACTGCTGGTAGCAGGAGGCTATACCTGGAAATACAGAGGTAGTCCAACTCCTCCGGGATGGTATATCCAAATGCACCATTGCCAGAAAGTTTGCTTTGCTCACAGCACAGTTTCAAGAGCATGAAAGAAATTCCAAAGGTTGGAAGGTAACGTATTCCGTTACGTTACTCAATGAGAGTAACGTATTCTGAATACTTTGGATTACTTAATATATTATCATGCTGTTTACAACTACGTGAATGTACTATTGCTGTGATTTATTACTGTTACTGAAGGTCTGCAGATCCGAACCGTAGTAAAGGGACCTCTGGCTAATACGGTGGGTTCTGTGTCGGGCTTGTAGCCGAAAACTAGCTTTACTTTGTTGTCTGGGTCAACTTTGCTAGCGAGAGACAGAGAGAGGCATTGAAAGGCTGCTCCAACAGAACTTATTGTTTTTGGAGGAAAACACGAACACGGTGTACAGTCGAGTCTTAATAGCTTACTTACAACTGGGCTCGTCAGGCACTCTTCTTGGCTGCAGTGGTTATTATTATATTTACATGCTTCCAGCTCCCGTTTTTGCTCAATGACAGCTCGTACTTTTTCTTTTTCTCCCTCCCTCGCTCACAGACACATAACGGGTATGGCAGTCCATTCCCCCTGCAGCACGGACTACACTGCCCATGATGCTACATCAGATTGGGGAGATTTTGCTTGAAAGTCTGTAGCAGGTGTCATGCAACTTGGCCGTGAGACCCATCCCAATCTTTACATCAAAGTAGTGTGACTGGCTCTCCTTACTTCTCAACACTTCAGGACGTAATCAGTTCACAGAAGGATAAAATGGAGGAAACTCATCCAGCTGTTTTCTGTCTAATTGTCTTCTTATTAAAGGCCCCTGTGATACCTTTTTACAAGTGTCCTACTGGCCAACTCCAGGAATGCCCATAAAAACACTTTGATTAATGACAGCTTCCTTCTTATTGTAACAGATCTCAGTTGCTGGATAGTATTTAAGCTCTAAGAGTATTTTTACTGTTGAGCAGGTGTTCATTTCATCTGGTTAGAACCTTCGATGAGGATGTCAGTCAGACATAGACAGAGTGTATGTTTTCATCCCTGATGAGAAACTGTTGCATCTTTAATTTGTAGCCTCCTTTCAAAACAGTCTGTGAAACATTTACCATCTCTGTGTTTTTTCCATCTCAGTGAGAAGTTGCAGCATGTCACCTTAATGTACCTTAATGTAAATTTTACTGACTTTATGTACTCATGAAAACACTGTATAACATTTTACTGATAATTTTCACTAAGGAATAAAATAAAAGGATTTTCAGGGAAATTTCTTTCATTGCAGTGCTCTTGTTGTGGTAAAGGATATTTAATGTGCTGTTTGTAATAGGACATTTAAATAAAAATGTCCTGTGGAGAATATCCAGTGCACAAATGTTTATATAAGAATAAAAACAAAGAATATATTTAAGGTAAAAGCAAAATATCTGAAAAAAATATAAAAATCTCAACAAAATTACTTAAATATATTGTAATTAAGGTAAGTATAATACTTTTTTTTATTTTTATATCTGCATAGACAAAACACCCAGAAGAATTACTACAACTAACTAGATAGCCAAGGAAATTCCATCCTGTCTTTGGTTGAATACATATCAGAAAAACTGTCATTTCTTTCAGACACTGCTTACAGCACTTAGCAAATATAACATAAACTGTCAAGGGAGGTGGAAATCATGGAGCAATTGGGTAACTGGGAGGTATCCTGGGGGAACTCCCAGGCCTGGACCATTGCGTTACTGAGCTCCTGGACAGCCTGAGTTGCAACCTGGTGGCATCACATGGACAGAAATATAAGTGTTCTGTTGGTTTTATCTCAGGTAAATCTGGGGCCATTCGGCGGCATCAATTTATGCTCTTTATGTTCCTCATTGCACAAAGGAGCAGATACTTGTCCTGCTAATGTTTTAAGGACCTGCGGCGTTGTCCATGTCTCCTAGAGTAACTGCCTAACCTTCAGTGTTGGGGAGTAACGGAATACATGTACCGCCGTTACGTATTTAAAATACAAAATATGAGTAACTGTATTCCGTTACAGTTACAGTTTAAAAAGGTGGTATTTAGAATACAGTTACTTTGTTGAAATAAATGGATTATATGGCGGTACTTCCCTGTTTCATATTGTCGCGGGTCAGGCCTGTTTGGGTTTTGTTTGACAGCTGCGTGCTGTTGTTCCAGGTGGCAGCGTTACGGTTGCTGTGGTTACAGGGTGATGCTCTCTCTTTGCGTGTTTCCTGGGTGAGAGAGGCCTTTTTGTTGTTGTTGTGATGTAAAGATTGGGATGGGTCTCACGGCCAAGTTGCATGACACCTGCTACAGACTTTCAAGCAAAATCTCCCCAATCTGAAAGAAAAGATAGATGAATGTTATCTTGTGACTAAACTGCTGATATTTAAAATGCAAAAGACAAACATTCAAAAGGTCACAAAAAAGATGAAAATATGAGAAAATCTCAAACCTGAACATGAGGAGGGGCACTGAGCACATATGTGATGGCACTGACAATGTCTTTTGCTTCCAGAGGCTATCAAAGAAGTTAAAAGTGCTTAATGGAATTTTAGCCGAATAATCACATCAACAATTCTGTAGGAATTGTAGGAGTTGAAGGAATATTAATTTTACCTTATATTTAGTGTATAAAGCAGCTGCTTTATCATAATTATCTCTGTAGAGGCGTGATGCAAATTCTGTCTCCACAAAGCCAGGAGAAATGCTCTGCAAAATGACATTATTAATGAGGATCCTTCAAGAAGTACTCTGTGTGCATCTCATAACAGCTGACATTAGTGTTCAAGGTACTTTGCAGCGGTTACAGTGTCTTTCAAAGGCTTACTGTGGCCCGGATATGAGTGTTTTCAGCACGTAGCTCCTGCCTCAGGCCCTCAGTCAGTGCAGTTACAGCATACTTGGTGCAGGTGTAGAAATGTACATCAGCATTAGGAAACACTTGATGACCACACTGGCTGTAACAGACAGAGATTTACAAGCTGCTAATCAAATCAGCATTTACCATCCATCTGTTTTCTTCTGCTTATCTAATTCGGGGTTCTGGAGGATCGGGTACAGCACAGACACGTCCCAAGTCTGTCACAGGGCTAACACAGAGACACAGACACGATTTAACTAAACTAACCCAACTAACTGCATGTCTTTGGATTATGTGAGAAGGTGAGAACTGTTGCACACACAGGGAGAAGATGCAAACTACACAGAGAAAGATGCTGGATTTGAACCCAGAAGTTGTGAGGCAACAGCGTTAACCACTGCACAACCATGCTGTTGTGCTGTAATTTGACAGTTTCTATATAATTTCAAGTAGTTATTTGTGTATTAATTTCATTTGGTTATCCTGCATTTTTCCTTTGATGATTTTCATAGTACACTGAAAAATCTTTTGCTTCTGAGCCGCTAGTTGCCCATGAAAGCACTATGAAGATTTTACTTATGGCTTTAGGATATTGTTATTGACATTTTTCACAGCTGTCTGGCATTTATTTTTATTCGATTAACCAGTAATAAAAGCAATCATTGGCCATAGTGAGTTTAAATCAATTATTTTTATTTATTTAGCCCCAAATCACAACAACGGTGCTTTATATACATAGAGCCTAGAGAGTTGGCAAAAAAAGCTCATAATCTCAATATGATCATGTCTGAGGTATTTGTGTGATGATTAAATCAATAAACTTCACAAGCATACCCATCACTGTCCTTAAGTAAAATAAAACTGCACCTGTTTATGTTTAAGATGTGCCCATCATCCACGTCTCTCTCTTTCCTTGACTGATAAGCTTCACGTGCACAGATGCTCAGTGCAAGAACGTTCACCTGTAAGTAACCAAAGCAGCGAAATAAATGGTAAAGAAAATATTTGGAATTTTGTTTTTCTAAAATAACTCTGAGTCCTTACATCCAACATGTTTTTCCAGGCACTGGTTTTGCCGTTTAGCAGCAGCTCTGGGTGAGCCAAGCCAGCGTTGCTGATGCACACGTCCACGCCTTTGTGCTGCTCCTTGATCACTGCAAACATGGCCAGAATCTCCTCCTCTTTGGCCAAGTCGCACTTGAAAGGCACCAAAACACCCGGGTAGCTGGCGCTCTGACACTCTGCTGCCAGTTTCTGAAAACAAACAGGATATATATACAGTGGGGCAAAAAAGTATTTAGTCAGCCACCGATTGTGCAAGTTCCCCCACTTAAAATGATGACAGAGGTCAGTAATTTGCACCAGAGGTACACTTCAACTGTGAGAGACAGAATGTGAAAAAAAAAATCCATGAATTCACATGGTAGGATTTGTAAAGAATTTATTCGTAAATCAGGGTGGAAAATAAGTATTTGGTCAATAACAAAAATACAACTCAATACTTTGTAACATAACCTTTGTTGGCAATAACAGAGGTCAAACGTTTACTATAGGTCTTTACCAGGTTTGCACACACAGTAGCTGGTATTTTGGCCCATTCCTCCATGCAGATCTTCTCAAGAGCAATTATGTTTTGGGGCTGTCGCCGAGCAACACGGACTTTCAACTCCCGCCACAGATTTTCTATGGGGTTGAGGTCTGGAGACTGGCTAGGCCACTCCAGGACTTTCAAATGCTTCTTACGGAGCCACTCCTTTGTTGCCCGGGCGGTGTGTTTTGGATCATTGTCATGTTGGAAGACCCAGCCTCGTTTCATCTTCAAAGTTCTCACTGATTGAAGGAGGTTTTGGCTCAAAATCTCACGATACTTGGCCCCATTCATTCTGTCCTTAACACGGATCAGTCGTCCTGTTCCCTTGGCAGAAAAACAGCCCCATAGCATGATGTTTCCACCCCCATGCTTCACAGTAGGTATGGTGTTCTTGGGATGCAACTCAGTATTCTTCTTCCTCCAAACACGACGAGTTGAGTTTATACCAAAAAGTTCTACTTTGGTTTCATCTGACCACATGACATTCTCCCAATCCTCTGCTGTATCATCCATGTGCTCTCTGGCAAACTTCAGACGGGCCTGGACATGCACTGGCTTCAGCAGCGGAACACGTCTGGCACTGCGGGATTTGATTCCCTGCCGTTGTAGTGTGTTACTGATGGTGACCTTTGTTACTTTGGTCCCAGCTCTCTGCAGGTCATTCACCAGGTCCCCCCGTGTGGTTCTGGGATCTTTGCTCACCGTTCTCATGATCATTTTGACCCCACGGGATGAGATCTTGCGTGGAGCCCCAGATGGAGGGAGATTATCAGTGGTCTTGTATGTCTTCCATTTTCTGATGATTGCTCCCACAGTTGATTTTTTCACACCAAGCTGCTTGCCTATTGTAGATTCACTCTTCCCAGTCTGGTGCAGGTCTACAATTCTTTTCCTGGTGTCCTTCGAAAGCTCTTTGGTCTTGGCCATGGCGGAGTTTGGAGTCTGACTGGTTGAGGCTGTGGACAGGTGTCTTTTATACAGATGATGAGGTCAAACAGGTGCCATTCATACAGGTAACGAGTGGGGGACAGAAAAGCTTCTTACAGAAGACGTTACAGGTCTGTGAGAGCCAGGGATTTTCCTTGTTTGAGGTGACCAAATACTTATTTTCCACCCTGATTTACGAATAAATTCTTTACAAATCCTACCATGTGAATTCATGGATTTTTTTTTCACATTCTGTCTCTCACAGTTGAAGTGTACCTCTGGTGCAAATTACTGACCTCTGTCATCATTTTAAGTGGGGGAACTTGCACAATCGGTGGCTGACTAAATACTTTTTTGCCCCACTGTATATATATATATATCATATCATATCATATATATATATCATAGCAGTATGAGTAAATTAATCATAATAAGCTCCAGCAGCTCCAGCAGATTTCTTTGTGTACATGTTGTGATCAGCTGACCTGTGCTGTGGCTGTTCTGAGGTTTACTGCTCTTTGTGGATTTGCACAACTCCATTCATCAAGATGTAACCCATGCATATAGACCAATATATACTGCATAAACTATGTTTCTCTTTATTTGTTTCTTTATTTTTTGCTTCTCTCAACTCTTCTTCTTTGAAGCGTACATCAATAGGATTGCCTTATGCAATTTGTTATTGCTCCATCCATTTCGGCTGAAATCGGTTTGGTGCATAGATGGAAATAATAACTCCCCTCAAATGTCTTTATCGTAAACTAATGCACCTGTTTTAAGAATTAAAGTATTTATAATTTATTCACAGTAAAACAAAGGGTCTGTCTGCTCGACAGCCCCAATGTGATGTTCGCCTGACAGAGCTTCACATTAAAAATTCCTTTTCATTAGAGTTTTACATTAAATAATCTCTGTTGAAATCCAGTTTGTTATTTCAGAACAAACCTGGAGTTTTCCGATGTCCCTGGCGCAGCCCACCACTTTCATGCCGAGCCGGACCAGCTCTACGGCTATAGCCGCCCCAATCCCGACCGAGGCTCCGGTCACCAGAGCTACTCTGCCCCGCCAGCGCTCCATCACACACACCGGTAACCTGCTACACACACAAAAGCACCAAAAGTATGAAGTGATGAGGAGTCTTAGTGACTGTGAGCGCTAACTGTCTTGTGCCCGTTAACCATCCATCTATAGATATATATATATTGGAACGTCTTAAGTCTCGGTGCAGACTTCACGAGACGCCAACGAATGGAACGCATTGACTGATTAACCACTTCATTTCAGCTGAATCACTGGCTACAAAGCAAATTCTTTATCAAACATTATCTCAAACTAACATACCATAGTTGTGCCAGCACGCTCTCCTTCTATGCACCATACACTCAGTAGCGGTTTTAGATACGGGTGACACGGGCGGTTGCCCGGGGCAGACATCGGCAAAAAAAAAAAAAAAAATTGCTCGTACTCATGCTGCCCCGACATCAGCCAGCGCATACTGGGAATGGCATAGGCACCGATTGGTTTTCTATCGCCCATTTGCTGGGAGTAAGGGCGCCCTCCGTTTGCAAGGTGCGCCTGCTGCTTGCGGCACAGGGAGGAGAGGGCGGGGCAGCGGGGGATTCTCTGGCTGGCTGGAGCAGCATCTAATAACCAACTCGCAAAATAAAACAAAATAAAAACAAAACACCAGACATCATGATACAGACTTATAATTTGAAATTCGAAATTCTATACACGAAAAGTGAGCGCGAGAGCCCTCGGTGCGCCAGCTTGCTGCTGAAGTCAAAGTAAACTTTATTGTCATCTCCGCTACATACAGTCCAGTATATAGAGAGACGAGACGATGAGGCTCCAGTTACAGCAGTGAAAGTAAACAAACAATAAATATAAGAAGAGTAAGAAAATAAATATACACTTTAGGACTCGGGGTAAAGGGATCAATAACAATTTAAAATTTATAATTTACAGTTTGATGATTTAATGCAGGGGCGATTCTAGGATCAGAGCTTTGGGGGTGCTGAGCACCCAGAGAGCTGCCCATCCAGGCAAGGTAAACTTTACTCATCACAATGAGACTTCTTCCCCATCTCTGTCAGTCCCTGCATCCCTAAATGCCTCCTGTTGTCCCGAGTTCTCTCTGACTGCCTCCTTGGTGCATTTAAACCCCTGTTCCTCCCTGTTCACATCGTCTGTTGTCTTCATCTCCATTATCAGTCATCATAATTTTACCCTCTCTGTGCAAGTCTGCAAATTTCTTTATTAAATCATAAGTTTCTTAAATTCATCAAGTCTCTCTGTGCCTGGGTCCTCGTCACAAAACATGACATCACTGTTTTGTACATTTTAACACAATTTAATCCCCACATTTTTGAAAGAATAGCAAAACACTTTTTTGAAAAGTCTGTAACAAAACCATCAAATCTGATCAAGGTTATTAAAATGCTGCCAAAGAAGAATGGATTGGAATTAAAAAAAAAAATTACATATCCTAACCTTAATTACTGGGGGAAAATGATGAATGATGCTCATAGTGAGTAAAAAGTAAACTGTGTGCATTTTTTGGACAGAGATTCACTTCTAAAGTGTATGTATAATACAATACAGATACATAAAAAATACACTCCAAAAATAGAAGAGTCCTTGAAATATACAAAATATTATTAGAAAATGGAGACACTTGGCCTTTGGTACAATGTATACAATGTATGAAAAGATCTTTACTGCAGATACTACTATGGCTCTGCAGATTTTTTCTTTTCTTTTAACCTATGTCGCCTCACCTTGAGGTTGGTAAATCTGTCTATCACATTTTGGTGGTCAAGTCTCTCACGCATCTCTTTCTCAACTGACATCACAGCCAGGTGCTGGAGTCTGCTTTGACCCATGGTCCTTCTCAGCCAGGTATGGAGCTGACTCAAGACCTTTCACAGCTATAGCTGCTATCTGGGTTTGTTAGGGCAACCTGAATAACAGTTTTCAGTTTGGGGAAGATCTGATTATCCAGAAGATTGTACAATGTTAACATATCTGGAATGGCACCAGCCTCACTCTTGAGCTTTATCAAGTCTTTGGCAAACGTGACTTCCTCTGACTGAAGCTCAATATGGTAATGCAGTGCCAGGGCTGACAACCCAGTTTGTTTTGCAGATTCTGTATAGCAGCTTTAATATAGGGAGAACACAACTTCCAGATTGTATGAGTTGTTTGTATTAGTTGTTTGTCTTTCTTTTTCTTTGCCAGTTTAACAGTTCCTGTTTTGCCTGTTAGTACTCCCTGTCTGTTTTCTTACCTGGTACTTCCTGATCTTGTACTTTGTCCTCATGTTCCCCTCTTTCCTCTCTCCCTCTTTGGACTGACAATCTGTACACACACACACACACAACAGGAGTTATAAGGTTAATGGGCATCCAGTCAGTTAGCTAGTTAGTACCTTGGGTTCAATATTGGCACATGCACATATGGCAAAATAACCAGTTTCTCTCATTACATTTAAAACAGGACAGTGGTAACAACAGCAGGCTACGGACAATGTTAAGTTTTAGATTTTAAATAGGCTGTATACATTTCAATGAGATCAACAAGGCAGTCAAATATCGCCAATTTTACTACAGAGCAAACATCGTCGGAAAACACGTTTTCAACTAGGGCTGCCACAAACAATTATTTTGATAGTCGACTAGTCCCCGATTATTTTTGCAATTAGTCGACTAATCAGATCATGCATCCATTGGATGTACAGCGTACAGCTTATTGCACCAGCATGCATCTGCTCTCATATAACTATCATTAGCTTACAGCTCTAAGTATTTAAGGTATGTGCTAACTAAAAATAAAGACAAGATGATAGTTTATTAAATTTGAATGAAATTTGCAGATTGTTTCGGTGAAGTTTAATAAACTCATTGTTATCTAAAATATAACGGGACACCGGAGTATATTCTCGAGCATCTCACACTTCTGATAATCAGTTGTCTGCTTGATGTTTATTCAGCTGTGTAAAAACTATAACTTTAATGTCAGCCTAACCGATTTACTCAGGAACAAATAAAATACTAAAAAAAGCCAAACAATAACATTTTTAAGTTATCTAAGTGACTTATATATGTTTAACCTGAGTAGCGAAAGACCGCAGTGGGTTTGAAAACCATTTGCCGGAGTCCGGTGTTCTCACGGGCTCTAGTGAGCCTTGCCCCCGGCTAGCTATCAAGCTAGTGGGTAACAGACATCTCCGAAAACGTCAGAGAGCTTTTGAAAATATGTGGTGTCTTGATAAACTGAGCAGATATTTGAGGTTTACACAGCTACATTCTCGCCTGAAAATATGCTAAACCTTTATTTTGTGACCCAGAAAGAATAATAAGAGTAATATTAAAACTAACTAGCTGCCGCCATTGTTGGAAACTGAGCTGGGCTGCGCTATGAATTCTGGGACACAGCTCCTTCTTCTTCTTCGGGGTTTAACGGCAGCTGGCATCCTTGTACATGCAGTGCTGCCATCTTCTGTTTCAGTCCGTTATTACACTCTTAAATTCTACTACTTGTGTCTTTTGTGATCTTACAAAGCTTCAAACGACGCGATGATTTTGATAGTCGATGTAATCGTGACTAGTCGACTAATCGTGGCAGCCCTATTTTCAACACAGCAGGTTACCTGGTGTAATGTTTTTCAGTTAAAAAGAAACATGGTCTGACTCCTACCTAACTATATAAAGAGTAACTGAAAGTTAAATGCAGCTAATATGTCCTGTTTTAAGCCAGGCATTTCCACCTCCGCTCCTCTGCGTCTCAGCCACCATCACTCTGGCAGCAATGGCGCCAGTGTTGCCAACTCCTCAGTAAGGAAAATCGCTATTGGCTGTCCTAAAAGTCGCTAGAAGTCGCTAAATGACGTCATCACCTAATTTGCATAATTGGTCATGCTAATGTAATTGTAACCTACGTTGTTGGAGAGAGAAATAACATCGTGGAAGAGACATAAAGTGAGTAAAAAACGTCCTAAATGCATTTAGAGTTTATTTAGAACTACAAATTAAATTTCTTTTAGCAATTATTGTTTTTTTTAATGTCACAATTCCAACCCTGCTCCTTAATCCGGGCTTGGACCGGCAAAAGTGACCCGAAATAGGCACTCTGGTAGAGTTACTTTGTGTGTGTGTGTTTATAAGTAGTTTTCAATTCAATTCAATTCAATTCAATTCAATTTTATTTATATAGCGCCAAATCACAACAAATGTCGCCTCAAGGCGCTTCATAGATACAGAGAAAAGCCCAACAATCATATGACCCCCTATGAGCAAGCACTTTGGCGACAGCGGGAAGGAAAAACTCCCTTTTAACAGGAAGAAACCTCCGGCAGAACCAGGCTCAGGGAGGGGCGGCCATCTGCTGCGACCGGTTGGGGTGAGAGAAGGAAGACAGGATAAAAGACATGCTGTGGAAGAGAGACAGAGGTTAATAACAGATATGATTCAATACAGAGAGGTCTGTTAATACATAGTGAGTGAGAAAGGTGACTGGAAAGGAAAAACTCAATGCATCATGGGACTCCCCCGGCAGCCTACATCTATTGCAGCATAACTAAGGGAGGATTCAGGGTCACCTGGTCCAGCCCTAACTATATGCTTTAGCAAAAAGGAAAGTTTTAAGCCTAATCTTAAAAGTAGAGATAGTGTCTGTCTCCCGAATCCAAACTGGAAGCTGGTTCCACAGAAGAGGGGCCTGAAAACTGAAGGCTCTCCCTCCCATTCTACTTTTAAATAGGAAAAACAAGTAGGCCTGCAGAGCGAGAGCGAAGTGCTCTACTAGGGTAATATGGTACTACAAGGTCATTAAGATAAGATGGGGCCTGATTATTTAAGACCTTGTATGTGAGGAGCAGGATTTTGAATTCAATTCTGGATTTAACAGGAAGCCAATGAAGGGAAGCCAAAACAGGAGAAATATGCTCTCTCTTTCTAGTCCCTGTCAGTACTCTTGCTGCAGCATTTTGGATTAACTGAAGGCTTTTCAGTGAGTTTTTTGGACATCCTGATAATAATGAATTGCGATCCACAAAACAGCATAAGAGTAAAAGAGTAAAAGAAGAACTGACTGCGTTACAGCACCCGCTGCTTGTTGAGAGTAAAAGCGATATGCGCTTTCACGTCTTTTTTTAGCGACTTTTTTTTTTTAGAAAAAAACTCGCTAGGGGGTCTGAAAACTCGCTAAATATAGCGACAAAGTCGCTAAGTTGGCAACACTGAATGGCGCTAGAGCGAGTAGGAGAGAGCCGAGCTGGAACAAACCATTTTGGGAGGGGGGGTTATCTATACTTTTGTTGTTAAAATGTTCCATCTCAATTAAGTACCGTATGCTTTTTATACTTTTAGTAGTGTGTCCCACAAACAGCAAATATTTTCAAAAAAAGTAAGACATCTTTGGGGGTGCTTTGATTCATTTTGGGGGTGCTGAAGCAAAATCGCCCCTGATTTAATGTCTCACACACAGCCCGTCGAAAGGGGAGGGGGGCTGGCTGCTTCCAAATAGAGGACATTTCGTTCATAATGTTGTAAATCCAAGCCCATTATGTATTCATGATTTGAATCCTGGGTTGTGTGAAATCTCAGAAATAAACCCTAGACAAAGTGAATCTGTGAACTAAGGTGTAGGTGTGTTAGGTTATGTTGTGGTGATCCTCGAGTTGGGGGATTTGTGTTCATACTGGAGTGCAAAATTAAAACCAAGATGGACAAGAAAAGTTCAAAGCCATCAGGTCCTCAGTTTAGAAAAAAGAGAAAAGAGGAAGAGAAACGAGCAAAAGATGCAGGTAAGCAGATGTGTCATTGGATAATGGCAGGTCATCCTGAAACAATCAGAATCAGAATCAAAATACTTTATTAATCCCTTAGGAAATTATGTGAATTACAGTTGCTCCAAGAAGAAATGGTAAAAATAGCAACTGTAAAAGACTAAACTCCAAACAATACATTATGTTACAGATTTTAATATTAATTAGTCATTGTTAATTGTTGATTTGTCCTGTTCTCATTGTATGAGGAATTATGATGGCTGTTTGGTAGCTGTTTGCACACAATGCATCAATGCATACTCTCTCTCTCTTCATATGTGTGTGTTTGTGTGTGTTTCTCTGGCGAAATTCAGTATGGTTCCGACAACAGTTTTATGTTAATGTATAATCCTTAATATGTTTTATGTGTGTGTGTGGGTGGGCGCCAGAGGGAGTGTTCGCCCGGGGCGCCAAACGGGCTAGGACCGCCACTGCATACAGTGTGACTGCGACAATAAAGACGGAAGTGAGTGAATTTGCAGAAATGGAAAACTTGTGAAGGTCATAAGCATTTCACATTACACAGCTCAACAACAAAGAAGGAAAGAAGGCATTATTTGGTATTACTTTATACCAGAATTGTGACTCCAATAAATCCAAACTTCTGAGGAAGTTGAATTTTTGACCGTGAAGTTTTTTTTGTTGTTGTTTGTTGTTGTTTTTATTTTTGACAGGGGGGACAAGCTTCCATAAATAACCCATATAAAATAAAAAACACTACACCAAAAATTGTTACATTTTACACAGAGTCAGGTTTACAGTGTTATAATGGAAGATGAATTGTAACTAACCGGTTTTATTAATGTATTTACAGTAAGATAAACTGGCTGCCCGCCCAGTTTCTTGGTCTCATTTCAGCATGACACAGCAGAAAAAACCTCCTTATCATTATTATTTTTATTTGTGGCAGTAGTATTAGTAGCAGCAGTTGGTTTATTTTAAATATGATTTCTCTTTGAGGAAGACTTGTGGAGAAAAGACATGTAGACCGACACACATCATACAAAGACGGCTAAGCTCTTTCTCTTCTCTGATGCCTCTCTGCATGTTCAGATTTGTGATTTTCTCTTATTTCATGTTTTTTACTGTCACTTATTGAACTTTCATTTTAATTGCATTTTAAACAAGCAGTTCACTCATAATAAGATAACACTGGTACAAACATGGCAATACTGATGTATGGAAATTAAACCATGGCTGGTTGTTAATGAAGAGCACAAATGTCCCAAGAAAACAGACCACTGAAGGTCATCAGTATTTTGCATTTCAAAGTTCTGCTTTTACTTCCATTACAATGTTAACCACTAGAGGTCGTAGTACAGTCGTGGCCAGAATCTACTGCTCTTTGGTTAAGTCACACCTAAAAGGGACCAAAACACCGAGCTGGCCAGCACTTTGATACTCTGCTGCCAGTTTTTGAAACCAAACCAGCTCTGCTTTAACTTCCATTATAATGTTAACCACTAGAGGTCGTAGTACAGGCAAAATATGAAACAAAAATATCTAACCAGCTACACAATGTAAATTTACTTTTCACACACCTACTACAGTTTGCAATTTAAAACTCCAACTCCAAAATGTAACTGTAGCTCTTGTTAATAGTTTGCACAAAAAAGCTATGAAAATGATTTCTGATGGAGGATATTCCATATATCCGTTATCTGCCGAAATATCACTGTCTGCTACATATCACACAAATCAATACAGTACTTTTTAGGTTTGACTGAAAGGTTTCTTTAACATACCAGTAGCCTCTTCTCAGTGATGTGAAAATGCACACTGTGTGTGTCTAACCAACATCCTTATCTAAGGTTTTAACCAGTTAACATCGATTTAACTGTAAAAAAAAAAAAACCCAAAACAAACCTTTTACTGGTTTAAAACTATCCAACAAGTAAGATTTAATATAATAAGAAGGAAGTTGTCATTAATTAAAGTGTTTTCCTGGGTAATCCTGTGGTTGGTCAATAGCACTTCTGAGCAGATAGCAGGTGAGGCTTTGAGAAGAAGAGTTAACAGCTGGATGAGTTTCTTTCTTTTCAGTCTGCTGTGAATTGACTACAATCTGGCAGAGTTGAGTAGTGAGGCAAATCAATCACACCACTTTAATGTAAAACTATTATCAGTTCCTGCACTGTAGTTGCCAGGGTAACAAACTCTGCTGCACCGGCGACACACCTTCAAACAGAATGTCTCCAACCTGAAAGAAAAATTAGAACATGAAGAGGGGCACTGAGCACGTATATGACAGCACTGGCAATATCTATTGCTTTCATAGGCTGTCTGAGAAGTAAAAAGTATTTGTATAAAATACAAATATTTTGTATGTGAATAATCATCTTAACAGTACCTGACATGTAGGAATAATACTTTTACCTTATGCTCCTTTATCAGGATATTCCCTGTAGCGCTGTGTTCAAATTCTGTCTCTACAAAGCCAGGAGAAATGCTCTTCACAAAAGAGATAATAATGAAGGAAATTCATAAAGTGCTGTGTGTGTGTCACACGACAGCTGATATTGGGGTTAAATGCTGGTTAGAGTGTCTTTCAAAGCGTACTGTGGCTCGGATATGGCTGTTTTCTGCATGCAGCTCCTGCCCCAGGCCCTCAGTCAGAGCAGTTACAGCGTATTTGGTGGCATTGTACAAAATCATGTCAGCAGCAGAAAAAAACTTTATGACCACTTAAGCTGCCACAGAAGAAGATCAGCATATATCAGCATATTCTGATCAGATCTCAGAACTTAATACGAAAGCCTAATTGACTAAAATTGATTATTTAATATTGCAGTCATATAGTATCTGGCTGAATGATTCAAGAAAATCTGTATCAGGTCTAAAGTCTCAAAAATGTGTATATAATTTATCATCAATTATTTAAGTCTTAAACATGAAGTATGGAACATGAATATTTGGTGCACTGTAATGTCAATTCTCCACAGCCTGTAACGCCACAAAAAACAGGCAGGCACATGGACATCTACAAGGACCCTCACGCTGTCTGACGAAATTCACGTGACTGTGACCGCAGCGGACCTTAGTGGACTCCCAGATGCAAGAAAGTATAATCCCTGCTTAACCCGATTCAACCTTCCAGTTAAGAGGCATGGCCTCAGTCTTTGAAATGTCTTTGTACAGTGTTTGCAAAAGTTATCTTCATAATCGCTATCTAAATCGTGATAAAGATTCTATAAAATGATATTTACCTGATGATTATATCTACAGGCTTCACAACCATGTCTGTTACTGTCCATCGGTAATTAAAACGGCACCTGTTTATGTTTATGGTGTGCCCATCGTCCACATTTCTCACTTTCATTGACTGATATGCTTCACGTTCACAGATACTCAATGTAAGAATGCTCACCTGCAAGAGTAGAAAAAAAGAAAACACTGTCTATAATCAACACCCTCTACACTGGCACATGTACTTGTAGCTTCATGTGTTCATGGGAACAATGAAGAGGAAACCATTTTTTGCCACTTTTGTGTAACAGTTTATCTTTCTAATCTATTGTGTTTGTGATGTCTTATTTATTTTAATGAGCTAGGTTGTTGTTCGTGTTTTGGCTGTTTTAACACATTCATTTGCCAACCTTCTGAAATAAATAACAACTAAGGATCACTAAACTAAAGTGATCATCTGTTTTCAACGTAATGTTCTGCTGGGAAGAAATCAAGTCACACTTGAAAATACCTTTAGACCATTTAGACCAATTTCTAAATAACCTTTTATAGCAGAAATTTCATTAAAAAAAAAATGCCACAATTGCTCCATGCACAATATTATCTTTGAGAGGTTCCAGTCAGGGCTGCATTAGTCTCAAATGCAATTCAGACACATAAAGTAAAAACTTCTTGTGAGCTCTATAAAGACTTGCCTTCCAGAGGGAACCAGTGTGAAAAGGTGGTGATTAGGATGAGAAGAGTACTCGATGATGTTTGTGGCCCAAACATCTGAATGTTGGCAGTCCTCTGTGATGTTATTGTGACTCTCTCCAGAGTCTCCTTGTGCAGCCTCAGTGCAGCTGGCATACCAAACCAGAATGCCATAGCCAAGTATTTCCACTGAGCTACAGTAGAAGGACACCAGCAGCTTTTCGGACAGGATGGCTTTCCTCAGTGTCCTCATGGATCAGAGCAGCCTCTGTGCCTTTTCATCAGAGAGGTTGTGATCAGAATCCACATGAGATACAACCAAGCAATTTCAGCTGTGTGTAGGAATTTCTGCTGCAGCTTTGATGCAGTATTTGACAAATTTGAGTGAAACTCTTATTTTTCAAATCTGAGGTTCTGTTTCTCTAAAGAACTTCTAACTCAATCAGCAGTTTATTTTTCTTTATGCTTACTCCCTATTGAGTATATAATTCAGAGACAGTGTATCTATTCATTATTTTTGTTGATGGCACCTAGATATAGCTAACTACCTATTTGGTATTTCATCTGACACTGAATATACACAGTTGTCGTAATGTGTCTCTTTGGGAAGTTCAGCACTGGATGTCAAATATGGTTCTCTGGCTCATCTCTAAAAATTCTTGTCAATAGACCCCAGCTCCTGGATATGCATATTCTCTGCTGGTTAAACCTGTTTCTATCCTACAAATGGAATCTGTTTGAATATTTAAAGACAGACAGGGTAATTTCAATACTTTTATCTCATCACGCCTCCATTAGTGTCACAACGTTTTTACTTGCCTTAACAAAAAAATAAATAAAGAAAATCTACTGAAATCCAAATCATTGCATTCCAATTTTACATGACTTATAATTTAGGCATGATCCCTGTTTTTACAACAGTATACTGGCCTTTGTTAAAATCAGTGTGAAGCATACCAACCACAATGATCTGCCTTTTCTAATAAATTATTTTCAAATGAAAACTCTGGAGTTCAAAAAACAAGTTTTACAAATTAAATAAACTTAGTGTAACTTTGATAAGAGTCGTAAAAAAAAGTTAATGTCCAGCTATCAAATTTCTGTATGGGACTAAAGTCAGAAAACCTAGTAAATATTAGCTTTTACATGTAGTATAGGTCTGTTTTATAATAGATATCTTGTTGTTACTGAGTGGTTAAACCAGTATATTTACAATAATAACCTGCCTATATGATGTTAGCCAACAGCAAGTTTAACATCAAAATTTATTTTTTTATAGAGTCAGTTAATGTTAACATACTCTTTGCAGAAACTATTTTTTTCCACTTCTGGGCAAACCTGGATTTTTCATACGTCACTTGCCCAGCCCTCCACTTTCATACCCAGCCAGCTTGGCCAACTTCATGGCTTCAGCTGCTTTTATATTTTTGAGCTTTTTTAAGACCCTCCTTTACCACCATGTACATATTAGTAATTTTCATCCACCATTTCCTCTTTCGGTCATATGGAGTGAAACTAGCGAGTGGTCCAGAAACACTCATTTCCTTTTGTGTTACACCAGCTGCTAGTATCGCCTCCTTTATAGCCTGGCTGTGTTCAACAGTGTGTTTTTGCCTCAAGTGGTGAAAAAGGTTTGTTTTTTCCTCCTTTACCTCTTTTTCCTTCTACTCTTTTATATCACTTAAAAAACACGAGTGACCATTTCTGTCTTATGCCTTTCCACTCTTCTCTGTTTGTGATCATATTTGGCCAACAGAGATTTTCATTCTCAAACTTTAATTGCTCAGCCAGTGAAAGCCATATGTTATGGTCCTAGCAGGGCCTCCTGAAACTAATCTTGTGTGGGTGTGGTGTTTTCTCCCGCCTCCTCCTCTCTTGCTCCACTTCTCTGTCTCTCTCTCACTCTTCTCTCTCCCCAGGACACAGCTGCTGTTTGTTGGCCTTGTTTACCACCTGGGCCCAGTCAGCAATCACCTCTCTGAGGTTATATAAGCTGGGTATGAGCTGGATGAGAGGAGGCAGATTTCTCTGGTGTTTCCTGTTCGTGTTTTAGGTGTCAAAAGCGGTCCTATTGTGTGATTGTCCTGCCTGTGGCGTGGAGTTGTAGGAGCAGTGGGGAGAGTAGCTGCTTCATGTGAGTAATGTGGGCTTGTGGCCCTCAACAGCAGCAGCAGTGGAACTTGCTGCTGCTAGTGACAGGGAGGGCTTGTGGGCCCCTGGAAGTACCTCCTCGTGGTGTGGATTTGTTGTGTTCTTTGTTGTTGCGACCTTTTTCTTTTTCTAGTGTTATTGGAAAAACGGCGTTGCTGGCTCTTTATGTTAAGATTATCTATAATAAAAACTATTTTATTTACTAAACACCTCTGTCTGTTTTCCTTTTATTCCATTCTGGACCCATTTGTTACCAGTCCCCACACACACCCCTAGACCTTCATCGTGGGAACGTAACACCATATAAATTGTGTTTGTTTGTTTTTTTGTTTTTTTCCCCCCCAACATTTGTAATTTGTTATATTTATACTCTGAGACAGAGCACATTACATTCACTAAAACATTAGCACCATAGAAATCACATCATTTCTGCAGATCAGCTACAAATTCATTCCTATAATATAAAGCATGGAATCCAAACTATGATTGGGTGATATTGAGGAACTCAAAAAACATTAAACCATCATCATCAGCAATTTGTATACAAGATAAATTTGGTACATGGACTCCTGCTGCCAAATTATGAACCTACCATCTGCAAACTTATTTTTTTACTTTCTTTCTGGTTTGCCCACTTTAGCTTGATATTGCTGTTCTTGGTAGTGATGGGTCGTTCGCGAACGAAATGGCTCTTAGAGCCGGCTCTTTGAAGTGAACGACGCGAGCCGGCTCCTTATTGGGAGCCGTGAGGTTTTTTTTTTCTTTCTCTCACCCTCTCTCTCGCCCTTTTTTCCGCTAAACTCGCACGCGCGGCCTGTACTTTGCGCTGGGCAGAGGGGGGAGGGGCGTTAGTTACACTCGCAGTAGCACAGGATCAGAGCGAGGGACAACGATGTCACATTAGAAAGGTATAGTAATCATCCACTATTTTCAGTTGCAGATGATAATAGATTCAGAAATCATGCAGGCCCATATGACAGAGAATGTGCATCTTCTTTTTGTTTTAATATTTTAATTTATATTTAATTGTGTTGTGGTTTGCAGTGTTTTGTGTTGTTTCACGTTAAATTTGTTTAAAAGGAAAAAGCTGAAATTTTAAATAGTTAAAAGTTTAAAATGTAAATAGTTGTTCTTTGTATTATATGATTTATTTATTACATTTTATGTGGAGTGAATAAATAAAGTATATTTATGGTGGCCCTTAGAGACAAAGCACGTACAAACTCCAAAACGCGTAAAAACTCCAAAACGCGTAAAAACTCCAAAACGCGTAAAAACTCAGACGCACTTACAAACCCCGAAGCATGTACAAACTCCAAAACACGTAAAAACTCAGAAGCACATACAAACTCCAAAACACGTAAAAACTAAGAAGCACGTACAAACTCAGAATCAAGTACAAAAGCCAACAGAAGTGCTCCAGGATGCTAGGGCGCAGTGTTGAGCTTTTGTTACCTAGTGGCTACACAAGCCAGGAAGTATCAACAACCGGATTTGGTGTGTGGTAGTAACAGGTAAATTTTTTTTTTTTTAAATTATTTGAATAAATATGAGTGCTTGTCTATAAATACACAAACAATACACACATGCTTTCAATTGTGTAATTTAAGTGATCTGGGTAGCTCTGTTTTGGAAGTTCAGTTCATGCTAGAAATGTGTTTTGGAGTGTGTACGTGCTTTTTGGAGTTTGTATATGCTTTAGAGTTTATACGTGCTTTGTCTCTAGGGGCCATATATAAACATATATAAATAAAACCACTTTTTTTACATTAGTAATTCCTTTTCTGCATAATTTTATATTATTGTTAATGATTAAATAATTAAAGCAACAAAACAACCTGAAGAGCCGGTTCGGAGCCGAAAGAGCCGGCTCTTTTTAGTGAGCCGAGCCGAAAGAGCCGGATCTCTAAAAAGAGCCGGAAATCCCATCACTAGTTCTTGGTGAGCAGGAATCCAAGAGCAGGAATTCTTCTGCTCTGGCCCATCATTGATTTGTTGGTTGATTTGTCCATTCTCAGCACAGCAGAGCTCTAAAGAGTGATTCAACATGGTACATGAAATAGAGTTTTTTAATTGGCTAATTATTGCAAAACCTGGAATGAACTCAACTGAACTAAATTTTGTGTGCAAACTGCTGAATGAACAATGAACTGCTCGTCCAGTCACTCACTGTCTCATGTGACCCTGACATAGTAGAAAAGAGTGATAAAAACAATCCTAACTCATAAATAGTATCACAAATCTAATCCCAAACAATGACACTTCTCGTGGTTAATAAATCTACTTTTTAGAAAATCTAGTTTTTCTTAAAGGTAAAGACACCAGCAAACATGTCACTTGCATTTTTTCACATCACCACTAGAGGTCCCTTAACTTCAAAAATGTAACTGTAGCTTGCAGTTTGGACAAATCACCTGTGGGCTCATTTCTGGAGGAAGACACCTTCAGCGTTAGGGTCCATTCACTATCTCAAGAATATGAACGCAGAGATATCTCTTGCTGTGTGTCACTGTCCTCACAAATTAGGTGTCATAAATCTAAAGTGTGCATTATAAAACGGGGTTGATAGGTGGGGCTCCCAGTTGTATGATAGTCTGGTTGAACTCAGTGAGTGAAACAGTCAGTGCTGGAAGAATCTACACTATAAGTGGATTCACAATGCTGCTCAGATCTGTTTTATTTCTCTTCACATCTTTTGTGAGTCTCGTCTCAGGGGCAGGTGTGAGTTTTATATTTCTTTGTTTTTTCATTTGTGTATAAGTTGCATGACATTGGATACTGCACGCAAAAAATGATAGATTTTATTTGCCTTCAGTAAACAATGTTGACTACAATACAACTGAAATATATAAAATCAAAAGTGTATTTATTGAAATAATTAATCATTAATATAAATGTGCTTGTGACCAATAGGGTCAATTTAATTCAAACAGATATCTAAAATTGTATTGAAAGTTTAGATAAAGATGAGATAGATTAGATAAAGTCACATGCGATTGTGATTGCAAATGCTCAAAAATTAATACCTCATAACCTACAGATGAATAATTCTTTTCGCTTTTAAAATATTCCAAACCTGATCTTTTAGATTTTTGCTACTATTCCCAACTTCAATGCAACCACACCTGCACAGGTAAACTTTAAAAAATATATTTAAAAAAATAAATAAAAATAAAACAAGCCAAATGAATGGTTAACCAAAGGAGGCATGTTAGTGGAGCTGTTTATATTCTTCTCCTCACAGGTCCAGAGCTGTGGGGACTGGTTTCACAAACCTGCAATGGTAGATCTCAGTCTCCAGTTAATATTGTCACAAGTAAAGTGCTACCAGATGAACGCCTGACTCCTTTTCACTTCACCGGTTATAAAGAGACTTTTTATGAGAGCCTCATAAATACTGGCCACAGTGGTATGTCTTAATTATTAATCCAAGTTTGTTTGAGAAATATAGTTTGACACTATGATTTTGATTTTGGCTGTAAAAATGTAACGCAACAACCCCATCTGTAGATAACATGGTTAGCAGTATAGGGAGGAGAAGGTGGTAAAATGGACAACAATAGCAACCAAGCGTCTCATGTAACAAAAATACCTCTTAAAATATGTCATGTGCAAAAGCTAAATATACCCACAATAACCTGTGAGATCTGATGAGCCACAAATGTTCATTTGCAATTGAAATAATGGGAGCATCCATGGAAGATTGTCTAATGGTTTTTATTTTTATTTTTTTATTCTGAATTTCAGTTCAGCTAAATTTGCCTTCCAGTATACAAATCAAAGAAGGAAATCTGGTTGATGAATACAAGACAATTCAGTTTCACCTGGGGCAAAGATGGAGGACTTGGTTCTAGCACACAATTGATGGAGAAACGTTTCCAATGGAGGTACAGTATGTCATAAATCAGTAGAAATATTTTGTGATTGACACTATATGTATTTAAGTAATTTTATGTATTGGATTCAAATAGATCCTAATTATTCTAATGCAGTGCTTTATTTTATCTGTAGATGCATATCGTCCATATAAAAGAAGAATATGACTTGTTAGCTGAGGCTTCAAAAGACAGTACAAGTGTGGCTGTTTTGGGATTTTTTTTTCAGGTACTTGGTAAACATCATTTCAAAAAAATGTCCAGCATCCAGTCCAAACCAGTAGTTTTACAGTAGCCACAAAAAAAAACAACCAACATTTGCAAAAGGCACATTTTAAAAAACCATACAGGTATAATGTTCCTATAATAAGGAAAAATAGACTAACCATTAAAAAAATGGCAGATTAAAAACAACAAAAAGAATAACAGCAAGAGTTAAAGCTTTTCTAATTATACTGCTCCCAAATGCAAATAATCTGCTGTATCTGATTATTTATTAAATACATGTGGACCCATCAGAAAACATTCCAGAGGACTGCCTTTGCCATCAGACTGAACAACCCTCCAGCTGCTGAATGATCACATGTCCTGTGTGGGATTATAATATTATTTTATGCCATGTTAGACCCCTAATTAAAGATTGTGAATTATTATGTAGTTTTAGTTAGCATTATTCTCCTGAATTAGAAGAAGGTGATAACTATTACATTTGTTAAACTGATTTGCATTACATTAGACTGCTGATTTATTGTGAATGAATGATATTGTTTTATGATGCATTATACTGCTGAGTTACAAGAAATACTGTTCGCAGAAAGTCATCGCCTTATTTGTCTGATTAGAAGAGAACAGAACATACCGGAGAGGTTTTCTGCCCCATCTCAGCAGGATCAGATAAACAGGGAGCCAAGGTCGTAGCTTGGGCGCCGTGTGAGAGAAAGAATGTGAATGTTAAGGCTTTTATGATTAGGTGGGGGCCACTAGAGGCTATAAGAGTTTGATCAGTGCTCCACCATTTTGAGATCTGATGCTGTCTGAGTACGGTGTCCATCTCCCACGCGTGTATTCATTAAATCATCGTTTGACTCAACCCGGCCGGACCAGTGTTGTTATTTTGGTTTTCCTCTTGTATCCATCCCCAATATTTGAATCTGGGACACCTGTATAATTTGAGCTTTAGTGTGTCTTTAAACCAAATTAGCTACTGTATGTTGTACTAATGTTGTTTTCTTAATTATAAATTGCTTTTGGTATGACGGTTAACATTTTATTCTTTCGTTTTAGGAGTCTGAGTCTGCAAATGAGAAGTATGATCATCTTATCAGTGCACTGAAATACATATCTCAACCTAGTAAGTTATATCTGCTGAAAAATCATAATAATCTTCTTTTCACCCTCCATATAGAGTCCTAAATATGTAGTTGATTACACTAGACTAAAGGGCATCTATTATTAGATAACACAATGTTATAAAACATCCACAACAACACAATAAAACTTTTTTGAAGATTTTTTGAGGATTAGTGATGATTGAAGTCTTTTCTGACTTTCTGACTTTATGTTCTTGTTAACATTTCATCAAACCAGAAACGAATGTAACGCTGGTGGGTGTCTCCCTGGACATGTTCATTCCTTCTGAAATTGACAGGACCAAGTACTTTCACTACAAGGGCTCCCTCACCGAACCTGACTGTGCTGAAGCTGTGGTCTGGACCCTGTTTGAAAGCACTATTCCTCTCAGCAGGAATCAGGTACCATTCCCTACATCGTACTGAATCTATGAAGAAGAAGATTGTAATGAGTTTATCCTTGAAATTTAATTTAGTGTAACACTAAGGCAACTTTTAATAACTTTTTCTTGGAAACTTTTTATAACCCCCAAATGACAATTGTAAATAGTTTCTGAATAAATTTATTTAAACTGGCTACATTTGACACTAATAAAGGTATAACCAGAATCAAAGACAAATATTAGACCAATATTAAATGTTATGGCAACCCGAGGTATTTGCTACAATAACTATAGCCACTAGATGGTAGTAGTTGGTCATTGTAAATTTGTTACAATGGAAACTTAATGTTAAAAATAACAAGAATAATTTCACACATACTTTATGGGTAAAAAAAAAAAAAAAAAAAAAAGCAGTGTATTTAAGTGCTAATGAGGCATATACTTTACCCAAGAAAGTATAGGGACATGAAAAGAGATCAGAGAAAAAGAATACAGGGCTTATATGTATATATGTATTCAACAACCCATTTAATGTAAAACAAGTGCACTTCTTTGTTTATTTCTGTACTGATCTCAAACAGTTATATGAAAAAAACTGCAGTTATAGTAGAACCAGAATAGTAAAGCAGCAAGTTAACTTTAGTGAGACACACCCTGTTGCCTAGCTATCATTGATAATAGCTGTATTAATTAGCAAAGCGTTCTATCATAGTATGCCCCTTGCATACTATTTTTAATAAAAGTACATGTTTAACTGTCTGTTTTAATTTTTTTTTGTTACAGCTCGCTACTTTCAACCAACTTCTGTTTTATGATGGACAGAAAATGGTCAACAACTACAGACCGGTACAGCCTTTGAATGGAAGAGAGGTGTATTACTCCAGTGGCCAACTAGCTTTGGTTAGCTCTGTGTAATTCACCAAGTCAGTGCTGCTATCCAGTGCAAGCTTTATTTAATTTAATCAATTTTTATGCACAAATACCCTTGTTTGTGACATCTGCTGATTTTCAAATAGAAGAAGAAAAAAATAATGTAGTGTATATTTAAAAGTAAAGGGTGTAAATTCAATAGATGCTTCAAAACAACATGTATTAAACACTACATGCATATTTGAATCATATGCAAGATTTTATCTACAACAAAATATGTTATTGACAGATAAGTAAATTAGTTACTTTTGGTTGTAAATGTTTCACAATGATGATCTCACTACAATTTACACACATTTTTGGGGGACATAGACTAAATGTTTAAGGATAGTTAGATTGCTTTCTTTGCACTGAATGGGACAACATATGATTTCATTGTGCTTTCAGCAGAATAGCAATAAAGAATTCTGATTCTGATTCACATATATTCACTTGTACTGATATAATATTTCTGATAAATATCATGATGCATTCTATTACATGCTTTCCTACTGTTCTGGAAACATCTAAACTCTGACTTAAAAGTGTCACATTTATTTAAAATACAGACATGTGTTAACACTATAATGTATACTATTAAGGTATGTTTTACCTATCAGTTCTTTGTCATTTGTCATTTGTCTTAATAAACCAATTTAACCACACACGACAAATAAACCCTTTTGAATGAACGGCCCTTGTGTCAGAACAGAAATACATTTCAACGTGCTGCTTCACAAGAGCAACGAACAGCAACAGTCGCCAAATTCAAAAAGTAAAATTAAACAGTCTGTTTGCTTATTTATGGTCTTTGTTAGATTTTTTACAGGAGATAAAGACTGAGCCAAGAGAGCTGAACCATGTGGCTACGTGCCACACATCCACATGAATGATTAGCTTTTGAAGAGGTGAAAAGCATCAATATTTTACCAAAACACTCAAAAATTATTTAGAATTTGTATAAATCATCATCAATTTTTCTTTTCAAATGTCCTTTTCCAGTAATTATTGATCTCATGATCTCATCTGGTAAAACAGCCTCCCAGCATAGGAGGCCAATCAAACTGCTTGATAAAAGATAATAAATACACACAAGATTTATGGTCAGTTTATCAGACATTTTAGTACACTTTGCTTCCACAGCACAGCTATTACAAGTTGTTTGATGAGCAATCCTTTCTGGAACTTTTGACATTCCCTACACACATTAGACAGATAAGATAATAAGATGTAATAACACCTGGTTAAGTCAATCGGAGGTCACTAAAATTAATATTGTAACAATATTGTAACCATAACACTGCTGGCTTGTCTAGTTTTCTCTGGTCCCCTCTCCAATCAGACCAGGAGTGTCATATTTAGCCACATGTTTCCCTTAAATTGCTCACTGTATGAGTGATGCGGGATTTATAGATAATTGAGAAACTTGTTAGGAGAGATGGCATCCATCCCAGCACCTCTCATTTGTAGAAATCTGGCAAAATTCATTAAACTGCCCAAAATAAGATAAGAGATAAGATAAACATTTATTAATCCCACACGTGGGAAAGTTTTTAAAATGTGACTATCCAGAATTGGGACCAGTAACTAGAGTTACAGTCTCCCACTCCAGATTTTTAATCAACCAAAGACCCAGACGGGGTTTAAGTCTGATGCTTACCCTTGTTCCTAGTTGGAAAACTCATAAGGCTGTCTTATTTGTTATTATCTGTTGTTCAGCCGGCTGGTTTCTGTCTGATTTCTCAGACTTTTTATCTGATTTAGTGCTCAGCTCAGATAAAGCAATTATTGTAGATACTAAAAATATTAGCCTCAAGATAGCATTTAGTCTATTATTAGACTCAATTGCCTTTTTAATCACACTCTAGATCTTGTTAGAAACTGAACATTTAAATTCTTTTTCTGAAAATCCTCTTTTGTTAGATCATTTCCTAATAGCATTTACATTTACAATGATGGATTACACAGCAGTGGAAGTCTTTCTGAAAGTGCTGTAACTAAGATTAAGGGTCTCAATGCCTTGTGCCAACACAGTGCAGACTAGCTACCTGAGGGCTACTTCCACAGAGGCAGATTATCATATTAATAATTTTACTATTTCTACTCTTTTTACCCCAAATTAACCTTTCTGGGTTAACTACAGTAATTACTTTTCCCAAACCATCAGCTTTAGGTATTGAAGGTACAAGGTACTTGTACTGCAGTGGTTTGAATCAGATCTATCTAATAGATCTAATAGGTGTAAATGGAGAGTCCTCTTCACACACTTAAGTTAATTATGGATTTCTGCAGAGTTCTGTGCTAGGACCAATTCTGTATTCATTATACATGCTTTTCTTAGCCATTATCATTAGAAGGTATAGCATACATTTCACTGCTATGCAGATGACACCCAACTTTATCCATCCATGAAGCCAGATCACACACACACCAACTTAAACTGCAGGAATGTCTTTAGGACATAAAGACCTGGATTACCTCTAATGCTTTGCTTCTAAATTCAGCTAAAACTGAAATATCTCAGAAATATGGTATCTAACCAGATTTTTACACTGGATGGTATTCCTTGGCCTCCAGTAACACTGTTAGGCCAGTAACACATATCCTGTCATTTTTGACCAGGAACTACGTTTTAATATATATGTGTGTTTTCTTCTATTTGCGCAATATCTCTAAAATTAGAAACATCCTGTCTCAGGGCTGGATCAGGTGACCCTGAATTCTCCCTTAGTTACAGTGCAATAGGTCTAGGCTGCAGGGGGATTTCCATGATGCACTGAGTGTTCTTTCTTCATTCACCTTTTTCACTCACTATGTGTTCATACACCTCTTGCCTTGCTCACAGGGGGGCATTTAACTTTTAGGATTTTCTCTGTTTTCTTTGTATTATTGTAGGGCCTTTTCCCCTACAGTACAAAGCGCCTTGAGGCAACTGTTGTTGTGATTTGGTGCTAGATATATACAACTGAATTGAATACGATGTTATTTCATTGATCTGTGTAGTCCTAAATCCTTGTTTCTTTTTTTCTTTTGAGATACTGAATAACTAAATACAGAGCAAGTACATGAAAGTGACTGAAATTTTTTTCTCACCAAAATGCATGACTAGCAGCAGCAACACAAGGCACATACTGAGTTTAAGAAAGTGCAAGAGGATTCTCGGACAGTTCATTTCTTCCATCCTTGGGGATGGAACCAAACCAACAGTGATGATAATAAGAAATCTAGACGCCTAAAATGAGAGAGAAACAGGAAAGGTGAACTTTTCTTGACAGATTCAGATTATATCTGCCGCCCTGTTGCTCATTCTAATGCCTTCTGAGTTGTTTATATTTTATTTACAGCTGCCTAAATTCGATTTATTCTCTCATGAGCTCAATGGTCAAAGGTAAAACATAATTCAATTAAAGCCCTGCTGGGAGGATAATACCTACCGGTGTCATTAGATGCTGTGCTCGTTTTTGGCCCCTTGACGCTATCTATATCACCCTAAGTACTTTAAGGACTCACTTAGGATATAATCCCATGTTGCACAGGAATAGATGACTGATGCAAGGACAGCCTTTGGTGCAACAGTGCTGAGATAATCAGAGAGATGCACAGTCATGCTGTCCTGCTGCAAAGACTCACTGCTGTTTTTTTCAGCCTTCAAAAATGTACAACCTATATGTATATGTGTGTGTGTATGTGTATGCTGGCTGGCTTAATATCTGATGACTTGCATAAAAAGAAACTTATTGTCTGGTGTTGCATTTTGATGATCTTCTCCATTACTCTCTTTCTGCTTGTTTCTGGCTCCCTTTTCTTCTAACGAGGACATCTTTTCTCGGTTTGTGCACGCCACCCATCCCCCACTTCCTCTTATTTCACTTGGTGTGACTCTGAGGTTTGGGTTGTCGTGACAACAGAGGACACAGGCCCATCTCTATTCTGTTTGCAAAGTTTCTGTTGTTGCAAGCATATTGCACATTTGCTGCTGGGATAGGGGAAGAGCCTTGCACCACCATCCCCCACCCACACCTTGTCACAAACATGCAGGCGTGAATGAGTTCTCAGAATTATAAATGAGATACAAAGTGCTTCCTGTAATTTATACACAATGTTTTAGACTTGCAAGGCAGTAATGTCTGACTTTTGAGGACTGTGCTGAGGAGCACCGCTCTCCCTTTGCTAACATAAACCTTTAAGAGCTTCAACATCTCCAAAGTGAGCTCCCTCAATCAATAAGTCTACTTTGACTCACTTTGATCTTTTATCATTACATTGCTATTTCAGTCAATCCTCAGTGCTGCATTGGCAAAGAGCTACGAGATCATTGGTACACATCCACATAAATTATTATCAAGATCAATATCTATCTGCTTCAGAGACTGACTTTGTTTTAAAAGCAGTTGCCACCTCGTAAAAGTATGTCCTTAAAAGGGTTGAGATCACGCTTGGCAGCAGCGGTGCAGTCGGCCTGGACCTGGGTGTACACTCTGAATTTGCATGTGTGCATGTGTGTGTGCGCGCTTGTGGTTGTGTCTGTGTGTGCAGATGTGCAAATAAACACTTAAATTAGACCTCCTAAGATAAACGACGTTAAATTCAGAGGTACTTTTAGGTTGTGAAAGTAGATTGATCTGATATTTTTACTTAGTGTGAACACAAAAAAGAAATATGAAGTATAGTACAAGTACATGTTTAGGTGTGTATGAGGTAGTTGGACTAACAGCAGCTACAGGTTCATAAGACTACATACACATCAAATTTAAAAAATCTCTACAAAAAGCTGTTAATACAACTAATAATTCCTGCTTTATCTTAAGGAAATGTACAAATACTATTTCAACCACTGTGTGGTGTGTGTGTGTACGTGTGTCTTTGTGGGTGCGCATGTGTGTGTGTGCACATCTGCATACACTTGCATGCATGTATTTTTTGTGTGTGTGTGTGTGAGAAACTGTTGGGGCTTTTCCTGTGTAAACCACGTGGCTCAGACAGGGTTAATAAAAAGATCACGCTCACTTCTGGGTTTTCTTTCTTCCTTGGACTCCAAACGCTGGTAAGACCCTGATGACAACTTGAAAATCTGATGATCAACGTTTTTTAAACACACTAACATACTACGACGTTACTACTTCATTTCAGCCTAATTTTGAGCAAAATGTCAAGTCTTTTGAATGTTTTTCTTTCTTTTTATAAAGAATGATAACGTGGATTTTGATCGTGTGTTCGGTTCAGTTTGTGAAGCCTTGCCTTTGATTAACCTTCAGTTTTCAGTATTTGCGGTGGATCGACCAGAAGCTACTTGATGTACAGTGTTGTCACCCATAAAGTAGAAAGCACTACTAAACTTTACTACACAGTGTAGTGTTTCCTACTTTATGGATGAGTATACTGTTTGCTGCAGAGGAAAGTAAAAGAAGAAACCAGACCGACTGTGTGAACATTTGAAAACCTGCTGAACTTCTTTGATATTTTAACCAATAAATTTTGCATTTCTTTTTATTACAACAAATGTATTTACCAGACAAGAAAAGAACTGAATGTCAATTTTTGGTCCATTGTTAAATAGAAAAATCAGGTAAGGAAAGTAAGAAGCAAAGTAAGAATTAGGACAGTTTATTTTCAGTTTAACTACAGCTCTTACATTTGGAACATGATTAAAATTTTTTTTCAGTTATAACAAGAGTCTCTTTATTTTTACAAAAAAATTGCTGCAAAATTCAAAAAGTTTTTTTTCCTTTTTAAATAACTTATATGAAATAAGCCAGTGATAGAAAATATATATATACAGGGCATAAGGCAAAAAAATGGAAATGCTATATCAAAACACTGGGGAGAAAGAAATCTGTAAATTGTGTATTATTAAGGCTAAAATAATTTATCCATTCTCATCAGGTAATTTATTTAGCAAGTCAGTTCTTGAGTTTTTGTGAAAGCGCCTAAAGCAAAGACAAAAATTTTTGTATTTTACCTGTAATTTTCAAAATATGCATTATTGTAAATATTCTGTTTTTTTGTTGTTCTTGTTTTTGGGGTTTTTTTGCATCAAAGGGCTTGTAAGTATCTGTTATTTCAATAAAGAAACATTTAAACAAAGGCCTGAACTCTTTTTAGTTTTGAGCATTCTTATTGATACTAACAGAGGGGTTCATTAGCTGCTTTCTTTCAGTCTAAAACAGATGCAGTTAGTAGAATATAAAAATAAAATAAACTATTTTTGATACATGAAGTGTCCTTTTAGCCATATTTTACATAGAAACTTATGGTTTCTCACTGCGTCTGTGACTTGGCATTTGTAGCAAACAGCTTAGCGTGCATTTTCTTCTAATCCCAGGGAAACAGCTGCAGAAAGTTTGATGGAACCAAACCTCGTTGTCCGTGAAGATCTCCCTGAAGTTGAAATGAAAGTTTAGCTTCTGTACAGACATCAGTATGAAAACTAAACACCAGTCACTGTATTGTAAGTGCAAGGATGATGCTTACATAGTAAAACCCATCTTGATCCATGTCACCTAAAACATATATGATATCTCCCGAACGAAAGCCGAGTTCGGCCTGTAAGACAGAGAAAGTCAAAACCAGTTTGTGTAAAACAGTAGATTAATCTTGATATTTTAAATATATAATATGTGGTAATGTTACTTTACGGTGCTTACTTCACTGTCCATGTTGGGTGAGTTTTCCCATGGATCATAGTCAAATAAGGCTACCATTCGCCTAACAGCCCCACTGTCAGGGATACTGGTGACATCGCTCAGGTCTGGTGTTAGAGACATGCCTGCAGTACGAAAAGCAAACATCCCAATGAAGCTTTCATGCTAACTTAGAGGATAAACAAACACTCCACGCAGTGACAGTGGTAGTGTCATATTTTTACAATCAGTAAATTTTTTGTTATTTGTCCTAATATCTGTTGTAAACTTCCTGTAGGGAGGAGCTCATTGCAAACATCCTCTCACAGATCATCTCTGAACGGCCTCGTTCCAAATTATGCCACAATAATTGTTTTTCAATTATACTTCAGTTACCCCAGCAACACTGTTTTGCCAGCGTGTTACAGTAAACAGGCTAATACCTGTGTGGTCCACGGGGAGGAATCCCTGCTGCATGAGTAGATGCTTCAGATACTCATCATCCACTGGGATCTCAGCCACCATATTACTCGGCACATACCCAGAAAGCCCGCCAGACTCACCATGATAAAACCCATCTGCGTCTTTGTCTCCAGTAACCTAAAAAAACCCAGCACCAGCAGTTACTTTTATAACTTTAGGCTTGGTTTCTGAATAAAAGAGTGTATTTATTGCATACATGTATTTGTCTGTATTTATGTGATGCAGCAGCAGACAGATTCAGAGAAAAAAGGCGGTAAATCACATCAATCAGATGAAAAAGGTGACAGGAAATGAAGAAAAAAAACCTATTGTCTTCTTACACATTTAACTGTCGTGACTCCAGCACAAACAGGAAACACTATAGGTTCTTTCAAAGAACATTTTGAACTGATGAAGAGATGAAACGCAACTCAGACACAGAGAAGCGCTTCGGTGTAACAATGTACACAGTGCATGAAATTACACTTAATCTTACCTTGATGATCTGGCCTGGCACAAAGGGCAGCTCTTCTGCAGCTGTCTCGTGGTTTGGAGACATGGCAGCCGGGTTGTATGGGTAAAGTGCAACAAAGAGCCGGACGTTGGGTATGGACACCTGGCTCGCAGTTTCCAGCTCCCAGTCCCTGAGATCCTCCGGAGTAGCGATCCTTACTTCATCTGGGTATATCAAAACATCCAACTCGAGCCTTGTCTCCATTTACAGCAAAGTGAGTGCTCGACTGTCCACTTGGCAGACAGATGGCCACTGTAGACAGCAGACCTCTCCTTAGCCTCAACCTAATGTGAGGTAACTAAGCTAAGCACAAGGAACAGTAATCCTCTTTGAAGCAAGTAGATAGATTCATTAGTTCAGCACTGCCAAACTGCACTGTGTGCAAAGCAACGGGAGCACAAGATGAAATAACTTTAGTTTTAATGCAGATATTTGAAAAGCAAAAATGCTTCCAAATATACTTGAAAGGAGAAGTACAAAAGTAGAGAAAACAGACATTTTTTAAAAAAATATTTCTTAATGACACATAGATACATTTAACTGTAGCTCTGTTTGTAATATTTATTTTCTTTTATACACTTTCTTTTGCATTGGTCCTCGTCTCCTAGGCCTCGCCAGAGGTACAGGTGGGTTTTATCTGGTTGCTCTGGTTTTCTTCTGAAGTGTTGCAACTTATTTTTTTTTAAAGTAAAACAATGGTTCTGGTTGGAGAACAAAGCCTTTATCAGTGTGAGTGTGAATAGTTCAGTGTGGCTGGTTGTATACAGTGTAGAATGTATAGTGTATATGTGGCTCTGCTTCCTTAAACTATCAAGCCTTGCTCAATTAAGGAAGTAGCCTTGTTTTCTTGTTTCGTCTTATTGCTCCTCCTCCTCCTGACATGACCCAGTTTTCATCACTGAAAGTCGACACTTCCTTTCTTCACCTGTGGCCAAGTCAGCAGGTGATAATCTCCTCCAGCAGAGATTATCAATCACCTGTGTGTTTGTTGAAAAATGGTAAGGCAGAAACTGAAAACACATCTGAGCCATTGCTGCTGTTTACTCTTCCAACCATTAACTGGCGCTATGTTGTTTGAATAACTGAAAGTTGTATCTGAGGAAGTTGAGGCTGAGTAGCTTCAGGTGTTGTTGGTTTTATTCACTTCATTAATTTTGTTCAGTTTTTGTTTTTTTGTTTGTGTATGTTTTGGACTTTGAGAAATGCTTTTCTGTAAAGACTGAAGAATATTATCTTTCTTTATGTATTAACTGCCACTATTCATTACTTTAGCTTACTCAGCCCTCATTTTCCCATTATTCCCCATCTGATTTATTTTGACTCACCTTTATTTGACAGAACAGTGTAGAAAGTAAACAGGAATGAAGCGAGAGAGAGGGTGAAATGCAAAAAATGGTCTCGGATGGACTCAAACCTCAGCATTTGGGTTTGCAGCTCAACCAGATGAGCTAAACTGGTGCCCAATTATGTTTCAGTTTTACTGCTGAGAGACAAAATCTGTGTTTTAATGTTAATGATTAAAGGAAGAACCAGCGAACATGTGCACTCACTGCTTTTTGTCCTCTTCAGTTGTTAGTTAGGCTTTTCAAAAGTCAGTTTTCATTCAGACAGTCATTTGTTCTCATATGCCCTCTTTATTATTTTTGCTCTTTTGAGTTAAACGATTCAGGTTCTGTTACTTGCTTCCAAAAGATTATATGATTAGTTTGTCTGTTTATCTGTTTGCTAGCATGATCAGCTAAGGAAAAGCCACAGACAGTTTTAGATGAAATCTTTACCAGAGATAAAGCTAGCCCTAACATAGATTCTTTCCCAGTAAGAAATAGAGCATAACTTGACAAATACACATGAAACTGAAATAAGAAATGTTGGTAGACATCACCTTATGGTTATCAAGAAATTATCAAAAACAAATCTGGACCCAGGGACCAGGTTGACTGTTGGTGATATGTAGCAGAATCTTGTTTTCTTAACTAACAAAAGAACCATTTTTAATAATTATTCATTAGAAAAATCTACATTGTGGTGTAAAGCAGGTTCAGGGGGTTGGTGCAGTCTATTCAGTATAAATCAGCATATCAACCACACCCCACTACTCTGCAGAGGGCTATGCATGATTAGTAAGTTTTATTTTTGATTTGGTTTGGATTATTTTTGCATTTTTACCGGAATACTACAATTTTTCTTGCATTTATGAAACCATGTAACTACAATTATGAAATTTGTTTGCTTTTTTCTCATTACACATCCTAATAGATGGAAAAGAAGGATGTATAGGCCAAGTTTATGTAGCTCTAAAGATATAAATAAATAGATTAATAAGAAAGAAAGAAAGAAAGAAGAAAAATCTATGGATGCCTAAGATTAGGTCATTTTTGTATTAAATTTTGAATTAAACTCATTGTTTGTATAACAAAAAATATAAAAGAAAAAACACCAACTTGCTAACATCATTTAGTTCGTTTAGCCAAACTGACCACTCACCCCTGGAGGGGCCACATGTGCCCACATGTGGCTCCAAAGTCACAGGCTAGAGACCTCTTAAAGGATTTAATAAAGCAGGTTCCAAAAATTACTCTTGGTTTCAGTGAGCAACAAATTGAAAGCATTTCTCATTCTCACTTGTTCTCTTATCATTTTTTATGTCTGCCCAGAAGAGGGAGCTGTTGCATGTTTCTAAGTGTAATAAAGAGTCTGCTGTAAAATTAGTCAGTTTAACAAATTCATGTGACATCAAAGTTTTAGATACATATTGATTTATAGGTACATACACAGACACCTATACTAAGAACTGCTGTCCTTATAAATGCATATCACTCTAAATTGCATATAAATGTACTTAAAGCATCCGAATAACTATTGAGAGTTGGATCCCCCCCCCCCCCCCCTCCTCTGGTATTCATTTATATCCTTTAATAACTCTTGTAATTAAATAATTAAAAAGCTTTCACTACAATTGTATATGTTTTAAGTCTTTCAAAAATGTTTCACCTCATACTCGCCTACATACAGTTTGGGCCATTATTTCTTACGCTGCTTTATAATTATTCTAATAATTTTTGTATATAAAACTTATACTTAATATCAACAGAACTATTTAGTGCCCTTCTTTTATTCAAGTGTGGAAAGCTTGCTGTAATTAAAATCATAATTTTGGCAAGCCACTCTTTATTTTGTTAATACTTTTACCAGTGTAGCAAAATACAAGAATTGCATTTTATATGAAAACTGAGTGTGTGTTCATAATACTCTCTTAGCTGTGTGCTCCAGTCATTTCAGGTGTGACCCAGTCTCCTTGATTGGAATCTAATATTGATGTTAGCTGCAAAACAAGTAAAGGTTAGTAGGCTAGCTGCTAGGTTAGGTCATTAGCAAATGGTAGGGTCAGCACATAAGCCAGGAGAACTTTAGGGTCAACATTGATTCATTGAGAGAAAAGTTTGATTTTGTCTAATGTGAACATGGTTTTCCTGTTTATGTAAAAGAGCAGAATCAACTTTCTGCGATATTCTGTCAGAAGTTTTGGACTGCACTCTCAAACAAAATAAAATGGAATTCCTTATCCTGTTATAATAAGTCAGTACCTTCTAACCATAAAATAGAAACCATCAAAGCAGGTGGCATAGTTAACGGGGGTTAGTAATATCATCTCAGAGCAAGAAGGTTCTTGTTTTGAACTTGCCCCTTGGCTCGGGCCTCCCCGTATTTTCCCTGTGCAACAGACCAAAGATATATGGTTAAGCTAGTTAGTGACTGACTATAAATTTGCAGAAGGGTTGGATGTGAGTGTAAATTATGTCTGTTTTTCTATGTTTGCCCTGTGTGGAATGGTTCTTTGCCTCTTGGCCTGAGAGCTGGCTCCAGTCCTAATTTGGTTAAGTTGTTAAGAAAATGTATGGATAAAGGTTATAAAACCTTAAACTTGAGCTTTCTCATTAAGCCCTTGCTTTTGCAGCTTTTGATTCAACCTTTGGACAAAAAAAGCCTGTCTCCTGTTAGATTTTGCAAATCTGTTTGTATTATTATCATTTTTCTCTATCTATCTACCACCACTGGCTAACCTAGAGCTAACCTCCCTCTTTACAAGTATAGATTAATTCAAGATGAAAAGTTGCAACAGCATTTTGAGAGAAGGATGTCCAACAGAAAAGAGTGTGTAAAAAATTTAAAACACTTTTACAAATAAAACTACCAAAAACTAGTAGGTTGAGAGAATGCTGTTGAACTGCTATGCTTGTAGTGCAGAGATGGTGCATCTTTTCCATATTGTCGAAAAAAATACTATCAGGTAAATATTACTACCTGATACTATTTGTTCCCGTCTTTGTTCTGTATGGTGTCATTCATGTTTTAAATTGGAAAAAAGCTGCATAGACCAAAAGAGAAGAGAGACACATAAAGGCAAACCACTAGTTGTACTGGCGTGGTTTTAAAATCATCTACATTAATAAATGCCAACTACAACAACAAAAAAATGTTTTAAGGGTGTAATTGTTCCCATAATGGTCAGACCAGTCCAACATAAGGGCATTGTAAAGGGCACAGCATTTCTTGTTTTTCATCAGAAGGGCTGTTCACCTTGTGTTCGTTCACTGCAAGAGCACTCATCGTGGCATCATGTTCTCTCACACGTGACAACACCCTAATAATCACTAATCATGTTTTTACTTACTTGAAATAGCACCCAGTTCTGCACTTAGGCATGTTAGAGGCACAATAGATCACATCTTTTCCACTTCTTCTTCATACCTCCCCCATAATTACAACAGCAACTCATATGACACTGCATTACATCTCCTTTATTTAAAGGCACTTTATCATGCTGCCTTGTAGGTGAGTGTAGTTACTGTCCATATTCTACCAATGTGAGTGTGATCAAGAGGGCATTTAATCCTGTATTAAACATAAATAAGATGAATACTGGAGAGCTTGATATGCTTTTTCCCTTGATTGGAACTTTACAAAGCTTTTTTTATGCTTGAGTCTCACTCTTACAACACTTTATTGAGGTATTTCCTCCCCTTGGGGGGGGGGGGGGGGGGGGGATTGGCCAGTGGGCAATGTCATCAGTCATTACGATGCTGTGTCATGGTGACCACCCTCCCTGCCAGACCACAAATGTAATTACACCTACCTACAGTGATAGCTTTACTGATTTATCTTGCCTACAGTTGCCTATTGTGCATCTACAAGCTGCTTTGCAACCCACCTGCACCTCATCTCCTTGTTTTCATGTTGTGCCTGACTGAATAAAACCAACCTGTTATCAGTGATGCCTGCTTTGTTCTGTATGGTGTCACTCGTGTTAAAATACCTTTTTCTTTGAAAGACCTCTTTACTATGTTTGGAGCTTTGAAATGTGATTATTTGATATATAGTGTAGCTTTCTTGGAAGTTACTGGTTAAAGAACAGCTTTCTAACCAAGCTGGCTAACTTTGGCTGATAACTTGAAATCTTGTCCAAATATGGTAGCTTCAGACTCTGACCATCTTAAACAGCTGGCAAATATAGGAGGCCAAGATGCTAAAGTTAAGGTTTCAAAATGGAAAGTTCAAAATAATAGGGTCGTGTGATTATAGTGGATAAATTCATCTTTATAGACAGTCTGTGTTTGGATCAACCATTTAGTGCAGAGATGGCGAAGTGTGGATGCGGTGTATACATCACAAACCTTTGAAGTTACAAAACTGACTTAAAAAATAGTGTCTACATAATAATGTTAAAGTCATGTTTGCTGAAATTAAGGCTAACAAGCAAGGCTGTGAACCTGTGTACTCATTGGTTAACGGCTTGTCAATAAATGTAACCTGGATGTCCCACCTTTCTGACACTAGGAATGACCAAAATTTTCATAATGGACTTAATTTTTTATAAGTATGACCCAAAACAAGTGACTGTGCCAATAAACTCACTGGAAAAGTGTTTTCTATGCTTAGTTTAGGGCAAAGGGCTGGGGGTTTTTTTGGGGGTTTTTTTTGTAGGCTTCTGTTTTGCAGCCAAAGCTATCGCACCCTGGAGGCCTCTAAAAAGAATGCGGTTTAAGGCACTGCAATGACTTCACTTTTCAGTCCCAGAAGCTACACCCATCTTTTATATCGTCTATGCTTGCAATACAATGGCCTCAGCTGTGTGATGTCAAGATGCAAGATACAGCTGCACTCCACCTTTTCATCCAAGTATAGGCACTATACTGGATCCGAAACATTAATAACAAATAATCATTTATACAGTCTATGCTTTAGGTAGGCCTTTTTGTCGTTCTGCTGGGGACCCCATTTCCCATAATTCATCTATAGCTCACCTTTGCTCCCATCCATCCATTCCCACAGGCCTGGCCCTCTACTTCCCATGTATGGAGTGTTACATCATTGGCACAGACACCCACCTTTTCCAGTGATGACGCAGCCCGGGGAGAGTGTGTGTGTGTGTGTGTGTGTGAGGAGGAGGAGGGGGGAGAAGGAGGAGGAAAGGAGGAGGAAAGGCAGGGAGGGAGGGAGAGAGGAGAGGGTGTCCCGTCTGCACGGAGCTCAGACAGACAGCAGGGAACAGCTGCAGCATTAGGTTCGCGTAGGATTTCACTGCATTGCGATTTAAAATTTAAGTAATTTCTTTCCCCAAACTTCACGTAGAGCAGCTCGACAAAGCAACCAAACATCATCTAAAAAATGGTTGATCGCGAGCAGCTGGTGCAGAAAGCCAGGCTGGCTGAACAGGCTGAGAGATATGATGACATGGCAGCTGCTATGAAATCGGTAAGTCAATTCAAAATAACAGTAAAATACAAAAAAAGAAAGACGATAACTGTGGCTTACATGTGCGTGAATATCGGTGTAAAGCTGCTGCGTTTGCGTAAAGGCTCGCCCTGCGTAAAGGCTCGCAGCTGTAAAGCTGCGGTTACAACTGGCTCTCGATATTACAGCACTACATCTGGGGGTCATTCTGAAATAACATTCATTGTGTTTATTGTGCTGTCGCCAGTTCACTGACAGCTCAGAGGCTTTTTTTTCTGATTCCAGTCCAAATCGGCTCCTCCTTGGGCGGTGCCTTTCTATCGGCCGTGCCGCTCATTGAGGGCGCGTTACAATGAAACGCATGCAGGCCCGAGCTTTCACTCTCAGGCTAAGAAGAGACTCGAATCGTGGAACTGCTCTGCTCTGACACATTTGCTGATTTCCTTTTTTTTTCTCCCCTTCTTTCACCACCACACCTCCCCTTCCTCCATTATGCTGAATTTCTAAGAGCTTCTGCTGCTGGGAGCCATGTGAGGTTGCTCGGAAAAAGCCTATCAACTGCTCTTGCCCCCCCTTCTCCTCGTCCTCTTCTCCTCCTCCTCCCACTCCTCCTCCGCCGCCTCCTCTCCTCTCTCTTTGTCACATAAATTAAAACAATAAGAATGATGGCGATCATTTTAATATTTCTACTCGAGGCTTGGAGGATAAATTGGAGCATGATTGCTTTGGACAAAGAAAAAGCTTCCAAAAACTAAACGCTCTCCTCCAAACAAACGTAGGAGGCAGCAGAATCTCTCTAGAATATTCTTTGTCATATTGCAGTGAGTCAGTGTGGTCAGATTTGATTACAGGAATTTCCTTCTTATTTATTACTTTATTTGTCACATATCACCTTCTGTGCATGCTGCTTGTGTATCAAGGGCTGATATCTGGTAGCATTTTAATGCCATTTTGGGTTAATGACCCTGGTTAATGGTGTAATATTTGATGTGAAGAAGATGACATGCTGGCCTGCCTCACTGTAGCTTTCTCAGCTCTTAATGGATGGTGCTGAGGACAGAGCCTTTGTCTGCCTTTTTCTTTTTTTTGTTTCTCTGGCCCCTTAAAAAATTCTGGGAAGTGGATTCAGTAACAGGTTTAAAAAAAAACCTGCTGTGTCACACCAGCTCATATTGGAACCAGCAACATCCCGGGAGTCTCAGCACAGTGTCCGTGAGCTCACACACGGATTAAAATCATCCCACACTTTTTAAAACGAGGAACATTTTGCTTTATGCGAGATGGGTTGAGCCCCCGTGGAGCACTTGTCATCGAGGGTTTCTGGTTGCAGGAGGTGGGATGATGTGCGTGCAGGGGAGGGATTCCTTTCTCTTTAAGCAATCTGCCATGTCAGTGCGGTCCAAAGTGGGCCCTTTTGCAGGGGTGTGTACTCTCCCTCTCTAATCGAAGGGAATCCCTCGCCATTGCAGCCAGAGAAGACAAATGATAGGCTGTCACCGTTGTGTTCCTCATGAAAAATGTAGGCAGAAATGTGAATAATTACAAGAAATGCCCTTCAAAAGTTTCCCAACCAGTCCTGATAGACAGCCCAAAAGACAGAACTGGCACAGAACTCTTTTCACAGCTGATCTCATTTTTGCCTAATAAAACATTTAAACGACTGATTGATAACTCTGTATCAAATTCAGTTGTTCTTGTCTTGTTTTATGACCATGTCATCAGCAATGAGGTATTTGTTTTATTTTGTACATATATAATAGTATAACTATACTTATATATAGTGTACTAGTGTAGTTCCAGTTGGAAGCATCACAATAATTAGAGCAGTGACCTGTTTCCTTTCTTTTTACAACAAAACCCCCCCACATAGGTTGAGTCATCAGATTAGCAGTAATCTACCTCATTTGACTGTTTTGTGTGTTTTTCATCTGCAGTCTGATGGTATCACTGGGTTTGTGTGACAGTTTTGAACAAGCAGAGCAAAGGCCACTCAATCCCTATGAGTTGAGAGCTTTGCTCTCCATCGCTGTGACATCAGCGAGTCTGCGCCATGTTTGTGCTCCTCTGCCTGAGCAGAGAATGTCAGACCTGCTCAGGAGAAATGTTTGCACAAAACGAAAAGCTTTTTGAGTAAAACTTGCAAAAATTGCAATAAGCTCTTTCTTCTTTTCTTGGTGAAAGGTTATGATAAGCCTAAGCACCATGTTTTGTACCGATTATTGATCTGCAAGAGGCCATGTTCCAGCACAAACTACGTTTCCAATATAAAAGCCTCGAGTTACATAACCCAGTCTCTTTGAGCACTGCCCGGCCAGCATTCGGATTCATCAAAATCTCAATTTAACAGCCTAACTCAGAGTGATGTCACCGTGTGGTGTTTTAGACAGGTAAAAAGGTCAGTTTCAGTTGGGGAGAAGGTCACTGGGACATGTGAACCGCCTGAGCAGTGATGGTTTTCATTTACAGTGCAGCTGCCCCCGAGTGCTCGTGGGAACATTTTAGCCATCTCCAGTCCTCCTTTCCTCTCCCAACCCCCCACTGCTGCCAACTATCTTGAATATCATTTCTCACTAACTAGCATTAGCTGTCCACGTGGCAGCTGAAGCTACTGGTGCACTAAATGAATGGATTGCCATGGAAACTGGAATTGCACATGACGTGAAATATTGCTCATCTTCTTTGCTGTGGATGGCCCCATTAACCCAGGCTATTTCATGCAAAAGAAGCCCGAGTTGTGGCAATTAGGACTGCAACTAACAGCTGTTTTTGTTATTGGTTGATCTCTACATTTGTTTAGTCTGTAAAATTAAAAATTTCATGGCGTTCTATGCTTCCATTACAAACCAATATAGAGCACAAAATCACCCTGTTTTGAGAAGATGCAACCATTAAACAGCAACAGCCTTGTCATTTTTACCAAATCATATTACTGACTTCTTGAGAATTGTTTCTTGGATGAAATGTTCTTGCTTTAACTTTTTTTTCCCCACAAAGTGAATGTAGTCTTGTGCTGTTATTTAATAGTCCATCTGCTTATTTTTCTTGTTCTTCCAGGTAACAGAGCTGAACGAAGCCCTGTCCAATGAGGAGAGGAACCTGCTGTCTGTGGCCTACAAGAACGTGGTGGGCGCCCGTCGCTCCTCCTGGAGGGTGATCTCCAGCATTGAGCAGAAGACCTCGGCTGACGGCAATGAGAAAAAGATTGAGATGGTGCGGGCCTACCGGGAGAAGATTGAGAAGGAGCTGGAGGCCGTGTGCCAGGATGTGCTTAACCTCCTGGACAACTTCCTGATCAAGAACTGCAGCGACACGCAGCACGAGAGCAAAGTGTTCTACCTGAAGATGAAGGGCGACTACTACCGATACCTGGCTGAGGTGGCCACGGGAGAGAAGAGGGCCACCGTGGTGGAGTCTTCAGAGAAGGCCTACAACGAGGCTCACGAGATCAGCAAAGAGCACATGCAGCCCACTCACCCCATCCGCCTGGGCTTAGCTCTCAACTACTCTGTGTTTTACTACGAGATTCAAAACGCCCCCGAGCAGGCCTGTCATCTGGCCAAGACCGCCTTCGACGACGCCATCGCTGAGCTCGACACCCTCAACGAGGACTCCTACAAAGACTCCACTCTCATCATGCAGCTGCTCCGAGACAACTTGACACTGTGGACAAGTGACCAGCAGGATGACGAGGGAGGGGAGGGCAACAATTAAAAAGAAACCGCACTTCGAAAAAATATGAAGGGCCGGTGGACTTTGGCAGCCGCTTTTGCCGATGATACTACCGCAGCAGCAGTTCTTTATTTTTCCATGTGTTAAAAGAAAAGAATCAAAAGAGAGGTGAGAGTGGAGGTTAAATCTTAGTTTAAATATATATAGAAATATATATACAGTTGAAAGGGGCCTCCGTCTTCTTGATTTTCTCTTTGACATTTGCCAAAACCACTGATATGTCAGTCAATCAGCCTGAAGTGGTTGTTGTTGGATTGAAATGGCAGCCTCACACTGGCGTAGGAACTGAACTTGTTCTGTCAAGATAAGCTGCTTAGTTAGGTTTTTGCGTGATAGAGATGCATTTCAGTCACTTGAGAGAGAAAATGCTTGAATGGGAATGCCTCACAAAACTAGTTTGCATTGGTTCCAGTAGTAGTCTACGTAAGAGAAAGAGCCCTGAAAGCCACTGATGCTTTAAACTCACACTAGCAAACAAAGAGAAAGTTTCAAACCAGTCAAGTCCCCCAAATTTTAGAGGTTAAATTAGACGGGAGTGAAAATATCTGAGGATTGGTTAGTTAAATTTAATTCCCCTTGTTCTATTAGTCCGTTTTGTCGCTGGAACCATCGATTCTTTTGGAGGTGAAGATTACTAAAAGGCAGAGACTTAACAAAATAAAACGAAAAAAAAAAGACAAAAAATACAAAATAAAAGCAGCTTCAGAGTTTGTGGTTTACTTCTGTGTTTGTTTTATTAAATGCACTTGCCTACTATACTGTTTCTTCAGTGTAAGATGATGACAACAATAATATCGATTATTCAATATTGTGCATGCCGGTGATGTATTTATATACAGTAGCTTGACTTTATTAACTTATACTGTGGGTGTTAAGTATTCATATGATTGAGAAAAACAGGCTTTGTCTGATGTTGATTTCTAATTTATTTCATTTTGTTATGGTTTTTGATTTGCTATACCAAAATGCTGATCGTAAAAATTGACCTGTAATGGGCGTTGCTATAGTGACATGCAATATGTGTATTTTAATTTGTTAATGAAAGAAAAAAAAAGGAAGATAAAAACCCACCAGTGATCACCTAATCTTATCAGCTGGTGTTTGTCACATTGAAGTATGATTATGATATATTTTGTTCTTTGAACAGTATTTAAGTACTTTTTTCTGTCATGCTATCCAGTTTTAATAATGGTGAAGTTTCCAAGCTCAATGTTTCTGTTATGAATTCACAGACATGGACCATATTTTATTTCTGACAGTATACATTTTTTTGTTTGTTTGTTTGTTTTTATACTTTTTAGCTGTTCCTGAGTGACAAAATATCTTGAATGTGAGTCATTATGTAGCAGTTGCACAAGAACCGAAATAATAGCTATGATAATAAAAAAAATATGACTAAATTATACATGCACCATTTCCGTGGTGGTCTAGTGTATTGTTGTATCGTCACCCATAAGTAAATTTGTTCTTAAAGAAAACCATTTCATAGGAAAAAAATGTTTCACTATTGTTTTGTGCCCTGAGTACAGTACTGGCTTCTTTTTGTGCGTGCCTGTATTATTTAAGATGCCTCGTTTGCAAGTTGACCTTTAATGGGGAGAAAAAAAAAGGATTTATCTGCCAGTATTTTACTTTCCTGCAAGGATGTGTGAAAGATAATATTTTCCCTTCAGTGTTTTCTCATTTTCACATGTTTCTGCTGTCTGTACAGCACATGGGTATGAATAATCATCACCAACAGTCACAGGGAGAGCATAGTCAGTTCGCTAGTGTTGGTTATCGATTAGCGACTACACGTCTTCAGAACAAACTTTAAATAAACACTTAGAAGCTGCTTAAGAGGACAGAAAGCTGCTGAACGGGTTTATAGTCACAATGCTGCTAGTTCTTTAGAGTATTAATATATTCACACAGATGGAAGTTTAGTTTTTTCTTAATGCATGGCAGGTTGGGAGACCTTTTTGATTTCAGATGTGACAACTTGAGAGAGAAACCTAAAGCCTTAAGGTCAGTCATACAACCTTGTTCATGTATGCCGGTTATGTCACCATCATGAGTCAGCCTCCATGAGCTCACACTTTATGTCACAGCTGCTTTGATTTATTTTTAACGCAGTTTAAAAGTTGACGGCGCTGAAAAGCTCGCCACTCCAAAAGCATGAAATCCTAATCGGCACAACTGCTCACGCATGTCACCGATATTAAAATGGAGTTCAGTCCTTTGCTTTAATTTTTAAGTGTTGTGTGTGGAAACGAGTAGAAAGGGAATTTTGTCACTTATTTTTGTTTGGATATTTTTGAAAGACTTTCACTCATTGTCAAGAAAACATGCATTGTGTTCCCTTTTTAAATTAATTTGTTTTATTTTCCCAGTGCTTTGTGTTTTTCTTTTTAAGTTTTCATTATTTGGCAGTTGATCTTTGTTTTTGTGACATAAAAACATGCAGAAATTACAAATAAATTACAAATTTGATTAAAAATAAAAGAGCTGAGCTGCTGCAAATTAGTCCGAGTTGGGGTTCAGGGGTTGATTACTGAAAACAGTACAAACTGTATCCTTTGGTTGCCATCTGTTGCCCATTAAAGTTATTTGTTTATCAGTATTATTCTATATATTTTTCTTTTTGTCTGTTACACTCATGCCAAAACCACCACAGCTCATTCTTTTTCATTCCAATACTCAACATTTCTGCCCACACATTAATACAGGAAACCAGTTTGACCTTATATAACCTTTTGTGGGTCACATAACTGGTGCGTGTATGTGGTATGTGCAAGTGTTTGCATCCATATCTTGGTGAGTATGCGTGTACTGTATGAAACTGTGCTGTTCCATGTGCTGAACTTATGAGATAGAGTCTGTATTAGCTGCAGTGCAGAGATGCTGCCAGCACATACAGCTTACTGCAGTATGTCTTACATGAGGCTCTTTTTCATGCCGCTTTGCTAATCATTAACTAAATTAGGCCATAGATCAAAGAATATTTCTTGAAAAGACTAGAGGTTTTATGACCGCAGCAATAAAACAAAGTCCTGCATCTAATGTTGAGCAAGGATGGAGAATCCCTTAGGCTTTTAAATTCACCTCCCTGTTGTATTTTTTGACACCCAAAGGTCGAGTTTATCTGAGCATTTATGCACATCTGTCAACCCAATGTCGCTGATAAAGCTGCTGGCTCGCCCACCCCCGGACTGCAGCCTCTCGCTGCAGCTTGCTGCACTGAACCTTTCATGAGATGAAATTCTCTGCTTTGAAAGGTCCTCTTCACCAGCCAATAGCTGACAAGCTTACTCTCTGCAGTCACCAATCCCATTCCTGTTGCTAGGGCTATAATAAGTACCCCACTATCAGCCCAGCACCTATTGCATCCTGTAAAAAATGAAAGCTCAGAGCGCACAGGAGGCATTAGGATTCAGCACCAACCTATCTTCATGCTGGTGCTTCAATGCACTCACTGCCACACTTTCAGGGACACCGGTGTCACAGTTGTTGGTAAATGCTGCTGACATTATGCATCCCAAAACACTCTGGGGCCTGCTGATGGATGTGTAATTGAATCTCCAGTAGCTACAAATTCAATTTAGTACCACTCATGGCAAATTCTTTCAAATCTGAATAAAACTCAATAGTTTTACATGCATACATATATATATATAGTTTTCCATACATATATGTTCATTTAAATTAGTTATTTACATTGGGTGTTAAAGGCCCTATGCACTTCCACATCTACAATAACTGCTCTGTCATTACAGGAAGCATCATTTCCCTGATGAGTCCAGGATGACGATGCAGTTAGGTATCATCGAGCCATTGTTATGCCATCAAAATGTCTTTTAAATCACTGGATCGTTATCATCAACAGAGGGCCACAATTAGATTTCCTGAGACGTTTCTGGTGATACAAAAGAATGTATACCTTTGATGACGGATTAAAAATAAACTTTGGAAGTCAGGCTTGTAGTGATAGGGGCAGGTTATTTTTGTCCTCTCTGAATTTCACAAGCTCTTTTAAGGTTGTAGAGAAGTAGCTGTCTACACACTTATTTAGATTATGTACGTGACGCATAGAAGAGGAAACTGAAAGTACAGACACTGAATTTAAAGACATTTTATAAATATGCTTATATGTTTTATGGATAGATGAGGATATTTCACCATTCTCATCTCTTTCCAGCAATTTAAAGCGAAAGAGTTAGCCTAGTGCTATCTTAAAATAACTAAAACTTCCTGCACTGCACTCCCAGTGTGTCCAGTACCTTGGATATTTTTAGTACATCCTTGTGGTATAGGATTATTCGCCCCGCTTGTGCTGTTTGCCATGAAGTTAAAATAATACAATGCTTTTACAAGGTGCTTTACCTTATAAAAGTAGGCACATAAATGCTTTAAACAGGTGATTTTACCCCCTCTCTATGTGGTTGCCAGGCAACCTGATGGCATTATCATATGTCGATATATTTCAAGTTTTGTGGATGTAAATCAAATGTTGCTGTCATGAAATGAGAAACAATGCAATTCTTTTGTATGTAATATTTTTCAGGTAAATAAATACTCACACACATCATTTTAGCCTGATAATATATATGATTGTTGGGAAGCACTAATGCAGCAAGGTGTTTGCAGGTTGCCTCTGTGGCCATCTTGTTTGCCCTGTAAAGAGGAGGCCCGCCTCAGTTGCAGCTCTTTTATAGGCCAGTCTGAATTGAGAAGGCGTGGTCTCTAGCTTAAAGCTGGCAGGAAATGGATAAGGGGCCATTTTGAGAAGTCGCTGTCTATATGTGCAAGATATTGGCAAGAGACAATAAAGTAATTACTTCGGTTAAGATAGAGTGATGTCTGATGTTTTCCTCACCACACCTCTCTGCATAACAATGATATAGATAAGAACCCAAGATTTACCTGTGTGTCAAGTCTGGTTGCTTAATTCCTGATAGAAGTTAGTGGACAAAGAGACAGACAGACGGACAGACAGACAGAAATTTGGTGTATTATAATAGGAATGCTTGATGGGAACAAGAACAAAGCCATTTTTAGACTTAAATGTGTAAAGCAGCAACTTCAGGGGCTAACAAACACAGAAGAGACACAAATGGCAGCTCTTGGCGTAGACCCTTTGAGGCCAGCTTTAAAACAGACTCAGTCCACACAGACACTCGTGTTAAAATTCCAAATTAACCAGCACTAAATTGCATGTTGGTGATGAGCATTTTTTTTTTTACCTTTTCCATTTGAATATTAATTAAAGCTTAAAGTTAGGGGCGTTGACCCTTTTGATTGACAGGTGTGCTGGCACAGGCTGCTGTAGCCAGTCACTGATTGGTAAGGTTTGCTCTGATAATTCCAGCAATCTAACAGGACAAGAAAAGTCAGGAAATTTGTGAAGCTGTGGGGTTTTTTTTGTTGTTGTTGTTTTTATCAGATTTGACTGGTGATTCAGGTTTTTATGTCTGTATATAAATACTGAAACTTAAGTTAATTTAAAAGATAACCTGCTAAACATGTACCTGGAGGCTGCCAAGTGCAAACACATGCACAGAAGGATTTTTCTAATAATTGTGACTTTTATATTTTTAGTTACTAATGCAATTAAAATATGAATGGGATTAATTGGCAGGTTTTCTTGTTGACAGGAAACTCCAGTCTGTCTTAGCTCAGGTAAGGTTTTACACTACTTTTCTTAAACATCAAGAAAACACCAATTTCTAGCCATGCTTGCACAAATGGCATTGTTATTTCATCCACAGTTTTGAATGAATAAATATTGGATGGTTTACCATGACATTGGTGCATTTGGTTATTCTTGCTCCCAAGAGGATGAGACCTTCTAGTTCACGAGTTGACATTTTGCTCTGAATTAGCAAATTATGAAGGCAATTTATACCAGCTACCAAATCCTAATCTAACATATTAAACATGGTTAGAAAAAAAAAAGAAAATGTCTGCTAAACAGTAGAGTATTAGCACTTTCACATGCTACCTTGTAGATGTTAGGAAAACAGAGCTATTGTATTAACATTGTATTATTTGAGGCCTCACATCTGTCAGTGACTTTAGTCAAAAGGTCATCACAAAGTCTAAGCTTGGTTGCAGTCTATTGATTTCCTTTCACAGTGCTGCACACACTCTACACTGAGTGCAGCATTTTCTGCTGTCTGCAAATTTCTGCACTAAAAGGCAGTTAACCTTCTGTAGTCCATGCTTCTCACAGTCATTGTTGACCCATTCATCATCAGCCAAACCCCAAAGCTTTCATGGTTCATTTGAGGACTGTGGGACAGAAGTGGCAGCTCTGTGAACCAGCAGCAGCAGCAGCAGCACCATGCTAACAAATAGCACATCACACATGTAATTAAAACTTAAGACATTCTCTAAAGGGTTATGTGAGACTGTATGACCATAGCTGAAACCTCTCAGCCCAACACCAATAAATAAAACCTTAGATTAATGCTGAATTGAATCACTTTCCTCCAGCAGCAATGCCAGTAAGAATATATTTCTGAGCAGTTCACCGCACAGACATGTCAGATTTTGAAAAGTTTATGATCCAGCTCAACGTGATCTGCATCTCAAAAGATGCAAAGAAGATAATAGCTGTACAGCTCCAGAAATACCAACCCATTAGAGGTAGAAAAGGAGGGAGAAAAGAGAGATAGTGAGAAAGAGGGGACTGATGTAGAAGCAGAGAACAGAGACAGATCTATAAATAGGCCTCCCTGCAGCCTGTGAATAGACAGTGAGTAGACCAGAGACATCAGTGTGACAGCCCCTCCGCTGTAGAGACTATCTGCCTCTGTTTTAGTGGTAAGAGTTCATATCCGTGGTTAAAACACTCTGATTCAAGAGTTAACCCCAACCGAGCAAACTAAAAAGCAGCTTGGAAATAACACAGACTATACAAACAATCAGCTCTGATCTGTTTTCTTGAAGTTCATTCCACTGTGCTATTATGTTTTCTGGTGTCGTTAAGTTATGATAAGTCACAGAAAGCTACAGACTCTTTTGGGCACAGAGACAGCTGTTATGCATGGCTGCTGCAAAATAAATTATTCAGGCTAACATTTAGACTTTGTATTATTTATCAAAAAGTGCCACAGTGTTCAGCTGAAGGTTTTACGCGACTATTTTAGGGAGCACTCGTCCCCAAACAGTTCAAGATACATTGCACCTCTCCATCTGGCTGCAGTACACAGCGCTCTGCTGTCTCGAGTTTTTAAAAAATTACTTGGTTACAGATGCTTTCCTGCAATTTCTCTTAATACTAAGGCATTATTTCAACCTACAGAGTATAGCGTTATCAACAAAAGTTTGTAAAATTAATCCAGTCCGTTTGCTGTCTGCATGTTTGGTTAGGGGATTAAATTTCAGGAACATTACAGCCATTAACATAACTATTCGCTCAGACTTCCTTATTTAAGCTTTACATTTTATTCTCTTCAACTGCAAAGGATAGAGTTATAATTTCAATGGATAGTTTTCCCATTTGGACTTTCTCAGGGTGGTGAAATGGTGTGCTGGCATACGGTCCTGTTGATGGAGGAGACAAAGAAGGCTCCTCTAAGCGATTGGAATCAAAAGCAAAACAATGAGGGGCTTTAGGGAGCATCTACACATGAAGCAATTCACTTGCGCATGATGCTTTGTTACTAGTGGAAATTCCAGGCTACTGTTGCCTAAGTAACCTCTAATGTATATACCACTTTGTGAATGGTATCTTTTGCTTTCAGTAGTAGCTGATTCAATTACCTCAAAGTTAAGAAAGGTTTAACTTTGGTTGATACCACTAAATATCATTGATTTTCTATGGACTCTGGTTGCCATGTCAGTGCTAGTTGATTCCTGTGTGATTGCCCTTTTTGGGACTTGGGAAGATATTCAGTTTGCATTATCTTAAAGAGGTCGATCAGTGTTGTGAAACAGAAAGCAATCTGGTCTTTGTGAAAGCAGTGCTGGTGTCTGTTGCCACCTAATGATTTATCCATTGTTTGTTAGCAGAAATACAAATTTATGGGATGTTGAAATAAAATTTTCACTTCCAATAAAAGCTGGTAAAATTCATTACATGGACAAAAATAATGGACCACCTACACCTATAGGAGCTGCTCAGCCAATGAAACAGTCCTGGTGCACAACATTTCCTTTGAACTCTCTGTGCATCCATGTGTTACGTCTGGTTTAAAAGACGTTTCTGGGTCCAAATGGTCCCAGTGATTTGCCTCAAGTTGGCATTAAAGGAACAGCTTTTAGCTTTTGGCATTTTAGAGCCAGTTTACAGCCACAAGCATCAGCACTTAGCAATTGAATCGTGGCAAAGTAAAAGAGCCTTCAAGTCAGCTCAGGATTCAAAGAAGTGACTGATGGAACTACACAGGTATCATTTCTTTTCTAATTTTTATTTATAGTTGTAGAGGCAAATTCAACTTTAATTTTGATGAGTCACCTGTTAATGAGGCTCAAAATAACCTTTATAAAACTGTAGTTATCACAAATTATTGAAGTGAATTGAATTTGAGGTTTGAATGACAAAACAGTCCCAGATTGTTATGTTGCACTCTGTACTGTGATTCATGTATGTTATAGGTCCACGGCGACAGCAGACACGAGTGTATTTACTGTAATGCTGAGCATAATTAAAATGACAAGTTGATGTGGAGGTGACGCTACAACGCTGTTTGCATGCTGTGCACTTTTCACACTGTGAAAAGTGTGACTTTTAAAATGTACAGTATCACTTACATTGATAAGACACAACTTTTTCTGTAAAGGCAAAGGTTCTCTGTTTCTGGTTTAGGTAGCATTTTTCAGTTTCACTACCACTAGCTGAGAGGTTTGCAAGCATTTACAAACAAGTATGTGGCAGCTTGCTAGGCACCAAAGCAATCACAAGGAGGTCTTCAGTGCAGCACCCACTTTATTACCAATTTCACCTAATGATTGCCAGCAACCACTTGTCAACCGGGGACTAGATATCATCCTCTATCAACCACTGACTGGTCTTTAAGTTTGTGTGACTGGGGACTAATATGTGCAGATTAGCCACTTAGCTGTATCTTAGCAATGTATGAATAAATGTGTTTAGGGTTATTTGGTAGTTAGCTTTTTTTGCTGATCTAAATAAAAGCAAGCAATTTAACAGCCAGATCAGCCCAGAAGTTTGGATGAATAAACCAATGTTATCCAAGACAGGAGATATTTGGCTAACAGCTTATGTCATTGTAATGTTGTTGGTAGTAACTACAAAATATAGATCAGTGCTTTGTGGGGGCTGCTTTGTGGACTACTGCCACTGAAAAATGCATGCTAAGTTAATGTTGCCTGTCTGGCCTAGTACAAAAGAGATCCCTCCCTTCTTATTCTCAAGAGTTTGACTTCCTGGGTAATTAAAAGTTGAGCATTGCTCACTGCCACCCTGCAGAGGAGAGAAAAGACTGAAAGCACAAATGACTGGCTACATTTCGTAAAGTCTTTTGCCTTCTGCATGCTTTTATTATGTAATTTAGATTGTTTGTTTGTTTTTTGTTGTTGTTGTTTTTAAAATATCTGTTTCTGATGTGTCTGCTTATTAGAACAGGTTCTACTCAGCACTGCTTTATTACAATCAGCTCTCCAGGTGCCAAATACTTGGTGCCAAATTATACCTTACAGTGTTTGTGGGTCTGTCTGGTGTCTGAGCCAGTGAGTCAGTATTGTATGTGGGCTCAGGGGATTCCCCTCGGTGTAGAGAAGTAGAAGAAAACCCCCTCCTTTACGGTGCAGCCTCAAGGGGATGTACAGTTCCACTGACAGCAGGGCAGTGGGGTCAGTTGTGGTGAATAACAGGCAGAGAGGGTGACGTGGAGCTGCCTGGGTCTGAAGGGGTGAAACATAGCATGGCGATAGGAATAGGAGATTAACGGGGAGAGGAGGCTGAAATGCAGCTGGCTCTGAGTGTGGAAACTAAAGGGAGTCTGGGTGTGGAAGTAGACACTGAAGCAAAGTTTCCCCTGACCAGAAATGAAACAATGACTGTACAGTTACAACCCAAAATACTGGCTCCATTACACTCTGAAACAGACAGAATAGAATAGAATAGAAAAACAGATTACATACATTATTTCTCAGCAGTGGGAGCTGAGGAGGATGAGCAGTCATACAGTGAAGTTACTACTCTGTATGAAAGCAGTATTGTGCTGTTGCATGGCAACAGTTTCCACAGAAATCTTTGCTCAGAAACACTCCTCTTTGGTCTTCACATAACTGCAGCGAGCAGAAAAATGGGCTGACTGCAGGAATACAAATGAACCATTTTAGCTTGCAGCAGCTAAAGAGTTGTTTTTACAGGGAAGCTAAAGCAGAAGATGTAACCTGGAGTCAAGCCTTCTGTTTCACATCCCAACCATTTCTGTATCATGACTGCACTGTATTAGTGGATACAGTCCACATTGGACATAGGATAAAATGTGCAGTTAGGATAATAGGATAAAATGTGCAGTTTCTACAATGAAGGCAATAATTAAAGAAATGAAACGTTCTTTCTAGATTAAAGGCCCTTCGTTATAAACTTACATAATAGACAGAGAATTTGTAAAGCATTAATTTTATGCCTTGTATACTGACCTGACATTAAGATATACAGTTGAGGTCAGAAGTTTGCACACAGTCATAATGAGGATGAATGTTATGGTGATTTGGGGGTTTTAATGATGTCTTGAAACTGTTCTTTTACAGAGTGGAATGACTGTACAGCATTTATCTTTAGTGAGTTTAAAAAGCATGATTTTGGCACACAGGTTTTATTTTATATTTTCTGTTAGCCATGCTGGATCAAAAGTATATATATAGCCTCAAATATATGCATAAACTCACTGAAATCTTTTAATCAATGGAGATGAACGTTCTACAGTGTGAAGTCAAGACCTGTTAACTTCTCATTAGTGATCCTGATTAGCCGCAACTAGTAGTTTGTCGTCGCCAGCAAAAAAGGATTTGTTCGACAGCACTCACTGGATTGACCGATACTCAGAACAATGGGAAAGTCCGAGGGAGATTTAAGGAAAAGTGTTTTAGGCCTCTGAATCCTTTCCAAATAACCGAAGATTCCATCATCAGTTCAGACAACTGTATAAAAGTACAAGTTATTTGGATCTGTCACCACTTTGCTAAGATCTAGAAGAAGAGCCAGTCTATCACCCTCAGGTGAGAGGAAATTGGTTAGAAACAACCCAGGAACCACCAAGACTCAAGCATGCCATGAACGAGTTTTACCTCTCTGTGGACTAAAAGTGTGCCAAGCAAGAAAGAGCCCCCTGCTCCAAAATCAAAACCTCAAAGCTCGAGTGGAAATTACAGCTGCCCACAGTGATGACAGTAATCCAACAATGAAATAACAACTACAGCCGTTCTCAAGTAAGGGTAGCTAGCATTTAGGAAGACTGTTCTTGGTCTGCATTATGATTTTAGATTTAGCTATTGTTTGTTAATATATCAGGAAACCTTAGTTTCAAAGATATTTAATCAACAACTGTCTAATCATAACTGGAGATGCAATTAAATGGTTTGTTGTTCTACCATCCATACTATTAGTGTGTTTAAGATCACTGTCTCGCTGAAGAATGAAACTGTTGCCAATCAGATGGTTTTTTAGATAGTATTGCATGGTGGATCAAAATCAGATACTTTTCCATGTTCATAATTCCATCAGTTTTGACAAGATCCCGACACCACTGACAGAAATGCAGCTCCAATCCATGACAGAGCCTCCACTGTGTTTTACACCTGGCTGTAAACACACACTGTTGTATTTTATCCCGATCTCCTCCGTACTGATGACAGTGTAAATCAGAAATTAAAAATTTGGATTTTCCAAGACATCTTGTCTCTGACTTTTATTGCAGTTCTTGTATAATTTGGTGTGCCTTCTTTCTTAAGACTGGCTTGTCTCTCACGGAAATTTTCCTACTACACTTCTATCAAAGTTTGGATATAATATTCTCAACACTAAGCTTTCCTGGGAGGGGCTTAGCTTTGCTGCCAACTTGGCATTTACTGCTAACAGTGGTTTTAGAAAGATCCTGCAGTCAGTGACCACTCTCTATTATGTGTTCAGGGAGTCACCGTCACATGAAAAAAAGTTTCCACTGGACTTTATGCAATCCTGTGTAAAACAAAGTACACCAATGATTCAGTAGGTTGTAGAACCACCTTTAGCAGTGATATCTTGAAGTAATCAGTTTCTGTATGACTTTATCAGTCTCTGTGCATTGTGCAATATGGCCAAACACTTTGTCCTTATCTGTCCAAAGGACATTGTTCCAGAAGTCTTGTGGTTTGTTCAAATGCAGCTTTGCAAATCTCAGGTATGCTTCCATGTTGTTTTCATAGAGAAGCCATACTCCTCAGTCTGTTTTCTAATTGCAGTTTTATGAACTTTAACATTTAACTTGCTAACTGAGGCCTGTAGAGTCTAAGTTTGGACATTAATAGTTTCTCTGAGTATTGCACAGTCTGAGCTGGAATATCCACATCTTTGAAGATTGTGGGATTGTGTAACACACCTGAATGCTCCAAACCAGCAAACTGACAACATTTCTGCTTTTTTAGAGGTGCTCACTTGCTGAAGACTAATTAATCGAGTGGATTTGATTTTTAGCACCTGGTTGCTCCTTACCCTCCTAATACCTCTCGTAGCTGTAAGGATTTCTTTTAACACAGGGTGCTGTGTAGATTCTCACGTTTACATGTTGAGTGCTATATGGTGAGCTCATAGCTAAACTGAGAAAATACTTTTGACAGTAATGGGACAACTCTCTCTGTGCCATAATTTATATCACTGCTATTGCATTTTTAAAATGTAACAGATTAGTGTCAGCTAAAAATATATAAAGACTACCATACATTTTTATGAGTAACAGGTGATAACAAGGAGTATAAATTGTCGACAAATGAGCAAAAAGATTAACATGATTAATCGGGCCAGTCTTTCTTTTGGTTACAAACTGAGATTCAGCTGTTTTTTGTTATGTAATATTAAAACAGAGTTACTAAGATTCTGGAGCATTAAAGTATCTTTATTAATTGAAGCTTTAGCTGTTCATGCTCTGGTGATGATTTCTCTCTATTATTCTTTAAGATTTAACTCTTATTTATAATGTTGTACTTTAAACTGTGCCACTTTTTTCTGCAAGTCAGGAAATAGAATATTTAGATTAAGCATAATCCAGTTGAAATCAAGCCTATTTAATGGACAATGACAAACTCATCCTGATATTTAATGTAATTATTCCTGTTTTGAAAATAGAACTATTGATTAGATTTGACACTCATGGCATTATATCACTGTCTGATTAAACTTTTCCTTTGTCTGACTCAAAATAATCGGGGAACATGAAACACGTGCAGGAACATCTTTTTTTATTTGAAAAAAAAAATGTTAAAAGATTATCAATAGCTCTGATGTTCATCCGTGAAACATGGGTGCTAAATCAGGTATTCGACCACAGCAGTGTAGAGGGAGAATAGAGAGATGTGAAGAGTATGTTTTTGTCTGATTAACATGGTCAGACAGATGAAGATGAGAGAGACAGATGACTTCATAATCTATTGAAAGAGCCAATGTAACATCTCATCATGTAGTTAGAAGCAAGCAACAACTCATCAAACCCGAGCTCTACACCTTTATCTGGAGCTCCTTTGACAATGTGAGCTCTGTGTTCGAGCTTCTCCACCGCAGTCACATGGTACCAGCTTATATCTCTTTTATTGGTCTTTACCTTTTCCTTTTTTTTTTACTCTCTACTTGTTGTCTTTGTATCTTTTCCATATTCTGCTGTTCAGACTATCAGAGATATTGTTCCACCTACTACACGCACCCCCAGAAAAACCTTCAGCCCACCTGTACTACGGTGAAGCCTGCCTCTCTAAATCCAGCTCAGTGCGATAAACTTGAAATCTGTGCTGATCAGGGCGTTGTGCTGTTACTGTGAAGCTGTGATGGTGATGGGCAGTGGCACTCTTGCTCAGGGATTTTAAATTTTGCAGCATCACGCCTCGTCCTCACTACTGAAACATCTATTTTTGCTGCAAAAGAAGAGAGGAGGGTTGTGATATAATACACTCCGGATAAAACATCTTAACAGTGGCAAATAAACATGATTGATCATTTAAGAAAAAATGATTCTCTCTATATTTTCAGCTTAAGGATATATCATTAAATGATCAATTTACAGCAAATTTATATAATGGATCTCAAATAAATTACTGTATTCACACTTTATGTGTCCAAAATAAAGTGTCCAGTTCAGCGCTCATATAACCGTATAAAATTTTAGAAAGCTGTTTTTGAACTACTGTAATGGTGAGGTGGATCTGCGGCTGATTGTTATAGCAGTGTCCATGGTGCTAAATCGTCTATAGCTTACGGGTCCTTCAGCAGGGCAGGTTGTTGAGTTTGAGTTTGTATAATTGCTGCATAATGCTTCCCTCTACTGGTCAAAAGCATGAAGAGCAGCCGATATACAGAATCATTAGAAATAGTGGTAATGAAGAAGTGTCCATTCATGCGTGCACAGCTGTAGCAGCCACTGATAGTTTAATGCCGTCAACCTAGAAACATTCAAATAAAAGTCATTATGAGATAATACGTTTTCTCAAGGCTGCCATCTAGTGTTTAATAGTCAATGCAACAAAACGAAACGTGACAGAAGAAACGTGATTCAGTCATTGTTTCAATAGTTTATATTTTGTTATCTTCAACAGCTGTAGGAAAATGTAAAAATATCTTCATCTTCATGGAGTATATTTACTTTTTTAAGCCCGGATGGAAGATAATATCATCTTTTTCTGTATTTTCATGCACTACAAATCTTTACTTGAATATTCAGTAAATTTACAAAATGACCACAATCTTCTCCTCTAATGTCAAAAGCAACAACGAACAAAAGAATTAAGAGATAAAGACACAAATAAATGTACAAAAACATACTTTCTGTGTTTTAAATCCATGTGAGCCAGATTAATCAGCACTCTCTGTAAAAGCTTCATCTTCATACAAGTCCTCCAACTCTCCTTCTCTGCTTCCTTCTCTGCTGACTTTCCTGCAGGCGACAAATGCTCAGTCATGTCGTTGAAGGTGCAGCACTATGTGAGATTGCATGCGAGGAAGAGGAGGGAGGAGGGGTCACACTAGACTAGAAAAGTTATGGCGTACTCGTCCTTCACAGCAAAGCTTATCACTTGCCCCCCAACATCAACCTCAATAGGACGCAAGAGGGTGGAAAAGCCAACACAAAGCAGTTGTCAACAACACCATGTGTCCTTTTATTTTTGGTACAGCTCGTTGCTAAGAGATTTGTGTTGTCTTGTTCCTCCTAAATCCTCTTAAGGTTGAACAAACAACTGATGAGCTCCACTAAGTATGAAGCATCTGAGCTCAGCCTAAATGCTTAAAAATTTACCTCAAGGAAGGATGAAGGTGAGACGAAGACCCCAGTAAGCCCCAAGAACCACTGTAAGAAGGAGATGTGACGTAAGAGGCCAGGATTTAAAGTTTGTAATGCAGTTTATGACAAACACAAATTTTACTTTAGAAACGCAGCAGTTGGTTGTGGACAGAAATTTTGGGGAAAATTGCTTTTTTGCTTGAGAGTTAGATTAAAAATTTGATGACAGCTATATGTCTGTTTATATTTATGAATGTGAAGCTACAGCCTGATACTGGCTTAGCATAAATACAAGAGAAGAGCGGAAACTGCTGATGTTAATTGTAGCCTTAATCTTTAAGCGACAACTTAGAGTGTGTTGTGGTTTTTGGGTGTATGTGTAGAATGAAAGTCATACATTTGCAAAGTTTTGTTTTTACATTTCAGTTTTTACATGTATTGTGTTACTGTGTAAGATTTTGAGGTGCTGTTATCCAGATTTTGAGTGATGGTAGCTGTTTTTGCTGCTGGCTAGTGCTTCATATTTTACTGATAGACATGTTCTCTGCAGAAAAAGATCAGTGAGTTCAATTAATTCATTTTGTGGTTATATGTAAATAAGATGAATAAGATCATTTTTTTAGCTATTTTTTCCCACCAGTTTTTTTTTCCAGTGACTGAAAAACTCTTGAGCGTACAAGCAGTCAAAAATAAAATCAAGCAATAGACTAAGAAACAGAATAACCCTACTTCTGTGATTGTCCATTAATAATATATTGTAATTTGTGCTGGAATTTTTTTAAAATGTCAAAAAAAACCTCATTTGTTAGTACTATACTATGATAATGAGTTGGAAGATGAACCTGGCTCAGGCTAAACATGAAGTTAATTCTGACCTGGATCAAAGTGCCGCACTACGTCATCCCTCCAAGAAGATCAATCTAAAAAGTTTTGATCTTCTTTAAGCTGGCTGGAGCGCCAATCAATACCTTTCAGAGTGTGGAATATTTCTGCCTTTAATTTGATTTAAAAAGCGTTGCCATTATTAGCTCAAATTATCAGAAGATTTCAGCATTTGCTCATCACATGTGTCAGATGGGCTTCACATATTTTGCTGAGTGGGAGACTGCAGCTCTGTGCTGTAGTACTGCTGGTGGCTGGGTAAGTGTGGAGGAGGATGTAGCTTCTCATCTCTTCTCATGGAGCTGTAATTAGCTGTGCCCCCCACAGACCGTTAATGGAAAACAAAAGCAGCGCAGCCACTACCGCTGCCACAAGGGGCTCCCACTTAGCTTATCAGGAGAGGACAAATGCTTTTATCTGCCTGCTGCTCGTTTAAGGACACAACAAATACAGTGTAAGAGCTACTCGGTATTTGAAGAATAATGCTCTTGATATGCTGGAACTGTAGATCTCCTGTGTGTAATATGTGAAAGAGACTCTACATATGAACTGATCTATTTTTATCCAAGCATCTGCTCGCTGCTTTGCTTTGTTAGAGGCCTAATCGCAGAGCTGGCAGTCTGGCAGAGCGGCGCAGGCAGGATTTGCAGAGTAGGCTACTTACGTAAGAAGACCTCCAGGGGCAGACATGGACCTCTCTGCCCGTCTGCCCTGACACTCAAAGGGATTACTGAAAGACCGCTTCCTCAGCATGGACTTCACAAGAATCTGAGGGACATCAGAGAGAGTATCAGTGAATTTGTGTGGTTTTGAAGCATAAAGGACTGAAGTAATTAACTTGTATTACCAGATGAACATTTAAAACATGCAGAAGAGATGTTTTTGTTTCTTTTCATTGTTGTTGTTGTGTTATTTTAACATGTTCAAATTAAAGCCACGCAATACAGTATTTTTTTTTTTTTTAAATCAGCAGCCAGCTGCAGGTACTGTGGTCTTTGCATGATCAATCAGATGTGTGCGACTCACCACAGTGGAGAGGCTGGGGATGAGTTTAATGCTGTTCTGCACCTCCTCCTCAGTGACCTCAACAACCGTACAGTGCTCCTCCTCCAGAGGGAGAGGATTTGCACCGTTCTCTGTCACCCACGGATGGAGCTGCATCCGGACCACATATGTTCATTATAATTGATGTTGTTTCTGTGATTCTAGGATGTGATAGATTTTCCTTCTCACCTTAATTTCTGGGATGGTGATTCTTGTTTCAGGGTTTTTTTCCAGCATCCTTTCAATAAGCTCCTTCAGTTCATTACTTATTAATGGCCTGTCAAAATAAAAGAGTTAGAAAAATAAGTGGATAGGAATTAAACACGTATAGGTATGTTAACATGTGACATAAAGCTACTGATGAATAATATTATATTATACAATAATATTAAATATCAAATCATTATAGACTGAATGTCAGTAAGTTCCAAAATGCTAAACAAGTGAGCACAAGTTTATAAAATATTTAAAGCGCCGATGAAAAAAAACAGCTAGCTGACAGAAGATAAATGTATTAAAGTAAAAACACAAATTACTGACTCCCTACCTTTAACTAGATTTGATAAAACACTTATGAATAAAGAAAATAACAAATTATAATCAAATAAATGATCAGAGACCAAAATTGATTTGTTCCTATTTCTTGCCTGATCTCAGGAGAAATCTATTCAATGAATCTATAAGAAACTACGATTTTAACCCATACTGGTCCTACTATATTTTACTCTTATGTATCTACATAGAACATTTACACAAACCTTGAAAGTCAAAATCTGAGATTGTCTACTGAACAATCCTACAGTTTGCTTACGTCTCTGGAAACTCCACAGGTTTGTTCTTTATCTTGTTGTGTAGATAAACTATGTATTCATCATAAAAAGGACACTAAAGCAGGAAAAATGAAGAAAAAGGGATTCAAATGTTAAAGGACTGACGTAAAAGTGTATTAATCTACAAGCATCATGCTGCAAACATGCTTACCATCCCAAAGACGAAGCAGTACAGTGTGACTCCCATTGCCCACACGTCTAATGCCTGCAAATAAACACAAATGATCGCAGTGACACCACTGACAGGCTCTCAGCAGGTTCGCTAAGAATCACTTCTTGATACTTTCAACTAACAGAGACTGATATGTAAAATCAAAGCATAGTTAAATCACTGATGACCAATAGGGAAAAAAATCGTCTCACTTTTCCACTGAAGCTCTGCTCGTGTTCGGTCATCGTCTCCGGAGCCATGAAGGCCGGCGTCCCCGCTGTGCTTGACAGGAGGGCGTCTGTCCCCTCAAACTCTTTGCTCACACCAAAGTCTGCTATTTTGACGTGGCCATCATCTCCCAACAGCAGATTCGATGGTTTAATGTCCCTGTGAATAATCCTTTGGTAGTGCACTGCACAAAAAAATATAGATTTAACATTAATTTACATTACATTTACATTTTTCCTGTTAAGTTTATTATTTATGTACAGTTTTATATTCTAAAGTAAAAAAAAAAAAAAAAACAGCTTAAAATTAACCTTTGAACATTTTCTCAAATATTTTTCTTTTAAAGTAAACATATTCAAATATTATCCAACAGCTTATCTGACCCAGATCACAGGGGCAGCTGTCAAAGCAGAAACACCAGACCTCACTGCCCCAAAGACATCCTCCAGCTTTTCCAGGAGGATACTGAATCATTCCCAAGCTACTGAAGAGACTCATCCTCTCCACGGAGTCTTCCTGGTTCTGAGACAGATCCTGACTGCTTTTGGTCTCCACACACACCTCAGCTTGATATTGTAAAAGCTCATGATGAACATATTTGCAGTTAGTAAAGTCAACTTAGTTAAGTTGCTAATCATTTTGAAATGTGTAGCTGTGACAGGAAAGATCATTTGGGCTTAATTTCATATGGAAACAAATTGTAGACACAGATGTTCACCCATTCCTGCCTTGAGGCTTATGAGTGAAGTGAATGCAACTGAACAGATATGTAAAATCAGATAACAAAAATGTGTCATAAAGTCTCTGTACTTACAGTACTCTATTCCAAGGACGACGTCTCTGAAGTAAAAGCGAGCCTGCTCCTCTGTTAGAGGGTTGTCAGTAGGCACCTCCATCACCGGTCTGACCAACATGAGAGGTGTACAAAAGCAGAAACGTACATTAAATAGTCATGCTGTATCTAATCATCATGGTGGCATCCCCAACTCAATAAAATCCCAATTCAGAGCTCAATAGAATACATGAAAGCACAACAACATACCCTTTTGTCACCAATTCGAAGGCTTGAAGACAGATTAAAATGAGATTTTAATGACTTCTTGTCTTCTTATTGAAAACAGTATTGAGCCAAAATAGATTCATAAATTATAATAAATAATAAATAAATTATTGCCTACCCATGTGAAGTCCATCTTCATCAGGATCATCCAGCACCTGGAAGACACAGTAACTGATGTTTATAATAATAATAATAATAATAATAATAATAATAATTATTATTATTATTATTATTATTATTATTATTATTAGCATTATTAAAATAGTAAGTCTTTGGCTCCTTTCCCATTGCTAGTGGAGAAAATTTAGTCTTTTTCTAGTCTATCATTCTGTCCACCACAAGCACATTTTAAGCACAAGGAAGCAGCACAAAGGCCAGTGACACAGTTACAGTGGTTGTTTGTTTTTAAACATCTTTTACAAAGACTGACTCAAACAGGGATAGAAGAAATAGATGCTTTTGGTTTTCTACATTAATATAACCAGGAAGTGTAAATTATGAGATTAATTATGGGATGACACAGGCATGTTCTTCATTGGCAAGAGCAACCAGGGCTCAGGCACAGGGTGAACATGCAAACTCCACACAGAAGAACGGTCAGTACTCGGGTTTGAACCCACTGCTGTGAGGCAATAGTGCTGCCCTCACCTGGTAGCTAACCTCTGTTAAATCTACTCTGTAGGTACGTTTTAACCCCAAGACGCTCTAAAATCTTAAAATGTAACCTGACGTCCAGCGCTCTGAAAATGTACCTACACCTCTCATTGATTCAGGCTGAATTGGCCTCTTTTCTACTCCTCCTGTGCATTTCCAGCCTCAGTTTTTGAGTGTATCAGTAAGAAAATAACAACATTACCTCAGCATAATATGTCCACAATTCTTGAAGGGAGATTTTGAAAAACGATTGAAGTGAATGTGAGGGAATGTTCAAAGATGTGGAAAAACCTGAGCAATAGATATGTTTTCCTCCAGAGAAAAAAAACACACACACACAAACAGCAAAGAGTAAGGACCCACCAGGGAAATACATCAGAGGTTTTTTTTTATTTGTTTCTATTGTGGCTGGCACCACATAAAATACTGGTCCATGACCACAATGTAATTAACACTACACACAGGGATGCATGCTGGCAACCGCGTCAACCACATATATAGGTTACGTCATAAGCTCTACGCTCCACTGCCAAAGTCTAAATCAGCCGTGAGATGTTTCCATCACTGCAGACTGGACCAGTTACACCAGTCACTAATGCAGAATCATTTCACCCAGCAATTAATGTTTATGGTACCCAACTGAAGACAAAAACAAGATGTGAGCAGATTCTTTTTAGTCCATTGCTGGAGGTTTGAAGCTGCCAACAGCAGGGACAACTTTAGAAGTTGCTCGTCATGTTTTCTAGAAAGAATAAATATCAGTGATTACTACAGAGTAAATCCACTGGGAGAATTCAAGACAAAAGCCTGATATTAACATACATTAGTGTGTACGTTTTCCATTGCGAAGGGGCTTAAACCACCCACCAACACTATCTAATATCTGCCTTTTTCCTGGATCAAATAACAGCTCATGATACGAAGCATGTTGAAGACGTCACTTCTGTGGGGAATCCCTCTGTGACTCTGTGTAAGCCACCATTTCCCTGCATGTCTGCTTGAACCTTAATCCAACATATTATCCAATCACCATGATATTGTCCCTGCCTCCAAGTTGCATTCCACTCTGTATTAAAAGCAGAAAAAGACTTTTCTATTATAAAGTGTTTATTGCATTCAATATCGTGCATACTTCAGCACAACTTTCATTCAAAGCTGAAATGTTTGTTGTGTTTATTTGTGTTGTTCTAAGCTTCCAATGAGATTGCAAGACTGAGTCCTCGTACCAACCTCGATCAGTTTGACAACATTATGATGGTCCAGTTTCTTCAGGATGGCGATCTCCTTGTACACGCTCTCCAGAGGCAAGGCGGCTTTAGGGAACAGATCCTGCTGTGACTTTGACCCTGAGGTCGGCAGGCGGCCTGGAATGCATACACATACATACACACACATAACCACTAAAACCACAGCAAAAAAGCCATAAGGGAATTAATACTTATGACTAAGAATACTTTTACACTCACGCAAAAATCCACACTGCCTCATCAGCTTCTTCTTTGAAACTACTTTCATTGCCTAAACGAATTAAATAAAGTAAATTGTGGTAATAAAGGCAAACTGACATGTAAATACTTCAGTATAGTTTAATCTTTTGACTTACATAGTGCTCTTCTGAATCTTCATTATAAGCCAATTTCACTACTCCATATGAACCCTGGAGTGAAACACCAAAGGTAAAAAGGTTCATAAATCGCATTCCCTCACTTCTGTATTACCAGAGTATATGCTGTATCATGATTTTAATTTACCTTTCCAATCTCTTCCTTTAGTTTATACTGGTTGAGCTGGATACAGTCCTACATAAATGAAGGATAGAATTCCATTATGTGATCAGTAAAATATTAAATGATTTCAAAATTATGTGAAAATTATGTAAATATTTCTCACATCAACGCCAGTGATTGACACACGTTTGGTCTCAATGGTTGGCTGTCGGGCCATGCGACTCCCTCTCTCCTGCAGAGACATTTTCCTGTCTGAGAGGCGAATTCGGTTGGTGTTGGTGGTCCTTGGACCACCCGACCTGTAGCCATTAGGAGGGGTTAAACGGTTGGCGGTCACGTTCATGGCTGCCACCAAGTCAGCAAGCTCGCCGTTGTTCTCCAATTCCAGCTCTGGCCTGCTGACGGTGTCAGCGCTCATGGTGGTTAACTCTGACTCACTCACAGCTCAGCGTCCCAGAGATGTTTTGGTGAAGAGCTAGAGGACGCATCATGGTGCTGACAGGTTGAAGCAGAAACAGACGAGATTTTGATACTGAGATCTTTGACTGGAAGAAAGTACTACTGCATAGCCTCTGTCAAATATGTTGCTTCAATTTTTTGAATAGTACTTCTGTGTTGACATTTGCATCATCTCTGATTCATACAAAAATGTTCTGCTGCATTTTAATACAATATTAACATCTTAATGCACAATATTGCTGACTGTGATCACACCAAGAGTCAGTGCATCTACAGCTGTGGCGATGAGGTACAATGTTGCCTCTCATTAAGACACACATTAAAGGAGCAGGTTTTCCAGCCTTGTTAGAGTCTGTACAGACAGATTGTGGGATGTTGGCTGATGCCTCAGGGTGACACTGTAAATGTAGATGTAACTCTGACCTTCTGACTGTGTTTGTATTTGTTTTTGATAAGACTACAATGCTATGGCATTTCCGAGCATCTGGTTACATTTTTGCCTTAACCCTCCTCTTGTGTTAGCTTTCTGTTATCATCTCTTATGTTAACGGGTCGGTTTTGACCCGTGAATTAAATCAGTTATAAAATACACTAAAAACAATAAGTGATCATCCAATTTGTTTCTCATCTCTTGGTTATCTTGTTAGGCTTCCTTATCCATGAAAATGTTGGTTTTAATACTTTTGGTGTAGGCCTGTGGGTCTTTTTTTGTCACTATACCCCTCGATTTCGATTAAAAAAATTGTAAAATTAACCTCAAGAGAATCATATTAATAAATAAAAGGTTTTTGTGTTACCTCACTATTACTGAGGGGTATAGGACACATCTCTTAAATAAATCTGTTTTATTGATCTTTTTCATTTTAAGATTAATTACTAAAATGACATCTATGGTGTTATGGGTCAATTTCGACCCATAGATATTTACATCAAGAAAAGACAAAAAAAATTTGTTGTTTTTTAGCAGTAGACCTTTAATATAAACTGAAAAAAAAAGAAAAAGTCCACTCCTCCTTTCTTTTGGTTATAGTCGTGGGTAATTGTGGGCTTTTTATCACTTCCCAATGATACAGCTACATCTTTGTGAAGTTTCCTTTGTGAAGTTCTTGTCCGAGGTCATATCTGGTAAAAAATAAAATATTACAGCTGATATTGTGATCCTGCAGTCCAGTGGTCATATCGAGGACCACACATTTTCATTGTTTCTTCTCAGGGGTGCCACTCACAGCTTTGACTGTGAAAATCTGTACATTCCAGCCATAGTTGGTTTTTGCATCACAGGCTTCCCAGATTTTTCTGCCGTATTTCCCTGGCTTACTGGGTATGTATTGCCGGTAGGGGCATTTTCCTCGAAAAGTGGACAAGACGTTCATTCCCTGTCACCTCTGGCCCTGGGATGAACATCAGGGGAAGAAGCTGCACCCATCTCTCCCAGACATCCCTGATGGGAGCAAGCTTGTCAGACCTCGGTCTGGTCTCAAATCTGAGGACTCCTGAATCAAAATGATATCAAATGTGTGAAGTGACATCGTTGCCCAGAAAATGATCAGATGTGTCTGTGTCTTCTGGATGATAGTCCACATTGTCTTCCTCCTAGAAACCTGCCCATCTGAATCGCTACGCTGCTCTGTGTCCTCTCCTTCATTTTCACCAAAAATATGATCCAGAACTTGGCTCACTGTGAATCTTCTTCTCATTTTTGTATGCTGCAAATTGTAAATGTGCACTCTGGAAGTCAAATGGCCACTCAAATGAGTGAATTCACCTCACATGTCTTGACGTGTCCCGTCTTTATTTTGTTTTGTTTTTGTGCAGGTATACTGCAAAAAACACGCAAATTAAGAATCCCCTAAAGCTCATATGATTAGGAGAGGAGCTTGCTGTCAATGTTTTAGCTGACAGTGCACTTATGATTTCAGTTTTGGCTTTAATTATTGCTTTATACTCATAATATTATACCTGGGTCAAAACCGACCCTAACAACACAAATGTCATAATTTCAACTAGGACATTTTATAATTTAGTGAAAATATTGTTTTTTGTTTTATTTTGTAGAAATACAGGTTCCTGACAAAGTCAAAAAGCCTTGATACAATAAACAAATGTTTGTGATTTGTTTTATGCATTTGAAATTTAAAATGGGTCGGTGACGACCCTAACACGAGAGGAAGGTTAAATCCAATAGAGACAGAAGATTAACTAAAATAATGACTGATTTTTAACATTCATAGTAAATCTAAAAGGAGGAACACAGGTAGGATTAAAACTGTTATCTCTTTATTTGTATGCAAACATTTAATCATATAGTACACCATAATGCAGCCAGGTCACCACAAGACTTATCACCTTTATCACCTTTTTTGAAAAAGTTAAAGCTGAACTATTGAAATGTTGGGTTTAATTATGTTGCACAACTGTTCTTAAGTGTTCTGTTATTGAAATATACAAACATGCAATAATATCCAAAAATCTCCTTATATGATTTTTGTGACTTTAAAACAGCAGGATGCCTTGATATTTTTTGATTTATTTCTGCACTAAAGCCGCAGCAAGAGTTGCATTGTGGGTAATGTAGGCACCAGAATTTGTGGAATAAAGAGGAAGCCCGGCAATGTTGTTGTTATTTGACTGCATAAGAGTTGAGGGTAAAATATAAACAATCTGATGTTAAAGTGTCACGTGAAGATGTGGTAAATTTGGTCTTTAGTAGTAAAAGGAGAAAAATGCAGTTTCAAAAGTCCAAAGGTGTAAAACAAAATTGGGCTCTTATGATCTGGATGAGGTTTTCAGATCAAAAGAGTTAGCGGGAGCCAAAACAGATTTGTTGACAAAGGACAAAAGGAAAGACGTGACTAATTATATACAGAGGACTGATTACACAACAAGACAATCAAGACAGGGCAGGCAATCGCAAGCATGGACATTCAGACAGGAGAAGACAAGTCACACATGGAAAAGGAGTGAGTGAGGACGATGAGATAAAGTACAGATGAGTGAGATGACACACAGGGAGGAGAAACTACCAACGTAAGGCAAGACAGAGAGGAAAAGACAGAAACACTGGGACACTACAAACACAAGAAATGAATAAGAATAAAATCCAACCAGGAACCAGAACCCAGAAACAGAAAGTAATGTTTGTCCTGCACCCTGTAACACTGAAAACACATGAACATTAACTGTCTCAGGAGTCTTAGCAAAAAACTGCCCGTAACCAAAACAAGTGACTGTTCACTTGAGGTCGGTGCAGTGATAACTAATGAGACAGTGAATAATCACAATACTTCAAACTACAGTTCCTGTACTGAGAAAGAAAAATCACAATTTCATGGAGGGACAGAAAAAATGAAAAGAGATGTGCTGAAAAGTGAAATGACAGCATTTAGCACATCGTGTCAAAATAAGAGTTTCACATCAGTGATTTTGTTTTAATAACTAGCAAAATTAAAATTCAAGTGATTGCTCTGAAGCCATACTTCAGAGGACTAACTTTTAAACTTACGTACGAAGTAACTCGAAATATCAACCTAACCTTGTTTGTTAGTTGTTGTTCATCCCCTCCATGCCCTAATTATTTCTTATTTACTCACAACATGCAGCAATCACAGACTCACAGGACTCTTTACACACTTTTTCTGCAAACTTTTGCAAACAATAAAATGTGTTGTGCTTTTTGTGCAAATAGAAAATCTGGTTAAGAGAAAGGTCCGTTTGTGGTTTGTGAGTTGAAATAATCCTTTAAGGAGTTTGGAGTTATATAAATAATGACTTCTGCAAACTCCAGCACAAGCATAGATAAGATAAGAAGTGATGTGAACAGAAACAAAGGCAAAGACACAGAAAAGGAGAAATCCTAACAATCAGAAGGTGCAGATAACCATTAACTCTTTATGAGCAAGACTTCTGTTGCCCATAATGCAGCACTGAGAACTGCAAAGCTTTTTGTGAGGATCTGTAATATTTCAAGATGACACAATTTGCACATTTAAAAAGTAATGTTGTTATAAATTTTTAAAAAGGAGAAAAAGACCTAAGAAATGCAAAAAAAACTAAAATAAAACCCTATAACCTCATTAGAACCGTCTTCAGCATACCACACACACAGTAAAACACATCATTATGCAAAATTTTAAAAAATTAAGTACAAGCAGAATCAATTCCTCACCCAGTGGTCCTGTGTTCAGGTTGTCTGGACATGAAGCTCCTCTCAGTCTCAGTGCAGGACTTTCACTGACGGACGGCAGCGCTGGACTTAAGGATTAACTGAGGCTACATATAGCCTCAGTTATTCTGAGGGCAGCAGTGGTCATGTTGACAGGGTGATCAAGACAGGACAAGGCTAGACAACAGAGACACACAAAACCAAGAATAATGCCACAGTGATAGTGACAATATGTAAACAACACACACTCTCACAATATGCTGTGCACTGCCGTTTTCTTTTCATCCTTTACTGTGATAAATACAGCAGATTTATATAAAAAGTATGCAGTATATAAATACTGAAGTCTTTAATCATTACAAAAATAAAACAATTCTTTTAAATTATTTTGAAATTCTCTAGAACTCATCTTGAACAAATATTAAACATGGCAAGGAAACTATTTATGTAATTTATTGACAAGAATAAATAACTACCAGCATTATCTTCAAAGGCTTTTCCCCAAGTCCTTGATTCATTAATAGATGATGTGTTTCAGGTTTTTACACATTCAAACTCAGTTTTAAGACACTCCTAAAGAAAACCACACAGACCTTTTTGTGTGAAAGGTTCACACAAGATTAAAGAAGCATTTTTATCAATTTACCAAAGTTAAACTAAAACATAAATATGTTTTAGTTTAACTTTGCTACTTTCGGCAGACTTAAAAAAAATTACAACAAAAAAAAAAAAAAATACAAAACATTTCTTTCTCCAGGATGTCAAACTTTCAAAGGAAGATTCAGGTTTACTTCCACAAGTTCTGCAGTAGTATAACCTCCGACTGTCTTTGAATGCAGCATCAACAGCTCCCGAAGGACGCTTCAGGAGCCAGCAGGTGTTATACTGAGGAGACAGAGAGCATCCACAGCACGGACGGTCAGCATGTCTCTGCCGGTTCAGTTTCACTTCGGCGTCCGAAGAACGAGAGAGCTGCGAGAGCTGCTGGAAGACGAGGACAAAATAACTCACATGGTCAGGAGCAGTGAAAAGGTGAGTGAAAAAGATGTTTAAACTAACACGAATAAGAAGTATTCGGATTCTTTTAAAAGTGCAGCGCTTAACAAATTCATTAGACCACGTTTCCCAAATTTGAGCCTGCACCCTTGAGATCTCCGAGAAGTAATTAAGTGAAGTGAATAACTGTAATTTGGCATCTTAATAAAAAGAAAAATGTTAATATGCTTTAGAATTTGTTACTCCAAATTTATTCCAAAATTGATGGATAAAAACAATAATTATATGTTAAAATTACAAATATAATGTGCACACATGTAAATAAAGACAGAGAAATTTATTTTCGTAATTACCAACATCGTTAATTGAGGGCATTGGGTGGTAAATGTGTTAAGTAGGTTACTCTGCTTCTTCGAAGTACTAATGGCACACAGTAAAATACTCTAAGAAATATTAAAAGTATTCATACTTGCTACATAAAAATGGTCCCTGTCAATGTCCTACTATTCGTCAGTGTTATAAAATCATTAATGCAGGGCTGGAACTAATTATTATTTTCATTATAAATTCACAGTAGAACCTCTTCCATTTTATAATCTTTGACTATCAAGTATTTAATATTTATTGCTTTAAAAAAGAGATTTAAACAAACATTATAATAGCGACTAATACATTCCTCCCAGTTGATTAATCAATCAAACATCTCGGGTCTGCTGTTGTTTACTTTTGCACATATGGGGGAAAAGCACAGCACTAATTCATTTCTTGTTTCTAAAACAAGATGTGGTGCTTTTTTAGTTTCAGAGGCTCCAGCAGGCTGCGCAAAAGACACGGATTTCAAATCAAAAGCTGGCCAAAGTCAATCTTACCCAGAAACCCAAGTTTAGAGATGCAAAGCTGCTGCTTGCAGTGAAGTACAAGGAGCTGAAGAAACTCAGAAGCATCATTCAGGCCAAACAAGATCAACTCGGTAAGTGAAATCCCTTCTGGTCTGATTTTCTTTGCCTGTCCAAAAACTATTTAAACAACATGCTGAAACACTTTAATTTCTCACTATAGCAGAAAAATACAGTGTTCATTATGCTCACTGGTGTCTCCTGAACAAGATCAGACATGCAGAGGAGGAGTCTGAGGTGAGGAAAAAAATTTTTTTAATTATTTGCAGAGCCACTTTGTTGATCTGTGATCAGTGAAGTATTTTCTTTAATCAACTCTGTCACGGTACGTCACACACTCAAATACCTTGTTGATAATAAGACGATAGTAAATAAATCTCACTGGATTACATCAGAAAGATCTGCAGGATCAAGATCTGTAGGAATAAAAGGTTTGCCAAGTAAATAAAAAAATAAACAAAACATAGGATTCTTTTGTTTTTTTCACACTTATATTAATTCAGGAGTAATATCCCTGCATTGGCTCAATATGTTCACTCTGTCTGGCAAAGTTGTGGCAAACTATTATCCCATTATAAAAACAATCCTAAAAACACAATAAATATATAGAGTTTGGTTGAAAAGTATTTGGACAGAGACAATGTTTTTCTAATTTTAGTTTTGTACAATACCACAATTTTTCTATTTTAGCAACTTAAGGATGGCTTGTTTCACCTGCATGGAGAGCTGCATTGACCCATGTTGTCTGTTCACAGCTAAATCTTCCAAATGCAAGCACCACACCTCACATCAACTCCAGGCTTTTTATCTGCTTAATTGACAATGACATAATGAAGGAATTGCCCACACCTGCCCTTGAAATAGACTTTGAGTCAATTGTCCAATTACTTTTGGGTTTTTTTTAAAAGAGGGTGGCACATGTTAAGGAGCTGAAACTCCTAAACCCTTCATCCAATTTGAATGTTGATACCTCAAATGAAAGCTAAGAGTCTAGACAATATGCTCATGTCCATTATATAACTGCCATTGGAATATGTTTCATTAAACAGTTTTAAAAAAAACTTGTGTCAGTTTCCAAATATATATCAACAGCAAGCTAAATTTTTCCCAGTTTAATACCCATAAACATTTCAGATTGATGCTGGAGCCAAGTTGTGCTCTAATGTGCTGCAAAACGCCTTCTGTATGTGTTTCTGTCTCACAGCTACTGTTTCAGAGGTTTACAGATGGAAAGACAGCAATACAAGATTTTTTGGAGCTCTTTGTGAGCTCACAGAAACTCCACCACATCAGGTTGGTCCTGATGAAGAACCTGCAGGAGATAATCCGAAATGAAACAAAAACAGCACAAAGGCTCAGTGAGGCTCACTATTTGTCTCTGGGCCTTCCTGAGCAGGTCAGTTTGACCACAGCTGCTGTCTTACCTCCATTCCTACTGGTGCTTGGCGCCCACATAAACACTGTGCCCTGTATCCAGCCTTCGCTGTTTTGCTCTGATGAGGATGAGCTCCTTCGAATGGGAGTGCACCTCCGAGGCCGCAAACCCAACCGTCTTCAGCCACTGAACATGCAGCCGAGGAGGCACCAACCAGCACCGCACTGAAGTCATGGATTTTTAATCAAATTTAGTCTGGATTAATGTGTTTGTTGTAATAAATAAATAAATAAAATAAATATTGAAAAACAGTAAAGCATGGGTAGAAGAATATATTCAGTTATATCAGAAAAAAAAAACTCAGCAGGTTTATTGTTTATTCTGCAGAAAGGGGTTCTTTGGGGACTAGACCACTAGTTAACTGGGCAGGGACCGGAATTAGTTAATTTTCAGTTTGTTTGGACTGATGACTGACCAGCCACTTAAATCATCCTCAACAAACTTAACATGGACATTTTAAAGAAGCTACCAAATGCAAAGTGACTAAAGATAAAGCGCTTCATAGCTCAGAGTTTTATTTGTTTTTTTTGTTGTTGTTTTTTTTGGAGGGGGATCATCCAACTCCCCTCAGAAACAGTTCCTAATGTATTTACTCTGCTGCTTTACTTTGAGTTACACATTTTTTGAAGCCTCACAACTCTATGAAGACCTTGAAATCCTGAAAGGTAGCGTTTTCTTTTCTTTTTTTTTAATCTTTTGCACACCAGATCTGTGTCTTTAACTCACAGCCAGCATATAATGGATACCACTCAGCTTTTAATGCTAGTGCCATTAGTGGAATATTATGAGAAAACACTCTTGCTGAGCTTACGCAAAGGTATCTTTTGAAGCACTTTTTAACTGATGTTGATGACAGTTCTGTCTAGAGGGCAAAATTCAACTCATCTAGCTGACTTCTTTTCTATTCATTTAAAGGTGGCTGTGTGCATCTGAAGTCATTACAAAGGCATATGAACAATGCCCCGTTTACTTTTTCTAAAGTTTTGTTTTGCTTGCACATGATACATGATTTCAGGTGATCGATATGGAGGTTGTTTCCACAACTGAAAAAAAAAATGCCATTCATAATGAAAAAGTTTTATTCATTCAGTGCTGGAAACAAGTGTCCATAGAACCATACACTGCAGATATACTATTTTAACATAGTAAACCACACCAACAATAACAGGAGGAAAAATGGTAATTTGGTAACAGTAGCAGATGATACACAAACACAGACACATGCTTCTGAGCTTTTAGCCTGTTTAAATAAGAAGGCGGTGGATGTTGGCATGTAACCAAATCAATGCAAAGGACATCAGCAAGTTTGTTTTTTGTTTCCAAGTAACAAACTTTGATCATTTTGATTACAGAGTTTTAACTTAAGGTGATTTTACTGTAAACGCTGTCAGTAATTATAAACTGGTTAGAACACAGTAATGTTTTCTCTGGTGAACTTGAACTGCTCACTGACACTCGATACCTGCAGCCATTTATGCCCAGAGACTCCTGCCAAGGTCAGAGAAGGAGCACAAACAACGCTTCCTTCATGATGATGTCCACGCTCAAAGTCTTTTGATAAAAGACCAACGAGTCCATGTCCTGCTTTGGCTCAACATGGACTCGCCTGAGCAGACATTAGGGTTAGCCAGGGTGCCATGTGGTCCACCACACTTTGCCATACCAGTTCAGCCATGGAGATGATTAGCAAGGTGGACCATGTATACGGGCTTTTGTTCCAGCACAGACTTCAGTTTCATCTTTGTCAGCAGCGTCTTTTGTCCTGCAAGACTCAAACTGGGCAATTTTCTTGTCTGTCAGCTGGTTGTTTTGTGCTGTTCACCTCCGTGTCTCTGCATTGTTTGGCAGGAAACTCGATTATGTTTGAATATGTGGATACTTTTGTTAATAAGCTTGTATACACACCAAGAATGATACAAATGGCATAAGAAAGATGAACTATCATAAAATATTTGTTGGAGCTTGCATCCTCTAGCCTGAAGTCTTTTACTGGCTTGAATCTCACACTAAGGTGGTGTTTTATCTCTGTATTGTTTCCCTGAAAGGTCTCATGGGGGATTATACAGAAGAGTATCTGTAACAGCATCCAGTAGTACAGCAGGTATATAGTAACACATGATGAGGTTCATTGTGTATGTGCGTGGGTCAACATTTGCCCCCCTATAGAAAATGTTGTCCTTTTATTTACTGCCTTCTTATTTCATCTACATTTTATTCATATTTTTAAAACTTTAAACAGGACAGTCCAGTTTGTCAAAGCATAAACCATACATTAGACATAATTGACAGGCATACAAGTGCAACAGACCAAGTGAACCAGTATACTTATACATAGAGTCTAACTCACACACAGTCAACCTCGTATATGAGGTTAGAGAGAGGTTAAGAGATAAAAATCCCTGACCCAGCAATACATTCACTTAAAAAAACCCAACAAAAGTCACAAAGCAATAATTTTACCCAAAATACAGAAAATATATGAGGCTTACAGGGAGTTTTCCCACAGTAGCGTAAACCCAGTGAGCAAACATATGCTATGAGTGCTGTGTTCAAGTTTTCAATGAAGACTGAGAAATTTTAGAAAACAAATATTATGTCGGATTTAATGTAACCCATTTAATCTCATCTGTCACAATACTGATCTGAGTTATATAAAGGTATAAAAATGTGTCGGAATTATATATCTATGCATTCTGAGCAGATATTGAAATAATAACATTTAGCATAACTTGTCATATGACCAGAGAAGATGGTGAGTTCAAAGCCACCAAGCAAAAGGTTATTGAACACGGTAACTAAAAAGAGGCCTATTTGTTTTGGTCATCATTATCCAGCACCCACTGAGAATGAGCGACTTATTGCAAACCACAACAGTTTGCTCAACACCCTTACTCCTGATTTACCTCCTACAAAACACAGGTAGATTGGTTGGGCAAATGTCCATGCACCTCAGGATGATATAGAGCTGGCCCACCATTACATAACCAGAATGAAAGCTGTTGTTCCTCCTAAATCTGCAGTTATAATAAACAATTTGCCCTTTTCTCTAGTATCCAGGAACAGGCCTTTCTGAAGAGTGTGAGTAGAGCATACAAGTTATCTCAGTAGTTTCAATCATGGCCTAACATAAAACAAACATTTCTACCTTATCCATGAAATAAAATAAAAATAAAAATAGGAGCTGCTCATTCCAAAAGGTGTTATTTGTATGCTTTGGAAAAATTCAGTATGAAATGGGATAATTACTCTGGGCTACATATTTACATACATTTGCACTTCCTGTATTCTTTTTTACAGCCTCAGAAACATGTTCGACCTGTTCTCTCAGTATATATCCAACAGTCATTTGTTACCTTACACATCTAAATTCAGCTTTGTGCTTCTCCATTCATGCGTGTATTACTACACTTGGAAGCAAAGGCAATGAATGCATACACTTGCCTAAGAAAGATACAACTTAAAGAATGCACTGTGGGCATCTTGTCTTGTGCGTCTGTTTAAGTGTGCCAGTAAACATTAAAATGCCTCGTGTGAAAAGAGGGCTTTTGGAGATATATGAAAAGAATTATTAAATATTTAAATAAATGTTTTTTTAAAAAAATCAATCATCACTGCAGTTTCTCTTTGGGGTTTGACCTTGTTAGATGTGCATTTTTTATTCCTGAGGATGAAAAGGTCTAAACCAGCGGTCCCCAACCTTTTTTGCGCCACGGACCGGTTTATGCCCGACAATATTTTCATGCACCGGCCTTTAAGGTGTCGCGGATAAATACAACAAAATAAAACTAGTACCGGTACCAAAAAAAAGAAAATTTATTCATAACACACGTGAAAAGACCAAGGAAAACCGAATAAACGATAAAAACGATAACAAAATAACGCTGAAAACCGATAAAAACCCTGAAAACTATACATTTCACACCTCTCGGGGCCCGGTACCAAACGACTCACGGACCGGTTCCGGTCCGAGGCCCGGGGGTTGGGGACCGCTGGTCTAAACCAACAACAATAACTGTGCTACAATGGCTTCAGTATCAAACCAACAGGCAAACAGGTCCGAGAAAAGATTTTCAGGACTGCTGAAACCTCATCACGGCTCTCTTTATCTGCTCGTAGCTCACAAACATCACAATGTTCCAGGAACCCAGGCGAAGGAATGAGGGCACAAAGCTTTGAAAGAAATCAGATGAAACAAGAATGTGTGTAGGAGTCACTCTGTCATGCTTAATTTTCAAAAATACATTCCTTACCCCTTGTAGAAAGCTGTTGGTCCTTCTTTAATCAGCATGGTTATAGCACAGTTAACAGCACCGCTGTACTGCCCAGGCACTGAGTTCATGAAGCGTGTCTTTATCACATCCACAGGGGATGCTACAATCGTGGTGCAGAAACCGGCTGCAAATGCTGCGGTGAAGTGGCACGGCATGTTGTCTGCAGGAAAAACTGATTTGTTATTTAAACAAACAAACACGACGCTGGAGAGAGAGTTAGAAAGATTTGCACTTACCTGTCATCAGGTTATACTTCAAGATGAGCTCTTTCATTATGTCATAGGTCACAAGCTCAGAGCAGTTTACGATGGCGTTACGAGTTATATTTGGAAGACAACCTGTAAGAACAGCAAACATATAGGAACACTTTTCTTTCTCTGGTGAACTCAGTCTTAAAAAACATCCTGCGCTGTCATCAAACAGTCATGAAAGTCAGTCATGATTTTCCCTTTGCTATAAAGAAGAAATTCTTCTACCGGCCTCAGATATCAACAGTTAACAGCATCTCATTTTAAATCAGTTTCAGCAGCACACTCATGTCATTATCAGCAGAAATTTGCAATTTTTTTTCAAAAAATGGAGTGAGAAGATAAAAGACAAAAGTAAATACTTTGGATATATATGTTTAAATTTGTGGCATATTTGCTTATTCCTTAAAAATGTATTGTGCAACTTATTTAGGGCTTTCAGGGGGAGAAAACAATGATCATGTAGAAGTTTCACTGGCTGCTAATTTAAAAAAATATCCACAAGTCCCTCTAGAAGCAAGTCTTGCCATTCAATAGCCATCGTGGTAACATCTCTGGGTACTTGCTGTGTTTGGACCATTGCTTTGAAGCATTGTCTAAATTAATTCTAGTTTTAATGGTTAAAGGACACAAAAAATGCATATATTGAACTATTAATCCACACTGATTAAAAAAAGCACATAGAAATGTAATGACTTGGGAAAAACCTTGTGCTTTGATTACCAACAATTCCAGGGAGTTTGTTCAGTTCTGTTATGTTGCAAGCAGCTAACGTAGTTTTAAGCCCTTTTTTTATTATTATAAATTTTCTTCACCAAAACAAATTCAAATCACTTGGTGTGGTTTTGTCAGTCAATAGAGGAAGCACTTTTTTTCTGGAGCCACACAGTATTTTCCCAAACATACAGTAGTTTCATGAACACCTGAAAAAGACTGTGGTTCCCCTTTTCAATGTGCTGATTTATGCTGAGGTTATTGTGGGCTCTCTGTCATGTGCCTGAAGTAACGCAAGCTTCACATCTTTGTTTTGCAACATAAAATCTGCACATAAGGCAGCCGGTTTCTCTGAGAAGGTGCTCGGCCAACAGAAGACTCCGTAAAATTCTGGGGACAAGTCAGTTGAAGTCAGTCACCTGTGGTCTAATTTGTGACCTAACATAAGTGTTAGGCTGCAGAAACCATAAAAGCGCCACTAACTTGTGTAAGTATGATTTTTACTTTTGTTTCCCTCCCTTTTAACATGACCCTAAACCCTTGCTTTTTGCTTTTTCCTTTTTGTTGACCATGATGTTACAGCTCAGAGGCTAACATGAATCATCCCTGTGGCAATCTATAAGAAATATAATGATATAAGTCATAACTGCTACAGGATGACTGCTTCTGTGTTAGGGATGTCATGTTGTGCAATAATAACACCTAAACCCTGTGGAGTGTATTTTAATATACCTTTCCAGAGGCCTTTAAAACCTTCGTCCCTGGCAATGGTCCTGTAGGCATCAGTCGTGCTGCTGTATCTCTTGACAGAGCCGCTCTCAGGCTGCCGGGCCTGAGCCTGGAACCTGACTTTCACCACGTCAGTGGGCTGAGCAAACGCCACGGCCATCGCTCCTGTGGTGGAACCTGCCAGCAGTCGAGTCCCGAGTCCAGCATCTGTTACGCAAGCAATAGATTTATGACATGTTGGTGCCTCAAACAAAGACACACACAGCAATTAGAGATCAAACTTGGTGCAGTGTGGATAATCATAGTAAAATCTGGATGCACAAAATATTTCAGTTATGCTTTTAATATGAAGCGAGTTAATATTTCACTTTCTATTTGGTAGATCCTCTTCTCTCAGGTTTCAAGCATCATTTCCTACTGGGGTAGACATACACTGTTTTCTTTGGTAGAACATTATTCATTCAAACTGGTTTAATTGATAATTTCACTAAATAAAGCAACAAGCTAGGCCAGAGATTATAGTTTGGAGATGTCCTCATCAAGGTCAAGCAGATGTCCTTATGCCTTTGGGAGAGTCTAAAAACCAGAGAAAAATTGAAAGAGAGGGTTGGACATGGAAATGAGAACAAGCGGGTGTGTTGTTGTGTCTCTAACTTCTGAAGTTTTGTTGATCTGGGTGGAAATCTGGATTGCTTAATAATGCCACAGCGACATAGTTAGAATAGGTGAGGCCTCCAGCATAAACACATTCCTTGAAAGAGGACATTTTTTCTCCATGGCTTACATCATGGAGGCATTTTCTGCAAAACAAGTTCAGGCAATTACGGTTTAGACTTATACTCATTTTAGTCTGAGTCTGATTTGCGGTTAGATGATCAGGACTTTTCAATTTCTGAAGTTTATTTTCAGATATTAGGAAGGGAGTGTTTGAGCTCATTAGCCCCTTAAGAAATCTTAAAAAAATCTAAACTAACCAGCTGCTCTAAACATCAGTTAAACGTCTCTTTCTGAACATAATTTCTTACATGTTTATACCTGCCGACTGGCATGTAATTCCTAAAAGCTGTGAAACACTGACATCAAACTCACAGTAAAGGAATTTTGGCACATCTGGATCACCTGCAAGGATTTTATCTGTTTTCCATCTGTACCATCTTTAGCTGTGATAATTTTAATTATTAATCAAAACAATAAGACAGTGAGTCCTTCATAAAATAATTGTATTTGAAGCTCTTTTTGGGGTTTTTTTTATGTTTATTTTTACTTTAACCAGGAAGTCCCGTAAATTAAGATCTCTTTTACCAATAGAAACCTGGCTTTAAAAGTTCACCATTATAAGGTTTGTTTAAAAAAAATCTAAATTATAACATAAAGAGACATCGGACAGAAACAATAAATCCATCCAAACAAGGCAAATAATACAAAGTCCAGCTCAAGACCAGCAACAGGTTTAACAGGCTAAATTTGTTTGGTGGTTGTGAAACTCCTGAGGTGGAGTACACTGGCTGTAATCTGCTGTGTACTGAGTTGTGGGATGTGGTTTTGATGCAGACGTACTTTCTGAGCCTCGGGTGTAGAGCTGCTTCATGGTGTCATACATGCCGATGCGGATTGAGGCGAAGCTCATCTGCCTATGCAGTCCTGCCACCAGGCCGCTGTACAGACTCCTTGGCCCCTCTGTCTTCACCATGGTGAAGATGGTGCCAAACACACCTCGGTATTCCGCCCTCTGGCCTTTCACTAAGGGCTTGGATTCACCTTGCACCTGAAGAAACATAATAACAGGTTCAAGGTGTGCCATTAGCCTCACTGCCTCACTTAGAGAGAAAAGGTCCACATATGTCTGTGATCAGGCTGCTTTCTTAATTGTTAGGTTACATTTGTGTAACATGCACCCGTGTTGAGATATTTCTGAGCATATGCTTGAACTAGGGAGTTAGACAACATGAAAAGCAGTTTATCTTCTAGTCAGCCAAAACACAGGTAACCTTGTATTGGCTGACAATAATCTATATCTATAGTATCCTAAAAATGCTCATGTGGTAACATTATGAATAAATGTTATTTTTATGCTCTTAGACAGATATGGCAACTTCAATGATTATGGGAAAACTGACACTCACTGGCAAATTTGTTAGTTACGCCTGTAAAAAAACAAAAAAAACAAAAAACACATTGTTTTTAACAGGCGTTAACAGCCTGTTTCAAATAACTCCCAAGCATTTCAAAAAGATTTCAGTCTGGAGTTTGATAACGCCAGTTCCTACTTTGACAAGGCCATTTTGGGTGGTTATAGCTCAGGTGCTAGAGCAGGTCATCTGCTAATCAGAAGATTGGTGGTTCCATCCCTGGCTGCTTTAGTCTACATGCCAAATATCCTTGAGCAAGATACTAACCCCAAGTTGCTCTCCAATGCATCCATCGGAGTATGAATGTGTGTGAATTGTAGATAGAAAAAGCATAGCAAATATTGCTTGCTTGAATGGGTGAATGAGGTTGTGTAAAGCATTTTAGGTGCTCAGAGTAAAAAAGCACTATATAAGAACCAGTCAGTTTACCATTTAGGAGCAGGACAAGGATACAAAACACTAGTGTGTTTGTTGCATAACTCAGGTGTTTTTGGGTTTGAAGGGACAAACTTATTGCTGGACATTCTCCTTCAGGATGTTCTGGTAGAGAGCAGAATTCATGGTTCCATTAACTGAGGCAAGTTGCTCAGAAGCATCAAAGCAGCTCGAGACCATCACATTCCCATCACCTCTATACCTCTGACCCTAGCTGAAGTGAGGCCTGCAGTTCTTCAGATGTTGTTCTGGGTTCTATTCTGTGGTTCACTGGAGTCCCAAAGCCTTAGAAATGACTTTGTAACCCTTTGCAGACTGATAGCTTTCAGTGACTTTTTGCTTTACATGTTTTGTTTTTTTGTTTCTTTGAGTTGTGTCATATTTTAGCCTACTTCACTTTTTAGACTGGCAGTAATCACACCTGGGTGTGCCTAGTGAAACTGAACTTTGCTTTCTTAAAAATGTGAGTGGTCACAGTAAATTTTGCATTTTCACATAAGGCAAGGTAGGTTTGGATATCTTGTGTAAAATGTGGAAGTAAATTTAAAGGTAATTTGATATACAAAGAGGTTTTACAAGGGTTATAGAGCTAGTTATGCAGCTATTTGGTGGTTACCTGTTTTGGTATTTACATGTTTACACATTTGAATGTTTACACATGCATGTTCAAAGCAGTAATAAGTATGTGTTATATCTACCTAGTTGTTTTTTTCTGCATTGATCTGAGTATAACATTTCCTGGCTTCTCGAGCCCAGTGAAGTATTCATGACGGCGGCACACAGGAAGTGTTGGTTTTTGTTGTTGCTGTGTGCTGAGAGTAAAGAGGCTGGTAAGACAGTTATCTGTCTCCATCGTGCTGTTCATAATTATTCAGGGAGATTCCATCAAGTAAACCCTCACGTTACACTTGTTTCTTTAATAACTCAAATCATCAGTTAAAAACGGACTTTGGGGTTTCGGTAATTTGGTGATCTGAAACATTTGAAAGAAAGAAATCAGGAAACAACACTTACACGATAAGCTGAGCCGGGTCGAGGGGAGCGGGTGTCCCACTGTGCACCAATTTTTCACTTTTTTTTAATATTCTGAATTGTGTTACTTTTTGTTATAAAGTATAAAGCTCTTAATTAGCGAGAATATTTTGAGGTGGCTATAGTTGCAAATACCATGAGGCGGGTGGGGCTTCCTGATGCCTCACCTGCAGCCGGACTTTGGCGGTGTCCAGTGGGAAGGTGACCAGGTCCGCCACGCAGCCTGCTGTTCCAGCTGAGAAGATTTTAACAGCAGTTGTGGGCGCCAAATCAGCCGCTCTCCCTCCAACCATGATCAGTGCCTGAGCTCAACAGCAAGCCTCACCAACAACAAAACTTAAATAACAAAGTGCGCATTGAAGGACTAATCATCGTTTCATCCTTCGTGCACGGAAACGAATAAAAGCGATGTAGGTCAAGCTCCATGCAAAAGAAAGTTTGGAGTTTGAAGGGAACAGCGTCGTTGTGCCATTACACAGAAACGCTCACGACAAGAAGTCGAAAGCAAACTGAACAAAGTCGGTATCTTTGCATGTCAACAAACACCTGACTGCGCAGCCGACGAGTGAAGCCTGGCCCACATTTACTGACTTTGAACAGACCTGCTGCACCGCCCTGCCTGAACTCCAGATACTCATCACACACATGCGCGGAATACCCCGGATTGTTCTTTATCGGTGTTCTCCGTCATAATCCACCTGCTTTCAAATAAAAAACAGTTTCAGTGTCAGCGGACAAGAGCTGAGGCGTCACCAGGAAAGTTTTATGTATCATAGTACGGATAATGTCCTCCCATTCTTATGGGAAATAATCCTGCTTTTGGTGTTTTTATGATGGCAATGGCGACCACCAACTCACAGGAGTTCACGTGGGTGTATATCTGATAACTGTGAAGGCCATGGGAAATAATATGAAATAATAGTATTTTATTATAGAAATTGCACTTTCTCTTGATTGGCGGTGACATTTTCCTCTAAGAGGGACAAGAAGACTCAAACCATGGCATAAAAATGCCCCCCAAAGTATAACAGAGCCTCACAACATCCTCAGTACAGGAGTAAACGGTTCAGGATTAACTTTAACTGAGTTATGTTACATCCCCAAAACTACCCTGCAGTGTCATTTGGGTGTTGCATCATGGATATGTGGTTGTTTTTAGATCGATTCAGGTTTCATGTTTCTGCTATCATACATCTTTAGGATGATGTATTTAAACCCTCTATGTACAGGAATTGTAGGTGTGTTAATATTTCAGTAGGACCACTATCTAAAAAGTTTAAAGTCTGGAGATCACACCTCCCCACTCTTCCATATTTGTTTATCTTTTAAATAGTTGTTGTTATTATCAACGAAACCACAGTTCTGTTTTTTCCCTTCTGATAACGTTCAAATGTTCAACTTTAACTGCCACCACATATTCCAGAAATATTCCCAGTTATCCTGACTTATGTGATGCCAATTATGTGTATCACATTTCTCATATAAATACCCACACATATGTACAGGTGCCCTTCTGTTATGTCAGCTACTATAATGAGGTGAAGAGGTGATGTGGACTAGCAATGGCATTTTTAAACTGAACTTCAATGTTTTATTTCTTTACAAATCAACATGATGGGAAACCCAAAAACATGAAATTAACATACACAGCTGTCTTATTCAGGAGAGAACCTGAAACAGTTACATCACCAAAACTTGTGGCCACCAGCCGTGCAGACATTCAGCTTCAATAAAACATTTAAAAAACAACAACAACAACAAAAAACTTCAGTAGTGAAAATGGTTAATATTTATTTATAAAAATACAACATGTTACATTTAATATACATGATTATTGTTGCAGGCTGAAACCAAACGTCTCTAATTAGTCTCATCAAAGTGAGCTGCAAAAATTTTTGCTATTCTCTCCGTCTCTTTCTTCATGGATGACGGCGACATGTTGGGACGCTGCCGAGGGCCTCTGGGAGGTGGGGCGCTGTGAACCGATGAGTTCTGGTCCTGAAAACAAAGCGTTAAAGTTAAAAAAAAACAAAAAAAAAACACAAGTTCTGAACTGCAAGTACACAGTGTACCAAGACAGCTTAGTTGCAGGCGAGGCTGAAGACAAACAAGTTAATTAATCTGAAACTTTTTTTGTGATTACATGACTCACAATTCACACACAGCAAACCTTTGTTTGGTTAACCTTCATGTTGTGAGACTGTCAGCTACATGTATCAGCAACAAATGGCATGCCTGAACTAGTTTTTTGAAAGGTCTCGTCATCATGCAGGCAGGAGAGGTGGTGCCAACAGTCACACCACCTCTCCAAATAAGTTCTAACTCTCAACTTCTCTGTTTTATTGCGCTCTTCAAAAAGTTGTAAAATTAATAAACAGGAGTGACAATCATCTCCATTGATTCTTTTTTTTTTTTTTTGCATGTGACAGCATCTTATTGTATTGTACTGCAGTATTATATTGTGTTGTATATAAGACTTTTATTTTATTTTTATCTTTATATTGTTTTAGTGTACACTGAGGGCCGTGGGACCGTTTCAATTTCAAATTCCTGTGTATGGAATGTACATATGGTTTTTGACAATAAAGCTGTATTTGATTTATAATTTTTGTTTGTTTTAAATTGCATTAAAATGATCAATTACATTAGAAGAGAGATCCATCAGTGGAAGTCAACCTGTTAGTGCTGCAGAACTGAGTGTTAAATTACACCAAATGTCAGTCTGGCGTCACGCACATCACAAATCATGTGAAAGATTATTCATAACACTGTGTTTACAGAAGGCTGGGCAAGTATATTTGCAAAACCATTAAATTATGCAAACATGAATAGATACATCAAAGGTAAAGGTTAATGTCTAACACCAATGTAAAAGTAACAGGAGTGGAGAGAGTGAACATATAAGCAGGCGTGACGGCCAAAAGCACTGCCCGTGGACAAACACTCACCAGGTTGCTGGATGCCTGGGAGAACGTGGGTGCTAAACGTATAGCTCTCATCGACGCCTCCAGTTGGTGGGAGGGGAGGAAGAAGTTTAGAACCTCTGCAGGAACAGAGCTTAATGGATAAAGTTAAAGAAAACACATTCTCAGTGTGTTTTGAGGCAGTTACAACTGAAGAGGAGGGGAACTGTGTTTAAACACTCCCCAAAAACATGAAAGTAAATGTTCAGAAAAACAAAACAAAACAAATATCTGTTTGACCTCCACGGGAAAACTATATTAAGTTTTCCCACATCTGTAACCGGAAGGTCGCCAGTTCGATCCCCGGGCTCTCTGTCCTGGTCGTTGTCTCCTTGGGCAAGACACTTCACCTACCGCCTACTGGTGTTGGCCAGAGGGGCCGATGGTGCAATATGGCAGCCTCGCTTCTGTCAGTCTGCCCCAGGGCAGCTGTGGCTACAACTGTAGCTGCCTCCACCAGTGTGTGAATGTGAGAGTGAATGAATAGTGGCATTGTAAAGCGCTTTGGGTGCCTTGAAAGTGCTATATAAATCCAATCCATTATTATTATTCATTATTACACAGACTGTGAGCAACCACATGGGATTTAGTGTGTGTGAGTTTATGTTCAGCCTGCTCAGCAGGAACGTTTTCGCACTTCCACCTGTCAGTCTCCTTATGTCTAGATTGTTGAGATGAATGTTGAAATAAAACCCTAAAGACGCCACACAAGATGAAGCATTTACACACCTAAAACAAGTTTTATAATGAATCACTGATTTGAACTGGCTCAGAAAAGCAAAAACCAACAGCATAACCTAACGGCCACAAATGAATCACGAAACACATTTAAGGATACCGTTGGAGGTGTGGCTCGTCTGAGGAGGCGGAAACACTGTGGGTGTCTGTGGTGTGCTGTTTGGCTGGTGATGAATCTGTGTCATGTGACCTCTTGTTAGGGCTATTTAGTTCTTGTTGTTGTCTTTCATCTCTAGCATGTTGCAACGTTTCATCACCTCTCTCCAGATCTGAGGCATCTCCTGTGGAACCATTTAAGCTGCAGTGGTCTTCACTTTCCTCTTCCCTGTGCTTCCCACTGGGGTGACCCGATTCCATATCTACCAACAGTTTCTTCTTGCCCTCATCTTCACTTAGGTCCAGGTGCTCTGGTCCCTCCAGGCTCTCCAGAGAGGCCAATTCAGGATCTGACAAGATGCTGGTCCAGGGACTGGTTTTGTCTGTTAATGAGGTCATCTCATTTAAAGGCCTCAGCTTCACTACAACCTCCTCATAATCCTCATCTGTCTGCTCATCCACATCATCGTCCTCTTCCTCTCTGCAACCAGTTTCTTCTTCATCACTCTCAGTCATATTAGCCTCGCCACTTCGTCTGTCCTTTTCTTCCTCAGGCTCAGAGTCTGTGAGGTCCTCAGACACTTCTGCTGGTGTAAATGGCAGAGGAGACGTGACTTCTGGGGAACAATGTGAAACTCTGTGAGGACTGGGCGATCTCTCAGTGATGGCTTGTGTATTGCTGTCTCCAACAGGTGACACTGTTGAGCTACTCTGTGGGTTTGAAGGAATTGTTTCCAAGCGGTGTCGTTGTAGACCTGTGTAAAGAGACAGACAAAGTTTGAAGGGTTTGAGAAATGCACATGCATGCAACATGTGTCTAAACCCAGAGCTGAATCTTTTTAGTTTTGTCTGGCTCACACAGAAGAAGTTAATAACATTAATGTAATTTGCATATAAAATAAATATAATGGGATATTTGAAAAACTGTACAATGAGCTCATTTAAATAACAAGCAGCAGGAGACTGTCAGTCTGCCCCAGGGCAGCTGTGGCTACAACTGTAGCTTGCCTCCACCAGTGTGTGAATGTGAGAGTGAATGAATAGTGGAATTGTAAAGAGCTTTGAGGGCCCCGAAAAGTGCTATATAAATGCAATCCATTATTATTATTATTATAATAAATGGACTGGTTCTTATATAGGGCTTTTCTATTCTGAGTACTCAAAGCACTTTACACAACTCGTTCATTCACCCAATCACTTTTCTCTTTTCTTAAGTTTTTTAGTTCTGTCTAACATTCATACACACATTCACACTCCAATGGATGCATTGGAGAGCAACCTGGGGTTAGTATCTTGCCCAAGGATATTTGGCATGCAGACTGGAGCAGACTAGGATCGAACCACCAACCTTCTGGTTAGGAGGTGACCTGCTCTACCAACTCTGCCAACTATGCAAAAAAAAGCAAAACAAGAGAAATTAATAAAAAGCAGATTTAAAAAGATTTGTTTTTAACTGGCTTTTAAAAGAGTCCACCAATCTTACGTCTTGAGTCTGTGGGCCACTAAACAGAAGGATCTGTCTCCTTTTCTTTTCAGCTTAGTATTGGGCACCATCAGCAGGCCCTGGTCACAGAACCTCAGGGGCCTGCCATAGACATATGTTAGTAGAAGCCCTCCGGTATAACCTGGTGTCTGTCTGTGAAAAGCTCTCCAAGTTTGCCAAAGAACCAAGAGGTCCAAGTGTCTCCTTTATCCCAGACATGCATTTTTCTAATTATTTCATTTTTCTCTTGATTTAGCTGAAGAGAGCCTGCCATCCACTGTTTAACAGTGTCCAGGCACTTCAATAAACTGCAAAGTTTAGACATTTCATTTGGGCGAAACGAGGTGTAGAACCAATTATCTGCAGAGCAGAGATAAGAGATGCCCTTAAAGGTTGACAGAATGTGCCCAAGGGGGAGCAAATACAATAAAAACAGCAGAGGCCCCAAAACAGAAACCTTGAGGTACACCAAAATGAACTGGATAAGGGGGAGATCTGTGCTTCGAAGTAGCTGCAGAAAATAATCTGTCAGACAGGTATGAAGAGAATCACTCCAACCAGATACTGATAGACCAACCTAGCACTTCAGCCTATTAAGCAGAATGAAACGTTCAGCTGTATCAAAAACTGAGGTAAGGTCCAACCTGAGCAGCAGAGAAGTTTCCCTTGTTGTGATACTCTCAGAAGAGCCGTTTCAATTCAATGAAATCTACAAAAACCTGATTGAAAGTGGTCAAGAATGCTGTGCTGATCCAGAGCAGCAGTTAACTGGTTGACCACAACGTCCTCTAGGATCTTAGCAGTAAATGGATGAACTCACCACTGATGATGTTGTGGACTTCTCCGACTAACTGGTTTGACTTTAGTAGAAGCTGAGATGAGATGTACTCCGAGTCCCTCCGTTTCTCATGTTTATTGTGACTTTCCTGCTCTGGCATAGGTGGGAATGTAGGAGTTGAAAGTTTGCGGCTGAAATATTTCTGAATGTTGTCAAGCTCGCTCAGTTTTTTCCTGTAAAAAAGAAACAAAGCTCAGGCTCTGCATCAGTCATAGAAATGGTTAAACAATGCAGTGTCCATAAACTGGTACCTGAGTGCCAGGATAGAGCTGGAAGGATTGATGTCACCTGCACTACTGCTGTGAAAGGACTGAGACGCTGTTTGCTCATGCAGACTTTGATGGTACAGCCGTACATTGTCCATGTGCTCAGAATGACGGTCACTCTCACTGGACCTGCAGCAGTCATTACAATAACAGATAAATACAGTTGCAGACTTTATATTGTAGCACGTGGCAATGAATAAAACTGTGCAAATGAAGGACCGGTTCTGCAAAGCACCAGTTCTGTGCCAATACCAATGTTTAAAATAATCTGATAGCAGATGCTTGTGTTCTTTTGTTTTGTTGACATTTTGTGACAGGAAAACAAATTAATCCCCATTGCACAAACACAGTATTATACACAGTACTTACGCCACACTCATTTATTTATATTTTGTTTCCAAAGGGTTCAGGCTTGTAATTTTTTGAAGTGGTCTTGTGCAATAGTTCTCCAGGCTTTCTGAAGGTTTTTGGAGGACATTGGCTGCTTTAAAATCATTTTCAGTCCATATCATTTTCAGAGAAAAGTGTTTTTTTATTTTTATTTGTCCAGCCACTTAACACTGACCTATGAATTTTTTCCTTCTTTTTGCTGCCATCTTTAAGGGTCACCAAAATGGATCATCTTCCTCTGCTATGCTTAAGGTATTCTTAATGCCAAATTACACAAGAAGTGGAAACTAAACTAAACTGTGTCACCAATGTTAAAACTGTTTTTTTTGCCTAAATGCTTAATTGTTTGTTTCCAGATTTCAACAAATCGCTGCACATATTTCTGATTTTCATGACAAAATACAAAGAAATGAGGGGAGGCTTAAGGCTTACTTACTTACTGTAGATATACAAAAACCTGCCCTAACGTTTTTCAGTCCTCAATATGTCTAAACTAAGTGATACACATTTATGAGACTGGATCTCAGGAATAAGGACCACAAAAATGATGAAACACAGCTGATGAACATCTTCCATTGCCTTACTGGCTGCAGATATTCTAACAGATGATCGGCACAACCATGGTGTGAATAAAAACCTTTCAGAGAACAGCCTGTCCGTGTGGTCGGGTGATGAGATCTTCTGCTCAGGGAACCTGCTGATGTGAGAGGGAAAGCTGCTGTATGTGGCTGTAGTCTGGTAGCTGAGAGGAAAGGACTGGAACAAACCCTGCCAGACAAACACCTTCTGGTTTGTTTCAAATTTTGAGAAAGCCATCAAGTGTAAAAAAAATCTGTTCAAGCAGTCTGAGTTCTCTCACCAATGAGTTTTTGGCAGCTTCTTCACTCACAGATAGTCTCTGCCAGCGTAAATCTTGGACCCCCTTCAGTGGAGTGATGGACACTTTAAGCTGGCCGTGACACTGGCCGCCAAAGTCTGTGATGTTGTACCAACCGCACACTGATGGGAAGCCACAGACTAAAGGGGACAGGTCTACAGAGGCAAATCCAATCACCCTGTCCAGCTCTATGGAAGCAAAATGAACCATGAATAAATTAATACATCAAAGACAACACAAACAACGGGGTGAAACAGCTCCTGTACCTCCTTTATGCCAGACTTTAAACACAAGGGATTGTTGTGGATCAACCAGGAGCTGCTTTGATAGCCTGGAAATTTGAAACAAACACATTAGCCTCTTGTTTGATCAGTAAGTTATTTAAGTTGAGGTCTGTGAAGTTATTCAACCTGCACTCGTGCTGATGGTCCCACACAGGGGAGTCTGTGTTAGCTATCACAGCCGTGGACACTGGTTCAGCAGAGTCAGCAGTGGCGTATGAAACACAGCAACATGGCATCCCTTCACTGCGTTCTGCGAGGGGACAGCCTGATGGAAAAGACAAACATGTTGTTGTAAGTGAATTGTACGTTTTGTATCGGTTTTGCTTTTTTTTTTTAAGAAAAAAAAAGGCACAAGACATCAGGTCACACCTTTCAGGTTCAGGTGCATGGCCCGATCCACTGTGACTGTCACAGGGAAAGATTCATCTGTACTCTGTTCCGTGTGCTGCACAGATGAGATGTCTGGAGTGGCTCTGGAGGATTTATACTTGTGTTTGCTCTGTGCTGATGATTTTCTGAGTGTAGATGGAGAAAGGACTTGATCTCTTTCTTCCATGTCCTCTGATACCAGTTCTTCCTGACTGTCAGAGTCCACCTGAGTCTCAGCTCCAGCAGGTATTTCTCCTGGATCTGAACCGCCTGTCAAGGTGATGTGTACCCTGAGAGCTGCTCCTTGTAGATCTGCTGCTGAGCGCCTGAACAGAGGGTACACTCCTGTGAAAATACAAAATTTATTACACTCTGAAATATGGAGACGATTTTACTAAAGCATTGCTGAGTAGTTATTTCATACCACTTAGCGTCAGCTTCTGCTTGGAAGTCTTTGCAAGCGAGGACAGATCGACGAATGCTGAGCCCACCAGTCGGTCTGTGTCACTGGGCCTTCTGGTTTTATTTTTCTTAAAGGCAACCCACACCTGCACCTCCAGCTTCTCCTCCCGTAGATACCACATTAAAGGCTGCGTACGTCTCAGTTCAACAGTCCTACTTCCTTCAAAACTCACTGTGGCCTGGTCTTCCCCTGCGCCTTCATCAGCAGATGGGTGTTTCAGGTGAGAACAGAAGGCGTCTCGGTCATAGAACTTGTACCTGATGTAGCAGTAGGTGGAGCGCAGCAGCTCACTGTGCCCAGGTAGCAGCAAACAGTGGATGGGTAGCCACACTCTAGGCATGGTAAAGGTCAGCGAGAGTTTTCTCATGCTCTCTTCAAACAGTTCTTCTTCATCCTGCATCATGGAACTGTCAGTCAGGGTATTTTCCCAGCCTAAACCCTGAGCAGCTTTAATGACCCTTTCTCTATCAGAGTGGTGAGCGAAGCTAATGGAAAGCTCTAGGCCTCCGACCAAGATGTGCTGATGCTGAGAAGAACTTGCTTCACGACTTATATAAACTCCAAACCAGCCAGAAATACCTACACATGTGGAAAAAGAAACACTCTGACAAAGTCTTAACAAAAAATAACTGCTTTAACTATTTTAAGCCCAACATACCTGTTCTTTTGTTGATGAGCTCAGACAGAGGTATTTTCACAGTCCCCAACATTAAATCTTTAGATTTGGAAACGTTCACACCTACAAAAGAAAAAAAAAGGACAAAATAAATATTAGAAACAAATACTGCTAATAAAGTTTTTACACAATAATGTTTCAAAAATTTCAAATACATGTTTTTTTTTTAAAACTTGACATTATGCTGCCAAAAAGCAAAGGTATCCTCTAATGTCCCATCCTGGATCAGCTCTTTTACAGACTTTTCCAACGCACTGATCTCACTGTTAAATGGTGTATAACGAAAAATATTTACAAACTAGGGCTAATATTCATGACGATTCTTAATATCTAGATCAGTCAGTTATTACACAGGTGTATATGATATAATATTAAAAAAAAAAAAAAACTATGACAATTTCTTTAAGGCTCCACTGATGGGTAAAGAAAAGATAAATAAAAAGTAAAATAAATGATTAATGGTCTCAAGTTAAACATAATCAGAAAACTGTAACATAATATACTTTAGGCAAGTTAAATGTAAGAGTAACCTCATTTCACAAAGAGTGCACTGAGCTCACTTAAACTTTTACGATTGTCTCGGTTCCACACAGTGAAGACAGCAGAAGCCTGTTCCAGCTGCTCAGCAAGGCTGAAGGTTTCTCCGCTGCTGGTCTGAGCAAGCAGATCACAGGACACCTCCATGTGGTGGTCGAACTCGGGGCAGAAAGTCTTTGCTGCTGTGCGGGTGCACCTCCTTTCACTCTCGGGCAAGAAAGAAAGCTGGACTGTGATGAAAGTGTTCAAACCAACGCCGACAAAGTAGCTGAACCTCTCATCTTGTTCTGATAATATCCTGAAATAGCAGAGGCAGTATTTCTAAATACTAATTTGGGCATTATGGTTTCAATACATATAAAGAAGAAATGAGCGAATACTTTTATTTTGATCAGATGAAATTTGCCACCAATCTCAGAATGAACAAAAATAAAACAGCAGAGTCTCAACAACTGTAGATTTGGTGCACATCATCAGCTCTTAATCCTACATCCTAACCCAAATATTTTTATCAAAGCGAGCAGGTGTTCAGAAAATCTGTTCTAATTAATGAGCCTTATCATACATAGATGAAATAAAAAAGGCAAATTGTCCGGAGGTCAGTAATAGTGATGTACCTTGCGGCAGCCTTCAGACCACATGCTCTGTGCACTTGAACCACGAGTGTCACAACTCGAGAGGCAGCTCCTCTTCCAGTGTGTCCTTCAGGTCTCTCAGGCCTGTGCTTGTATCGAATGCAAACATCTAACAGTCCTACAAAAACAAAAGCAATAACAGTCAGATACTGCCTGTATCTATATATTCCTATTAGCATGCGTGCATAATTATGTGTGTATACCTGAAGGCTGAGGTTGGTGTACTGTGGGACTCTCTGTCCTGGGAATCAGGGGCAGAGAGAACATCTGAGCCTCGTCAGGAGTTTGCCTCTGCATGGTAACCATGGCACACAGCTTGGACAGCGGAAGCATTCCTCTGGCCACGAGCTGATCTCTCACATTTGGATAGTAATATCTACAGAGAGACATTACATTGATCACAAAAAGAAAACAAGTTGAGCCAGTTGCAATCAAGACTGATTACTTTCACATAAATTCCGATTTAAGTTAGTGCATCTCAAAATTCTGTCTGGCATGCCCCCACTACACCTGGTTGTCTGTACACACAAATGCAGCTTGAGAATCACTTCACTAAAGACACTAAAGAGTAATGCTGCAGACCTGTATATCATTACCGTATGCACAACTGAGCATTTAGAAATAAAGTATCTTCCTTAACAGGATACAGTGTGATACTCACTGATTAAAAACATACAAAATGCACTAGATTTATGTAATGAAACTAAATTTACAAAATCTGCCAAGGAAATAAAGTTTTCTGTGCTCCTTGTACCTAATGAAACTTTAAGTAAAGTTTAAAACCTATTTTTACAGAGTGCACGTCAGCTCAAACAGGAAACCAAAACATTACCATTCCTGGGGTAAAAATACTAGGCTTATAATCAGCATTTTAACTGTGGTAAAAATCATTTCATTATTTTATTAAAGTTTAAATGATACATGGATGACATAACAGCATCCACAAACCTGCACCACACTTCAAACTGGATGCCTCCACCGCTGCTGAGACCTTGACTTGAGAGAGAGCTGAGTAGCAGCCTCTGGACAGGAACTCCTTCAGGAGCCAGAAGCACATGAGTCTCTGTGTGACCAAACACCGGGTCAGGAACACAGAGCGTTGTGGTGGTACGAAATGGTTTCAGGTTCACAGCTGTTGGGATGTGATTAAGCTTGGAATGATTCAGAGGGAATAGAAACATGTTATGATGAAGATTTGAAATGATTAGGTGGCCTTACTGCTCTCTATGAGGTTTTGGTCCATGTCTGCAGCAGAGTTGCCCTCCTGACAGGGGAAGCTGTACTGGATGTAGCAGTCTGCCTCACCCCACACTGTGGACTGCAGAGGAGTCATCCCACTGACCCTCTCCACCCTTACCACAAAAACATGCTCTCTCATAGATTCTACATGTGCTGCAGTCACCTGAGGGAGCAGAGCAGTTAATGTTTGTTTGTGTTCATACCAACACATTAGAGAAAGAAAGGGAACAAACAAGTTGTGTTGAAGTTTGGTGTTAACGTTTTCATGAATATTTATTCTACCAAGTCACATTCATGAGTTGTGAGGTTTTAAGAATCTAAATTAACAAAAAACAACAACAAAAAAAGCATTGCAGCGAGTTTCCATAAAAACTCAATAGTGACAAATGTAAATTGTGTGTCAGCACATATTTAAAGTGGAATTTTCTCTATACTTTCTATTTTAAAAAAAACCCAAAAAACTGCCAGACTAATCTATTTGACAAGTATTATGCAGTCAATGGTAACACCAACCTTTGTTTGTGAATGTGGATGATGATCAAGCAGATGAACTGGTCTCACAAGATGAGGCAACAAGTCATATTCTTCATCTCTCGTGCGCTGGAGGGAAACGATCTGCTCTGATTGGCCCATAGCCAAAACAACCCTGAGGTTTCCTTTACAGCTCCCTGAGAACACATCAATGACAGGCATGTAGCAGTCCACCCCTAAAACAGGGTACTGTGCCTGCAGGAGGAGGTGGGTGATCTTTGAATCCCTGAAGGGGACAGACATATTTTAATAAACATGTTAGTATGTTCTATACTTTGTCATATATTTTAGGAATCCACTTAGTGACTAGAATGTAGGGTAACTGCCTTTTACAATACATTCTTGGTGTATGTAAACCTGGGATACTAAAAGTTTTCACTGCTCTTCCCTCTCAGATATTATTATTGTGATTACAATTTATAGGACTGTCAGCTAAACATCAATTACAATTGTTAATCAGTGGATAACGTTCTCAAAGCGTTGGTACATGAACAGTCAAAAAAACTAAACATCAAAATATAATTTCCAGGCACAAATGGTGTAGCATTCACATTTAACTAATTCCTTCAGTCAAAACTCAGAGATACTTTTTGCAAACAAATAAATGGTCAACTGACCAGCTAGCAGCTGTAATTTTTCATAATTATCCTATATTATTGTTTTCCTATCTTACCTGAATGACATGTAGAACTGATGAAGAGGTAATTTAACTAGGCCAAGGAGTCGATCCTGCCCTGAGCTTCTAGTCTTCTGCCACACTTCTATGACCATCATATTATTCTTCATCCTCTCCAGCAGCTTAGCTGTTAAGGCCACAGGTGTCACCTAAAACAGAGAAATGTAAAGAGTGTATTTAGATCAACCTGCAGTCACTGAGAAATCATCAATGATCCCGACAACTAAAAATGCCAGACTAAAAAAAAGGATTAAAGCCTGGAACATAAAACAGTTTTAAATATAATAATAATAGTAATAATAATAGTAATTATTATTATTATTATTATTATTATTATTATTATTATTATTATTACTACTACATTTGCGTCTGTTTGCTGCATCCATGTAGTTTTAATTGATGCAACAAACAGCTTCCAAATCTGGTAACTTCTGGAATAAACAAATAAACAAAACGCCTGTCAGGTAAAACAGACTAATGTATGCTTTGATTTTTATGTCAGATGCCTTTACTGAAGGAACCCCAAGAGGATTTGTTTCTCCTCCTGGTCTCCAACCAGGGATTTTTCCCATGATAGACAAACAGGTAAACCACTACTCTGTGAAGCCACAGAATAATTTCTAATGCTAGTTTATGCTAATTTATTCTTATGTTAATTTTACTACTAGTTTCTTGTAGAATAGCACAGTATCAGGTACATAAATAAAATATTAAAAATGTGTAACAATATGTAAAGCTTTTAAAACAACACTCAAAAATAAAAAACTCATAATGCTCCCACATACTCCTTTATTACAAAAAAACAGCTTTGTGCAAACTCTTTGTAGATCCAGAAAAAAGACTTAAGAGAAAAAATAAGTTTTATGTCTTTTGTTTTGTGGATTCAGTTTGCAAAAACATCATAGTAATTTCCCTTCATAAATAAGATCATTCCAATGACTCAATGACGTACAAAGCCAGGCAGCAAACTTTAAATATGGTGAGAATAATGGACCTGCAGCACTTACCTGAACAAAGTTAAACGTAGGGTTTGCCTGACCCCAGCTGACCACAGATCTTGCCGGCTCATCACACCAAAACAGTTTACAGTTCAAATAAACATTCGGAGCCTGCAGAGGCCCACAGTTGAAGTTCTTCCCATCTGGTACCATGAGTAAGGCATGCAGCAGGACCTCAGGTTCCTCTTCCACCTGCTGCCACGATTTAGGGGGAGATGTTTGATAGCCGGAAATAGGAGCAGGTTCCCTGGAGGGTCTCTGAGGTGTCCAAACATTCAGCCTGGCTTCTTCAAAAGAACTAGCCGGTAACTCCTCTCTGCCATTGGTAGCATGCTGGTTTCTGAGGCTCGCCTGTCTCTCTGGACTTTGTGACGGTGACATGTCTCTCCAAGTCACCTTGATTTTACTTTTTTCAGAGGAGAAACCTTTACTGTGTGCTCCAAGTTCTAGTGAAACCTGCAAAACATATCAACATTACTTCTGTGACAGTTACTTCCGTGACAGTTACTTCCAAACATTACTTCCTGAGTAAAAGAAGCAAGCCAATAAAAATATATTGCCTTGAGAGGTCCAAACTCCCATGTTTCACTGTTGCCTTCTCTCTGAACAGGCAACACGACAGACTGACTCAGCTGCTCGCTCTGCAGCAGACTGCGCAATGGATGAATTGCCTTACCAATGGCAACAGGCTGCAACACAGGATATAGTGATTTAATACATAGTACACCCGAGCATTTAAAAGAAAACAGCAATGATTTTTTTTATATTTAATGGAATCACAGCCATGTGTTTGTAGAACATGTTAGAAATACAATAACAGACTCTTCAATATTTTAATCACACTTGTGTTATTGTCTGAAAATGTGTATGTCAAAAATATTTTAACTTCAAAACAACCAGTTAATTAAAAATAATCATAATGTAAAGCCTTTGTCAAGAAAAACAGTAGCTCACATATCATGAAATAATTGACAAATTTTAACAAAATCAAATTACTAATAGTCAGCCTGAAGATACTTACTTTCCTTTGGTCACTCTTTCGTGAGTAAATCTTGAAAATCAGATCAGTTCTCCACCACTGTTCAACTGTGGCTGTACTGAAGTTGACAGGAAACACAGAGAGATGATGGAAGTTCACCACTAAAAAACATAGTGTTTGTCAGTCACAAACCTGAAGCAGCACAAGCAGTACTTTTCACTTGGGATGATTTCATTAAAGCAGATTCTCAATGGTCATACCTCTTCCTGTGACTTTACTGGAAACAACTCTGGTCACTTCCCCATCTCGGCTCGCCTTACTGCGATCATGTCGATTTGAAGTCACTGGGAACGAATACTCAACAAAATATGTACTAAAAGAAGAAAATGACATATGGTTTTGTCCCTAAAAGTTCATATTTTTTATAACAAAGTCAGTGATTTGCATCATCATTATTATCATTATTATTATTATCATTATTAGCATTATGATAAACAAGATTTTAAATGTTTTCCTAACCATTTCCTGGCAATTAATGGCCGAAGTGGTTTTCCTTTATTTGAGGTTTTTCTTGGTGTTGTGGGTGAGCTGCCAGCTGGTACAGTCAGAGACTCAATCGTCACTCTTGCCAGCCGCACCGAACTCAGCAAAGTCAGCTGCTCTGCACTCAGGAGAAAATGGATATTCCCACCATCTCCTGACCGCTGATTCTCTGAATTGTGGCTGGACATAGAAAAACACAGTTCCCAACCATTTCATCAATCTAAGAACAACCTGAGCCTCTGAAAGAAGCTCTAGCTCTGGCTTAAAAAGAATATGTAAAGGCCCTCACCCTTCACTAATCTTGGGTGCAGACTCAGTCAGCTTTTTTGGCTGATCTTTACTTGAGGACACGATCCCTTGGCACTCCTCCTCAGTGTCAGCTAATGTGGTACCTGTAATCTGAAAGAATGACTAAACTCAGTTATACTAGAAAATTAGTTAAACTGACAAAGCTTACTTTACCAAAAAAAACAAACAAAAAACCCATATAAAAGTCATCTACTTACAGGAGTTTTGTAGAACAGATTTTCCAGCAAGCTCTGATCATACTGTGGATCATTGAGTTCGCTATCGCTACAGACACTGCTGTGACCAGACAGAGAATCAGGGCAGAAGCCTTGTCCATCCCAGAGAGGAAAAGCAGAAGTAGAGCTTTAAAGAAAAGAGAAAAAAAAGGGAAAACTTTAAGTAAAAATACAACATCGTACATCTGCATCTGGATATAAATTCAAACATGGATACCTGCCAAGTACCAGATCCACAGCTCTGTTGTCTATGTCAGCAGGTCCGTCCAAGCCACTGTCTGAGATTACAGTAACATCATCAGAGTGCTTCAGAGTAAAATCAGTGTGAAGGATATTTTCAAGAAACATCCCAGAAGGAGAAGACAAGGGCCTGCAAGGAAAAGAAGAAAGTCTTACAGAAAGTGAATTGGTAAGAGAGAGGAAGCACTATTTTTTTTTCCAACACTAACTTTGGCAGAGGCTGGATGTTTTCCTTTGGTAGAGGCAGTGGAGTATCTTTCAGAGCCACAGCACTATCGGTGTCAGATTTCAAAGCTGATATCACCATTGCATTTCTGAGTTTGTTTCCACGGTCGAGAATAACTGAGATGAAAGGAATAAAATTTCAAAATATAGATATGCGTTTCTGCAAACTGATAATGCATGGATGCTTAAACAAACCTGAAATTATATCATTAGTTGGTTGATTTAAAGGATTCACAGCTGTTTGACTGTTCTGAGATCTGTTTGTTGTTGGCATCTGATTTTCAAGCGTCTCTTCTTTGTCCCTCTGTGCATTTTGGAAATATAAGTGGTCCTTCCCTCTGAAAATATTATAGCAATGAATAAAGTAAGATCACTGTCCTCAGATTTAAAAATGGCACTGCATATGCCAAGATATGAGATGCTGTGCAGGTGTTTGAATTCAGCTCTAAACCTTGGTGTGTTTCCACCACTGCTCTCGGCTGATTCTTTCCTGTTGTCGGCTGAAAGCAACCTGTGCTGTGAGGGCACGGTCATTGGGGTGACTTGTCGTCGCTCGGTGCTGAGATCTGTGTGGGGACCGGAGCCGCTGCTGTCATAAGCTTCTGTCAGTGGCTCCAAACTAAGAGCTACCTGATGAGGGGTGTAAGAAAACGCTTAGATGTGGACTGTCCTCAATGTCACAAACTGAGTGAGCAAAGCCCAATTTCAATACAGCCAATAATACTCAGATCCAAATAAGCACTTGGCAAGTAAATATGATTTTAAGTCTACACTCACCTGTAGCTCTCCCAGCTTTTCAGACGTTGGAGATACAAGAGTGTAAAATCCACTGATTGACTGTGATAGTGACAGGCGGGAGATGCCAGCGACCTGAGCTCGTGCAACTGGCAGATGATCTGGTTTAGTTAGGACCTCCAGCACCAAAGAGCCCATATCTGTTGATGAACAGCATAATGCAGATTAAAAGGAAATTGAAGCAGCATAGCAAACTCAAGAGCATCAACCTCTCCTAACTACCTGTAAGGTAAGAGGTGAACTGTTTTGGGCCACAGCGGATGGGGAAGCGAGCTGTGGTCTTGATAGTTTTCTGTGCCAGCTGTGATCCATCTCTGGGAAAGAAATGTGTACCGTCGGACGACTCTCCCCACCAGCGCAGCCTGATGAACGTTGCAGATGGTGGCTTGTGAACTGTCCATAAAACTCGGCCTATGGTCACCTTCAGGAAGCATCTGAGCTGGCCCTCGACCAGAGGTGGGAGACTAGTGGATGGGGACACATCACTGGGGACTGCAAGAGTTAAAGTGGAAACACAAAGAAAGTAATAAAAAGAATGGGATGTTCAGTTTTCCTATATTTTCTTTTATTGCCTTTAAATTGAAAAACATTGGACAAATATAACAGATTGGATATGACAAATTATATCAAGCCTTCCTCTAGAAAGAAAAACATGTACTGAAAGATTTTACCTAATGTTTTTCTTTAAGCGAATGAAAAATATTAGGTTAAAGAGGGAAAATTTTACTGTCAAAGGTACTTTAACCCAAACTAAAAATCACACTGACAATACTGTTCTAACTTCAGCAGGATATAACTGGTTATATGGGGCTTTCGGTTAGGTCGTATGTTACAACATAGATCCGCAGAGATTTAAATCAGACCTAAATAAATCTACAGCAAAAAACACCAATGCTTATACATTCAATGGATATTTTATAAGTTCTTCTATATTGCCCATTGCTCTATTAGATTGAGATCTAATGACTGTGAAGGCTAGTTGTGTACAATGAACTCTTTGCTATGTTCAAGAAACCAACATTAGACAATTTGAGCTTTGTGACATTGTACCCATCAAAAAATGGATACAATGTGTTCAGTAAAGGGATGGACATGGCCAGCAACATTACAAAGGAAGGCTCTATTTACAGTTCTCAGTAAATACATACTAAGGGGTTCAAAGTGTGCCAAGACAATATCCCCACAGCCTTACACCACCAGCAGCAGCCTAAACAGGCGTACCTAACATAGTGACCGGTGAGCGTTCTCAAGGTCTGATTACTCATTTAATCTTACAACAACTTATCATGTATTAGCGAGTATTTTGGTATCTCTTATGAAATCAATACGGTCTTGTTTATGCATAAACACCACAAAAACGAAAAAGGAAGAAAACAGAAACAGTTTTAAAGAGAGATTGTATACTTTGCCTTTAGCTTTAGCATATTTTGACAAAACCAAAAAACAAAGGTTGCATAAAGTTGACTGCTAGAGCTACACGTAAACAAACAAAAGAGATTTGTGAAGACCGGCGAAACAAACCGAAAGACAGTGCATACAAAACAGACAGTACATAGAGAAATGTAACTAATAAGTAAGTAAACATTTGAAGCTAATCTGAGGCTGACAGCTGTCGGTAACGTTACAGTAGCTAACGGCTAGCTAAACTGAGTTTACCTTTCTTTTTACTGCCTGCAGTTCTGGCGGACCTCTGCTTTCTGCTCTTCATCCCTCAGCTCAGTAAGTATGGACTGTAACTAACAGCCAGGCCAAAGCACAGTCAGAGACGTTAGCAGGCATGTTATCGTTCTGCAGCCAACTAATAATCCGTTAAACGCAGCTGAGTGAGCGGCACACACACACCCACAGACACTCATAATACAAACAGCAGCGCGGAAAACTGTTCCCGAGCAACGAACTACCCCGCTTCCGCTGCCGCTGCTTTTCACAGAGGCATTCTGGGAAAGTGAGTTAATTTTTGCTGCGATGTTTGTTTTTTTTTTGGAGAGCTATTGAATAGATTCATTCATAATAAAAATGTGGAAAACTACGACTACACAATTACTGAGCAGCATGATAACCGCCATTAAGGAGGATTTACAACACTTATATTTATAGCATTTACATTGTGTTGTACTAATACAGTAACTAACAGTGTACAATGTCTATCTTAATTATGAGGTTTTTAAACCATAATGTTTAAATAATTGCTGGAATGGAAGCAGGAATACAGAGATTAATTGGGGTGGGCGGGGGGCAAATAAATATTCTGTTTTAAGACTTTTCTCTGCCATTTGCTTTTTAGCCACAGTGGACACTTTTACTTTTTGCAGCTCAACCATTACATTGAATTGAAGCGATTCTAAAATTTGTGAAATATGTATCACAATTTATGTGACACACACATATGAAAGCTTTATTTGTAATCATTTTATTCAGAAGTGTATTTTATTGGCACAAAAGTGTTTTTTCTTGTACCCAGTGTCCAACAGTCCTTTAAAACAACCATAAGTGCAGCTTCAGCAATGCATCCAAAACTGTTCAACTGTGTAACAGCAAATAGACAATAGATTAAAAAAAACAAAAAACAACCAAACAATATATATTACTGTGAAACATTACAAGAGCACCTCCGAGCTGTCTACCAGTAGAGGGAAGCCCTGGTCTTTCAGTCAAAGCTGTTCACTAACACAAGTCTGTAATGCTCCCCCCCTCCTCCTTTCTTGAATCTGAGTTTAAAAAGACTTGTTATTACCTATGATTTGCTTTTTATGTTGCTACTTATCTGTATTTTCCATCAGTTGTGCAAACTAACTGGCTTTAAAAAGTATTCGTTTAGTTCTCAAAACTTAGAAAGACCCATAAGGCTCTGAAGAATTTGTTTTGTGAGGCACAGAAACACTGTGTGCTCTTGACAGTGTGCCGAGGAAGACCTACGCATGACCTGATATTATGACCTCTGGTTACGTGAGCTTCAAATAGTTTGGACTTTACGCTTGCAGAGCAGCAAGTCCATCTGCAGCTATATTTGCTGTGGAAACAGTGAGAACCAGTGATAATGAGTACATCGAGAGCGCAGATTAAAACTCCTTCAGTTCTAAAAGAAACAGTAAATTTTAAAACAGACAGAAAGAAATGATTACTTTAAACCATTCTGATTAATGAGATGTTTCTGATTTGACCATATAAAAACAATCTTTTTATTAATTTAAAAAATAGATGATTTAGATTATTTTTATAGGTAAGAAATGAATCTAAATACCTAACCCAGCTTGTAACTACAGTGTTTTTTAATATAGTAGTATTTAGTTATTCTTTAAATGAAATAAATTTGTGTTCTAAGATCTTTTTGCTTTGAGCATTTCCTGTGAATTACACATGACAAGCAAAGCGTTATTAGAGCTTCAGAGCAGTAGAGCCTGTCTATCCATCATCTCCCTGGGAAAACAATCCTGCTCTTTACTGTGCATGCAGGAATGTGAAACAGGCTGGTTGATATACTTGGAGGCACTTTCTGTGTACACTGTGGTGAGCAAAGGTATTATTCAGAGATCCTTGCCACTCAAGCAGCAGGGCATCTCCAAAATGTCACATACATCCAATCCTGCTTTTCCTACCTCATATAGTGAATTGTAGCACTGTTTTATGATGGGTTATGACCTACTTAGACACTCATATCTGAATAGTATGCAGTCAGGATTGGTCATGTGAGTTTACACAAGTTCCAACATTAATGAAGAGCAGAATCTGAACCTCAACTCTCTACTCTTGCTGGTTCATTTGTTCCATGAGACATTCAGTTAAATCCAACCAAATTCAAAGAGTCTCCCGCAGACAGCAATGACCACATCATTCAGCCAGCTGGGAATGCGCAGGCACATTCACAATTTCTACTTCCTTTGACTCACTGGCACCAGCCTGAACTTCGAGCCTGAGCTCTGACAACATTAATCTCTGGTGACTCAGATTTTAACCTCTTGAAACCCGATTCTTTCTGAGACACCGAGTATCTCTGTTGACTTAGTATTTATTATTAATTTACTATTTATATTTCAAAATAAAGTTTGATTTGTAAAAGCAGATCCCTGAGTGAGCCCAGTGTAGGAACAGGGCTGTATAAGATCTCTGTATAAAGCTGGCAGGAGGTAAACAGCCTTGCACAGTGTACTAAAGCCAGCACAGTGTGCAAAGGCAAAGGCCTCTATCCATCTGCAGGAACTGGCCAGAAAGAGCATTTCGCCTTTGGGGGGCTGGCTGCCAGATGCCCCACTCCTCCTCTGCCTCCTCCTCCTCCACCATGTCCACTGCAGCAGTGTCCGCTGTACACTCCAGGATCCCTGGGGCTTTAGGGCTCCAATCACAGATGCAAGCTTCCCCGGCTCTCGCTGCCCTTGCTTGTGCATCAACTTTCCTGCTGCCTCCTTCTCTCTCCCTGCAAATGTGGCTCACAATTGCAAAGGCTTGCACTCCAAAGGGGCCCAGCAATGGCTCCACCCCTTCACTCTTGAGGATTCAGACTGCAGCGATGTTGGAACTCTTGACCATACTCATGGATCCATTTGTTTGCCACTGGAACACAAAGATAGACACAAATCATGTGAAATTATATCTTCTACAGAAAAAAAAACATTATCACTAAAGTTGTTTTAATTATTTTTTTTTTTTGCTGTTGAATATTTTCAACTTTCTACTTGGAGTCATTGTACTTGGAAAGTGTAGCCTGGAGGTTAATATCTGACGATATATATGGCTGCTAAAAACAACACCTTCACTAAATACTTCTGCAGCTGTTTTTCAATGATTAATATCTTTCTGTCAGCTTAACTGAGTCCTGAACACACGTGTGATGGCCTGGTTCCAGGCATCAGCAGATGTTTAGATTTCTAAGTGTCTGAACTGCTCTCTGCCACATCTCTAAATGCCTAATGGGGTACAGATGTGCACCAGCATATCAGGAGAACTGAATGCTGGATAAGCGATGGTGACTGATTTGCTAGTTTCCATATTTACGCTACTTTTTCACAGCTCTGTCACATCATAATGAACCTGAGTCTTACCCCATTTGTCTCCAATAAGTACGGGGCAGCCAGCATGCAGTGTGTCGTCGTTTCCTTCACCATTTCTGTGCAGGTTCCACCAGAAGATAGCAGCTTTCTGTGACATGAAAAACAAAACAAATCATTTTGAGTATCTTAAAAAAAGAAGTGTGGTTTAAACTATGGTCAGTAACTATCAGTTATTTTAAGTACTCAATAATAAGTTCTATAGTCTTAATTTTTGGTCTATATAATATTATTAAGTAAACAAGTTTAAAAAGTGGGTATTTTATTGTGTAAGTATTTCATTTTTGCTAAAAAAAAAAAAAAAAGAAAAAAAAAAGCACATTTGCTGACATGGTCCACTTGTCCCCTTAAACAGGAAGTCTGCAAGTCAATACAGTCGCAGGAGGACGATATTACATCCTAGAGGTCAGTAAATGGTTTATTGTGTCTAAAAATGCTTTAAATCGTGCTTGGCATTCACAGTAACCACAGCAAACCAAATTTAAAACCTGTGGTGGATTTGGACTACCACGTTAGACTAGTCTCCCCACGGCCATAATTAAAACACCAAAGGGGGAGAGCCTAGTATTTTACTTTTTATGGTGGTGTTTCTTTTAATTTGTCACCAATGTGTATGACTTCTCTTTCTTACTTTTTTTTTTTTTGGTCACTTTATCTTTTTCTGAAGTTTGGACAAGAAGTTCTAATAAAAAGAAAGGTGAAAGTAAACCCCAGGAATGCCCTGTTAAACTTTCCACTGCAGCTCATTTATCAACCAGAAAAACATACCAAAAAGCAAAAGATAAAAAAACCTCCGCTGACTTTGCAAAGTAAAGTAGTAGTGAAATAAAGTAGTAAATTCATCTCAAGGCTATTGTTTCTGTGATCTGACATTTAGTATTTTGACACCAAACTTATTTAAATGTGTAAAAGGGAAAAATATGAAATAAAAATAACAGATACTAAGATATTTGCAGTGTATTTACCTCCACAACAGGAACGCTGAAGTTGGCGTAAATGAACGCTGTAGACCCACCTGCCTCCACGGGGCTGAGCTGTGGAAAAGGACATTCCTTCAGAGCTGTGCCTTGTGTTTACGTGCTCATGTTATGAAAAGCCGCTCTGTCTGCTGCAGTGTTTGAAAACTCATTCTTTTTCAATCACCACCCAGTTTTACTTTTATTGTAAGGACAAAAGCACTCAGCAGAAAGACAAATCGGTTACATGAACACAAATAAAGGTTCAAATAAATGTGTTCTCCCACCAAATATTTCCTGAAGCCACTGCATCAGGACAGATAAGAAGGTGACTGTGAGAGTTTGTTTCAAGTTTGTTGCGTGGCAGAATATCCCTAAAGTGTAAATGTAGTTACTGTTGTCAGTTTCTCAAGCTTGCTGTCCAAGTTGGCCAGGTTCTCCAAATGTGTTTATTTTTAATTTAGACTTTTGGACAGCTGAAAAAGAACTGCCAAAGTACTTTTAGCTACGGGGTCAAATAGGGCCGATAGATGGTTCGACTTTACTCACATATATCATAAATGTAGCCACCCGATTCCCAGTTTTCAACTTGAACACGGGGCTTGAAGGTGACTGTTTTTACAGAAATGCAAACAGACATTATAAAGGCAATTAAAATATCCACGATCACCATGTAAATAAGCGCTAATCAACTAACGCAACAAACTTACAGTAGCATGGTCAAAATGAGGTTCATAATGGCCACCAATCCCATAATTCACCACTTGGAGGTACTCGCCGTATGGATGCTTCACATTCAGACCTGTGAGCAGTGAGATCCTCTGGTCCAACTTCCCAACAATAGACTGTGCTGAGCCCTTCAGCCATGCACTAGCAATAAAAGATATTGATTAATAAAATGATACTGTGACTGAAAAGAAATACCAGCTGCATGTAGTAGTAAACCTGCAGCAGATGTTTTGTTATGGCAGTAGTAGAGTAACGAGGTGTTGTTTGTACCTCTTACTGATCCGATAGTCTGCTGTTGCTTGTTTCTCTCCAGCTGCCACTACAGACCTTCTCAGCTTGTTAGCAAAGACAGAAAAAAAGCATCTTAATTTTGCGAATGTTACAGCAGCCAAACTTTAATGCATCTAAGGATGGGTTTCCATTAATCCTTCCTTCTTTTTAGGGCTTCGGAGGAAAGTGAAGCACAACCTGAGAAAAAAGCACCGCAAATATATTTGTGTAAACCACAGAGCTTCTCCGGTTTTCATGATTGTTTTCCAATTTTCCAACAGGTATACACAAACATTTCCATGCTGAGAATCAGTAGTGAAATATTCAACTCAATATATACAGTTCAAACAATTAATCACCAAGAAAACCTATAAAGCTATTTGTTAACAGACCTGTATTCTGGGATCTAGCAACAGCAAGCTTAAAACCATGCTCCATTCCACTCTTTGCTCCAAACTAAGACCATACCAGGGGCCTGTTTTCAATCAGCCCACAAGCTGACATAATGATGAAATAAGTACAGGGGTTTCCATCTGAGCAAGAGATGGAAAACCCACTGAACAATGCCAAAACCTCACAGAAACTATAGGGGCAGCAAATGTGTTATCCCACCAAATATTTCCTGCATCAGAAGACTGAAGAGCTCTCAGGACGATCCACTGCAGTAAAGTTTCACTTTACTCATTGGATATTAAGACTCAGCTATCGTGGACTGAACATTTATCGGCCTCAGCTCTGTTGGTTTATTTGGACAGTTTGAGGAATTCAGCCAAGTTTTCGTAGTAATGTATTCCTCTTTTCCTTAAGCTTTGCTAAACGTTTGGAAGCACGCCAACTCTTCCGCTATATGATCCCTCCAGAATCTTTCCAGTAGGAAGAGTCTGGCTTAGACCCCAGCAGTCAGAGGCCTTTTGTAACACACCTACACACAGTCTAGATTCAAGGCTCGTCTTTGCAAAATTAAAGAATGATCAGCAAAAAGCACTAAAATTAATAGTACTCATTATGACCTACATTTCTATTCACAGCATTTTATATACATCTATATTAAAATATTAGATTCCCTCTACTCATGCATTAATTAAGTGTACCAAATTTTAAAAACTAAATGTATTAACTGTTTATAACAATTCAGCATTTGATGTTTTTCACCATCAAGAAACATGACTTAAAAGTTTACTCTGAATCTTTATCTGTTATAAATAAAAGCTCCAAAGGCCGAAAGATGTGTTTCGTTAAAGAAAAAACTTGTCATATGATAATGTTTGTTAGTGACACACACATATACATATATATTGATTTGGTCTATTAGAACATCTATTATATGCTTCAATTTGGCAGTTCCACACCTTAATGTGACTTTGCAAAGGAAAAAAGTGTTCATTTAGTGCTTTTGTTGATTTGACTTCTTGTTGCTAAGTTAACATTTTGCAGATTCATGTTTTGTGAGTCCCATGTGGGAAACCCCCTCCCTTTGTTGACAAGATTCTCCAAAAGTTTGGATTACAAAACCATTCAACAATCTGACGGAATCAACTAAAACACATGACGTTAAGACACTGTTTGTTTGTTTTTTAATTCCCAAAAATCTAACGTATTGAAGACGCATGGGTTGTTTGACCACATGCGATGAGCACTCACTCCTGGCTGGGCGAGGCTCTTGATGTCTTCAGCCTCTGTGTCAGTGACAAAGTCATGGTAGAGGACCACATACGGCTGCAGGCTCACCACCTCCCGTTTTGCAGGCATCAGTATCAGTGCAGGATTGTTGTTGGTGAAGTAGTCACAGAAGAGTTGGGGATTTGCAAAATGCCTGCGCTGTAAGAAGCAACGACCATATGAAGTCTATTAACAAGATCAAAACATGGATATCCATCTACAGTTACTCATATAATGGATCTTGTCACCACATAAAAGCTTAAAAACAAAGACAACATTTAGAGTTTTTGCAGTGCTTTTTAAAGCCAAGAAAACATTTTACAGACCTAAAAATGTAGAAATTAAATGAAGTTGTTAGAGTATGCTAGGAGCGAAGCTTTATGACTTCAGATTGGCACTTTGGTCAAGACTTACATTTGTAAACTAATTTGATGGATTCATGTGTTTTTGGACAAAAATGAAGGATCCTCAGAGGATAAAATCAAATCAAATCACTGAGATTTTCCTCTGTTAGTACTGGTGGTGTTTTGTTTTTTTTTGTCAGCAGTATCTTAGTGTCAATTTCCATTTTTGTTGTTTTTATTTGATGTGAAGTTTGTGCTTGTGCTTTTATCTTGAAAGAGGCTATATAAATAAATACGTACTTACTTTTGATGAAATAATTTTATGAGTGTGACAGGCATGTTTCAGGTGAAAAAATGTGAAAAAAATAATTATTTTTATTGGCATACCGATGTGAAAAATTTAAAAAAGGCTCTCCAAAATTGCCTCAACTTTCATCTCACATGACATCTACATACACTGATGTAAATATTTAAATTGTAGTCCATGTAAAAATGAAAAAAAAAAAACCCATCCTCTTAAATAAAGTGTATCCTGAAACACTGAACATCCAGTGACATAAAACCCTGTAACTTAATGCTACATTACTGTATATGCATTTGAAACGTTTGATGTGTTCCTGTCCTGATCTGCTCCTCATTATTGCAATACCTGAGAGCCTCGCGTCCGGCAGAGTCTCTCATAAGTGTCCCTGGTCCTTAAAAAACTGGAGGAGGGTCTCGTCAACCCAGTGCCTCCGGGTGGACCAGCAGCAACCAGGAGCTTCTCGTATTTCTTAACATTCTGCAAAACTCTTCCATTCATTGGATCTGAGAAAAGAAAATGTGTAAACAGTCTGAGAGAGGGATGACAGTTCACTGAGAAAAAGGGTTTTAAGAGCCTTACTGTGATGCAGTAACTCCTGAGATAGACTCAGAGCGTAGGAGACGTTTCCTGTCTGAGACAATAAAAGGAATTCAGAGAAATCTAAATCATCAATCATGCAAATTTCCTCAGTCTGTCTGTTTACTTACTTTAAAGTGAGAAAAGGCAAGGTGATCCAAAGCATCCTCCAAAGTGCCTTCATTTTCAGGGCTCCACTCCTCTCCTGCTCCCCTGAAAAGGCGTGCAGACTCCTCCAACCACTGCACTGAGTGATAATAGTCTTCTTGTTCATAGGCCACCTGGGTACAATAACACCAAAAAAACACAAGTACTTCACAATTTAAACAGAGTCTGTCTAGAACCGAAGAGCTGAATACTGCATCCATGTCAGCCAGAATTTGTGAGGTTTTGTGGTTGCAGGGATGATTTCAGTAAGGATCACACTAACAACTGTAAGACCAGCCAGAGTCAGAGTCAGCAGCCAGAGTCAGACAGTTTCTCATATCAGGATAGTCAGCTGGGTCTTAGGGTTTACTCTTCTGTGTGTCCTGTGATGCCTTGTACCTCCTCAATTCTTCTATATGTGCTTCTTGTTAATTGCTTTCCTTTGTTCTTGTTCCACACCTTTATGGCTATTTTTGCTTTTGTTGTCTCTCCCTCACCTTCACCCTATTGTCGGCCCATCTGTTCACCCACCTGTGTTTATTCCTTGTGCTCTTCCACTTTCAGTTTTTGTTTAGTCCCCCCTTTTATCCTGCGTGTATCATGTAGCAGCTTATGTTCTACAGCTGCCATCAAGGCCAAGTTTCAGAAACCTTTCGCAGCACACTGACACCTGGAATCAAATCTCTGATAAACACACATAACCAAAATAAATGAATTCCTTCTTTGTTCTTTCAAAAACTGACTTTGTCTTTTGAATTTCTCTTTCCCTTGGGTTTCATGATTTTAGAGAAGCTCTGCAAAATCTGAAGTGGTGTCAGCTGAAAGATATAATTGGGAAAATAATCTAGGTTGCAGAGTTAATAAAGTAAACCTAACAGACCTCTGCAGCCTGATTCTCATCAGTGCCTGAAGCAAGTAGATAAAAAAATAATCTGGACATTTCTGTAACCGAATATGGGCGGTAGATTTGCATTACATGTAGGCATGTCTTCCACAGAGTGTGTCCCTGCATCACATTTTCATGTATGATGTCGGAATATAAAACTGGACTACAGCATTTTTAGATTTTGAAAGTCACAAACACTAAAGGTCTCCTTTACTTAGGTTCAAAGCAGTTTAGCAGTTGCCCTGACTTGATGAAGTAGGTGCTGACTAAAGGGCTGACAGCACCCACACTGAAAGTGGGTTGTAAGAGACTCCTCCCGTCACAGATTACATCCACAACCACAGCTCCATGTGTGACATTTAACCCCCACAAACACACACAGAAGCCCACCAACTAATCACACATGCTGAGTTAATCCACCACAGGTTTACACCCACATTTCACTCTTTAATTTAAGATCAGCTGGTCTTAACAGAAATAACCTAAAGAGCAATAAATGTGTAAAAATACTCAGCTGATGAGGTAATGAGCCTGAGGGAAGCGTCAGCTGGCAATTACCTTAAAGGGCTCTAAACTTCTCCCCACTAAAACTGAGACACTCAAACTTGTGTTAAAAATGTTGCTGGTTTTGAAGATCAGTTAAAAAACTACATGAAAGCACATGCAGGTTGCTCTGTTATAGAGAAAACCCTAAAACTAAGCATCTCTGCTGACTGACCGCCTCACATAATTTCAGCCCTGGCACAAGTGAAGACAAGCTTCTGCAGCATGACTTAATGTCTTTTCCATACAAGAGTATGTCTCTCCCACACAGTGCCCTACCCTTACACATCACCACTGCATGAAAACAGTGGAATTTATTGTGGGGAAAATCTCCTTTTTTCCCCTTCTATAGACTATTATATTCATCTGCGCATGAAAAGAATTCCCAGGCACACAATGCGAAGAATCCCAGTTTTCTAGTCTAGGTTCCCACAACAGAACTATTAACAAGTCTGGGATAAAACTGCAGCCCTCTGGAATGGGATGTTAACCAGAGGGAAAACTTTTCAGGACACCAACTTCCAAATACGTTAATCTCCTTCAGTGACTCCTCCTACCTTATGTTACTCTGACAGCTGTTCCAGAAAGAAGACAGATGTGTACTTGCACCATACTTCCTTTGTTGTGCTTTTAAGAAATACAGAGTTGGCACAAATACTGGAGTACTCTACACTGCTTTCATTTTATGCTTCATCACATTTTATTCGAACACATTTATTTCACAGCTATAATTTACTGTTTAAAAGAAAACAATAATCTTGCATTGTTAAAGATTAAAGCATGGTTCCAAACCTTTCTTTTTTGTGACCCTGCAATAAAAGTTTCTAGTTCCCTTTCAGCTTTTTATATTTTTTATTTCATATGATTATCCATTTAAATTACACTAGAGCCTTTTAGCGTTATAAGGAAATATAGCTGCCTCAAGTGATGGGTGGTGCAGCCAACACATACAGCTGAAGCTAACAGCTGCCTGTTTAGATGTCATCTCTACTAAATCAAGTCACTGAACCTTCTCTCTTGACTTTGTTTCTGGTATTGATTTTGGAGGATTTTACTGCAGTAATCGGACAAATAATATGGCCTGCTCTGTGGTTAACTGCACTAACAGCCTGCCAAGAGGTTTGTGCACCACTTTTATGGTTTTCTCAGTGTTTGCACTAACTGAAAGTTAAGTGCAATGTCCCTTTACAGTCCACAGATAATTTAACTTCAAATTCATTTGTTCACTTCTGGCTCAAAAAAACCCAATATGGAGATGGTCAAAATGCCAGACTAAAAGCTTTAAACATCAACACGCCAACCTTTGAATGATGTCATTGTGGCTTTATCCATCTTTTATGTAGGCTTAGGTTGTTATTAGATTCACTGATGAATGGTTTGCCTTTCAGGCAATTTGGTAAAAATTACTTTTTGATCTAAAGGACTCTTCTCACTGTTGAGGTCTGGGAAGCGCTTCCGCTCCCTTAAGGCCAAAACAGAGAGAATGAGGAGGAGCTTCTTCCCCCAGGCTATTCGGGCCCTGAACCAGGTGTAGGACTGGACTCTCCCACACATCACATCACCACACGCACCACCACACATTTCCCATAATTTATAATCTTTATAATCTCTTTCTGCTATTTGCACATTTTTTACTGTAAATTCCTAAGTTAATTTGTAAATTTTGTAGTAACCTGTAAATTGTAAATACTGTAAAACTTTTTTTCTGTCATTTAATGGTCGGGCATTGTACAGCTACAAGCATTTCACCCCCATGTCATACTGTGTATGGTTGTGTGTGTGTGACAAATAAAATTTGAATTTGAATTTGAATTTGAATTTAAAGTGTAAAACTTAGACAAATAAGACAAAATTGTGAACACGTATTTGTGTAGCAGTAGAAGAGTTTCTTTCCCAACACATTAAGCATAGGAGGAGAAAATACATGGCATCGACCATCACATGACCAAACCCTGGGCTGGGAGCCAAATGTAAAAAAAGCTACATAGTAAAACAGCACCATTATTTTTGTTACTTAAATTTTCCGAATATTTCTGTTTTTTTACATGCAGGATTGTGTTTTTTCCAAAGTACATAACTTTTTCAGTACCTTCCCAACCAGAAAGCAGTCATCACCAGAGAGCTGGACAGATACTGCAGGCATGTAGACATCCACAGACTCGCCATTAGTGACGCTCTGGAAACGACCCCTTACAAGGCTGGAAACTTGCAGAGCATATACATCCTGCAGCCTCATTAGCCCCTTAGCAGCCCCTTGGAGGTCTTCCAGATTGGGGAGATCGGCCTCTTCCTCCTCGTAACTGAACCTGAGGGCTGGACAGCAGAGGGGCAAAAAGGTGAATGGGGAGGGGTTGGGTGGTGACAGTAGAGGGGGGTGGATGCTTAGATATCACCACAAGATGTGTCTTTGAAGAAGGCAGTGGGGCAACCTTGTAGGTTCTCGAGGGCTTCGTTGCTGTAGACGACATTCAGCCACTCTGAATGAAGACGTTTGATCAAAGTAAAAGCCACCAGAGGGTTGGCCATTGTGACCGCTGGGCCTTTGTAAAGTTCTGTGTGCAGGTCGGATACTTTGGCATAAAAACTGTGTGAAGATACAGAATTATTAAACAGGGTCTTCAGACTGGAAACAATAAAAACTCAATAATTAAAATGCATTTTATGCACAAAACATTATTTTCACCAGAAGAAAAATTAGAAGCAATTCTACAAAAAAACCAAACAAAACTATTGAGTTATTTGTATAAATTAGCGGGAAGCGAGTTTTGTAACAGTGATCCTGCATCCAACATTGTGAAATAAAGCCACGAAAACCTAGTCTATTTTTTCTGCATTTTTAATGACATACATATAAGGTTTATGCAGTTCATTATATGATCATCTCACTATCAAACCTCACATCTGCAACGCTTGTTCTATTACTATTTACTATGTGTGTGTGTGTGTGCAGTGTCTCCCGGGTTATGATATAATCACCACCTCTGGAAAACTCGAACAAACTGAGATAACAATACGGGGGGGTTTCTTTTAATTCTGTATTACCTCAAAATCAGAGTAAATGTGATATTTTCCAAGATACACATCGTTTAAATCCTTTACAATCAAATCTGTTTCCAGTGTTTCACCATTACTCACCGTTTGATGTCTTCAAGTCTGTCCAACTCGTGGTCAATGTAAGTTCTCAGGTAATCGATCAGCTTCCGTTCAACTCTGACCGCCTCCTTTACGTTCAGCAGCGATGTATACATTTCCCCTCTAACGACACTCAGGAGGCCCGAGAGAAAGCAAACAAGAACACAAAACTTCATCTCCGAAAGTGAGCTGTCCGCTCTCTTCCTCGGCAGATTCACCAGTTCTAATTGCGTCTCTCAGTTTTGCTGAACAGCACCGCTGAGCTTCAGCATTTGGAGCAGGCTCTCAGCTGATCTGAGATCAGCCTTCGCCCTCTGTTCATCATATCATACGTACAGCCTGGATTCATCCAGAACAATTAGTTTGCGCTCACCAACATCATCTGATTTATGGGGTTCCGCGGATGCTGATGAAATGAGTTCAGTTTTTGCAAATAATGCGATGTAATATATTTGCAATATTTTGTTTAGTTTTACTTTGAAGTCAATTTTCTAAAATGTGAAAATCAAAGACAAATCATCTGCTCTTCAAAAACTGAGTTTGGAAGCACAGCGACATCTGCAGGACAAAGCTCTGCGCAACAACCAAGCTGCAGCAGCGAAGTGCCACAGCAAGGATCCCTAAAAGACGTACAGCGCCTTCCTGGTGGTGATTTTTGATCAGTACAGTGGTAGGAGGAGGAGGCCAGGAAACTAACAGTGAGGATGGATTAGATAAGGAAGTGTCAAAAGCAGAAGATGGCATGGAATATAATCTGTGCAATCTAGGCTAAAAAATGACTGATGAGAAGGAACTCAGTGATGAGGAGAATGGCTATGTTGAGGCTGCTGTCACTCAAAGAAGGGAAAATCCCCACCTGAGAATCAAGTTTGGCTTTCAGCTAAAAATGTGATCAGGATGATCACAGAACCAAAAAACTATGACGTATCCTGGACTGATGACATCAATTACTGCTTTGGCCTATTCTTGACTGAGTCCAATAGTGTTAATTGCGATGAAAGTGGAGGGGAAACAGACTTATAAAGACAACTGAAAGCAAGTAAATCAAAAAGACATCAAAGCATACATGACTGTTTTTATTCTGAGCAGTGTGTACCTTTCCAGAAATGAATCTACCAGCAGTGTACAGTATGGGATGCAAAGTCATTTCAGAAATTTTATTAACACAACAAATAGTGATAAAATATTTATTGTTATAATTTCTCTAAAAAAGTTAAAAAAAACAAAAAAAAACAGGTCACCTGCCTAAAAAGATCATCAAAGAGGGAAAACACAGTGGGTTTCAAAATTTCCAAGCAAATCTCAAAGTAGATTTTAGAACTGATCCTGTGTTTACAAGTATGCATATTTATTTATTTTACCTCTGTTGTCCTCTATAATAAAATTTTTTTCCATTTGTTTGTTTTTTTGTTTTTTTTTCTCAGATTAAAAATTTGTGGAATTACGTTTCTAAGACTAATCTACAACAAATTTGTTGGGTAACCGAAAAGAAAATATTTTATCTACTGCTGTAGACTTTCAACAGCTCTATTCTGTGTTCAGTTTTATTAACATCACGTGATAATTATCCTCAAAGAAATGCAGTAAACATCAAAGTCTGATAAGAAACAATATTAATATATGCATTCAAATGTTCTGCATCCAAATACTGTTGCAAGGATTTCTTTATAATACTGACAACATACGATTTTAAATATGTGATTACTAAATGTCAAACTTATCAATAAATCTTTAGATTAAAAGGTCAAAGCATTATGGTTTGCAAATTTCAGATTAAAACTGCAGAAAATGTTCACAAAGTACAGCTTTTTAAAACAGAGTGCAGTTTAAGATGATTTAATGATAATACTAACCAAAGTGTTGAAGAATAAAACTGAGATGATAAAGGCATTTTATTACAATTTAGTAGAATTTCCTTTTAGTATAAAGTGACATATTTTAATAGTGCAGTTATTTTTAAACAAAACAAGTATTTTCTGAGATTCACTCTAAACTCCAACAACTATTGTAGGTTAGAGATCTAATGGAGCTGTCAAACATTGATCAGTGCAAATATCACACTTTTAGTCAAACATGCAATCTGACACAAACACATGACCAACATGAGGAGTTTCCCATTAAGATTTTAGACACCCTTTATCGGCCTTTTTAAGGAAAAGAAGTCAAATATTTAAATTACCACTAATTTTTTTTTTTTTATTTATTTACTGTAAATATTTACTGATAATTTCATGAGCCAGATTCTTTGATCTGTGCAAAAAATGTGAAGATAATATGAGGCTTTAAAAACATATTAGTCAGACAAATAAACTGGATCTGTTGGATATATTTTTAAATATATTGCCTGTTTGTGTTTCCAGATTGAGCTTTAGAGGAGGAACAGTAATACAAAGAGTTTGTTTTCTCTCCAGTGTAACTTTTTCCACTTACTGTCATTTCATGAAGACTGATTTTAGGTTATTAGTTTGTTCCACGTGCAGTATAATGAGGAATCTGTTAATGGCCAGTGTGAATGGAAAAAATGATTACAGCGTAAAAAATTGCTCGGTGTTCATTCGGGGAACTGACAGACAGAGATGCAGATACTCTGAACAGGTTTTCTGCAGGAGTCTAAACCGTTTTTTTTTTCAAGAAGCAGAGAAGCTGTCCTGCTGTTTGATTCTGAAATGTGGCTTGACTGTGTCTAAGGAGCAGAGGAATGTTTTCCCAATGTAGCCCCTCAGACTGTGATCTCTGAAGCCGTAGATGAGCGGGCTAAGAAAGCGTGGGATTAGGATAAAACAGAAAAAACAGAAATAGGTAATGTCTTCTACTGGCCATTTAGTGTACAGCAATATGAGAGTTTCAGTGATGGGGAGAGTGAAAGCCAACATGCACAGAAGCAGCTGAAAGCCGTGCAGCAGCACAGTGTGCTTGGCTTTATTCACAGATACTCTGTCCTGTCTCAGCTTCCTGGTTTCCAGCAGGATTCTCACATATGTGAAGAAGATGACAACAGCCACAACTGCAAAGAACATCACACTCACAGCAGTTCTGAATAATGCTTGGATTGGAGATGAGTTGATAAGTATAGATTTGCAGAGTACAGGTGTAGAGAGGACATCTACAGCAGGACGCTGCTTTCCGATGGAGTACTCGATGATGAGGAAAATGCAGCTTATAAGCCACAGACAAAGATTAATGATCCAGATACGGCCTGAGCGCCAGGCGGCCGGGCGCTGCAGGGGATAGAAGATGGCAACATAACGCTCCAGGGACATTGCAGCCAGGATTAAAGGTGTGTTCTGATAAGTAACAGTGGATATGAACAGCAGAGGAAAACAGTAAAAAACAGGAAATTGTACCTGACCCATTACAAGTAGGAAAAGCAGCACAGAGGACAGAAGCTGCAGAGTGTCATTGATCAACATGTGGGCAAACAGGATGTAACGTGGAGTGTTTAGGAACTGCCTGTGAGATGCAAACACATGCAGCATGACAACAATGCAGCAGAGGAAGGTGCAGAAGAAGGGGATAACTGCACATACTTTGATGATAACAGACAGGCTTTTCTGGGAAGTTGCATTAAAAGGAAGTTCAGTCAGATTCTGCATTCTGCAGCTTTAAGTTGCAGCACACCTGTTAAAAAAAAGCACAACTTAAACTTCCATATACACAAGATAAAATAAAACATAATGCATAATATCATTTACATTTACAACAGAAATTAGCTGCCTCATGTTAATAAAGTAATCAGCAAAGTCAAATCACCCTGTAATACAAACCATTTACCCATTAAAATGAGACATTGCCTCGCTCACCTAATAACAATGACTTTGTCTGGCAGAAGAGCTCAGATTTCTCTTCTTCTCAGCACACAACATATTTTCAACAATCAAAGTGTCAAAGATGGTCTTCTCTTGTCTGATCTGTTTGGCGCTGGTTATCTTATGTTTGACTCGGTGCTGATTCCCCAGAGATAAATTAATTTCATGCTATCGTCATTAAGCATCACGGTTCTTATTAACTACAGATTACTGTAGGGGAAAAGGATAAAGCACCTTTTATCACAGGATCCATGAAAGGAAGTTAAACAAACAAGTGATTCTATATTGCAAGGCATCAAAAGCAGCAGTTGCAACGGTCAAGTTAGACAAAATGTTCTCAATTTGTATTTCTACAAATTCCTACAAATTTTTTCCTTTTCAGAGCACCACGCTCCATCTCCACCCCCAGTTTCATGTGTCCTCTTCTCCTCACCTGCAGTGCATCGTAAGTAATTAGCTCACCTGTATTTAGGACCAGCTCACACCTCCAGTCTTCGCCAGTTTGTCAGCTATCCTTTAGCAGCAAATCGGCCTCAATGCTTCGTTTAAACTTTGTAACATCCTGTGTTAACCTATTGTTCTCTGTCTTCAGTCTTTGGCATTTCTGGATCACTACCCACACTAACCAGTTCCTTCCTCAGATTTGCTGGAGCAGATCTGCTACCCGTGACTACTCACCTGCCCATTGCTGCTGCCAACCCATTGCTCATTGGAAATCTGAAAAGGATCAAAGAACTCACATGCCTGCCGTCCTGCCCGCCGACACTCATCTCCACTGACACTCACCCAGCAAAAGCCCCTCCTGGATCCTTCGTACTTTATTCTTCAAGTAAGCTCTGACTCAACAGTTTTCCCTGCAATATCCTCCATCTTTCTCAGTACCTGCTTATAACCCTCCTCTCCTTCTGTTACAGTTGCTGCTGCACCTGCATGATTACCTTTCAATGCCCCGCTCTTATCCCAGACCTCTTTGTGTTGAATAAAGATTTCAGTGTTTGGAAATCTTGGTCTATTGTGTCTGCTTTGGGGTCCAACTCTTTCTCTTGGCCCTCACATTACACTGACTTTGCTGAATGGACACCTTGCAAATGATCGTGGTTAATTGGGCCAGCTGTTTCTTGTATAAACTGCTTGTGAACATCTGGGCGATGGCATTTGACCACATTTATATACAACTAAATTTTAAGAATGACTGTGGAAGTCAGTGTAGAGACAGTTTGATGTGGGGATGTTGGTGAGGCCTCTTTCATAGTGAGCCTGTCAGTGTAGGGTTATTGAAAGGTAATTTAAGGCAGACTTCTGTATCATTTTTTATAATTATTTTCTACACGGTTGCATCAAAGTATTTTTAATTTGTCTGTTCATAGTTTTTCTTTTAGTTTAATCCAGCTTTTAGGTTTAGTACACCTGGTTAATGTTAATATGAAACAAGTTTACTATATCATCATATTCACTCTGAGCTAAGAGTAAAACATGGGCCTTTAAGTGTTTCTTACTAACAATGTAATAAAGCAGGACTCATTTTGTGCCACATGCAGTGCAATTTTACCTTAAGTGGCCTGGACCAGTAAAGCAATTCCCTCATAATACTGTCAGTGTTATAGTTACAAAGTTTATATTGTCTTGATGCATGTTCACTCATCCAGGTAAGGAAACCCCCTCTAAATTCAGTTTATCTGGACGGGAGAAAAGTTTTGTTGCTCAGCCAAGTGACTCCTTCAGTCTCAGCTGACTGCAGGTTTCTCCAACTTTATAAACAGTACATATGCACAATGCCTGAAATGAGCACAACTGACAATGGGCTGTACGGTCAGGTTCTTCATCTTCTGATATGCAAATTCAACAGTTGCTGTGAGTGCCACTTATATTAATCTGTTCCCTCTGCTTTCCAACCCCAAAACACACTGCAGCAAAAACTGGTCCAAGGATCTGGCCTCTAATATGGTAATATAGCGTATGCTGTTGCAGTAAGTGCCAGGAGGATTGCAGTGATTTATAGATCAGGGAAACCGAACAACCTCTGGCTAAGAAGATGGCACAATACAGAAGAGCTAACTCGTCAGGCCAGGACTCCGCAGTCCATTTACACCTACAGGACAGTGTACAGTCTTCCAACAATGAGGATGGACACATGAAAAGGGAAAGACCATCTCTGAATCGAGGAGGGGCCTAAGGGTACATCTTTCACCATCTTACAGTACTGTGATTGCAGCCATTGAATACCATTGAATACCAGTCACTCTCTGTGAATGGTACTCATGGCCATTGATCAGTGGTGACTGATCAATTTGCATTTTAATGATCAATAAACTGACCTTGCAGCCCATTATTAATCAGTGGTGCCGGTTTCAGTCATTATCCAAATGTTCTGTTTATAAAGTTGGGGAAACCTACAGTTAGCTGAGACTGAAGAAGTCCTTTGGATGAGTGACGAAATGTTTCTCCCACTGAAAATGTCACGACCAGATGAACAGAATCAACTTTTGGGGAAGACGTTTGGGAAAAGTCTTAAGGTCTTCAGGTTTCAAGATTAGCCTCTTCCTCCTTGTGACTGGACAGCAGAGGGGCAAAAGGTGAATGGGGAGGGGTTGGGTGGCAACAGCGGAGATGAGGGGACAGATGTGTCTTTGAAGAAGGCAGAGGGGCAGCCTTGTAGGTTCTTGAGGGCTTCATTGCTGTAGACAACATTCAGCCACTCTGAATGAAGAGTTTTGATCAAAGTACAAGCCACCAGAGGGTTGGCCATTGCAACCGCTGGACCTTTGTAAAGTTCTGTGTGCAGGTCGAATACTTCGGCATAACAACTGTGCGAAGATACAGTATTGTTAAACAGGGTCTTCAGACTGAAAATAAAATCTTAATAATAAAAATGGCATTTTTATGCCCAAAACCTTATTTTCACCAGAAGAAAGGAACAAAATGAAAAAGATAAGAATTGTGTATAAAGTATTAAATTAACATCTGCCAAAGTCCTCTATGGGCAAAGTATCAGTTAGAATATTAGACTGATTTAAGGAAACTCGTATCTCATATAAATACCATAAATATTGAGCTTATTCCAGCTCAAACACTGCAAAAATCCACCACAATCTGTCACGGCCAAGGCCGAACCTGACAACCAGACTCAAATGCAGATCATACACAGAGGCACGGACGAGTGTAATAAACAGAACTTTATTTCCTAGGGCCTGACAAATACTGTGAGCTATGAGGAATAACATGGGACTTCAATTACGGTGGTAAACAGGAGTGACGCTAAACTATGAGAAATACTAGATTTACAAAAGCACCAGAGAATTGTGACGAGGGGATATGTACAGGGGCACGGGGCAGGAAACATGACCTGGAGGCTCTGAACACTAGAATGAGAGGAGACAAGTTTTAGTGACTGAGTCTGTAAATCCTGGTGAGTATGAACCATAAAGAAACATTCTTACTTTGGCAGGTGGAGGAATGGCAAGGAAGGGGTGAGTGGTCCAAGTGAGCAGTTTTTGGTCTCCAGGAGATGGTGGTCCGATTGAGTACTGTGACAGGAGGGCAGGCAGGTTAGTGAATCCGAGAGGTGCTGTGATGCAAAGAGCTGCCAAGCACAAACCAGCTTCGGGATGAAAGCTTGTATTGCCAGGAGATGGAGGTGGCAGACAACAGGATAGCTGATGGAAGAAAAAACACAGGTTGAATATAATCCTCTTGCAAACAAAATCTCTTTCAGTGACCCACTATGGTGACCAGCACTAGCTGCAGTTAGCTGAAGACTTAGCGAAGAGGAGTGGTGAGCGCTGGTCTTAAGTACTGGCAGCTCAATTGCCAGCAGGTGTGGAGACATGCAGGAAAGCAGCGACTCCGTGGAAAAACCCCAGCACTCACTCAGACCACGACACAATCAAGCCAATGTTTGATTTCTCATGACCAAAAGATGCATTTTTTTAATGATATCATACAAAATGATATCATACATATAAGGTTTATACAAGCCTCTCCATCGACTTTAATTGCATCTCTCAGTTTTGCTGAACAGTACCGCTTCGGAATTTGGAGCAGGCCCTCTGTCCATCATATCATACATACAGCCTGGATTCATTCAGAACAATTAGTTTGCGCTCATGTGCTCACCAATATCATCTGATTTATGGGGTTTCGCGGATGTTGATTGTCGTGGTTTTAGGCAAGGATTCAAGCGACACCTTGTAGAGCACTCAAACTCCGACCTTTATTATCTACTTCCTGTTTCCAAACCCCCTTTCACAATAAAACAGGTTATACTCAAACAGATTACACCACATCCTCCTTTCGCTGAAAACATCAAACTTACAAGAACATTTACTGCATATATGAAAACTGTACTCTTTTTTTCTTAGAACCTTTCATAGAAACTTTTGTTTCTCTTCAACCTTTTTTCCTTTACTTTTAAACCCATGATTTCTTTTTGTGTTTTGTTTATTTTCACAAGTCCAGTCTTTGTGGTTTTTTGACAACCCTGCCAGCCCTAGTTCTGACAGGACCTGGGTCTTCTGTCTTAGGAGTCAGAGTTGTAGTCGCCAATAGGTTTGAAGCAGGCAGGGCGTTCTCTGTTGGACTGACAGGCGTAATTGGGGTTTGTAACTTTGGAGTGGCATCTGGCAATGGCTGGAGGTGATGCCTATTTCTCCTGATGGCTCCTGAAGGGGTCTCTACAATGTATGAGCAGGGTGTGGAGTGAGAGGAGATGACCGTTCCTTCACGCCTAGTGTCTGTAATCCACACTGGTTGTCCCGGTGAGAGTGGAGGAAGTTCTGTCACACGATGTCTCCTGTTGTACGCAACACTGTCCTTCATCACTCTCTCTCTCGCTTTTGTCAACACTGTAGCCTTGTTGGGCAGGCTGGGATTGAGCAAAGAAGGAAGCTGGGGAACTGACGTGCGCAGTCTTCGTCCCATTAGTAGTTGCGCAGGGCTATATCCATTAGCCAATGGGGTTGCTCTGTAAGCTAGAAGTGCAAGATATGGGTCTTTTGCTTTCTTTAGCAGACTTTTTACAGTTTGGACATGACGTTCAGCCTCACCATTGCTTTGTGCAAATCTTGGACTGCTTGTTACATGCCTGAACCCATAGGCTGCTGCAAAGTCTTTGAACTGTTGGCTTGAAAACTGAGGTCCATTGTCACTGTAGAGAAACTCTGGAATCCCATGTCTGGAAAAGATTGATTCTAGATGCACTATAACATCCTCCGATCTTGTGGGAGTAAGTTTGGCTATTTCCACAAATTTAGATTAGTAGTCCACCAGAAGCACATAGTTGCTGTTGTTAAACGTAAAAAGGTCTGCTCCAACTTTTTGCCATGGTCTCTCAGGGAGTTGGCTTGGCATTAAAGGTTGCACTGGGTTGGTACGCTCTTTGATGCATATGGTGCAGTTTTTCACAAGTTCATTTATTTGCCCACTCAGACCAGGCCATCATACTGTCTCCCTGGCTCTCTCTCTGCATCTAGACATTCCCTGATGTCCCTCGTGTAGGGCAATGAGGACAGAGTGGCGCATAACAGTAGGGATCACTAGTCTGGTGCCTTTCAGTAGCAGATTGTCGTGTACTGTTAAGGTGTCTCTGTGTGGCCAATATGCTTTAATTGGGCCTGTGAGATGGCTGTTTCAGTACTGGCCAGCTGTTCTGACAAAAAGCCATGACATCTGAGTATATGCTGTCGGTTTTAAGCTGTTCCTTTAACTGTGTGATGTATGTCGAGGTAGCAGGCATGCATTTGACTATTTCATCCACATATATATTTGTGTCATCCAGTAGTTCAGCTGTAGCCTTAGAATCAGGGTCTTGGTTAACGGGTGCACGTGACAGTGCATCTGCTGTGAGGAGTGCTTTGCCTGGAGTGTATGAGATGGTGTAACTGTACCTCATGAGCCTTAGGCGGAACCGTTGGATTCTGGGTGGAAGCTCGGTTAGAGCTTGCTGTCCTAGCAGGCTGACGAGTGGCTTGTGGTCAGTCTCTAAGGAGAAGTGTCTCCCGATGAGAAAATCTTTGAATCTTTCACAACCCCATGTTAGTCCAAGTACCTCCTTCTCCACCTGTGCATACCTCTGTTCTGTTTCCGTTAAAGAACGAGACGCATATGCAACAGGTCTCCATTGCTCTCCCTCTTTTTGAAATAGGACTGCTCCCAGTCCATAGGAGGAAGCATCTGCAGACAGTTTTAACTCTTTGTATGGGTCATAGAGTGCAAGAATGGGAGTTGACGTCAGATCGCCTTTCAGCTGATTGAATGCTTTTTGCTGTGCGCAGCTCCAAACCCACTGATTTTTCTTCGAAAGCAGGTCTCTTAGGGGCTTGTCTTTTTTGGCCAGTCCTGGGATGAATTTGCCTAATTGGTTAACCATCCCGAGAAAGCTGCACACTTCACGGACGTTTGATGGCTCTTTCATTGCTGTGATCGCTCTAATTTTGTCTGGTCTGGCTGTACTCTCGCCGCAGACAAAACGTGTCCGAGGAACTTCACTTCCCGTTTGCTCAGGTCACATTTCTCCAGGTTTAGTGTGACACCGGCCTCTTGCAGTTTATTGAGCACTGTGTGCAGCCTGGCGTTGTGCTCCTGCTGATCCTGTCCCCAAATGAGGATGTCATCCATGTGACAAAACACACCTGGCAGCCCATTAAGGATCACTGACATTCTACGCTGAAAATGTTCTGGGGCTGACGTTATTCCAAAGGGAAGTCTGTTAAAGTGGAAGTGCCCAAAGGGTGTAATGAATGTTGTGTAGTGTGCTGACTCTGGTGACAATGGAACCTGCCAGAAGCCTCTGTTTGCGTCTAACTTACTGAAGACTTTTGCTCCCGCCAGGGATCCAAGTGTCTGTTCAACCGAAGGCAGGATGTACTTTTCTCTGCACACTGCTTCACTGAGGTGAGTGAGGTCAACACAAATACGCACAGAGTCGTTTTTTGTTGGCATTGGGACCATACCTGCACACCATTCTGTTGGTTCTTCAACTCTGCTGATTACTCCCATGGACTCCATTCTTTCCAGTTCCCGTTTCACCTTTTCACCCGTCTTGGTGTGGCCAGGGAAAAAGGCACAGCATTGGGTTTCAACTTAATCGTATAAGGTTGTTGCATTAAACCTAATCCCTGACACAGCTTTGGGTAGTTCTCATTCAACACATTCATGTCAATACTGTCAGCTCTACACACAAGGTTCAGCTTGACACTTGCTGGCCTGCTTAACAGTGCTATGTGCAAATCTTTGATAATGTACACATTTTCCTGTATTTCCTGTTCACCTTTGCAAATTGTTTCTCTGCTCATACCCAACACATCAAGTGGAGTACCACCTGGACCAAACAGTGGTCTATCTGGTTTACTTAACTCTGTCTCATTTTGGTTTATGCAGTAATACATCTGGGCTGGGATAACAGAGACGTCAGCTCCTGTGTCTATCTTAAATCTAACTTTGTGGTTTCTGATAGTAAAGTCTGCATACCAAGGATCTGAACCTGCGTCTACAGAACCAAGGAACACGGGTGTATCATCACTTTTGTCTGTTTCTATCACATGGACAGATTTAACAGATTTACACACTTTACTGAAGTGTCCTCTTTTACCACATGAGTGACATATTGCATCTTTTGCTGGACATTGTCCTTTACCATGCGCAGGGGTTTTCCCACACCTGTAGCATGATCTCCCATTTGGTGTTTTGTCCTTTGTTGTGCATTTACGTTCTCTTCTGGGTTTGAATGTTGAATGCTTTTGTTCCCTGTGCTTCGCTGTCACAGCATCTATTTCCATCTTATGTTCCCCTCTGATGTCTGTCTGTTGTTTTTTGATGACTTCAGACTGCCGGGCCTGATTAACCGCTTTCTCCAATGTCAAATCTTTGTCCATTTGAAGTCTCTCCACTAAGCTGATGTCCCTCAGACCCACGACGAGGCGATCTCTTATTAACTCATCGTGCAGTGCACCATAACTGCAGTTTTCAGCTAAAGCATAAAGTGCGGTGACAAACGAGTCAACAGTCTCATTAGCTTGCTGTGTTCTTTGATTAAAGCGGGCTCTCTCATAGATAATGTTTTTCCTGGGAACAAAGTACGTATCCAGAGTGTCTCTTACTGCTTGGTACTGCTGCCTTTGTATGTCTGATAAAGCTTGCCCTCGGAGGATATCATCTGCTTCATCCCACATGCAGTAGATGAGTGTGTTTACCTGGTTAGCCTCTGAGCTAAGGTGCAGGTTGCTTGCAAGTCGAAATCTTTCAAACCTCCTTATCCACTTTTCCCATTGCTGTGGCTCTGAGAAATCAAACAGCTCGGGAGGCTGGATGGTGAATGTGGCATTCGGGGGTAAGTTGGCGTTAGCATTATAGCCGCCGTTAGCTTGCTGGTGGGGCGGTGACGTGCGAGGCTGTGTAGCTGTTGCGATAGCTCCCGCTTCTTCGTCTGATTTTTGATCAGTACAGTGGTAGGAGGAGGAGGCCAGGAAACTAACAATGAGGATGGATTAGATAAGGAAGTTTCAAAAGCAGAAGATGGCATGGAATATAATCTGTGCAATCTAGGCTAAAAAATGACTGATGAGAAGAAACTCAGTGATGAGGAGAATGGCTATGTTGAGGCTGCTGTCACTCAAAGAAGGGAAAATCCCCACCTGAGAATCAAGTTTGGCTTTCAGCTAAAAATGTGATCAGGATGATCACAGAACCAAAAAACTATGACGTATCCTGGACTGATGACATCAATTACTGCTTTGGCCTATTCTTGACTGAGTCAAATAGTGTTAATTGCGATGAAAGTGGAGGGGAAACAGACTTATAAAGACAACTGAAAGCAAGTAAATCAAAAAGACATCAAAGCATACATGACTGTTTTTATTCTGAGCAGTGTGTACCTTTCCAGAATTGAATCTACCAGCAGTGTACAGTATGGGATGCAAAGTCATTTCAGAAATTTTATTAACACAACAAATAGTGATAAAATATTTATTGTTATAATTTCTCTAAAAAAAGAAAACAACAGGTCACCTGCCTAAAAAGATCATCAAAGAGGGAAAACACAGTGGGTTTCAAAATTTCCAAGCAAATCTCACAGTAGATTTTAGAACTGATCCTGTGTTTACAAGTATGCATATTTATTTATTTTATCTCTGTTGTCCTCTATAATAAAATTATTTCCCATTTATTTTTGTTTTTTTTTTTGTTGGGGGGGGTCTTCTAAAGTGAGATGATGTGCCGAAAATATGTATCAAACATGCTAAATTATTATTATTTTTTGATTAAGTTTGACATTGCTGTAAACGATCTATTTAAATATTTAGCCTGCAGTTAAAAATGAGTTAAACCAAACCAGAACAAACTCAAATGTATTTAATTCATTGTAAGGGCTATTTTAGTCTTGTATAAAGATTTTCTTTTATTATTAATATGAAGATATTTTCAGACTGCCATTGAATTGCGATGCCATGTGCAGCAAAAGTAACAAGCAGGAGACAATGACTTATTGTAAAGTAAGGAAGGCTGTAACTGTGATATTAATGATGAAGAGATTCATCTGAAAAAAGGTGTTTTTTTTCTCAGATTAAAAATTTGTGGAATTGTTTTTAAGACTAATCTACAACAAATTTGTTGGGTAACCGAGAAGAAAATATTTTATCTACTGCTGTAGACTCAGACTCTGTAGACTGCTGTACAGCTCTATTCTGTGTTCAGTTTTATTCACATCATGTGATAATTATCCTCAAAGAAATGCAGTAAACATCAAAGTCTGATAAGAAACAATATTATTATATGCATTCAAATGTTCTGCATCCAAATACTGTTGCAAGGATTTCTTTATAATACTGACAATGTAAGATTTTAAATATGTGATTACTAAATGTCAAACTTATCAATAAATCCTTAGATTAAAAGGTCAAAGCATTATGGTTCGCAAATTTCAGATTAAAACTGCAGAAAATATTCACAAAGTACAGCTTTTTAAAACAGAGTGCAGTTTAAGATGATTTAATGATAATACTAACCAAAGTGTTGAAGAATAAAACTGAGATGATAAAGGCATTTTATTACAATTTAGTAGAATTTCCTTTTAGTATAAAGTGACATATTTTAATAGTGCAGTTATTTTTTAACAAAACAAGTATTTTCTGAGATTCACTCTAAACTCCAACAACTATTGTAGGTTAGAGATCTAATGGAGCTGTCAAACATTGATCAGTGCAAATATCACACTTTTAGTCAAACATGCAATGTGACACAAACACATGACCAACATGAGGAGTTTCCCATTAAGATTTTAGACACCCTTTATCAGCCTTTTTAAGGAAAAGAAGTCAAATCAATATTTAAATTACCACTGAAATGTTTTTTTATTTACTGTAAATATTTACCGATAATTACAGAGCCCCTTTCATGAGCCAGATTCTTTGATCTGTGCAAAAATATGTGAAGATAATATGAGGCTTTAAAAACATATTAGTCAGACAAATAAACTGGATCTGTTGGATATATTTTTAAATATATTGCCTGTTTGTGTTTCCAGATTGAGCTTTAGAGGAGGAACAGTAATACAAAGAGTTTGTTTTCTCTCCAGTGTAACTTTTTCCACTTACTGTCATTTCATGAAGACTGATTTTAGGTTATTAGTTTGTTCCACGTGCAGTACAACGAGGAATCTGTTAATGGCCAGTGTGAATGGAAAAAATAATTACAGCGTAAAAAATTGCTCGGTGTTCATTCGGGGAACTGACAGACAGAGATGCAGATACTCTGAACAGGTTTTCTGCAGGAGTCTAAACCGTTTTTTTTGTTGTTGTTTTTTCAAGAAGCAGAGAAGCTGTCCTGCTGTTTGCTTCTGAAATGGGGCTTGACTGTGTTTAAGCAGCAGAGGAATGTTTTCCCAATGTAGCCCCTCAGACTGTGATCTCTGAAGCCATAGATGAGCGGGCTAAGAAAGCGTGGGATTAGGATAAAACAGAAATAATTGAAAAAGGCAATGTCTTCCACTGGCCAGTTAGTGTATAACAAAGTGAGACTTTCAGTGATGGGGAGAGTGAAAGCCAACATGCACAAAAGCAGCTGAAAGCCATGCAGCAGCACAGTGTGCTTGGCTTTATTCACAGATACTCTGTCCTGTCTCAGCTTCCTGGTTTCCAGCAGGATTCTCACATATGTGAAGAAGATGACAACAGCCACAACTGCAAAGAACATCACACTCACAGCAGTTCTGAATAATGCTTGGATTGGAGATGAGTTGATATGTAAATATTTGCAAAGTAGAGGTGTAGAGAGGAAATCTACAGCAGGACGCTGCTTTCCGATGGAGTACTCGATGATGAGGAACATGCAGCTTATAAGCCACAGACAAAGATTAATGATCCAGATACGGCCTGAGCGCCAGGCGGCCGGGCGCTGCAGGGGATAGAAGATGGCAACATAACGCTCCAGGGACATTGCAGCCAGGATTAAAGGTGTGTTCTGATAAGTAACAGTGGATATGAACAGCAGAGGAAAACAGTAAAAAACAGGAAATTGTACCTGACCCATTACAAGTAGGAAAAGCAGCACAGAGGACAGAAGCTGCAGAGTGTCATTGATCAACATGTGGGCAAACAGGATGTAACGTGGAGTGTTTAGGAACTGCCTGTGAGATGCAAACACATGCAGCATGACAACAATGCAGCAGAGGAAGGTGCAGAAGAAGGGGATAACTGCACATACTTTGATGATAACAGACAGGCTTTTTTGGGAAGTTGCATTAAAAGGAAGTTCAGTCAGATTCTGCATTCTGCAGCTTTAAGTTGCAGCACACCTGTTAAAAAAAGCACAACTTAAACTTCCATATACACAAGATAAAATAAAACATAATGCATAATATCATTCACATTTACAACAGAAATTAGCTGCCTCATGTTAATAAAGTAATCAGCAAAGTCAAATCACCCTGTAATACAAACCATTTACCCATTAAAATGAGACATTGCCTCGCTCACCTAATAACAATGACTTTGTCTGGCAGAAGAGCTCAGATTTCTCTTCTTCTCAGCACACAACATATTTTCAACAATCAAAGTGTCAAAGATGGTCTTCTCTTGTCTGATCTGTTTGGCGCTGGTTATCTTATGTTTGACTCGGTGCTGATTCCCCAGAGATAAATTAATTTTATGCTATCGTCATTAAACATCACGGTTCTCATTAACTACAGATTACTGTAGGGGAAAAGGATTAAAGCACCTTTTATCACAGGATCCATGAAAGGAAGTTAAACAAACAAGTGATTCTATATTGCAAGGCATCAAAAGCAGCAGTTGCAACGGTCAAGTTAGACAAAATGTTCTCAATTTGTATTTCTACAAATTGTTTTTTCCTTTTCAGAGCACCAAGCTCCAACTCCACCCCCAGTTTCATGCGTCCTCTTCTCCTCACCTGCAGTGCATCGTAAGTAATTAGCTCACCTGTATTTAGGACCAGCTCACACCTCCAGTCTTCGCCAGTTTGTCAGCTATTCTTTAGCAGTAAATCGGCCTCAATGCTTCGTTTAAACTTTGTAACATCCTGTGTTAACCTATTGTTCTCTGTCTTCGGCATTTCTGGATCACTACCCACACTAACCAGATGGCGCCAGTGTGTGGCTCGCCGTCTTGCTCTTCCTCTGTTGTGTTTGCTTATGTTGTTTTTTATTGCTAGAGTCAACTCTCGTTTAATGTACAATCACCAAAAACTGTTGGACCTCCGACTAGTTGCCAGTGATCTCACCAATGCAACTTATAATGGACACAAGGCGTTACCTCCATTCCTGTTGTATGTTCACCAGTATGATAATGATGAAGCAGTAAACTCAGTTAACGTGGTTTTATTAACCAGCAGAGAACTTACATGCTTGGATTCAATAACGGAATGGCGCCTATACCACTCAAAACATACACACGCCTACACGGAGGTACGGCAAGCGGATTAGGACAAAATACCAAACTAACAGCAGGTTATCTACATCCCCCTTCTTTAGTACATCCCCAACCGGATATAAAGTTTAATGCATGCTAAGTAATAATAATCACAGCATTAATGGTGACATATGCTGATCCTTAGGAACATTTAAATTTGCAAGCAGATGGAAGAAATAAACATGACAAAAATATCATTTTGCTGTATAAAGTTAAATATGATTACTACTGAAAATCACCTCAAACAGAATTTAACTTGAAGCGTGGACATCAGTAACTATTGGATCAAACATCAAACCTGAAAATGTTCTGTGTTTTAACTAGTACCCAATTAATCCCTATATCTTGGATTTGGTTTGCACACACGACCAAAGCGTGTCCTGTAAACACCATCACTCTTGGAAGGTCTTTGAGAATGCAAAACATCAGAAGAGCTCTCAACATGAGTGCTGTCTTTAAACTGTTCTACATCATTGTTTTCACCCACAACCTGCAGTCCATCATAATGATGATGATCAGTGTCTTTCTGAACAGTAACAGGCTCAGACACAGGCAATATGTGTCTGCGATTTCTCCTGTAAGTGTTTCCATCTGACTGTACCAGGTAGGATCTAGGTTCTTTACAAAGTTCCTTCACCACACCTGTGCGGTCATAACCCTGTGGGGTCTGTAACCTCACTACTTGTCCTTCGTTGAGAGGTGGAAGTGGTCGGCTGGATCTGTCATAACAGACCTTCTGAGTCAGTCTCTTGTTGAGTAGTTGGGCTTTCACTCTCTCAGATTCACGGTGCTGTGGTTCGAGCAGTTTGGTTGAGATTGGGAGCGTAGTTCGAGTCTGTCTGGATAGAAGTCGTTCTGCAGAGGAACCCAGGTTCACATCACGTGGAACATTCCTGAGATTCAGCAGGTTGAGAAATACATCAGTGCCATCTCTGTGTGACTTCTCCATCAGCTGTTTAGCACTGCGCACTGCTCTCTCAGCAAGCCCATTGGATTGAGGATACTCTGGGCTGCTGGTGACATGTTGAAAGTCCCACTGTGAAGCAAAGTCTTTGAAACGCTGGCTTGTAAACTGCCTTCCATTGTCTGAGATCAGAGTGTGTGGAGCACCATGAACTGAGAAGTGTCTTTTCAGCTTCTTGATGGCTGTCGCTGATGTCAAATTCCTTTAGCAGGTCAATCTCAAACCAGCCTGAGTATGAGTTGACTACTACTAAATAGTGCTTACAGTGCCACTCAAAGATATCTGTAGCCACAGTTGACCAAGGAAGATCTGGAACTTCATGCAGATGAAGCGGCTCTTTTTGTTGGTGAGGTTTAGTGCTGTTACACACCGAGCAGGAAGTAACTGTTTGTTCAATATCTCTTGACATGAACGGCCAGAAGATGATCCCCCGTGCTCTCCGCTTGGTAGCTTCTACGCCGGGATGTCCTCTGTGCATGATGGTGATGTAGTCTCCTTGCAGTGATTTTGGGATCACGGCTTTGGAACCTTTAAGAATGATGCCATCATCCACAGTCAGCTCATCTCTGAAAGGGAAATATGGATGAACCGCCGTGGGAAGGTTGTGGAGTCGTTGTGGCCAACCATGTTTGATGAACGAGCTGAGCGCTTGCAGTGTCTCATCCTCAGCTGTGTGTCCTTTAAGTTCCTCCAGGCGTGAAGAAGAGATGCAGCTCACCGTCATGACATCAAAGTTGTCCTCTTCTTCAGACTGCTGGAAAGTGGAGCTGTTGGGAGCACGAGACAGTGTGTCAGCCAGATACATGTGTTTTCCACATTTATATGTGAGGGTGATGTCGTATTTTTGGAGCCTTAACAACATCCTCTGTAATCTGGCTGGTGCAGCGTGAATAGGTTTCTTTAGTATGGTGACCAGTGGCTGATGGTCTGTTTCTACGACCACAGGCTTGCCATAAATGTAGTCATGAAACTTTGTACCTGCGAAAACAACAGCCAGCAGCTCCTTTTCTATCTGAGCATATCTGGTTTCAGTGTCTGTCAGAGTACGTGAAGCATATGCCACAGGCTGCCTTTCCTGTAAGCAAGCTGCACCAAGACCATACTGTGATGCATCGCACGTTAGTGTCACAGGTTTGCTGACATCATAATATGACAGAACAGGTGGATTAGACATGTGCTCTTTAAGTGCTTCGAACGCAGTCTGATGCTGTGCGTCCCACATCCACTCGCTGTCCTTGTGTGTGAGCTGTCGCAGAGGAGTTGACAGATGGCTGAAGTTTGGAATGAATTTTCCAAGATAATTGACCATCCCCAGGAACCTCTGCAGGGCTTGGACATCTGTTGGAACTGGCATCTCTTTAATTGCGGCTGTTTTGGAAGGGTCCGCTTTAAGCCCCTCGCTTGTGAAAATGTGTCCGACATAACTGACCTGATTCAGCCGGAATTTGCACTTTAATGCGTTTAGTCGCAGGTTTACTTCTCTGGCACGATCAAGGACTTTTCTCAGGTTGTCGTCATGTTCTTTCATGGTTCTTCCGCCGATGAGTATATCATCAACAATGATGGCACATGGATACCCAGCAAATATCTGCTCCATGGCTCGCTGAAACACCTCGCTGGCAGCGTTAAGACCAAAGGGCATTCTGAGGAACCTGTAACGACCAAAACAAGTGCTGAAGGTGGTTAGCATGGATGATTTCTGATCCAATGACACCTGCCAAAAAGAGTTCTTAGCATCCAAAACAGAGAACACAGTAGCATTTGACATTAATGCAGCCACTTCTTCTACTGTGCGCATGGGATGGTGTGGTCTTTTCAGAGCGGTGTTTAAATCTCGAGGATTTATGCATATCCTGATTTCATCTTTGCCCTTCTTGTTGGTGGCTACCATAGAAGACACCCAGTCTGTCGGCTCTGAGACGCGAGTAATGACGCCTAATTTCTCCATCCTGACCAGCTCTGCCTTGACTCTGTCTTTCATGGCCAAAGGGATGCGATGTGCTGGGCGAACAACTGGTTTCACATCTGGGTTCAGTGTCATGCGATAGGTGACTGGCAACCTTCCAAGCTCATCAGAAAATAAGTCGCTGTATTCTGTGATAAGCTGTTGTGACAGGTCAGCTGCAGACGTGCTCAATTGGTGGACGTCATTGCTGAATGATACAAGTCCCATTTCTCTGCATGCACATAGTCCAAGTATTGGCTGAACATCTTCATTAATAACAAAGAATGATAGCACATGTGACTGTCCATGCAGAAAACACTGCAGCTTAATTACACCTGAGGTTTGAATCTTGCTGCCTCCAAATGCTAATAGGTTAATGGACTTGGGGTGTGCTTTCATTTGTTTATCTGCTCTTATAATGTCAACAGTTTTCTTGGGAAGCACATTACATTTAGCACCTGTGTCCACTTTTATCTCAACAGGAATCCCATTAATCTGCACAGTGACAAAAACTTCCTCTTTGTGTTCCACATGCACATCAGTCGCATGGATTGCATATTGCAGGTTTACTCCATCAACGTAGAATGTGTCATCTCCGCTGTCATCAGCTTGGTCTGTTTCCACATGATGAACTGACTTTCTGTGCCTTGCTACGTTTTGGGTAGGCTGAATAGCTCTGCACCGTTTCTTGAAATGATTCCACTTTTTGCATGCATGACACTGCTGCCCAAAAGCTGGACATTTACTCTTTTTTGCAGGATGAGCACCCCCACAGTTAGTACAGTTAGTGACATGCTGAGTTTCAGACCTGTCTCCTTGTATTTTCATTTTGTCTCCTCTGTGCTTTCTTGTAAATTTGGGCTGGAGCACATCAACATTTGATGCAGATTGTTGAGGAAAAACAAGTGTTTTATTATGCTCTTCAGTCATTTCATGAATCTGGCAGACAGATATGGCTTTTGCTAGCGTTAAATCACTATCACGCAGTAGCACTTTCCTTAAATTGTCATTGTTGATGCCACAAACTAGTCTGTCTCTTATTAGTTCTTCACTCAGATCACCAAATCTGCAGCTTTTTGCTTTAATCCGTAAATCACTTACATAGGATTCAACAGTCTCACCAGTCCTCTGATTCCGCGTGTTGAACTTGTGTCTTTCCATCGTGACGTTGGTTTGTGGGCTGCACATTTCTCTGAATTTCCTTTTGAGGCACTCAGGATCCTCCTTCGATTCTGCAGGAATGAGGACTCGTCCTCCATCGCCAGGCTCTTTCACTTCTGGCGTGTAAACAAAAGACCGCTCCCGTTCTATAGCTTCGGGACCTGCTAAGTTGAGCAATATGTAGGCCTGTGTGCGCACTGGCTTGTCAGAGTGTGCCGCCGCTATAAAAATGTCATACTCTTGCTCAAAAATGCGCCAATTTTCAGCAACATTACCATCGAAAACAAACGGGTCGGGCCTCCTGAATCCTTCCGCCATGTCGGCTGCAGTCCGGATACAAAAAAAATGCACCCACAAAATAGACTTGAGACGGGGAAAAAATACCGTCAACTACGAAGTACGTGTTCCGTCGCTTCTGACACCATGTTGTATGTTCACCAGTATGATAATGATGAAGCAGTAAACTCAGTTAACGTGGTTTTATTAACCAGCAGTGCAGCAGAGAACTTACATGCTTGGATTCAATAACGGAATGGCGCCTATACCACTCAAAACATACACACGCCTACACGGAGGTACGGCAAGCGGATTAGGACAAAATACCAAACTAACAGCAGGTTATCTACAATTCCTGTCTGGGATACCAGCTAACCTTTGTCGGACCCTGGCCCCAGTCTCACGGCGAAAGCGTTTCAGACGCCGGGGCAAACGTAGCGGTCTACTCGTGAAACTTAAGGCGTACTTGGCGCGCTCTTCCCCGGCTCCTTGGAACGAACGTGGATCTGTACTTTGTCATGCCTTTTCTCCGTGCTCACTGGAGCCCATCGATGCCTGGCTGGTGCCCGTTGTTGGCTCGGATCAGATGTCCCAGCCACAAAAGATTTTCCCTCATCTTCATCGGCGCGGTGCGAACCTAAAGAACTTGCGGCCGCTGCGTCGGGTCTCGCTGTCAGCCACGGACACGCTGACCTCCACCAGGTTTGGATTGGTGAACACTAGATCGCTGAGTAATAAAACTTTTATTTTAAGGGATTTATTTATGACCCAAGGACTGGATTTCCTCTGTATAACTGAGACATGGCTGAGGGCCGGTGAGTCCAGCGTTTTCACAGATCTCTTACCTGATGACTGCTGCTTTTTAAACTCTCCTCGAATATCAGGCAGAAGAGGAGGACTAGCGGTTGTTTTTAAGAAGCCGTATAAATGTAAACCACTGCCATTATCAACCCCACCTAGTAGCTTTGAACTGAGTATGTTTGAGCTAGGTCGCTCTCACACAGTGCTTTGTGCTGTGGTTTACAGACCCCCAAAATACAATAAGGACTTCTTAAATGACTTTTCTGATCTATTGGCTGAAATTATGCCAAAATATGATCATGTCCTTATTATTGGGGACTTCAATATTCACGTGTGCTGCCCTGACAAGCCAATCGCAAAGGACTTTTTAAATCTTATTGACTCTTTTGATCTTGTGCAATCTGTGTCTGTGCCTACACAAAAATATGGGCACACGTTGGATCTTGTTTTAACTCACAATTTACCCGTCTCTAACTTAAAGGTTTGTGATATTGTATGGTCAGACCATAGGCCTGTCTTGTTTGAGGTTTTCCTTCCTTGTACCAAAGTTAATCTTCCTCCTGTTGCTACTAGGTGCTGTCGTATTTTTAACCTTTCCTCTGCTGGACAGTTCTCTATTGTTTTTAACCAGAACAGCGGCCTTCCTGATTTCATATGCAATGATACAGAAAAGCTGAGTACGTGGTTTTACTCTGTCTGCCAAACTGTTTTAGATTCAGTGGCCCCCTTTAAGCTTAGGCAAGTAAAAGCCAAATCTGAACCCTGGCTGAATTAAGACACCTGTGCTGCCAGAAGAAAGTGTAGGAGAGCTGAACGTAAATGGAAGAAGGATCAACTTCAGGTGTCATACCAAATGTTACAAGATTACTGGAATTTTTACCAGAAAACTGTAAAAGATGCTAAGAGGAAACATTTTGCTGCTATTATTCAGGCAAATTGTCGTAAGCCTCATGTCTTATTTAAGACTATTGACATGGTCCTTCATGCTCCACAGACTGTTGGTGTCGAGTCCTCTCAGGAAATTTGTGAAAACTTCCTACACTTTTTTTTTATTGATAAAGTGCTATCTGTCAAAGCGCAGACTTCCCAGTCCGTTCTTGACCCTTCTACCCCTGTCCCTAGTTCTGCTGTCTTTGACAGGTTCGAGCCAGTTTCCTTGCTCTGCCTGCAGGAGTTAGTTGCTCACATGAAGCCCTCAGGTTCCCCTCATGATGCTCTCCCTCCTCGATTTTTCAAAGAGGTTTTTCTCACTATAGCATCAGCTGTACAATCCATTGTAAATAGTAGTCTGTCCTCTGGTGTTGTACCTGTCAATCTCAAACATGCAGTGATTCAGCCTCTACTCAAGAAACCTGCTCTTGATCCTGATATTATTGCGAATTACAGACCTATTTCCAAACTGCCTTATCTCAAAGATTCTTGAAAAGGTAGTTCACAAGTAATTAATGTCCTTCCTAGAAGAACACGGTACTTTAGAAGTTTTCCAATCTGGTTTTAAAGCTTTACATAGCACCGAATCTGCCCTTTTAAGAGTTTTTAATGATGTGTTTTTGGCAAATGACTCAGGTGACTGTGTTATTATCGTGCTGTTAGATTTAACTGCTGCTTTTGATACAGTGGATCATAATATTTTAATTTCCCGTTTAGAGCAGTTGGTGGGTATTAGGAGTACCGCACTGCAGTGGTTCAGATCCTATTTGGCAGAGCGAACTTTCTCTGTGAAACTCGGGGAGTTTGTATCCTCTGCTGCTTCTCTTCAATGTGGGGTCCCACAGGGTTCAGTTTTAGGCCCGCTTCTTTTCTCTCTATCTCTCCTACCCCTTGGGTCTATTTTCAGGAAACATGGGATTTCTTTCCACTGCTATGCCGATGACTCCCAGATTTATTTCTCACTTAAAAAGATAAATGGCTTCTCAGTAGACCCGCTGCTCAGATGCCTTGATGAAATAAGGGCCTGGATGGCTTTGAACTTTTTACATTTTAATGAACAGAAAACAGAAGTGATGGTTTTTGGTGGCGCTTCTGAGGCCACTATTATAGATCTTGGTTCGCTGGCACAGTATGTTAAACCAGTCATCACTAATCTGGGAGTTAAAATAGAGGCAAATCTTAAACTTGAAAGCCAGGTCAGAGCTGTTGTAAGATCTAGCTTTTTTCATTTGAGGGAATTAGCCAAAATAAAGCCTATCTTATCGAAACAGCATTTTGAGACAGTAATCCATGCCTTTGTTACTTCTAGGCTGGATTATTGTAACGCACTTTATTTTGGGGTTAGTGATGCGTCCATTAGGTGCCTGCAGGTTGTGCAAAATGCTGCAGCACGTCTTTTAACTGGAACAAAAAAGTCTGAGCACATTACCCCAATTTTAATTTCACTCCACTGGCTACCTGTACATTTTAGGATTTTTAAAATTCTCTTATTTGCTTTTAAATCTCTTAATGGCCTGACCCCCCCCTACCTCTCGGAGCTACTACAACCATATACACCTGCCCGTTCCCTTAGGTCCGCCAATCAGCAGCTCCTTAAGGTACCGAAAACTAAGTATAAATTTAAAGGTGATCGTGCTTTTGCTGTAGTTGTGGAATGATCTACCCTTGCATGTTAGGCAGGCCTCTTCTCTTTCTGAATTTAAGTCTTCTTAAAACATATTTATTCGCTGAAGCCTTTGGCATTGATTAGAGGGGTTGACTCAATTTGTTTTAACATGTTTCAATTTATTTTAGTTTTTTAGTTATTTATTTTATCTTATCTCATTTTAATTTTTCTTTACTTATGCTATTAGCATGTACAGCACTTTGTGAACTCTGGTTTTATGTTAAAGTGCTTTATAAATAAACCAGTTCCTTCCTCGGATTTCCTGGAGCAGATCTGCTACCCGTGACTACTCACCTGCCCATTGCTGCTGCCAACCCATTGCTCGTTGGAAATCTGAAAAGGATCAAAGAACTCACATGCCTGCCGTCCTGCCCGCCGACACTCATCTCCACTGACACTCACCCAACAAAAGCCCCTCCTGGATCCTTCGTACTTTATTCTTCAAGTAAGCTCTGACTCAACACTTCTCCCTGCAATATCCTCCATCGTTCTCAGTACCTGCTTATAACCCTCCTCTCCTTCTGTTACAGTTGCTGCTGCACCTGCATGATTACCTTTCAATGCCCTGCTCTTATCCCAGACCTCTTTGTGTTGAATAAAGATTTCAGTGTTTGGAAATCTTGGTCTATTGTGTCTGCTTTTGGGGTCCAACTCTCTCTCTTGGCCCTCACATTACACTGACTTTGCTGAATGGACACCTTGCAAATGATCGTGGTTAATTGGGCCAGCTGTTTCTTGTATAAACTGCTTGTGAACATCTGGGCGATGGCATTTGACCACATTTATATACAACTAAATTTTAAGAATGACTGTGGAAGTCAGTGTAGAGACAGTTTGATGTGGGGATGTTGGTGAGGCCTCTTTCATAGTGAGCCTGTCAGTGTAGGGTTACTGGAAGGTTAATTATAAGTCTGTATCATGATGTCTGGTGTTTTCGTGTTTGTTGGTTTGTTTTTATTTTGTTTTACTTTGCGAGTTGGTTATTAGATGCTGCTCCAGCCACCAGAGAATCCCCCGCCCTCTCCTGTCTGCGCCGCAAGCAGCAGGCGCACCTCCCAAACGAAGGGCGTCCTTACTCCCAGCAAATGGGCGATAGACAACCGATCGGTGCCTGTACCATTCCCAATATGCGCTGGTTGACGTCGGGGGAGCATGAGTACGAGCATTTCTTTTTTCTTTTTTTTTTGCCGATGCCCGTGATGCCACCCCCCACCACGATGCCGCCCCGGGCAACCGCCCGTGTCGCCCGTATCTAAAACCGCTACTGCTGGTGAGTATGAACCATAAAGAAACATTCTTACTTTGGCAGGTGGAGGAATGGCAAGGAAGGGGTGAGTGGTCCAAGTGAGCAGTTTTTGGTCTCCAAGAGATGGTGGTCCGATTGAGTACTGTGACAGGAGGGTTCGCAGGTGAGTGAATCCGAGAGGTGCTGTGATGCAAAGAGCTGCCAAGCACAAACCAGCTTCGGGATGAAAGCGTGTATTGCCAGGAGATGGAGGTGGCAGACAACAGGATAGCTGATGGAAGAAAAAGCACAGGTTGAATATAATCCTCTTGCAAACAAAATCCCTTTCAGTGACCTACTATGGTGACTAGGGATGGGTATTGATAAGATTTTCACGATTCCGATTCCATTTTCGATTCTGTTTAACGATTCGATTCTTTATCGATTCTCTTATCGATTTTTTTTTTTTTTTTAAAAAAGGAGAACACTAAGGTCAATTAGCTTAGATCTTTGTTTTATATCTTCTCTTTGAACAAGATAGAAATTTAGGAGTAACATGGCCTTACAAACCCAACAGTGAGATCTTAACAGATCCAACCTACGGCTTGTCAATGGGGTGTCACAGGGTCCCCAGGAAAAAAAATTGTGAATGTAAAATAATAAAATAAATATTCTTCTGTAGCAATTACACAAGAATATCCAGTAATGTCCCTGCCTACAATTAAACACATTCACTTACCGAAAATCGGGGGCATCTGCTGTGGCAAATGGGTGCAAGCCTTTTACCACAAACTTAGTCACTGCTCGGTGACATTCGTCTATCCTGGCCTGAAAGGAGACGCTACCGGTAGACTGCAGCGAGAACTGCCAGCATCTGAGCCAGCCAGACTCTGTCTGTCTCTCTCATCATGGTCACCTAAATGCACAGTAATGGCAGGTTTTGTAATAAGGCAGATCGCGCTAACATAATATGCACTGTTAGTTGATTATTTACCTGCCGTATTAACGGGAGAGGACGCGCAAACGTTACCGCTGCTGCTGGGTTGAGATTCACGAGTCCGGAGCGGAATTAAAAACACAACATTCATTTAAGGTTATCGTAGTGTTTCCTCCCTTAAATGAAATATCTACTTTGCAAGTATTGCAAGTTGCCCTGTTGTCATCCGTTCTCGTACAGTATAACCAAACTTTTTAGCGTTTGAGCCGCCATGTTTCCTGCCAGGTAAATGACGCTCCGCAACGTGGTGACGTCATTCGGGGCGACTGGAATCGATAAGGGAATCGTTTGCAAAAATGGCAAACGATTCCAAGGAATTGAAACAGTGGGAACCGGTTCTCAACAAGAACCGGTTTTCGATACCCATCCCTAATGGTGACCAGCACTAACTGCGGTTTGCTGAAGACTTAGCGAAGAGGAGTGGTGAGCGCTGGTCTTAAGTACTGGCAGCTCAATTGCCAGCAGGTGTGGAGACATGCAGGAAAGCAGCGACTCCGCCCAGGGGTGGAACTGTGACTCAGTGGAAAAACCCCAGCACTCACTCAGACCACGACACAATCAAGCCAATGTTTGATTTCTCATGACCAAAAGATGCATTTTTTTTAATGATATCATACAGAATGATATCATACATTATATATTTATACAAGCCTCTCCATCGTCTCTCAGTTTTGCTGAACAGTACCGCTTCGGCATTTGGAGCAGGCTCTCAGCTGATCTGAGATCAGCCTTCGCCCTCTGTTCATCATATCATACATACAGCCTGGATTCATCCAGAACAATTAGTTTGCGCTCACCAACATCATCTGATTTATGGGGTTCCGCGGATGCTGATGAAATGAGTTCAGTTTTTGCAAATAATGCGATGTAATATATTTGCAATATTTTGTTTAGTTTTACTTTGAAGTCAATTTTCTAAAATGTGAAAATCAAAGACAAATCATCTGCTCTTCAAAAACTGAGTTTGGAAGCACAGCGACATCTGCAGGACAAAGCTCTGCGCAACAACCAAGCTGCAGCAGCGAAGTGCCACAGCAAGGATCCCTAAAAGACGTACAGCGCCTTCCTGGTGGTATTTTTTGATCAGTACAGTGGTAGGAGGAGGAGGCCAGGAAACTAACAGTGAGGATGGATTAGATAAGGAAGTGTCAAAAGCAGAAGATGGCATGGAATATAATCTGTGCAATCTAGGCTAAAAAATGACTGATGAGAAGGAACTCAGTGATGAGGAGAATGGCTATGTTGAGGCTGCTGTCACTCAAAGAAGGGAAAATCCCCACCTGAGAATCAAGTTTGGCTTTCAGCTAAAAATGTGATCAGGATGATCACAGAACCAAAAAGCTATGATGTATCCTGGACTGATGACATCAATTACTGCTTTGGCCTATTCTTGACTGAGTCCAATAGTGTTAATTGCGATGAAAGTGGAGGGGAAACAGACTTATAAAGACAACTGAAAGCAAGTAAATCAAAAAGACATCAAAGCATACATGACTGTTTTTATTCTGAGCAGTGTGTACCTTTCCAGAAATGAATCTACCAGCAGTGTACAGTATGGGATGCAAAGTCATTTCAGAAATTTTATTAACACAACAAATAGTGATAAAATATTTATTGTTATAATTTCTCTAAAAAAGTTAAAAAAAAACAAAAAAAAACAGGTCACCTGCCTAAAAAGATCATCAAAGAGGGAAAACACAGTGGGTTTCAAAATTTCCAAGCAAATCTAAAAGTAGATTTTAGAACTGATCCTGTGTTTACAAGTATGTAAATTTATTTATTTTACCTCTGTTGTCCTCTATAATAAAATTTTTTTCCATTTGTTTGTTTTTTTGTTTTTTTTTCTCAGATTAAAAATTTGTGGAATTACGTTTTTAAGACTAATCTACAACAAATTTGTTGGGTAACCGAGAAGAAAATATTTTATCTACTGCTGTAGACTTTTAACAGCTCTATTCTGTGTTCAGTTTTATTAACATCACGTGATAATTATCCTCAAAGAAATGCAGTAAACATCAAAGTCTGATAAGAAACAATATTAATATATGCATTCAAATGTTCTGCATCCAAATACTGTTGCAAGGATTTTAAATATGTGATTACTAAATGTCAAACCTATCAATAAATCCTTAGATTAAAAGGTCAAAGCATTATGGTTTGCAAATTTCAGATTAAAACTGCAGAAAATGTTCACAAAGTACAGCTTTTTAAAACAGAGTGCAGTTTAAGATGATTTAATGATAATACTAACCAAAGTGTTGACGAATAAAACTGAGATGATAAATGCATTTTATTACAATTTTGTAATAATTTTTAGTATAAAGTGACATATTTTAATAGTGCAGTTATTTTTTAACAAAACAAGTATTTTCTGAGATTCACTCTAAACTCCAACAACTATTGTAGGTTAGAGATCTAATGGAGCTGTCAAACATTGATCAGTGCAAATATCACACTTTTAGTCAAACATGCAATCTGACACAAACACATGACCAACATGAGGAGTTTCCCATTAAGATTTTAGACACCCTTTATCGGCCTTTTTAAGGAAAAGAAGTCAAATCAATATTTAAATTACCACTGAAATGTTTTTTTATTAAATCGGTAAATATTTACCGATAATTACAGAGCCCCTTTCATGAGCCAGATTCTTTGATCTGTGCAAAAATATGTGAAGATAATATGAGGCTTTAAAAACATATTAGTCAGACAAATAAACTGGATCTGTTGGATATATTTTTAAATATATTGCCTGTTTGTGTTTCCAGATTGAGCTTTAGAGGAGGAACAGTAATACAAAGAGTTTGTTTTCTCTCCAGTGTAACTTTTTCCACTTACTGTCATTTCATGAAGACTGGTTTTAGGTTATTAGTTTGTTCCACGTGCAGTATAACGAGGAATCTGTTAATGGCCAGTGTGAATGGAAAAAATAATTACAGCGTAAAAAATTGCTCGGTGTTCATTCGGGGAACTGACAGACAGAGATGCAGATACTCTGAACAGGTTTTCTGCAGGAGTCTAAACCGTTTTTTTTGTTGTTGGTTTTTCAAGAAGCAGAGAAGCTGTCCTGCTGTTTGCTTCTGAAATGTGGCTTGACTGTGTTTAAGCAGCAGAGGAATGTTTTCCCAATGTAGCCCCTCAGACTGTGATCTCTGAAGCCGTAGATGAGCGGGCTAAGAAAGCGTGGGATTAGGATAAAACAGAAAAAACAGAAATAGGTAACGTCTTCCACTGGCCATTTAGTGTACATCAAAATGAGAGTTTCAGTAATGGGGAGAGTGAAAGCCAACATGCACAGAAGCAGCTGAAAGCCGTGCAGCAGCACAGTGTGCTTGGCTTTATTCACAGATACTCTGTCCTGTCTCAGCTTCCTGGTTTCCAGCAGGATTCTCACATATGTGAAGAAGATGACAACAGCCACAACTGCAAAGAACATCACACTCACAGCAGTTCTGAAAAATGCTTGGATTGGAGATGAGTTGATATGTAAATTTTTGCAAAGTACAGGTGTAGAGAGGACATCTACAGCAGGACGCTGCTTTCCGATGGAGTACTCGATGATGAGGAACATGCAGCTTATAAGCCACAGACAAAGATTAATGATCCAGATACGGCCTGAGCGCCAGGCGGCCGGGCGCTGCAGGGGATAGAAGATGGCAACATAACGCTCCAGGGACATTGCAGCCAGGATTAAAGGTGTGTTCTGATAAGTAACAGTGGATATGAACAGCAGAGGAAAACAGTAAAAAACAGGAAATTGTACCTGACCCATTACAAGTAGGAAAAGCAGCACAGAGGACAGAAGCTGCAGGGTGTCATTGATCAACATGTGGGCAAACAGGACGTAACGTGGAGTGTTTAGGAACTGCATGTGAGATGCAAACACATGCAGCATGACAACAATGCAGCAGAGGAAGGTGCAGAAGAAGGGGATAACTGCACATACTTTGATGATAACAGACAGGCTTTTTTGGGAAGTTGCATTAAAAGGAAGTTCAGTCAGATTCTGCATTCTGCAGCTTTAAGTTGCAGCACACCTGTTAAAAAAAGCACAACTTAAACTTCCATATACACATGATAAAATAAAACATAATGCATAATAGCATTTACATTTACAACAGAAATTAGCTGCCTCATGTTAATAAAGTAATCAGTAAAGTCAAATCACCCTGTAATACAAACCATTTACCCATTAAAATGAGACATTGCCTCGCTCACCTAATAACAATGACTTTGTCTGACAGAAGAGCTCAGATTTCTCTTCTTCTCAGCACACAACATATTTTCAACAATCAAAGTGTCAAAGATGGTCTTCTCTTGTCTGATCTGTTTGGCGCTGGTTATCTTATGTTTGACTCGGTGCTGATTCCCCAGAGATAAATTAATTTCATGCTATCGTCATTAAGCATCACGGTTCTTATTAACTACAGATTACTGTAGGGGAAAAGGATAAAGCACCTTTTATCACAGGATCCATGAAAGGAAGTTAAACAAACAAGTGATTCTATATTGCAAGGCATCAAAAGCAGCAGTTGCAACGGTCAAGTTAGACAAAATGTTCTCAATTTGTATTTCTACAAATTTCTACAAATTGTTTTTTCCTTTTCAGAGCACCACGCTCCATCTCCACCCCCAGTTTCATGCGTCCTCTTCTCCTCACCTGCAGTGCATCGTAAGTAATTAGCTCACCTGTATTTAGGACCAGCTCACACCTCCAGTCTTCGCCAGTTTGTCAGCTATCCTTTAGCACTAAATCGGCCTCAATGCTTCGTTTAAACTTTGTAACATCCTGTGTTAACCTATTGTTCTCTGTCTTCAGTCTTTGGCATTTCTGGATCACTACCCACACTAACCAGTTCCTTCCTCGGATTTCCCGGAGCAGATCTGCTACCCGTGACTACTCACCTGCCCATTGCTGCTGCCAACCCATTGCTCATTGGAAATCTGAAAAGGATCAAAGAACTCACATGCCTGCCGTCCTGCCGCCGACACTCATCTCCACTGACACTCACCCAACAAAAGCCCCTCCTGGATCCTTCGTACTTTATTCTTCAAGTAAGCTCTGACTCAACACTTCTCCCTGCAATATCCTCCATCGTTCTCAGTACCTGCTTATAACCCTCCTCTCCTTCTGTTACAGTTGCTGCTGCACCTGCATGATTACCTTTCAATGCCCTGCTCTTATCCCAGACCTCTTTGTGTTGAATAAAGATTTCAGTGTTTGGAAATCTTGGTCTATTGTGTCTGCTTTTGGGGTCCAACTCTCTCTCTTGGCCCTCACATTACACTGACTTTGCTGAATGGACACCTTGCAAATGATCGTGGTTAACTGGGCCAGCTGTTTCTTGTATAAACTGCTTGTGAACGTCTGGGCGATGGCATTTGACCACATTTATATACAACTAAATTTTAAGAATGACTGTGGAAGTCAGTGTAGAGACAGTTTGATGTGGGGATGTTGGTGAGGCCTCTTTCATAGTGAGCCTGTCAGTGTAGGGTTATTGAAAGGTTAATTTAAGGCAGACTTCTGTATCATTTTTTATAATTATTTTCTACACGGTTGCATCAAAGTATTTTTAATTTGTCTGTTCATAGTTTTTCTTTTAGTTTAATCCAGCTTTTAGGTTTAGTACACCTGGTTAATGTTAATATGAAACAAGTTTACTATATCATCATATTCACTCTGAGCTAAGAGTAAAACATGGGCCTTTAAGTGTTTCTTACTAACAATGTAATAAAGCAGGACTCATTTTGTGCCACATGCAGTGCAATTTTACCTTAAGTGGCCTGGACCAGTAAAGCAATTCCCTCATAATACTGTCAGTGTTATAGTTACAAAGTTTATATTGTCTTGATGCATGTTCAGTCATCCAGGTAAGGAAACCCCCTCTAAATTCAGTTTATCTGGACAGGAGAAAAGTTTTGTTGCTCAGCCAAGTGACTTCTTCAGTCTCAGCTGACTGCAGGTTTCTCCAACTTTAAACAGTACATATGCACAATGCCTGAAATGAGCACCACTGACAATGGGCTGTACGGTCAGGTTCTTCATCTTCTGATATGCAAATTCAACAGTTGCTGTGAGTGCCACTTATATTAATCTGTTCCCTCTGCTTTCCAACCCCAAAACACACTGCAGCAAAAACTGGTCCAAGGATCTGGCCTCTAATATGGTAATATAGCGTATGCTGTTGCAGTAAGTGCCAGGAGGATTGCAGTGATTTATAGATCAGGGAAACCGAACAACCTCTGGCTAAGAAGATGGCACAACACAGAAGAGCTAACTCGTCAGGCCAGGACTCCGCAGTCCATTTACACCTACAGGACAGTGTACAGTCTTCCAACAATGAGGATGGACACATGAAAAGGGAAAGACCATCTCTGAATCGAGGAGGGGCCTAAGGGTACATCTTTCACCATCTTACAGTACTGTGATTGCAGCCATTGAATACCAGTCACTCTCTGTGAATGGTACTCATGGCCATTGATCAGTTGTGACTGGTCAACTTGCATTTTAAATGATCAATAAACTGACCTTGCAGCCCATTATTAATCAGTGGTGCCGGTTTCAGTCATTATCCAAATGTTCTGTTTATAAAGTTGGGGAAACCTACAGTCAGCTGAGACTGAAGAAGTCCTTTGGATGAGTGACGAAATGTTTCTCCCACTGAAAATGTCACGACCAGATGAACAGAATCAACTTTTTGGGAAGACGTTTGGGAAAAGTCTTAAGGTCTTCAGGTTTCAAGATTAGCCTCTTCCTCCTTGTGACTGGACAGCAGAGGGGCAAAAGGTGAATGGGGAGAGGTTGGGTGGCAACAGCGGAGATGAGGGAACAGATGTGTCTTTGAAGAAGGCAGAGGGGCAGCCTTGTAGGTTCTTGAGGGCTTCATTGCTGTAGACAACATTCAGCCACTCTGAATGAAGAGTTTTGATCAAAGTACAAGCCACCAGAGGGTTGGCCATTGCGACCGCTGGACCTTTGTAAAGTTCTGTGTGCAGGTCGAATACTTCGGCATAACAACTGTGCGAAGATACAGTATTGTTAAACAGGGTCTTCAGACTGAAAATAAAATCTTAATAATAAAAATGGCATTTTTAATGCCCAAAACCTTATTTTCACCAGAAGAAAGGAACAAAATGAAAAAGATAAGAATTGTGTATAAAGTATTAAATTAACATCTGCCAAAGTCCTCTATGGGCAAAGTATCAGTTAGAATATTAGACTGATTTAAGGAAACTCGTATCTCATATAAATACCATAAATATTGACTCAAATGCAGATCATACACAGAGGCACGGACGAGTGTAATAAACAGAACTTTATTTCCTAGGGCCTGACAAATACTGTGAGCTATGAGGAATAACATGGGACTTCAATTACGGTGGTAAACAGGAGTGACACTAAACTATGAGAAATACTAGATTTACGAAAGCACCAGAGAATTGTGACGAGGGGATATGTACAGGGGCACGGGGCAGGAAACATGACCTGGAGGCTCTGAACACTAGAATGAGAGGAGACAAGTTTTAGTGACTGAGCCTGTAAATCCTGGTGAGTATGAACCATAAAGAAACATTCTTACTTTGGCAGGTGGAGGAATGGCAAGGAAGGGGTGAGTGGTCCAAGTGAGCAGTTTTTGGTCTCCAGGAGATGGAGGTGGCAGACAACAGGATAACTGATGGAAGAAAAAGCACCGGTTGAATATAATCCTCTTGCGAACAAAATCTCTTTCAGTGAACCACTATGGTGACCAGCACTAACTGTGGTTCGCTGAAGACTTGACGAAGAGGAGTGGTGAGCGCTGGTCTTAAGTACTGGCAGCTCAATTGCCAGCAGGTGTGGAGACATGCAGGAAAGCAGCGACTCCACCCAGGGGTGGAACTGTGACTCAGTGGAAAAACCCCAGCACTCACTCAGACCACGACACAATCAAGCCAATGTTTGATTTCTCATGACCAAAAGATTCCTTCACAAAATTAGAAACACTTCCACAGAAGAACTATTGAGTTATTTGTATAAATTAGCGAGTGACTTAGTGACTTAGTATGTTTTGTATCAGTGATCCTGCATCCAACATAGTGAAATAAAGCCACAAAAACCTTAAATCTATTTTTTCTGCATTTTTTAATGATATCATACAGAATGATATCATACAGAATGATATCATACATATAAGGTTTATACAAGCCTCTCCATCAACTTTAATTGCGTCTCTCAGTTTTGCTGAACAGTACCGCTTCGGCATTTGGAGCAGGCTCTCAGCTTATCTGAGATCAGCCTTCGCCCTCTGTTCATCATATCATACATACAGCCTGGATTCATTCAGAACAATTAATTTGTGCTCATGTGCTCACCAATATCATCAGATTTATGGGCTTGTCAAGAATGCTGTTTAAATGATTAAATGAGTTCAGTCTGATCAAATAATGTGATATATTTTTGCGATATATATATATATTTGCAATATTTTGTTACGTTTTACTGTGAAGTCAGTATTTTAAAATCTGAAAATAAAAGAAAAATCATCTGCTCTTAAAAATAGTTTAAAAACCGTGTTTGGAATCACAGCCACATCTGCAGGACAAAGGCAGTGAGCCTGAATGAGCTGTGTGAGATTGTACAAATGTGTAACGACGCACTATGTCTATACATTTGCAGTAAAGGCAAACTCACAAAGCTACACTGGTTTCGATTCATCTTAATATGTGCAACATATGCATTCAAAAGTTCTGCATCCAGATACTCCTGCAAGTATTTCTTTTTAATACTGACACCATACAATTTTAAATATTTGCTATAAAGTCCAACTAACTCACAGAGAGCCAAAAAGCATTTAGAGTTACCTTGAATGCAACTCAGTCCCTGTTAATCATAAATCCTCACTGAAAGAATGAGAGGATGTGTCCCTTCAAACGTCATTAAAGTTACGTTAAATTCACTCCCACAATTGAGTAATCTTGTCTGATGGTTCTGGCACAGATTTTTAGTCTCTGCTGGTTTATGTTTAACAGCATTAGATCTCTAAAACATTTGGGGTCATGATTGTTTTCACAGACAGTCCGAGAGATTTAGCCAGTTCATTTTTTAAATCTTATTTAGATATTAAATTACTAATGTCAAAATTATCAATAAATCCTTCACTCAAAAGGTCATTTTTACTAATTTAAGATTGTGAACATTTTCCTCAGTGCTAATCAAGACAACTTTTTAAACCAGAGTGCAGTTTAAGATGATTTCATGATAATACTAACCAAGGTGTTAAAAAATGAGATGATAAAGACATTTTATCACAATTTTATAGAATTTCCTTCCAGTATAAAAACACATCTTTTAGTGGTGCACTTATTTTTTCTTAACAAAGTGACAAAATTGAAACAAGAATAAAAAAGTATTTTCTGAGATTTGCTCTAAACTCAAACAACTTTGTAGGTTAGGGATGTAATGGAGTTGTCAAACATTTATTAGTGCAAATATCACACTTTTAGTCAAACATGCAATCTGACACAAACACATGACCAACAGGAGGAGTTTCTTATTAAGGTTTTAGACACCTTTTATTAGCATTTTTAAGGAAAAGAAGTCAAATATTTAAATTACCACTAATTTTTTTTTTTTTATTTACTGTAAATATTTACCTGATAATTACAGAGCCCCTTTCATGAGCCAGTTTCCCTGTTCTGTGCAAAAATATGTGAAGGTAATATGAAGCTTTAGAAACATATTAATCAGACAAATAAAGTGGATATCTTAATTTAGCATTTATATATATTTATATATGTATATATGTTGAGCTTTAGAGGAGGAACAGTAATACAAAGAATTTTTTTTTTCGCTTCAGTGTAACTTTTTCCACTTACTGTCACTTCATGATATTAGTTTGTTCCACGTGCAGTATAAGAAGGAATCTGTTCATGGCCAGTGTGAATGGAAAAAATAATTACAGCATAAAAAATTACTCAGTGTTCATTTGGGCAACCCACAGACAGAGATGCAGATACTCTGAACAGGTTTTCTGCAGGAGTCTAAACTGTTTTTTTCAAGAAGCAGAGAAGCTGTCCTGCTGTTTGCTTCTGAAATGGGGCTTGACTGTGTTTGAGCAGAAGAGGAATGCTTTCCCAATGTAGCCCCTCAGACTGTGATCTCTGAAGCCATAGATGAGCGGGCTAAGAAAGCGTGGGATTAGGATAAAACAGAAATAATTGAAAAAGGCAATGTCTTCCACTGGCCAGTTAGTGTATAACAAAGTGAGACTTTCAGTGATGGGGAGAGTGAAAGCCAACATGCACAGAAGCAGCTGAAAGCCGTGCAGCAGCACAGTGTGCTTGGCTTTATTCACAGATACTCTGTCCTGTCTCAGCTTCCTGGTTTCCAGCAGGATTCTCACATATGTGAAGAAGATGACAACAGCCACAACTGCAAAGAACATCACACTCACAGCAGTTCTGAATAATGCTTGGATTGGAGATGAGTTGATAAGTATATTTTTGCAGAGTACAGGTGTAGAGAGGACATCTACAGCAGGACGCTGCTTTCCGATGGAGTACTCGATGATGAGGAAAATGCAGCTTATAAGCCACAGACAAAGATTAATGATCCAGATACGGCCTGAGCGCCAGGCGGCCGGGCGCTGCAGGGGATAGAAGATGGCAACATAACGCTCCAGGGACATTGCGGCCAGGATTAAAGGTGTGTTCTGATAAGTAACAGTGGATATAAACAGCAGAGGAACACAATAGAAAACGGGAAATTTTACCTGACCCATTACAAGTAGGAAAAGCAGCACAGAGGACAGAAGCTGCAGAGTGTCATTGATCAACATGTGGGCAAACAGGACGTAACGTGGAGTGTTTAGGAACTGCCTGTGAGATGCAAACACATGCAGCATGACAACAATGCAGCAGAGGAAGGTGCAGAAGAAGGGGATAACTGCACATACTTTGATGATAACAGACAGGCTTTTTTGGGAAGTTGCATTAAAAGAAAGTTCAGTCAGATTCTGCATTCTGCAGCTTTAAGTTGCAGCACACCTGTTAAAAAAAAGCACAACTTGAACTTCCATATACACAAGATAAAATAAAACATAATGCATAATAGCATTTACATTTACAACAGAAATTAGCTGCCTCATGTTAATAAAGTAATCAGTAAAGTCAAATCACCCTGTAATACAAACCATTTACCCATTAAAATGAGACATTGCCTCGCTCACCTAATAACAATGACTTTGTCTGACAGAAGAGCTCAGATTTCTCTTCTTCTCAGCACACAACATGTTTTCAACAATCAAAGTGTCAAAGATGGTCTTCTCTTGTCTGATCTGTTTGGCGCTGGTTATCTTATGTTTGACTCGGTGCTGATTCCCCAGAGATAAATTAATTTCATGCTATCGTCATTAAGCATCACGGTTCTCATTAACTACAGATTACTGTAGGGGAAAAGGATAAAGCACCTTTTATCACAGGATCCATGAAAGGAAGTTAAACAGACAAGTGATTCTATATTGCAAGGCATCAAAAGCAGCAGTTGATACTGTCGAATTAGACTAAATGTTATCAATTTGTATTTTTTCCTTAAATTCACTTTAAGGTGATTCACTGCTCATATTGACAACAAAGATAAAAAAATTCACACTTGCTGGTGCTAAAATATTAGCATACATTAAAAAAATAAATGTTCTTTTTTTAAACAGTACAAAACACAAATACCCTGAATAGAAACTATATTATATATTTAGTGAAGGGGTATGTGAGCCAGTGAGCTTTCCTGAGATTTACTGAGCAGTAAAATACAATAGCAAAGGTAAAAATGTATTAAGTAAAACCACAATAAATGTAGATCATTATCATCTGAGCTTTGCAGTATTTTTTGGTATAGCAATGTCTTAGTAGGATGAATTTTGACCTAGTAAATTTTGCTAACAAAATTATATACAGTTAGACCTTAATCTGGGTGTGACTAATGAGGATGTGGCTGCATTTGTTTACAGTACAAAAAAGACATAACTTCTATAGATTTTTCTAGTTTGACTAAAAGGCACAGTTCTTACTCCGAATATAAAATAAATGTAGCTACCTTGACCTCACCTAGTGACCCAAAATGGGGTTTTGAAGCACTGATATATCATGCCTTCTAGCACAGATTGTATGAAAAAAGATGGCTGTAGCTGCTGTGGTCCAATCCAATGGTTTTAGATATTAGGAAGTCTCAGCATTAGCTTTTCAGTAGCTGCTATATAAAGACAGAAGAAATTATCTTGGCTGTCAAGCCTGGCTTGCAAGCACAGGAAGGAATGTCTAATAATGGTTAAGTAACAAACAGTATGCTGTCATCTTTATTTTTTTACTGGAAAGTTTCATTTTAGCAACATGCTTTTGGGACTAGCATTAAGATCATCAGGCCTCAGTCCTACGCTATTTCCTTTAAATGTCCTCCTGAAAAGACTAGGGTTGGGTATCGTTTAGGTTTTATCCGATACCGGTGCCAAACCGGTACTTTTGAAACAGTGCAGGTGTTTAAACAGTGCTCAAACCGGTGCTTAAAGAATGGAGAACACAAACTTTGTCCAAAAACCTCTCATGTTTAGCTGTTTTTTTTGTAAAAAGATAACAATGTTAGCCTTTTCTGCAGCTATAGGGCATATATGGTATCACTTTTCGCTGGAAGCAGTGCTTAAACAATGGAAAAAACACAAACTTTGTCCAAAAACCTCTCATGTTTAGCTGTTTTCCACTTTTTCTTTGGTCATTTTAGCCTTTTTTGGCCAGGGTGTATCTGCCATCAAACAAGAAAACAGCCGCATGTAACTATGACGGTGTTTGCTAGTTCACCTTACGTGCATTAATTTAATAATGTGGTTAGCCTACTCAACGTAAATTACACACAAACAATATTAAGCTACTCACGCAGAGAAGAACGGCTGCTGCTGCCATCATCATCCGTCATCATTTCTGCTACACTGGCAGGGCTAGGGGCCAGGACTCTCCTCTTTGGGTTCTTGGGGGATGTTGCTAACTCCGGGTCCGATAACAGGTACCACACCTGCAGTAAATGTGCTCGGTGTGAGGTCTTGCAGCAAGCTATCAAATACGGCACATTTCTCGGCTTTTAAAAAAACGCTATGCGTTGCCAGGTGTTTCATCGGATTCAAGGTGTTACCTCCTTTGCACAGTATCACCTTAAAGCACTTGTTGCAGGCTGCTGAGTTTGCATCTTTTGCTGTGAAGTACAGCCAGACTTTTGACCACTTCGTCTTGGGCAATTTTTAATCTGTAGCTTTGCTCTAAAAAAACGTACATACCTGGGCCCGCCTACTATCCTTGGAAAGGTAAAAAGATTGGCTGGAATCCAAAGTGTATGACATCTCAGGAAAAAAAAAAGCACCGAAATAAAGCACCGAAATAAAGCACCAAAATATGCGCTGCTTTTCGGTCTGGTTACTATCCGGTGCATACCGGTACCCATCCCTAGAAAAGACTGTAAGGTCAAAGAATTTAATGTATATTTTAACCTTCATAATCAAGATGTATAAAATATTTAAACCAACAGCCATGAGTTAAAAAAAACACCTAAATGATCATAAACCAGAACAGTAATTACCTTCCTAAGCTCAGTGTTTTTCCATCCCACAGGCTTAAAAGTTTGCTGAACTTGGCTCCATGTTGGAAGCCTCTTATGCAATGAAGGTTCATGTGTACCAAACTATTAGCTGGCAAAAATGAAGGCCTTCTAAGCAGCTGTACTTTGAGGGCACAGAAAAAGGCTCGAACACAGTAGAAAAGCCACAAATGCAGATACTGATGAAAATGCAGATGTAGGTCCAAAATGTACACCACTTTGTTCTTAAAATTTCCACATTTTGTAAACCATCCACTATGACAGATTGGACATTTGGCGGGCCAGTTCTGGTTATATGTTGGACATAATTGTTAGAGAAAATGCAAGAAAATGTAGTACAAGAATCTAATGCTTTAAGATGTTTTTTTATATTTAAAAAACATTTGATAAAATGTATAGTTAGCTGCAAGTTAAAAATAATTTGCTTGATTATCAATAAAATAAAATGTTTTAAAGTTTGAACCCCTTCAGTCAGTATTTTTAACAAAGTGGAAAATGGAAAATGGTTGGTGGGCTAGATGGCACACTATTGCTCAGATTTGGTCTGGCAGCTCTAAATGCAGTATCACTGGTAAAGAATTTAGACATCTAGCTAAGATTTGGCTTTGAGTTTTTACCAGAATCTAAGTTTACTCTACCTGGTCATACTATCTTAGTTTGTAGTGGATTGTCCAAAACTGTCAATGGTTGTCAGCATCAAATATGTTGAGAAGACATGCTCAAAGCTACTTAAACAGACCATCAGACTCTTGATTAAGTCCAGGATTATGTTCAGACATGTGATTAAGTGTTCAGTAAGGTTTTAACAATGATAACTGCTGGTATCATATGAGAAGTAATGTTTTTGCCAGATAGGAGGACAAATATGTGGACCTCTGTATATCAGAACTCCAGCAGGAATGACCTTAATGTTTTTAACACAATGCACCATTTAATTTTTGTATATCCTCCAACTGTGATTTTCAGCTCTGAAATGGTATATGCTGCTTAGATTTTTGTCCTGGGTCTTGTAAAAATGGCAAACACCCTACTGGCACAAAACCTGTGGTATCTTTGACATAGTGCGTTATCTTTTTGTGACAATGTTTAACATTCTTACACAACATTACTCAAGTTGGTAATCAGAGCATAGAGCTGCAGGTGCAACAACAGTATTGTTTTTTTTAAAAAGGTGATGAAATCTATTAAGAGGTGTTTTTTCATTGAGTGTTGAATCTCCAGAGGGCAGTTAGAGGGCATGTCCCAAGTCCCCCGCTTAGTAATTAACAGACTCGCTGATTATTAACACAAAGCTCTTGAGTCCCATTGAGCAACCCGAAGTTTTCTTTTGTTTGGCAAACCAGTTGACTCTATAGAGAGCAGCTCATGGGGGCTTGTCAGCTGTTTACGTAAGTTCTGCGTCAGTAATGAGGACCCCAGAGGACTGGGCCACAGTTCTGTCCAAAACAAACTTTCTGTTTTTGACCCCAGCTCAGCAAATAACTTTCATTGCATCAGACAAAGGGCAGTTGCCAGACTTTTGGCCAGTTGAGTTTTAGTGGAACATTAAATGGCACAGAGAGATAAACGCAGAGAAGGTGAAGTACGTGTGTAATGCAGATTTGACGAAGAAATGATGCATTATTTTGCTACAGTGTTGGCACAATTGTATGACCATCCAATGTGCACATCATGTTGTAAAGTTTTCCTGAGATTCAACACCTAAGTATATAGTTTCTCCCGTCATTTTGCTCAAAGTAGTTTTAAACCTGTTGAAGTCAATTTATTATCTGATCATATCAGCTTATTTAATGTAATACTTACAAAAAAAAATAAATTAAAACCGAAGCTCTTATGACATCAGCAGTTCCTCATTTCCCAACTGAGGCCCTCTTTCTCCACCATAAACAACTGTAGTCTCTTTTTGGATTCCAACACAAAAAGTTTATTTTGGAAAAGAAAACATTTGTAATGTTTTGTGCCTCATTTTGAAAAACTACCTGCCAAAATTCATCTTGGCATATTTGATATCTTGAGATTTGCATTAGTAATTGAAACTTTCTATTTTAACATTGTTTGTTTTGAACACAGTTTAGATGACTTGTACAAAACAATGGACTCGGTGCTGCACTTTGTCATATTGTTCATACAAGATTAACTTGATCCAAAACAGGAAAAAAAAAAGCGAGAAGGTGTCTGAAAATAATGCAGCAGAAATAAACCAATTATCTGTTTCAGTTGTTCTGTATTTTTTTAATCTTTGATGTTTTTGCATACTTTTCACCTTCTTAGTGAACTTCAATATTGCTCTCGTCCCTATTTCAGTCCATTTGTCAACCGTTAGACTGATGTATAGGCCATTCACACTCAGTGACATGCAGTTAGTGAAAACCCCTCTCCCTATGAGTCTGTATGGAAATCTGTATGCAAAGTGATAGATGTGCAGTACCATAAATTACACACAACATAGTGATTTTTACAGTGGTAGTTGATGAAGAAATGATGACATTAGGCACAGATAGTAAATGCACTACATATGCACCAAAGTCTACCTGAATTGTGACAAATCTACCTCTTCAAGGAGTATAGTGTGCCATGACCGGATGTGGTACACAAGTTACAGTCACTTCCTTTTTATTTTGGAAACTTTCCCTTATGCGTCTTTTTTTTTCTTGCTACCTTTGTCTTGCTTTACCTGTAATTTCCTAATTATTTTCACTCAATCCTTGGTCTCTCCTGTCTCATTTCCTCACCAATGTGAGCATGCACAACAGCCCTACTTCCAATCTTTGGCTCTTGTGTTATCCTGGGGTGGTTTCATTTGAAGTTACTAGCTTCAATAAGCCTGTCTCAAAACACCTATATTACCCACAATGCAATTCCCAGTAGTTTGTTGTTCTGGGTAGTGGCTACTGACTTTCGTTGTAGTTATGCAACAGTACAAAAATGATAATGAAAAATGAAAAACAGAGTTTGGCCCTTGTGCTTTATCAATCTTCTGCTCTGCCCTAATCCTAATTGTACATTATGAAATAAAAGCCTCTTTTCAGGTGTGGGAAATTGTATGAGTAAAAATAGTTGTTTTGCTTTTTTTTTTCAAATTAAAATGTAATGAAAGTTGATAAACTTTTTGCCATTAACTACATCTAGCCATACATATAAACCCTACACAGTGATAAAGATAGTAAAAGATAGAAAGTCCACAACCAGCACAAATGGTCTCTAACCTGCACGTATCTACAGGGTTTTGCAGATAACACCAAATACGTACATTTACAGGGACAGTCAACAGATCAATGCCTTTTGCGTAATTGAGTGGTGCTGAGTCACTATAAATACTGACAAGACATGATAGTTTTTATTCACAGAGCAGACTCAAACCTCTCTAGCAGCAAGTAAGACTTTTACTAAGAAAAGGCAACAGTGAGAAAAGTGCAAGGTTTAAACTGAACAGAAAAACCTCCAGCCAGGAACTTATTTTACAGATTAGATAAATAGACTCTGTAAGTGCAGCAGATCAAATTAATCTGCAAAATGCAAGCTGTTCGTCAGTGTTCAGTGTGTGCGAGCCGTGCTGCTACAGGACTTGTGCGGAATCAGATAGATATTTCATTGCTGCGGACCAGCAAGAGCGTGCTGAGGAGAGGAGCAGCCTGCATTCGCTTCCTCGGGTAAGTTAAGAATATATATTCAACAAAATGCTTTGCAAAGTTAAAACCGGACTTTGATCTTTGGTACTAATTGATATTTACCACAAGTTGGTCCAAATCAGATCATAGGACAATAACTCACAGCATTTCTCTGTATCTATGTTTCTCTGTATCTATGAAGCGCCTTGAGGCGACTTTTGTTGTGATTTGGCGCAATATAAATAAAATTGAATTGAAATTGAATTGAATTTCAAACTGAAATATCATTAATTTGTTTGCTGGTCCTACTCCTAACGTTCTGCACTGTTTCTACAGCAGCTCTGAGAGCAGGATACCTGGAAACCAGAAGTTTGGGGAACTGATAAAGCCTTCACACATGAGCATAGCATCTTTAAGCGTTGCCCGTGGGTTTTGCACTGTCCCTTTTACACAGGTGGGTGAGTCTCCAAAAATATCATAGAAGTATGAATTAGTACAGTCACCTACAACTAGCACTAATGTTGACTCTTCAGGAAAATTTCTTCTTCTTATAGATAATATACATATGGAGAAATTAAAGAAAAGACTTAAAAACACTGATTTGTTTGCAGCAAGTGGAAAACCTCTCACATGACTCTCTGATCAGAAGAGCTGCCTCAGTGATTACAGACAGCTCATGCACTTTCCTCTCCCAGACCACCTTGGCTTACGTTGATGCCCTTGCAGACTATTCAAAGGTAGGTTTTTACAGTGCGTAAGACATAGTTTGTAAAATTTCATATTCCAAAAGATTTTTTTTTTAAAAAAAGATTCTTTTAAATTCAACACAAACATGAGAGGACAAAAACATCTGAACACATCTATTCAGTAATATACTGCAGCAGTTTTCAGCCTAATATTAAATATGGTGACAATAAACTTTGGAATTAAATATACTTGGACCAATTTACAAAAACTGAGAGACAATGGATAAAATTTGCAAAAATTCTAAAATAAAGTCTTGTATGTCTGATTTGAACTACACAAGTAGCCCGAAATACTTTTCAGTGTCCTACAAACTCTTCTGAGTTTGTAATTCAAATGTTGCTGTGTACTGTAACTGACTGCTTTTGTTCCCTCTGTTTACTCACAGGCTGTGCACTCACGCATTGCTTTTCAAAGACAATATTTGGCCTCACTGGGAAAAATGACACCAGCAGAGGAGGATTCACTCCAGCAAGCGATCAATGGCTGGCGTGCAGAGGTTAGTGTGTGTTTTCCTCTTTGTTCTTAACCTCTTAAGCCCCAAGCCAACCTGATCTCCTGCCTTTTGCCCCCGTATCAGGGGGCGTTAGGGCTTAAGAGGTTAAAACAAATGTTTATTGTACTTTTGTGTTGAGTTTATATTTTGGAAATTAGCTTTTACACCACGAAATTATTGAGTTTATCACTTCTCTCTGTCTTAACAGGCTAGTGAAAGACTAGTCGAATGCAAACGTTATGAATCAGCTTGGATCAATGCCATCAGCCTGTGTAAAATGGCAGCTGAGGCAGCGTGCACTTCAGGTGAGAAGAATCTTTTCCTGAATTATGGATGAATGAAGTCATTAAAATCAAATTTGAAACATGTGCTGTTACTTTCTAAAGTTCTGGGAATAGTTGCATACACCTATATTTTTACTTAGAAATCTGACAAAATGAATCTGTGTTTCCAGGAGCTCACCAGGCATCCATCTCAATGAGGACAAACATCCAGGTGGCCCTGTCGCAGGTGGAAGAAGCACAGAAACTTTCTGCAGAGGCAGATAAGAAGCTGGCTGAGACAAAAGTAGAAGAGATCCAGAGGATGGCAGAATATGCTGCCTTCCTTGAGGATAGTGATGGGCATGAGGTGCATGAGGCTTATCTACGAGAGGACTAACACAGACATATGGGAAAACAGGAAAACAATGTGCAAGTGCTATTGATTTCAAAGTAATATGAGCTCAACTTTGAAAACTTTTTTTCTACTCTTTTTGCTGTAATAGCGTTCCTACTGTGAGATATTTACATGTTTACTTTCACAGAAGAACAAAGCAAAAAAGGCTAATTTTGAAAATAAAATTAACAATAAACCACTTGCATATATTTTTATTTAAGACTATTTATTAGGGTTAGTAAATGTAGGAAAACGATGGAATCACTAATATTTTGTTCCAGTGATTCTTATCCATCAGTGGATTACAATATATGTTTTGCTATAACAAAGATTTTTTTTTTTAAATAAAATGACTGTGTCCTCCATTGTTTTTAAAGATTTAATTTCAATTCAATTTTATTTATAGAGTGCCTAATCACAACAACATCAAGGCTCTTTATATTGTAAGGTAGGCCCTACAACAGAACATACAGAGAAAAACCCAACAATCATATACCCTATTATCCCCTATTATAACTATCACAACAGTGGGACGGAAAAACTCCCTTTGTGGAAGGGAGCCATAGATTAATAGTAATTAATGATTCAATGCCGAGAGTTCTATTAACAAATGGTGAATGAGAAAGGTGACTGAAAAGGACTACTCAATGCATCATGGGAATCCCCCAGCAGCCTATGCCTATTGCAGCATAACTAAGAGTGGATGGGGATCACCTGATCCAGCCCAAACTATATGCTTTAGAAAAAAGAAAGGTTTTGAGCCTAATCTTAAAAGTAGAGATAGTGTGTGTCTCTCGAATTCAAATTGGAAGCTGGTTCCACAGAAAAGGGGTCTAAAACTGAAGGTTCTGCCTCTAATTTTACTTTTAAATACTCCAGGAACAACAAGTAAAGTGCTCTAATGTAGTCATATAGTATTATAAATATGATCAAAACAGAATTGGTTATTCTCTGAACAGAATATAAATATACTGACATAGTATACATACCAAATACAATATTTAAAAACGGTTTGCCAAAATGTACATAATAATTTAATATTGACTTTCTTTCTCTTCTTTGGCCTGGTAGGCTGTTGAGAGACTAGGTGAATAAAGTGCTATGTTACAAATTAGCCTAAAACAATGTTGTCTGCAGTTTTGGTTGTAGCATGCAACAAAGTTATACTGATTTTTATGATACTGCTAACAGAACTTCAGCTCTTTGCAAACATCTGCAAGATGGCATTCTAACGCAAAGCTAGCCAAGAACCCCAAGTGATAAGATAAGATAAGATAAGATAAGATAAGATAAGATAAGATAAGATAAGATAAGATAAGATAAGATAAGATAAGATAAGATAAGATAAGATAAGATAAGATAAGATAAGACTTTATTGATCTTATGGCGGGAAAATTTATGCTTTACCTCAGCTCAGGTACGGAAGAAAAATACAAAAATACAAATAAAAAGCAAACAAATACAAAATAAGTAAGATAATATTATAAACAGTAGTATACACAGTATGTGATTATGGATATAGGGTTCTGGAAATATGCAAGACGTAAATGATATTAAAGCTGAGTGTATGGACACCACTGCCCAGGAGCCAGAACCTGATTGCTAACAGGTATCAAAGGCAGTAATGAGCAGTCAGGCTTGCAATCTCCATTTCTACCTGTTCATGTGTCTACAGTAAAATCATTGTGGTGTCTTTAAAGTCTCTTTGAGCTGGTTTTCAACTTCGCTTGCTGCATTACTTTTAGGAAAAGTAACACAAACTAACCAACAAGCATTTATTTCATTTGTTTACTTGAGGTTTGATACAACCTTTAATGAAGCCAAGTGTATTAACAATGAGTTGAACCAAGAAATTTCTAAGTTGGATAAATCGTTACAGCTTGTTACTATTAACTTTCAGTCCGGTTCTTATGTAATTTGGCATACTTCAGCCTTTTCTTGCTGTTTTTCTTCCTTAAGAATGACTTCTTGACAGACACCCTTCTATCTAATCCATAAGTGAAATATAACATATGTTTTGCTTTAATAATATAACAAAATTATTGTGTGTTCTATTGTTTTATGACATCTACATAACAGTAGTAAAAGAAAATGTTTATTTGTTACAATTTATAATTGTTATGATATCTGTTGTACATCCACATTTGGTGCCCTATCACATAATGCTAAATTGCGATGACATGATTCAGGTGTTTTAATAATGAACATATTAGATCCTGGAAAATTCCATTTCGTTTTATTTATATTGTGATAAATAATCATGAAGTGTTTGATCTTGCTGATTAAATATGTCTATGCCTAAAGACATTAGAGAAATAAATTTGTTTTTACAAGTTCAAAAAGACATTTATTCTTATTTAGCCTCTTATGTTAGATTCGATAAGTGGAAAACACCACACACACTTATTATTTTGTTTATTGTTCCACATGTTGTGTAGATACTCTACAGTAAATTCTGTCAAATGAGATCAACTAACTCTTATTATTTACATTTTTATTTTTTAAAACCTCAGTGTAAATTGTACCTGTTAAAATATATGAAGTTAATCATTACATGCTTGTCGATATTGTCCAAATTAATGAGTGTTTTGATTAAATATGGATGTTACCATTATCAATAGTAGTGATGTATTTTGTCAAATCACATGTTTTTTTGAACAGGATGAAGTAGGCATGAGATTTTTCAAAGAAATAAAGAAAGTTTCATCCCTGAGGCCATAGATGAGAGGACTCAGACATTTTGGAACAATACTAAAAAATACATAGTTAAAATATCTGAAATCTCTAAACAAGTTGACATCAATCTGAAGGACAGCTGTTTCAATGAATGGACTCCACAGCTGAACAAGACAGAGAAACAGCTGGAAAGCATGAAGGATCACTGTTCTCACTCCTTTTTGTGTTGATTTCTTATTCTCTCCTGATGCAGCTTTGGCCACTTTCATTATTTGAACATATGAAAAAACAATTGTGATGCCCATAATCATGAAATAAAACTGACTTACAGCTGAGCGAGCATGATCCTGCCATCTATAAAGCATAAACATTTCAACAGAGCAAATAGTGTATTGATTGTAGAAGCTAATTGAAGCAGTAGCAAAGAACATGGAAATAATAACAATGCATGGCCCAGAGCTGAGGCCATGAATAATCAAGATACAGTACATAGTGCTGCGTGTGGAGCACAGCTGTCCATGACGAAGAGGAATACAAATGGCTACATAGCGCTCCAGAGTCATTGCTGTCAGAGTAACTGGTGTGACAATAGAATACACAAGCACAAAAAGACAGATAAATATACACAACCAAACTTGCACTGAACATCTGGTTAAAATAAGCAGGATATCGGTCATGAGTAACAAAAAGCTGTCTGACAGTAAAGTGACAAAAAATAAAATGTAGCGAGCAGATGTGTGAAAGCATTCCTTTTTTACAAAGGTCACAATGAGCAACATGTTGATACAAAGAAAGATTATGACCAGGGTGTGCACAATCATGACCCGGACTGTCAATAGTTGGTGCAAGAAAGCACAAATTAGTGAGCTGTTACCTGCCATTGAGAACAAACACGAGTCTTTAAATAACTTCTAAGAGTCAATCAGTGTCATTATAAATATAAGATTTACTCTAAAGACCAAAACCAAAAAATCAGTCTAGTGAAGAAACCTTTCGTCCTTTTCCAAACACAAATATCCTCTTCTGAGCTCTGCAGTTCTCTTATAGATGACAGTGGAACATTATTTTAAAGGTTATATGAAACTGAAGTTGTCACATGGTGTCATCATCTTCCCTTAGAGATCATTCCCCTTGATAGCTGTACACTGTTGATAGATGGAGCACTCAGTCAAGAGAGTCTACAACTAATTAAAGTTTTGAAAACTTTGTTGCTTGTTGACAAGTCAATCAGTTGGTATGGTTATTGCCAGAAGGAAGACTACATCCCATTATTTTTTTAAGGTATGTCTTATTATGTCCTACAGTGACGTGACCGTGACAAGCAGTAGGCCTATTTTGTGCAATATTCAAACAAGTCAATAGGAAAAATTATTTTCTTCCCTACTTATTGCCTTTAAGGTATTTATTGCACACTGGGCAGCGTAAATGATTTGTTGTTGTTTTTTTAATAAATTGCCAATACGTAGGGAATAGGACTCAGACACCTTGGAACATATCCAATAAATACACTATTCTCTTTCATGTTTGTCTGAAATACCCTTATCATGTTGATGGGGTTTGTGTGTCCCAGGGGATCCCAGGGGTTATGTTGTCTGGGGACTTCTGCCCCCTGGTAGGGTCTCCCATGTCAAACTGATCATTCAGAAGACCCCTATGAGCACAACACCAAGGAAACCGTTCACCCTGCCTGGAAGGATGCCGAGAGTGAGCGTCTGGTGTCCAGTCCTTAGTCCATGGGAACCGGCTGGGCAAAGCCTGAAAAAGGCAGATTGGGCCATCCTTCTGCAGGCCCACCACCCACAGGAGGCACCGTAGGGGTCGGGTGCACTGTGTGCCGGGCAGTGGCCAGGAGCAGCATCTCAGGCTACCAAGACTGGAAATTAGGACATGGAATGTCACCTCTCTGGTGGGGAAAGAGTCTGGTGGGGAAGGTGCCTGAGTTAGTAGTGAGGTTGAGAGGTACCAGTTAGATATAGTCGGGTTCACCTCAGTACATGGCTTGGATTCTAGAACCAGTTTCCCAGAGAGGGGCTAGACTCTGTCTTAGTCTGGAGTTGCCGCTGGTGAGAGGCAGCAGGCTGGGGTTGGTATCCTAGTATCCCCCTGGATTGCAGCTGTTATTTTCTTAATGTGTTTAAGTCTGCGTCCATCACTACACCCAAATTTCGTGCCTGGTTGGTGGTTTTTTGGTGTATAGATTGAAGTTCTCTGGTGATCTTTACTTGTTTTTCTTTGGCTCCAAAGACTATTACTTCAGTTTTGTTTTTGTTTAGCTGGAGAAAATTGTGGCACAACCAGTCATTAATTTCCTCAATGCATTTACCAAGAACCTGTACAGGGCCTTGGTCTCCCGGTGACATTGTGATATATATTTGTGTGTCATCTGCATAGCTATGATAGTTTATTTTGTTGTTCTTTATAATCTGTGCCAGTGGGAGCATGTAAATGTTAAACAGAAGAGCTCCCAAGATGGAACCTTGGGGAACTCCACATGTGATACTTGTCTGCTCAGATGTGAAGTTACCTATTGATACAAAGTATTTCCTGTTTTCTAAGTATGTCTTCAACCAGTTTAGTACAGTTCATGAAAGACCTGCCCAATTCTCCAGTCATTTGAGTAATACGTTGTGATCAACTGTATCAAATGCTGCACTGAGATCCAGTAAAACTAAGACTGACATTTTCCCACTGTCTGTATTCAGACATATGTCATTAAACCCTTTGGTCAGAGCAGTTTCAGTGCTGTGGTTCTGTCTAAAACTTGACTGCAAGGTATCATAGTAGTTATTCTGTGTTAAGAAGTAATTGAGCTGTTGAGAAACTGCTCTTTCAACGATCTTACTTAAAAATGGGAGATCTGAGATCAGCCTGTAGTTGTTCATTTCTGTCTTGTCAAGATTGTCTTTTTTCAGTATAGGTTTTATTACAGCAGTTTTTAGTGGTTCTGGAAACACACCTGACATTAAAGAAAAGTTGACGATCTGTAACAGGTCTGAATCCTAAGTCTTTGAGACCTTTTTAAAAAAAACCTGTTGGCAGGACATCTAAACAGAAAGAGGAGGAGTTCAGTTGACCTAAGATGTCCTCCAGGTCTTTGCTGTTAATAGGGTGAAACTGTTTTATGGTGTTTAAACAGTTTTTTGGTGGACACAGTACATATCCTGAATCTGCTGTTGATGTACCAATTGCTTGTCTAATCTTTTGGATTCTGACAGTGAAGAATTTGGCAAAGTCATTGCAGGCCATGGTCGAATGAAACCCTCCTCTGCCACTGACACAGGAGGGTTTGTTAGCCTGTCAACTGTAGCAAATAAGACCCAAGCATTATGACTGTTTTTGGTGATGATGTCAGAGAAGTAGGACCTCCTTGCACTCCTTAGTTGTAAATTATAATTGTGAAGTTTATCTTTATAGATGTCATAATGAACCCGGAGGTTTGTTTTTCTCCATGTGCGCTCAGCTTTCATACACTCTTTTTTCACTTTTCACCAGTGAGGAGTTTCTCCATGGAGACTTCTTCCTTCCAGAGATAACCTTCACCTTAATGGGAGCAATAGTGTCCACAACATTTAATATTTTAGCATTGAAGCTATTGACGAGCTCATTGACTGAAAGTCTGGTCAGGCCAGGTGTTAATGGGAAGACCTGGTTAAAGATCTCACTACTGTTTTCAGTTAAACACTATTTTGTGATCACTGCTGTTGACATATTTGTGTGGGCTGAAATTGTACTTTCAAAGAAAATACCGTAATGATCAGACAGGCCCACATCAGACACAGTAACCTTTGAAATACTCAGGCCCTTGGAGATCAGTAGGTCAAGAGTGTGTCCTCTATTATGTGTGGTCTCTGTTACATGCTGAGTCAGCCCAAAGTTGCCCAGAGTGTTACTCAGGTCTTTAGTCCCTTTGTTCTGAGGGTTGTCCACATGGATGTTAAAATCCCCAACAATAATTACACATTCAAAATCAACACAGATCACAGACAGCAGTTCACTGACATCATTTTAAAAAGTCTGTGCAGTATTTGGGAGGTCTGTAAACATTAAGAAACACAACTTTGGATGGGGCCTTCAGCTGTAAAGCCACATATTCAAAAGACTGAAAACTTCCAGGTGATAGCTGCTTACATTGAAATGATTCATTAAATAAGACAGCAACCCCTCCTCCTCTCCTGCTCACCCTGGCCTCACTGATAAAACTGTAGTTAGGAGGGGTCATCTCGATGAGAACAGCTCCACTGTTATTTTGGTCCAACCAAGTTTCAGTTAAAAACATAAAATCCAGGCTGATCTAACATTTAATAAAGCCAACTTAAGTGTTTTAGAGGTATTATTTGCCCCTTTGTGTTTGGGAGCAGTCTGTGACACACAAGGTATGTTTACTATATTTAAAGATCTTTTAAAGTGCAGCTCTCTGTGTTGTGACCAGACCATGTCTCCTTCTGTCACCTAAAAGTACAGAAATTTTAAAACCTTCTAGTAAACAGGGTCCCAGCTTCTCCTGGTAAAAGTCACCACTGCCATAATCCTCGCAGCATGGACCCTCCACACATCAGACTGCGGAGACAGAGCATGAAGGTGGTAAGGAGGGACTAAAGGGGGCGGGGCTGGGCAATGGAACTTCGATTGCTCTTGATGGCGAACCTTTGGGGGATGACGTGCCAATTTCCGAAGGCGAGTTCACTGAGGCAGTTAAACAACTTCTTGGTGGCAGAGGCCTTGGGGTGGATGAGGTTTGCCTTGAGTTCCTGAATGCTCTGGATGTTGTGGGGCTGTCCTGTTTGATATGCCTCTGCAATGTTGCGTGGAGATCAGGGTTGTTACCTCTGGATTGGCAGACCGGGGTTGTGGTTCCCATCTTTAGTAAAAGGGACCGGAGGGTGTGTTCCAACTATAAGGGATCACACTCCTCAGCCTCCCTCGGAAAGTCTGTGCCAGGGTGCTGGAAAGGAGAGTCCATCCATTAGTCGAACCTTGGATACAGGAGGAACAATGCGGTTTCCGTCCTGGTCCTGGAACACTGGACCAGCTGTTTATCCTCTCAAGGATACTTCAGGGTGCATGGGAGTTTGACCAGTCAGTCTACATGTGTTTTGTGAACTTGGAGAAGGCATTTGATCTGTCCCTCGGAGTATAATTTGGGGCTGCTCTGAGAGTATGGGGTGATTGGCCATTTGATCCTTATACAATCATTGCAAGAGCTTCATCTGCAGGAACAAGTTCCTGCCCCAAGTGGAGCAGTTTAAGTATCTCGGGGTCTTATTTACAAGTGATGGGAAAAGGGAGCGGGAGATTGACAGATAGATTGGTGCTGCAGCTACAGTGATGCGGAAGCTGTACAGATCTGTCGTAGCGAAGGGAGAGCTGAGTGTAGAAGTAAAGTTCTCAATTTACTGGTCGATCAAGTAAAACTCCAAACATGACAGACACACTGCCTGCCATACCAAGATACGCCAAGATTTTGGCTAATAGGCCTTTGAGGATTACCTTGCTGTAGTATAAATACTATTTTATGCCAGTCAAACTTTGCAATCTTTGGCAATTTTAATGGATTTCACTAAAGAAATAGAACAACTTGTGTTTGTGCCAAAGGCTGCAAGTAACAAAATACATAAAGTTATCATTTTACATTGTGCTGTCATTTTAAATTCTCTGTTATGTGTAGACACAGAGCTGGTTCATCCTTTGGGTTAGTTGTGTTTTTTTATACGTGAATAACTGATAGGTAAGTATTAACTTGCTTAACAACAACTCTTTGCCATACACCTATACACACACACACAGTACTCCTGTCTACTTTGATATACCTTTATTAGTCCCACAAGGGGAAATTTCATTCTTTTTTATCTCTCTGACTATCCAATGTTTTTTAATTTTTTTTTTTGCCCACCTCTTTCTTTGAGTACTTTCCCATACTTCCTCATTCCTCAGGTCTACATCTTATGATTCCACTCCAATAATCAGTTTCTACTTCTGGCAACACTAATAATAATTCCTCAACATTATTCCAGAATTCTACCTCTGTCTCTTCTAACTCACATCCAATCCAATGTGCGGAGACACTGCTTGGGGCCCCTGGTCAGTGGTGCTTCCCTGAAAGCTGACAAACTCGACACTACAGCAATGGTAAACTCCTGTTTTCACTCTCAGTAGGAGAGACCTACTCTCTTTAACCCTTTAAAGCTGGTCAGAGTGGTCCCGCTCCATTTTGCATAACTATTTTAAAATCCCTGTAGAACCGAAACCATGTAAGAAAGCGCAATAATTTATTTTGCATATGAGACCAGAGGAGTTGTACTTACATCTAATGCCATCAGCTTGTTCTAGGTCAGGGTTTTCCTTCCACATATAAATATATATATATATAAATTGCATAAAAAGCACTTGCAGCAACAAAAACATAATATTCCAGAAACACGCTTTGCTGATCCGATCAGCTGTTCATTACACTTTTGAACAGATGTCAGCGCGAACTATCGCATTTCCGCCATTACTTGCCCGAAACCGGAAGTGACGCCATTTTCGCAGAAAATGTTGGTTTTACATTCGGGGTCTTATAAGCCTATACTGTTTTTTTTTTTTAAGTCATGTTCAACTTCATGCTTCTCTGTTTAGTTTCTGGGATGCTTAGAATTCAAATTGCACTGCTGGGAATAGTTTAATTTGATGCACATGCAGTTTCTTTTTTGCACATTTGGATTATAATATGTATTTTCATTTTTCCTGCAGTATCCAGTGGCTGCTAAAGAGAGGAACATCGCTTTCAAGTCTGGTGACAAGGCCTTCTACAGCATGGCATGGACCAACCTAAAGAGAGGAATTGGAAAAGGCTAAAAGGGACTAGAAGATGAGGATTGATGAGCACCTGGACAGTATCAACAGTAGGCAGGTTTGGCTGGGAGTCCAGCATGTCACCAACTACAGGCCCAGTCATCAAGCAGCTGAAGGTGACATCTACTGGTGGAGAAGTTGAATCACTTCTTTGCTCATTTTGTGGTAGAACCTCCAACGGCAGCTGTTCTGCATGCAGCAACACACATCAACATCACCTCCAAGATGGAGGAGCGTGAGGTCAGATGGTCGCAATGAGCTGTCAATCCCAGGAAGGCAGCTGGAGCCAATGGTGTTCCTGGACGTGTGCTGAGGAGCTGTGCAGAGCAGCTGGTAGGGGTTTTTACCAAGATGTTTAATCTGTCACTGTCTCAGACCACAGTTCTACCGTGCCTGAAATCCTTCACCATACTCCTCATCACCAGTTTGCTTAGAAAGGCTACCAGGTTGACTGAGGATGCTGTTGCTATTGCCCTCCATGCTGTGTTGTCCCACTTGGAGCACCAGGAGAGTTACATGTGCTCTTTATTGACTCCATCCTTCCATACAAATTGGGATGAAAACTGGCACACCTGGGACTATCCTTTTCCACCTGTTGCCGGATTAAGAACTTCCTGACTGACTGTACACAAAGAGTGTAGCCCTCATTGTAATGGAGGATGTCAATGTAAGAGAGTTGGACTTGACCTCCTGACTATGAATGATAGAGATGATAAGGTGCTGACTCTATGAATCCACAATCTCAACAGGGTTGTCCAATAAGAACAGATGGCTTATCAACAAATCCACTTCCACTCAGGTATCTGTCATTCACTCATTTATTAAAAAGGAATCCAAGTTACACATCCATAGTGTGAACAAGGCAATTAACGTGCTGTAAATTGCTATATTGCGTGTGGCAAAGTGATGGTGTGGTTTCTGTTGGAAAAGAACATAAAAGTCTTACATAATTACGTGAACAGAGTGAATAAATGTGTAATAAAACAATATAAACAATACTGTGTAGTGAAACATTCAACCAAAATAAGGGAGTATCAACAAATGCTAATTTGACTATTTACATAAATCCTAACTAGACCCTTTACACAAGAGCCAACATGAGAAATTAGTGACGGTTCCTTAATGACCACATGGCAGAGGTGTTAGGATGCCTGGGTCGTTGACCCAGGGTTTTTGAGTTTATTATATTATTTATCATTTCTAGTCTTTGGTTTCTTTGTTAGAGTTCTGTCTTATGGTTTATGTCTCTGTGTAATCCTTAGTTGCTGTCTCCCCTGTCGGCTATATCTCCGTGTCTGCCCTGGTCCCACGTCTCTGTTCCCTCTGTAGTGCCTGCCTGTGAGTCTGTGTCTGTAAGTTCAGTCTGTGTTATGTTTCCTGTTTTACTTTGAAAGTCCGTGTCTCATGTAAATGCGTCTGGTTGTGCTTCCTTTGTCTCGTTAGGCCTGGTTTGCCCCAGCTGTGTTTCCCTCCTGTTACTCATTCCCTGATTGCTCCCTCTGTGTATTTAAGCCCTGTGTTTCAGTTTGTTGGTGTCGCGATCTTCCGTTTTCGATGCTGTGTGTTCTGTCTGCTTGTCTGAGTTTATTTGGAGTCTCAGTTTTGTTACCTTTTTTGAGTTCAGCATTAAAGCTGTTTTGAGTTTACATTGTGCCTCCAAGCGTCTGCACTTTTGGGTCCACCATTCCTGCCTGCACACAGCCTTCACATAACAAGAGGCTGCTTCGCAGTAAATGGCAGTAACATTTGGTAAACAAAGTGTGCAGCAAGGATTTAAACAAGGGAGGATAATGGCCGCAGCAAAGACAGGAATAAAATACAGAAACTTACAGTCTCATGGACACACACCACTTAGAGCATAAGAAGGAACAAAATCCACATGGTGAATAAACCTCTGCTGATTCTCCCTACTTGCAGCTCCGACTGAACTGGAAGCATGTGCGTAATGATGAGGTAGAATTGTGTCTTCTGATTGGTGAAGAGGATGGGTTGCCTCACTGCTGATTGGCTAATCGGCAGCTGTATGCATATATATATATATAATTGGCAGATATGGCTCCGTTCGTCAGTACCACCGACTGGCTGGACTTTTGTACACACATAACTCCTTAGCCATCAGGATCAGCACTGGCTCTCCCCAGGGCTGTGTGCTGAGCCTCCTCCTCTTCACAGTGTAGACACATGACTACACCTCCATCGTCAGATTTGCCGACGGTACAAATATCGTGTTACTCCACAGTCTGGAGAGGGTTCGAGACTTCTGTTTCCTTTCACTTCCCTTTATGAAGAACTTGGCCTTCGATGTGAACATGACAGAGCTGGCAAAGAAGACCCAGCAGTAACTATTTCCCTAGAGACACATTGAGAGCATCGTGTGCTTCTGCCTCTGTGTGTGGTTCTCCAGCTGTTCAGCAACACAGAGGAAAACATTCCAGAGAATTATTAAGACTGCCCAGGAGACCATTGGCTGTCCTCTACCCTCTCTTGAAGATCTCCTTAGGTCCTGCTGCATTAGGAAAACCAAGAACATTTTAAAAGATTCCTCACACCTTGGTCACATTTTATTCCAAGGAGCATTAAATCAAGGACAAACTGACTTTCTATCTATCTAAACATTATCAATACCACTAGGCATCAAACGCTGCCTAGCACCATATGTGAAACAACAGCCGTCTGTGTGCATGGGTGTTGGACTTCCTCACTGGCAGAACTCAGGTGGTGAGGGTGGGTAGATGCGTCTCTATAAAAAACTATAATTTGGTTAAACAACTAAGACCTGACTATGAATGTATTATTTATGCATACGTACACTGAGGGAAATGCATGGATGAGCACACATTTGATTAAAAAAAATTAAATTTTGCAAACAATATCAATGTCAAGATTTGATGACATATTATTTCTTTAACATTGTACAGTCAGTAAACACATTACAGTTATAAATGACTGAACATTGTTATTATGGACTTGAAGATAATCCACATTACTGATTGATTAACTATATAATTATATTAGGCCGATAAGGAGCTATGATATTTTTTTACACATGCAGTAAGAAGTTCAGCTTTATTTAGCCTCTCAGTATATCTGAGTATATCTGTATGGAAAACATTATCAATACCTTTTAATCTATTTATTCTGGCACATTTTGCATAAATACTCTACAGTGAACTGTATCAAATAACCCTATTATCTGTTTAACCTTTACTTTAAAACTTCAGTGTAAAATGTGCCCGGTAAATAGTTTGTCTTAATAGACAGAAGCAATGTGTTTTAGTAAATTTAACACATATAAGACAGAAAGACACAAAACTACAGATTCCTGCTTGTTCTATGTAAAGTTAACTGTTACTTGCTATCAATACAATCAGAGTTATTCTTGTACATTTAACCAGTTATTTGCTTTATGTTTTGATAAATATAAATATTATTTTTTGTTCATGTAACTTGTCAAATTATGTTTATTTTGAATAGGATGAAGCAGTCATGAGATTTTTCAGTGCAAGAAAAAAATGTTCATCTCTGAGCCCATAGATTAGAGGACTCAGACATTTTGGAGCGAGATTAAATATTACATAGTTAAAGTATCTGACATTTAGAAATAAATTGAAATCAATCTGAAGCACTGCAATTTCTATGAATGGGGTCCACAGCTGAAAGAGACAGAGGAGCAGCTGGAAAGCATGAAGGATCACTGTTCTGAGTCCTTTTTGTGTTGACCTTTTATTCTCTCCTGATGCAGCTTTGGCCACTTTCATTATTTGAACATATGAGAATGCAATAGTGATGCCCATAGTCATGAAATAAAATTGACTTACAGCTGAGCGAGCATGATCCTGCCATCTATAAAGCATAAACATTTCAACAAAGCAAATAGTGTATTGATTGTAGAAGCTAATTGAAGCAGTAGCAAAGAACATGGAAATAATAACAATGCATGGCCCAGAGCTGAGGCCATGAATAATCAGGATACAGTACATAGTGCTGCGTGTGGAGCACAGCTGTCCATGACGAAGGGGCATACAAATGGCCACATAGCGCTCCAGAGTCATTGCTGTCAGAGTAACTGGTGTGACAATAGAATACACAATCACAAAAAGACAGATAATTATACACAACCAAACTTGTAATGAACATCGGAAATTGGTTAAGATAAGTAGGATATCGGTCGTGACTAACAAAAAGCTGTCTGAGAGTAATGTGACAAAAAATAAAATGTAGCGAGAAGATGTGTAAAATGATTCCTTTTTAAAAACGGTAACAGTGAGCAACATGTTGATACAAAGAAAGATTATCACCAGGATTTGCACAGTCATTACCCGGTCAGTCAATGGTCGTTGCAAAAACACACAAATTAGTGTGTTGTTACCTGCCATAGAGAGCACTTCTAAGAGGACATCAGAGTGTCATTATTAAATATAAGACCTATTCTTTTCAGGTTTTCCGTTCTGGTTTTCTGAGAGATGACAGTGGAACATTAATTTAAAGGTCATATGAAACTGAAGTTGTGAGATGGTGTCATCATCTTCCCTTAGCAGCCATTCCCCTTGATGGCTCCACATCAATGATAGATGGAGAACTCAAGAGACTCAACGCTGAAGTCTAGTTTTGAAAGTTCTGAAAAAGTTTTTGCGTGTTCAGAATTTAACTGCCATAGTTATTGCCAAAGAGACCCAGCGTATATCCTGCATCCTGTTATTTTACATTTGTATATTCCTACCCTGATATGTCTGTAACAAATAATAATCAAAACCTATTGCCTCTTAAGGTATTTGCTGCATGCACAGCACTGTAAATTAATAAAAGAAAATTGTCTAATTAATTTTTAAATTGTTCAATTTTATTGTGATAATATGTAACATGAAGCATGCCACATGCCATGGCATTCCAGCAAATTTGCTGCAATAGCCCAGTTTAACTCTAGATCTTAACCCTGAAATGCTGAAAGCTAAAAAAAACAAAACAAAAAAAACAACAACTTTCCATAGCATGTATGCTTTCTATTATAGGATGCATCAAAACACTATAGATGTGGAAAAGTCTGTACAGACTATCCCAGAAGGTTGATTCTGTTCATCTGAACATAATGTTTTCAATGGGAGAAATGTTTCATTAGTCATCGAAGTGACTTATACCCAACCTTATAAACAGTACATTTGCACAATAACTGAAACCAGCCCACTGAATGAAAAATGGGCTGGGAGGTCAGTTAGTACAATTAGTTAGAACAGGACAATGCTATTGACCAGACCTCATATCACAGGCTATACCCAGGCGAATCTACACCTAATCTGAATGGTTTACACAAATAGGGTTAAGAGCAATTGTCTGTATGATAACTTGGTCACTTATAGCATCTCAAAGTTTCTGGCTTCAATCTTCAACCTGTTGGTAGACAGCTCTGAACACCACATCCAGAACACCTTGGACCTTGCTGAGAAGGTGAGAGATGACATTATGGAGGCAGGTGAAACAATGGCCTTGCATGATGTTACATCACTCTTCATTTGTGTTCCAGTCACTGAAGCGTTGGAGAGGAGCAACAGGACTGTTATGACATGCATAGGTTCTTTCTCTTCAGCACCCTCTGCTGGTCATAGTGGGAATACTCACCAGCTTATATTTTGGTGGGGTTTTTCTGTGTTCCTGTGGGTAGGGGAAACAGGAAGCTGGTCGCTTGTTAGCCTGCAGAATATGGTGTTGGTCTTTAAAACTCTTCTGCCTTGGAGAGTTATTGCTTATGAGTATTAATGTACAACATGTTTACAAGTTTATTTGGTCAATTTCTATTACAGAGATTTGTTTAGAAACCAGTTATTTCATCTGTTATGTTTATCTTTGAGGAAGCTAAACTCACTAAGTTGTATTGTGATCAATACTGAGTCGCTGTTGATTACACATACTATATAACAGTATAGTTCATATCCTAGAAGTGTGAGTTAAAAGGAAAAGACATCTTGTAACATTTACTTTGTGTTTGTTTTTAGTTTTACGGGAAGAAAAGGATGTCAATCATTGAACTACTGACGAAGTAAAAAGCCTTAAACTTACTTCCGCCTCCAATGTTCATTGAAACCGTTAGCTGTCTGTCAAGTTGGGCAAAGGGACGCACAATAAGGACAGAACAAGGACTGTGTCTTAATTCCACCTACAGTGGCTTGCAAAAGTATTCACATTTTGTCACATTACAGCCACAAACATGAATAAATTTTATTGGAATTCCACGTGAAAGACCAATACAAAGTGGTGTACATGTGAGAAGTGGAACGAAAATCATACATGATTCCAAACATTTTTTAAAAATAAATATCTTAACAGTGGGGTGTGCGTAATTATTCGGCCCCCTGAGTCAATACTTTGTAGAACCACCTTTTGCTGCAATTACAGCTGCTAGTCTTTTAGGGTGTTTCTCTACCAGCTTTGCACATCTAGAGACTGAAATAGCCATTCTTCTTTGCAAAACAGCTCTAGGAACTAGGTCAGTTTTAAAAAAAAACAAAAAACAAAAGAACCTTCCCCACCATGCTCAATATTGAGATGCGCCAAAACTGGTTGATGTTTTTCAATTCCACCTCTTTGAGAATACAGACTCCCTCTGCGCACCTCCACAGCAACTCTCTCTCTCTGCCATATAACCTTTAAGATCTTACACAGGTGTCGGAGCAGCTCTGGGTAGCGCTTATACACAAAGTAGGTAGGGTATGCAACTGGGACCTCAGGAGGATGCTGAGCAGGCTGCCTTGATGACCTCACACACCTCCTTCAAAATCGGCTCCATCAACTTAAGCTCTGCTGATGGTGGGGCCGGGTTGATGAGAGCTTGATTAGGTCTCAAGTCTTGTTCCCTCAGTGGGTCACTCATGATGTGAGGAAAAAAATATTGATAAAGCTTATGAGACTTTTTTAGGAACATTTAAACTGTTATATGATAGCCATTTCCCAGTAAAGAAATATAGCAAAAAACAAAAATATGCAGCGTGCCCATGGATCACAAAAGGATTACAAAATGCATGTAAAAAGAAATATACCTTATATAGAGAATTTATAAAGAACAGAAGTAATGAAGCTACATTTTGAGGTGATGTAAAAAGGAATATTATGAGAAATTATTAAATATGAATAAAAATAACATTGAAGGGATTTGGGAAACATTAAATACCATCATTAAAAATGGTTCTAGGCAGTTAAATTATCCTTTGTATTTCATTAATAATGATAGAAATATTAGTAACATGAGTGACGTGGTTAATGAGTTCAATAAATTCTTTGTAAGTGTTGGACCAGTGTTGGCTGATACAATTCATGAGATAAGAAATTCTGCAGAGAAAGAAACTAAACCTATTGAACGTAATCCTTATTCAATGTTTTTAATGGTGGTAGAAGAAAATGAAATCATTGATATTGTTGGGAAATCACGAACAAAAAAATCTACAGACTTTGATGACATTGATATGGAATCGTTAAGAAAGTTGATGGCATCTCCAAACCCTTAACATACATTTGCAATTTGTCTCTACAAACTGGTGCATTCCCAACACAAATGAAACCAGCTAAAGTTTCAAAATGGATATAGACACCAATTCACAAATTACAGGCCTATTTCTCTACTTTCACAATTTTCAAAAATACTGGAAAAAGTTTTCATTAATAGACTTGACAAATTTATAGATAAACATAAAATAATAATGGACAGTCAGTATGGTTTCAGACCAAATAGATCAACATCCATGGCATTAATGGAAGTAACTGAAAATGGCACTAACAATATAGATCAAAGACAATGCACAGTTGGTGTTTTCATTGACCTAAATAAGCTTTTGACACAATTAATCATGAAATATTACTTGATAAACTGGAGTACTGTGGCATTAGAGGAGTGGTGCTAGAGTGGGTAAGGAGGTATTTGAGAGACAGGCAACAATTTGTGAAGATTGGTGAATATCAGAGTGCCTGTACATTGTTTGTGGAGTTCCACAGGGGTCAGTATTGGGACCAAAGCTGTTTATCCTGTACATCAATGATCTATGTAAAACATCTGATATATCACAGTTTATTTTATTTGCAGATGATACAAATATTTTTTGTGCTGGAGAGAATTCACAGCAGCTTTTGGAAATTGTCACAAAAGAAATGATTAAACTGAAAACATGGTTTGACAGAAACAAGTTATAACTAAATTTGAAAAAAAAAAAACCAACAACATTTATATTATTCGGAAATTGTAAAAAAGATGCCGGAGCAAAATTGTCAATAAATAATGTTGAAGTAGAGCAAGTTTCTCATACAAAATTTCTGGGTGTGATAAAAGATAACAAAATCTGCTGGAAACCTCACATAAAGCATATACAAGCTAAACTGTCAAGAAACATCTCTGTACTGAGTAAAGTTAAACATTTTTTGCCTTCCAAATCACTCTGGGTACTTTACTGTTCACTTATATTGCCATATTTGGAATACTGTTTGGAAATCTGGGGAAATACATACAAAACCTCACTTCAACCATTATGTAAAATTCAGAAAAAAAGCAATCAGGGTGATTACTAAAGCAGGATTTAGAGACCACACTATCATTATGTTCTTGAAATGAAAGATTCTGAAATTTATGGATCTTATAAAATATGCAAAATTTGCAAAAATTATGTACAAAGCCAGATACAATATGTTACCAGGAAATATACAGAGGATGTTTTTGACAGAGAAGGGGACTATGAATTGAGGGGAAAATTAAATCTGAAGACTCTTAAAGCACGGACAAAGGTTAAAACCTTTTGTGTAACCATTTGTGGGCTAAAACTGTGGAACAATGTTCAAGCATTAGTCAGTTCAAGAAGATGTTTCGAAAACTGCTTTTGGAAGAATATGAAACTGATAAAGTTGATGACTTTATATGTATATATAACTATGCTAAACTGTATCTAAATTATCACTGCAGCTATGTTTATACATGTCCTCCTTGTTTATTGTGTAGGGCAGGGGTCGGCAACCTGCATGCGGCTCTTTTGTCCTTATACTGTGGCTCCGGGTGGTTTGGGAAAATAAATTAGAAATATTTAGCTGAAGTGTATTTTATTTGTGTTTAGTTGTTCCAATTTAGAACTTGTAGTTCTAGTTGGCTGTAGCAGCATCTAATAACCAACTCGCTAAATAAAAGAAAATAAAAACAAAACAACAAACACGAAAACACCAGACATCATGATACAGACTTATAATTTGCACCGATGTTTTTTCTAAATTCTATATGCGAAAAGTGAGCGCGAGAGCCCTCGGTGCACCTGCTCGCTGCTGAAGTCAAAGTAAACTTTATTGTCATCTCCGCTACATACAGTCCAGTATATAGAGAGACGAGACGACGAGGCTCCAGTTACAGCAGTGCAAGGAAACAAAAAATATATATAAGAAGAGTAAGAAAATAAATATACACTTTAGGACTAGAGGTAAAGGGATCAATAACTATTTAAAATTTATAATTTACAGTTTGATGATTTAAAGTCTCACACACAACCTGTCGAAAGGGGAGGGGCCTGCTGCTTCCAAATAGAGCACATTTCATCCATAATGATGTAAATCCAAGCACATTATGTATTCACGATTTGAATCCTGGGTTGTGTGAAATCTCAGAAATAAACCTTAGACAAAGTGAATCTGTGAACTAAGGTGTAGGTCTGTTAGGGTATGTTGTGGTGATCCTTGAGTTGAGGGATTTGTGTTCATACTGGAGTGCAAAATTAAAACCAGTGGAAGATGGACAAGAAAAGTTCAAAGCCATCAGGTGCTCAGTTTAGAAAAAAGAGAAAAGAAGAGGAGGAGAAACGAGCAAAAGATGCAGGTAAGCAGATGTGTGATTGGATAATAGCAGGTCATCCTGAAACAATCAGAGTCAGAATACTTTATTAATCCTAAGGAAATTATGTGCGTTACAGTTGCTCCAAGAAGAAATGGTAAAAATAGTAACAGTAACAGACTAAACTCCAAACAATACCTTATGTTACAGATTTTAATATTAATTAGTCATTGTCAATTGTTGATTTGTCCTGTTCTCATTGTATGACGAATTATGATGGCTGTCTGGTAGCCGTTTGCATACGATGCATACTCTCTCTCTCTTCATATGTGTGTGTGTCTCTGGCGAAATTCAGTATGGTTTTGACAACAGTTTTATGTTAATGTATAATGTATGAATGTATGGGGCGATCGTGGCTCAAGAGTTGGGAGTTCGCCTTGTAATCGGAAGGTTGCTGGTTTGAGCCCCGGCTTGGACAGTCTTGGTTGTTGTGTCCTTGGGCAAGACACTTTACTGGTGGTGGTCAGAGGCCCCGGTGGTGCCAGTGTCTGGCAGCCTCGCCTCTGTCAGTGTGCCCCAGGGCAGCTGTGGCTACATGTAGCTGCCATCACCAGTGTGTGAATGACTGGACGAGTAAAGTGCTTTGGGGTCCTTAGGGACTAGAAAAGCGCTATACAAATACAGGCCATTTACCAATCCTTCATATGTTTTATGTGTGTGTGTGTGTGGGGGGGGGAGTGTTCGCCCGGGGCGCCAAACAGGCTAGGACCGCCACTGGGTGCGTCCGACTCCCATACAGCGGCACTGCAGACCACGCCCCGCCACACACAACAACCAGGTAAAATACATATTTAGGCATAATTTTGCAAATATCTGGGTTTTTTTTAGCAGCATAGTGCTTTTTTTCCAATTACTTTTTAAAAGTCAGGTCAAGGCTCCAAAAGCACAAAGGCGATATAAGGCTGGCGGCTCACAACAGTTTTTGTTTGCTACATGGATCATTTTAGTTCAGCTGGGTGTCTTTCCTTTTGTTATATTTTTTTAAGAGTTCAAAATGTGTTAATTACATAAAAAAAAAGTAATTTTGTCGGTAGCACTTCATGGATTTCATAAGCAACACACCTTAGTTGCTCTGTGGATTCTTTTAAAAAGCAGTTAAAAACTTTTCTGTTCAAACAAGCTTTTTGTTGATCTACGTATTTTATATTCTTTACATTATGTACATTTGATCTTTTACATTGTGTATAATGTTTATTGATTGTATTGTTTATTTTAATATTTGTGTACAGCGCTTTGTGACTGCCTGTCTGTGAAAAGCGCTTAATAAATAAACTTTACTTACTTACTTACTTTAGTTGTTCACACAAAGCATAAAGGTAAAAAAAAAACAATATATACAGTGTTATCTTCATTTTAGACGTCAAAAAGTATTTGCGGCTCCCAGTGTTTTCTTTTGCGTGGAAACCGGGTCCAAATGGCTCTTTGAGTGTAAAAGGTTGCAGACCCCTGGTGTAGGGTAAGTGATGATGGGAATTAGGGGTAACAATGAATACTTGGATTCAATAGAATGTTGAACATGGGGTAGGGATTAATAAGTATGTTATACTTCTTCCTACTCCATTTCAGACTTAATAATTGTCATTTCATGTCATTTAGACTCCTTTTTATTTTATTTATTTTATTTTTTTTGTTTTGTCTGAGCACATACGTGTGTGTATTTACATATATATTCGTATTTGTACATGTAAATGCAAGTATGTGTACTTGTGTATATATTGTTTTTTCTGTATATGTCTGAAATAAAGATAAAATAACAATTAGCAATAAAATATGCTAATTTCCTAGCTCTCTCTCTCCCTGTCTCCTGTGCCACTCTGCTCTGCTTGATGGTGGTCATTGTTTCAACCCTGCTGTCAGCATCTCTTTTGGCTACGGCTTGTATGATGTTGGCCACACCCTCATCAAACTTCTGCCAATCACTCCGTTTGATGGCTGAGGGCCACTTAATTCCCTGCTGTGGAACTACTCTATTTGGATTGGAAGACTCTGGTGTGTGGAGGGACTGGGCCCTATGGGGTGCGTCTCACCAGGTTCAGGGCCTGTGCATTGCATCTCACTCTCCCGCTCCAAACATTTCATTCTTGTCTGATGGACCTTTATTCCACACTGGTTCTTCCACAGATTGCCACGGACGCATGTCTTACTTATGGTCCTATCCATTACATTGGTCATTAACCTTGACTCTCCTAGGGATATCTCTAGCTTGTTGGGGGGCTTTCTCACGAAAGTATGCGTATTAACTGTGCTAACAGTGTTGAACTTTGATGACCACACAGATGCTCCCTGAGCAGCTCCCTTGTGCTGTGCTTTGCTCAAGGTAGCAGGAAACTGTTACCGCCATTACGTATTTAAATTACAAAATATGTGTAACTGTATTCCATTACAGTTACTGTTTTAAAAGGTGGTATTCACAATACAGTTACTTTGGTGAAATAAATGAATTACACGGTGGTATCACCTGGCAGGATGTGTAGATAAACACAAAGAAGCAGAGCTTTTTTTAATACAAGAAAAAAAAATGCAGCCTCACAGAATATTTACAGGAAAGCAAATTTCCTGTATGTGTTCAGGAAATGTATGGATGATTAATAATTTAACCATCTATTAATCCATTAATTCATCCAGTCTCTTCTGCTTATCCTTTTCAGGGTTGTGGGGGCAGGGGGCTAAAGCCTATAAAAATAATCATTGTTTATTATTATTATTTTTATTGCATATTGAACCAGTATTTTCCTGTGTGGTTTGATGAAATATGAATCGCAGAATTTATATTTCTGATGTAACTCAAATTATGTTTATTTTGCACAGGATGAAGTAGGCATAAGATTTTTCAGTACAAGAAAAATATTTTTATCTCTGATTCCATAGATCAGAGGACTCAGGCACCTTGGAGCAATATTAAACATAATATAGTTAAAATATCGGACATTCAGAAATAAAGTGAAATCAATCTGAAGCACTGCAATTTCTATGAATGGGCACCACAGTTGAATGAGACAGAGCAACAACTGGAAAGCATGAAGGATCACTGTTTTGAGTCCTTTATGTGTCAACTTCTTTTTCTCTCCTGATGCAGCTTTGGCCACTTTCATTATTTGAACATATGAGTATGCAATGGTGATGCCCATAATCAAGAAATACAATTGATACACAGCCGACCGAACATGATCCTGCCATCTGAAAAGAGTAAATGTCTCTACACTACATATCATGGATTGCTTGTAGAACTTAAGTGAGGCAGAAGCAAAGAACATGGACAGAATAATTATACAAGGACCAGAGCTGAGAACATGAATGATCAGGATACAGTACATAGTGCTGTGTGTGGAGCAGAGCTGTCCATGACGCAGGGCCATACAAATGGCCACATAGCGCTCCAGAGTCATTGCTGTCAGAGTAACTGGTGTGACAATGAAGTAAAGAAGTACAACAACAGAGATAGTTATACACAACCACACTTGCATTGTAATTTCAAAATAGGTCAATATAAGCAAAACATCTGACAGCAATAACAAAACACTGTCTGACAGCAGTGTTACGAAAAATAAGATGTAACGTGCAGATGTGTGAAAGGATTCCTTTTTAACAAAGATCACAATGAGCAACATGTTGATGCAAAGAAAAATTATTACCAGGATCTGTACGATAATGACCCGGTCATTGACTGGTCGCTGAAAAAAAACATAATTCACTGAGTTGTTACCTGCCATAGAGAACAAACCTGTTTGAAGTACTTCTAAGCATTAATTAAAGTTTTGTTAATAAATGTAAGATTTTACTTTTAATAAAAATCAAAACTCAAAATCAAATCCAGTGGAGAAACTGCCCATTCTGTTCCAGAGCCAAATGTCTTCTGCATTCCCTACTTTTTTCATAGAAATGACCGTGTATCATTAATTTGAAGCTTACAGCAACTAAGAATGACAATTACACATGAAACTTCCTTCTACTGTTTTGTCATCGTCCCCTAGTACCCATTCTCCACAGTATCGATGCCTCTAAATAGGTAATTGGTGGTATACTCAGGAGACTTTGCAGTAAAGTCAACATAACAGATCTGAAAGAACTGAAAAGGTGTTGTTTGCTGTGAAGGTAATCAATTCTGTAGTTAATGCAACAAGTAAGACTACATCCTATTATTTTAGGGTTATGTCTTAAAAACTCCTACACTAATGTTACTGTGACAGGTACGAGGCCTGTTTGTGAGGTATTCAGTTAAGTGAAAACTGTCCTGTATTTCTTTTCTCAGCATTGTCTCTTTTAATCTGTTTATTATAAATGTAACGTGAGGGTTCACTAGATGGTTTGGAATCTCTCTGAATAATTAGGAACAGCAAGATGGAGACGGATAACTTTTTCAGCAGCCTCTTTACTCTCAGCACACAGCAACAACTCACACTTCCTGTGTACCACCAACATGAATACTTCACTGGCCTCTCAGAAGCCAGGAAATCTTATACTCAGATCAAAACAGGGAAAACAACTAGGTGGATATAACACATACTTATTACTGCTTTGAACATGCATGTCTAAACATTAAAAAGGTGTAAACATGTAAATATCAAATCATGTAACCACCAAATAGCTACATAACTAGTTTCATAACCTTTGTAAACACCTCTTTGTATATCCAATTAGATTTAAATTTACTTCTACACTTTACATTTTCCTCCCCCCCTCACATAAAAAACGTCCCCGTTTCCCTACAGAAAAGGAAAAACAACATGCTGTGAGGAAGGGGATAACAATAAAAGAACAGCAAAACCAAAAACAAGTTCAGTTCAAAACATAGTCCTTGAGGTATCTGGGAGGGACAACTTGACGTCTCCCACATCGCCGTGAAACACCAGATACTCGATGAGGAGTTGAGGGGACAATGTCTGATTGGTGTATCACCACATGGCCAGAGGGGGAAGTCGTTACAGTCTCAGACCGAGGAGAAGGGGACAAAGGAGAGTGGGAATGGGGTCGTGACTGGTTTAGAGGTGGTGGCTGGCAAACCTGAGGGTCTGATGAGGTTGCAGGGCGGCCCTGAACATTCCAGCTCCCTTTAGCTCCAGCTTTTGAAGCTGTGAAGGGCAAAGCACCTGATAATGCAGTCAATTGTGGAATCTGGGGCTGTACAGGTATGTCACCAGCAGGCGAGTTGGTTCCACCTTTAGGGACAGGTGCATTGTAAGGCCTGAGATGATTGCAGTGAACAATTTGAGTCTTGTCTGATTGGTCCAGGAGGTAACGAATCTTGTACGTGACACCAGGGTTTTCTCCATCTGTTCCAAGGCACTCCAATATCTCAAAGGGGCCCTTCCAATGTGGAGCAAGTTTTTGCTTTGCTGTAGTGGGGTCATTTAACCACACCAAGTCACGTGTGTGTTTGATGCCCCTATCGTACAGGTGTTTCTGCTGGTTGTGGGCATAATCTCTGTTCCATGCAGCAGTGCTGAAGGCAGACTGAAGTCTCTGAGTCAACTGGATGACGTAGTCAGCAGGAGAAGCAGAAGTAGATGATGCTGGCATGGTGGTAGGCAACAGCATATTAGCAGGCATCCGTGCCTCATGTCCATGTGTGAGAAAGAATGGCGTGAACCAAGTGGTAGAGTGAGGACTCGTGTTGCCAAAGCAACTTGATTGAGGCAGTCATCCCATTCGCCAGGCTGCTGAAGGAGTAACTTAGCTAACTGGTCAATAAGTGTTCAGTTGAACCTCTCGACCATCCCATCACATTGAGGGTGATATGGGCTGGTCCGTGTCTTCTGGATGCCTAGCAGCAGACACAGATGTTTCACCACGTCAGATTCAAATTGACGTCCTTGGTCTGTGTGCAGCATTTCAGGGACGCCATGCTGACAGATGAAGTTGTCAAAGAGGCATTTTGCAACTGTTGTGGCACGTTGGTCTGGGATAGCATAGAGGTTGACATATTTTGAGAAACAGTCTTGAATACCCAGCGCATACCTGTTGCCACGACTCATAATGGTGAGTTCAAGTATGTCAGCTGCCACCTTTTGAAATGGCTCCGCAGCAACAATTGTTTTCATTGGAGCTCTGTGATGAGGTGTGGGATTCCGTCTGGCATCACATGGAGTGCATTGTGTGCACCATATTCTGATGTCCTGTGACATGAATGGCCAGTAATATAGCTGCTGAGCACGTTTCAGGACCATCTCTGCTGATACGTGACCAGACTGGGTTGCCGTGCAGCAGCTGTAGGACAGTGTCTTTTAAAGATTCAGGAACAACCAACTGATGCAACACTGACTTTTGGGATGGGTTGAAAGCTCTACGACAGAGTAAGCCATTGTGAAAGGTAAGTCTAGAGTACTCATGCCATAGCACTTTTTCCTGAGGTGGGCATTTTTCATACACCAGTAGGGTGGTTTCCGACCCTTAGCTTTCCAGCCAGTGACTTCTGACAGTACAGGATCTTCTTGTTGTTCACTTTTGAGATTATCTTCAGGCAGCTCAAGCACAAATGTGGATGACACAGATAGCACTGCACACAGCAGTCGTGGATCAGGAAAGTCATTGCATGGAATGTGTTTTTGGTCAGTACTGCAGGGACTATGGTTGGCCGGGCCTGCAGGACCTACACACCTCTCTTCACGTTTTAAGGTAGCAGTAGCAGTGCAGACCGTGTCCTTCTCTACGGTTTCACCAGTGACAGGGAGACGTGACAGAGAAAATTTGCTCCCTCCCAGACTAGCAATGGCAGCAGCGTCTGTACAACTGTGGGGTTAGACTCGGGCAATTCTCACCAGGAGACAAAGTGCTTGTATTACACCCTTCTTCTATCTCAAAGTTACTCACCAAGTGGCAAGGACCCTTTGTGCTGAAAATGGGAGTGATAGAAGAGTTGCACAGTTCTTGTGGTAAAGACACGGTTCTGTGTCGACTATCGAAAGGTGAAAAAAGGGGCACAGTTTGATGAAGTGTAACGATGAAGTGTCACAACTTCCTGTTACTCACTGCTCACTTTTTTACGACATTGGATTTAACCAGGGGCTACTAGCAGGTTCCCTTGTCTGCGGAGTGTAAGGAAAAAATGGCCTTCTCCACTCCGTATTGGTTGTTCCTTGACCCTGTCACTTTCCAGCACCTCACGGACCAGGTGCTGCGCTTGCATATGTTGCCGCTTATTTGGATGACATCATCCTCAGTGACAACTGGGCGGAGCATGTGATGCAGGCATCTGCAGTCCTGGAATTCCTGGGGCGGGCGGGGCTCACGGCCAACCCGAAGAAGTGTGGGGTTGGACGGAAGGAGTTACAGTATTTGGGGTACCATTTGGGAACCTGGGAGGTGCATCCACAGATGCCTAAAACTGCAGCCGTCACATTCTGATTGCACTCCAAGTCCAAAAAACACATGAGTCGGTTCTTGAGACTGGCTGGTTACTACCCTGGTTCATGCCAGGCTTTGCAGACCTAACCAGCTCCTTGACTGATCTCACCCGTAACAGTGCCCCATATCTGATCCGATAGACAGAGCAGTGCCAGGCGGTGTTGTGGGGAACCCCACCTCTATATGCGCCGACCGACACCTCGCACAGATGGCTGTTTTGTCCCAGCAGGTAAGGGGGGGTCGACCAACCAATTCCGCATGAAAATAATAAGAGCAGGAGGCCAGTGGAGAAAGATGAAGATGATGAAGAAACTTTTATTTATTTGTCACTTGCAGTTGCCTGCAAGAAAGAGTGCCTGGCCATCCGGTGGGCAGCCGATTCTCTTTGTTATTACCTCCTGATTCTAGACAGAATGTGCTGATTTTTTCTCACCTTTGTTGTGCATTTTTCTTACAACTTGATAGTGTTCATCCAGCTGTTTTACTATGCTAAGCCTACTAGAAAGGTGTAACTTCATGCTACTGTCCATATGGCTACAGCTAGTTTTGTGTGTTTTGCACTTTTCTGTTAAGTGCTTTAAGTGGTGCACACTCGAGGTGGTCCAAAATGTACCGATACCAGGACACAGCAGACCCAGAAAGAAAAAAAAGAAGGCATTCCTCACCCATGTCTAATTAGTCAACTGCACTTGCCATATGGTGTGCTGGAGAAAGTTAGTATATATGCTCTCCAACAATTCATGGACTGCTGCTGAATAATTAATTTTCAATGGTCAGGTCCAAGCACTTTATTCTTTCATTTTTTTTTTTTTGATAAACAGCCTTAATATTGGATGTTGCCATAAATAAACAACTGAATTTAACTTTTCTATTACAACAGCACTTGAATTTGCTATCCTCAGTCAAGAGTGTCTTTTCTCTTTTGGAGGACAAGGGTGCCTTCAATGTGGCAATGTGTAAATGGCATTGTACTATCCAATCAAATACGTAAATGAGGCATATTGTCCCTGCCGGTAGACCTGCCTTTTGTGTTCCTGTATGGTTTTTTGTGTTTTTTTCTCCTCTTCAGGGGTCTTCAGGGGCGTCCCCTTTTATACTCGTTAGTATGGCCATGGCTGGCTTTTTGTAAACATCTTTTTTGTAATGATGTTTTTGATTTGTTTTCACTAAGAGTCGGGATTGGAGTGTTTCACGGGAGAGGAGCCAAAGCTGGGGATTGGAGTTTATTGTTACCATGATACATGCCACGCACACTTGCACTGTGAGTGATTCAGGAGGAATCACCTTGGGAGCCCCAGTGCATTGCATCCAGCACATTGTTTATTTATTGTTGTTTCATTTTCATTCATTTTCACTGTAAATAAACACACTGTCTTTTGAAGAGGTCAGCATTTGGGTCCTCTGCATACCTCAGACGTTACACATAATCCATGCCAATTTATTCAGTATGCACACAATTGCTCCCCGAGGGGCAAATTTTAAGCTCCAATTGAAAGACCGACTGATTGAAACTCAGCCTCAGGCCCCCAGGACTGAAAAACATTCAGTCTGTAGACTGTCAAGGCAAGGTTGGAAGAAAGCCAAACCCAAATGCCTCATTATTTGAAAGAACTTAACGCATAATTCATTACAGTTTGCTCCCAAAATGGATGGAGGCCTACACCATTAAGGAGGACGGAAGCCTCAAGATTGAACTTTACCACTATTCCACTATTCCCCACCCACAAGCACCAATTAATCATCACAGCCATGTTCTGTTCCTGCGGGTCAGCTTCGCTGTCTGTTCAGTGTTCTGCAACAAGTACGGGTGGTGGTACAAATACAGATACAAATACTGGCTGCTTTGCACATCTCTAGTAAACAGTGCATTTATTTACAGTGAAGTAAATGTAACACACAGTAAATCTCCAGTGCACTCCCTCAACTTCTGTGTCATGCCTTCCAAGTGTCTCTGCTCCGTGCTCTCTCTGCTCCCGTGTCTCCGCACACCCCGTGTGTGCTTCCGTCCTGTGTTCAGTCCTCTCCTCCTGAGGAAAAACAACAGACGCAGCCATCAGGACACAGAACTCCAGCAGGCATACACTTAACAACACTAGAAACACTAACATGGAGTCTAACTCAACAACCCTGTGCCGGTGGGAGCTTCCTCATGCTCTTAAATAGCTTCTTCTTTAAAAAAAAAAAAAAAAAAGAAGAAGAAAGAAATGGGAAAAGAGTAGAAAAAAATGCAAGCACTGCTGATCTCATAGTTATATTTATACTGGTTCCTATAACAGCTTTCTTATCACATTCTATTAAATGCAGAAATAGGGGAAAAGCAATTGGGATTTTTTTTACTGTTGTAAATACTGTTCCTAAAAATACAGTTTTTTAAGAAATTATTATTATTATTATTATTATTATTAGTAGTAGTAGTAGTAGTAGTAGTATAGTTATCATTAATAATAGTAACAATTTATTTTATTGTTAAATATCAGAACAGTTATAAAATACATTTAGAATTCATATTTTTGTTGCAGTGATTCTTATCAGTGGATTACAATCAGTACCAAAGATGTTTTTAAAAATATTAATTATTCCATCATCCGTTCATAATAGCAATACAATTAAAGTTGTATTTGTTGCTATATATTGTGCATCTATGTTGATTGCATTCTGAGGAAGTTAACCATGTCATATCAGAGAAAAAAAACAATTTTGGTCAAATTGAGCACATACCCTAAAATAAGTGAATAAATTATAATAAAAAATAATAATAAACACTTGACAATTATTTTCATTTAATTTTCTAGGGTTTTTTTAATGCATAACAATATAGCATCATAGAACATGGAAAGCAAGTTGCACAATTACTAATAAATTGAAATTCATCATTATTTACATGAAATTTTTCTTGCATATTGAAGCAGTTTCCCTGTATGGTTTAATGTAACATGAATTTAGAATAGATTTAGAATTTAGCATTTATATTTCTGATGTAACTCAAATTATGTTTATTTTGAACAGGATGAAGTAGGCATAAGATTTTTCAGTACAAGAAAAATATTTTCATCCCTGAGGCCATAGATCAGAGGACTCAGGCACCTTGGAGCAATATTAAACATAATGTAGTTAAAATATCGGACATTTCGAAATAAACTAAAATCTATCTGAAGTAGTGCAATTTCTATGAATGGGCACCACAGCTGAATGAGACAGAGCAACAACTGGAAAGCATGAAGGATCACGGTTTTGAGTCCTTTATGTGTCAACTTCTTTTTCTCTCCTGATGCAGCTTTGGCCACTTTCATTATTTGAACATATGAGTATGCAATAGTGGTGCCCATAATCAAGAAATAAAATTGATACACAGCTGATCGAACATGATCCTGCCATCTGTAAATAGTAAATGTCTCTCCACTACATATCATGGATTGCTTGTAGAACTTAAGTGAGGCGGAAGCAAAGAACATGGACAGAATAATTATACAAGGACCAGAGCTGACACCATGAATGATCAGGATACAGTACATAGTGCTGCGTGTGGAGCACAGCTGTCCATGACGCAGGGGCATACAAATGGCCACATAGCGTTCCAGAGTCATTGCTGTCAGAGTAACTGGTGTGACAATGAAGTAAAGAAGTACAACAACAGAGATAGTTATACACAACCACACTGGCATTGTAAATTCAAATTGGCTCAATACAAGTAAAACATCTGACAGCAATAACAAAACACTGTCTGACAGCAGTGTTATGAAAAATAAGATGTAACGTGCAGATGTGTGAAAGGATTTCTTTTTAACAAAGATCACGATGAGCAACATGTTGATGCAAAGAAAAATTATTACCAGGATCTGTACAATAATGACACGGTAACTGATTGATTGCTGAAAAAAAACATCATTCACTGAGTTGTTACCTGCCATAGAGAACAAAAATATGTACTTCTAAGAGTTCATTAAAGTTTTGTCAATAAATAATAGATTTTCTTTTTAATAAATATCAAAAATCAAATCCAGTGAAGAAACCTTCCATTCTGTTCCAGAGCCAAATGTCTTCTGCTGC